>NC_137770.1:95003008-96203008 GCF_963455305.1 Plecotus auritus
AGTCTGAATTCTACCTCTACTCCTTATTGAAACCATTTACTAAGATTTTCCAACTTCCACAGTTTAATCACTCCTCTCTTAGCCTCTCTGCAGCATTTGACACTGCTGAACATTTCCAGCTTCTAAAAATTCTGCAGAGTCTTGGTCTCCACCACTCTGTACAATCTCACCTTCTCTTTTATATATATATATTTTTTAATTGATTTTTTACAGAGAGGAAGGGAGAGGGATAGAGAGTTAGAAACATCGATAAGAGAGAAACATCGACCAGCCACCTTTTGCACACCTCCTACCAAGGATGTGCCCGCAACCAAGGTACACGCCCTGACCGGAATTGAACCCGGGACCTTTCAGTCCACAGGCCAACGCTCTATCCACTGAGCAAAACCGGCCAGGGCTATCTCACCTTCTCTTGCAGCTCTCACTGCTCCCTTGATAGACCCTATTTTATTCCCTATCTCTAAAGACTTGCTCGCCCCTCTATTTCTCCATCCATGCCTGCTCCCCCAGTTGTCTCATCCCTTCCTTGGAATCCCTAATGTCACTCAAGTGTTTATTCTAACTGCTGGCAGAATATATCTAAACATAGTTAAAATAATAATAAAGGTTATTATTATCATAATTATCTAGTCCTTCCCACTTTTCAAATTTCAAAGTGCTTTCATCTATTATCTAATTTCCTCAGAAAGAGCTAGTACAACTTTACTTAATAACTATGGACATGAGTTCAGAGACATATTTGGCTCCAAACTAATCTTGCACCCAAAACTCACTTTTCTTATCTCTGTTAATGGCAAACAGTACCTTGACCTCCAAGCCACAAAACTTGTACCAAGGGAAGGGCAGGTAAATAAGAAGGCAGTCAGGCCTTAAGGATGTCATTTAAAAAATATATATATATATACTTTGGATCATTTCTATTCTATGAATTATCATGATTCGAGCTTTGCCTTCTGTCTCATTTTTCTGTATTTGGCATCTAGTATAATCTTACCTAATAAAAGAGAAACATGCAAATTAACCATCACTCCACTACGCCCACAGCCAATCAGAGTGAGTATGCAAAGTAACCCAACAAAGATGGAGGTTAATTTGCATATGCAGGCATGGAACAGCCGGGAGGGGCGTGACGCCTGCTATGAGGGGAAGGGGGGCGACGGAGGGAGCTACTGGAGCGGTGCTCTGGACATAAGCGAGGACTTGCCGGCTCCCCAGTGGCTGGGAGTGAAGCCAGGGGAAGGAAGGCCTATTCTTTTTCTTTTTTTTTTTAATATATTTTATTGATTTTTTACAGAGGAAGGGAGAAGGATAGAGAGTTAGAAACATCGATGAGAGAGAAACATCGATCAGCTGCCTCCTGCACACCTCCCACTGGGGATGTGCCTGCAACCAAGGTACATGCCCTTGACCGGAATCGAACCCGGGACCCTTGAGTCCGCAGGCCGACGCTCTATCCACTGAGCCAAACCGGTTAGGCAGGAAGGCCTATTCTTGCACGAATACCGTGCAACGGGCCTCTAGTCCTATCTAATAAAAGGGTAATGTGCAAATTAACCATCACTCCATCACAAAGATGGTGGTGCCCATAGCCACAAGATGGCGGTGCCCAGTCCTCTCAGCCCCACCAGAGTCCCCCAGTCCCAGGCAGCGTGAGCGGCCTGGTGGAATGCTTGCCTCATGGCGATGAGGCAAGTGTTCCGCACCCAGCCGCAGATGGGCCTCTGGCCAGGCCAGGGCACGGATGGGCCTCTGGGCCATGGAGAGCCTCTGAGCAGCGGGCGCAGAGCCGTCAGGTCCCACAGAGAGCTACTGGCACACGGATTCGTGCGCAGGGCTACTAGTATTTACATAAACCATGAAAAGAGTATTAATAGTTGTCTTATACATGTTTAGTAAGCATAAGCAGTTGGACTATATAAAAGCTCCAAAGAACAAGTATAACTATTATGACTAATATCATTAGCAAATAGGTTAAAACAATCAAATAAAATGGATTCTGAGTTCAGTATCAATCTATAGGTATTCAGGCCTTGTCAATGTCTTGGGGTAGCTGTCTACCTCCAGTTTCACTGGCTTCTTGTCCTCAAGGAGTCTTTGATGTCCATAGACAGGGGTGGATGTGCATTCAGGGGTAAGTACCTGATAAATCCCTTCCAGTGAGGTTGGAAAATGTCTTTTATTTGATGTTCTTTCCAATAAACAAAATCTGACCAGGTGGCAGTCAGTGATCTTTAAAATCTTTGTCTCCTGGGAGCTTGCTATGAAAGGAAGCAGTTACCAACTTGGCATTTTCTTTTTTTTTTTTTTTTTAAATATATTTTATTGTTATTTCACAGAGAGGAAGGGAGAGGGATAGAGAGCTAGAAACATCAATGAGAGAGAAACATCGATGAGAGAGAAACATCGATCAGCTGCCTCCTGCACACCTCCCACTGGGGATGTGCCCACAACCAAGGTACATGCCCTTGACCGGAATCAAACCCGGGACCTTTCAGTCCACAGGCCGACGCTCTATCCACTGAGCCAAACCGGTTTCGGCAACTTGGCATTTTCTTAAAGTCGCTCTATCAAACCTTGGCAACAGTGTAAGATGTCCCCTTTCAATAATGTCAGCTAAGTTCCTTCATCTAATTTACATCTGGCATTTTCTTAAAGTCGCTCTATCAAACCTTGGCAACAGTGTAAGATGTCCCCTTTCAATAATGTCAGCTAAGTTCCTTCATCTAATTTACATCCAGTTTAAATGCACTATGATCCATGAAGGAATGAAAAAGAAATGGGGTGCCAGAGAACAGGCACAGTATTTATTTGAAACCTCATTCTAAATTTGCATTTTACTAAAAAAAAAAAAAAAAAAAAACACAATCCATATATCTGCATTTGCTTCAATATATAAGTATTTTCCCCAAATGAATCCAATGTTCCAGGAAGATGGGAATTGTGCATATGTTGGTTTCAAGTATCCCTGGCACACACATCAACTGAGATTCAAGTTTGAAAACTGGCCGCAGCCTCTCCCACCTCACCTTCAGCTCAGACTTGATTATCAAAGTCTCGACGATTCCAAGACTGCGGGATCCACAGGCTTCAGTCAAGCACGCACACCACCTCCCCAGCACACGGCTATTCTCACCACTCTTCTTTCTGCTCAGAAAGCATAGGGAGCCCTGTTCCCTTCTGCATTTGGTACAGATTCCTTTGTCGTGCTTTCTAGAATCTCCACAATTGGACTGTGCCCTTCTGGTTACTGTTGTCTCCACACTTGCTGGTGGCCCCACACACTCACAAATGGCCTCTCCATTTATAAACACTACATGCTTGCTTCCACCTTTATGCCTGGAATTTTTCCCCACTTGCCTCTAAATGTCCAAATCATGTTCTTCCAGACCCAGCTTAAGTTTTCCTTCTCAAATTTAATAATTCCCTCTCTCCCAAAGATAATGACAGCCTGTCTGTGCCAACAATTTGGCTCGTCGCTTGATTTTTTTCCTCACATTTTGGGTTACACCTTAACTCTGGTCCCTAAGCCCCCTTGTAAACTGTCCCATTCACACACCTAGATATAGCATATGTTTGGTTTGTTTGGTTGAGTTATAGAGGATTCCGAATAGTCCCTTTCCTTCTTCCATTTCCCCAACTCCATGCCAAGTCTCTATCCTGTCAAGCTCATCCCTCCAGGTCTTCTAGAGGCAGTAACCCTGGCCCTGAGCCCCAGCCCCACCCTGCTTCTATGGCAGTCCGCCCTGATGCCCACTGTTGCTGCTGATCTTCATGGAGGGCTCTGGGTTCCAATCTTCCTAGGCAGATGGAAGGTTGCTTAACGCATTCCTGAATCCTCCACAACTCAACCAAACAAATCAAACGTATACTGTATCTAGGTGGGTGCATGCTGAACATGCAGGTGACTCAAGGTGAGCATGCAGGGCCTCCATGAAAAAGTGCACAGTTTACTGGAGAAAACAGTCTGGAAGGGGCAGAATTTTTCCTGCCTGGAATGTGAGGGTGTCAGGACTGCAAAAGAGGTGACCTTTGACCTGGCCTCAAAGTTGTGTATGATTCCCAGCTTGAAGTTGGAAAGCGGGGGGAGGGGGCCACGTGGACACATTCCAGACAGAGGAAACTGCCTGAACCAGAGACACTGAGGACATGAAAGTCCCAGCCTCTTAGAATAGCAAGCACATTAGTTCAGTTAGCAACTGAGTTGTCACTAACTTTTTCTAATTACAAAATATTTTCCCAGTTCCAGATAAAAAAAAAGAAGAAACATTTTGAAGATTAAGATAGAGCTTGGGCATGTATGTTCTCTTGCAAATCTTCACTGGAGGTAAACCTTATCCTTTGAAAGTTGATCCTTTCTTGGAAATATCCCAAAGACAATTAGAGGAGAATTTAGTGATTCATGTAGGTTACCAAACTGGTTCATGCTCCATGGAATGAGTAAAAAAGTAATGAATTTGATCTTCTTGTCCCATAAAGGGACTCAGAAGGCAATTTTAAAAGTTAGTGACCAAGCTAGAAATATAGAAATTATCCTAGTCTATCCCCTCAGCCCCTACCATCACCTTAAAGTACTGACCGAGCTCTATAATCATTTCCCAAGCCATTGAATGACTCCATTGTCCTAGCCACCTCATTCCTTCCCTAACTTAGGTTAACCATTGATTCTCACCTGGATGAATTAAAGGTGCAGTATGACTAACACGTTTGTTGGTCAGGGAGAGGGTGGGGAAAACCAGGCTGTCATTTTCTATTCTGATGGAAAATGTTCAATTGCTGTGTGGGCTACCTTTCACCATGTACATATATGGTTCATATATTGGATAGTTCTATCACGTTGGGAGTTCTAAAAGCTTTCCTACTTCCTCTAGAAATTGGGGGTGCATATTCTCCCAGACACCCCCCGGTGCCCTCCCACAGGTTGTGCAGATGAGCAGCATCAGCCTCATACCTCATCCTTCCGTCTTGTCCCCAAACCCAATTCTTTCTCACTACTGCCAAAGTGAACTTCATAAGAACCTTGCAATGATTTTTTGTCACCTCAGCATTATGGGCAAGGTTCTTTTTTCTTTTTTCCTTTTTTTTTCTTTATTGATTAAGGTATTACATATGTGTCCTTATCCCCCCCCCCCATTGCCCCCTACCACCCCATCTCGTGCCCTCACCCCCCTAGTGTCTGTGTCCATTGGTTATGCTTACTAGTATATGCATGCATACAAGTCCTTTTGTTGATCTCTCCCCCTTACCCCCACCATCCCCTGCCTTCCCTCTGAGGTTTGACTGTCTGATCAATGCTTCTCTGTCTCTAGATCTATTTTTGTTCATCAGTTTATGTTGTTCATTATATTCCACAAATGAGTGAGATCATGTGGATTTATCTTTCTCTGACTGACTTATTTTGCTTAGCATAATGCTCTCCAGGTCCATCCATGCTGTTGTGAATGGTAGGAGTTCTTTCCTTTTTACAGCAGCATAGTATTCCATTGTGTAGATGTACCATAGTTTTCTGATCCAGTCATCTGCTGACGGGCACCTAGGCTGTTTCCAAATCTTAGCTATGGAAATTGTGCTGCTATGAACATAGGGGTGTATATATCCTTTCTGATTGGTGTTTCTAGTTTCTTGGGATATATTCCTAGAAGTGGGATCACTGGGTCAAATGGGAGTTTCATTTTTAGTTTTTTGAGGAAACTCCACAGTGGCTGCACCAGTCTGCATTCCCACCAGCAGTGCACGAGGGTTCCTTTTTCTCTGCCTCCTCGCCAGCACTTGTCCGTTTGTTGATTTGTTGATGATAGCCATTCTGACAGGTGTGAGATGGTACCGCATTGTCATTTTGATTTGCATCTCTCGGATGATTAGTGACTTTGAATATGTTTTCATATGTCTCTTGGCCTTCCTTCTGTCTTCTTTCGAAAAGTATCTATTTAGGTCCATTTCCCATTTTTTGATTGGGTTGTTTATCTTCCTTTTGTTAAATTGTATGAGTTCCCTGCAAATGTTGGAGATTAAGCCCTTATCGGTGATAACATTGGCAAATATGTTCCCCCATGAAGTGGGCTTTCTTGTTGTTTTGTTGATGGTTTCTTTTGCTGTGCAAAAGCTTTTTATTTTGATGTAGTCCCATTTGTTTATTTTCTCTTTAGTTTCCATTGCCCTAGGGGCAGTGTCAGTGAAGAAATTGCTTCGGCATATGTCTGAGATTTTGCTGCCTGTGGATTCCTCTAGTATTTTTATGGTTTCCTGTCATGGTCAAGGTTCTTCACACTTCTGCTCTGCCCTCTCTGCCCCCAGCTCCATGAGCAATGACTACTCTCCTGTGGAATACACCCTCTTTCACTCCCCTCTGCCTACGTAAAAGAACCGAGTCCCCACGCCTGCTCCTCCTGAGGAACTCCAGCTGGCCTTTCAAGGACCAGCTCCACAGCCTCCTCCTTCATGTTGCCTTCACTGTCTCCTTCGGACTCCAAGCAGCCCTCCCTCCTCTCCCCACTGGAGGACACAGCAACGAGCTCACTCCTCACCCAGAGCACCTGCCACCTGCGTTGTCACTGTCACTGTCACCCCACCATTCAGTGAGCTCCTGGAGGACAAGCCTAGGCCCTTTCACCTTCATGTCCCAGCAGTGCCTGCGACAAAATAGGTTCTCAGCAAATGTTCATTGAAGGAATAAGTAAAAGAAAGAAGAGCTCTTAGAATACTTGGGCAGCAAAAAATGAAAGGAAGATAAATACTTTGGCAGCAATAGCATCAGGAAAATAAGCACACAGATTCCCAAAGCACACAGGTTCCCAAAGTCATTAGGAATAAAATTAATTTTTAAAAAATAGTGGCATGTTACTGGTATCTTGTATGTTGCAGGGGAAGTCATTTTAAAATATGAAAGTTTTAGTAATATCATCCCCTGATTTTAAAAAAAATGATTTAAAATGTGTCATCCTTACACACATAAGAGTTATGACTAATTAAGCCAGAAATTATCACCTTTCTCTTCCTGTTTCAGCCTGGGATAAAGATAGAAATCAGAAAGATAAAAATCTGATGACTAATGAGGAGTTGTAAAAAAAAAAAAAAAAAAAAAGCAGTGCCTGATTTACTGATATCATTCTAAGAACTTGATAGGATAATATCACACCAACAAACTAGAAGATTTTTGCCTTTTCTGTTGGCTTTTTCCTTCATCCTTCTCAGGTCAGCCCAGCTAAGAGCTCACTTAATGAACTTCGTCAATATGCTGGGCAGGCGCTGTGCTGGGTCAGCCTCACCTGAGCCCTGAAGAACACTCGGGCCAGGTAAGAGAGGCTTCCTGGTGTAGCTGCTCTGATGAAGCGCCATGTGGGGGCCACCTGAGCCAGAGAGGAGGCACCCGGCCCAGTGAGGAACACCACCCATTCGCCAAGGAGCTCACTTAGTCACTTTATTTCACCAGTAGGCTGCCCTTGACTTTCATACTTTTTACTTCCACAGAACTGGCATTTTTCAAACATATAATGATGCCCCCAAAACCACCCTTTATGAGCAGAAGTCAGCTCTCCACTCTTGACCAACTTCTTATCTCAGTACTTCCCACTCCAACCAAGAGAATCTTGCCATTTCCTAAGCATGATTTGCTCATTCATAACTTAATGCCTCTAGAAAGCTTCTCTTTCAGGCAATGCAATTTATTCTCCTCCTGGGAGTCAGTGGTTTTCACCCAGGGGTGATTTCCACTCTACCCCTCTCCCCCCAGGGAATATCTGACAACATCTGGAGACATTTTAGGTGTCAGAACTGGGTATTGCTGCAGGCATCTACAGGGTAGAGTTCAGGGATGCTGCTAAATATCCTACAATACACAGGACAGCCCCCCACAACAAAGAATTATCTGGCCCAAAAATGTCAATAGTGCTCAAATTGAGAAATGCTGCTTTAAGCTGAGCCTTAAATTCATCTATTTGGGTTAAGAGATATTCCTGAATTAACTATACCCAACTCTGATCATGCCTTTGTTTTGTATTAGCTCAGAAGGTACAGAGTGCTCTGTGTTAACTTAGATGTGAGGTTAAGAATCACAGAGTAGTCTCAGGACTGGATAAGACTTTAAAAGTCATATAGTCTAACCACTTCCTTGCCAGCATTGCTTTTTTAAACTATTTTTTTAGTATATTTTATTGATTTTTTTACAGAGAGGAAGGGAGAGGGATAGAGAGTTAGAAACATCGATCAGCTGCCTCTTGCACACCCCCTACTGGGGATGTGCCCACAACCAAGGTACATGCCCTTGACTGGGATCGAACCTGGGACCCTTCAGTCCGCAGGCTGACGCTCTATCCGCTGAGCCAAACCGGTCAGGGCTGTCAGCATTGCTTTGTAAACATCTGTTGCATGTGAAAAAGTTGTCTTTCCTCAACTAGATTATAAGCAATTCCTTTAAATCCTTTTGTGTTCATGCATTCCCCAAACATGTATTGAGCGCCTACTATGTACCAAGCACTATTTTAGGCACTGGGATACAATGATAGACATTATATCTGCTCTTATGGACCTTAAGTTTAGTGGGATAGACTTATTTTTAAAATCATGTAACTTCTGCCCTGACCAGTGTGGCTCAGTTGGTTGAGCATTGTCCCATGAACAGAAAGGTCACTGGTTCAATTCCCGGGAGGCAACCAATGGATGTTTCTTTCTGTCTTACATTCTCTCACATTGATGTTTCTCTCTCGCTCACTTTCGCTCTCTCCCTTTCTCTCTCTCTAAAAATGAGTAAAATATTTTTTTTCTTTTTTAAAAATCATGTAACTTCTGTTGTGATAAGTGCCCTAATGAGAAGAGCAAGGCTTACCTGGTAACCTTCAGGGGCACCTAAACCTGATCTGAACATGAGCCAAGACTTCCCTGAGGATGGGACATTCAAGCACATATTAGGCATTCAGTCAGCATAAAGGTGAAGCCTGAAGGATAAACAGAAGTTATCCAGGTAAAATGTTCAGAGACAGGAGGGGGGACAGCAGGAAGCCAAGTGGCCATGAGACATCAAGGCAGAGAACGTGGGCCATTTGGATGTACATGTCTGGAGCCCACACCTACAGATGAAGGTTGGGACCACACCTACAGAACTCCAACACCAACTTGTAAGTCTGGAAGAAGAGGAAGAACCAACAAGAGACTGATAAGGAAAGGCCAGAGACACAGACAGAACATCAGGAAAAGGTGTGTCAGAGAAGAAAGCTTTTCAAGAAGGGTGCAGCCAGCTTGCTGCCTACACCTCCTCAGCGCTGGACCCATTAGATAGGCATCCTACAGAATGAACAAACTACTGTTTTTGCATTTTGAATTAGCATAAAATCATTTTTTCTGATTAATTTTCTACTTCAAAGTTAAGCACATTTATCTGAGTATCAGAGTAAGAGTTTGTGGGTGTCCTATGTTCATAGCAGCACAATTTACAATAGCTAAGATTTGGAAACAGCCTAAGTGCCCATCAGCAGATGAGTGGATTAAAAAACTGTGGTATATCTACACAATGGAATACTACGCTGCGGTAAAAAAGGAGTTCTTACCATTTGCAACAACATGGATGGAACTGGAGAGCATTATGCTAAGTGAAATAAGCCAGTCAGAGAAAGATAAATATCACATGATCTCACTCATTTATGGAATATAATGAACAACATAAATTGATGAACAAAAACAGATCCAGAGACAGAGAAACATCGATCAGACCATTAAACCTCAGAGGGAAGGCAGGAGAGGGTGGGGGTAAGGGGGAGAGATCAACCAAAGGACTTGTATGCATGCATATGGGCCTAACCAATGGACACAGACAACAGGGGGGTGAGGGCATGAGTAGCTGGGCTGGGGGGATAATGGGGGAATAAGGACACATATGTAACACCTTAATCAATAAAGAAATTTAAAAAAATAAAAAGTAAGGGGGGAAAAAAGAGTTTGTGGATGTTTCGATTAATGACACTCCAATTTATCATGTTCGTTTTAAAAGATAAACTCTACCTAATTTTAGATTCCTTTTTGGCCTTAGTGTCACAATGTTCTACCAGTTTAAAGTGTCATTGAGAAAGAGTTTGGAGCTAGCCTCTCAGTGGCTTAATTAACAAAAGATGCATCTGGCAACAAGCACTTAGATCTTCATTATGTGTCATGGAGAAGCAGGAATACAGGAATAAAATTAATGGAATTTAAAATCCCAAGTTCAACCTTTTTTCTAATTAAATACTTTTTTTTTAATTACTAAATAGTAACAAATCTTATAGTAATCTCACTCTCAGTTTCCTTTCACCCTGATCTGGAAGGGATGAAGCTGCTAAAAAGCTACCTTAGCTCTAGCCAGTTTGGCTCAGTGGATAGAGCGTCAGCCTGCGGACTGAGGGGTCCCAGGTTCGATTCCGGTCAAGGTCATGTACCTTGGTTTCGGGCACATCCCCAGTGGGAGGTGTGCAGGAGGCGGCTGATCCATGTTTCTCTCTCCCTTCCTCTCTGTAAAAAAATCAATAAAATATATTTTTTAAAAAGCCACCTTAATGGGGAAAATTAATAAGATGCCCAGATAACCTAGAAATTGATAAATTAACTCCTCAATAATGTTAACTACAGCTACCTCTTCTTGTTTCAGATAAGATCCCCAAAGAGTGCTTCTCTTTCTAATTTTTTAGGATGTGCTTTTATTACATTTCAATACAAGACACCTGCTAAAATTATAAGATGAGAAAGACATTGCCTTGCCTTGATAAGTCTTAGACTCCACCAGTGAGATGACAAGCTAAAAGGCTGATGCAATCTAACAGTCACGAACAAAATGGTAGAAGCACAGCGGAGGAAGCCATTCCATTATGTATGGTGACTGGGGAAGGAAGTGGACCAGGGAAGGTGTGGAGGATGATGAAAGAAATAACATTCATAAAACAAGAGGATGTTATAAAAGTAACAATCAGGGGGGGGGAAATCTATGTAATAAATGAACAAAAAAGCACAAATAAAAAATAATATAAGTGCACTAGCAGATAAAGTTGAGGAAATCTCCCAGAAAGATCAAAATGACAAAGAGTTGGGCATACTTATCCTGGCTGGAATAAAGACAAAAAGATGAACAAAATTTCAACTTTTACTTTTCTTAAGAAAACCGAAGATAATAAGAATAAATCAGAAGGTTCTACATCTGACAAAAGATCCTAATAGAGTATAGAGCTAGTGAGAAGGAAATTAGACAGAAACTTTTTTTAAAACTCTCTACAGCTGAAGATCCAGATTCAATGGGCCATCTGAGTGACTCATTCTACGGATTAAAAAAACAAACAACAAAAAAAAAACTAAAGACACATCATTGTGAAATTTCAGAATATAAAGGAAAAAGAGATGAGGGATAGAATACAGGCTGTCTTAGGTTAGGTACCCCCAGAAGCACACCTTGAATCTAGGATTTTAGAATAAGTGGTTTATTGGGAGATGGTCCCAAAGGAACCTTAGTAGAAAAGTGGTGAGATAGAGGGGAAAAGGGAGCTTTAATATGGGCAACTGGGGCTCAATCCCACAAGGGACCTTTGGGAGACAGTGTAGAACACAACTCAGAGTTGTCCCCCCCAAGGGTATTGACCATCAACTGCTTTCATCGTTGGTTGAGGACTACTCTGAAGCTGCCTAGCACTTCACCATGTAGTGGGCCTGGGCCTCGTGAGATCTTGGATCAGAGAAAGCCCTTGGGCCAAGTTTTTGGCCACTTAAAGTAAGAAGACAGGGAGTGGGGACTGTGGAGGGGCTACAGATGAGCATGAACATCATCTGCTTCTGTCATGTACAAGGAAAAGGAATCCAATGTCATCAGATTTCTGATAGCAACCCTGGATACTAGAATGCAGTGAGCAATACCTTTAATTTTCTTAGTGACAAATATATCTCATCAAAATTCTTAACTGGCCAAACTTTCAATTAAATCTGATGAAAGAGGAGAAACCAAGATGGCGGCATAGGTAAACACCTAAACTGCTGCCTAGCACAACAATTTCAAAACTACAACTAAAAGACAGAATGGACACCATCCAGAACCACAGGAAAGCTGGATGAGAGAAAATTCTACAACTAGAAGGAAAGAGAAAAGCTCACAAAGAATTGGAGGTACAGCAAAGGGTCTTTGTGCGCGCAGAGAGGAAGGGCGGCTGAGAGCCTGGCTGACTTTCTCTGGCGGAAGGGGGAAGGAAGCCCCCAACCGCACTGAGCCCCAGTTCTGACTGCAGTGAACCCCAGTTCCAGGCGAGCCCCTGGGGACCTACGCTCTTGTGGGGGGAGTCTGGACTCTCGGGCGGAGACTCCGGAGCCGGGGAAGGCGGAGGACTAAAAGCGCGCGCGCACGTGCCAGTGTGCACAAAGGCTGCGGAGGTTGCCACAGGCTTTCCCTAGTGGAAGGGAGTCGGAGATTCCTGACTCCACTGGGCCCCAGTTCTGACTGCACTGAACCCCGGTTCCAGGCGGACCCACGCTCTTGTGGGGGGAGTCTGGACTCGCGGGCGGAGACTCCGGAGCCGGGGAAGGCGGAGGACTAAAAGCGCGCGCGCGCGCGTGCCAGTGCGCACAAAGGCTGCGGAGGTTGCCGCAGGCTTTCCCTAGTGGAAGGGAGTCGGAGGATCCTGACTGCACTGAACCCCGGTTCCGGGCAAGCCCCTGGGGAGCCACGCTCTTGTGGGGGGAGTCTGGACTCTCGGGCAGAGACTCGGGAGCCAGGGAAGGTGAAGGTCTGAAGGCGCGCACGTGCGCGCAAGGCTAAGGCTGACAGGAAGCCAAGACTGAGGCTCCACCCCATCCAAGCTGAGCACAGAGGCTACTGCAATTTGGCAAGTCTAATCCTATAAGGCTGTCTCCAGCACCGAACTTCTCCCAGTGTAGACACAGCTGATCCTTACAGCCAACTGGCCTGGAGGTCAATTCTTCCCAGTGATACCAACAACAATCAAGACTTAATTACAACAAGGCTGTACACACAGTCCACAAAGGGGTGCACCAAGAGTGTCCACCTCAGGTTAACTGGGGAGGCAGACCCACTGGGCCATATTGGAAACCTAGCACACAAATCTACCTTACCAACTCAGGGAAGCAATGAAAATGCGGCGTCAAAGAATCAGATCACAAACGAAAGAAATGGAGGAAAACAAATAACTGGATATAGAATTCAAAACCACGGTTATAAGGCTTTTTAAGAATATCCTAGAAAAGGCCAATAAATATAACGAGACCCTCGAAGATATGAAAAAGGACCAACTAGAAATTAAAAATACACTGACTCAAATAAAAAATATTATACAGAGACCCAAAAACAGACAAGAGGAACACAAAAATCAAGTCAAAGAATTGAAACACAAAGAAGCAAAAAACACTCAACCGAAAAAGCAAAAAGCAAAAAAAAAAAATCCAAAAAGTTGAAGATAGTGTAAGAAGACTCTGGGACAACTTCAAGCGTACCAACATCAGAATTATGGGGGTGCCAGAAGAAGAGAGAGAGCAAGATACTGAAAACCTATTTGAAGAAATAATGACCGAAAACTTCCCCCACCTGGTGAAAGAAATAGACTTACAAGTCCAGGAAGCGCACAGAACCCCAAACAAAAGGAATCCAAAGAGGACCACACCAAGACACATTATAATTAAAATGCCAAGAGCAAAAGACAAAGAGAGAATATTAAAAGCAGCAGGAGAAAAACAGTTAATTACCTACAAGGGAGCACCCATACGACTGTCAGCTGATTTCTCAACAGAAACTATGCAGGCCAGACTGGAGTGGCAAGAAATTTTCAATGTGATGAATAGCAAGAACCTACAACCAAGATTACTCTACCCAGCAAAGCTATCATTCAGAATTGAAGTTCAGATAAAGAGCTTCACAGATAAGAAAAAGCTAAAGGAGTTCATCACCACCAAACCAGTATTATATGAAATGCTGAAAGGTATTCTTAAAGAAGAGGAAGAAGAAAAAAGTAAAGAGAAAAATTATGAACAAATACATATCTATCAACAAGTGAACCTAAAAATCAAGTGAATTAAAAACCTGAGGAGCAGAATAATCTGGTGAATATAATAGAATCAGGGGCATAGAAAGGGAGTGGACTGATAATTCTCAGGGGGAAAGGGGTATGGGGGGTTCATGAAGTGACTGGACAAAAATCATACACCTATGGATGAGGACAGTGGGGGGGAGGTAAGGGCAGAAGGTGGGGTGGGAACTGGGTGGAGGGGAGCTATGGGGGGAAAAAGGAGAAATAATTGTAATAATCTGAATAAAGATTTATTTTAAAAAAATAAAATAAAATAAAATAAATAAATAAATCTGATGAAAGAATGAAGTCAATTTATATGTTAGGTCACATATACCCTTTCTCTGGTATTGGAGGGCATGCTCTAGCAAAAGAAAAGAAGAGAGAGAGAGAGAGAGAGAGAGAGAGAGAGAGAGAGAGAGAGAGGAAGGAAGGAAGGAAGGAAGGAAGGAAGGAAGGAAGGAAGGAAGGAAGGAAGGAAGGAAGGAGCACAGAATCCAGGAAGTAAGATCCAACATAGGAGTGAAATAAAGCAAATTCCCCATACTACGGCAAAAGGGAGGGTACAGAGCGGCAAGTGTACGGCAAAGCTATAGATAGCAGAGTAAGATCAAGGCGTCCAGAAGGGTGGTTCCTAGGAACACGTGGAGGGAGTGGATTATCTGCTAGGTTTCACCATGTGGAATGATTCATTGAGAAGCAGTTAGAAGATGTGAGAAAACTCGTTTAGATGTTCAAGAAAATTAAGCAAATAAATAAAGTAAAAGCAATGTTTAACTCTAAGAAAAATTGTGACCATCATACACTACTTAGTTACATTATTAAATGATTAAGTAAGGTAACTCTTTAATACTGATTTTGAAAAGAAAGTCGGTGCTGCATTTATATTGAGAGAACAGAGTATAAGAAAACTCTAGGGCCTTGTTGACCATATACTGTAGAAAAGTAAACACAATTATCTAAAGTTGATGAATTGAAAATCCATAGTATTAAGCGTATTTTTTAGATAGAGGAAGTGAATTCCCGAAATAAACAACTAAACTGGAAGGAGATGCCTCTGGGTAGCAGCATCTTGGCTAGGGAGGAAAACTGTTTTGTTCCCTTTTAGTACTATTTTATCCTTAAAACAGTTTATATATTAACTTCATAAAAATTAAAATTTAAAAATTCTGAGAGATCTTCAGTGATAGGGGGCAAAGTTTTATGCATTACCTAAAGATGAAAATCATTTTTTAGTCAAGACACATTCGCAAAGGGCACTTTCTGTGCATTTCTGGACCATCTGTGATCTCTCTTGAGATCTGCAGGTAAAAGCTACTGAAGGCACCAGGTATATCCTGACAGACTATGATCCTCCCTATGAATTATTCACCCTGTTGTTGAATAACAGAAAACTGCCTTGACAACTGGTATTCAGGGACCACTATATGATTCATTAAAATAATTCTGACATGGAAGGATGGAACAGAGTGTGGAATCTCAGAGGGAAGGTGGAAGAGGGTGGGTGGGAGGTAATCAACCAAAGACCTTGTATACATATATGCATAACCGATGGACACAGACAATAGGGTGGTGAAAGCCTGGGACGGGGGTAGAGGCAGGCTGGAGGAGGTCAATGGGGCAGGAAAGGGACATATGTAATAGTTTCAACAATAAAGATTTTTTTAAAAAGAAAAGAAAAAAGAATAATTCTTAAATAGAAGCTGAACACAGAAAAGCTGAAGTTACTTTATAAAGCAGCTCACTACACAGTAAAAGGAGAAAGGAGATCATTCTGGCCCTTTAACTAGAGCCCTACAAAAGCTGGCATTTCTGCAGGTGCCCAAGAATCCTGAGCTAAAGACACACAATCTGGCAATTAAAACACCCAAGAAAAAGTGACTTAATTTGAGGACCTTTAAAGTGACATATTTGGCTAATCCTACAACAACACAGACGGATTGCACACCAATGAAGGTAGTTCAAGAGGCTGAGTTCATTTAAATGATACTGCTTCTTTTAAACCCGGTGATGTTCCGGAAGAGCATCATCACACTTTCCCCTGCCAGCTGTGCTGAGAGGGCATTCCTCCCACACCTCCACAGCTAAGGAGAAGCCTGGCTTTAACAGGCTGGGCCAGAGATTCTGCAAGACGCTCAGAAAATGACTTCGGGCTCTGCATGGAGACTGAGTTAGCTGACTCTGACACATATGCAAATCCTCCATCTCCACCACCCCCACCCCACATTCTTCACTGATCAAGGAACACCAGGAGTCCAAAGCACTTTTATAGCCCTGAAGATTCTGGGGACAGGCAGCACTTGAAACCTCCACCTAAGAAATGTTGGAAGAGTGACAAATTATAAAAACTTGGGGTGAGCAACCCTGATGACTCATTTATGAGTTCATTCAACATTGTGTGCTAGGAACTGGCAGTACAGAGGAAATCTTTGAAAGGCTCAGCAGTTCTCAAGAAACTCACAGCCAGATGCATAACAGGATGCGTAACAGAGGATAGTACACTTCCATTCCCACTGCAGGGCGAGAGCGGATGCCAGAGCACAGAGGCACCCACCACAGGCTTCCCTGAGGAGCACTCACCTTCATCACAACCTCTGCCTTTTGTCTGCAGACCCTGCTTTATTGTAATGTACACATTGAAAATACCAAAATGTGGTAGGACTGAGAAAATTAAAAATCTGCCTTGTCATTTACCAGGCTAGGATAACAGGCACAGGTAAAGGCAGGTGCTAAATAACAAGAAAAACGTCTCGCCCAATGACATTACAGCTGTAAAATATCAAAAACAACCCCTTCGTGGTATGACTACTGCTTCCTAACGCACCAAAAGTTTTTGTTCTCTAAAATCACTGTCTATTGGAAATTTTGCTGTCTGAAATTATATCAGTAAAAATGAAACATTCCGCCCTAGCCGGCTCAGTAGATAGAGCATCAGCCTGCAGACCCAAGGGTCTGAGGTCCAGTTCCAGTCAAGGGCACATACCTTGATTGCAGGATCCTCCCCGACCAGGGCCCTGGTCGGGGCTCATGCAGGAGGGAACCAATCATTGTGTTTTTCTCACATCAGTGTTTCTCTCTGTCTTTCCCTCTCCTTTCCACTCTCCCTAAAAATCAATGGAAAAATATCCTCAGGTGAGGATTAACAAAAATAAAAATGGCAGGGCATCGGGGCGACACTCCAGGACTTGGGGCCATCCCGCGACACGCCAGCCACACGGGGCAGGACTCCAGGACTCAGGGCAGTCCCATGGGGGGGTGGGGAGGGTCCCAGGTCTCGCGCGATTTCACGTGGTGAGTCACTAGTATATATATAAAAGGCTAATATGCTAAGTGTCCATCCAGGTAATGATGTCACATAGTAACGCCCGGCTTCCTCTCCCTAGCGATGACTAGCCTCCTTGCAGTTTCTTCAGCCCAGGAACAAGACTTGCTTTATAGCCAGGTGGAAACATTTCACACTTTAACCAAAAGTCTATGAAGCATTTTCCCATGCCTCATCTCATTTGATCCTCACAGAAGTCCTGGAGTAGGTAGATAGGAGATTCAGTAGAATCCTATTTTCTTTTCATTAGCTGGAAAATGGAGATTTAGAAAGCTTAGAAACTTGACCCAACTGAAAAGAAATAAGAAATGGTGGATCTTGAAAATGATTTCAGGTTTTCTCACTGCACAGAATATAGTCAAACAGTGCTGCACTTAAATATTTTACCCTTTGTTCTCCCAGCATGATCTACAATAATAATCTGCTTTGTGTTGATATTTACTGCTGTGTTGCTGACAATTACCTGAAAGAGAAGTTGGGGTGCTTCACTGGGCTGGAAGAAGTTTAGCTAAATCAGAAAGCAGGTCTCATTAAGCAAGTTTATTCTATATGTATAAAAGGCTAAGTTGACTTGCACATGCACAATACATATAAAGCTCTCGCTGGCGCCAATCGCACATGTGTTTTGATCTGTCATTGTCAATTGTGAATTTGATTGACACTTCTATTATAAAGGGCAAATAGCGATATTAAAATATTTCTTCTAATTAATTTCCTTTCAATGTGCACAAATTCATGCACCAGGCCACTAGTAAGTTAATAAACCTAATAGTTGAAATACAGGTCTATAGATGGACTAGGACAGCATCAAATCTATGAAAACCTTGTTGATCTCCAAAATGCTACTTAATAATCTAGAGAGCATAGCATGGGAGATATGACTAGATAGCTGTAGCAGGGGGAAAGATTAGCAACTTTATACCTGAGGTTTAGTTTCTTAGTAAATATAGTCACTTGGTAGCTTGATATTTGATTCTATACTTGAGTTACAATGATTGAAATGTGAAAATAGCATTTTAAGAGCCTGAAAGTCTACTATAAAAAAATTAAGATATATGGAAAATTTGCGTCTAGAGAGGAAAAAAAATCCCAAAGAAGACTTTGGTTCACATGAAACAGAACACATTGACAAATTTCAGTGGGAAGGTGGGGGTGGGAGTCGGGGAGATTAACTGGAGAACTTATATGCATATACTAGAGGCCCGATGCATGAAATTCGTGCAAGTGTAGGCTCTCGCAGCCCCGGCTGCCTTGCAGCCCTGGCTGCCTCATGGCCCTGCACCCTGCCCACTGGTCATTCCGGAAGGTTGTTCCGGAAGGTCATTCTACTGTCCGGTCTAATTAGCATATTAGCTCTTTATTATATAGGAGGACTAGAGGCCCAATGCACAAAATTCGTGCAAGAGTAGGCCTTCCTTCCCCCGGCTGCCAGCATGGCTTCCCTTTGGCACTCGGGACCTGGGCTTCCCTCTGGCTGCCACCAGGCAACCTGGACTGGGGCTTCCCTCATACAGGGAGGTCCCAACCACCCACCACAGCCCACTGGTCCGTGGCATGGGCCTCCCTCTTTGGGGACAATCATGAAGCCCCCTGATTGATCGCCCCACCAGCTGGTGGCCTGGACCTCCCTTGCAGGACAATCATGGGGCATTGACCAGGTCCCCGACCAACCACATCACATCCACCTTGGCTGGCCTGGTGCCAGTGGGTGTTATAGCATGGTCCCGGATGGTCGTCCAGAAGGTCATCCAGACGGTCGTTCCACTGTTCAGCCATCCAGTCTAATTAGCATATTACACTTTTATTATTATAGATGCATAGCCCATGGACACAGACAATAGTGTGGTGAAGGCTTGGGAGGGCAGGTGTGGGGTGGATGGGGTCAATGGAAGTAAAAGGGGGGAGGAGCTGTAATACTGTCAACAATAAAGATTATTTTTTAATTTTAAAACTGGTTTTTTTAAAAAAAAGAGTTAATCTCAGAGGGCTGAGTTCCTGACAATTCATCCTAATTCTGTAAGACTCAGCTCAAACATTACCTCCTCTCTAGAGCTGTCCCTAGTCCTTCCTTTTCTGTACTCTGGTGGCACAGTGGTGCCTTGGCACACACCACACGATACTGTGATTATTAGGTTACCTATTTGCCCCATTCATCTCGTTGAGAGCAGGGCCCCTGTCATTCATCTGTAAATGTCTAGCACCTGGCACATAGGACAAGCCCGATTAATGTTGAATAGAATGAACCAATCAATGAAGGGAAGATTAAGAACAAGAAAACCAGTTGAAAGGTGGTTGCAATGGTCCACGAGAGATTAAAATCACCTGGAGTATGACTAGGAGGAAAATATAGATGAGTATGGGACATTTGAAAGGAAAAAGGAAGACTTGATAACTATGTGGAAATGGGAAACAAAGAAAAAACAATCACATGAATTTTACAATTTAAGCCTACACAGCTATGAATTGTATACCACAACTGGAATAAAGGAATCCTCGAATAGCCAATTTGTTCCATTTTAGGTAAGCAGATTTTGTGAGGTCCTAGGAAAACCCAATATGCTTTCGGACATTCAGAATTAGAGTCAAGGCTCAACATAAATTTGGGAGCCACTGCATTGAGGCTGAAATATTTTTAAAAGGGGATGAGCTCTCTGAGGAAGAGATTATGTATTGAGTGGTTAAAGGACTAAAACTTGGAGAAAATAAAGGTCTAGAGCAAGCATGTCAAACTCATGGCCCACAGGCCTCATGTGGCCCACAACAAATATTTTTGCAGCCCAGCCAATATAACGGTATGTAAGAAATGTTTTAACCCTAACGGGTTTGGCTCAGTGGATAGAGTGTCAGCCTGTGGACTGAAAGGTCCCAGGTTTGACTCTGGTCAAGGGCATGTACCTTGGTTGTGGGCACATCCCCAGTAGGGGATGTGCAGGAGACAGCTGATCAATGATTCTAACTCTTTCTCCCTCTCCTTCCTCTCTGTAAAAATCAATAAAATATGTATTTTAAAAAGAAACGTTTTAATAAAAATTTTGTAACTTAATTTTTACAATACCTTGTTATACATAATTATTAATAACCATGTTCGCTGATGACTGATTATATAATCATGTTGTATTCATTTCCCTTACTCGCCTTATGCACAGGTGCACCATTTCTCTCCACTAATACTAGCAGCGAATATTTTAGCAGCCAATTGCCACATCATTAGTCTTGGACTGACTTGTTTGGTGTGTGCAACAGGAAATATTTTGCTTTCGGAGAACAAGAAAAATAGATTTATTTGCGTTATGCTTATTAATTTGTGTAGTTATCCAGTGTCTGGTAAGTTAATGTTCAAGAAAAAAATATTAATTTTTATTAACATGTTCTATTATTTTAACGATTACTCGTTTATTTCATCCCTTTGTATTCAGCATGTCTCTATCGAAATAAACCTACGCTTCTATGGAAATTGAAGCTTTTGTTTTTTTGCAGCCCACATAGTAAACCTTGTCTATTTGGCCCCTGTCAGCCTTTGGGTTTGACATGCTTGGTCTAGAGAGGAAAAGAGTGTGTTCATGGAGGAGCAAGGCAGTGCCAAACCCTGAACACAATGGAGCAGCACCACCTGCAGGTGAGAGGAGGAAAACTCAAGAGAATCGCCTGAAACTATTGGAACTCAATGTTGGGAAGGTGGTGAGTTTCAAAATACAGCGATTGCTTGCAACAACTGACGGCTTTGCTCCAACTCTAACCTGTTAGAAAATATAATGGACAAAAGATGCCATTTTCAATGGCAAGAAAGAAAGAAAAATCTATGGCTAAACTTTGTGTGGTACTGTTACAATTTACAAAAACTGAAAGAACATTTTTTTTTATTGTTTGAAGTATTACAAATAGTAGTACATATGTCTCCTTTTTTTTTCCTCCCCCATTTACCTCCCCCCCGACCTCCCCTAACCCCCAGTACATGCCTTTACCTGCCCCCCCCCCAGTGTCTTGTATCCATTGGTTATGCTTATATGCATGCGTACAAGTCCTTCGGTTGATCTCTTACAGCCCCCCCTCCAACCTCCCCTCCCTTCCCGCTGTAGTTTGACAGTCTGTTCAATGCTTCTTTGCCTCTGTATCTATTTTTCCCCATTTCTTTCCTTTAAAAAATCTTGCCTCTGCAGACTAGAAATAAACATATAATAACAAAAAATGTTTGAGTCCCAATTTCAATGTCCAACAGTTCTGAGTCCCCGTTTCAATGTCAAACAGTTCCTTATGTGTACATGTCAGCAATGATATCTGGATGGTGGGCACATGGTGGCAATGCAGGTCCAACCCTCTCTGGTTTGGTCCTAGGCAACCTGCTGTGACGCACAGCTGCTGACTGCTGGCGTGGCAAGGCGTCGTCAGCGTCTTCCATCTCTGGACTGTTTCTCCTCTTGTCTTCGTGGTTGGAGCAGACCTGTCAATTCCTCTCTGTTGCAGGAATCCACATGGATGAAAGAACATTTTAATAACGTGAAGACATTGTTGGTGGGAAATATGATATGAAGATGTCATTGTCCTTCAAATGTATACATTTAATGAAATTTCAAGCCAAAATAAATTCCAAGTGGACCAACGAGATTAATGAAAAAAATAAAAACCAGATAAAAGAGATATAGAAGAGAAAATAAGGGACAAAGTTTTTTCAGCTTTGATCCCAAAAGCAGGACAATAAAGAAAATGATTAATAGATAAATTCTGGATTGATATGGTGCAGCTCAGGCCTTTAAAATATCCTCGTCAGGAAGAGAAACCAAGATGGCGGCATAGGTAAACACCTAAACTGCTGCCTCGCACAACAATTTCAAAACTGCAATTAAAAGACAAAACGGGCCGAAACCGGTTTGGCTCAGTGGATAGAGCGTCGGCCTGCGGACTGAAGGGTCCCGGGTTCGATTCCGGTCAGGGGCACGTACCTTGGTTGCGGGCACATCCCCAGTAGGAGGTGTGCAGGAGGCAGCTGATCGATGTTTCTCTCTCATCGATGTTTCTAGCTCTCTATCCCTCTCCCTTCCTCTCTGTAAAATATCAATAAAATATATTTAAAAAAAAAAAAAAAAAAGAAAATGCCTAAAAAAAAAAAAAAAAAAAAGACAAAACGGACAGGAGGGCTAGGCCTCGGCGCAGGCGAATCCGGCGGGAATCGGCGCCATCAGAACCGCCACCATGACTGTGGGCAAGAGCAGCAAGATGCTGCAGCAGATCGACTACAGGATGAGGTGCATCCTGCAAGACCGTCGTATCTTCATTGGCACCTTCAAGGCTTTGGACAAGCATATGAATTTGATCCTATGTGATTGTGATGAATTCAGGAAGATCAAGCCAAAGAACTCAAAACAAGCTGAAAGAGAAGAGAAGCGAGTCCTTGGGCTGGTGCTACTTCGAGGGGAGAACCTGGTCTCAATGACAGTAGAGGGACCCTCCCAAAGATATGGGCATTGCCCAAATGCCAATTGCTGGAGCTGCTGGAGGCCCGGGGATCGGCAGGGCTGCTGGCAGAGGAATCCCAGCTGGTGTTCCCATGCCCCAGGCCCCTGCAGGACTTGCTGGGCCAGTTCGTGGGGTTGGTGGACCATCCCAACAGGTGATGACCCCACAAGCAAGAGGGACTGTTGCAGTTGCTGCCATAGCTAGTATTGCAGGGGCCCTAACCCAGTACCCACCGGGCCGTGGAGGTCCTCCCCCACCTATGGGCCGAGAGGCACCCCTTCCAGGCATGATGGGCCCACCTCCTGGTATGAGGCCTCCCATGGGTACCCCAATGGGGATCCCCCCTGGACAAGGAACTCCAATGGGCATGCCCCCTCCAGGAATGTGGCCCCCTCCACCAGGAATGCGAGGGCCCCCTCCCCCAGGAATGCACCCACCAAGGCCCTAGATTCATCTTGGCCCTCCTCAGCTCCCTGCCTGTTTCCTGAAAGCCTGTACATAGTCCTTTTATTTCTGTGTGGCCTGTGAAACAAAATTTCTTAATAAACTCCTAATAGGATATTAAAAAAAAAAGACAAAACGGACATCATCCAGAACCACAGGAAGGCTGGCTGAGTGGAAATTCTACAACTAGAAGGAAAGAGAAAAGCACACTGAGACTCAGAGGAGCTGCAGGAGGCAGAGGTACTGAGACACGTGCGTGGAGAGGACTGGCAACTGAATACGCAGCTGGCTTTCTCAAGCGGGAGGGAGACAAAAGCTCCCAACTGTGCTGAACTCCAGTTCTGGACGAGACTCTGGGGACCCAGACTCATTCAAGGAGAAACTGGACTGTCTGGCAGTGGGCAAAACTCGAGGGCGGCTTTCTCTCAGAGGTGCTTGCAGCGATTACCACAGGACACTGAGACACAGGGGCCTATTGGGCCAGGGCTGATGGGAAACCGGTGCTGTCTGCTCCGCCCTGAGACTCCGCCCCATCCAAGCTGAGAACACAGGCTTTTGCAAGTCTTTTTTTTTTTTTTTTAATATATTTTATTGATATTCCGCAGAGAGGAAGGGAGAGGGATAGAGAGCTAGAAACATCAATGAGAGAGAAACATTGATCAGCTGCCTCCCGCATACCCCCCACTGCGGACGTGCCCGCAACCAAGGCACATGCCCCCGACCGGAACCAAACCCAGGACCCTTCAGTCCACAGGCCGACGCTCTATCCACTGAGCCAAACCGGTTTCGGCGGCTTTTGCAAGTCTTGTCTCATAAGGGTGTCTCCAGCACAGAAGTTCTCCCAGCATAGACACAGCTGATCCTCACAGCCAATTGGCCTGGAGGTCAATTCCTCCCAGTGATACCAACAACAATCAAGGCTTAACTACAACAAGACTGTGCACACAGCCCACAAAGGGGTGCACCAAGAGTGTCCACCTCAGGTAAGTGGGGAGGCTTAGCCACTGGGCCCTATAGGAAACCTAGCACACAAAGCCACTCTATCAACTCAGGGAAGCAGTGAAAATGCGGCGTCAAAGAAACAGATCACAAATGAAAGAAATGGAGGAAAACAAACGACTGGATATAGAGTTCAAAACCACGGTTATAAGGTTTTTCAAGAATTTTCTAGAAAAGGCTGATAAATTTAACGAGACCCTCCAAGATATGAAAAAGGACCAACTAGAAATTAAGCATACACTGACTGAAATAAAAAATATTATACAGAGATCTAACAGACTAGAGGATCGCAAGAATCAAGTCAAAGATTTAAAATACAAAGAAGCAAAAAACACTCAACCGGAAAAGCAAAAAAAAAAAAAGAATCCAAAAATATGAAGATAGTGTAAGAAGAATCTGGGACAACTTCAAGCGTACCAACATCCAAATTATGGGGGTTCCAGAAGAAGAGAGAGAGCAAGACACTGAAAACCTATTTGAAGAAATAATGACCGAAAACTTCCTCCACCTGGTGAAAGAAATAGACTTACAAGTCCAGGAAGCACACAGAACCCCAAACAAAAGGAATCCAAAAAGGACCACACCAAGACACATCATAATTAAAATGCCAAGAGCAAAAGACAAAGAGAGAATATTAAAAGCAGCAAGAGAAAAACAGTTAGTTACCTACAAGGGAGCACCCATATGACTGTCAGCTGATTTCTCAACAGAAACTATGCAGGCCAGATGGGAGTGGCAAGAAATATTCAAAGTGATGAATAGCAAGAACCTACAACCAAGATAACTCTACCCAGCAAAGCTATTATTCAGAATGGAAGGGCAGATAAAGAGCTTCAAAGATGAGAAAAAGCTGAAGGAGTTCATCACCACCAAACCAGTATTATATGAAATGCTGAAAGGTATTCTGAAAGAAGAGGAAGAAGAAGAAAAAGATAAAGATAAAAATTATGAACAACAAATACATATCTATCAACAAGTGAATCTAAAAATCAAGTGAATAAAAATCTGATGAACAGAATAATCTGGTGAATATAATAGAATCAGGGGCATAGAAAGGGAGTGGACTGATAATTCTCAGGGGGAAAGGGGTTTGGGGGGTTCAGGAAGAGACTGGACAAAAATCATACACCCATGGATGAGGACAGTGGGGGGGAGGTAAGGGCAGAAGGTGGGGTGGGAACCGGGCGGAGGGGAGCTATGGGGGGAAAAAGGAGAAACAATTGTAATAATCTGAATAAAGATTTATTTTAAAAAAAAAAAAAAAAGAGGAAGTTCTTGGACAGCTAGAGACCTAGACTACATAGGGGGTGAGCAAGCCAGGCAAGGGCCTGCCACAGAATCCCTTTCTTGTAAATACTCCACACTAAACCTTAACGAAGTTACTAAATTCGTAACTTTCATCAATTCATGTAATGCTTAGTTTGAGTCAAGGTTGTATGTATGTAAAACTGCATAGAGTCAAACAAAAGCATGAGGCAGTAATGCCAGGAATTCACTGAGCAAGGGAAACATTTCCAACTACCCAAAATAGGACCCAGAGTAAATTTACTAGACTCTCCAAGGTCAGGATGTCCCAATCTCCTGATACCTTACCTTTTTTGGATTTATCTTCTCTAGGCATTGAGTCTCCAACATTTTTACCTCCAACATTAATTCTTAATTTGTTCTGATTCTAAACACTATCATTAACATTTTTTAATCTATAAAGACATAAGTGCAAAAGATTACTCTCAAATTTAAAAGAATTAAAACCCCTCCTGTATTATCAAACACCATTCCTAGTTTATCTGTTTTATGCGTTAGATTTTCTATAGAGAGCTTCATAAGGCAGCATGCATCTCTGAAATCCTTCTATGACGATTTTAAACTGTGCCCTCATTAAAGACACAGAGCCATCAGATCTATTTCTGGACCCCTTACATATTAAAGTAACACCCTGTCAAGGACTATTTCTGCATCATACAGCCAAAAGATAGCTCCATTAAATTCCAACCCATTTTTCTAGCCTGGATGAAGCGTCATCCCATACACCAAAAGGCTGTGGGTTCAAATACCAGTCAGGGCACATACCTAGGTTGCAGGTTCAATCCCTGCTTGAGGCACATACAGGAGACAGCCAAGCAATATCAATGCTCCTCTCTCATTTCTCTCTCTCTCTCTCTCTCTCTCTCTCTCTCTCTCCCCTCCCCCCCATTAAAAACATATCCTCAGGTGAGGATTTAAAAAAATACCAACCCATTTTAAAGTATTTCTAATTACATGGTTTTCACATTAACTTTAAACCTACCACAAATAGAAGAATCCTCACAGTGAATAAGCATTAGCATATCACTTTTCCAAGGTAGGGGATAACTTATTCTTTTAGCTAAGGTTTACAAGAGTCATTACAGCTTTCCATTTAGATAAACTACTCAGTAATAAAAAGGAAATGAACTATTGACACATGCAATAATTTGGATGGGTCTGAAAAGCCAGTCTCAAAAGGTACATATGGTATGAGTCCATTTAGATAAAGTCCTCAAAATGATGAAGTTACAGATCTGAACAGATGATCAGTTACCAACATTTAGAAATAGTGGTGGGCCCTAGCCAATTTGGCTCAGTGGATAAAGCATTGTCCTGTGGACTGAGTGTCCTGGATTCCATCCAGTCAAGGGCATGTACCTCCTTTGCAAGCTCGATCCCTAGCCCTGGTCCTGGCACATGCAGGATGTGTCTCTCTCACATCGATGTTTCTCTCTGTATTTCCCCCTCCCTTGCACTCTCTAAAAAAAATCAATGGGAAAATATCCTTGGGTGAGGATTAACAACAAAAAAATCTCATCATAGTTCTACATTAACAAGTTGAATCTAAAATGTAATAGAATGTGCCGAAACCGGTTTGGCTCAGTGGATAGAGCGTCGGCCTGCGGACTGAAGGGTCCCGGGTTCGATTCCGGTCAAGGGCATGTACCTTGGTTGTGAGCACATCCCCAGTGGGAGGTGTGCAGGAGGCAGCTGGTCGATGTTTCTCTCTCATCGATGTTTCTAGCTCTCTATCCCTCTCCCTTCCTCTCTGTAAAATATCAATAAAAAATATATTTTAAAAAATCAAAATAAAATGTAATAGAATGACTTACCATAACATTATAGTAATTAGCATGATATGGTATTGGTACAAAAACAAAGAAATAAACCTATAAAACAGAGTGGAGAGCCCAGAAATAGATCCGTGCATATTTGATAAGACAGAGATAGCGCCCTAACCGGTTTGGCTCAGTGGAAAGAGTGTTGGCCTGCAGACTGAAAGGTCCCGGGTTCGATTCCGGTCAAGGGCATGTACCTTGGTTGCGGGCACATCCCCAGTAGGAGGTGTGCAGGAGGCAGCTGATCGATGTTTCTCTCTCATCGATGTTTCTAACTCTCTATCCCTCTCTCTTCCTCTCTGTAAAAAATCAATAAAATATATTAAAAAAAAAAAAAAAGACAGAGATAGCATTATAGATCACTGGGGAAAGGAGGGACTTTTCAATAAACACTGCTAACTATCCAAGTGAAAAAAAAATAAATCAGTGGTGGATTAAAGAATTTGATATGAATAGAGCCCTGGCTTGTGTGGCTCAGTTGTTTGAGTGTCATCCCATGCACTAAAAGATTGCCAGTTCAGTTCTGGTCAGGGCATATACCCAGGCTGCAGGTTCCATTCGTGATCAGATTGAGGGTTGGATACCCTGTCAGTCGGGGTATGTATGGGAGGCGGTTAATCGATGTTTCTCTTTCTCTCTCTCTCTCTCTCTCTCTCTCTCTCTCTCTCTCTCTCTCTCTCTCTCTCTCTTCCCCCCCCCCCATTGATCTCTAAATCAATATTTTTTAATAATATGAATAGCCTGGCTGGTGTGGCTCAGTGGTTGAACATCACCCTATGAATCATGGTTGGATTCCTGGTCAGGGCATATGCCCAGGTTGCATGCTCAATGCCCAGTATGGGGCAGGCGAGAAGCAGCCGATCAATGATTCTCTCTCTCATTGATGTTCCTATCTTTCTGTCTCTCCCTTCCTTTCTGAAATCAATAAAAATGTATATTTAAAAAAAAAAAAAAAAAAAAACAGAGTTCAATGATGCAAGTCTAGTTCCAGGACATGTATCAGAGTGTAGCTATTTGGTTTAGGCCAGTTTAAAAAGTTCAGTTTCACATGGAAGGGGGTGAGTTAGCCAGCTTCCCAGAGGCCTCCCTGCTCCATTTTATTTTTTAAAATATGTTTTTATTGATTTATAGAGAGGGAGATGGATAGATAGATAGAAATATCGATGAGAGAGAAGCATCATCAATCGGCTGCCTGCTGAATGCACCCCTATTGGGGATCGAGCTGCAACCCGGGCATGTGCCCTGACCGAGAATGGAACGGGTGACTTCTTGGTTCCCGCTGAGCCACACCAGCTGGGCCCTGCTCCATTTTAGATGGCTCTCTTGAGAATATCAACTCCATTTTGCTGTTTTTCTTTCACAAAAGCAGTATGATTTTTGAATAATCTGAATGTAACCACATTGTAGGTAGCATCTTAAGAAAACAAAAGAACAGAAAATATATTCTAAGCGAGGCATTAAAACTGAGATGGAAAAACTGTCAGAGCCCTCTCTACTTCAAGCCAAAACAGTGTTCTGCACCAAGTTAAGTGACATTTGAAGGATTTTTTTAAATTAAAGCGACATAAAGAAAGAATAGTTATACATAGCTTTACATTTTATAATACTTAAATATAGTATATTATTGGGTCACTTTAAATTTTCTTCTTCTTGTAACATCTTTATAGTTAACCTGCAGTTTACCATTGTCATCTTCAATTTCTAACAAACTAGCTTGAACTTAGCTTTAATATAACACAAAAATCTGCTTCTATACAGTTCTGTCCCTCCCCATTATGTTATCGTCACAAATTACATCTTTATACATTGTGATTTCCTGCCTCGTTTTTATTATTGAATCACCTTGAGTAGGGCCTCGATAATGTGCCTTTTTAATATCTGCTCCAAATGATCTTTATGTATAAGACCACTGAGAACCTCCCTCTGAAATGGAGATGAGGGTACGGTGGAGGGGTGGTTGTGGGAACTGGGAAGAAAGATTTGCAATGACAAAAGAAATCTTGCAAAGCTACACCATGGCAAACACAAGGTTAAGATAAATAGACTGTAGTGCTATTCTGTAATATACCATCCGGCAATATGTTGAAACATTTAAAAGTATATATAACTAGAGGCCCGGTGCATGAAATTCGTGCATGGGGGGGGGGGGGGGAGACGGGGTGTCCCTCAGCCCAGCCTGCACCCTGTCCAATCTGGGACCCCTTGAGGGATGTCCGACTGTCCTGGTGGGATCGGGCCTAAACAGACAGTCGGACATCCCTCTCACAGTCCAGGACTGCTGGCTCCCAACTGCTCGCCTGCCTGCCTTCCTGATTGCCCCTCACCGCTTCTGCCTGCCAGCCTGATCACCCCCTAACCCAGGGGTGGGCAAACTTTTTGACTCGAGGGCCACAATGGGTTCTTAAACTGGACCGGAGGGCCAGAACAAAAGCATGGATGGAGTGTTTGTGTGACCTAATATAAATTCAAAGTAAAGGAGCAGAGGGGAGAGCAAAAGAACCCTCCGCTCTTTCAGCTCCGCGGGCCGGATAGAACAGCCGAATGGGCTGGATCCGGCCCGCGGGCCATAGTTTGCCCACGGCTGTCCTAACCACTCACCTGCCAGCCTGATTGATGCCTAACTGCTCCCCTGCCAGCCTGCAGCCTGTTTGCCCCTAACTGCCCTCCCCTGCAGGCCTGGTCCCCCCCAACTGCTCTCCCCTGCAGGCCTGGGTCCCCCCCCAACTGCCCTTCTCTGCAGGCCCAGTCACCCCCAACTTCCCTCCTCTGCTGGCCTGGTCACCCCTAAGTGCCCTCCCCTGCAGGCTTGATCTCCCCCAACTGCCCTCCCTTGCAGGCCTGGTCCCTCCCAACTGCCCTTCTCTGCAGGCCCGGTCACCCCCAACTTCCCTCCTCTGCTGGCCTGGTCACCCCTAAGTGCCCTCCCCTGCAGGCTTGATCGCCCCCAACTGCCCTCCCTTGCAGGCCTGGGTCCCCCCAACTGCCCTTCTCTGCAGGCCCGGTCACCCCCAACTTCCCTCCTCTGCCGGCCTGGTCACCGCTAAGTGCCCTCCCCTGCAGGCCTGATCACCCACAACTGTCCTCCCTTGCAGGCCTGGTCCCTCCCAACTGCCCTCCACTCCTGGCCTTCTTGTGGTGACCATCTTGTGTCCACATGGGGGCAGGATCTTTGACCACATGGGGGCAGCCATTTTGTGTGTTGAACAATCTGCATATTACTCTTTTATTAGATAGGATAGAGGCCTGGTGCATGGGTCAGGGCCAGCTGGTTTGCCCTGAAGGGTGTCCTGGATCAGTGTGGGGGTTCCCTTGGGGTGTGGGGTGGCCTGGGCAAGGGGCCTGTGGTGGTTTTCAGGCCAGCCATGCCCTCCGGCAACCCAAGCGGAGGCCCAGGTATCTGGATTTATCTTCTATAATTGAAACTTTGTAGCCTGGAGCAGAACCAAGCCTTCTGCTCGCTCCGTGGTGGCAGCCATTTTTGTTGGAATTTATCTGTCTTCTATAATTGAAACTTTGTAGCCTTGAATGGAGCCAAGCCTCCTGCTTGCTCCATGGCGGCAGCCATTTTTATTGGGATTTATTTATCTTCTATAATTGAAACTTTGTAGCCTTGTGTGGAGACCTGGGCCTGCCAGGGCTGCAGAAGCTTGGCTTCCTCCATCGCCGGGGGCAACCCTAGCCTCCTGCTCTCTCCAGCTCTGTAGCTGCCACCATTTTTGTTGGGATTTATTTATCTTCTATAACTGAAACTTTGTAGCCTTGTGTGGAGGCCTGGACCAGCCAGGGTGTGCAGAAAGCTTGGCTTCCTCCATCGCCAGGGAAACCCAAGCCTCCCTCCTGCTCTCTCCATGGCCGCAGCCATCTTGGTTGGGTTAATTTGCATACTTGCTCCTGATTGGCTTGTGGGCATGGCTTGTGTGTGTAACAGAGTGATGGTTAATTTGCACATTACTCTTTTATTAGATAGGATGTGCCCTGGCCAGATAGCTCAGTTGGTAAGAGCATGGTCCTGATATGCCAAGGTTGTGGGTTCAATTCCTGGTCAAGGCACTACAAGAATCAACCAATAAATGCGTAAGTGGAACAACAAATCAATGTTTCTCTCTTCCTTTCTCTCTAAAATCAATTTAAAAATAAAGTATATATAATGCTTCTAATCAGATATTAGCATATTTTTCTTTATCATTTTTCTGCCCCCACCCAAAATTCATACAAACACTTCACCATCACTGGTTCCAGCTCTCCTAAGATGTAGCTTTTAGAAAGCACAGAAGGCAAGGCATTGAGAGACATGTTTTCCTTCTGGAAGTGGAGCATTCTCTGAGGCAGTATGCAGAGGTCCCCCTCAAGCTCTGTTGAACCCTGACCTCTGCAGAAACCATTGCCCTAACCCAATTTTTTCATTTTATAGATGAGAAAACTAGACTCCAAGGAACAGACTTACCCAAGATTACCATGGTAGAGCCCAAATTAAAGCATATTTCCTGATTTCTTTTCACTCTATCACATATCTATTACTAGTAGATTAACAAGAGGACCCTGGGTTTCCTAATGTTGTTTTTAGAAACAGTCCAATCATATCACTCTTTTAAAAAGCTAAAATGGCTCAGCTGGTGTGGTTCGGAGGTTGAGTGCTGACCTATGAACCAGGAGTCATGGTTCTATTCCTGCCCAGGGCACATGCCCGGGTTGCAGGCTCAATTCCCACTAGGGGATGTGCAGGAGGCAGCAGATCAATGATTCTCTCTCATCATTGATGTTTTTTATCTCTCTCTCCCTCTCACCTCCTCTCCGAAGTCAATAAAAAATTTTTTTAAAAAGCTAAAATGTACGGCTGCCTACAATGTAATTTCCTGCTAGCTGCCACTAAGATTTTTATGTACTTCAGTGATTTTCAACCAGCATGCTGCAAGAATTTTTAAAACATGTAGTACCTACCTATTTAGTCAGGGGCACTGACCTCTTTTCCCTTAGACTGTCAAATAAAAAAATTACAACAGCCAAAACAACAACAGCCATCAGGGTGAATGAATCAAAATTATACCTTTTTTTTTTTTTTTTTGGTCAGATCAGCAAAAAATACTTTTTGGTGTGCCACAGAATTTTAGTAATTAGAGATTATGTGTGCCATGAGATGAAAAATGTTGAAAATCACTGATGTACTTAATAACAAAAACAAGAAAAACTTGGTTGCCAGCAAGAGAAATTCCGGAATAAACAGTAGATACAAGGGGCAGCAAGAGGATTTTTAAATCTAAGGCTGGAGGCTGAGGCTGCTCTTCCTCACCACACATTTCTATTTCACTATGTTAGTTCATTAAGTTTAAAATACTAGTAAGTACAATCCTTTTAAGGAAAGGCCTACATTAATTACTCAAAGCAGCCAGCAATACTAACTCCATGTCATTGTAACAGTTGCTAAATACTGTCACTCCACCCTGTGGGGTAGAAGGGAAATAAATATACTTCTTAGCAAAACCAATACATACAGAAGTCAGGAAATAGTTTCCAGTTTAATCACACCAAGGGTGTGTCTAAAATAAAAAATAACACTCTAAAACAGATTACTTACAACTCCAGAACACTTTAATTCTAAAGAGCTTTAATAAATGAAAAGCCCCAAGTTCCCAAAGTCCATCAAAAAGGGAATGAATAATCAGCCTCAACAGAGCTGGGAGAAATTTTTTTTAAAGAAGGGGGAAAGGTGAAGGTTGGTAACCATTCTCTTTCAAAAACAAAACACTGCTCCCTCAAATAACCACTCAGAATGTCACTTAATATAAATAGGCAGGAGGAAAATAACTGTCATATTTGCCTTATATACACTATTGGCCACTTAAATGCAAACTTAGCTATTTAGGAATGGCTTGCCAAAACATTGAAAAAGTGAAAGACTTCATCCTTGTCATAGACTGCCACTTCAGTGGAACATTCGGTGCACATAACTGGGTGATAGATTTCTTCCACTTCTGTCTCTGCCTGCTCTGCAGCATCTTCATGGTTAGCCCGCATCTTCTTATGGCCTCGCTTTTTCTTCCTGTTCTCTGGAGTTTTGTATCTTAGAACCTCCTCTTTGTTGACAGAACAATTCATCACAAACATTGCTCTATACTGAGTTTTGTATGACTCATGCCTAAGAGGGAAATAAAATGGAGAATATATATTTGTTTTATTTTAATAGTTATCCATTTAGATAAAATATGACACCAAAAATTACTGAAATACCAACCAAAGTAAAGACATAAGAACAAAATGGGAACCTTACAGAAATGTTAAGAGCTTTTTTAAGAATAGGAAGAAACTTGTTAATAGATAATGGTGCATAAGTAACTTTTACCTCAGAAAAAAAATTTGATTTGCTCTTCAAACTTAGAAAGATAAGTTGTAGGAAACTTGAGAGGTAATATTTAAATAATCTTTGACTGTTTCTATTGTGACCTGAGACTCTGCCATCCTCTCATTACAAGTGGTGCCATTCTGGTCACCATTTCAGTAAAAGCTAGTTTTAAAAGCTTAAAGAGCCCTGGCTCATGTTGCTTAATAGTTAGAGAGACAGCCCATGCACTAAAGGGTCATGGGTTCAAGTCTGCACACCACCAACAGCATGTACTTGGGTTGCAGGTTCCATCCCGACCCAGGTCAGGACAAGTGCATGAAGCAAACAATCAATGTGTCTCTTTCACATCGATGCTTCTCTTTCTGCCTCTTTCTCTCTAAAATCAATAAACATATCCCCGGATGAGGATTAAAAAAAAAAGGATAATGCTTCCTTTGTTCCCCTCAAATACTTAATATTTTCCTACTTCTTTCCCCACTTAATAAGTTGCTTTACTTTCTTCCCTTTAAACCTCGTGTAACAGAAATATCTATCTGGCTAAAAACAGTGAACTCCAGTTATGCCTTCATTAGTTCCAAATGTTAACCTCCGCTATCATCACCACCACTGGTAACTTAGACTGTGCAAGCTGGTGCTTCTCCAAGTAAGACTATTAAAATTTCACTCCACTGTATTGGAATCCTGTATTAATGTGGAACACAATTTTTACCAAGGAAAAATTCTGTTAGATTATAAAGCAATTTCTTTTGAGTATAGAAACCCTGTAACATGGTTTAATTTAAAAGAACAACTTAAGTACAAAGACATTTTACTTTTTCTTCATTTCATAGACATATTCTAGGTGTCAATTTATATACAAAAAGCTTAAGGGTTCACATGGAAAGTACATAAATTAATTGTTGCAGATCAGAAACTTCCAGGTAGTGAGTAAGAATAACTTGCATCTAGCTCCTCATTAGCTCCTAGAGCAAATCTACCACTCCGGCATCACTTAGTTTCAATTAACTTGATTCAGAACACGGACTAAGCTAGGCATTTCTAAGGCTACCAATAGAGGAAAAAAGGAAAGAAAAAGGTAGAGAGTATACAGTCAACCCTCCATGTCCGCTAGTGTCGCATCCTCATATTCAACCAATTGCAGATAGAAAACAGTATTTTCAACCTGCAGTTGGAAATCCATAAATGCCAAGGGCCAAAATGTATGCACTGTTCTGTGCTATTTCATAGTATACGGGACTTGAGCATCCATGGATTTTAGTATCCACTGGGATGGAGGAGGTGGGAGCGTGTCCTGGAATCAATCTCCCTCCAACACCAAGGGATGACTATATTTGGATTAACGGAAGGAAGGGGGGGGAAACAAAACTTGATCATCTCAAATGATGCAGAAAAAGTTGATAAAATTCAACATGCTTTCATGATAAAAACACCCAATAAGCCCTGGCCAATTTGGCTCAGTTGTTAGAGCGTTGGCCCATAGACCAAAGGGCCAAGGATTCAATTCTCGATCAAGGGCACATACCTTGGTTGTGTGTTCCGACCAGGTCAGGGCATTTGCAGGAGGCAACCAACCAATGTGTCTCTCTCACATCAATGTTGCTCTCTCTCTCCCCTCCCTTCCACTCTGAAAATCAATGGAAAAAATATCCTCGGTGAGGATTATAAAAAAATAAATAAAATAAAATACCCAATAAGCTAGGAATAGAAGAAAATATCCTCAAAAAAATAAATACCACATATGAAAAACCCATAGCCAGCATCATACTCACTGATGAAAGACTGAAAACTTTTCCTCTAAGGTCAGAAAAAAGACAAAAATACCTGCTTTCACCACTTCTATTCAACATAGTATTGGAAATTCTAATCAGAGCAATTTGGTATGAAAAATAAATAAAAGGTCAAGAAAACCAAGATGGCGGCATAGGTAAACACCTAAACTGCTGCCTAGCACAACAATTTCAAAACTACAACTAAAAGACAGAACGGACACCATCCAGAACCACAGGAAAGCTGGCTGAGTGAAAATTCTACAACTAGAAGGAAGGAGAAAAGCTCACAGAGAATTGGAGGTACGGCAAAGGGGCTTTGTGCGCGCAGAGAGGAAGGGCGGCTGAGAGCCTGGCTGACTTTCTCTGGCGGAAGGGGGAAGGAAGCCTCCGACCGCACTGAACCCCAGTTCTGACTGCACTGAACCCCAGTTCCAGGCGAGCCCCTGGGGACCCACGCTCTTGTGGGGGGAGTCTGGACTCTCAGGCGGAGACTCGTGAGCCGGGGAAGGCGGAGGACTGAAAGCGCGCCCGCGCCGGTGCGCACAAGGGCTGCGGAGGTTGCCGCGGGCTTTCCCTGGTGGAGGGGAGTCAGAGGCTCCTGACGGCACTGTGCCCCAGTTCTGACTGCAGTGAACCCCGGTTCCAGGCGAGCCCCTGGGGACCCACGCTCTTGTGGGGGGAGTCTGGACTCTCAGGCGGAGACTCGAGCTGGGGAAGGCGGAGGACTGAAAGCGCACGTGCGCGCAGGGGCGGGGCTGACAGGAAGCCAAGACTGAGGCTCCACCCCATCCAAGCTGAGCACAGAGGCTATTGCAATTTGGCAAGTCTAATCCTATAAGGCTGTCTCCAGCACCGAACTTCTCCCAGCATAGACACAGCTGATCCTTACAGCCAACTGGCCCGGAGGTCAATTCTTCCCAGTGATACCAACAACAATAAAGACTTAATTACAACAAGGCTGTACACACAGTCCACAAAGGGGTGCACCAAGAGTGTCCACCTCAGGTTAACTGGGGAAGCTGACCCACTGGGCCATATTGGAAACCTAGCACAAATATCTACCTTACCAACTCAGGGAATCAATGAAAATGCGGGGTCAAAGAATCAGATCACAAACGAAAGAAATGGAGGAAAACAAACGACTGGATATAGAATTCAAAACCACGGTTATAAGACTTTTTAAGAATATCCTAGAAAAGGCAGATAAATATAACGAGACCCTCGAAGATATGAAAAAGGACCAACTAGAAATTAAACATACACTGACTGAAATAAAAAATATTATACAGAGACCCAGAAACAGAATAGAGGAACACAAGAATCAAGTCAAAGAATTGAAATACAAAGAAGCAGCCGAAACCGGTTTGGCTCAGTGGATGGAGCGTCGGCCTGCGGACTGAAGGGTCCCGGGTTCGATTCCGGTCAAGGGCATGTACCTTGGTTGCAAGCACATCCCCAGTGGGATGTGTGCAGGAGGCAGCTGATCGATGTTTCTCTCTCATCGATGTTTCTGGCTCTCTATCCCTCTCCCTTCCTCTCTGTGAAATATCAATAAAATATATTTAAAAAAAAAAAAAAAAAAAAGAAATACAAAGAAGCAAAAAACACTCAACCGAAAAAGCAAAAAGCAAAAAAAAAAATCCAAAAAGTTGAAGATAATGTAAGAAGACTCTGGGACAACTTCAAGCGTACCAACATCAGAATTATGGGGGTGCCAGAAGAAGAGAGAGAGCAAGATACTGAAAACCTATTTGAAGAAATAATGACCGAAAACTTCCCCAACCTGGTGAAAGAAATAGACTTACAAGTCCAGGAAGCGCACAGAACCCCAAACAAAAGGAATCCAAAGAGGACCACACCAAGACACATCATAATTAAAATGCCAAGATCAAAAGACAAAGAGAGAATCTTAAAAGCAGCAAGAGAAAAACAGTTAATTACCTACAAGGGAGCACCCATACGACTGTCAGCTGATTTCTCAACAGAAACTATGCAAGCCAGACGGGAGTGGCAAGAAATTTTCAATGTGATGAATAGCAAGAACCTACAACCAAGATTACTCTACCCAGCAAAGCTATCATTCAGAATTGAAGGGCAGATAAAGAGCTTCACAGATAAGAAAAAGCTGAAGGAGTTCATCACCACCAAACCAGTATTATATGAAATGCTGAAAGGTATTCTGAAAGAAGAGGAAGAAGAAAAAAGTAAAGAGAAAAATTATGAACAACAAATACATATCTATCAACAAGCGAACCTAAAAATCAAGTGAATTAAAAACCTGAGGAACAGAATAATCTGGTGAATATAATAGAATCAGGGGCATAGAAAGGGAGTGGACTGATAATTTTCAGGGGGAAAGGGGTATGGGGGGTTCATGAAGAGAATGGACAAAAATCATACACCTATGGATGAGGACAGTGGGGGGGAGGTAAGGGCAGAAGGTGGGGTGGGAAATGGGTGGAGGGGAGCTATGGGGGGAAAAAGGAGAAATAATTGTAATAATTTGAATAAAGATTTATTTTAAAAAAAATAAGATAAAAAAAAACAAAACAAAGTATAGCCCACAGCAATAAATAATAAAAACACAATGAAAAATTTAAAAAAAAAAAAAAAAAAAAAAAGAAAAAACCATCCTAAAATTTATATGGAACCACGGAAGACTCTGAATAGTCAAAGTCATCTTGAAAAAGAAAAACAAAACTGGCCCTAGCCAGTTTGACTCAGTGGATAGAGCATTGGCCTGCAGACTGGAAGGTCCTGGGTTTGATTCTGGTCAATGGCACATGACTAGGTCACGGGCTCAATCCCCAGGAGGGGGCATGCAGGAGTCAGCCAAACAATGATTCTCTCTCATCATTGATGTTTCTATCTCTCTCTCCTTCTCCCTTCCTCCCTGAAATCAATAAAAATATATTTTTTTAAAAAACAGCAAAGCTGAAAGCATCACACTTCCTGATTTCAAACTGTAATACAAAGCTAGAGTATAGGAATGGCATAAACAGTATGGGAATGGCATAAAAACAGACCAATAGATCAACAGAACAGAATCAAGTGAGAGCCCAGAAATAAAGCCACAACATATAACCAGTATTTGACAAGGAAGCCAAGAATATTCAATATGAAAAAGATAAGTCTCTTCAATAAACAGTATTGGGAAAAGTGGATGTTCACATGCAAATGAATAAAACTGTACCCCTGTTATACACCACTCACAAAAATTAATTTTAAATGGATAAAAGACTTAAATATAAGGCCTGAAATTGTAAAACTCCTAGAAGAAAATGGGAAAAGCTCCTTAACCTTTATCTTGGAAATGTTTTTTTAATATAACAGCAAAAGCACAAGCAATAAAAGCGAAATTAAACAAGCAGGGCTACATAAAACTAAAAAGCTTCTGTATAGCAAAGAAACAATCAACAAAATAGGAGAAAATATTTGCAAATCATATACTATCTAATAAGGGGTTATAGTAAAAATATACAAGGAACTCATACAACTCAATAGTAAATAACAGCCCTAGCTGGTTTGGCTCTGTGGATAGAGCATCGGCTTACAGACTAAAGGGTCCCGGGTTTGATTATGGTCACAGGCATAAGCCCAGGTTGCAGGTTCAATCTCCAGTAGGGAGGGTGTAGGAGGCAGCCAATCAATGATTCTCTCTCATCAGTGGTGTTTCTATCTCTCTCTCCCTCTCTGAAATCAATAAAAATAAATTTAAAAAAAAAAGTAATGATACAAACAAGCCAATTTAAAAAATGAGCAAAGGACCTGAATAGACATGTATCCAAAGACATACAAATAGCTAACAGGAACATGAAAAGGTGTTCAATATCAAGAAAATGCAAATCAAAACTACAATGAAAGCCCTAGCTGGTTTGGCTCATTGGATAGAGCATCAGCCTGCGGACTGAAGGGTCCTGGGTTCGATTCTGGTCAAGGGCACATGCCTGGGTTGTGAGCTGGATCCCCAGTAGGGGGTGTGCAGGAGGCAGCTGATTAATGATTCTCATCGTTGGTGTTGGTTTTTTTTATTTATATATATATATATATATATATATATATATATATATATATATATATATATGTATTTTTTTTTAATTGATTTTTTACAGAGAGGAAGGGAGAGGGATAGAGAGTTAGAAACATCGATGAAAGAAACATCGATTCAGCTGCCTCCTGCACACTCCCCACTGGGGATGTGCCCGCAACCAAGGTACATGCCCTTGACCGGAATCCAACCTGGGACTCTTCTGTCCACAGGCCGACGCTCTATCCACTGAGCCAAATAGGTTAAGGCATCATTGGTGTTTCTATTTCTCTCTCCCTCTCCCCCTTCCTCTCTGAAATCAATAAAAATATATTTAACGCCCTTGTTGGTTTGGCTCAGTGGATAGAGCACTGGCCTATGGATTGAAGGATCTCAGGTGCAAATTCCAGTCAAGGGCATGTACCTCGGTTGCAGGTTCCTCCCCAGCCCTGGCTGGGGCATGTGCGGGAGGCAACCAATCAATGTGTGTCTCTCACATGGATGTTTTGCTGTCTCTCCCCCTCTGTTCCACTTTCTCTAAAAATCAATAGAAAAATATCCATGCCCTAGCTGGTTTGGCTCAGTAGAAAGAGCATCTGCCTGCAAACTGAAGGGTCCCGGGTTTGATTCCAGTCAAGAGCATGTGCCCAAGTTGTGGGCTCAAGCCCCAGTAGAGGTGTGCGGTGTGCAGGAGGCAGCCAATCAATGATTCTCTCTCATCAATGTTTCTAATTCTCTATACCTCGCCCTTCCTCTCTGTAAAAAATCAATAAAAAAATATTTTTAAAAAATAAAAAAATATTTTTTAGAAGAAAAATATCCTTGGGTGAGGATTAAAACATAAATAAAGCCCTGGGTTTGGCTCAGTGGACAGATCATCGGCCTGCGGACCAAAGGATCTCATGTTCAATTCTGATCAAGGGCATGTACTTGGGTTGCAGGCTCCCCGGGTTCTGGTCAGGACGCGTGCTTCTCTCACATCAGTGTTTATCTCTGTCTTTCCCTCTCTCTTCCACGCTCCCTAAAAATCAATGGAAATATATCCTCGGATAAGGATTTAAAAAAAATAAATTAATAAGTAATAAAAATGTTTAAAAATATATATAGCCTTGGCCGGCTTGGCTCAGTGGATAGAGAATTAGCCTGAGGACTGAAGGGTCCCGGGTTCGATTCCGGCCAGGGGCACATGCCTGGGTTGTGGGTTTGATCTCCAGTGGGGGGCGTGCAGGAGGCAGCCAATCAATGATTCTCTCTCATCATTGATGTTTCTCTCTCTCTCCTTCTTCCTTCCTCTCTGAAATCAATAAAAAAGAAATATACTTAAAAAATAAAAATAAAAAAAATATATATGTATATACACACATACGCCTTTTTTAAAAATTATAACAAGTAAATAAAAAATATTAAAAAAGAGAATAAATCTCATTTTAAAATATATATTTTTAAAAACTACAATGAGATACACCTGTTAAAATAGCTATTATCAAAAAGACAAGAGAGAACAAAAGTGAACCCTTGGATTGTTGGTGGGAATGTAAACTGGTACAGCCTCTATGGAAAACAGTATGGAAGCTCCTCAAAAAATTAAAAATAGAACTACTATATGATCAGCAATTCCCCTTCTGGGTATATATATCTGAAGAAAATAAAATCTCTATCTCAAAGAAATATCTGTACCCCCACCACAGCCAGGTAGGTGATCATGTCAACATTAACAGTCATAAATCATGTTGATAAATTGTGCCCTTGATATAATATGATGAAAATGACACTTCACCTCTGTGGTCTTCCTACCAAAAACCTACTGCAGCATTAATTACAATAGTCAAGACATGAAAACAACCAAAGTGTCCATCAACACATGAATGATGAAGAAAAATTAGTAAATACACACAATGGAGTATCATTCAGCCATTAAGAAAAGGAAACCCTGCCAAAACCGGTTTGGCTCAGTGGATGGAGCGTCAGCCTGCGGACTGAAGGGTCCCGGGTTCGATTCCGGTCAAGGGCATGTAACTTGGTTGCGGGCACATCCCCAGTGGGAGGTGTGCAGGAGGCAGCTGATCGATGTTTCTCTCCCATTGATGTTCCTGACTCTCTATCCCTCTCCCTTCCTCTCTGTAAGAAATCAATAAAATATATTTAAAAAAAAAAAAAAAAGGAAACCCAGCCACTGTGACAACATAGAGGAACCTTGAGGGCATTATGCTAAGTGAATAAGTCAGACAGAGAAAGACAAGTACTGTATGATCTCACTTATATGTGGAATCTAAAAAAACTGAAATCATAGAAAGAGAGAGCAGATTGATGGTTGATGGGGAAGGGTGGATAGGGGCAATGTCAAAGGGTACAAATTTCCAGTTATAAGATGAAGAGTTCTGGGGATGTAATGTACAGCATGATGACTACAGTCAACAATACTGTACTACATACTTGAGAGTAGCTAAGACAGTAGATCTTGAAAGTTCTCACCACAAAGAAAAAGAAAAGTGATGGATGTGTTAACTAACCTTATTGTGATAATCATTTTACAATATACTTGTATATCAAATCATCATGTTATACACTTTAAACTTATATAATGTCAATTGTATCTCATAAGTCAATAAAACTGTGAAAATTTTTTAATTTTTTTAAATCGTCTAGTTGACAATAAATTGAATATTCCAGCCCTGACCGGTTTGGCTCAGTTGATAGAGCATCGGCCTGCAGACTCAAGGGTCCCAGGTTCGATTCCGGTAAAGGGCATGTACCTTGGTTGCAGGCACATCCCCAGTGGGGGGTGTGCAGGAGGCAGCTGATTGATGTTTCTCTCCTGTCGATGTTTCTGGCTCTCTCTCCCTCTCCCTTTCTCTCTGTAAAAAATCAATAAAATAGATTTTTTTTAAAAAAAATTTGAATATTACAATGAAATACTCTTCAACAGCAAATTTTTTTAATGGTTAAAATAGTAAACTTTATGTTACATGTATTTTATCACAATAAAAAAAAAGAGTGTATTGGAGAGATTATATCATTCCACAACATATATACAGTTTCACTGAATCCTTGTCAGTACTGGCAAGTGCTTTATACTACTTGTGACAGAACTATGTATAAACAAAATTATTTATATAAAGATTACCATGTAGCACCAAGGATATATGAGAACAGAACCTTATCAGAATTCCTGACTACCTCAAAAGTCTGCTTCAGATTTTAAAAAAGACCCACCATTTTGTTTTGTTTTGTGTGTATGTGTCTACTGTTAGCCTTTATCTGTTACCTTTGACAATCAAGACACAGTGTGGTCATGCAGGCAGGGCAATTCAAGACAGCATCACTATTTGGAACAGGCTGTTGTTGTTGACATGGCCTCTGTATTCCAAAACCATGGTATCTTGAACAGAAAAAGAAAGTAGGGGGAAGACACATTAAAACCAGAACTTGATTTCTAATGCTACTCTCCAATAAAAGTAATTAGTAATCCTCAGAAAATTGGTTAATTCTAGGAATGGGGCATACAAGATGAACCTGGAGTTTATTGTTGTGCCAGAAAGTAAGGAAGTGCTAAGAAGGAAAAAAAGAAAAACCTGCCCAGCCGGCTTGGCTCAGTGGTTGAGAGTCAACCTATGAACCAGGAGATCATGGTTTGATTCCCAGTCAGGGCATATGCCTGGGTTTTGAGCTCGATCCCTAGTGTGGGGCATGCAGGAGGCAGCGGATCAATGAGTCCCTCTCATCATTGATGTTTCTATCCCTCTCTCCCTCTCCCTTCCTCTCTGAAATCAATAAAAAATATATTTTTTAAAAAGAAAAGAAAAACACAATGCAATAGGTATGTCAAAGGGGCACAGGAGCCAACTGAAAACAGTCCCAGAGGCCAAAACTAAAGCAATTAGATAAAAAAAAATAAAGTAGTATTGGATTTTAACCCAAAGTATAAATTCTCATGAGTCCATGCTGAATACATAAATGAGGAAGAATAGACAAATCTCACATACAGAAGAATTACAAATAACTTATGAAAATACTCTCCCCTCATAACTCCCTACTCCTTAAATCTGGGCTGCACATAGTGACTTCCTTCCAAAAACCACAGTATGGAAAGAGGGGGGAAAGGGTACCTTTATAGTAGAGAGAAACCTGAGAAACACTACCTAACCAAGATGATTAAAGTCAACTTTAATAGTCATAAATCATGATGACAGTATGTGCCCTTGATATGTGATAAAAATGCTACTTTGCCTCTTTGGTCTTCTCCCAAAAACCTATATAATCCCTGTCTAATCATGAGAAAAACATGAGGCAAATTCCAATTAGAGAGGCTTCCTACAATATACAATCATGCACCACATAACATTTTGGTCAATGACAGAACACATATACAATGGTGGTTCCATAAGATTATTAAGAAGCTGAAAAATTCCTATCACCTAGTGACATCATAGCCATGGTTACATCGTAGTGCAACCATATTACTCAGCAACAAGTTATTAAGTGTTTGTGGTCATGCTGGTGTAAACAAACCTACCACATTGCCAGTAGTATAAAAGTATAGTGCAGGGGAGAAACCAAGATGGCGGCATAGGTAAACACCTAAACTGCTGCCCCGCACAACAATTTCAAAACTACAACTAAAAGACAGAACGGACACCATCCAGAACCACAGGAAAGCTTGCTGAGTGGAAATTCTACAACTAAAAGGAAAGAGGAAAGCTCACGGAGAAGGAGCAGCAAAGAGCTGAGGTACAGAGACACGCACTCACAGAGAGGAAGGGCGGCAGAGTGCCTGGCTAGCTTTCTCTGGCAGGAGGTGAAAGGAAGCCCCAGACCACTGAACCCCAGTTCCGACTGCACTGAACCTCAGTTCCGGGTGAAACCCTGTGGACCCAACTCATACAGGGGGAGTTTGGACTGTCAGGTAGAGAGAAAGGCACACGGAGACTCGGAGACTAGGGGGAGCCGCGGCAGCAGGGGTCTGGAGGCGCGAGTGCGCGCAAAGACTGAATGCGGAGGTTACCACAGGCTATCCCTAGGGGAAGGGAGTCGGAAGCTCCTGACTGCACTGAACCCCAGTTCCGGGCGAGCCCCTGGGGACCCACGCTTTTACGGGGGAAATCTGGACTGTAAGGCGGAAACTCTGGAACCGTGGAAGGCAGAGGTCTGAAGGCGCACGCACACAAGGGCAGAGCTGACGGGAAACCAAGACTGTATGCTCGGCCCTGAGACTCCACCCCTTCCAAGCTGAGCACAGAGGCTTTTGCAATCTGGCAAGGCTAATCCTCTAAGGCTGTCTCCAGCACCGAAAATCTCCCAGTGTAGACACAGCTGATCCTCACAGCCAACTGGCCTGCAGGTCAATTCCTCCCAGTGATACCAACAACAATCAAGGCTTAACTACAACAAGGCTGTACACACAGTCCACAAAGGGGTGCACCAAGAGTGTCCACCTCAGGTTAACTGGGGAGGCCGACCCACTGGGCCATATAGGAAACCTAGCACACAAACCTACCCTACCAACTCAGGGAAGCAGTGAAAAATGGGGAGACAAAGAAACAGATCACAAACGAAAGAAATGGAGGAAAACAAACGACTGGATATAGAATTCAAAACCACGGTTATAAGGCTTTTCAAGAATATCCTAGAAAAGGCAGATAAATATAACGAGACCCTCGAAGATATGAAAAAGGACCAACTAGAAATTAAACATACACTGACTGAAATAAAAAATATTATACAGAGACCTAACAGCAGACTAGAGGAACGCAAGAATCAAGTCAAAGAATTGAAATACAAAGAAGCAAAAAACACTCAACCAGAAAAGCAAAAAAAAGAAAAAAGAAACCAAAAAGTTGAAGATAGTGTAAGGAGACTCTGGGACAACTTCAAGCGTACCAACATCCGAATTATGGGGGTGCCAGAACAAGAGAGAGAGCAAGATACTGAAAACCTATTTGAAGAAATAATGACCGAAAACTTCCCTGACCTCGTGAAAGAAATAGACTTACAAGTCCAGAAAGCACACAGAACCCCAAACAAAAGGAATCCAAAGAGGACCACACCAAGACACATCATAATTAAAATGCCAAGAGCAAAAGACAAAGAGAGAGTATTAAAAGCAGCAAGAGAAAAACAGTTAATTACCTACAAGGGAGCACCCATACGATTGTCAGCTGATTTCCTAACAGAAACTATGCAAGCCAGACGGGAGTGGCAAGAAATTTTCAAAGTGATGAATAGCAAGAACCTACAACCAAGACTACTCTACCCAGCAAAGCTATTATTCAGAATGGAAGGTCAGATAAAGAGCTTCACAGATAAGAAAAAGCTAAAGGAGTTCATCACCACCAAACCAGTATTATATGAAAATAGAGGCCCGGTGCACGAAATTCGTGCACAGGGGAGGGGGGTGTCCCTCAGCCCAGTCTGCACCCTCTCCAACCTGGGACCCCTCGAGGGATGTCCGACTGCCCGTTTAGGCCCGATCCCAGTGGGATCGGGCCTAAACGGGCAGTCGGACATCCCTCTCACAATCCAGGACTGCTGGCTCCCAACTGCTCACCTGCCTGCCTTCCTGATTGCCCCTAACTGCTTCTGCCTGCCAGCCTGATCACCCCCTAACCACTCCCCTGCCAGCCTGATTGATGCCTAACTGCTCCCCTGTCAACCTGTTTGCCCCTAACTGCCCTCCCCTACAGGCCTGGTCACCCCTAACTGCTCTCCCCTGCACGCCTGGGTCCCTCCCAACTGCCTTTCCCTGCAGGCCTGGTCACCCCCAACTTCCCTCCTCTGCCGACTTGGTCACCCCTAACTGCCCTCCCCTGCAAGCTTGATTGCCCCCAACTGCCCTCCCCTGCAGGCCTGGTCCCTCCCAACTGCCCTCCCTTGCAGGCCTGGTCCCTCCCAACTGCCCTCCCTTGCTGGCCATATTGTGGTGGCCATCTTGTGTCCACATCAGGGCAGGATCTTTGACCACATGGGGGCAGCCATCTTGTGTGTTGGAGTTATGGTCAATCTGCATATTACTCTTTTATTAGATAGGATAGAGGCCTGGTGCATGGGTGGGGGCCAGCTGGTTTGCTCTGAAGGGTGTCCTGGATCAGTGTGGGGGTTCCCTTGGGGTATGGGGTGGCTTGGGCGACGGGCTGTGGTGGTTTGCAGGCTGGCCACGCCCCCTGGCGACCCAAGCGGAGGCCCTGGTATCTGGGGTTTATTTATCTTCTACAATTGAAACTTTGTTGCCTGGAACAGAGCCAAGCCTTCTGCTTGCTCCCTGTCGGCAGCCATTTCTATTGGGGTTTATGTATCTTCTATAATTGAAACTTTGTAGCCTTAAGCAGAGGCCTGGGCCGACCAGGGTGCGTGGAAAGCTTGGCTTCCTCCATCACCGGGGGCAACCCTAGCCTCCTGCTCTTTCCAGCTCCGTGGCTGCCACCATTTCTGTTTGGGTTTATGTATCTTCTCTCATTGAAACTTTGTAGCCTTGAGTGGAGGCCTTGGCCGGCAAGGGCAGGCGGAAAGCTTGGCTTCCTCCATTGCCGGGGAAAACCAAGCCTCCCAACTGCTCTCTGTGGCCGTAGCCATCTTGGTTGGGTTTATTTGCATATTCGCTCCTGATTGGCTTGTGGGTGTGGCTTGTGGGCATGGCTTGTTTGTGTGGCGGAGTGATGGTTAATTTGCATATTACTCTTTTATTAGATAGGATGCTGAAAGGTATTCTTTAAGAAGAGGAAGAAGAAAAAAGTAAAGAGAAAAATTATGAACAACAAATACATATCTATCAACAAGTGAACCTAAAAAACAAGTGAATTAAAAATCTGAGGGACAGAATAAACTGGTGAATATAATAGAATCAGGGGCATAGAAAGGGAGTAGACTGATAATTCTCAGGGGGAAAGGGGTATGGAGGGTGCAGGAAGAGACTGGACAAAAATCGTACACCTATGGATGAGGACAGTGTTTGGGGAGGTAAGGGCAAAGGGTGGGGTGGAAACCGGGTAGAGGGGAGCTATGGGGGGAAAAAAGGAGAAACAACTGTAATAATCTGAACAATAAAGATTTATTAAATAAATAAATAAATAAATAAATAAATAAATAAATAAATAAATAAATAAATAAAAATTTTAAAAAAAGTATAGTGCATACAATTATATACAGTACATAACACTTGATAATAAATAACTATGTTACTGGGCTATATATTTACTATATATACTTTTATCATTATTTTGAGTGGACTCTTTCTACTTACAAAAATAAAAAATATACGATATAACAAATGTGCCTTATGCTGGCTGCAGCTGTATACATTTTATGTTTACCAAGTTTCTTTTTTTTTTATACTTTTTTCATCAAATTTATTGGGGTGTCATCTATAATAATAAAAGCATAATAGCCCTAACTGGTTTGGCTCAGTGGATAGAGCGTTGGCCTGCAGACTCAAGGGTCCCAGGTTCGATTCCGCTCAAGGGCATGTACCTTGGTTGTGGGCACATCCCCAGTAGGGGGTGTGTAGGGGCAGCTGATTGATGTTTCTCTCTCATCAATGTTTCTAACTCTCTCTCCCTCTCCCTTCCTCTCTGTAAAAAATCAATAAAAAAAAATTTTTTTTGAAGCGTAATATGTTAATTAGACCGGACGAAGACGGGGCTGCGAGGGAAGCCCGGGTCCTGGGTCCCGGGTCCTGGCGGCCAGAGGGAAGCCCAGGTCCCAGGTGCCAGAGGGAAGCTAGTGTGGGCAGCCAGGGGAAAGAAGGCCTACTCTTGCACAAATTTTGTACATCGGGCATCTAGTTGGTTAATAAGATTATATAGGTTTCAAATGTACAATTCCATGATACATCATCTGTATATTGCATTGTGTACCCACCACCCAAAGTCAAATCTTCTTTTACAATATATTTGACCACCTTTACTACCCCCGCCCCTCTGGTAACCACCACACTGTTGTCTGTTTCTGTAAGTTTTTGTCTTGTTTGTTCAATTGTTTCATGTTTACCATGTCTCTTGGTAGCATCCAGCTGGTCCCTGAAAACATGCCTCATTCGTGTGTATGCAGCGTGAACAGTTGGAGGTTCAATTTAACTGCAACAGGTTTCCAAATGAAAATCTCCAAAAGAAACTTGCCTTGGAACTCTACCCACCGGAGTCAACAATAAAGACTTGGTTAAGGAACCAACGAGTCAAATCAAGGAAGCAGAGGCAGCAGCAGCAGCTATCACTAAAACAACCAAATCAGATTCTTCCAGCCAAGAATGTATCCACCCCACCTGCAACATCAACCAGTCCTTATTATTCCCATAGCTCCCTTCCACCTCAGCCCGTAGGGCCTTCCAATTTGGCATGGGACTCTATCTTCACCAAGGGTCCCACAAGTGATGTCCAAAGGCAAGATCCTCAGTTGGAGAGGCTGGAGCCCTCAGTTCCTGCTTTGTTCCAATACCTATACCATAGAGCAAATCATGGAACTGTACAGTTTTCCTGATGAGGAGGAAATATCTGACTGTTCTTTCCACTGTCTCTATCAGTATCTCACCCACAGGCCCCTGCTAGAAGAAAAAGGTTCTTAGCATCTTTGCTGATGCACTTTAGGTCTGTTGTTTGGGTAAACCTCATCCAGTATGACAAGCTGAGGCCATTCAGCCTGCAGTCTCAGAAACAGCCTGGGGTTCCAAATCCCTCCAGTATAGTGAACTTTGGATGTCTCTGACCAAAGTACTAATAAATACCAGATTGTACAGAAAAACGATCTTCTTGTATCTTGGTACGTGCTTCTCTTCTTTCCTTTACTTACTTCTTAACCCAAATATCTGGGTCGATATCACTGATTTCCATGCAAATGTAAAAATGAGTTTTTTCTGATATTTTGCTGCCTATGAATTCTTCTAAGCCAAAGCCGGTTTGGCTCAGTGGATAGAGCATCAGCCTGTGGACTGAGGGGTCCCGGGTTCGATTCCGGTCAAGGGCACGTAACTTGGTTGCGGGCACATCCCCAGTGGGAGGTGTGCAGGGGGCAGCTGATCGATGTTTCTCTCTCATCGATGTTTCTAGCTCTCTGTCTCTCTCTCTTCCTCTCTGTAAAAAATCAATAAAATATATTTTTTAATAAAAAAAAAAAAAAGACTTATATGGTTTCCCATCTTTATTTAAGTCTTTTATCCATTTTATTTTTGTGTATGGTGTAATTTGGTGGTCTATTTTCATTTTTTTAGATATATCTGTCTAATTTTCCCAACACCATTTTCTAAAGAGACTGTCTTGTCCACTGTATGCTATTGCCTCCTTTGCAAAATATTGAGCATAATGGCTTGGGTTGATTTCTGGGTTCTCTGTTCTGTTCCATTGGTCTATATGCCTGTTCTTGGGCCAGAACCAGGCAATTTTGAGAACAGTTGCTTTGTAATATAGCTTGGTATCTGGTATTGTGATCCCTCCAACTTTGTTCTTCTTTCTCAGGACTGCTGCGGCTATTAGGGGTTTTATGGGTGTGTGTGTGTGTGTGTGTGTGTTTATTCCATATAAATTTTTGGAGAGTTTGTTCTAGGTCTGTGAAATATGTCATTGGTATTTTAATGGGAATTGCATTGAATCTACAGATTGCTTTGGGCATTCTGGACATTTTAATGATACTGATTCTACCAATCCATGAACACAGTATATTCTTCCACTTGTTTATATCTTCCTCTATCTCTTTTTTCAATGTCCTGTAGTTTTCTAAGTACAGGTCTTTTACCTCCTTAATTAAGTTTATTCCTAGGTATCTTAATTTTTTTGCTGCAATGGTAAATGGGATTTTTTTTTTTTTTTTTAGTTTCTCTTTCTGTGAGTTCATTATTGGTGTATAAAATGTCGTAGATTTCTGGGTGTGGATTTTCTATCCTGCTACATTGCCAAATTCATTTATTAAATCTAATAGTTTTTTGATGGAGTATTTAGGGTTTTTATGTACAATATCATGTCATCTGTGAATAATGACAGTTTTACTTCTTCTTTTCCAATTTGGATACCTTTTATTTCTTCTTTTTTTTTTTTTTTTTTAAATATATTTTATTGATATTTCACAGAGAGGAAGGGAGAGAGATAGAGAGTTAGAAACATCGATCAGCTGCCTCCTGCACACCCCCCACTGGGGACGTGCCCGCAACCAAGGTACATGCCCCTGACCGGAATCGAACCCGGGACCCCCCAGTCCGCAGGCCGACGCTCCATCCACTGAGCCAAACCGGTTTTGGCTATTTCTTCTTCTTGTCTTATCACTATGGCTAGCACTTCCAATACTACATAGCTCATAGCAGTATGTTTATGGACACATCTCCTAGGGCAATGGAAACTAAGGAGAAAATAAACAAATGTAACTACATCAAAATATAAAGCTTCTGCACAGCAAAAGAAACCATCAGCCCAGCCGGGTGTGGCTCAGTGGTTGAGTGTCGACCCAGGAACCAAGAGGTCACCAGTTCGATTCCTGGTCAGGGCATATGCCTGGGCTGTGGGCTCAATCCTCAGTGTGGGGCGTGCAGGAGGCAGCCAATCAATGATTCTCTCTCATCATTGATGTTTCTATCTCTCCCTCTTCCTTCCTCCCTGAAATCAATATAAATAAATAAATATATATATATATATATATATATATATATATATATATATATATATATGAAAGAAACCATCAACAAAATAACAAGAAAGCCCACTGCAGGGAGAACATATTTGCCAATGTGACATCTGATAAGGGTTTAATCTATATTATTTATAGGGAACTCATACAACTTAACAAAAGGAAGATAAACAATCCAATCAAAAAATGGATAAAGCACCTAAATAGACACTTCTCGAAAGTGGACATACAGAAGACCAAGAGACATACGAAATAATGCTCAGTCACTAATCATCCAAGAGATGCAAATCAAAATGACAATGAGGTACCATCTCACACCTGTCAGAATGACTATCATCAACAAATCAACAAAGGGTAAGTGCTGGCGCGGATGTGGAGAAAAAGGAACCCTTGTACAATGCTGGTGGGAATGCAGACTGGTGTAGCCACTATGGAAAACAGTATGGACTTCCCTCAAAAAGTTAAAAATGGAACTCCCACTTGACCCAGTAATCTCACTTCTAGGAGCATATCCTAAGAATTCAGAAACACCAATCAGAAAGAATTTATGCACCCCTATGTTCATAGCATCACAATTTACAATATCTGAGGTTTGGAAACAGCCTAAGTGCTCATCAGCAAATGAGTTGATTAAAAAACTATGGTACATCTACACAATGGAATACTATGGTGCTGTAAAAAAAGAACTCTTACCATTTGCAACAGCATGAATGAACATGGAGAGCATTATGCTAAGCGAAGTAAGCCAGTCAGAGAAGGATAAGTATTACATGATCTCACTTATTTGTGGAATATAATGAACAGTGTAAACTGATGAACAAAAATTGATCCAGAGACACAGAAACATTGAACAGACCGTCAAACCTCAGAGGGAAGGCAGGGGGGAGGGGGGTGGTAAGAGATAAATCAAAGGACTTGTATGCATACATATAAACATAACTAATGGACACAGACAGTAGGGGGTGAGGGTATGTGCTGGGGGATGGGAGCAGCCGGGGAGAGGACAATGAGGAAAAAAAGGAGACATATATAATACTTTCAACAATAAAGAATTTAAATTTAAAAAAAAAATTATGCTGAGCCCTAGCTGGTTTGGCTCAGTGGATAGAGCATCGGCTATGGACTGAAGGATCCCTGGTTTGATTTGGTCAAGGGCACATACCTTTTGTAAGGGAATGTTCAAAGTACTATCTTACAGTTATAACATTTAGCCACTAAAAAAAATTGAAACGGATAAATGCTCATCTACCATCACTCCACTATCAGTACCATCACCTCCTCTTTCACCATTTAAAGCAAATATTTATGTGGTATTTGGTTTGAGTTAGGCAATGTTCTAAGGCAGTGGTCGGCAAACTCATTAGTCAACAGAGCGGCAAACCGCGGCTCAAGAGCCACATGTGGCTCACGAGCTGCAGTTTGCCAACCACTGTTCTAAGGACTTCTGGTATATTAACTTATTTAATCTACTAGAGGCCGGTTACACAAAATATGGGGGGGGGGGGGGGCGGGTGTCCCTCAGCCCCTCAGCCCGGCCTGCGCCCTCAGGGGATGTTCGACTGCCAGGGATCGGGCCTAAACTGGCAGTCAAACATCCCTCTCGCAATCTGAAAAGCTCCATGCACCAGTGACCATACTTTTCATACAGGTGCAAGGCATCTTGCTGTTGTATGGGCATCTACATTTTTTTGCCCTGATTATAAAAGGTAGTACATAACATGATCCTTCTGAAGAAGTTGTTCCATTTTCCCCATTTTATGGATGGAAAAACTGAAGCAGAGAGAAGTTAAGTAACTGGCTTTGTCACAGTTAAAAGTGTCAGAATCAGGGCTGACCACAATATGTGCAATAGCCTTGCCAGGTTTTAATTTTTAAATCTAAGAGACTGTTCCCAATATATAGGGTAGGTCCCTAGGCCTGGTCTGGGATCAGGGCCATCTGTGGGGCGACCAGCAGGCGGGGCGATCTGGGGGCCCCCCTGCTGACACCTGCCTTGGCTGGCGGCCGGGGGCCTGCCCGCTGGCCCCCCCCGCTCAACCCTAGCCCCTCACACTACCCCCCCTCCCTCCCCCTGCCGCCGCTGCCGCAGCTGCCACTGCCACTGGTCACCTTCCTCTCGGTTGGGGGCAGCTACTGCATTGAGCGTCTGTCCTGGTGGTCAGTGCGCGTCATAGCGACCAGTTGTTCCCCGTTCAGTCTATTTGCATATTAGGGTTTTATTATATAAGCTAGGCTCTCTCTGAAAGAATATGCAAGAACCTGGTCATTGTGGTTTCTCTGGAAAGGGAGGCTAGGGAAACTAGAGTCTGGCTTAGGGACTTAAGTTTTTACTGTATCCTGTTATATTGCTTTGAAATTAACATATACATTGTATTAACTTTAATATTAAAAAATGAATAAAGGCCGACACTACATCAAAATATATCTGGATTTGAAAAATATAAATTCTTGGACCCCACCTTACCGGAATCAAAACTTCCTAGACTACAACTCAAGGGTTTGCATTTCATTCTCCCTAGGTAACTCTGAACCACAACCAGGTTAAGGAAGCACTATATAATAGACGCAAGTTACCTAGTTTTTATTTTATGACATATCAGCCTTTATAAAATCAAATTTGAATATGAAGTTTCCTCTTGAAATGATGAATATGGTTGGAAATTAAATAGAAGTGTGAATATACTCAATGTCACATTAGTGTGAATATATTAAATGTCAGTATATTTTAAAATGATTAGTTTTATGTTATGTGAATTTTACTTCAATTATTAAAAATCCAATTTATAAACAGTTAAAACAGTTCAGATGCAAAACATAACATCCACTCTTCATCCACATAAACTCTTAATTTCCAATACATTTAAATTGTGTCTATTTTTTTTAATTCATTTTTGGTTCTTTTTTTTTAATATATTTTTTATTGATTTGAGAAGGGAGAGGGGGAGAGAGATAGAAACATCAATGATGAAAGAGAACCACTGATCAGCTGCCTCCTGCACGCCCCCCACTGGGGATCGAGCCCACAACCCAGGCATATGCCCCTGACCGGAATCAAACCTGCGACCCTTCAGTCCGCAGGCCGATGCTCTATCCACAAAGCCAAGCCCAGGGCCATTTCTGGTTCTTGAATGGAAAGACTGACTACAACAGTTTGAATTCAAAAGTTTTTTTAAAAATCAACTTTCTGACTGAAATTTGCTTCATTTTCAAAATTAAGTATTCAGCAGTTAGTTCTCAAACGTCTTTATGTACATCTATATAAGCATACACATACATTCAAAATGTGAATGTAGTGAGTTTATCTTTTAATCATTTTCTCTAAAGATTCTAAATATTAAATTTCAGTTCTTACCCTCTTCTCCGTGCATCAACCCAGGCCTGATCTCTGTTATCTTTTTCAGGATCATATAGTAATTCATCATTTGTTAGAATCCTGTGTCGTTTCTTCTTTTTTCTCTTGGTCACCAGTGCTAATTTCAAAAATGTTAAGGATATGGCTAAGTATCATGTCTAAAGTTCACACTTTCTTTTTAATCCTCACCTGAGGATATTTTTTCCATTGATTTCTAAACAGAGTGGAATGGAAAGGGAGAAGGACGGGGAGGAAAAGGGAGGAGGAGGGGAAGGGGAAGGGAGGGGGAGGGGAAGGGGGAAAGGAGGGGAGGGAGAGAAACATCTATGTGAGAGACACATGGATTGGCAGCCTCCTGCACGCACCCCTACTGGGGCTGGGGAACCTGCAACGGAGGTACTGCCCTTGACCGGGAATCGAACCCAAGACCTTTCAGTCCTCAGGCTGACACTCACCACGAGCAAAACCGACCAGAGTTAAAGTTCATACCTTTTTAATACAGAATGAAGAATCCCATTTCCTAAGCTACATATTTATTCTATTTATATTTTCCTTTTAAAAAATTTTAACTATTCCTCCAAGTACAGTTATTGCCCAATTAGAAGGCATTAAAAAGAAGATGACAGAGGAGGCAAAACTGTTTTTTCACTGAAAACTGTTATCTCAAACTGGTATTTAAGTAATGAAAATTGAGTCCAAAAAGGCTACTCAAAGCAAGGCAAGAATAGAAAATATTTTTGACATCTAAATTTTCTACAAGTTCCCATATATAAAATGCTACTGAAATCATAAAAAAAAAAATTTCAAGTGAATGGAAAAAAATATGGTCATCTACATACACTAGACTTTTATATATATATATATATATATATATATATATATATATATATATATTTTATTGATTTTTTACAGAGAGGAAGGGAGAGGAATAGAGAGTTAGAAACATCAATGAGAGAGAAACATCAATCAGCTGCCTCCTGCACACCCCCCACTGGGGATGTGCCTGCAACCAAGGTACATGGCCCTGACCGGAATCAAACCTGGGACCCTTCAGCCCGCAGGCCAACGCTCTATCCACTGAGCCAAACCGGTTAGGGCTACACTAGACTTTTAAAATGTACTTGAGCATGTCAATATTTAATAATATATAAAATTATTTCTTTACCAAATAAATTTATTATTTGTGTATTCCAATGTAATTACTGATATAGTAAATTAGTTTTGGGTCTTGTCAATATGTTCATCTTCACTCAAATTGTATACAAAACCAATTCCAAAGAATAGAGGCTGATTTTTTTTTTTAAATATATTTTATTGATATTTTACAGAGAGGAAGGGAGAGGGATAGAGAGCTAGAAACATCGATGAGAGAGAAACATCGATCAGCTGCCTCCTGCACACCCCCCACTGGGGATGTGCCCGCAACCAAGGTACATGCCCTTGACCGGAATCGAACCCGGGACCCCTCAGTCCGCAGGCCGACGCTCTATCCACTGAGCCAAACCGGTTTCGGCTAGAGGCTGATTTTTAAAAAATAACAAGCCCTAGCTGGTTTGGCTCAGTGGATAGAGCGTTGTTGGCCTGCGGACTGAAGGGTTCCGGTCGAGGGCATGTGCCCTGCTTATGGGCTTGATCCCCAGTGTGGGGTGTGCAGGAGGCAGCAAATCAATGATTCTCTCTCATCACTGATGTTTCTCTTTTTCTCTCTCTCTCTCTCTCTCTCTCTCTCTCTCTCTCTCTCTCTCTCTCTCTCTCTCTCTCTCCCCCTTCTTCTCTGAAAGCAATAAAATTACATTTTTTTTAAAAATCAAGTTAGGGTGCGGAAACTGGTTTGGCTCAGTGGATAGAGCGTCGACCTGCGGACTGAAGGGTCCCGGGTTCGATTCCGGTCAAGGGCATGTACCTTGGTTGCGGGCACATCCCCAGTGGGGGGTGTGCAGGAGGCAGCTGATCGATGCTTCTCTCTCATCGATGTTTCTAGCTCTCTATCCCTCTCCCTTCCTCTCTGTAAAATATCAATAAAATATATTTTAAAAAAATAAATAAAAATAAAATAAAATAAAAATTAAAAAATAAAAATCAAGTTAGGGAGAATTCTGCAAGGGGGGTAAAAAAATATAGAAACTGCCCTGGCTGGTTTGGCTCAGTGGATAGAGTGTCGGCCTGCGGACACAAGGGTCCCAGGTTCGATTCCGGTTGGGGGCATGTGCCTTGGTTGCGGGCACATCCCCAGTGGAGGTTGTGCAGGAGGCAGCTGATTGATGTTTCTCTCTCATTGATGTTTCTGACTCACTGTCCCTCTCCCTTCCTCTCTGTAAAAATCAATAAAATATATTAAAATATATATATATATAGAAACTATTTGCAAGTGTGAAAACAAATGTTGCTGTGCTAGGGAACCTGAAAGAAGAGGGGGGGCCAAGAGCCCAGAGTTGGAACATAATCTCCCTTTCCTGAGTTGTGCCTATGCAGTGCCAGTGTTGGTCCTTATATGTATGTACTCCCATCTGTTCTTTTTTTATTTCTTGTGGTAAAATTGGTATACAAGGTTATACATATTTCAAGGTGTACAACATTACAGTTCAATATTTGTACCACATCTGTTCCTATTCATCGATCCTGCTTTTGTTTTCACATCAGCACCCTGCAATTTCTTTGAAAAAATCAAACACAGGGAAATCCTAATACAAAATAATTCCTAAATAAACTTTTTTTCATAAAATATAACTGCTAAACCTGGTAAACATTTGACTTACCTGTTTTGTCTTCATCCTCAGAATCAGAATCAAAATATATATCATCATAGTACTTTGTGGAAGCTGTTCCAACTTTCCCATTTCCTGAAGAAGACCCTGTTCAAACCATAAGGGAAGTTTACAGACTAAACCTTACATAATTGACAAGGAAAAATCTCCATATATTCTTCCATCACTTCAAAGTAATATCAACTCATTCCCAATCTCATTTGGATAGAAAAATATTTTCACATCAATGACTTACTAGATTGGTGCCCCATGCATTACAGAGAGCTGCCCCTCCTGATTAAATGCTCCAGATCATGGGATTATTTTTTTCTCTCCCTTCCCACATATCTAATTAAATAGCCTATTTTCAGGTTGCCAGCATACATATCTCTACCTTTCAGCCATGCAATTTACTGTGGAGAACAGGGAATAAACATCTTGTTTTAAAGGAACTTCAGGGGAGAGTAAGAGTTCTACAGAGAGGCAGGGGAATGACTCAAGAACTCATTTGTGCCTAGTGCTATGACATTACATATACCAGTGGTCGGCAAACTCATTAGTCAACAGAGCAGCAAACCGCGGATGCGGCTCGCGAGACGCGGTTTGCCGACCACTGACGTATACTTATGTCATCATATGCCTGCATCCTAATTCTTCCTCTTAAAATCTGCTTTTGTTTTTATTATCATCATATACACTTTCTTAACAGCTAATACATAGCATATCAACATGGAAACCAATGCTGAGGAGTCCTATCACAAATCACTGTTTGAGTCAGATACAGTTTACGTATGAAAATGAAGTATTTCATTACTTAATAAAATAAGATAGGAATTTGTGCTGACACATCATTCAACCTGCCATATCAGTGCTATGTAACCTAAATATACTTCTATAAACCTGCTTATTTTTTTCTCCTGGGGTAAAAATTACAAAAGGAGCCCTAACCGGTTTGGCTCAGTGGATAGAGCGTCGGCCTGCGGACTGAAAGGTCCCAGGTTCGATTCCAGTCAAGGGCACGTACCTTGGTTGCGGGCACATCCCCAGTAAGGGGTGTGCAGGAGGCAGCTGATCGATGTCTCTCTCTCATCGATGTTTCTAACTCTCTATCCCTCTCCCTTCCTCTCTGTAAAAAATCAATAAAATATATTTAAGAAAAAAAAAAATTACAAAAGGAAATCACGCAAATAAACAGTATTAAATAATCTCTTTCCAATAACACAGAAAAATTCTTCACTAGTCATCAAAGAAAACTATGCTCAGGCTGCCAAACACATTTATTCATTCACTCAATAAATATTTACTGAGTTGCCCTGGCCCATGTGGCTCAGCTGGCTGGGAATCATCCCAGACACCAAGAGATTGCTGGTTAGATTCCCAGTCAGGGCACATGCATGGGTTTTGGGCTCAATCTCGGGTAGGGGGCATGCAGGAGGCAGTCAATCAATGTTTCCCTCTCACATTGATGTTTCTCTCTCTCTCTCTCTCTCTTAAAAAAAAAATCAAAAAATCAAGCCCTAGCTGGTTTGCCTAAGTGGATAGAGCATCGGCCTGAGGACTGAAGGGTCCCAGGTTTAATTCCGGTCAAGGGCACATGCCCGGGGTTGCAGGCTTGATCCCCAGTAGAGGGCGTGTAGGAGGCAGCTGATGAATGATTCTTTCTCATCATTGATGTTTCTCTCTCTCTCCCTCTCCCTTTCTCTCTGAAATCAATAAAAATATATTATAAAAAAAATCAATAAGAATTTTTTTAAAAGTTCAGCTTATCCACTTAAAAAAATAATATCTATATATATGGTATTTATTTATTTACTTACTGAGTACCTACTGAAGGTTCTGGAGACACAAAAGAGCACAAACAAGGTTCTTGCCCATACAGAGCTTGGAAAAATATCTTTACTGAAATCTAACTAAAAGTTTACCTGTTTCCAGGGAGGATAATTTGACCTCCATTGTTTTTATGGTGGAATTTAATTCAGCTTCCATTTCTTTTTCAAATTCATCTTCACTAGATTCACTTTCTCCAGTAAGACATTCTCTGATGAGTTTTCGTTTTTGGTCAGGAGTTCCATGTAAAAGCACATCCACTTCATCTTCAGAACTAATATAAATTTAAATCATAAAAAATATGAATATTAAAGAATTAAAATAACTTACAATTCCCACCACCTCACTGCCCAATAAGTTTAAGCTTATAAGGTTGCATTTGATTTATCTGGCATATTACATAGAGCTATTCTCACTTAATAGATCAAACATTTTTGCATATTTCCAAATATATTTTTTAATGTTAACATAACACTTCCTCTTGTAAAAGTTGTACATTTATTTCTAGATCTTTGCTATTAAACACTAGAATGAACATCTTTGTATATATAACTTTGTTTATTTCCTTAGGATGAATGTCTAGAATTAGATACAAACATCTTTCTGACTTCTTTGATTATCACACTGCTTTCCAAAGGATTGTACCAATTCTAATTTTATCAGCAATGAAAAGTTTACTCCACAGTTTTTTAAAACTCAGGACATTTAAATTAAACCTAAAATGCCCATCCAGTGTGACTCAGTGGTTGAGTGTCAGCCTAGGAACCAGGGGGTCACAGTTCAATTCCCAGTCAGGGCACATGCCCGGGTTTCCGGGCTTGTCCCCAGTAGGGGGCGTGCAGGAAGCAGCCGATCAATGATTCTCTCTCATCATTGATATTTCTGTCTCTCCCTCTCCCTTCCTCTCTGAAATCAATAAAAACATTTTTAAATTAATCCTAAAATATGTAATATATCTCTAATATCCACATAAAATGTTAACCTACAGTATTAAACATTACAATTTAAAAGGCACAGTGCTACCCGGCTGGTGTTGCTCAGTGGTTAAGCATCGACCTATGAACCAGGAGGTCAGGGTTCGATTCCCAGTCAGGGCACATGTCTGGGTTGCAGGCTCGATCCCTAGTGTGGGGTGTGCAGAAGGCAGCTGATCAATCTCTCATCATTGATGTTTCTATCTCTCTCTCCCTTTCCCTTCCTCTCTGAAATCAATAAAAATATATTTAAAAATTCTCTATAATAAAAGGCTAATGTGCAAATTGTCCCCTCAACTAGGAATTCGACCAGAAGTTCAACCAGGAGGTGGGGCCGGCCCACCAACCACCTGTGGCCCCTCCCCCCAGCCATCCCCCCACAGCCCCCCCCCCACCATGATCAGGGGTGGGGTCATCCAGCCAGCCAACCACCTGCAGCCCAGCCCAATCGGCCCGATCAGGGCAGCTGGCTGGACCCCACCAGTGCACAAATTCGTGCACCGAGCCTCTAGTAAAAAAATAAAAGGCACAGTGCTGCAGAGAATTACAAAGAGAGAGAAAACTAAATTATATCCCAAGTTCTCCTGAGCAATTTCTGCCAATTTACTTGGCCTTCTGTGCCTGGGTTTCCCTAACAATAGGAATGGGACAAAATTAAACCAGATTATCAGCAGAAATATCTGAAATGCCCAAAACAGTTCTAATACAGTCAACAGTACATAAATAATGCTCAGTTACTCATGGTCTGATGAATACTTACAGACTATTCTTGGTTTTTGGTTTTCTATTTTTGTCTTCTAGACAATGCTTTTGAGCCTCTAGCAGAAAGTAAATCAGAAAAATCCAACTCACAACAATCAATTTTAACCCAAGATGTCAATATCTGACCCAAGATGTCAATGCTGCCAAGGTTGAGAAATCCTGATCTATTCTATATTTAAGTGTTTCCAAAGTGTGGGACATAGATTATTTTAATGAGTAGCAGAATAGACGATGGCCCATTAAAGAATACTAAAGCCATTGCTAGTGGGAATGTAAAATGGTACAACCACTATGGAAAACAGCGTGACAGTTTCTTATAAAACTAAACATACAATTACCATACAACTCAGCAATTGAACCCCTGGGCATTTATCCCAGAGAAATGAAAATGTATATGCACACAAAAACCTATACATGGCCCTAGCCCAGTGGTCGGCAAACTGCAGCTCGTGAGCCACATGCGGCTCGCGAGCCACGGTTTGCCACGGTTGACTAATGAGTTTGCCGACCACTGGAATAGGAGCTTAATCACAAGGAACAACAACAGCCTGTAATTATTGGAATCGAGAGTCTAGGTCAGTGGTCGGCAAACTCATTAGTCAACAGAGCGGCAAACCGCAGCTCGCGAGCCACAGTTTGCCGACCACTGCCCTAGCCAGTTTGGATCAGCAGATTGGCCTATGGACTGAAGGGACCCTGGTTCAATTCCAGTCCAGGGCACATACCTCGGGAGCCACCAGCCATGGTCAGGGGCATGCAGGAGGCAACCAATCAATGTGTCTCTCTCATATCAGTGTTCTCTCTGTCTCTCCCTCTCCCTTCCACTCTCTCTGAAAATCAATGGAAAAAATGTCCTCAGGTGAGGTTTAAAAAAAAACACCTATACATGAATGTTTATAGCAGTTTTATTTACAATAGTCTAAACTTGAAAGATGTCCTTCCTTCAACAAGTGAATGGTTAAATGAGGAATATTACTCAGCAATAAAGAAAGAAATGAACTATTAATACCTAAAAAAGTGGGGGTGAATCTCCAGAGAACTATACTGAGTGAAAAAAGCCAATACCAAAAGGTTACATACGCAGAATTCCACTTACATGTTTTTGAAAAGGACAAAATTATAGAAATGGAGGACAGACTAGCAGTTACCAGAGGTTAAGTGGGGCATGAGGGGTGGGAAGTAGGGAATATGAACGCTCCTCATGCTGATGGAAATGTTCTGTAACTTGACTGTATTCATATCAATATCCCAGTTGTGCTATTGCACTAGTTCTGCAACATGTTAACATTGGAGGAAACTGAGTAAAGGGGACACAATCTCTCTGTATTATTTCTTACAACGACATGTGACTCTAGTTGTAAAAACAAAATGTTTAATTTAAAAAATAAAAACACAAGGCAAGAGTGTTATTCTTTTTGCAAATTTTCTTCAATCTTTGTGATTATTTCCAAAGTCTCAGCATTTAGCACTGCTAGTCAAGGCAATTATGTCATGGGCCCTGCATATTCTTGTTGAGTATACCAGGAATGCAAAGTTCGAAACACTCTTTACCTAGGCCATTTTTCAGGGTTGTTTGAAGTAAAAAAAAAAACTTGATGGAGCCCTAACTGGTTTGGTTCAGCGGACTGAAGGGTCCCAGGTTCAATTCCGGTCAAGGACATGTACCTTGGTTGCAGGAACATCTCCAGTGGGGGGGTGCAGGAAGCAGCTGATTGATGTTTCTCTCTCATCAATGTTTCTAACTCTTTCTCCCTCTCCCTTCCTCTCTGTAAAAAATCAATAAAATATTAAAAAAAAAAAAAAAAACTTGATGGATGAGGTGATGTCCCTTCCTAGGACAAAGAGCAGGCTTATTTACTGCCTGCTGTAAAAGAGGTAGATTCCAAGCTCATGTGGTCCTCAGCCAGGATACCAATCCACTGAATGTTAGCATCCATCTTGGTCTCTTTGCATAACCTCTGTAGAAGTTAGGAAGAGCAACCAATACCAACATAATGTTCATGCTGCCTGCTATGCTGTGAGTTTTCTGTAACCCAGGAGTCTCAGATCTCCTGCCAGCTTCCACAAAACAGTGACAGGCTATAAAATATTATCTTATAAAGAGGAGTAAAATCAAATCTTGACAGATACCTCTTACCTCTCTAACACAATCTCCCTTTTTTTTAAAAAAAAAATATATTTTATTGATTTTCTACAGAGAGGAAGGAAGAGGGATAGAGAGTTAGAAACATCGATGAGAGAGAAACATCGATCAGCTGCCTCTTGCACACCTCCTACTAGAGATGTGCCCGCAACCAAGGTACATGCCCTTGACCGGAATCGAACCTGGGACCCCTCAGTCCGCAGACCGATGCTCTATCCACTGAGCCAAACCGGTCTTGGCACAATCTCCCTTTTTAAAACAAACACTGGATTCAGAGCCTCAAGCAGGCAATACTGCCTTAAAGCATTGTTTTGTTTTCATAGTATTTATTTTTTTCACTACTTTACAATTAACAACTGTCAGGATTATAACGCTTTCTTTAAGATATTTAACTACAAAAGTGTAAAGTGACTTAAAGAAAAGTGTTAAATAACACAAGTGAATATGGAGATGGTAACGGCTGAATAACTCAAGTACAGGAAACACTCCTCTATTCCAATCAAACTGAATTACTAATTGAAGTCTATACCTCCTTTCACAGACCTGACCCTTTAAGTAAACTCTCTTTCACAGGGAATCCTGGAATCCACCCTCACTCCTCACAACAGAAATCTTCACAACAGCCTGATCTCCCATGCCTAGGACCCCTCCCCGGGATAACGGAAGGAAACACTGTGATTCAAAGTAAGCCAGTTTTACAGAAAGCTCAATCCGACAAAATGTTTCAAAGTTATAAGTAGGATCTGCTGACAGCTCTAAAATGGCTGAAATTTGCCTGGAACTCTATTGCCAACAAAACTGCAAGTTTCCCTCAGGTAGGATTACGTCCTTCCTTTTGGAAATTCCCACGAAAACTTTGTCGGTGCCTAGCTAAGATCGTTTTCTACAACGCTCTTCAGAGATACATGCTTATTTCCAAGATAGATACCTTCCAAGGTATGTATATTATTTCCCCTACTATGCTGTAAACCTGTGAAAGGCAAAAACCTTATAACTGATCTCTGCAGCCCAGAGCAAGCACATAACAGGTGCCCAAAAAAAGCCTGTTAAATATCCTCTTATTTCTGTTTATGGCGTATTAGTCTTCGAGCTGGTCACTTCACATTAAGTGTCACGAGCCTTACAACATACTTACGATATAGTTATTATAGTTCCTTTCTACAGATGAGAAACCGAGGAGAAGCGACTTGCCTTGGGTCACACTGGCAGTAAGCTGCAGAGGCAGGATTCGATCACGCGGCTTTTGAAGACTTACGCGAGATTCCAAAATAGCCCCCTTCCCCGCGTCGGTCCGGCCCCGCCTCCCCCGTGGCTGCAAGACCTCACCAGAACTCCCCACAGGCGACAGCGGGGCGCGACAGGGGCCCGAGCCGCTGGGCCAAGGGTCCGCACAGGCCGGCCGGCGCAGCGCAGGGGAAGAGGCTACGGCCCGGCCGCAGCGGAGGCCTTGGGCCGGGGCGGAGCAGGGGCCCACCTGCTCAAAGCCGGCTCCTCATCGCTAGGCTCTTCAACTGCGTAGGGGTCAGAGTCATCTTGGAGCCGGTTCATGTCGGCCTCCGCACTCCAACACCGTCCTCGGACGGCCGCAGAGTGCGTTTCCTCTGGGGCCCCTTCACTAAGGCGTTGCTGACTCCACTTCCGCCCGCACTTCCGCTTCGCCCCCCCCCCGCGCGCCTGCGCAGATTGCCCCAGCGGCGGGGTGGGGGGTGCGGCGGGGAGAAGGGGCGTATCCGGTCACTGCCGGCCGCCGCTTCTGCTTACCTGGATGCAGCTACCTTATCATCGGATGTAATCATCCTCGTCTTGCCGTACCTCATTTTGTGATGTGAAAAGCAGAAATCTAGATGCAGAGGGACATGCCGCCTGTAGGTCCTCAGACACTGGCGACCGACGTTCCTCCAATCTCCTCGCCTCAAGCCGTTCTACCTTCTTTTCGCTGCGCCGCCGCCTCGCCTTCAGTATTCACTCCTCACTTTGACAGCGGCCCTGACTTCCTACGGAAAAGTTGTTAGACTGTCACCAGTTACTTCCCAACTGTCTTTTTTGGACTCCTCAGTCCCAACCTTTGCTCAGTCCTTATCCACTCCATACTTGAGCTGAGGCAGACAGCCTCGTGATTGTGACACCTTTTCTCCCGTCTCTGTACCAGCCTATACTCAAGTTCCTGCCTCCTTCCGGACAACTCTCCCATCTTCAAAATTCCATTCAGATCACTATCCTCTCTTACCCTCTCCTCCAAGCACTATGTCGGATTTCCAATTGCCTGGCTAGGTATCTCCGTCTGCTGCACCCCTGCCAATTCAAAGTCGATATAGCTCAAATCCAACTCAACATGTTCCACCCCATTCCTATACTTTAGCCATAACTACTTTTTTTATTATTATTATTTGATTGATTTTAGGGAGAGAGGAAGGAGGGAGAGAGCGAGAAACACCTATTTGTTGCTCCACTTATTCATTCATTGGTTGATTTCTTGTATGTGTCGTGACCGGGATCGAACCCACAACCTTTTATCCGGATGACGCTCTAACCAACTGAGCTCCCCTGGCAGGGCCAATAGCTACTTTTGACTCTTGATTTCTGTCACTTCCTCCATTCTTACAACGGCTATAGACTGAAAGAAAATCTTAGACTCTTGGTTGACTCCTTTCTCTGTCCCTGGATGAGTCATCAATTCCCAAGTCTGTAGATCTCTTAGCAACGTCTCTCATCCACATCTGATCTCCCTACCCCTCAGCTTGACTATTGATATAGGCTCCTATGACAGCCTTGTTTTGCTTTTGTTCCCTCTGCAATCCATGCTACTCTTTACTGGCAGAGGGATCCTCTTCCAGCACATCTTTGCTTTGGATGATTTCCTTTCTAAAAAGTCCTGATATTTCATCTTTACCTCCTGATCTGTTCACCTTATTCTGAAGTATTCTTGATGGCCCTCCATAATATAGTTCAATCCATTTCCCTACACATATCCAGGACAATTTGCTTACTCAAGAATATGAGTTATGGCCCAACCGGCATGGCTCAGAGGTTGAGCATCAACCTAGGAACCAGGAAATCACAGTTTGATCCCCAGTCAGGACACATGTCTGTGTGGCGGGCTCAATTTCCAGTGTGGGGCATGCAGAAGGCAGCTGATCAGTGATTCTCTCTCATCATTGTGTTTCTATCTCTCTCTCCCTCTCCCTTTCTCTCTGAAATCAATAAAAATATATTTTTTGGGAAAAGCAGTTAGTTACCTACAAGGGAGCACCCATATGACTGTCAGCTGATTTCTCAACAGAAACTTTGCGAGCCAGAAGGAAGTGGCAAGAAAGATTCAGAGTGATGAATAGCAAGGACCTACAGTCAAGATTACTCTATCCAGCAAAGCTATCATTTACAATTGAAGAGCCTCACAGACACGAAAAAGCTAAAGGAGCTCTTCTCCACCAAACCAGTATTACATGAAATGTTGAAGGGCATTCTTGAAGAAGAAGAAGAAGAAGAAGAAGAAGAAGAAGAAGAAGAAGAAGAAGAAGAAGAAGAAGAAGAACTACAACAATAAAATAGCAATAAATACATATGGATCAACATTTGAAATCAATAAACAAACAAGGAATCTAATGAACAAAATAAACTGATGAATAAACTAGAATCAGAGGCATGGAAACATGGTACAGACAGATGAATCTCAGAGGGAAGGGGGGAGGAGTCATTGGGAAGAGATTAACCAAAGAATTTATATGCATATATACATTAGCTATGGTCACAGACAATAAGGTGGAATGAGCTGGGGCAGAACAAAAGCTGGGTGGAGGTTGGCAATGGGGGTGGGAGGGGAGAGAGAAGGACAGTGACAGCTGTTAGACTCTGAACAATAAAGATTTCTTTTAAAAAGTACGTGACACCAAAAAAGGCTAAAGTTTTAGTTTTCTTTCTTTCTGTATTAATTGGTATTAACTTATTAGTCAATATTTTTTGGCTATCGCTATTTATTTTTTAAAGCAAAATCATTTCTGAGGTTTGTTGTTTTTTTTTAAATATATATTTTATTGATTTTTTTACAGAGAGGAAGGGAGAGGGATAGAGAGTTAGAAACATCGATGAGAGAGAAACATCGATCAGCTGCCTCCTGCACACCCCCTACTGGGGACGTGCCTGCAACCAAGGTACATGCCCTTGACTGGAATCGAACCCGGGACCCTTCAGTCCACAGGCCGACGCTCTAGCCACTGAGCCAAACCAGTTTCGGCTCTGAGTTTTATTTAGCATTGTATCTGAGGCACTAATGAGAGTAAAGAAAGAACATGAAGATCAATCTCTCATTCAATTTTAAGGAGTCTTGAGATAATGAAAGCACCCAATCTCCAAAGTATCAAATGCCTTATTTTTACAAAAGATCTGCAGTCTTTCCAAGCTGAAGACTCCAACACTGTTCTGACGTTTTTCTCTATTCCAACCTACAAGTCTATGGACAAAACAACACAGGAAGCTTTTCTGGGCAAAGGAGCCTCAGGGCGAGTGTGATGTCGGCCCTGAGAATCAAGTCATATGGCCTAGTGTTCAACCAACACAATGCTCCCAAAAGTTTGAAAGCTTTAGCATTTATATCTCTAGATGAAGGAGACAATTCTCTTTAAGCTATATTTCATAATTATATAGAACCACGGTTCTTCAGAGAGTAAATTCATACTGTACTACTAAGTATTTTAAGGTAATTTTTATCACTTTGTGAAGAGGCTAAAATAATAATTAGGACTTTTAGAATGCAAAGTTAATATAATAAATCAGTGAACCAACTATATGTACCTTCAAAATAATTTGTTCTGCTCAGGCTACCAAGGTAAATAAATTAATAAAAAAAAATAGAAGCTTATATACAAGAAGCTATTTTACAACTACAGACACCAAAAAAAAAAAAAAAAAAAAAAGAAAGCTTTAAACATGATATTTCCTTAGAAAAGCCTTCCTTGAAATTGTTTATTATAGTTATTGTATAAGCAAAGTAAGAATGGCAGAAAAAAATCTTTAAAAAATGGTATTAAATCTGTTTAATATATTTAATAATTCTATTTCTAAATCCTTCCACAAAAGAGCATTATAATTCAGTTTATTGCAAACACATATTTTTTAAAAGTCTACCCAAGTGTTGCAGCTATCATACAAATTTTTATTTATTGGCACTATATTATAAAGTGTTATATTGTAAATCAGAAGACGCCTAAATCAATAAGCCAAATTTATTTGGAGTCCTGTTCATTTTGCTAGTGCTAGCGGGCCCAGAGGAAAATATTGCTTCTCAAATTCTGGGGCCCAATATGGTGGAAGTCTCCCTTATTTATATGTTTTTCAGCTCTTTGTTTTCCAAATTTGGAATGAGACTTCCAGACCTGAGAAAAAGCCCTGTGTGCTGGCACAGGCCATGAGACCATATCTCAAGGCCTGGCTTGGCGCCAGCACTGACAACTCTGTCCAGGGCATAGTTTATGGCCTCTCTGGAATGGGGAGTAGTCTTATTTTTCCCTATTATTTAAGCAGGCAAACATTTACAGAAGCCAGAATAGCAGGGTTAAATTTTAAACAGCAGTTTTTACCCAAGATGGAGGTTACTATGCTTCAAAAGCACAATGAAGAGCATCTAATTTAAATAAATGACAGCCCTGTTTTGATCAAGAATATTATTGTACACATACCATATAGATTGTTTTTCAGCATATACTAGACTGCCAAACTTCAAACGGCAATATGCTAACTTTTGAATTTGAAATTGTCCAGCTAGTTGTTTCTTGTCACCCTAGACTGAGTAGGGTGGCATGTAATGTTGAGGGACTGACTTGTCACCCCGACTTCTTTTCTCACAGTTGACTCCGCTGTGGCAGAACACTCATATGCTTAAGATGTAAGGCCTAGCAAAAAGCCTCCCACAAAGCCAGTGGATATCACAGTGTGGTTCTGTTTGACAAATTCTGAGGCCTCTCAGTGATGTTGCTGATTTCAGGTGCTGCCTTATTTGCTTGTTTCTTAATCTGTCTTTTTGCTTGGTTTATACCTTTTTCAACTTTTTTCCAGTCAGTTTGCACATAGCCACCGTAACTAGCAATCTGAAGGAGAAGAAAGCCACCACTTACTGCAGTTGCTGCAAGTTTCCAACTTTCTGAAACAGAAATCCTGCACACCAGCCAGTCACTCCACCCATTACAATCTGCATGGCTTCTGAGTATTTTTCTACCATAGGTCCTGAACTGTGGCCAAAAACATGATTCCACCAGTGGTGTCTTCTTGCATACTCACTTAAATCCAACACTTCATAAGAGTCATCATCACTTTCATATTCTTGGGGAGGGGATTATGAGGCTCTGGCAGCCAGTCTATTTTTACTTTCTTAACATCTTTTGTTGTTGTTGTTGGGTCACAATTGAATCCAGAACAGGCATAGAGGGTCGACGTAAGAACATCCAAACCTGTAGAGATGTTTTCTAACAGTCTATTTGATCCAAAACTAATGACATATGTATGATGAGGGGCAAAATCTCAAATGCTTCTGGTTACAGTTATTTAGGTAGTTATGAATTCGCCTCTTTGTAGTATCATCAACCATCATTTCTCCATTTTATCCAGGAAGGGTATAAGGAGTATCAAATTTCTCATTAAAATTAAGATCTATGGCCGAAACCGGTTTGGCTCAGTGTATAGAGCGTCAGCCTGCGGACTGGAGGGTCCCAGGTTCGATTCCGGTCAAGGGCATGTACCTTGGTTGCGGGCACATCCCCAGTGGGGGGTGTGCAGGAGGCAGCTGATCGATGTTTCTCTCTCATTGATGTTTCTGGCTCTCTGTCCCTCTCCCTTCCTCTCTGTAAAAAACCAATAAAATATATTAAAAAAAAATTAAGATCTATGTTGTCTGATTTTTTTTTTCTTCAGCTGCTGTTTATTGACATACAGGTAGGCTCTATAGCAACAGGCCTAGAGGCGGCTACAGTAGTGGAGATAATGAAGGTGGAGGATGGAGTTTGTCCGCAGTGACAGCTGAGTGGAGTGCAGGAACAGAGGCGCATAGTGCACGAGATGGAGTGGGGAAGGCTGAGGGGATTGGAGAAGCCAGTGAAGGCCAGGACCAGACAGGGTCTGCTGAAACTGGAACCACTGCCCTCTCTAGCCGGCTATCTTCTGACCCAGGCCCGGCTTGGGAGTTCTCTGAGTGTCCATTTCTACAGGAACTGAATGGAGTGCACAGAGGAGAAGCAGGAGCTATTGCCCCCTATGTTCAGCTTCGGAACATCCAGTCCTGCACCCCTGCCTGTCTTGCTTGGGTATGGCTGTGTGATGGGCAGCCTGGCTCTGGATTATACCTCACCTGAGCAGGGTCTTAAAAACAGCCATGCTTGCCCTCACCGGTTTGGTTCAGTGGATAGAGTGTCAACCTGCAGTCTGAAGGGTCCCCGGTTTGATTCCGGTCAAGGGCACATTCCCGGGCTGTGGGCTCCATCCCCAGTGTGGGACATGCAGGAGGCAGCCAATCAATGATTCTCCCTCTCAATGAGAAAGATAGAACAATGATGTTTCTATCTCTCTCTCCCTCTCCCTTCCTCTCTGAAATAAATAAAAATTTTTAAAACATTTTTTAAAAAATAGCCATACTTCACAGAGGCCTTAATCTTCTTCCCTGGAGCCCAGCCCATCAGTGCCACACTACAGCCCCAAGTGAGCACTGCAGGCATCGCTGGTCTAAGGCAGTGGTCGGCAAACCGCAGCTCGCAAGCCCCATGCGGCTCTTTGGCCCCTTGAGTGTGGCTCTTCCACAAAATACCACGTGCGAGCGTGCACGTACAGTGCGATTGAAACTTCGTGGCCCATGCACAGAAGTCGGTTTTCGGCCTGGGCGAGTCTATTTTGAAGAAGTGGCGTTAGAAGAAGTGGGGGCGTCAGTCGGTTGGGCGAGGGGAGACGCAGCACAGGGGAGGCGCGCAGGATTCATGCACAGAGTTGAGTGAGCCAGTCAGTCAGCATCTCATGTGCAGTGGTTAGTGCTAGTCGCGTCCGCAAATCACGCGCAGGTGACAAAAGTACCTACTGGAAGCATAAAGTTACCTGTATTTTTCCAACCAGCTGCAAATCCTACAGGTATTTTTGTCATCAATTTAAGAATTGTAATTATTTTGTGTTGGTGGCTTTATTATTATAAAATGAAACTTTTTTTAGGTGCCCTGTTTGACATGGCTACGGAGAAGAAGCAAAGAAAAACGGAAGAAAAACCCTTTTTACGAAGATGGCGCCGAAAGCTAAGAAGGAAGCCCCTGCCCCTCCCAAAGCCGAAGCCAAAGCAAAGGCTTTGAAGGCAAAAAAGCAGTGTTGAAAGGCGTCCACAGCCACAAAAGAAAGAAGATCCGCACGTCACCCACATTCCAACGGCCAAAGACACTAAGGCTCCAGAGGCAGCCAAAATATCCTCGAAAGAGTGCACCCAGGAGAAACAAGCTTGACCACTATGCCATCATCAAGTTCCCCCTGACTACCGAGTCAGCCATGAAGAAGATAGAAGACAATAATACACTTGTGTTCATTGTGGATGTCAAGGCCAACAAGCACCAGATCAAACAGGCTGTGAAGAAGCTCTATGACATTGATGTGGCCAAGGTCAACACCCTGATCAGGCCTGATGGCGAGAAGAAGGCATATGTTCGACTGGCTCCTGACTATGATGCTTTGGATGTTGCCAACAAAATTGGAATCATCTAAACTGAGTCCAGCTGCCTAATTCTAAATATAAAAATTTTACACTGTAAAAAAAGAAAAAGGAAAAACGGAAGACGAAAACCGTGAATTTAAAGTTGAATGGACCGAGACTTGCGCGTTTATTCCAAACTTAAATGGTCTTCTGACCTGTCTTATTTGTCAGGAAAAATTGGTGCATAACAAGAAATCAAATTTGGAGAGACACTTTACAACTAAACACGTGTCATTTAGTACTAAATATCCTGTCGGTGATGCAAGGAAGAAAGCAGTTGAGGAACTTCAGAAGAGTCAAGAAAAATCAAGTTCTGTATTTAATTACTAGATGCAATCTTCCAACAATGTTAATATTGCAAGTTTTGTGGTTAGTCAAGAGATTGCTAAGAGAGGAAAACCATATACAGATGGTGAATACATAAAAAGTTGCTTTATGCCCTAACCGGTTTGGCTCAGTGGATAGAGCGTCGGCCTGAGGACTCAAGGGTCCCAGGTTCTATTCCCGTCAAGGGCATGTACCTTGGTTGCAGGCACATCCCCAGGAGGGGGTGTGCAGGAGGCAGCTGATCAATGTTTCTCTCTCATCGATGTTTTAAACTCTCTATCCCTCTCCCTTCCACTCTGTAAGAAAATCAATAAAATATATATTTTTTTAAAAAGTTGTTTTATAAATGCATCTGAAGAGCTATTTCGGGATTTTAAGAACAAAGCAGATATTCTAAAAAAAATTAAAGAGTTACCATTGTGTGCTAAAACAGTGAAAGATAGAACAGTCAAAATGTCTTCAAATATAACCAACCAGCAAGTCGAAGATCTTAAATTGGTTTCAGCTTTATCAATAGCAGTTGACGAGTCTTGTGACATAAATGATACAGCGCAAGTTTCACTTTTTGTACGATTTATTTCATCTACAGGTCCTAAAGAAGAACTTTTAGGATTATTGCCACTCAAAGGTCAAACACTTGGAGAGGATATAGCAAATGCTGTAATTGAGTGCATTGAAAAACATCATATTCTACTCGATAAAATTGTCTCAATTTCAACAGATGGGGCAAAAAGTATGACTGGCGTAAGAAACAGTTTTGTTGCTATTTTGAAAGAAAAAATTAATCACAGGATACTTACCATTGCATCATTCATCAAGAAGCGCTTTGTGCGCAGACATTTCCAGAAGAAATTTGCAAAGTTATGGAATTGGTGATTAACATTATCAACTCCATTATAGCTAAAGCTCTTAATCATCGCCAATTTAAAGAATTTTTAGTTGAAATGGAGAGTGAGTACGCAGATCTTCTGCTGCATAACAAGGTACGTTGGTTATCAAGAGGAAACGTTTTGAAACGTTTCCCTTCCTTATTAACAGAAATTAAAGCATTTCTCCTTGAGAAGGGTGTTCACTATCCAGAACTAATAAACGATCAGTGGATCCAAAATTTTTATTTCATGGTAGATGTTACGTCTCATCTAAATCAGCTTAATCGTAAACTACGGGGAAAGGAAACACAATTTTTTCGATGTTAGAAGAAGTTATTTCATTCGAAAACAAATTATCTCTTTTTGCTCAAGATTTTGAAAGAGACACTTTGATTCACTTTCCAAGCCTGCTGAAACATCACCAAGAAAATAATTCTGGCCCTAACCGGTTTGGCTCAGTGGATAGAGCGTCAGCCTGCGGACTGAAAGGTCCCAGGTTCGATTCCAGTCAAGGGCATGTACCTTGGTTGCAGGCACATACCCAGTGGGAAGTGTGCAGGAGGCAGCGGATCGATGTTTCTCTCTCATCGATGTTTCTAACTCTCTATCCCTCTCCCTTCCTCTCTGAAAAAAAAAATCAATTAAAAAATATATATATTAAAATATATATTAAAAAAATAATAATAATAATTCTGATATTGACATTTGCTATTTCAGAACAACACTTTTCTTTTTTTTTTTTTTTTTTTTTTTTTTTTTAAATACATTTTATTGATATTTTACAGAGAGGAAGGGAGAGGGATAGAGAGTTAGAAACATCGATGAGAGAGAAACATCGATCAGCTGCCTCCTGCACACCTCCCACTGGGGATGTGCCCGCAACCACGGTACATGCCCTTGACCGGAATCGAACCTGGGACCCTTGAGTCCGCAGGCCGACGCTCTATCCACTGAGCCAAACCGGTTTCGGCAACACTTTTCAATATGAGGGAAGCTTTTCTCAACAGGTTTCAGGAATTCAGAAACAGCAAAGCGACGTTAGCCTTTGTTAAAAAACCTCTTAATGCTACTGTAACAGAATTAAATTTTTCTCCCTTTAATGTTGACATTGGCAACTTTGAAATGCAATTGCTGGATTTAAAAAACAAAGAATAGTGGAGCTCGAAATTTGAACGTCTTTGTGCTGATATAGAAATATTGGAGAAAAACAAATGTGAACTTAGTTCACAGCAAAAGTGGTCTGCTTTGAAAGACATGGAGAAGGAAGATATGTTGATTTTTAACACCTGGAATAGTATTCCTGACTCATATAATCAACTGAAAAAACTAGCGTTTGTTGTTCTTTCCTTATTCGGGTCTACATATTTATGCGAACAATCATTTTCAAGCATGAACCTTATCAAGAGTAAATTGAGAAGTCGTCTTATTGATGAGAACCTGGAATCGTGCCTAAAATTAAAAACAACATACAAACCTGACTTACCCAAACTTCCCAAGGAGATGCAAGGCCATTGTTCACATTAGTGTTTGTCAGTCATTGTCATGATTTAATTTTATGGATATTGTAAGGTAAATTGTAAGGAATTTAATTTTATCAATAAATAATATCGTTATTAAGTATGATATCAAGTTTTATTCAACGTACCTATAGTTTAACTAAGACTTAAAACTTTAAGTAAAGTTTAGTAAGTTAATTTTAGGGAACGTTGTGGAGTGAAAGAAGAAGTAGTGTCGAGGACTGAGAAAGGTATGTTGAGATGGTTTGGACATATAGAGAGGATGAACGAAAGGAGATAGACGAAACAAGTATACAAGACGAGTGTGGATGGGAGATTTGGAAGGGGTCGACCTCAGCAAACGTACCTCAATCAGATTGAGGACGTTTTTAGCAAAGGCCAGCTTAGGAGTACCCTAATTAAGTTAATAACAATGTATCTACCTATATAGTTTAAGTTTAAAAAATTTGGCTCTCAAAAGAAATTTCAATCATTGCACTGTTGATATTTGGCTCTGTTGACTAATGAGTTTGCCGACCACTGGCCTAAGGGATGGGTTGGAGGAGGGGAGGGGTCAGGGGCTGGAAGAGGGGCTCTGGGGCCCACCACGGCACAGGCACTACACGCATGGTGTTGGTGAAGCCAGAGCCAGGACGCCACCCCGTCAGCACGATGACCACATCTCCCTTCTTGAAGAAGCCTTGGGCCTTGCCAACAGGCATGGCCAAGTTCACCCGGAGGTCCACGTCCTCAGCCCAGGCCTCCTGCACTGGGTCCTTACACACCACAGGGAAGATGCCTCCGTATAGGTGGGTCTGGCGAGCTGTCTGCTGATTACGGGTCACAGCAATGATGGGAGCACGGGGCGGTACCTGGCCACCTGGTGAGCAGACCTGCCAGACTTGGTGAGGACGATTATGGCCCCACTGCAGCACTTGAAGGAGGCCTCTACGGCGCCCATGGCGGTGGCTCCTGCGGGGGGGGGGGGGGTCGCTGGTAACAGCACCAGGCGGCAGAGTTCCTCAGATGATTGCAAGTGGTAGGTGGCGTCCTCTGCCTCCCGGGCAATCAGGCGCTGCATGCGCACAGCCTCCAGGGTTAGTCAGTCCCCTTTGGCCGTCTCTCCAGACAGCATGATGCAGTCAGCTCCATCCAGGACTGCACTGGCCACATCACTGTCCTCAGGCCGGGTGGGGCGGGGCTTCTTGATCATGCCCTCCAGCATCTGCGTGGCACCGATGACAGGCTTCCCAGCTCGGTTGCACCGCCCGATCATCATCTTTTGATCAAGGAAGACCTTCTCTGTAGGAATCTCAAGGCCTAGATCACCACGAGCCACCATGATCCCATCACTGGCTTCCAGGATCTCCTCAAACCTCCGAACTCCTTCAAGATTTTCCATTTTGCTGATCATCTTGATGTTCTTTCCTTTTTCCCCCAGGACCTTCCTGACTTCATGGACATCAGATGCCTTGCGCATGAAAGACTCGAACACCACATCTACATTCTGCTCTACCCCAAACTTCAGATCCTGGATGTCTTTTTCTGACAGGCAGGCATGTCCACAGAAGCCCCAGGGAGGCTCACACCCTTCTCGCTGCCCGAAGAGCCACCGTTCTCCACCTCTGTTATCAGGAAGTCAGCACCTTTCTCCTTCACCTGCAGAGAAATAAGTCCATCATCCACGTACATCCTGCTGCCCACTCCCACCACCTTGCAAATATTCTGGTAGTCCAGCCGCAGGGTGTTTTCGTCACACTTTTCCAGGTAGGCGTCATGCAGCGTGATCTTGAGAGCGGCCCCTTGCTTCAGCTGCACCTCCTCGGTGCCGCTGCCCTTGATGAGCCCAGTTCGGATCTCAGGTCCTTCCGTGTCCAGGGCCACAGCTTTCAGTGGCCGTGCGCACGTCCTTGATGGTCTCTGCATGGCACTCCTGAGTTCCACGAGCAAAATTCATAGGAGTCACATTCATTCCAGGTTTAGTCATCTCCTTCAACATCTCCACCGATCGGGAAGCAGGGCCGATGGTACAGGTGATGCCAGTGTTCCAGGCCGTGAGGGGCGGCGAATCAATGTCCAGGCGGCTCAGGTGCTCCGGGAGCGTGTCAGCCATGGCTGCGTGCAGCTACTGCGTCTGAATGAGGGCGGTCCCGGCGCCGCTCTGGGGCTTCCACGTGGCTTCTGAGGGCCTCTGGCTGCTCCGGCTCCAGCTGCAGATGGCAGGTTCGGGGCTTCCGGAGGCGTCGCGGTCTGATAATATACTGTCAAAACATTGACAGTAACCCACTGACTTAACCTGAGGTTGTTAAGTGTGTACGTTCTCTTAATTTCAGACTTTCAGGTAGTTGTAAGGAAAGTACAGAGAATTCCTGGATACCTTTCACGCAGATTCCCCAAATGTACACATTATCACGTTGGCGTAGTCCTTCCTCTTTACACACACACACACATCTATGCATCTCATTTTGACTTAATCCACTTAAGTAAGTTGCAGATAGGATGCCTCTTGACTCTTTAACACTTCAGTGTGAATTTCCTAAAGCCAAATAATTCTCTTAAAATCCTCATTACAATAGGAAAGATCAGGTTAGATAGGGACCCCATCGTGCCACAGTGACAGGAACATTGATACTATGCTTCTCTAATCCACAGGCCTTTTATTCACTGCCACCGGTTGCCCCAGGAATGTCCTTAACGTCAAAAGGAAATTCAAAATAATGTGTTGCACTCAGGGCATGTTTCTTTAGACTTCTTTAATCTGGAAACGTTCCTGGGTTTTTGTATCACATAGCATTGGACACTGTTGAAAGCACAGGCCTACACAATGCCCCTTCATTTGGGTTTGTCTAATTAATGGGTTTAGGTTGCGCACTTTTGGCAGAAATACCAGTCGTCCTGTCACTCTCACATCACTGTCTCTCTCTCGCTCTTCCTTTCGCTGTTTCTGTCCCTCTCCCCCTACCAACCTCCCTTCCCCTCTCTCTCTAAAAGGCAATGGAAGAAATATTCTGGGGGAGGATTAACAACAACAACTGCTACAACGAACAGGATGCTGCAACAGTGTCTCCCTCTTCTCGCCGCTAGACCCTCCCCTCCCCTGCCATCTGCAGCCTTGCCTCCTGCCTCGCTTTGCTCCGTGGCCCCGACCCCGCAGGAACGCAGAGTCCGAGCATGTTGCTCGCCTCCGGGGAGGAAGCGCCTTGAGCCGCCACCGGATCTCAGGAAGGACCCTTCTGGTCCCGAGGAGGGGGAGGAACCCGGGCGGCCTGCGAGCGGCAACCCAACCCCGCAGGCCGGAGCGTGAGTGACATTTCTGTTCATTTCATTTCAAAGACGTGCCACCCCCTCCCCGGCCCACGCGTGTACCCCGCGAATGGACGCCTTGGCCGGATATTCTGTCCCAATGTTCCTGTCACTGTGGCACGATGGGGTCACTATCTACCCTGAGAGGTCGTGAGAGAGGAGTACAAGTTTCTTGCTAAATTGATGACGAAACTCTGATCTTAGTCCCTAAGTTTAACGGACACTGTGCTGCGTGTCGTTTTCGTTGACAGGAAGGCGAGACCAAGCCCGGGCCCTGACCCACACCCTCGGTGGGGCCGTAACAACTGCCGGGCGCCAGGTGCGGCGAGACCCGGTCCTCCCTCCCGGGTCGGGGACTCGCCGCCTCGCGGCCACCAGCGCGCCACAGGCCGGATCAGAACCCGGAGACAGGGGGCGGGGGACGTCAGGCCGAGGGCGTGGCGTATGCAGATGAGCATGGGCGCAGAGGCTGCCGGTCCCACTCCGCCTGCGCCTCCACGTCCCCGCATCCGGAGATGGAAGCGCCTCCGGGTTGTTTTCGTGACGGACGCGTTTGTCGCTTGGGTCTGTGGGAGAGCGGGGGTGCAGAGGCGTGTCGAGTAGAGTGAGCGTGTGTGAAGAGTGAGGCGTGCGTGGGGGTCAGGGTGGAGGCGGGCGGAGCAACTCATACTTACCTGGCAGGGGAGATACCATGATCACGAAGGTGGTTTTCCCAGGGCGAGGCTTATCCATTGCACTCCGGATGTGCTGACCCCTGCGATTTCCCCAAATGTGGGAAACTCGACTGCATAATTTGTGGTAGTGGGGGACTGCGTTCGCGCTCTCCCCTGGTTTTCTCGGTTGCAAAGGCAGAAACAACTAATTTAACGCGCCACTGTTTTATCTACTGGTCAAGCCAGTCAGGGTTACTTTCTCCGTTTTGCATTCTCTCCATTTCTCTCCCAGCTGTTCACAACCTCTCGAATTAGAACTAAATAAAGTTTTGCGTTTTTCTTTCTTTCCCACCTTAAGTTTTCATCAGCACAGAACCGGGCAATCCCAAAGCAAATGGTGGGATGGTGGGATGGTGGGATGGTGGGATGGTGGGATGGTGGGATGGTGGGATGGTGGGATGGTGGGATGGTGGGATGGTGGGATGGTGGGATGGTGGGATGGTGGGATGGTGGGATGGTGGGATGGTGGGATGGTGGGGGGTGAGATGGTGGGATGGTGCGGGGGGGTGGGGGGTGGGGGGTGGGGGGTGGGGGGTGGGGGGTGGGGGGTGGTGGTGGTGGGTTTCCCCCAAAGTGCAGGTTGGCAATGAGAGGTCGTGAAAGTTCTGTCCTGCAGAAGCTGCTCATTGTGTTAGTTGCCTGCAGCCAAGGCTATCCTACCTATAGAGCTCTTTAAAAATGATGATTGATAGATAGATAGATAGATAGATAGATCGAGCTATCTATATGTATATATTGATTTCAGAGACAGAGGGAGATAGAAACACCAATGATCATAGAGAATCATTGATCGGTTGCCTCCTGCACGCCCACCCCCACCCTCACCCTCCGCTGGGGATCAAGCCTGCCACCGGGCATGTGCCCTGACGGGAAATCAAACCGTGACCTCCTGCTTCATAGGTCGATCCTCAACCACTGAGGCAAACCAGCTGGGCAGTCTCTATTCTTTGGAATTGGTTTTGTACAAAATTTGAGTGAAGATGGACATATTGACAAGACCCAAAAGTAATTTAATATATCAATAATTACACTGGAATACACAAATAATAAATTTTGGGGTAAATAATTTTTTATATTATTTAATATTGACCTGCTCAAGTACATTTTTTTAATATATTTTATTGATATTTTACAGAGAGAAAGAGAGAGGGATAGAGAGTTAGAAACATCGATGAGAGAGAGACATCGATCAGCTGCCTCCTGCACGCCCCCTACTGGGGATGTGCCCGCAACCCAGGTACATGCCCTTGACCGGAATCGAACCTGGGACCCTTGAGTCCGCAGGCCGACGCTCTATCCACTGAGCCAAACCGGTTTCGGCCTGCTCAAGTACATTTTAAAAGTCGTTTTTTCCATTCACTTTTGAAATATTTCTCTTCTGATTTCAGTAGCATCTTACGTATGGGAACTTGTAGAGAATTTAGATGTCAAAAATAGTTTCTAACATCGATCAGACCATCAAACCTCAGAGGGAAGGTAGGGGAGGGTGGGGGTAAGGGGGAGAGAACAACCAAAGGACTTGTATGCATGCACATGGGCCTAACCTAACCAATGGACACAGACAACAGGGGGTTGAGGGCATGAGTGGGGGGGATGAGAGGTAATGGGGGAATAAGGATACATATGTAAAACCTTAATCAATAAAGAAATTAAAAAAACAATAGTTTCTATTCTTGCCTTGCTTTGTGTAGCCTTTTTGGACTCAAAATTTTCATTATTTAAATACCAGTTTGAGAAACCAGTTTTCAGTGAAAGAATAGTTTAACCTCTGTCATCTTTTTTTTTTTTTTTAATATATTACTTTTATTGATTTCAGAGGAAGGGAGAGGGAGAGAGAGAAATATCAATGATGAGCCCTGACCGGTTTTGCTCAGTGGATAGAGCGTCGGCCTGTGGATCGAAGGGTCCCAGGTTCGATTCCAGTCAGGGGCATGTACCTTGGTTGCGGGCACATGCCCAGTGGGGGGTGTGCAGGAGGCAGCTGATCAACGTTCCTCTCTCATTGATGTTTCTAACTCTATCCCTCTCCCCTCCTCTCTGTAAAAAAATCAATAAAATATACTTAAAAAAAAAAAAAGAAATATCAATGATGAGTGAGAATCCTTGATTGGCTGCCTCTTGCACGCCCCCTATTGGGATGGATCCTGCAACCTGGGCAAGTGCCCTTCCTTGACTGGAATCGACCGGGGGACCCTTCATTCCGCAGGCCTATGCTCTATCCACTGAGACAAACTGGCTAGGGCTGTCATCTTCTTTTTAATGACTTGTTAATTGTACAAGAACTGTACTTGGAGAAATAGTTTAAAAAAATTTTAAGGAAAATATAAATAGAAAAAATATGTAGTTTAGGAAATGGGTTCCTCATTCTGTATTAAAAAGGCATGAACTTTAACCCTGGCCAGTTTTGCTCGTGGTGAGAGCATCAGCCTGAGAACTGAAAAGTCTTGGGTTGGATTCCCGGTCAAGGGCAGTACCTCCGTTGCAGGTTCCCCAGTCCCTGTAGGGGTGCGTGCAGGAGGCTGCCAATCCATGTGTCTCTCACATAGATGTTCCTCTCTCTCCTCCTCTCCTCCCTCCCCTCCACTCTCTCTAGAAATCAATGGGGAAAAAATATTCTCAGGTAAGGATTAAAAGAAAAAAGTGTGAACTTTAGACGTGATACTTAGCCATATCCTTAACATTTTTGAAATTAGCACAGGTGACCAAGAGAAAAGAAAAGAAACACAGGATTCCAAAAAATGATGAATTACTATATGATCCTGAGAAAGATAACGAAGATCAGGCCTGTGTTGACACTCGGAGAAGAGGGTAAGAACTTAAATTAGGTCTCTTGCTGCAACAACGCGAATGGGACCCTGGAACCCCATCTGGAGCGAAGGCCTCGGATTGTTTAAAGAAAATAGCAGACAAGCCAGACATGGGGGAAGTCGCCAGCTTCGATCAGGCCAAGCTGAAGAAGACGGGGATGCAGAAGAACACCCTGCCCACCAAAGAGACAGACCATTGAATAGGAGAGGCGAAGTGAAATTTCCTAAGAACCTCGGGATTTCCCATCCCCGTCGTCTTCGGGACCCCAGTCGTGATGTGGAGAAAAAGCCACCTGCAAGGACCCGAGCGACAAACTGCACCGTGAACCCGGACACTCCGCGCACATGCCATCGGCCTGTGGGTCTCTGAGGGGACCCTCTCCCCAGCGGACTGCCAAATTCTCTGGTTTTCCCTCGGTTATTGTAGAAAATTATTTGTGTGAATAATGAAATAAAACACCTCATGGCACAAAACAAAAACAAAAAACACTTTAATATTCAGAATCTTTAGAGAAAATGATTAAAAGATAATCTTACTACATTCACATTTTGATGTATGTGTATGCTTATATAGATGTACATAAGTTTGAGAACGAACTGCTGAATAGTTTATTTTGAAAATAAAGCAAATTTCAAACAGTTGATACTTTAAAAAAACTTAAAATCATTATTGAGAGTTATTACAGATACAATAACCGCCCAAGTGTGAATGAATCAAAATTACACTTTTTTTTGTTAGATCCGCAAATAATATATTTTATGGTGTGCTGCAGAATTTTAGTGTTTGTGTGCTATGAGATGAAAATGGTTGAAAACCGGTTCTTTAAGCTCTGAGGAGAAACAGAAGTGGGCCAGACAGGGGGAGTGGCTTAGGAGTCTATAGTTGGGTGGGAACCAGGAGAATACGGGATGAAGGGCATATTCCATGAGAGTAAACAATGGCAAGAGAAGAAAATGCCAGGCACTTTTTCAGATTAAATAAACCTAAAAAGACATGCACTGAAGGCAACACATTGTCTTGAATTTCCTTTCGAAGTTAAGAACATTATTAAGACAACAGGTGAAATATCAATAAAGAGCCGGGCCCCTGTGGCTAAATAGTTGAGGATCGACCTATGAAGCAGGAGGTCACGGTTCGATTTCCCGTCAGGGCACATGCCCGGTGGCAGGCTTGATCCCCAGCGGAGGGTGAGAGTGGGGGTGGGCGTGCAGGAGGCAGCCGATCAATGATTCTCTCTGATCATTGGTGTTTCTATCTCCCTCTGTCTCTGAAATCAATATATCCATATAGATAGCTCGATCTATCTATCTATCTATCTATCTATCAATCATCATTTTTAAAGAGCTCTATAGGTAGGATAGCCTTGGCTGCAGGTAACTAACACAATGAGCAGCTTCTGCAGGACAGAACTTTCACGACCTCTCATTGCCAACCTGCACTTTGGGGGAAACCCACCACCACCACCCCCCACCCCCCACCCCCCACCCCCCCACCCCCCACCCCCCACCCCCCACCCCCCCGCACCATCCCACCATCTCACCCCCCACCATCCCACCATCCCACCATCCCACCATCCCACCATCCCACCATCCCACCATCCCACCATCCCACCATTTGCTTTGGGATTGCCCGGTTCTGTGCTGATGAAAACTTAAGGTGGGAAAGAAAGAAAAACGCAAAACTTTATTTAGTTCTAATTCGAGAGGTTGTGAACAGCTGGGAGAGAAATGGAGAGAATGCAAAACGGAGAAAGTAACCCTGACTGGCTTGACCAGTAGATAAAACAGTGGCGCGTTAAATTAGTTGTTTCTGCCTTTGCAACCGAGAAAACCAGGGGAGAGCGCGAACGCAGTCCCCCACTACCACAAATTATGCAGTCGAGTTTCCCACATTTGGGGAAATCGCAGGGGTCAGCACATCCGGAGTGCAATGGATAAGCCTCGCCCTGGGAAAACCACCTTCGTGATCATGGTATCTCCCCTGCCAGGTAAGTATGAGTTGCTCCGCCCGCCTCCACCCTGACCCCCACGCACGCCTCACTCTTCACACACGCTCACTCTACTCGACACGCCTCTGCACCCCCGCTCTCCCACAGACCCAAGCGACAAACGCGTCCGTCACGAAAACAACCCGGAGGCGCTTCCATCTCCGGATGCGGGGACGTGGAGGCGCAGGCGGAGTGGGACCGGCAGCCTCTGCGCCCATGCTCATCTGCATACGCCACGCCCTCGGCCTGACGTCCCCCGCCCCCTGTCTCCGGGTTCTGATCCGGCCTGTGGCGCGCTGGTGGCCGCGAGGCGGCGAGTCCCCGACCCGGGAGGGAGGACCGGGTCTCGCCGCACCCGGCGCCCGGCAGTTGTTACGGCCCCACCGAGGGTGTGGGTCAGGGCCCGGGCTTGGTCTCGCCTTCCTGTCAACGAAAACGACACGCAGCACAGTGTCCGTTAAACTTAGGGACTAAGATCAGAGTTTCGTCATCAATTTAGCAAGAAACTTGTACTCCTCTCTCACGACCTCTCAGGGTAGATAGTGACCCCATCGTGCCACAGTGACAGGAACATTGGGACAGAATATCCGGCCAAGGCGTCCATTCGCGGGGTACACGCGTGGGCCGGGGAGGGGGTGGCACGTCTTTGAAATGAAATGAACAGAAATGTCACTCACGCTCCGGCCTGCGGGGTTGGGTTGCCGCTCGCAGGCCGCCCGGGTTCCTCCCCCTCCTCCGGACCAGAAGGGTCCTTCCTGAGATCCGGTGGCGGCTCAAGGCGCTTCCTCCCCGGAGGCGAGCAACATGCTCGGACTCTGCGTTCCTGCGGGGTCGGGGCCACGGAGCAAAGCGAGGCAGGAGGCAAGGCTGCAGATGGCAGGGGAGGGGAGGGTCTAGCGGCGAGAAGAGGGAGACACTGTTGCAGCATCCTGTTCGTTGTAGCAGTTGTTGTTGTTAATCCTCCCCCAGAATATTTCTTCCATTGCCCTTTAGAGAGAGAGGGGAAGGGAGGTTGGTAGGGGGAGAGGGACAGAAACAGCGAAAGGAAGAGCGAGAGAGAGACAGCGATGTGAGAGTGACACGACGACTGGTTGCCTCCCAAACCTGCCTGGAGCAGGGCCAGGGATCCACCTGCAGCCCAGGTAACTGAACTCTCCACCCTTCAGTGCTCCGGGCGGATGCTCTGAACCCTGAGCCACCCCGGCCAGGGCAGTCTAGCCTTCGGACTTTCAAAAACGCAACAACTGTCCTGGCTGGTGTGGCTCAGTTGGTTGGAGCATCATCCTGGACACCGAAAGGTGGCAGATTCTATTCCGGTCAGGGCACATGCCCAGGTTGGGGTTCCACCCTCAGCAGGGCATCTATGGAAGGCAACCTCTCTCACATTGATGTTTGTCTTGCTCTCTCTCTCCCTTTCTGTCTTTAAAATCAATAATAAAACATATCCTGGAGTGAGGATTAAAAAGCACAAAACAGCCCTGGCCGTTGTGGCTCAGTGGATAGAGCATCGGGCTGGGGACTGACGGGTCCCGGGTTCGATTCCTGGTCAAGGGCACATGCCCGGGTTGTGGGCTCAATCCCTTGTGGGGGGCGTGCAGGAGGCAGTCAAACCATGATTCTCTCTCACCACGGATGTTTCTCTCTCTCTCTCTCCCTCTCCCTTCCTCTCTGAAATCAATCCTATCTAATAAAGAGGGAATATGCTAATTAACCATCACTCCGTCACAAAGATGGCTGCACCCACAGCTGAGGCCAAGTTCCCATAAGGAGCCTTAACAAGCAATCAGCAGGGACCTGAGACTACGCCCTCCCCTGCCCCCATGGGGCTTGACAGGGGATCTCAGGCCACTCCCCCCACCCAGCGGGGCTTGACAGGGGACCTCAGGCCATCTTCCACACCTGGCAGGGTTTGACAGGGGACCTCAAGGTGCACTTCCTGTCCTGGTGCTGGGCTAGGGGACCTCAGTGTGCTCACCCCCGCCCCAGCGCCAGGCCAGGGGACCTCAGGCTGCACCCCCCCCCCACCTGGCAGGGCTTGACAGGGGACCTCAGACCACGCCCCCCACCAGGTGGGGCTTGACAGGGGACTTCAGGCCGTGACCCCCACCCCAGCACCAGGCCGGGGGACCTCAGGCTGCACCTCCCGCCCCAGCACTGAGCCAGGGGACCTGAGGCTGCGCCCCTCTGCCTGGCGGGGCTTGACAGGGGACCTCAAGGTGCACCCCCAGTGCTGGGTGGATGGAACTCAGGCCGCACCCACTGCCCAGGGGGACCTGAGGCTGCACCCCCCCTGCCTATGGGGCTTGACAGGGGACCTGAGGCTGTTCCCCCTTCCCGGTGCCGGGCCGGGTGACCTGAGGCTGTGCCCACCCCCTACCCCCTGCCTGGCAGGGCTTGACAGGGGACCTCAGGCCATGCCCCCCCACCCCAGTCTGGGCTGGGGGACCTCAGGCCATGCCCCCTGTCCTGGCGCTGGGCCAGGGGACCTGAGGCTACGTTCCCCGCCTGGCGGGGCTTGACAAGGGTGGGACTAGCCAGGTCTGGATCTGTCCCTATGAGGCGGGGGGGACCAGCTGGGTCTGGATCTCATGCAATTTTGAGGCACATGTGGGTGGACGGGGACTTGAATCTGGGTCCCGTGGTGTGCCCCAGACTCTGACAGGAGGAAGGTCTTCATATACATTTTACTAATTTTCTTTCATCTCTGACACTTCTATTATAGAGGAAGGGCAAATAGCAATATTAAATTATTTCCTCTAATTAATCCCCTTTTAATGTGCACGAATTTCGTGCACCGGGTCACTACTATAAATATATTTAATTAAAAAAAAAAGCACAAAACAACGAAGAAAACGCTATGCCTGTGAAAAGTAATAAACTGAAGCACAACAAAACGAGGTGAGCCTGGACTTTACTGTAACAGCCCTGAATATTTAATGCAGTGTCCCCCTTGGGCACCACATCTGAAGGCACTTGAGGTCACTTGTTCGAGTATTGGTGGTGTTAGCATTGATTACTTGGTTAAGGCGGGGTATCAGTTACCCAGCGCTGTGTAACAAAGTGCCCTAAAGCAGTGATTTAAAATAATGACAATTTATTTGCTCACAATTCTTTGGATCGGCAGTTCTGGCTGGGCTCAGCTGGGCAGTTCTTCGGGTCTCCAGGTCTCCAGTGGAATCACTCAAACAGCTGCAGCCAGCTGGGGCCCTGTGAGCATGTGCCTTGACTGGGAAATGAACCGTGACCTCCTGGCCCACACATAGGTCGAAGCTCAACCACTGAGCCACACCGGCCGGGCCATCACCGTTTTTATTGATTTGGATGTTCAAATGTTCTCGGATCGGACCTATGAAAGCCCCTTCGAATCGGCTGCCTTTGGAGATGTTCACAGGCTTTTTGGAGCATTTCCTTATTTTCTGGCACAGCGTGTTCCAGGCTCGTCCAGGGAAGGGGTCCCCTTCCCTGGCTCCCTGAAAATCATCTATTTCTCCAAAGAGCCTGGTTCTTTTCATTGGGGAATGGCATTTGGAAAGCAAGAACAGCCCGCTGGATGTGCTTATTGTTACCAGGTGTCTTCACGTGGAGGCCCCTTCTGTGGATGAGGCTAGGAAATACTACGTACATTCCCTACACATATCTAGGTCTATTAAGAAGTATGAGGCCCTACTGATATCTTCAATTCCAGTTTCCCACTTAACACCACACCCTTCCTCCTTGTCCTCCCATTCCGTACTTGACTCCCCGCATCCCTTTACTTATTAAATCCCACATACACACAGCATCGTTACAGAATTGTTAACAATCATATCGCCATGAAAAACAAACCTACTGGCCAAAACCGGTTTGGCTCAGTGGATAGAGCGTCGGCCTGCGGACTGAAGGGTCCCGGGTTCGATTCCGGTCAAAGGCATGTACCTTGGTTGCGGGCACATCCCCAGTGGGAGGTGTGCAGGAGGCAGCTGATCGATGTTTCTCTCTCATCGATGTTTCTGGCTCTCTATCCCTCTCCCTTCCTCTCTCTGTAAAATATCAATAAAATATATTAAAAAAAAAAAAAAAAAAAACCTGTGGGACACTTTCGTATTGGTTGTCAGGTCTTGTCCTCAGACTCAACGATGCATATGGTCAGCTCCATCTACTTTCCCTCTGTACCCTTCCGTGCCATAGTCCCAGAAGGCTCTCTGAATATGCTCTTTATGCCTCCCTGGCCTTGATCCATGCTCTTCCCTTTTTATTTGAAATTCTCTTCCTTACACATTCTGCAGTGTCTGTAAATCCTCCTCTGACTTACTCAGGTGAAATCATCTGTTTCTACTGCTCCCACAGTAGTTTGTACCTCCTTCTAATGTAATATTCATCATATTGTATTATAGTTTTTCTCATTTCCTTCAGTGGACTTGGGCCATCTCCTCTTACATACACATTGTTTGGCAGGTAGATGCTCAGTATTTTTTTATTAAATAAATATATTAAATTCTTGAACCTTTTTCCATAGGTGCTGCAGATGATTACAATGCAATTGGTTCTTCATTATATGCTTTAGGAACTCAGGATTCTACAGGTATATGCAAGTGAGGACTCTGGCTTTTTTTTAAAGTAAATATAAATAAAACAAAAATTTTGTTGGCAGGCTGGGCAAACACAATACTTCAGACCCAGCACACATTGTTTTAAACATATTTTTACTGATTTTAGAGAGGAAGGAAGAGGGAGAGAGAGATAGAAACATCAATGATGAGAGAGAATCATTGATCGGCTGCCTCCTGCACACCCCCAAATGGGATGGAGCCCACAACCCAGGCATGTGCCCTTGACTGGAGTTGAACCCAGGACCCTTTAGTCCACAGGCCAATGCTCCACCCACTGAGCCAAACCGGCTAGAGTGAGTTCTCACCTTTTTAATCTGACATGGCTACTTCCCATTTGATCCCAGTTTAAACTAACCACATCTGTTTATTGTGCTGTGCTGTCTTCAAACACATTTTGTTAATATTTTGACTGTTTTCTCTTTCCTTCATGAGAGGATTAGTTTCAATTATCTAGTTTACCACTGCCAGCTTTATTACTTTAAAATCACGTGTGTATATCAATTGCCATTGGAATAAAGAGAGAGAAAATACAAGTGATGCTGAAGGACAACATTGGAACTCTTTATAGCCAAGCAATTGAGTCTAATATAGAGTTCTTCCATAAATTCACTAATTTCATTTGATCTCATCTTTTTTTTTTCTGTTCCTTTTTTTTTTTTTTTTTTTTTGTCAGAGTTACAAAGGAAAGTAACAGGCTGGTAGAAAGGAAACTCAGATTACATAGGAATGAATACTGTAGTTATTTATACCTTTAACTAGAGGCCTGATGCACGAAAACTCGTGCAAGAGTCGGCGTTCTTTCCCTGGCTGCCAGCACCGGCTTCCCTCTGGCACCCGGGACCTGGGCTTCCCTCCAGCCCAGGTTGGTCAGGAAGGATGTTTGGAATGACGTCCGGAAGACATCTGGTCTAATTAGCATATTACCCTTTCCTTATTATAGATTATGTACAGTAATTGAGAAAGAAAACACTGAGTTTAGAATATGTGATGAATAAATGCCAATTTTCTTCCCCTTTTTCAGAAAATAGAAGCACAAGTGTCTGCTGACCAGGATCTCAAACTTTCTGACCTTTTACAGTATTACTTAAGAGAATCTCAAGCTGACCTGGCTGGTTTGGCTCAGTGGATAGAGCGTCAGCCTGCACACTGAAAGGTCCTGGGTTCGAGTCTGGTCACGGGCACATGCCCAGGTTTCGGGCTTGGTCCCCATAGGGGGCTTGCAGGAGGCAGCCGATCCATGATTCTCATCATTGATGTTTCCTCTCTCTCTCTCTCTCTCCTTTCCTCTCTAAAATCAATATATATATATATATATATATATATATTTTTTTTTTTTTTTTAAAGAGAATCTCAAGCTGCTAAGGTAACTTTATTTTTTATTGTTTTTTTAAATTAACTATTAACAAAAAGCCATCTCTTTAAAGTTGTTAGACTTAAGATTGTCAATGGTGATTTATCTCTTGCTTTTAAATGATTATTTTTCTTTGTTTCTTTATTGAGAGAGAGAGAGAGAGAGAGAGAGAGAGAAACATGGATATGTTGTTCCACTTATTTACACATTTGTTGATTGATTCATGTGTGTGCTCTGACCGGATATTGAACCCACAGCCTTACTTATCAGGGCAACACTCTAACCAACTGACCTGCCCAGTCAGGGCTAAAGTATGTCTTCAAGTCTGATTTGTTTTTTCTCCTTTTAGTAAATGTAAGTCAGGGGAAAATAAAAATCTCCTCTGTAAACTTCATGTACAATATAGTCTAAAACTTTTTTTTTATGAATTTGATATACTTAGTGTGGTAAAATACCTGCAAAAATAAAAGTAAAACCCCCAAATAACGGTTGAATAGCTAAAGGATTCCTAGTTTGGTCTATGTAAGTCCGCTATTGAAGGTGAGAGAAAGAGATCCGTAAAACAAGGATAGGTTTTATTTTAAGGCAACTAAAGTTTCCTTTTGGAAATCTGTCTAGGTACAAGACTAAAACTCTTACTAATCAGAACAATATTTAACAAAAACATCTTAAAAGCATGGAAAACTTAGTGACTCAGATACTCCCAAATCAAAGTTAATTTATGAACTGAGATATTGCACAGAAAATTTCCATTTGATCTGTGATGCTTATCAAATTATAAACACCCTTTTAAATCTGAGGACTGCCCTAGCCAGTTTGGCTCCGTGGATAGAGTATCAGCCTGTGGACCAAAGGGTCCCGGGTTCGATGCCCCCTCAAGGGCACGTGTCTCAGTTGCAGGCCCCTCCCTGGCCTGAGCCCTAGTTGGGCTTGCACCATCAATGTGTGTTTCTCTCACATCAAATTTCTCTCTGTCTTTCCATCTCTCTCCCACCCTCCCTAGAAAAAAAAAAATAATAATAATAAATGGAAAAATATCCTCGAGTGAGAATTAGCAATAAAAATAATAATAATAATAATAAGCTAGATCTTCCATTCCATAGCAACATAATTTTTTTTTAATCTGAGGACTTACTAAAGGTACTTGTAAATACACCATCAATATCAAATTATTGATTTGAGAGAGACAGAGAGTGGAAAGGTGAAGCATAAAGGGTTTTTAGGGCAGTGAAACTATTCCGAATGATACTTATGGTGGATACATGTCATCACACATTTGTTAAAAACAACAGAATGTACAACACTGAGAGTGAACTCTAGTATAAGCTTTTAATCAGATTGAGTCTTATAAATGATTTACATTGGATGGGCCATGATAAAATGAATTGTTCACTTTTGAAGACTTTAAATTCATTATCCTATATAATAAAAGGCTAATATGCAAATCAACCAAACGGCATAAGGACCGGTCACTATGATGCGCACTGACCACCAGGGGGCAGACGCTCAATGCAGGAGCTGTCCCCTGGTAGTCAATGCGCTCCCACAGGGAGAGCACCGCTCAGACAGAAGCCAGGCTCACAGCTGGAGAGCACAGCAGCGGTGGCAGGAGCCTCTCCCGCCTCCACAGCAGCGCTAAGGATGTCTGACTGACGCCTTAAGCCCGCTCCCCATGTAAGCCGGCAGTCAGACATCATCCCCCGAGGGCTCCCAGACTGTGAGAAGGTGCAGGCCGAGCTGAGGGACTCCCCTCCCAGTGCACAAATTTTGTGCAGAGGGCCTCTAGTTTTATTATAATACTAGAGACCCAGCCCTAACCAGTTTGGCTCAGTGGATAGAGTGTCCGCTTGCGGACTGAAAAGTCCCAGGTTCGATTCCGGTCAAGGGCATGTACCTTGGTTGCGGGCACATCCCCAGTAAGAGGTGTGCAGGAGGCAGCTGATCCATGTTTCTCTCTCATTGATGTTTCTAACTCTCTATCCTGCTCCCTTCCTCTCTGTAAAAAAGCAATAAAATATATTTTAAAAAAAATACTAGAGATTTTTTTTGCGTGCGGCCTCCTCCAGAGCCCAAACCCTGAACCACGTGGAAAGTGAAAGAGGTTCACTACAAACTGGCGCCTTCGACCTGGGACCTCTGGAGGGGATGATATTTTCGCCTAGAGCGAAGAAAGGAAGAATACACCGAAAAGGTGGGGAAAAAAATACACCGAAAACGTGGGGGAAAGATCACCATATAGGTGAGAGAAATTCACCACACACAAAACCCAGGATCAACTGAAGAAGTCAAGATCTGATCTCAGTTGTGTCATAGACAGTTAAGACTTAATAGTTAAGGGGAGAAACCAAGATGGCAGCATAGGTAAGCACCTAAACTGCTGCCCCGCACAACAATTTCAAAACTACAACTAAAAGACAGAACGGACACCATCCAGAACCACAGGAAAGCTGGCTGAGTGGAAATTCTACAATTAGAAGGAAAGAGAAAAGCTCACGGAGAAGGAGCAGCAAAGAGCTGAGGTACAGAGACATGCGCGCGCAGAGAGGAAGGGCGACGGAGTGCCTGGCTGGCTTTCTCTGGCGGGAGGGGGAAAGAAGCCCCCGACTGCACTGAACCTCAGTTCCGACTGCACTGAACCTCAGTTCCGGGTGAAACCCTGTAGACCCAGGCTCATACAGGGGGAGTTTGGACTGTCAGGTAGAGAGAAAGGCACACAGAGACTCGGAGACTCAGAGGAGCTGCGGCGGCAGGGGTCTGGAGGCGCGAGTGTGCACAAAGACTGACTGCAGAGGTTACCACAGGCTGTCCCTAGCGGAAGGGAGTCAGAAGCTCCAGACAGCACTGAACCCCAGTTCCGACTGCACTGAACCGCACTTCCTGGCGAGCCCCTGGGGACCCACGCTCTTGTGGGGGGAATCTGGACTGTAAGGCGGAAACTCAGGAACTGCGGAAGACAGAGGTCTGGAGACTCGCGCGCAAGGGCAGGGTTGACGGGAAGCCAAGACTGTCTGCCCCGCCCTGAGACTTCACCCCTTACAAATGAGCACAGAGGCTTTTGCAATCTGGCAAGGCTAATCCTATAAGGCTGTCTCCAGCATTGAAAATCTCCCAGTGTAGACACAGCTGATCCTCACTGCAGGTCAATTACTCCCAGTTATACCAACAACAATCAAGATTTAACTACAACAAGGCTGTACACACAGTCCACAAAGGGGTGCACCAAGAGTGTCCACCTCAGGTTAACTGGGGAGGCCGATCCACTGGGCCATATAGGAAACCTAGCACACAACTCAGGGAAGCAGTGAAAAATGGGGAGACAAAGAAACAGATCACAAACAAAAGAAATGGAGGAAAACAAACGACTGGATATAGAATTCAAAACCACGGTTATAAGGCTCTTCAAGAATATCCTAGAAAAGGCCGATAAATATAACGAGACCCTCGAAGATATGAAAAAGGATCAACTAGAAATTAAACATACACTGACTGAAATAAAAAATATTATACAGAGACCCAACAACAGACTAGAGGAACACAAGAATCAAGTCAAAGAATTGAAATACAAAGAAGCAAAAAACACTCAACTGGAAAAGCAAAAAAAAGAAAAAAGAATCCAAAAAGTTGAAGATAGTGTAAGAAGCCTCTGGGACAACTTCAAGCGTACCAACATCAGAATTATGGGGGTGCCAGAAGAAGAGAGAGAGCAAAATACTGAAAACCTATTGGTAGAAATAATGACTAAAAACTTCCCCGACCTGGTGAAAGAAATAGACTTACAAGTCCAGGAAGCACACAGAACCCCAAACAAAAGGAATCCAAAGAGGACCACACCAAGACATATCATAATTAAAATGCCAAGAGCAAAAGACAAAAAGAGAATATTAAAAGCAGCAAGAGAAAAACAGTTAGTTACCTACAAGGGAGCACCCATACGATTGTCAGCTGATTTCTCAACAGAACTATGCAGGCCAGATGGGAGTGGCAAGAAATTTTCAATGTGATGAATAGCAAGAACCTACAACCAAGATTACTCTACCCAGCAAAGCTATCATTCAGAATTGAAGGGCAGATAAAGAGCTTCACAGATAAGAAAAAGCTAAAGGAGTTCATCACCACCAAACCAGTATTATATGAAATGCTGAAAAGTATTCTTAAAGAAGAGGAAGAAGAAGAAAAAGGTAAAGATAAAAATCATGAACAACAAATACATATCTATCAACAAGTGAACCTAAAATTCAAGTGAATTAAAAATCTGATGAACAGAATAAACTGGTGAATATAATAGAATCAGGGGCATAGAAAGGGAGTGGACTGATAATTCTCAGGGGGAAAGGGGTATGGAGGGTGCAGGAAGAGACTGGACAAAAATCGTACACCTATGGATGAGGACAGTGTCGGGGGAGGTAAGGGCAAAGGGTGGGGTGGGAACCGGGTGGAGGGAAGCTATGGGGGGAAAAAGGAGAAACAATTGTAATAATCTGAACAATAAAGATTTATTAAATTAAAAAAAAAGACAATAGTTAGATGAAAAAAAAAATACTAGAGACCCAGTGCACAAAATTCATGCATGGGTAGGGTCCCTAGCAGCTGCCGGCTGCCAGCCAGGGCCTCCCTTTGCACCCGCCTTGACCTGGCACCGCCCACTCACCTGCTCAACCATCCCGCCGTGGTCCTGCTCTCGTCGGGGCCCATTGGGGCTGGCAGCGCCTCCACTGCCACCCACTGCCAGTGCAGTGTCACCAATGCCTGCAATATTCCACGCCGCCCCCTGGTGGTCAGCGCACATCTAACGCCCATCTAACTCGTCCATAGGGGCAATTTGCATATTAGCCTTTTATTATATAGGATGTAGTTGTTAATAGAAAACATTTTAGAACGAAACATGGCTTTAAAAGTAAACCCAACCTCTTTTAGTAAACACAAGAAAGAATTGAAACTTAATTGTAATAATTAAAACATACACACACACTACAATTACATATCACCATACTCCTTAATTAGAATGGCTAAAATGGAAAAATTCTGACAAAAATTATAGCAACTGGCCCTGGCTGTGTGGCTCAGTTAGTTGGGGGTCATCCTGTACAATGAAGGGCTGCTGGTTCGATTCGGATTCCCGGTGTGGGGCATGCAGGCGGCAGCTGATCAGTGTTGGGCTTTCACATTGATATTTCTCTCTTCTCCCTTCCTCTCTCTCTAAATATCAATAAACTATTTTTAAAAATATAGCAACTGGAACTTTCATGCACTGTTAGTGGAAATATGATGCAATACTTTGGAAAAATGTAACAGTTTCTTTAAAAATTAAGCATATATACTTTGGTTTTCTTCAGATCACATAAATCTTTTGCAAAAAAAAAAAATTAATCATAGACTACCTTATGATCCAGTCATTTCAGTTTTGGTATTTGAAAGCATATGTCCCCACAGATGTTCACATCTGCTTTATTTTTAACTAGAGGCCTGGTGCACAGATTTGTGCACCAGTAGGGTCCCACAGCCTGGCCTGCAGGAATTGGGCCAAAACCGGCTCTCCAACATCCCCCGAGGGGTCCTGGATTGTGAGAGGGCACAGGCCAGGCCAAGGAACCCCACCAGTGCATGATTGAGGTAAGGGGGGGTTCGCAGGAAGGCTCCAGGGAATGTCCGGCCTATCTCACCCAGTCCCGATTGGCAGGACCCCAGCAGCAAGCTAACCTACCAGTTGGAGAGGCTGCCCCCTGGTGGCCAGTAAGCATCATAGTGACTGGTCGAACACTTAACAGGGGTCCTCAAACTACGGCCCGTGGGCCACATGCGGCCCGCCGAAGACATTTATCTGGCCCGCCGGGTGCCGCTGCCTGTCCTGCTTAGCAGCCGACTCATCCCGGGCCCGCAGTGCACATAGGAATTTGTTCATAGTGTTTTTTTTAAACTATAGTCCGGCCCTCCAACGGTCTGAGGGACAGTGAACTGGCCCCCTGTTTAAAAAGTTTGATGACCCCTGACTTAGCATATTAGGCTTTTATTATATAGGACTAGAGGCCTGGTGCACCAATTCGTGCACAGGTGGGTTCCCTTGGCCTGGCTGGCGATTGGGCTGATCGGTGGAGGGACTGCAGGAGGTTGGCCGGCTCGGGGGTGGGACCGCAGGTAGTTGGCCAGCCAGGGGGAGGCAACACAGGAGGTTGGCCGGACACGGGAGGTTGGCTGTGGGAGCGCACTAACCACCAGGGGGCAGATGCTCAATGCACGAGCTGCCCCCTGGTGGTCAGTGCACATCATAGCTACCGGCCGGTTGGCCAGTCATCAAGTGGTCCAGTTGTAATGGTCACTTTAGCTTTTATATAGAGAGATAGCTGAAAACTGGCAGCAACAACCCAAATGTCCACCAACAAGTGAGTGGATAAACAAATTGTGGTATAGCCAGCCATACAGTGGAATGTTACTCAGCATTAAAAAGCAATGAACGTCACATTCAAGCAACAACATGGATGAATTTAAAAAGATGGTGAAAGAAGCCAAACAATAGAGAACGTAGTTTATACTAGAGTTCGCTCTCGGTGTTGCACATTCTGTTGGTTTTAACAAATGTGTGATGACATGTATTCACTGTTATGAGTGTCATCCGGAATAGTTTCACCGCCCTAAAAATCCTCCGTGCTCCACCTCTTCCTCCTCCTTCCTCCTAACCCCTGTTGGTCTTTATACTTGTCACCATAGTTCTGCCTTTTCCAGAATGTCATATAGTTGGGCCTTTAGAGACTGGCTTTTCCCACTTAGTAATATGCATGTAAGTTTCCTCTATAACTTTTCATAGCTTCATAATTCATTTCCTTTTTTTTAAAATAAATCGTTATTCAGATTATTACAATTGTTTCTCCTTTTTTCCCCCATAGCTCCCCTCCACCCGGTTCCCACCCCACCTTCTGCCCTTACCTCCCCCACACTGTCCTCATCCATGGGTATATGATTTTTGTCCAGTCTCTTCCTGAACCCCCCCATACCCCTTTCCCCCTGAGAATTATCAGTCCACTCCCTTTCTATGCCCCTGATTCTATTATATTCACCAGATTATTCTGTTCATCAGGTTTTTAATTCACTTTATTTTTAGGTTCACTTGTTGATAGATATGTATTTGTTGTTCATGATTTTTATCTTTACTTTTTTCTTCTTCCTCTTCTTTAAGAATACCTTTCAGCATTTCATATAATACTGGTTTGGTGATGATGAACTCCTTCAGCTTTTTCTTATCTGTGAAGCTCTTTATCTGCCCTTCAATTCTGAATGATAGCTTTGCTGGGTAGAGTAATCTTGGTTGTAGGTTCTTGCTATTCATCACTTTGAAAATTTCTTGCCACTCCCATCTGGCCTGCATAGTTCTGTTGAGAAATCAGCTGACAATCGTATGGGTGCTCCCTTGTAGGTAATTAACTGTTTTTCTCTTGCTGCTTTTAATATTCTCTCTTTGTCTTTTGCTTTTGGCATTTTAATTATGATGTGTCTTGGTGTGGTCCTCTTTGGATTCCTTTTGTTTGGGGTTCTGTGCGCTTCCTGGACTTGTAAGTCTATTTCTTTCAAGAGGTGGGGGAAGTTTTCGGTCATTATTTCTTCCAATAGGTTTTCAGTATCTTGCTCTCTCTCTTCTTCTGGCACCCCCATAATTCTGATGTTGGTACGCTTGAAGTTGTCCCAGAGTCTTCTTACACTATCTTCAACCTTTTGGATTTTTTTTTCTTTTTGCTTTTTCGGTTGAGTGTTTTTTGCTACTTTGTATTTCAATTCTTTGACTTGATTCTTGTGTTCCTCTAGTCTGTTGTTGGGTCTCTGTATAATATTTTTTATTTCAGTCAGTGTATGTTTAATTTCTAGTTGGTCCTTTTTCATATCTTCGAGGGTCTCGTTATATTTATCGGCCTTTTCTAGGATATTCTTGAAAAGCCTTATAACCGTGGTTTTGAATTCTATATCCAGTCGTTTGTTTTCTTCCATTTCTTTCATTTGTGATCTGATTCTTTGACGCCGCATTTTCATTGCTTCCCTGAGTTGGTAGGGTAGATTTGTGTGCTAGGTTTCCTATATGGCCCAGTGGATCGGCCTCCCCAGTTAACCTGAGGTGGACACTCTTGGTGCACCCCTTTGTGGACTGTGTGTACAGCCTTGTTGTAGTTAAGTCTTGATTGTTGTTGGTATCACTGGGAGGAATTGACCTCCAGGCCAGTTGGCTGTAAGGATCAGCTGTGCCTGCGCTGGGAGAAGTTCGGTGCTGGAGACAGCCTTATAGGATTAGACTTGCCAAATTGCAATAGCCTCTGTGCTCAGCTTGGATGGGATGGAGTCTCAGGGCGGAGCAGACAGTCTTGGCTTCCAGTCAGCCTTGCCCTTGCGCGCGTGCACGCTTGCAGACCTCTGCCTTCCCCGGCTCCCGAGTCTCCGCCCAAGAGTCCAGATTCCCCCCTGTAAGAGCGCGGGTCCCCAGGGGTTCACCTGGAACTGGGGTTCAGTGCAGTCAGGAGCTTCGGACTCCCTTCTGCTAGGGAAAGCCTCTGGCAACCTCCGCAGCCTTTGTGCACACTGGCGCGCGCGCCTCCAGAAACCTGCCTGCCGAGGCTCCCCCGGGTCTCCCCCAGGTCTCCGAGTCTCCGGGTGCCTTTCTCTCTACCTGACAGTCCAGACTCCCCCTGTATGAGCCTGGGTCCACGGGGTTCCGCCCGGGACTGGGGATCAGTGCAGTCAGAACTGGGGTTCAGTGCGGTCGGGGGCTTCCTTCCCCCTTCCGCCAGAGAAAGTCAGCCAGGCTCTCAGCCACCCTTCCTCTCTGCGCGCACAAAGCCCCTTTGCCGTAACTCCAATTCTCTGTGAGCTTTTCTCTTTCCTTCTAGTTGTAGAATTTTCACTCAGCCAGCTTTCCTGTGGTTCTGGATGGTGTCCGTTCTTTTAGTTGTAGTTTTGAAATTGTTGTGCCAGGCAGCAGTTTAGGTGTTTACCTATGCCATCTTGGTTTCTCCCCCCTTAATCAGACTTATTTTTAATTAATGAATATTTCTTAGAAGTTTTGGGACAGACTTTTTTTCTTTTTTTTTCTTTTTTTTTTTTTTAAAGGAACAGGGATATACTATTCTTTTTTTTTTTAATATATTTTATTGATTTTTTACAGAGAGGAAGGAAGAGGGATAGATAGTCAGAAACATCGATGAGAGAGAAACATCAATCAGCTGCCTCCTGCACACCTCCCACTGGGGATGTGCCCGCAACCAAGTTACATGCCCTTGACCGGAATCGAACCTGGGACCCTTCAGTCCGCAGGCCGACGCTCTATCCACTGAGCCAAACCGGTTTTGGCGGGACAGACTTTATGTAATCTTTCTAAGTATGATTTCTGAAGAAAAGCAAATGGGTTAGTATGTTTGCCTTAAACTTGTAGACTAGACCAACTATTGTCAAATAAATGGTGATAACAGTGATGGTTTTTAACTCTGGTCATTGCATCACTCTAAAAGCTGGGGTAGCTCTACTGAATCTACTCCTCTATCATGCCTTACAGAGCAGTTCTTCGTTCTCCTTCTTTCCTTTAGAGTGACAGAGTGAACCAAGTTCCCCCATCCCTTGACAAAACCATGGACCGCTGCTGTGCTTCTGGCACTTCATAGAAGATGGAATTGGGCAGAGGCCGGTTAGAGACAACTGTTTCTAAAATCCAGGAGCCGAGAATATGGCCTGCTATGGTTTCCTGGATTCCATCCCTAGATCGCCAATGAACCACGTGACATATGCCATTGAGCCGGTAGTTGGTAGTCATGCCAGTGTACAGATTGGTATGGAGAGAGAGAGAGAAGTCTGCTATAGGGAACAACTCGTGCTGGTGGAAAAGAAACAGAAATACGTGGAATAAAGTTTGGGTGCCATAAAGGCTACTAATTGTCAGTAGTTACATTACAAACATACTGGCCTTTCTAATGTGGGTGAACATTATGCCATGCCTATTTAAGATTAGGTTGAGTGGTTGGCTTTTCCCACTGTCTTCTTCTGAGTTTTCTCCCATTTGGAAACCACAGGCATTTGGGTTGGTCACCGCTCGGATGGGTTCTGAAGAAGGCCCGGCCTGCGCCTCAAGCCTCGTCCGCATGATTCGGCTTCCTCCACAGCCTCGCTGCTGTGCTGGTGAAGATTTCTCTCGTCACTCTGCATCTGAACTGTTGATTGTTCTGCTGACTGAGAGCTCTGTGTGCTTTGTCCTTCATGTCACCTTCACTGGTGGAAATATGTCCATGCAGTGCTCACCAAGCGGGTGAATGTGGGATGGAGAGCCCTAGCTTCAGGATTCGGTGGGGTTCCTTCACGGGGTGCCCTTGCGGCCCCAGGCAGGTTCACTTGACCTCTCTCTCTGCCTCAGTGTTTCTACTACACAAGACATATTGACCTACCTCACAGGGGTGTTGTGAGGATTAATAAATGTTGGTACAGCGCTTTGGAAATGTGAAGATGCTCTCTGTAAATGCCAAGAAATAGCAAGCACAGCAAAAAGCTATACATACCCAACAGTTGATCTGTTGTACCACAGTGGCCTTTGGGGGGAGGCGTTAGAGTGGATGGTACATCCCTTGGCTTCTTACATTTGTAGAGTACTTGGGGGTGGGGGTAGGCTGGAAGCAGCAGTGTGGGGGCAGGGGATGGAGGGTTGCTTAATATAGAAATGATTTGACTACCACGCTTTGCAAGGGTCTTCTCACAAACAAATCCTACAATTTAGGTAAAAAATATGTTATACCTTGAGGGCATACAAAGGAAAGATTCTACTTTGCATCTCCAGAACAAACATTTGCTATTCCACAGCTCAATGCTTGTTTGTCCCTGATAAAAATAGCCAGCCCTGGCCAAAACCGGTTTGGCTCAGTGGATAGAGCGTCAGCCTGCGGACTGAGGGGTCCCGGGTTCGATTCCGGTCAAGGGCACGTAACTTGGTTGCGGGCACATCCCCAGTGGGAGGTGTGCAGGAGGCAGCTGATCGATGTTTCTCTCTCATCGATGTTTCTGACTCTCTATCCCTCTTCCTTCCTCTCTGTAAAATATCAATAAAATATATTTTAAAAAAAAAATAGCCAGCCCTGGAATCAGCGCTATTGAGTTGTGTGCCACAGAAAAAACATCTGTTGACCCTCTGAGCCAGTGGGACACAACAGGGGTGAAACTGAAGGAAAGACACCTACTGGCCCGGCAGTCGTGGCTCAGTGATTGCGTATTGACCTATGAACCAGGAGGTCACGGTTCAATTCCCGGTCAGGGCACAGGCCCGGGTTGCGGGCTAGATCCCCAGTTGTGGGGCGTGCAGGAAGGAGGCAGCCAATCAATGATGCTCTCTCATCGTTGATGTGTGTCTCTCTCGCCCTCTCTAAAAATAATAATAAAAATGTTTTTTTAATAGACACCTACTGACAGAGACCAAAGCCCTGTACAGATAGTCTGGTTTCCCTCTGGTGATGCTTTCTGCCAGCGATTTCCAAACACTTGTGTCTCGAGAATTTTTAAAACATGTCATACCTGCCTATTTATTCAGGGGCACTGACCTCTTTTTCCTTAGATTGTCGAATTAAAAAAAAAAAAAAAAAAAAGACAACAGCTAACAAACACAGTAACAGTCATGGATGTGAATGAATCAAAATGATACCTTTTTCTATTTTGTCAGACTGGCAAAAAAATATATTTTATGGTGTGCCGCAGAACTTTAGTAAGTTTGTATGCCGTGGGATGAAAAAGGTTAAAAATCGGTGCTTTGTGCTCTGAGGAGGAGGAACAGGAGCGGACCAGGCATCCGGAACGGACTGGGGGAGTCAACAGTTGGGAGGGAACCAGGAGAATGTGCGGTGAGGGGCTTATTCCAGGAGAGTGAGGGTAGCAGGAGAAGAGGTTGCAAAAGAAAGTAGGCCAGGCCCCGGCCCAGGTGGCTCAGTGGTGGGGCGTGGAAGGGCCCGGGTTCAATTATCCAGGTCAGGGCGCTCCCTCGATTGCAGGTTCCTTCCCCGCCCCCTGTCGGAATCGCGCAGGAGGCAAGCAATTGATGTCTCACAATCCTGGCGCGCTCGCTCGCGCTCTCTCTCTCTCTCTCTCTCTCTCTCTCTCTCTCTCTCTCTCCCCTCCCACCCCCACGTTCCCACGCTACCACGCTCTCTGGAAAGCGGTGAGGATTAACAAAGTAAGTGGATCAGGCCTGTAGACCACTGAGGTTCACACTGGTGATACCTTATTCAATTCGGAAAACCTTCTTAAATAACCTTGATCTTCTGTAGTAAAACTATAGAAATTGGGCTCAAACTGGCCTTTTTTAAGTGGGGCACTCTGTAGAACATAGAGTAAATTGGGAGACGCGACAAGGGTTTAAAAGAAAAAGTGCCCTGGGGAACAGGGAGCTAGCTACTGGAGGCCTTAAAACCAAGGAGTGCCCCGTCCCCCGCCCCTCCCCAACCGGTCTGGCTCAGCGGATAGAGCGTTGGCCTGCGGACTGAAGGGTCCCAGGTTCCATTCCGGGCAAGGGCACGTACCTTGGTTGCGGACACATTCCCAGTGGGAGGTGTGCAAGAGGCAGCTGATTGATGCTTCTAACTATCCCTCTCCCTTCCTCTCTGTAAAAAATCAATAAAATATATTAAAAAACAAAAACAAAACAAACAAAAACAAAAACAAGGAGTGCAATTCTAGTTTCAATCTTACATTGAGCTGTCTCAGGAGGCCCGCCTCCAGCCATGCCCACCCTTTTCCTGTTGAACAGGCAACATGAAAACTAGGAGTGATGACGAGGGAGTGAAACACAGTATGATCTTGACTAAGGTAGAAACACTATTGACGGGAGACCAAACGCCACACAAATTTACACTGAAAGGGAACTTAAGTACACTGGCTTTAACAACCACTAACAGACAAAGCCGTCATCTCTATCTTTGGAACAAACAAATACCAGGGGAGAGCGCGAACGCAGTCCCCCACTACCACAAATTATGCAGTCGAGTTTCCCACATTTGGGGAAATCGCAGGGGTCAGCACATCCGGAGTGCAATGGATAAGCCTCGCCCTGGGAAAACCACCTTCGTGATCATGGTATCTCCCCTGCCAGGTAAGTATGAGTTGCTCTGCCCGCCTCCACCCTGACCCCCACGCACGCCTCACTCTTCACACACGCTCACTCTACTCGACACGCCCCTGCACCCCCGCTGCCCCACGGACCCAAGCGACAAACGCGTCCGTCGCGAAAACAACCCGGGGGCGCTTCCATCTCCGGATGCGGGGACGTGGAGGCGCAGGCGGGGTGGGACCGGCAGCCTCTGCGCTCCTGCTCATCTACATACGCCACGCCCTCGGCCTGACGTCCCCCGCGCGTGGTCTCCCGGTTCTGACCCGCGAGCCCTGCGCGCGAGTGGCCGCGAGGCGGCGAGTCCCCGACCCGGGAGGGAGGACCGGGTCTCGCCGCACCCGGCGCCCGGCAGTTGTTACGGCCCCACCGAGGGTGTGGGTCAGGGCCCGGGCTTGGTCTCGCCTTCCTGTCAACGAAAACGACACGCAGCACAGTGTCCGTTAAACTTAGGGACTAAGATCAGAGTTTCGTCATCAATTTAGCAAGAAACTTGTACTCCTCTCTCACGATCTCTCAGGGTAGATAGTGACCCCATCGTGCCACAGTGACAGGAACATTGGGACAGAATATCCGGCCAGGGCGTCCATTCGCGGGGTACACGCGTGGGCCGGGGAGGGGGTGGCACGTCTTTGAAATGAAATGAACAGAAATGTCACTCACGCTCCGGCCTGCGGGGTTGGGTTGCCGCTCGCAGGCCGCCCGGGTTCCTCCCCCTCCTCCGGACCAGAAGGGTCCTTCCTGAGATCCGGTGGCGGCTCAAGGCGCTTCCTCCCCGGAGGCGAGCAACATGCTCGGACTCTGCGTTCCTGCGGGGTCGGGGCCACGGAGCAAAGCGAGGCAGGAGGCAAGGCTGCAGATGGCAGGGGAGGGGAGGGTCTAGCGGCGAGAAGAGGGGAGACACTGTTGCAGCATCCTGTTTGTTGTTGGTTGTTTCAGGAAGTTTCCTTCCTCCGTGTGTATTTCCTGAAAACAAAGGGATCTCTTACCTAACCCCCCCCCCCATACGATGATCAAAATCAAGAAATTAACCCGGTGCAATATTTTTCTCATTTACTCTGCAGACATTATTCAGTTTTCATCCATTGTCCCTATAACGCCCTTTATAGCAAAGGAAAATTCAAAACCACGTATTAAATTCAGACGTCATGTCCCTTTAAGCTACTTTAATCTGAAATAGTTCCCAGGTCGTTCTTTGTAGGCATTTTTTGAAGACTAGAGACCAGTTATCCTGTAGAAAATCCTTCCACTTGGGGGTTGTCCTGTTTCTTCATAATCACGTTCAAGTGCCTATTTCAAACAAAGACTACATAAGTGATTGTGTGACTGTTATGGGCTGACTTGGGTCCCTCCAGAGACATGTTTTGAAGTCCTAGCCCCTGGTACCTATGAATGTGACCTCACTTGGAAATAAGATCTTTGCAGACACAACCCAGTTAAGGTGAGGTCGCCAGAGTGGTCCCTAATCCAATACGACGCGGTTATCCCTATGAGAGGAAAATGCCATGTAAAGAAAGAGACACACAGCCCGGCTGGTGTGGCTCAGTGGGTTGCGTGTTGACCTATGAACCAGGAGGTCACAGGTTCGATTCCCGTCAGGGCACGTGCCCGGGTTGTGGGCTCGATCCCCAGTGTGGGACGTGCAGGAGGCAGCCGATCCACGATTCTCTATGATCACCGATGCTTCTATCTCTTGCTCCCTCTCCCTGGCCCTCTGAAAGCAAGCAAAAAATATATATATTTTTAAAAAATAAAAATGTGCCGAAACCGGTTTGGCTCAGTGGATAGAGCGTCGGCCTGCGGACTCAAGGGTCCCGGGTTCGATTCCGGTCAAGGGCATGTGCCTTGGTTGCGGGCACATCCCCAGTGGGGGGTGTGCAGGAGGCAGCTGATCGATGTTTCTCTCTCATCGATGTTTCTGACTTTCTATCCCTCTCCCTTCTCTGTAAAATATCAATAAAAAAATGTATTTAAAAAAAATAAAAATAAATAAAAATGAAATAAGGGGAAAAAATAAAAAATGCCGGGAAGAAGAAGAAGAGGAAGAAGAGGAAGGAGACACACAAGGAGAACTCCATGTGATGACAGAAACAATGATTGCAGTGATGTAACCACAAGCCAAGGATTGCCTGTCACCCCTAGAAGCTAGGAAGAGGCAAGGAGAGATTCTACCCAGAGTCTTAGTGGGAGCATGGTCCTGCCGACACCTTGATTTTGGATACCTAGCTTCCAGAACTGTGAGAGAACAGATAGCTATTGTTTTAAGCTACCCAGTTTGTGGTAGAGGCTTACCTTAGAGTTAATGAGGGTTCAGATCCAGCAAGAAAGCCAGCATCACAGAAAGCGAGTCGTAATCTTCACGCTGGTGGATGGTCTTGCCTTCTGTTTTTTAAAAAATGCAACACCTGCTTTGGCAGGTGTGGCTCAGTTAGTTGGAGAGACATCCTGTACACCGAAAAGGTTTCGGGTTCGATTCTCGGTCAGGGCGCATGCCAAGGTTACAAGTTCGATCCCCGGTTGGGGCACAAACGGGAGGCAACCGATCCATGTTTCTCTCTCTCTCTCTCTCTCTCTCTCTCTCTCCCAACCCGCCCCCCATTCCTCATTAATAAACATGTCCTTGGATGAGGATTTTAAAAAACACACAGAAAAGTAACACCTGTGAATCACGATAAACTGAAGCACAACAAAACGAGGTGAGCCTGGACTTTACTGTAACAGCCCTGAACATTTAATGCAGTGTCCCCCTTGGGCACCACATCAGGAGGCACTTGAGGTCACTGTTCGAGTATTGGTGGTGTTAGCATTGATTACTTGGTTAAGGCGGGGTATCAGTTACCCAGCGCTGTGTAACAGAGTGCCCTAAAGCAGTGATTTAAAATAATGACCATTTATTTGCTCACAATTCTTTGGATCGGCAGTTCTGGCTGGGCTCAGCTGGACAGTTCTTCGGGTCTCCAGGTCTCCAGTGGAATCAAACAGCGGCAGCCAGCTGGGGCCCGGGCAGTCTCTAAGGGACCTTAGCTGACATGGTTCATCTTCATCAAAAGACTGACCCACGCTTCCTCCAACAGGCTCCAACAGGCTAACCTAGCCTTCTTCTCATGGGGGGCGCAGGTCAGCAAGTGAGAGCAAGTCCCAGCGAGAACATGCTTTTCAACCTTCCGCTTGCATCACGTTTACTAATGCTCCATTAGCCAAAGCAAGTCACAGAGCCGAGTCCAGAGTCGATATGGGAGGGCAACGCAGAAGCACATGGGTGCACGTGGGGCCAGTGCTGCAGCCGTCGTCTGCCACTGGAGGTGTTCACCAGGTTTTCCCTTTGTGATCAATAAGTAATTTGTGCGGAGATAATTTGAAGATAATTTGAAAATATCCTGTTCCTCATCAACCTTTAGCACGATAGTCATCTGTTGACGACTCTTGCATAATGACTGCCAAATCTTTATTTTCTAACTAGAGGCCCGGTGCACAAAATTCGTGCATGGGGGTGGGGGGGGGGCGTCCCTCAGCCCGGCCTGCACTCTCTCGCAATCCGGGACCCCTGCGGGATTGGGCCTAAACCAGCAGTTGGACATCCCTCTCACAATCCGGGACCGCTGGCTCCTAACTGTTCACCTGCCTGCCTGCCTGATCGCCCCTAACCGCCTCTGCTTCGGCCCCCACCCGCCATGGCGGCCGGCCGCCTCTGCCTCACCCCTCCGCCGCGGCTTCGTCCGGAAGGACGTCCGGGAGGTCCTTCGGCTGTCCGGTCTGTTGTGGAGCGAGCGCGAGTAAAGACCACTGGAGTCCAGACCAAATTAAAATTTAGGGAGCCTTTATTGCCGGCCGGCGACTGCTCTCTCTCCACGCAGGGAGGTCAGAGAGCAGCCCCGACCCTTTGTGCAAGACCACTTTTAAGCACATTAACCACATCCTGTTTTTGCTGAGTAAGTAACCCAAGACAAAACAGTTTTTTCCAAATAATGTCAGGGCCATGCTATTGACGACCATGTTATTTACAGGGTTATCCTGTTCTTTAGAAAGCTGACAGTGTTCTATCTTGCCAGGCTATTTTGTGAGGTGCCAGGGGAAAGGGGCCATGAGACCATATCTCAAGGCCTGGCCTGGTGTCAGCACTGGCAACCCTATCTGGGACATAGTCCATGGCCTCTCCGGAGTGCTCAAAAATTCCCACTCTCTAACACGGTCTAGTTAGCATATTACGCTTTTATTATTATAGATTCCGTCATTCATTCTACATTTATTGGTGGTGTACAATTAATATGGACTCATGGTTGTTATTCAGTAGTTTATAATCCATCACCGTTTTTATTGATTTGGATGTTCAAATGTTCTCCGATCGGACCTATGAAAGCCCCTTCGAATCGGCTGCCTTTGGAGATGTTCACAGGCTTTTTGGAGCATTTCCTTATTTTCTGGCACAGCGTGTTCCAGGCTCGTCCAGGGAAGGGGTCCCCTTCCCTGGCTCCCTGAAAATCATCTATTTCTTCAAAGAGCCTGGTTCTTTTCATTGGGGAATGGCATTTGGAAAGCAAGAACAGCCCGCTGGGTGTGCTTATTGTCACACGTGGATCGGTCTAGGAAATACATATATTCCCTACACATACCTAGATCTATTAAAAAGAATGAGGCCCGCCCTAGCCAGTTTGGCTCAGTGGATAGAGCGTCGGCCTGCGGACTGAAGGGTCCTGGGTTCGATTCCGGTCAAGGGCATGTACCTTAGTTGCGGGCACATCCCCAGTAGGAGGTGTGCAGGAGGCAGCTGATCGATGTTTCTAACTCTCTATCCCTCTCCCTTCCTCTCTGTAAGAAAATCAATAAAATATATATTTAAAAAAAAGAAAAAGAAAAAAAAGAATGAGGCCCTAGCCGGTTTGGCTCAGTGGATAGAACCTTGACCTACGGACTGAAGGGTCCCTGCTTCATTCCGGTCAAGGGCACGTAGCTCCATCGCAGGCTCCCGGCCTTGGCGGGGGGCGGGGAGGGGGGGCCTGCGGGAGGCAACCAATGTATGTGTCTCTCTCACATTGGTGTTTCTCTCTGTCTCTCCCTCTCCCTTCCACTCTTTCTAAACATCAGTGGAGAAAATATCCTTGGGTGAGGATTAAAATAATGTTAATAATAATGAGCCCCTACTGATATCTTCAATTCCAGTTTCCCACTTAACACCACACCCTTCCTCCTTGCCCACCCATTCCCTACTGGACTCCCAGCACCCCCTTTCCTCACTAACTCCAACAATACACACAGCATCGTTACAGATTTGTTATCGTCACAAAGCTGTGAAAAACGAACCCACTGTGGGACACTTTAGTATGGGTTGTCAGTTCTTCTCCTTAGACTTGAAGATGCTTATAAGTTAATATACTGGGCTGAAAAGTCATTTTGGTTGTGTGTGTGTGTGTGTGTGTGTGTGTGTGCGTGCGCGCGCGCTTCTCTTCTCTTCTATTTTCACATTTTTCCTAGACAAAAGGTAGCATATTACATATATTTACGCATTTTTTTTTTTTTTTCCAATGAATCATGTCTAGAAATAGCAGCAAATCGGCCCTAACCTGCTCCAGGCCACAAGGCAGCCAAAGAAAAGTAAACAACCTGGAATCCCAAACGGTGATCTCCCGCTTGGGAAAATTTTAGAAAAAAGACGGTGAGGAAATCGAGCCCCTCAGTCTAACTTTAAACTACAAACTAATGTTTATTTCAACAAGAAGACTCAGAGCAGATCTCTCCAGAGTTTTCTCCACTGGAGTCGCGCGGCCTGCGGCTCAGAATGCAAGACCCGGCGCCCGGGACCTCAGGCCGAGGGCGTAGCGTATGCAGATGAGCGGGAGCGCAGGGGCTGCCGGTCCCACCCCGCCTGCGCCTCCACGTCCCCGCATCCGGAGATGGAAGCGCCCCCCGGGTTGCTGTCGCGACGCGCGCGGTTGGCGCTCGGGTCGTTGGGGCGGCGGGGGTGCAGGGGCGTGTCGAGTAGAGTGAGCGTGTGTGAAGAGTGAGGCGTGCGTGGGGGTCAGGGTGGAGGCGGGCGGAGCAACTCATACTTACCTGGCAGGGGAGATACCATGATCACGAAGGTGGTTTTCCCAGGGCGAGGCTTATCCATTGCACTCCGGATGTGCTGACCCCTGCGATTTCCCCAAATGTGGGAAACTCGACTGCATAATTTGTGGTAGTGGGGGACTGCGTTCGCGCTCTCCCCTGGTTTGTGTCGGTTGCAAAAGTCAGACAGCGTGGTGTTTCTGTGGGGGTGTTGGCTCACCAAGTATGGCGACTTCCGCGTTCTTTACGCTAATGCTCCAAACGCTAGTTGGAAGTTTTTGTCTAGAGCCTTGGCATCCCGTCTGTAACTCTTTCTGTGGCTTTATTCCACGGCGTTTGTACCTCCCGGTTACTTTATGTGGCTTTTGACCTGCAACTGCAATGCAGACTCTTATGTCTGATCTTTCCAAGCCCTACGGAATCAGTATCAACTTATTTTTCTCGAACTTTTACTTATTGGTTTCAGAGAAACATCGACTCGTTGCTCCACTTTATGCAGTCATTGGTTGATTTTTTTTTAAAAATATATTGATTTTTTACAGAGAGGAAGGGAGAGGGATAGAGAGTTAGAAACATCGATGAGAGAGAAACATCGGTCAGCTGCCTCCTGCACACCTCCCACTGGGGATGTGCCCGCAACCAAGGTACGTGCCCTTGACCGGAATCGAACCTGGGACCCTTCAGTCTGCAGGCCGACGCTCTGTCCATCCACTGAGCCAAACCGGTTTCGGCTGGTTGATTTTTTTTTTTTTTTATGGTGGTAAATTGGTTTTTCATTTCTCCCCTCCCCCCTTTATTTATGTTGTTGACACTATTACAGATGTCCCCATTTCCCCCACTTTTGCCCGCCTCCACCCAGCCTTCCTTCCTTCTGTCCATCACCACACTGCTGTCCCTGTCATATACATTCTTTAGCTAATCCCTTCACTTTCTTCTTCTTCTTTTTTTTTTTAATACATTTTTTATTGATATTTTACAGAGAGGAAGGGAGAGGGATAGAGAGCTAGAAACATCTATGAGAGAGAAACATCGATCAGCTGCCTCCTGCACACCTCCCACTGGGGATGTGCCCGCAACCAAGGTACATGCCCTTGACCAGAATCGAACCCGGGACCCCTCAGTCCGCAGGCCGAAGCTCTATCCACTGAGCCAAACCGGTTTCGGCTCACTTTCTTGTATCCAGTCCCCTCTCCTGCCTCCCCTCTGACAGCTGTCAGTGTGTTCAATGGACCCATGCCTTTGTTTCTATTTTGTTCATTGGATCTCTAAGTGAGATCATATGGTATTTGTCTTTCTTTGACAGGCTTATTTCACTTCGCATAATAATCTGCAGGTCCGTCCATGTTGTCCCAAAAGGTAAGATTTCCTTCTTGTTTACGGCCGGGTAGTATTCCGTACCCATTGTGTAAATGAATGTGCCACAGCTTTTTTTATCCACTCATTTACTGATGGGCATTTGGCCTGTTTCCGGATCTCGGCTATCCTCAATAATGCTGCCATGAACATAGGAGTGCATATATTCTTTCTGACTGGTGTTTCAGGAGTCTTAGGATATATTCCCAGAAGTGGGGTCGCTGGGTCAAACAGCAGTGCCATTTTTAATTTTTTGAGGAAACTGGACACTGTTTTTCACAGCGGCTGCACCAGTCTGCAGTCCTACCAACGGTGCACTCGGGTTCCCTTTTCTCCACATCCCCGCCAGCACTTGTTGTTTATCCACAGTAGTCATTCTGGCAGGTGTGAGGTGATATCTCATTGTGGTTTTAATTGGCTCTTGTATGTGCCCTGACCAGGGATCAAACCCTCAACCTTGGCATATCGGGACGATGCTCTAACCTGACCAGGGCAGAATCAACGTTTTAACAAGATTCCCCGTTGATTCTTCTCATGGCACACATAAACTAACTAAATTATGTATATTTTGTCGATCTGACAAAGAAAAAAAAAAAGTGTGATCTTTATTCATTCCCACCGGACAGCTATGTTTTGTGGTGTTAGTTGTCATTTTTTTAATTTGACAATCTAAGGGGAAAAAGAGGCCAATGCCCCTAAATAGTCAGGTTTCGCCTGCTTTAAAAATTCTGGCGGCACACCAGTTGGAAAAGCACTGCTGTACATGTTAAAGCTTGAGAAACACTGATTTAGCATACTATACATTTTAGTTTCCTGTCTAACTTTACCCACTGGAGTGTAAATTCCATGAGGCTAGGGATTCTTGGCTCTTTTGTTCACTGCTCCGTTCGTAGTAGGCTAGAATAGCGCATGGCGATAATAGGCCTTTAATATACTTCTTTGATTAACTTACTGATCTCTCGGGCTTTAAAACAAAAATGTGCCCAGCAGGTTCCCAGGTTCTACCTCTGAGTCCGGATCAGATTAACAATACTGTGTCCTTCCTACAGAGAAATCACAGAAATGGCAACATCCCCTCTTCTGCTTCATCAGTAATATCTCTGAACACCATTTGCTTGACCCCGTGAGCGAGAGCTATAAAGTACAGTCCCCGTGCCCAGGGAGAGGCCCCTCTAGTCCACACCATTAGCCTCCAACCTGGCCTCCTGCAGCCCCTTCTCGCCTTAGGAGAATGTGATCACCAGACGGCAGAAAAGGGGAGGCCGAGAGCAAGCGCCCTGCTTTTCTCACGTACCTGCCTCTTCTGTTCATCCGTTGTTTCACCCTGGTTCAAGCTGTAGCAGAGTCAGAACTTTCCTTTTACCCTCTTTGGGTCTCCAAAAAGGGCCAGAGAGAAGCATACAGATTTCTATGTGTACATTTGGAGCCCCCATAGGAAAATGACAACCCAAAGAAGTGAGGCTAGACAGGTTTCCAAAGAGTCCTCGTTTCTCTTATTGGAGAACAGTATTTAGAGACCAAGATCTAGTGCTTAGTGTTTATTGATACTCGCTTTTAAGCCCTGCGCCTATTTTATTCACTGGATTACAACCCATTATTAGCATGGACTTGACCTGGCCAGTGGGAAGAACCCTTTCAAACTGTCTCTCCTGTTCTTGACATGGCCCCATCAGTCCCTGTACATTTCTGTACTTTTCAGCATAACTACGGTTCCAGGCTCAGCCCCTATTTTCCCCACCTGAGATCTTGGCCTCCCCACCCCACCCCCATGCTGACGTGCCCGTGCCCCCTGCAGCCCACAATGAGCTAGGCTCCCTTTTAGGCCCAGTGAGCCTTACTGAAAAGTGATGGAGAGAGGATACTGGGCTAGGCGGGAGGTCCACTCTCGGTGCTTCCTGAGACAGGTAGATACCCAGCACTCGTGGCCAGGCTGGGGGCTTGGCCTCCCCTCCTCTGCCCCCTCAGCCGGCTTTCTTTGGCGGAGGTGGCTGCTTCCCGAAATAGGTCAGGTTTCTGTGGCTTCCTGGAGAGGCACTGGAGTCCCAGGTGGAGAGGTAGAGAGAACACCCGGTGTTGGGGTCGGGCCTCTTGCCCCAGCTCCGTGTATTTTATAAACGTTTCGGGTCCCGCCTCGTGTGGGCCAACCACCCAAGACTGTCCACTCGCCCAGCGTGTGTCGCCACCGTCTGACTGGGCGGCAGGCACCTCTGCACCTTTGAGGGTGAGGGGCAGCGCCTCCGAGCTCCCTCCCCGCCCCCCGCCCCCCGCCCCCCCCCCCCCCGCCGGCTGCTCTGTGACACCCCAGACGCCAAGAGTCGGCCATGCCAGGGGACTCACACTCTCCTGCCTCCTACCAGCACCCCATCTCCCCCCGCACCCCCGAAGAACCCAAGCTAGGTTCCCAAGGATGCCGCTCCTCCACGTCCCTCAGGGGCCGCGCCCAGTGAAGGTCTAAGGCTCTGGCTTTGGCCCCTGTGCGCTGGTCTCCGCAGACGGTGACGTTCGAGGCTGGGGGCTCTCTGCAGCGGCAGAGCCCTCGAGTCTTCCTGCAGTTCCCTGTCGGGCTGCAATGGCTCGGCCGCCCGACTCCGTGGAGACCACAGCCTCGGCCCGGCCCGCTCAGCAGTGGGACGGCAGGGAAGGCTGGGCCGCGGGGGGCAGGCGGGATCAGCTGGCCAGGAGAGGAAGGCGTGTGGGGAGGCGCAGCTTCCCGCGTGAGAGGCGGAACCAGAACCTCAGGGGGCACCGCGCGCGGCTTCAGAGAGCCCCCTGTCGTGGGGGGCCCGGGCCAGGCCTCTCGGGGAGACAGGGAGCCCCGGAGTGTCCTCCCTCGAGAGGGAAGAGAGACAGGGCCCCCTCCCTTGCTCCCGCCCGCACCCGCCTCGTCCCCAAGGTGCAGCCGGCCCTTCTCGCTGACACGCCAGGTCCTGTCTTCCCGGGCGCTCTCTGGTCGGGCCCTGCCCATGGGGCCCCGGAGCTCAAGTCAGCCATCGGCCCGAGGGCGGGGGGCGCCTTCCGCGAGGGCGCAAAAGCGTCAGGCGCCTCCTTCGAGCCGGAATCGAACCAGCGACCTAAGGATGCCCACACAGACGTCAGCCTACAGTCCTCCGCTCTACCAGCTGAGCTATCGAAGGGCGCGCCTGCAGGACCCGTCATTACTTTTCCTTGAGATGACGGAGGCCAGGACACTGGAGCGCCCGGTCTAACCTGCCCGGGGTGGGCCGCAAGCCCCTTTGCAGAGAGCCGGGCGCGCGCCGCCTGCGCTCCCTCTCCCGGGGAGTCTGGCGTCCCAGCTTCAGTCGATGCCTGCCAACAAACACGGCTGGCCTAACTTGCCTTCATACCCACCCACCCTTTGTGGTTTTTCTCTTCTCTGCTGACTCTACCGAGCGCCCCCTCCAGCCCCCTTTAAGACGCCCAAATCACCTCTGCACAGGGCTCAGCTTTCCCCACTCTGTCAGTAGCTACTGAATAAAATCTGTTTCAGCACTTTCACTGCTGTCTGCTGCGTTCATCTGCGACCGGGTCCAAGTCAGAAAGGACCCGAGGGCATTTTGGGGCCACCCTGTGTGCGTGCTGCAGCAGCACGAGCGGAGAAGGCAGAAGGGCGCACGACCCTGACCTGGCTGCGGTTGAAGGGGACCGCTCAGCGCTTTAACCTGGCTTTCTTTCTACAAAATGTAGGGCTTTCGTTCGGCGTTACGAGGTTAGGCTACCACATATTCTGAATTCAGCACGTTGTGTCGCTCAGACTCAGAAAGATCCCATGAATAAACATTACCACTTCCTATTTAGCGACTTAGCACTTATCAACCTGCAAAAAAAGGATGGATGACTTGAAGATGAGTTCGAATAGACGAGGACAAAAATGGGATGCAATTTTCTTTTGCTGAAAGGAAGGTAGGATCCTCGGTGGGGCCACAACTCCCGGGCGCCGGGTGCGGCGAGACCCGATCCTCCCTCCCGGGTCGGGGACTCGCCGCCTCGCGGCCACCTGCGCGCAGGGCCCGGGTCGGAACCGGGAGACTGGGCGCCGGGGACGTCAGGCCGAGGGCGTGGCGTATGCAGATGAGCGGGAGCGCAGAGGCTGCCGGTCCCACTCCGCCTGCGCCTCCACGTCCCCGCATCCGGAGATGGAAGCGCCCCCGGGGTTGCCGTCGCGACAGGCGCGTTTGGCGCTTGGGTCCGTGGGGCAGCGGGGGTGCAGAGGCGTGTCGATTAGAGTGAGCGTGTGTGAAGAGTGAGGCGTGCGTGGGGGTCAGGGTGGAGGCGGGCGGAGCAACTCATACTTACCTGGCAGGGGAGATACCATGATCACGAAGGTGGTTTTCCCAGGGCGAGGCTTATCCATTGCACTCCGGATGTGCTGACCCCTGCGATTTCCCCAAATGTGGGAAACTCGACTGCATAATTTGTGGTAGTGGGGGACTGCGTTCGCGCTCTCCCCTGGTCCTTGGCGTCACAAGAAAAGAACTCGCAAGCGTCTTAGCGGTTGCAGCTTGTCCTGCTCTGGGTTCGTAGTGCCGTGGGATAAGCGAGGCTGGCTTTCCTTCCAGTCCGTGCTGTGGGTTCTTAGGACCCCCGCCTACTCCGCTAGAAGCTGGAAGAACTCAGCCTTTCTATTTCCTTTAGCTAGCGGCGTTGTTGCTGAAGTACCTCCTCCCGCAAAGGATACACAAGAAGGAGGTAAACGAAGTTTGAGACTACTTCAAGCTAGGAAGGCTTTGCACGGCAAAGGAAACCCTAAAGAAAATGAAGAGACGGTGGGCATTATTCTACATTGGTCATCTGTATTGTCCTGTTTGCAGAAGTGTCTCTTCACATCTTGTGCCCGCCCGCCTTTTTTATTGGATTGTATTCCTGGTGTTGAGTTGTATGAGTTCTTTATATATTTTGGGAATTGACTCCTTATCCGATGTATCATTCTCCCAAACTCCCGTACAGTGGGCTCCCTTTTCATTTTATTGGTGGTTTCTTAGTTTGATGTAGTCCCTTTTCTTTTTCTCCCCCTACCCGCTTCCTTTCGGTTTCCTTGCCCTAGGAGATGTATCTGAGAAAATACTGCTAGGTGAGATGCCTGAGATTTTAGGGCCTATGTTTTCCTATAGGATTTTAATGGCTTCACGACTTACAGTTAAAGTCTTTTATCCATTTGGAGTTTATTCCTGTGTCAATTGCTGGCCTAGTTTTTTTCTCTCTCTCTCTCTATTCCCTTCCTTCCTTCCTTCCTTCCTTCCTTCCTTCCTTCCTTCCTTCCTTCCTTCCCTCCTTCCCTCCCTCCCTCCCTCCCTCCCTCCCTCCCTCCCTCCCTCCCTCCCTCCATGTCCCTGTCCAGTTTTCCTAAGGCCATTTATTGAAGAGATTGTCTTTACTCCGTTGTATGCTCTTGCCTCCTTTGGCAAACATTAATTGAACGGAATGGCTTTGGTCGATTTCTGGGATTCCTGTTCTGTTCCATCTATCTATATGATAGTTCTTGTGCCAGTCACCAGGCTGTCCGGGCTCCAATTGATACTTATTCATGGTTTTTACATATTGTTTCATGCTTATGTAGTTCCTACTAAATTCTTTAAAGTTTTCATAAGTTGCTTATATTTATCACTAACTTGTTTGAGCATCCTTATACCCATTAGTTTGAACTCTGTGTGATAAATCACTGGCCTCCATTTCATTTAATTTTTTTTCTGGCGATTCTTCCTTGTCTTTCATTTGGGGGTGTTTTTTGTTTGTTTGTTGTTGTTTTGTCGCCCAGTAAATGCAGCTTTTGTAGGTCAAGCCCAGCCTGACATAAGGAGAAAGCTACAGAAGCTAGAAGGATTTGCAGGAAAAAATGCTACTGAGCTGCTAGAGATTGCAAACAAGGTTTTCATCAACCGGGACAGTGGGGCAAGGAAGGAAGAAGAAAAGACAATACGGCCCTAACTGGTTTGGCTCAGTGGATGGAGAGTCGGCCTACAGACTGAAGGGTCCCAGGTTCGATTCCAGTCAAGGGCATGTAGCCTGATTGCGGGTACATCCTCAGTAGGGGGTGTGCGGGAGGCAGTTGATCGATGTTTCTCTCTCATCGATATTTCTGGCTCTCTATCCCTCTCTCTTCCTCTCTGTAAAAAAAAAATCAATAAACTATATTTAAAAAAAATAAGAAAAGAGAATACAAAGAAGGGCCAATATAATAGCATCGCTTTTAGAGGCTTGGGCTCCCAGACAGATCAGAAAGGGAAGCAAGAATACAGATCAGGGGGAAAGGAAGAATGAGCCTGAGACGAGACCAGTGTGCCTATTGTAAGGAGACAGGACACTGGGAAAATGAATGTCCCAAATGACAAAGTAAGAAAACTGGGCCCGGGAGAAACCAAGATGGCGGCATAGGTAAACACCTAAACTGCTGCCTCGCACAACAATTTCAAAACTACAACTAAAAGACAGAACGGACACCATCCAGAACCACAGGAAAGCAGGCTGAGTGAAAATTCTACAACTAGAAGGAAGGAGAAAAGCTCACAGAGAATTGGAGGTACGGCAAAGGGGCTTTGTGCGCGCAGAGAGGAAGGGCGGCTGAGAGCCTGGCTGACTTCCTCTGGCGGAAGGGGGAAGGAAGCCTCTGACGGCACTGAACCCCAGTTCTGACTGCACTGAACCCCAGTTCCGGGCGAACCCCTGGGGACCCACGCTCTTGTGGGGGGAGTCTGGACTCTCGGGCGGAGACTCAGGAGCCGGGGAAGGCGGAGGACTGAAAGTACACACGCGCGCGCACACCGGTGCGCACAAAGGCTGCGGGGGTTGCCACAGGCTTACCCTGGTGGAGGGGAGTCAGAGGCTCCTGACGGCACTGTGCCCCAGTTCTGACTGCAGTGAACCCCAGTACCAGGCGAGCCCCTGGGGACCCACGCTCTTGTGGGGGGAGTCTGGACTCTCAGGCGGAGACTGGAGCTGGGGAAGGCGGAGGACTGAAAGCGCACGTGCGCGCAGGGGCGGGGCTGACAGGAAGCCAAGACTGAGGCTCCACCCCATCCAAGCTGAGCACAGAGGCTATTGCAATTTAGCAAGTCTAATCCTATAGGGCTGTCTCCAGCACCGGGCTTCTCCCAGCATAGACACAGCTGATCCTTACAGCCAACTGACCCGGAGGTCAATTCTTCCCAGTGATACCAACAACAATAAAGACTTAATTACAACAAGGCTGTACACACAGTCCACAAAGGGGTGCACCAAGAGTGTCCACCTCAGGTTAACTGGGGAAGCAGACCCACTGGGCCATATTGGAAACCTAGCACAAATATCTACCTTACCAACTCAGGGAATCAGTGAAAATGCGGGGTCAAAGAATCAGATCACAAACGAAAGATATGGAGGAAAACAAACGACTGGATATAGAATTCAAAACCACGGTTATAAGACTTTTTAAGAATATCCTAGAAAAGGCCGATAAATATAACGAGACCCTCGAAGATATGAAAAAGGACCAACTAGAAATTAAACATACACTGACTGAAATAAAAAATATTATACAGAGACCCAGAAACAGAATAGAGGAACACAAGAATCAAGTCAAAGAATTGAAATACAAAGAAGCAAAAAACACTCAACCGAAAAAGCAAAAAGCAAAAAAAAAAATCCAAAAAGTTGAAGATAATGTAAGAAGACTCTGGGACAACTTCAAGCGTACCAACATCAGAATTATGGGGGTGCCAGAAGAAGAGAGAGAGCAAGATACTGAAAACCTGTTTGAAGAAATAATGACCGAAAACTTCCCCCACCTGGTGAAAGAAATAGACTTACAAGTCCAGGAAGCCCACAGAACCCCAAACAAAAGGAATCCAAAGAGGACCACACCAAGACACATCATAATTAAAATGCCAAGGGCAAAAGACAAAGAGAGAATATTAAAAGCAGCAAGAGAAAAACAGTTAATTACCTACAAGGGAGCACCCATACGACTGTCAGCTGACTTCTCAACAGAAACTATGCAGGCCAGACGGGAGTGGCAAGAAATTTTCAATGTGATGAATAGCAAGAACCTACAACCAAGATTACTCTACCCAGCAAAGCTATCATTCAGAATTGAAGTTCAGATAAAGAGCTTCACAGATAAGAAAAAGCTAAAGGAGTTCATCACTACCAAACCAGTATTATATGAAATGCTGAAAGGTATTCTTAAAGAAGAGGAAGAAGAAAAAAGTAAAGAGAAAAATTATGAACAACAAATACATATCTATCAACAAGCGAACCTAAAAATCAAGTGAATTAAAAACCTGAGGAACAGAATAATCTGGTGAATATAATAGAATCAGGGGCATAGAAAGGGAGTGGACTGATAATTCTCATGGGGAAAGGGGTAAGGGGGGTTCATGAAGAGAATGGACAAAAATCATACACCTATGGATGAGGACAGTGGGGGGGAGGTAAGGGCAGAAGGTGGGGTGGGAAAGGGGTGGAGGGGAGCTATGGGGGGAAAAAGGAGAAATAATTGTAATAATCTGAATAAAGATTTATTTAAAAAAAAAAAAAAAAAAAAAAAGAAAACTGGGCCCCCTTTTCCGCCCAGTCTCTATCAACGAGAGCCACCTGAAGAAAATCTCATTGGGTAGCAATGGCTGATTCCGACTAGGACAGACTGGGCTCTTTTCAGCTGGGCCCCCACGAGCCCATGGTCAGAATGAAAATAGGGGGCCAGACTGTGGACTTTATGGTTGATACGGGAGCTGAGCACTCAGTAGTCACACAGAAAATAGCGCCTCTCTCAGGAAAGGAAGTCACCATTATTAGAGCTACTGGTAACCAGACCTGTAGACCATTCTGCCGCCCTTGTCAATGCCAACTTGGCAGCCACCAAGTAATTCATGAATTCCTGTACTTGCCAGACTGTCCAGTGCCTCTACTGGGTAGAGACCTTTTAGCCAAAATGGGGGCAGAAATAACTTTTGCTCCAGATGGCTCAGCACAGCTTCGCCTAAGTGAGGAGACTCCCCAATGATCCTGTCCCTACCAGTGCCAAGGGAGGAAGAATGCAGACTTTATACCCCCCAGTCAAAGGCCTCACCATTAGAACCTGAACTAGAGAAGGAATTCCTGCTGGTCTGGGCTGAAGGAAATCCTCCAGGCCTGGCTAAGGACCACGCCCCGGTGTTAATCGACTTAAAGCCTGGGCCACAGCCTGTTAAAATCTTCCAATATCCAATTCCAAGGGAAGCACGCCTAGGAATCCAGGTCCACTTAAACCGACTGCTCCAGTGGGGACTTCTTAAAATATGAAAGGGGACTCCTGACGGCTGGAGGAAAAGGAATCAAAAATCAAAGTGAGATTTTAAAGTTACTAGAAGCAGTCTGGGAGCCCAAGGAAATAGCCGTCATCCATTGCAAAGGTCACCAGAAAGGGAAAGACTCAGTGTTAGAAGGAAACCAACGTGCTGATGCCACAGCCAAGCTGGCTACTAAAGAACAAGTGGCACCGTCACAGATCATGTTGGCCCCCGAATTACCTGAACCTCCAAAGTACACTCCTCAGGAAGAGGAATGGGCCCAGCAAGAAGGGGGCAAGAGAACGAAGGAAGGCTGGTGGATACTCCCAGATCATAGGGTCTATGTCCCAGAACAGTTAGCCCATAAGGTAGTCCTCCAGCAGCATGAACTCACTCATTTAGGAAAGACTGCTCTAGAAGCTTTGTTAGGCAGATACTACTTAATTGCCAGTCTTCCCTCCTTGTGTGCCTCAGTCTCACAGCATTGCTTCCTCTGTGCTCAGAATAATGCCAAACAGGGTCCTGTAGGACCTACAGGTATTCAGCGCTTTGGGCAAGCTCCCTTTGAGGACTTAGAAGTAGATTTTACAGAAATAGGGCCTAGCAGAGGAAATAAATACCTGTGTTGGAGAGTGGGAATTTTTGAGCATGCTTACTACTACCATTCCAGAGAGGCCGTGGACTATGCCCCAGATAGAGTTGTCAGTGCTGACACCAGGCCAGGCCTTGAGATACGGTCTCATGGCCCCTTCCCAGCACGTAGGCCTTCTTTCATAGAACACTGTCAGATTTCTGAAGAACAGGATGACCCTGTAAATAACATGGTCATCAATGGCATGATCCTGACGTTGCTTGGGAAAAACTGTTTAGTCTTGGGTTACTTGTTCTGCAAAAACAGGATGTGGTTAATGTGCTTAAAAGTGGTCCTGCACAAAGGGTCGGGGCTGCTCTCTGGACTCCCTGCATGGAGAAAGGCAGAGCAGTCGCCGGCCAGCTGGCCAGCTAATAAAGGCTCCCTAAATTTTAATTTGGTCTGGGCTCCAGTGGTCGTTCACTTGCGCTCGCTCCACAACACCTGCTAGTTTTTGTTTGCACCTTTTCAGGCTGGGTCCAGGCATATCCCACTCGCACGGAAAAGGCGAGAGAAGTCACTAAGGCATTGCTGAAGGTTATAATTCCACGGTATGGAATGCCTCTGACCATAGGGTCCCATAATGGCCCAGCCTTCATAGCAGAAATAGTACAACAGGTAGCTAAGGCTTTAGGAGTTAAATGGAACCTACATACAGCCTACAGGCCTCAGAGTTCAGGGAAAGTAGAACGCATGAACCGGACTCTAAAGCAGACTATGGCTAAGCTATGCCAAGAGACAACCTTACCCTGGACAGATATCTTGCCTTTTGTACTCCCAAGGGCCAGGGTAGGTTTCTCTCCCTTTGAAATTCTATATGGTAGACCCCCTCCCTTAATTAGGCCAAAGGGAGAGTTGGGGGAAATAGGGAACTTGGAAATCCAGAAGCAACTACAAGGACTTGGAAAAACTGTCTTTGAGGTTCATAGATGGGTTACTGACCGACTACCCATCTCTCTAGGAACAGCTGTACATCCTTATAAACCTGGAGACCAGGTTTGGGTAAATGATTGGAAAAAGGAACCTCTCAAGCCTACCTGGAAGGGTGCCAGGGTGTTTCTCAGCATCTAGAAGGGTTCAGGAATCTGGAGAAGGGCTGCGAGTAAATTAATAAAGAGACTAGACATGAAATATAAATTTGGAAGTCATTTTGGGGAGCCGGAGGAGACCTAGCTTCAATAATCAAGTTCTCTGAATCTCTGGACCCCTAGTTTTTATTAACACAAATTGCCCTAAAGCAAAGCAGATATACATATCAAAGGTAAAGTTTGGTATACCGTAGGAATTGTCAGGTTGGGGGAACTGCCTTCAGCTGTGCCAGTAGCAGGCAATAATACATGCAGATTTTCAGGTTTGGGGAAATGCTTTCAGCTATTCCAGCAGGCAATAATATGTATCTTCAGCCCTGCTGAAGCCTCAAGGTCCACCAACCTTTATTTTTTTTACAATATATTTTATTAATTTTTAAAGAAAGGAAGGGAGAGGGATAGAGAGTTAGAAACATCTATGAGAGAGAAACATCCATCAGCTGCCTCCTGCACGCCCCCTACTGGGGATGTGCCCGCAACCAAGGTACATGCCCTTGACTGGAATCAAACCTGGGACCCTTCCGTCCGCAGGCCAATGCTCTATCTACTGAGCCAAACCTGTTAGGGCTCCACCAACCTTTTGATGAACTTCTTGCATTTATGACCTGCTGGAATTACCTCCACGCCCCCCAGCAGAAGGGACCCTATCCAGTCATATTAACCACACCTACAGTTCTCAAAATTGCAGGATTAAGCACCCGGATCCACCACTGGCATGTGAAGGCAGCTCATCAGCCAAGCAACGATCAGTCTAAGTGGAAGGTGACCCCAGATCTTCAAAATCCCCTCCGGCTAAGCCTCAGCAAGGAAACGAAGGCCTCATCATGAATTGCTGGACCACTCCTTGTCATGCTATTCTTGGCTACATCTGCCTTGCAGGAATAGTCATAATACTACTCTTTGTCCTAGCGGTTCACTGTTGTGGACCCCCACCGAACATGAATAGAAGGAATAACATGCTCCCACTAATAGTATCAGCTAGAACATACTTGCCTCCCCTTAGGGGCCACTACCACGTGTCCTTGCTTAGAGACTCACTACCCAAATATGCTAGACTGGGTAGTCTACGGGAGAACCCAATCAAGCCAGATTTTTTAAAAAAATATATTTTATTGACTTTTTACAGAGAGGAAGGGAGAGAGACAGAGAGTCAGAAACATCGATGAGAGAGAAACATCGATCAGCTGCCTCCTGCACACCCACCACTGGGGATGTGCCTGCAACCAAGGTACATGCCCTTGACCAGAATCGAACCTGGGACCCTTCAGTCCGCAGGCCGACGCTCCATCCACTGAGCCAAACCAGTTTTGGCTCAAGCCAGATTTTTGTTAGCTATACTTATTAGCCTGCGACATGTTACAACTCCGCTACTGAATGCACGTGGTGGCGGCGGCGGGGGCGGGGCGGGGGGGGGGAGGAATTGTATTGGACAGAAAGAATTAAGTCCAGACAAAAATGGGCAGGACGCATCTGTCAAGGAAAGCCAGACTCAGTAACTTGCTGGCCTCGCCGCACCCATGTTGGCTACTCTGATGGGGGTGGGGGGGTCCAGGACCAAGCCCAGGAGGCAGATATTAAAAAGACTATCAGGCAGCTACTTGACTATAAAGCACCCAGATTACCTAAGCTGAGGACTCAGCCACAGAAGCGATATGATGTAGACCCCCGGCTTTATCAGCTCCTCAATTCAACCCACCACCTCCTCAGTAATACCAACCCTTATTTGGCTAGGGACTGCTGGCTTTGCCTCCCCTTGGGACCACTTCTGTTAATGGGGCTGATCGGCAGACCTTGAGCGACGGATGAACAGATTGCTCTGACACATGTTTCTGTGAAAGAGAGGGCTAAGGCACTACTTGGCTATCGCCACCAAGTAGCCCTGTTCACCTGCCTCCTTTGGCTTTTATTGTCATAACAGCTTGAACTAAAATTAACCTCTAGATACAATCAGCAGGGTAAGTATCCTTGAGAAAGTATATGCTTCTACAAGGTCGGGTCTTTAAACATAGAGATTCTACTAGAACACCCCGGGGGATCGGACTTGTTTGGAAAAGTCAAGGTAGGAGCTGCCGCCTTCTGCAAGGTCCCCTCAGAAGCCTCCGACCTTTCAGAAAATCCTCCTTACAGACATGCCAACCAAGTCCCGTGCTTCCCCACACCTGGACCATCGCCCAGGACACACGGACCTGCTGCCACGACCTGGCATCCCTGACCTAGAGACCCAGAAGAAAGAACCCACCAAATGGGGCGACAAAACAACAACAAACAAACAAAAAACACCCCCAAATGAAAGACAAGGAAGAATCGCCAGAAAAAAAATTAAATGAAATGGAGGCCAGTGATTTATCACACAGAGTTCAAACTAATGGGTATAAGGATGCTCAAACAAGTTAGTGATAAATATAAGCAACTTATGAAAACTTTAAAGAATTTAGTAGGAACTACATAAGCATGAAACAATATGTAAAAACCATGAATAAGTATCAATTGGAGCCCGGACAGCCTGGTGACTGGCACAAGAACTATCATATAGATAGATGGAACAGAACAGGAATCCCAGAAATCGACCAAAGCCATTCCGTTCAATTAATGTTTGCCAAAGGAGGCAAGAGCATACAACGGAGTAAAGACAATCTCTTCAATAAATGGCCTTAGGAAAACTGGACAGGGACATGGAGGGAGGGAGGGAGGGAGGGAGGGAGGGAGGGAGGGAGGGAGGGAGGGAGGGAGGGAAGGAGGGAAGGAAGGAAGGAAGGAAGGAAGGAAGGAAGGAAGGAAGGAAGGAAGGAAGGAAGGAAGGAAGGGAATAGAGAGAGAGAGAGAAAAAAACTAGGCCAGCAATTGACACAGGAATAAACTCCAAATGGATAAAAGACTTTAACTGTAAGTCGTGAAGCCATTAAAATCCTATAGGAAAACATAGGCCCTAAAATCTCAGGCATCTCACCTAGCAGTATTTTCTCAGATACATCTCCTAGGGCAAGGAAACCGAAAGGAAGCGGGTAGGGGGAGAAAAAGAAAAGGGACTACATCAAACTAAGAAACCACCAATAAAATGAAAAGGGAGCCCACTGTACGGGAGTTTGGGAGAATGATACATCGGATAAGGAGTCAATTCCCAAAATATATAAAGAACTCATACAACTCAACACCAGGAATACAATCCAATAAAAAAGGCGGGCGGGCACAAGATGTGAAGAGACACTTCTGCAAACAGGACAATACAGATGACCAATGTAGAATAATGCCCACCGTCTCTTCATTTTCTTTAGGGTTTCCTTTGCCGTGCAAAGCCTTCCTAGCTTGAAGTAGTCTCAAACTTCGTTTACCTCCTTCTTGTGTATCCTTTGCGGGAGGAGGTACTTCAGCAACAACGCCGCTAGCTAAAGGAAATAGAAAGGCTGAGTTCTTCCAGCTTCTAGCGGAGTAGGCGGGGGTCCTAAGAACCCACAGCACGGACTGGAAGGAAAGCCAGCCTCGCTTATCCCACGGCACTACGAACCCAGAGCAGGACAAGCTGCAACCGCTAAGACGCTTGCGAGTTCTTTTCTTGTGACGCCAAGGACCAGGGGAGAGCGCGAACGCAGTCCCCCACTACCACAAATTATGCAGTCGAGTTTCCCACATTTGGGGAAATCGCAGGGGTCAGCACATCCGGAGTGCAATGGATAAGCCTCGCCCTGGGAAAACCACCTTCGTGATCATGGTATCTCCCCTGCCAGGTAAGTATGAGTTGCTCCGCCCGCCTCCACCCTGACCCCCACGCACGCCTCACTCTTCACACACGCTCACTCTAATCGACACGCCTCTGCACCCCCGCTGCCCCACGGACCCAAGCGCCAAACGCGCCTGTCGCGACGGCAACCCCGGGGGCGCTTCCATCTCCGGATGCGGGGACGTGGAGGCGCAGGCGGAGTGGGACCGGCAGCCTCTGCGCTCCCGCTCATCTGCATACGCCACGCCCTCGGCCTGACGTCCCCGGCGCCCAGTCTCCCGGTTCCGACCCGGGCCCTGCGCGCAGGTGGCCGCGAGGCGGCGAGTCCCCGACCCGGGAGGGAGGATCGGGTCTCGCCGCACCCGGCGCCCGGGAGTTGTGGCCCCACCGAGGATCCTACCTTCCTTTCAGCAAAAGAAAATTGCATCCCATTTTTGTCCTCGTCTATTCGAACTCATCTTCAAGTCATCCATCCTTTTTTTGCAGGTTGATAAGTGCTAAGTCGCTAAATAGGAAGTGGTAATGTTTATTCATGGGATCTTTCTGAGTCTGAGCGACACAACGTGCTGAATTCAGAATATGTGGTAGCCTAACCTCGTAACGCCGAACGAAAGCCCTACATTTTGTAGAAAGAAAGCCAGGTTAAAGCGCTGAGCGGTCCCCTTCAACCGCAGCCAGGTCAGGGTCGTGCGCCCTTCTGCCTTCTCCGCTCGTGCTGCTGCAGCACGCACACAGGGTGGCCCCAAAATGCCCTCGGGTCCTTTCTGACTTGGACCCGGTCGCAGATGAACGCAGCAGACAGCAGTGAAAGTGCTGAAACAGATTTTATTCAGTAGCTACTGACAGAGTGGGGAAAGCTGAGCCCTGTGCAGAGGTGATTTGGGCGTCTTAAAGGGGGCTGGAGGGGGCGCTCGGTAGAGTCAGCAGAGAAGAGAAAAACCACAAAGGGTGGGTGGGTATGAAGGCAAGTTAGGCCAGCCGTGTTTGTTGGCAGGCATCGACTGAAGCTGGGACGCCAGACTCCCCGGGAGAGGGAGCGCAGGCGGCGCGCGCCCGGCTCTCTGCAAAGGGGCTTGCGGCCCACCCCGGGCAGGTTAGACCGGGCGCTCCAGTGTCCTGGCCTCCGTCATCTCAAGGAAAAGTAATGACGGGTCCTGCAGGCGCGCCCTTCGATAGCTCAGCTGGTAGAGCGGAGGACTGTAGGCTGACGTCTGTGTGGGCATCCTTAGGTCGCTGGTTCGATTCCGGCTCGAAGGAGGCGCCTGACGCTTTTGCGCCCTCGCGGAAGGCGCCCCCCGCCCTCGGGCCGATGGCTGACTTGAGCTCCGGGGCCCCATGGGCAGGGCCCGACCAGAGAGCGCCCGGGAAGACAGGACCTGGCGTGTCAGCGAGAAGGGCCGGCTGCACCTTGGGGACGAGGCGGGTGCGGGCGGGAGCAAGGGAGGGGGCCCTGTCTCTCTTCCCTCTCGAGGGAGGACACTCCGGGGCTCCCTGTCTCCCCGAGAGGCCTGGCCCGGGCCCCCCACGACAGGGGGCTCTCTGAAGCCGCGCGCGGTGCCCCCTGAGGTTCTGGTTCCGCCTCTCACGCGGGAAGCTGCGCCTCCCCACACGCCTTCCTCTCCTGGCCAGCTGATCCCGCCTGCCCCCCGCGGCCCAGCCTTCCCTGCCGTCCCACTGCTGAGCGGGCCGGGCCGAGGCTGTGGTCTCCACGGAGTCGGGCGGCCGAGCCATTGCAGCCCGACAGGGAACTGCAGGAAGACTCGAGGGCTCTGCCGCTGCAGAGAGCCCCCAGCCTCGAACGTCACCGTCTGCGGAGACCAGCGCACAGGGGCCAAAGCCAGAGCCTTAGACCTTCACTGGGCGCGGCCCCTGAGGGACGTGGAGGAGCGGCATCCTTGGGAACCTAGCTTGGGTTCTTCGGGGGTGCGGGGGGAGATGGGGTGCTGGTAGGAGGCAGGAGAGTGTGAGTCCCCTGGCATGGCCGACTCTTGGCGTCTGGGGTGTCACAGAGCAGCCGGCGGGGGGGGGGGGGGCGGGGGGCGGGGGGCGGGGAGGGAGCTCGGAGGCGCTGCCCCTCACCCTCAAAGGTGCAGAGGTGCCTGCCGCCCAGTCAGACGGTGGCGACACACGCTGGGCGAGTGGACAGTCTTGGGTGGTTGGCCCACACGAGGCGGGACCCGAAACGTTTATAAAATACACGGAGCTGGGGCAAGAGGCCCGACCCCAACACCGGGTGTTCTCTCTACCTCTCCACCTGGGACTCCAGTGCCTCTCCAGGAAGCCACAGAAACCTGACCTATTTCGGGAAGCAGCCACCTCCGCCAAAGAAAGCCGGCTGAGGGGGCAGAGGAGGGGAGGCCAAGCCCCCAGCCTGGCCACGAGTGCTGGGTATCTACCTGTCTCAGGAAGCACCGAGAGTGGACCTCCCGCCTAGCCCAGTATCCTCTCTCCATCACTTTTCAGTAAGGCTCACTGGGCCTAAAAGGGAGCCTAGCTCATTGTGGGCTGCAGGGGGCACGGGCACGTCAGCATGGGGGTGGGGTGGGGAGGCCAAGATCTCAGGTGGGGAAAATAGGGGCTGAGCCTGGAACCGTAGTTATGCTGAAAAGTACAGAAATGTACAGGGACTGATGGGGCCATGTCAAGAACAGGAGAGACAGTTTGAAAGGGTTCTTCCCACTGGCCAGGTCAAGTCCATGCTAATAATGGGTTGTAATCCAGTGAATAAAATAGGCGCAGGGCTTAAAAGCGAGTATCAATAAACACTAAGCACTAGATCTTGGTCTCTAAATACTGTTCTCCAATAAGAGAAACGAGGACTCTTTGGAAACCTGTCTAGCCTCACTTCTTTGGGTTGTCATTTTCCTATGGGGGCTCCAAATGTACACATAGAAATCTGTATGCTTCTCTCTGGCCCTTTTTGGAGACCCAAAGAGGGTAAAAGGAAAGTTCTGACTCTGCTACAGCTTGAACCAGGGTGAAACAACGGATGAACAGAAGAGGCAGGTACGTGAGAAAAGCAGGGCGCTTGCTCTCGGCCTCCCCTTTTCTGCCGTCTGGTGATCACATTCTCCTAAGGCGAGAAGGGGCTGCAGGAGGCCAGGTTGGAGGCTAATGGTGTGGACTAGAGGGGCCTCTCCCTGGGCACGGGGACTGTACTTTATAGCTCTCGCTCACGGGGTCAAGCAAATGGTGTTCAGAGATATTACTGATGAAGCAGAAGAGGGGATGTTGCCATTTCTGTGATTTCTCTGTAGGAAGGACACAGTATTGTTAATCTGATCCGGACTCAGAGGTAGAACCTGGGAACCTGCTGGGCACATTTTTGTTTTAAAGCCCGAGAGATCAGTAAGTTAATCAAAGAAGTATATTAAAGGCCTATTATCGCCATGCGCTATTCTAGCCTACTACGAACGGAGCAGTGAACAAAAGAGCCAAGAATCCCTAGCCTCATGGAATTTACACTCCAGTGGGTAAAGTTAGACAGGAAACTAAAATGTATAGTATGCTAAATCAGTGTTTCTCAAGCTTTAACATGTACAGCAGTGCTTTTCCAACTGGTGTGCCGCCAGAATTTTTAAAGCAGGCGAAACCTGACTATTTAGGGGCATTGGCCTCTTTTTCCCCTTAGATTGTCAAATTAAAAAAATGACAACTAACACCACAAAACATAGCTGTCCGGTGGGAATGAATAAAGATCACACTTTTTTTTTTTCTTTGTCAGATCGACAAAATATACATAATTTAGTTAGTTTATGTGTGCCATGAGAAGAATCAACGGGGAATCTTGTTAAAACGTTGATTCTGCCCTGGTCAGGTTAGAGCATCGTCCCGATATGCCAAGGTTGAGGGTTTGATCCCTGGTCAGGGCACATACAAGAGCCAATTAAAACCACAATGAGATATCACCTCACACCTGCCAGAATGACTACTGTGGATAAACAACAAGTGCTGGCGGGGATGTGGAGAAAAGGGAACCCGAGTGCACCGTTGGTAGGACTGCAGACTGGTGCAGCCGCTGTGAAAAACAGTGTCCAGTTTCCTCAAAAAATTAAAAATGGCACTGCTGTTTGACCCAGCGACCCCACTTCTGGGAATATATCCTAAGACTCCTGAAACACCAGTCAGAAAGAATATATGCACTCCTATGTTCATGGCAGCATTATTGAGGATAGCCGAGATCCGGAAACAGGCCAAATGCCCATCAGTAAATGAGTGGATAAAAAAAGCTGTGGCACATTCATTTACACAATGGGTACGGAATACTACCCGGCCGTAAACAAGAAGGAAATCTTACCTTTTGGGACAACATGGACGGACCTGCAGATTATTATGCGAAGTGAAATAAGCCTGTCAAAGAAAGACAAATACCATATGATCTCACTTAGAGATCCAATGAACAAAATAGAAACAAAGGCATGGGTCCATTGAACACACTGACAGCTGTCAGAGGGGAGGCAGGAGAGGGGACTGGATACAAGAAAGTGAGCCGAAACCGGTTTGGCTCAGTGGATAGAGCTTCGGCCTGCGGACTGAGGGGTCCCGGGTTCGATTCTGGTCAAGGGCATGTACCTTGGTTGCGGGCACATCCCCAGTGGGAGGTGTGCAGGAGGCAGCTGATCGATGTTTCTCTCTCATAGATGTTTCTAGCTCTCTATCCCTCTCCCTTCCTCTCTGTAAAATATCAATAAAAAATGTATTAAAAAAAAAAAGAAGAAGAAGAAAGTGAAGGGATTAGCTAAAGAATGTATATGACAGGGACAGCAGTGTGGTGATGGACAGAAGGAAGGAAGGCTGGGTGGAGGCGGGCAAAAGTGGGGGAAATGGGGACATCTGTAATAGTGTCAACAACATAAATAAAGGGGGGAGGGGAGAAATGAAAAACCAATTTACCACCATAAAAAAAAAAAAAAATCAACCAGCCGAAACCGGTTTGGCTCAGTGGATGGACAGAGCGTCGGCCTGCAGACTGAAGGGTCCCAGGTTCGATTCCGGTCAAGGGCACGTACCTTGGTTGCGGGCACATCCCCAGTGGGAGGTGTGCAGGAGGCAGCTGACCGATGTTTCTCTCTCATCGATGTTTCTAACTCTCTATCCCTCTCCCTTCCTCTCTGTAAAAAATCAATATATTTTTAAAAAAAAATCAACCAATGACTGCATAAAGTGGAGCAACGAGTCGATGTTTCTCTGAAACCAATAAGTAAAAGTTCGAGAAAAATAAGTTGATACTGATTCCGTAGGGCTTGGAAAGATCAGACATAAGAGTCTGCATTGCAGTTGCAGGTCAAAAGCCACATAAAGTAACCGGGAGGTACAAACGCCGTGGAATAAAGCCACAGAAAGAGTTACAGACGGGATGCCAAGGCTCTAGACAAAAACTTCCAACTAGCGTTTGGAGCATTAGCGTAAAGAACGCGGAAGTCGCCATACTTGGTGAGCCAACACCCCCACAGAAACACCACGCTGTCTGACTTTTGCAACCGACACAAACCAGGGGAGAGCGCGAACGCAGTCCCCCACTACCACAAATTATGCAGTCGAGTTTCCCACATTTGGGGAAATCGCAGGGGTCAGCACATCCGGAGTGCAATGGATAAGCCTCGCCCTGGGAAAACCACCTTCGTGATCATGGTATCTCCCCTGCCAGGTAAGTATGAGTTGCTCCGCCCGCCTCCACCCTGACCCCCACGCACGCCTCACTCTTCACACACGCTCACTCTACTCGACACGCCCCTGCACCCCCGCCGCCCCAACGACCCGAGCGCCAACCGCGCGCGTCGCGACAGCAACCCGGGGGGCGCTTCCATCTCCGGATGCGGGGACGTGGAGGCGCAGGCGGGGTGGGACCGGCAGCCCCTGCGCTCCCGCTCATCTGCATACGCTACGCCCTCGGCCTGAGGTCCCGGGCGCCGGGTCTTGCATTCTGAGCCGCAGGCCGCGCGACTCCAGTGGAGAAAACTCTGGAGAGATCTGCTCTGAGTCTTCTTGTTGAAATAAACATTAGTTTGTAGTTTAAAGTTAGACTGAGGGGCTCGATTTCCTCACCGTCTTTTTTCTAAAATTTTCCCAAGCGGGAGATCACCGTTTGGGATTCCAGGTTGTTTACTTTTCTTTGGCTGCCTTGTGGCCTGGAGCAGGTTAGGGCCGATTTGCTGCTATTTCTAGACATGATTCATTGGAAAAAAAAAAAAAAATGCGTAAATATATGTAATATGCTACCTTTTGTCTAGGAAAAATGTGAAAATAGAAGAGAAGAGAAGCGCGCGCGCACGCACACACACACACACACACACACACACACAACCAAAATGACTTTTCAGCCCAGTATATTAACTTATAAGCATCTTCAAGTCTAAGGAGAAGAACTGACAACCCATACTAAAGTGTCCCACAGTGGGTTCGTTTTTCACAGCTTTGTGACGATAACAAATCTGTAACGATGCTGTGTGTATTGTTGGAGTTAGTGAGGAAAGGGGGTGCTGGGAGTCCAGTAGGGAATGGGTGGGCAAGGAGGAAGGGTGTGGTGTTAAGTGGGAAACTGGAATTGAAGATATCAGTAGGGGCTCATTATTATTAACATTATTTTAATCCTCACCCAAGGATATTTTCTCCACTGATGTTTAGAAAGAGTGGAAGGGAGAGGGAGAGACAGAGAGAAACACCAATGTGAGAGAGACACATACATTGGTTGCCTCCCGCAGGCCCCCCCTCCCCGCCCCCCGCCAAGGCCGGGAGCCTGCGATGGAGCTACGTGCCCTTGACCGGAATGAAGCAGGGACCCTTCAGTCCGTAGGTCAAGGTTCTATCCACTGAGCCAAACCGGCTAGGGCCTCATTCTTTTTTTTCTTTTTCTTTTTTTTAAATATATATTTTATTGATTTTCTTACAGAGAGGAAGGGAGAGGGATAGAGAGTTAGAAACATCGATCAGCTGCCTCCTGCACACCTCCTACTGGGGATGTGCCCGCAACTAAGGTACATGCCCTTGACCGGAATCGAACCCAGGACCCTTCAGTCCGCAGGCCGACGCTCTATCCACTGAGCCAAACTGGCTAGGGCGGGCCTCATTCTTTTTAATAGATCTAGGTATGTGTAGGGAATATATGTATTTCCTAGACCGATCCACGTGTGACAATAAGCACACCCAGCGGGCTGTTCTTGCTTTCCAAATGCCATTCCCCAATGAAAAGAACCAGGCTCTTTGAAGAAATAGATGATTTTCAGGGAGCCAGGGAAGGGGACCCCTTCCCTGGACGAGCCTGGAACACGCTGTGCCAGAAAATAAGGAAATGCTCCAAAAAGCCTGTGAACATCTCCAAAGGCAGCCGATTCGAAGGGGCTTTCATAGGTCCGATCGGAGAACATTTGAACATCCAAATCAATAAAAACGGTGATGGATTATAAACTACTGAATAACAACCATGAGTCCATATTAATTGTACACCACCAATAAATGTAGAATGAATGACGGAATCTATAATAATAAAAGCGTAATATGCTAACTAGACCGTGTTAGAGAGTGGGAATTTTTGAGCACTCCGGAGAGGCCATGGACTATGTCCCAGATAGGGTTGCCAGTGCTGACACCAGGCCAGGCCTTGAGATATGGTCTCATGGCCCCTTTCCCCTGGCACCTCACAAAATAGCCTGGCAAGATAGAACACTGTCAGCTTTCTAAAGAACAGGATAACCCTGTAAATAACATGGTCGTCAATAGCATGGCCCTGACATTATTTGGAAAAAACTGTTTTGTCTTGGGTTACTTACTCAGCAAAAACAGGATGTGGTTAATGTGCTTAAAAGTGGTCTTGCACAAAGGGTCGGGGCTGCTCTCTGACCTCCCTGCGTGGAGAGAGAGCAGTCGCCGGCCGGCAATAAAGGCTCCCTAAATTTTAATTTGGTCTGGACTCCAGTGGTCTTTACTCGCGCTCGCTCCACAACAGACCGGACAGCCGAAGGACCTCCCGGACGTCCTTCCGGACGAAGCCGCGGCGGAGGGGTGAGGCAGAGGCGGCCGGCCGCCATGGCGGGTGGGGGCCGAAGCAGAGGCGGTTAGGGGCGATCAGGCAGGCAGGCAGGTGAACAGTTAGGAGCCAGCGGTCCCGGATTGTGAGAGGGATGTCCAACTGCTGGTTTAGGCCCAATCCCGCAGGGGTCCCGGATTGCGAGAGAGTGCAGGCCGGGCTGAGGGACGCCCCCCCCCCACCCCCATGCACGAATTTTGTGCACCGGGCCTCTAGTTAGAAAATAAAGATTTGGCAGTCATTATGCAAGAGTCGTCAACAGATGACTATCGTGCTAAAGGTTGATGAGGAACAGGATATTTTCAAATTATCTTCAAATTATCTCCGCACAAATTACTTATTGATCACAAAGGGAAAACCTGGTGAACACCTCCAGTGGCAGACGACGGCTGCAGCACTGGCCCCACGTGCACCCATGTGCTTCTGCGTTGCCCTCCCATATCGACTCTGGACTCGGCTCTGTGACTTGCTTTGGCTAATGGAGCATTAGTAAACGTGATGCAAGCGGAAGGTTGAAAAGCATGTTCTCGCTGGGACTTGCTCTCACTTGCTGACCTGCGCCCCCCATGAGAAGAAGGCTAGGTTAGCCTGTTGGAGCCTGTTGGAGGAAGCGTGGGTCAGTCTTTTGATGAAGATGAACCATGTCAGCTAAGGTCCCTTAGAGACTGCCCGGGCCCCAGCTGGCTGCCGCTGTTTGATTCCACTGGAGACCTGGAGACCCGAAGAACTGTCCAGCTGAGCCCAGCCAGAACTGCCGATCCAAAGAATTGTGAGCAAATAAATGGTCATTATTTTAAATCACTGCTTTAGGGCACTCTGTTACACAGCGCTGGGTAACTGATACCCCGCCTTAACCAAGTAATCAATGCTAACACCACCAATACTCGAACAGTGACCTCAAGTGCCTCCTGATGTGGTGCCCAAGGGGGACACTGCATTAAATGTTCAGGGCTGTTACAGTAAAGTCCAGGCTCACCTCGTTTTGTTGTGCTTCAGTTTATCGTGATTCACAGGTGTTACTTTTCTGTGTGTTTTTTAAAATCCTCATCCAAGGACATGTTTATTAATGAGGAATGGGGGGCGGGTTGGGAGAGAGAGAGAGAGAGAGAGAGAGAGAGAGAAACATGGATCGGTTGCCTCCCGTTTGTGCCCCAACCGGGGATCGAACTTGTAACCTTGGCATGCGCCCTGACCGAGAATCGAACCCGAAACCTTTTCGGTGTACAGGATGTCTCTCCAACTAACTGAGCCACACCTGCCAAAGCAGGTGTTGCATTTTTTAAAAAACAGAAGGCAAGACCATCCACCAGCGTGAAGATTACGACTCGCTTTCTGTGATGCTGGCTTTCTTGCTGGATCTGAACCCTCATTAACTCTAAGGTAAGCCTCTACCACAAACTGGGTAGCTTAAAACAATAGCTATCTGTTCTCTCACAGTTCTGGAAGCTAGGTATCCAAAATCAAGGTGTCGGCAGGACCATGCTCCCACTAAGACTCTGGGTAGAATCTCTCCTTGCCTCTTCCTAGCTTCTAGGGGTGACAGGCAATCCTTGGCTTGTGGTTACATCACTGCAATCATTGTTTCTGTCATCACATGGAGTTCTCCTTGTGTGTCTCCTTCCTCTTCTTCCTCTTCTTCTTCTTCCCGGCATTTTTTATTTTTTCCCCTTATTTCATTTTTATTTATTTTTATTTTTTTTAAATACATTTTTTTATTGATATTTTACAGAGAAGGGAGAGGGATAGAAAGTCAGAAACATCGATGAGAGAGAAACATCGATCAGCTGCCTCCTGCACACCCCCCACTGGGGATGTGCCCGCAACCAAGGCACATGCCCTTGACCGGAATCGAACCCGGGACCCTTGAGTCCGCAGGCCGACGCTCTATCCACTGAGCCAAACCGGTTTCGGCACATTTTTATTTTTTAAAAATATATATATTTTTTGCTTGCTTTCAGAGGGCCAGGGAGAGGGAGCAAGAGATAGAAGCATCGGTGATCATAGAGAATCGTGGATCGGCTGCCTCCTGCACGTCCCACACTGGGGATCGAGCCCACAACCCGGGCACGTGCCCTGACGGGAATCGAACCTGTGACCTCCTGGTTCATAGGTCAACACGCAGCCCACTGAGCAACACCAGCCGGGCTGTGTGTGTCTCTTTCTTTACATGGCATTTTCCTCTCATAGGGATAACCGTGTCGTATTGGATTAGGGACCACTCTCGAGACCTCACCTTAACTTGGTTGTGTCTGCAAAGATCTTATTTCCAAGTGAGGTCACATTCATAGGTACCAGGGGCTAGGACTTCAAAACATGTCTCTGGAGGGACCCAAGTCAGCCCATAACAGTCACACAATCACTTATGTAGTCTTTGTTTGAAATAGGCACTTGAACGTGATTATGAAGAAACAGGACAACCCCCAAGTGGAAGGATTTTCTACAGGATAACTGGTCTCTAGTCTTCAAAAAATGCCTACAAAGAACGACCTGGGAACTATTTCAGATTAAAGTAGCTTAAAGGGACATGACGTCTGAATTTAATACGTGGTTTTGAATTTTCCTTTGCTATAAAGGGCGTTATAGGGACAATGGATGAAAACTGAATAATGTCTGCAGAGTAAATGAGAAAAATATTGCACCGGGTTAATTTCTTGATTTTGATCATCGTATGGGGGGGGGGGTTAGGTAAGAGATCCCTTTGTTTTCAGGAAATACACACGGAGGAAGGAAACTTCCTGAAACAACCAACAACAAACAGGATGCTGCAACAGTGTCTCCCCTCTTCTCGCCGCTAGACCCTCCCCTCCCCTGCCATCTGCAGCCTTGCCTCCTGCCTCGCTTTGCTCCGTGGCCCCGACCCCGCAGGAACGCAGAGTCCGAGCATGTTGCTCGCCTCCGGGGAGGAAGCGCCTTGAGCCGCCACCGGATCTCAGGAAGGACCCTTCTGGTCCCGAGGAGGGGGAGGAACCCGGGCGGCCTGCGAGCGGCAACCCAACCCCGCAGGCCGGAGCGTGAGTGACATTTCTGTTCATTTCATTTCAAAGACGTGCCACCCCCTCCCCGGCCCACGCGTGTACCCCGCGAATGGACGCCTTGGCCGGATATTCTGTCCCAATGTTCCTGTCACTGTGGCACGATGGGGTCACTATCTACCCTGAGAGATCGTGAGAGAGGAGTACAAGTTTCTTGCTAAATTGATGACGAAACTCTGATCTTAGTCCCTAAGTTTAACGGACACTGTGCTGCGTGTCGTTTTCGTTGACAGGAAGGCGAGACCAAGCCCGGGCCCTGACCCACACCCTCGGTGGGGCCGTAACAATTCCCGGGCGCCGGGTGCGGCGAGACCCGGTCCTCTCTCCCGGGTCGGGGACTCGTCCCCTCGCGGCCACTCGCGCGCAGGGCTCGCGGGTCAGAACCGGGAGACCGGGCGCGGGGGACGTCAGGCCGAGGGCGTGGTGTATGTAGATGAGCAGGAGCGCAGAGGCTGCCGGTCCCACACCGCCTGCGCCTCCACGTCCCCGCATCCGGAGATGGAAGCGCCCCCGGGTTGTTTTCGCGACGGACGCGGTTGGCGCTCGGGTCCGTGGGGCAGCGGGGGTGCAGGGGCGTGTCGAGTAGAGTGAGCGTGTGTGAAGAGTGAGGCGTGCGTGGGGGTCAGGGTGGAGGCGGGCGGAGCAACTCATACTTACCTGGCAGGGGAGATACCATGATCACGAAGGTGGTTTTCCCAGGGCGAGGCTTATCCATTGCACTCCGGATGTGCTGACCCCTGCGATTTCCCCAAATGTGGGAAACTCGACTGCATAATTTGTGGTAGTGGGGGACTGCGTTCGCGCTCTTCCCTGGTATTTGTTCCAAAGGTAGAGATGACGGCTTTGTCTGTTAGTGATTGTTACTGCTAATGGACTTCAGTTTCCTTCCAGTGTGAATTTGTGTGGCGTTTCCAAACTGAGAGGACCGGGATGGTCTCCCGTCAATAGTGTTTCTACCTTAGTCAAGATCATACTGTGTTTCACTCCCTCGTCATCACTCCTAGTTTTCATGTTGCCTGTTCAACAGGAAAAGGGTGGGCATGGCTGGAGGCGGGCCTCCTGAGACAGCTCAATGTAAGATTCAAACTAGAATTGCACTCCTTGTTTTTGTTTTTGTTTTTGTTTGTTTTGTTTTTGTTTTTTAATATATTTTATTGATTTTTTACAGAGAGGAAGGGAGAGGGATAGTTAGAAGCATCAATCAGCTGCCTCTTGCACACCTCCCACTGGGAATCTGCCCGCAACCAAGGTACGTGCCCTTTCCCGGAATGGAACCTGGGACCCTTCAGTCCGCAGGCCAACGCTCTATCCGCTGAGCCAGACCGGTTGGGGAGGGGCGGGGGAGGGGGCACTCCTTGGTTTTAAGGCCTGGAGTAGCTAGCTCCCTGTTCCCCAGGGCACTTTTTCTTTTAAACCCTTGTCGCGTCTCCCAATTTACTCTATGTTCTACAGAGTGCCCCACTTAAAAAAGGCCAGTTTGAGCCCAATTTCTATAGTTTTACTACAGAAGATCAAGGTTATTTAAGAAGGTTTTCCGAATTGAATAAGGTATCACCAGTGTGAACCTCAGTGGTCTACAGGCCTGATCCACTTACTTTGTTAATCCTCACCGCTTTCCAGAGAGCGTGGTAGCGTGGTTACGTGGGGGTGGGAGGAGAGAGAGAGAGAGAGAGAGAGAGCGCGAGCGAGCGCGCCAGGATTGTGAGACATCAATTGCTTGCCTCCTGCGCGATTTCGACAGGGGGCGGGGAAGGAACCTGCAATCGAGGGAGCACCCTGACCTGGATAATTGAACCCGGGCCCTTCCACGCCCCACCACTGAGCCACCTGGGCCGGGGCCTGGCCTACTTTCTTTTGCAACCTCTTCTCCTGCTACCCTCACTCTCCTGGAATAAGCCCCTCACCGCACATTCTCCTGGTTCCCTCCCAACTGTTGACTCCCCCAGTCCGTTCCGGATGCCTGGTCCGCTCCTGTTCCTCCTCCTCAGAGCACAAAGCACCGATTTTTAACCTTTTTCATCCCACGGCATACAAACTTACTAAAGTTCTGCGGCACACCATAAAATATATTTTTTGCCAGTCTGACAAAATAGAAAAAGGTATCATTTTGATTCATTCACATCCATGACTGTTACTGTGTTTGCTAGCTGTTGTCTTTTTTTTTTTTTTTTTTTTTTTAATTCGACAATCTAAGGAAAAAGAGGTCAGTGCCCCTGAATAAATAGGCAGGTATGACATGTTTTAAAAATTCTCGAGACACAAGTGTTTGGAAATCGCTGGCAGAAAGCATCACCAGAGGGAAACCCTAGTACGGGGCTTTTGGTCTCTGTCAGTAGGTGTCTTCTTAATAAAACATTTTTATTATTATTTTTAGAGAGGGAGAGAGAGAGAGACACATCAACGATGAGAGAGCATCATTGATTGGCTGCCTCCTTCCTGCACGCCCCACAACTGGGGATCTAGCCCGCAACCCGGGCCTGTGCCCTGACCGGGAATTGAACCGTGACCTCCTGGTTCATAGGTCGATGCGCAATCACTGAGCCACGCCTGCCGGGCCAGTAGGTGTCTTTCCTTCTGTTTCACCCCTGTTGTGTCCCACCCGCTCAGAGGGTCAACAGATTTTTTTTTTTTAATATATATTTTATTGATTTTTACAGAGAGGAAGGGAGAGAGAGAGAGATAGAGAGTTAGAAACATGGATGAGAGAGGAACATCGATCAGCTGCCTCCTGCACACCCCCCATTGGGGATGTGCCCGCAACCAAGGTACATGCCCTTGACCGGAATCGAACCTGGGACCTTTCAGTCCTCAGGCCGACGCTCTATCCACTGAGCCAAACCAGTTAGGGCAACAGATGTTTTATCTGTGGCAAACAACTCAATAGCGCTGAATCCAGGGCTGGCTATTTTTTTATTTTATTTTATATTTTTATTGATTTCACAGAGGAAGGAAGAGGGAGAGAGAGATAGAAACATCAATGATGAGAGAGAGCCATTGATTGGCTGCCTCCTGCACGACCCCACTGGTGATCGAGCCCACAACCCCGGCATGCGCCCTTGACCAGAACCGAACCCGGGACCCTTCAGTCCGCAGGCCGACGCTCTATACAGTGAGCCAATCCGGGTAGGGCGAGGGCTGGCTATTTTTATCAGGGACAAACAAGCATTGAGCTGTGGAATAGCAAATGTTTGTTCTGGAGATGCAAAGTAGAATCTTTCCTTTGTATGCCCTCAGGGTGTAACATATTTTTTACCTAAATTGTAGGATTTGTTTGTGAGAAGACCCTTGCAAAGCGTGGTAGTCAAATCATTTCTATATTAAGCAACCCTCCATCCCCTGCCCCACACTGCTGCTTCCAGCCTACCCCCACCCCCAAGTACTCTACAAATGTAAGAAGCCAAGGGATGTACCATCCACTCTAACGCCTCCCCCCAAAGGCCACTGTGGTACAAACAGATCAACTGTTGGGTATGTATAGCTTTTTGCTCTGTGCTTGCTATTTCTTGGCATTTACAGAGAGCATCTTCACATTTCCAAAGCGCTGTACCAACATTTATTAATCCTCACGACACCCCTGTGAGGTAGGTCAATATGTCTTGTGTAGTAGAAACACTGAGGCAGAGAGAGAGGTCAAGTGAACCTGCCTGGGGCCGCAAGGGCACCCCGTGAAGGAACCCCACCGAATCCTGAAGCTAGGGCTCTCCATCCCACATTCACCCGCTTGGTGAGCACTGCATGGACATATTTCCACCAGTGAAGGTGACATGAAGGACAAAGCACACAGAGCTCTCAGTCAGCAGTGAAAGACCCCCGGAGGGAGACCCTCACTCTGTCCCACGGATCGACGGCGACCCCAATCAACCGCAGGAGGCGTCACTTGATGTAAACAGCAAGAGGCTTTATTCCAGCGCGCTGGGGCTCGACTCGTAACTCACACTAGAGCAGCGAAGACGAGCCCCGAGCAGAAAATTTTACAGGCTTATAAAGGCAAAAATCACACATTGGGAGGGGTCACACATGTGAGGGAGGAAGAGAGGACAAAGCCGCCAGGAAATTCCAACAGGGCTCGTTAATAACATGTTTAATGACAGGGCTTAAGTTTTCAGTCAACAGTCCCATCTGGTAATCTCATATCTTATCTGTCAGAGCACTATTTGCTCTGTCTGCTCTTTACTCGGGGCTTGAAAAAGAAAAAATGTTTTATTCTTTCAGCAGAACAATCAACAGTTCAGATGCAGAGTGACGAGAGAAATCTTCACCAGCACAGCAGCGAGGCTGTGGAGGAAGCCGAATCATGCGGACGAGGCTTGAGGCGCAGGCCGGGCCTTCTTCAGAACCCATCCGAGCGGTGACCAACCCAAATGCCTGTGGTTTCCAAATGGGAGAAAACTCAGAAGAAGACAGTGGGAAAAGCCAACCACTCAACCTAATCTTAAATAGGCATGGCATAATGTTCACCCACATTAGAAAGGCCAGTATGTTTGTAATGTAACTACTGACAATTAGTAGCCTTTATGGCACCCAAACTTTATTCCACGTATTTCTGTTTCTTTTCCACCAGCACGAGTTGTTCCCTATAGCAGACTTCTCTCTCTCTCTCTCCATACCAATCTGTACACTGGCATGACTACCAACTACCGGCTCAATGGCATATGTCACGTGGTTCATTGGCGATCTAGGGATGGAATCCAGGAAACCATAGCAGGCCATATTCTCGGCTCCTGGATTTTAGAAACAGTTGTCTCTAACCGGCCTCTGCCCAATTCCATCTTCTATGAAGTGCCAGAAGCACAGCAGCAGTCCATGGTTTTGTCAAGGGATGGGGGAACTTGGTTCACTCTGTCACTCTAAAGGAAAGAAGGAGAACGAAGAACTGCTCTGTAAGGCATGATAGAGGAGTAGATTCAGTAGAGCTACCCCAGCTTTTAAAGTGATGCAATGACCACAGAGTTAAAAACCAGCACTGTTATCACCATTTATTTGACAATAGTTGGTCTAGTCTACAAGTTTAAGGCAAACATACTAATGCATTTGCTTTTCTTCAGAAATCATACTTAGAAAGATTACATAAAGTCTGTCCCAAAACTTCTAAGAAATATTCATTAATTAAAAATAAGTCTGATTGCCGAAACCGGTTTGGCTCAGTGGATAGAGCGTCGGCCTGCGGACTGAAGGGTCCCAGGTTCGATTCCGGTCAAGGGCATGTACCTTGGTTGCGGGCACATCCCCAGTGGGGGGTGTGCAGGAGGCAGCTGATCGATGTTTCTCTCTCATCGATGTTTCTAGCTCTCTATCCCTCTCCCTTCCTCTCTGTAAAATATCAATAAAATATATTAAAAAAAAATAAGTCTGATTAAGGGGGGAGAAACCAAGATGGCGGCATAGCTAAACACCTAAACTGCTGCCTCGCACAACAATTTCAAAACTACAACTAAAAGACAAAACGGGCCCTAACTGGTTTGGCTCAGTGGATAGAGCGTCGGCCTGCAGACTCAAGGGTCCCACGTTCGATTCCGGTCAAGGGCATGTACCTTGGTTGCATGCACATCCCCAATAGGGGGTGTGCAGGAGGCAGCTGATTGATGTTTCTCTCTCGTCGATGTTTCTAACTCTTTCTCTCCCTTCCTCTCTGTAAAAAAATCAATAAAATATATTTTTTTTTTTTAAAAAAAAAGGACAAAACGGACATCATCCAGAACCACAGGAAGGCTGGCTGAGTGGAAATTCTACAACTAGAAGGAAAGAGAAAAGCACACTGAGACTCAGAGGAGCTGCAGTAGGCAGAGGTACTGAGATGCGCGCATGGAGAGGACTGGCAACTGAGTACACAGCTGGCTTTCTCAAGTGGGAGGGAGACAAAAGCTCCCAACTGCACTGAACTCTAGTTCCGGGGGAGACTCTGGGGACCCAGAATCATTCGGGGAGAAACTGGATTGTAGGGCGGCGGGCGGAACTTGAGGGCGGCTTTCTCTCAGAGGTGCTTGCAGCAATTACCATGGAACACTGAGACCCAGGGGCCTCTTAGGGCAGGGCTGGTGGGAAGCCAATGATGTCTGCTCCCCCTGAGACTCTGCCCCACCCAAGCTGAGCACAGAGGCTTTTGCAAATCTTGTCTCATAAGGGTGTCTCCAGCACAGAAGTTCTCCCAGCATAGACACAGCTGATCCTCACAGCCAATTGGCCTCGAGGTCAATTCCTCCCAGTGATACCAACAACAATCAAGGCATAACTACAACCAGACTGTGCACACAGCCCACAAAGGGGTGCACCAAATGTGTCCACCTCATGTAACTGGGGAGGCTGAGCCACTGGGCCCTATAGGACACCTAGCACACAAAGCCACTCTATCAACTCAGGGAAGCAGCCAAAATGTGGAGACAAAGAGACAGGTCACAAATGAAAGAAATGGAGGAAAGCAAACGACTGGATATAGAGTTCAAAACCACGGTTATAAGGTTTTTCAAGAATTTTCTAGAAAAGGTCGATAAATTTAGCGAGACCCTCGAGGATATGAAAAAGGACCAACTAGAAATTAAGTATACACTGACTGAAATAAAAAATATTATACAGAGACCTAACAGCAGACTAGAGGATCTCAAGAATCAAGTCAAAGATTTGAAATACAGAGAATCAATAACACCCAACTGGAAAAGCCAAAAGAAAAAAAAGAGTCCAAAAATATGAAGATAGTGTAAGGAGCCTCTGGGACAACTTCAAGCATACCAACATCAGAATTATGGGGTGAGAAGAAGAGAGAGAGCAAGACACTGAAAACCTTTTTGGGAGAGGATCCAAGATGGCGGCGTAGGTAAACACCTAAACTGCTGCCTTGCACAACAATTTCAAAACTACAACTGAAAGACAAAACGTCTATCACCCAGAACCACGGGAAAGCTGGCTAAGTGGAAGTTCTACAACTAGAAGGAAAGAGAAAAGAGCATTGAGACATGCACAAGCTCGGAAAAGCTGAGGTACGGAGGCGCGCCACCCGGGCTGGCGGCAGGTGTTGCTTTTTTTAACCCGAAGGGAGACAAGCTCCTGATTACTCTGAAATCCAGTTTCTGGAGAGACACGGGGGACCCAAACTTCTACGGGGAGAAGCTGGACTATCTGCTGGACTGTCGGAAAGTGAGGGTGGCTTGATTGCAGAGCTGCGCGCAGGAATAATTGTTTACTGTGCTCGGGTGCGGGATGTGGGGATGCGGTTGGAGACACAGAGCCAGCTAACTGGCAGCCATCGCTGTTTGCCATGCCCTAGCCTAGTGACGCCCTGAGACCCCACCCCGCACAACCTACAAACCCACCCAAGCTCCAAGCAGCGGCTTTAGCATATGAATGGCCTGCCTTATCGCAGCTTAACTTAGCAAACTTGCAGCCCTGGTCAGACAGCTCCAAAACCTCCAAACCCCAAGCAAAGAGGAGAAAACTGCAGTTCTTGCTGTAGCTCCTGCTGGGTGGCCTCAGACAGTAGCTGACCTGCACCCCATTGGAGATCCAGAAGCCAGTGTACCTAGTGGTCAGTGTGAGACACCAGATTTCAACTCCTCACATACATAAGTGACACATTCAAGAGGCAGACTCAGTGAGCACCAAAGCCCCACTGAAACAAGTCCTGCACCATAAGCGTGTCTCCAGCGCAGCAGTGCTTCCAATATAGACACAGCGGGTCCTCACAGCCAATTGGCCTGGAGGTCAATTCCTCCCAGTGTACCAATAGCAATCAAAGCTTAACTACACCAAGACTTTGCACTCAGCCCACAAAGGGGTGTACCAAAGGCGTCCACCTCAGGTGATTGGGGAAGCTGAGCTACTGGCCCCTATAGGTCACCTACCACACAAAGCCACTCCATCAACACAGGGAAGCAGCCAAAATGCGGAGACAAAGAAACATGTCGCGAATGAAAGAAATGGAGGAAAGCAAACTACTGGACGACATAGAGTTCAGAACCACATTTATAAGGTTACTCAAGAATCTTCTAGAAACCTCTGAGGAACTTAGTGAGACCTTAAGGATCTTAATGAGAATGCCAAAAAAATGGAAAAGGACCAGTCAGAAATTAAGCATACACTGTCTAAAATAAAGCATATACAGAAACTGTAGATCAACATACCACAAGAATGAAACCAAAGATCTGAAATATGAGGAAACAAAAAACACCCAACCAGAAAAACAAGCAAACAAAAGAATCCAAAAATATGAAGATAGTGTAAGGAGCCTTTGGGACAACTTTAAGTGTACCAACATCTGAATTTTTGGGGTGCCAGAAGAAGAGAGAGAGCAAAATATTGAAAACCTAGAAGAAATAATGACAGAAAACTTTCCCTACCTGGTGAAAGAAATAGACTTACAAGTTCAGGAAGCGCACAGAACCCCATACAAGAGGAATCCAAAGAGGACCACACCAAGACACATCATATTTAAAATACCAAGGGCAAAAGACAAAGAGAGAATCTTTTTTTTTTTTTAAATATATTTTATTGATTTTTTACAGAGAGGAAGAGAGAGGGATAGAGAGCTAGAAACATCGATGAGAGAGAAACATCGATCAGCTGCCTCCTGCACACCTCCCACTGGGGATGTGCCCGCAACCAAGGTACATGCCCTTGACCGGAATCGAACCTGGGACCTTTCAGTCCGCAGGCCAATGCTCTTATCCACTGAGCCAAACGGGTTAGGGCCAAAGAGAGAATCTTGAAAGCAGCAAGAGAAAAACGGTTAGTTACCTACAAGGGAGTACCCATATGACTGTCAGCTGATTTCTCGGCAGAAACTATGCAGGCAAGAAGGGAGTGGCAAGAAATATTCAAAGTGATGAACAGCAAGAACCTATAACCAAGATTACTCTACCCAGCAAAGCTATCATTCAGAGTTGAAGGTCAGATAAAGAGCTTCACAGACAAGAAAAAGCTAAAGGAGTTCATCACCACCAAACCAAGATTACATGAAATGCTGAAGGGTATTCTTTAAGAAGAGGAAGAAGAAGAAAAAGGTACAAATAAAAATTATGAACAACAAAACGACATCAAATACATACCTACCAACAAGTGAATCTAAAAATCAAGTGAATAAAAAAATCTGAAGAACAGAATGGACTGGTGAATATAATAGAATCAGGGACATAGAAAGGGAGTGGACTGACAATTCTCAGGGGGAAGTGGGTGTGAGGGGTGCGGGAAGAGATTGGACAAAAATCTTACACCTATGGATGAAGACAGTGGCGGGGGGTAAGGGCATAGGGTGGTGTGGGGAATCAGGTGGAGGGGAGCTATGGGGGAAAAAAAAGAGGAACACCTGTAATAATCTGAACAATAAAGATTTATTAAAAAAAAAAAACTATTTGAAGAAATAATGACAGAAAACTTCCCCCACCTGGTGAAAGAAATAGACTTACAAGTCCAGGAAGCACAGAGAACCCCAAACAAAAGGAATCCAAAGAGGACCACACCAAGACACATCATAATTAAAATGCCAAGAGCAAAAGACAAAGAGAGAATATTAAAAGCAGCAAGAGAAAAACAGTTAGTTACCTACAAGGGAGCACCCATATGATTGTCAGCTGATTTTTCAACAGAAACTATGCAGCCCAGACGGGAGTGGCAAGAAATTTTCAAAGTGATGAATAGCAAGAACCTACAACCAAGATTACTCTACCCAATAAAGCTATCATTCAGAATTGAAAGATCAGATAAAGGGCTTTACAGATAAGAAAAAGCTAAAGGAGTTCATCACCACCAAACCAGTATTATATGAAATGCTGAAAGGTATTCTTTAAGCAGAGGAAGAAGAAGAAAAAGGTAAAGATAAAAATTATGAACAACAAATACATATCTATCAACAAGTGAATCTGAAAATCAAGTGAATAAAAAAATCTGATGAACAGAATAAACTGGTGAATATAATAGAATCAGGGGCATAGAAAGGGAGTGGACTGATAATTCTCAGGGGGAAAGGGGTGTGGGGGGTGCGGGAAGAGACTGGACAAAAATCGTACACCTATGGATGAGAACAGTGTGGGGGGGTAAGGGCAGAGGGTGGGGTGGGAACCGGGTGGAGGAACTATGGGGGGAAAAACAGGAACAATTGTAATAATCTGAACAATAAAGATTTATTAAATAAAAATAAAAAAAATAAAGTTTCAATATTGTCCTTCAGTTTCACTTGTATTTTCTCTCTATTCATTCCAATGGCAATTGATATGCACACGTGATTTTAAAGTAATAAAGCTGGCAGTGGTAAACTAGATAATTGAAACTAATCCTCTCATGGAGGAAACCAGAAAACAGTCAAAATATTAACAAAATGTGTTTGAAGACAGCACGGCGCAATAAACAGATGTGGTTAGTTTAAACTGGGATCAAATGGGAAGTAGCCATGTCAGATTAAAAAGGTGAGAACTCACCCTAGCCGGTTTGGCTCAGTGGGTGGATCATCGGCCTGTGGACTTAAGATTCATGGGTTCAACTGAGGTCAAGGGCACATGGCTGGATTGTTAGCTTGATCTTATTTGGGGGCGTGCAGGAGGCAGCCGATCAATGATTCTCTCTCTTCTTGATGTTTCTATCTCTCTCTCCCTCTTCCTTCCTCTCTAAAATCAGTAAAAATATGTTTAAAACAATGTGTGCTGGGTCTGAAGTATTGTGTGTACCCAGCCTGCCAACAAAACTCTTGTTTTATTTATATTTACTTAAAAAATAACCAGAGTCCTCACTTGCATATACCTGTAGAATCCTGAGTTCCTAAAGCATATAATGAAGAACCAATTGCATTGTAATCATCAGCAGCACCTATGGAAAAAGGTTCAAGAATTTAATATATTTATTCTTTAATTAAAAAATACTGAGCATCTACCTGCCAAACAATGTGTATGTAATAGGAGATGGCCCAAGTCCACTGAAGGAAATGAGAAAAACTATAATACAATATGATGAATATTACATTAGAAGGAGGTACAAACTACTGTGGGAGCAGTAGAAACAGATGATTTCACCTGAGTAAGTCAGAGAAGGATTTACAGACACTGCAGAATCAGTTTGAGCTTGTAGGATGAGTGATGCCCGGTTGCAGGCTTGATCCCCAGTGGAGGGTGGGGTGGGATGGGAGTGAGAGTGGGGATGGGGGTAGTAGGGGTGGGGTGGGCGTGCAGGAGGCAGCCGATCAATGATTCTCTCTGATCATTGGTGTTTCTATCTCCCTCTGTCTCTGAAATCAATATATACATATAGATAGCTCGATCTATCTATCTATCTATCTATCTATCTATCTATCTATCTATCTATCTATCTATCTTTTTTAAAGAGCTCTATAGGTAGGATAGCCTTGGTTGCAGGTAACTAACACAATGAGCAGCTTCTGCAGGACGGGACTTTCAGGACCTCTCATGCCCATCCTGCACTTTGGGGGAACCCCACCAACCCACCATCAGGCATTATTTGCTTTGGGATTGTCCAGTTCTGTGCTGATGAAAATTTGAACCTGGGGGATAAGAAACAGGTAAGAATGTAAAACTTTCAGAGGCTCTGAAAAGCCAAGTTGGGAGAGAAGTGAAGAGAATGCAAAAAAAAGTAACTAAAATGAAAGTCACTGCAGTAGTTCCTTAAGAAAAGAAAAAAGCTTCTTCACAGAAGGGAGCCAGCGTCTCAAAACACATACCATGTTAAACTAGTTGTTTCTGTCTTTGCAACTGAGAAAACCAGGGGAGAGCGCGAACGCAGTCCCCCACTACCACAAATTATGCAGTCGAGTTTCCCACATTTGGGGAAATCGCAGGGGTCAGCACATCCGGAGTGCAATGGATAAGCCTCGCCCTGGGAAAACCACCTTCGTGATCATGGTATCTCCCCTGCCAGGTAAGTATGAGTTGCTCCGCCCGCCTCCACCCTGACCCCCACGCACGCCTCACTCTTCACACACGCTCACTCTACTCGACACGCCCCTGCACCCCCGCCGCCCCAACGACCCGAGCGCCAACCGCGCGCGTCGCGACAGCAACCCGGGGGCGCTTCCATCTCCGGATGCGGGGACGTGGAGGCGCAGGCGGAGTGGGACCGGCAGCCTCTGCGCTCCCGCTCATCTACATACGCCACGCCCTCGGCCTGACGTCCCCCGCCCCCTGTCTCCGGGTTCTGATCCGGCCTGTGGCGCGCTGGTGGCCGCGGGGGGACGAGTCCCTGACCCGGGAGGGAGGACCGGGTCTCGCCGCACCCGGCGCCCGGCAGTTGTTACGGCCCCACCGAGGGTGTGGGTCAGGGCCCGGGCTTGGTCTCGCCTTCCTGTCAACGAAAACGACACGCAGCACAGTGTCCGTTAAACTTAGGGACTAAGATCAGAGTTTCGTCATCAATTTAGCAAGAAACTTGTACTCCTCTCTCACGATCTCTCAGGGTAGATAGTGACCCCATCGTGCCACAGTGACAGGAACATTGGGACAGAATGTCCGGCCAAGGCGTCCATTCGCGGGGTACACGCGTGGGCCGGGGAGGGGGTGGCACGTCTTTGAAATGAAATGAACAGAAATGTCACTCACGCTCCGGCCTGCGGGGTTGGGTTGCCGCTCGCAGGCCGCCCGGGTTCCTCCCCCTCCTCGGGACCAGAAGGGTCCTTCCTGAGATCCGGTGGCGGCTCAAGGCGCTTCCTCCCCGGAGGCGAGCAACATGCTCGGACTCTGCGTTCCTGCGGGGTCGGGGCCACGGAGCAAAGCGAGGCAGGAGGCAAGGCTGCAGATGGCAGGGGAGGGGAGGGTCTAGCGGCGAGAAGAGGGAGACACTGTTGCAGCATCCTGTTCGTTGTAGCAGTTGTTGTTGTTAATCCTCCCCCAGAATATTTCTTCCATTGCCCTTTAGAGAGAGAGGGGAAGGGAGGTTGGTAGGGGGAGAGGGACAGAAACAGCGAAAGGAAGAGCGAGAGAGAGACAGCGATGTGAGAGTGACACGACGACTGGTTGCCTCCCAAACCTGCCTGGAGCAGGGCCAGGGATCCACCTGCAGCCCAGGTAACTGAACTCTCCACCCTTCAGTGCTCCGGGCGGATGCTCTGAACACTGAGCCACCCCGGCCAGGGCAGTCTAGCCTTCTGACTTTCAAAAACGCAACAACTGTCCTGGCTGGTTGGCTCAGTTGGTTGGAGCATCATCCTGGACACCGAAAGGTGGCAGACTCTATTCCGGTCAGGGCACATGCCCAGGTTGGGGTTCCACCCTCAGCAGGGCATCTGTGGAAGGCAACCTCTCTCACATTGATGTTTGTCTTGCTCTCTCTCTCCCTTTCTGTCTTTAAAATCAATAATAAAACATATCCTGGAGTGAGGATTAAAAAGCACCAAACAACGAAGAAAACGCTATTCCTGTGAAAAGTAATAAACTGAAGCACAACAAAATGAGGTGAGCCTGGACTTTACTGTAACAGCCCTGAACATTTAATGCAGTGTCCCCCTTGGGCACCATATCTGCAGGCACTTGAGGTCACTGTTCGAGTATTGGTGGTGTTAGCATTGATTACTTGGTTAAGGCGGGGTATCAGTTACCCAGCGCTGTGTAACAGAGTGCCCTAAAGCAATGATTTAAAATAATGACCAGCCGAGACAGGTTTGGCTCAGTGGATAGAGCGTGGGCCTGGGGATTGAAGAGTCCCGGGTTTGATTCCGGTCAAGGGCACGTACCTTGGGTGCGGGCACGCAGCTGATCGATGTTTCTCTCTCATTGATGTTTCTAACTCTCCTATCCCTCTCCCTTCCTCTCTGTAAAAAATCAATAAAATATATATAAAAAAATAAAATAATGACCATTTATTTGCTCACAATTCTTTGGATCGGCAGTTCTGGCTGGGATCAGCTGGGCAGTTCTTTGGGTCTCCAGGTCTCCAGTGGAATCACTCAAACAGCTGCAGCCAGCTGGGGCCCGGGCATGTGCCTTCAGCGGGAAACGAACCGTGACCTCCCCGCCCACACATAGGTCGAAGGTCAACCACTGAGCCACGCCGGCCGGGCCATCACCGTTTTTATTGATTTGGATGTTCAAATGTTCTCGGATCGGGCCTATGAAAGCCCCTTCGAATCGGCTGCCTTTGGAGATGTTCACAGGCTTTTTGGAGCATTTCCTTATTTTCTGGCACAGCGTGTTCCAGGCTCGTCCAGGGAAGGGGTCCACTTCCCTGGCTCCCTGAAAATCATCTATTTCTCCAAAGAGCCTGGTTCTTTTCATTGGGGAATGGCATTTGGAAAGCAAGAACAGCCCGCTGGGTGTGCTTATTGTTACCAGGTGTCTTCACGTGGAGGCCCCTTCGGTGGATGAGGCTAGGAAATACTACGTACATTCCCTACACATATCTAGGTCTATTAAGAAGTATGAGGCCCTACTGATATCTTCAATTCCAGTTTCCCACTTAACACCACACCCTTCCTCCTTGTCCTCCCATTCCGTACTGGACTCCCTGCATCCCTTTACTTATTAAATCCCACATACACACAGCATCGTTACAGAATTGTTACAATCATATCGCCATGAAAAACAAACCTACTGTGGGACACTTTCGTATTGGTTGTCAGGTCTTGTCCTCAGACTCAACGATGCATATGGTCAGCTCCATCTACTTTCCCTCTGTACCCTTCAGTGCCATAGTCCCAGAAGGCTCTCTGAATATGCTCTTTATGCCTCCCTGGCCTTGATCCATGCTCTTCCCTTTTTATTTGAAATTCTCTTCCTTACACATTACCTGGTAAAGATTTGCTCATCCTACAAGCTCAAACTCATTCTGCAGTGTCTGTAAATCCTCCTATGACTTACTCAGGTGAAATCATCTGTTTCTAGTGCTCCCACAGTAGTTTGTACATCCTTCTATTGTAATATTCATCATATTGTATTATAGTTTTTCTCATTTCCTTCAGTGCACTTTGGCTATCTCCTATTACATACACATTGTTTGGCAGGTAGATGCTCGGTATTTTTGAATTAAAGATTAAATATATTAAATTCTTGAACCTTTTTCTATAGGTGCTGCTGATGATTACAATAGAATTGGTTCTTCATTATATGCTTTAGGAACTCAGGATTCTACAGATATATGCAAGTAAGGATTCTGATTTTTTTTAAAGTAAATATAAATAAAAGAAGAATTTTGTTGGCAGGCTGGGCACACACAATACTTCAGACCCAGCACACATTTTTTAAAAAAAATATATTTTATTGATATTTTACAGAGAGGAAAGGAGAGGGATAGAGAGTTAGAAACATCGATGAGAGAGAAACATCGATCAGCTGCCTCCTGCACACCTCCTACTGGGGATGTGCCCGCAACCAAGGTATGTGCCCTTGACAGGAATCGAACCTGGGACCTTTCAGTCCGCAGGCTGACGCTCTATCCACTGAGCCAAACCGGTTTCGGCCCAGCACACATTTTTTTAAAACATATTTTTATTGATTTTAGAGAGGAAGGGAGAGGGAGAGATAGAAACATCAATGAAGAGAGAGAATCATTGATCTGCTGCCTCCTGCACGCCCCCAAATGGGATCGAGCCCGCAACCCGGGCATGTGCCAGTCACCAAAATCAAAACTGGAACCTTTCAGTCCGAAGGCCGACGCTCTACCTACTGAGCCAAACGCGCTGGGGCTGTTTAACCTTTATTGTTGAGAGTATTACAGATGTCTGCCCTTTACCTCCCAAACCACTGTCCCCCTCCATGTGGTTCCCTCCCCATCTCAGTGAAATTTTACAAATTTAACACATCCATGTAATGAACACCCAAATCAAGAAAGAGAACATTACCAGCAACCCAGATGCCCTTCCTAGCTACCAATTCCTATAAGGCTAACCACTATCCTAGCTTCTAACAGCATAGGTTAGTTTTATTTTCATGTTTTCTATAAATGCAGTATGCATTCTTTTGTGTCTAGTTTCATTTAGTCAACATTATGTACATAAGATTCATCCATGTTGTTACAAGTAGGTATATTTCCTTCATTCTTACTACTGTATAGTATGCTATTGCAAGGATATACTAAATTTATCTGTTCTACTGTTGGTAGACCATTGGATAGTTTCTAGTTTGGAGCTCTTTACAAATGGTACTGCTAAGACCATTCTTGTGTATCTTCAGTTGAACATAGTGCACATTTCTGTTGGGTGTACATAACTAGAAGGGGAATTGGTGGGTCCCAGGGTATCCATGTGAAAAGATTTTTTATATATATATATATTTTTTATTATTGATATTTCACAGAGTGGAAGGGAGAGGGATAGAGAGCTAGAAACATCAATGAGAGAGAAACACCGATCAGCCGCCTCCTGCACACCTCCCACTGAGGATGTGCCCGCAACCAAGGTACATGCCCCTGACCGGAATCGAACCCGGGACCTTTCAGTCCGCAGGCCGACGCTCTATCCACTGAGCCAAACCGGTTTTGGTGTGAAAAGATTTTGTAGATATTTCCAAAACATTTCCCTAAGTGATTGTATCAGTTTACATTCCCACCAGAAAGAATGAGCATTGGGTTGTTGCACAAGCTTGTAATACTTGGTACTGCTTTATTTTTATTTTATTTTAGCTATTCTGGTGGATGTGCAAGGTTTTTTATTTTAACATTTAAAAAAATACATTTTTATTGATTTCAGAAAGGAAGGGAGAGTGGTAGAGAGATAGATTTATCAATGATGAGAGAAAATCATTGATCAGCTGCTTCCTACAGACCCCACACTGGGGACTGAGCCTGCAACCTGGACATGTGCCCTGACTGGGAATCAAACCGTGACCTTCTGGTTCATAGATTGACACTCAACCACTGGGCCATGCCAGCCGGGCTTAACTTTTTATTTTGACAACAATTTCATACTTACAGAAAAGTTGCAAGAATAAGACCAAAAATTCATATACATGCATCACCCAGATATCCCAAATGTTAAAACTTTCTACATTGCTTAAAGTTCTTTGTCTTTTCTGCCCTTTGTGTACATCTCTGTGTTTTTCATAGGTTAGATTTTCTTTTATTTATGGCCAAGTACTATTGTATTGTGTAAATGTACCACAGCTTTTTTTTTTTTTTTTTTTAATGTATTGATGTTAGAGAGAGGAAGGGAGAGAAAGAGAAAAACATGGATTTGTTGTTCCACTTCTTTTTTTTTAAATATATTTTATTGATTTTTACAGACAGGAAGGGAGAGGGATAGAAAGTTAGAAACATCGATGAGAGAGAAACATCGATCAGCTGCCTCCTGCACACCCCCTACTGGGGATGTGCCCGCAACCAAGGTACATGCCCTTGACTGGAATCGAACCTGGGACCCTTGAGTCTGCAGGCCAACGCTCTATTCACTGAGCCAAACCAGCTAGAGCTGTTCCACTTCTTTATGCATTCATTGGTTGGTTCTTGTATTTGCCCTGACCAGGGATCAAACCCGCAACCTTGGCATATCTGGATGATGCTCTAAGTAACTGAGCTACCCAGCCAGGGCTACATCTCTGTTGCTTAAGATAAATAATTTTAGCATACTAGTATAACCAACATGATTTTCAATGATTCCCCTTAATGTCATCAAATATCCATAAGACAGATGTTTCCAGTAGTCTCAAAATTGGCTTTTTACAACGGAATTTTTTTGAGTCAGCATCCAAACAAGGTCCCCATCTTGTATTTTGTTGACATAGTCCATCTTTATCAAACTCTGATTCTCCTGAATGGAGAGTTCTCACCTTTAAAAAAAAAAAAATTTTATTGATTTCAGAGAGGGAAGGGAGAGGGAGAGATAGAAACATCAATGATGAGAGAGAATCATTGATCGGCTGCCTCCTTCACACCCCCCACTGGGGATTGAGCCCACAACCCAGACATGTGCCCTTGACTGCAGTTAAACCCAGGACCCATTAGTCCACAGGCCAATGCTCCACCCACTGAGCCAAACAGGCTAGGATGAGTTCTCACCTTTTTAATCTGACATGGCTACTTCCCATTTGATCCCAGTTTAAACTAACCACATCTGTTTATTGTGCTGTGCTGTCTTCAAACACATTTTGTTAATATTTTGACTAAGTTTTCTGGTTTCCTCCGTGCGAGGATTAGTTTCAATTATCTAGTTTATCACTGCCAGCTTTATTACTTTAAAATCACGTGTGCATGTCAATTGCCATTGGAATGAAGAGAGAGAAAATACAAGTGATGCTGAAGGACAACATTGGAACTCTTTATAGCCAAGCAATTGAGTCTAATATAGAGTTCTTCCATAAATTCACTAATTTCATTTGATCTCATCTTTTTTTTTTCTGTTCCTTTTTTTTTTTTTGGTCAGAGTTACAAAGGAAAGTAACAGGCTGGTAGAAAGGAAACTCAGATTACATAGGAATGAATACTGAAGTTATTTATACCTTTAACTAGAGGCCTGATGCACGAAAACTCGTGCAAGAGTCGGCGTTCTTTCCCTGGCTGCCAGCACCGGCTTCCCTCTGGCACCCGGAACCTGGGCTTCCCTCCAGCCCAGCTTGGTCAGGAAGGATGTTTGGAATGATGTCCAGAAGACATCTGGTCTAATTAGCATATTACCCTTTCATTACTATAGATTATGTACAGTAATTGAGAAAGAAAATACTGAGTTTAGAATATGTGATGAATAAATGCCAATTTTCTTCCCCTTTTTCAGAAAATAGAAGCACAAGTGTCTGCTGACCAGGACCTCAAACTTTCTGACCTTTTACAGTATTACTTAAGAGAATCTCAAGCTGACCTGGCTGGTTTGGCTCAGTGGATAGAGCGTCAGCCTGCAGACTGAAAGGTCCTGGGTTCAAGTCTGGTCACGGGCACATGCCCAGGTTTCGGGCTTGGTCCCCATAGGGGGCTTGTAGGAGGCAGCCTATCAATGATTCTCTCATCATTGATGTTTCTCTTTCTCCTTTCCTCTCTAAAATCATAAAAAAAAATATATATATTTAAAAAAAAGGGAAGCTCAAGCTGCTAAGGTAACTTTATTTTTGATTGTTTTTTAAATTAACTTTAACAAAAAGCCATCTCTTTAAAGTTGTTAGACTTAAGATTGTCAATGGTGATTTATCTCTTGATTTTATTTTTTTAATATATTTTATTGATATTTTTACAGAGACGAAGGGAGAGGGATAGAGAGTTAGAAACATCGATGAGAGAGAAACATCGATCAGCTGCCTCCTGCACACCCCCTACTGGGTACGTGCCCGCAACCAAGGTACATGCCCTTGACCGGAATCGAACCTGGGACCTCTCAGTCCGCAGGCTGACGCTCTATCCACTGAGTCAAACTGGTTTCGGCTCTCTTGATTTTAAATGATTATTTTTCTTTGTTTCTTTATTGAGAGAATGAGAGAGAGAGAGAGAGAGAGAGAGAGAGAGAGAGAGAGAGAAACATGGATATGTTGTTCCACTTATTTACACATTTGTTGATTGATTCATGTATGTGCTCTGAACGGGGATCGAACCCACAGCCTTACTTATCAGGGCAACACTCTAACCAACTGACCTGCCCAGTCAGGGCTAAAGTATGTTTTCAAGTCTGACTTGTTTTTTCTCCTTTTAGTAAATGTAAGTCAGGGGAAAATAAAAATCTCCTCTGTAAACTTCATGTACAATATAGTCTAAAACTTTTTTACTTAGTGTGGTAAAATACCTGCAAAAATAAAAGTAAAACCCCCAAATAACGGTTGAATAGCTAAAGGATTCCTAGTTTGGTCTATGTAAGTCCGCTACTGAAGGTGAGAGAAAGAGATCCGTAAAACAAGGATAACAAATGTTTGTTCTGGAGATGAAAAGTAGAATCTTTCCTTTGTATGCCCTCAGGGTGTAACATATTCTTTACCTAAATTGTAGGATTTGTTTGTGAGAAGACCCTTGCAAAGCGTGGTAGTCAAATCATTTCTATATTAAGCAACCCTCCATCCCCTGCCCCCACACTGCTGCTTCCAGCCTACCCCCACCCCCAAGTACTCTACAAATGTAAGAAGCCAAGGGATGTACCATCCACTCTAACGCCTCCCCCCAAAGGCCACTGTGGTACAAACAGATCAACTGTTGGGTATGTATAGCTTTTTGCTGTCCTTGCTATTTCTTGGCATTTACAGAGAGCATCTTCACATTTCCAAAGCGCTGTACCAACATTTATTAATCCTCACAACACCCCTGTGAGGTAGGTCAATATGTCTTGTGTAGTAGAAACACTGAGGCAGAGAGAGAGGTCAAGTGAACCTGCCTGGGGCCGCAAGGGCACCCCGTGAAGGAGCCCCACCGAATCCTGAAACTAGGGCTCTCCATCCCACATTCACCCGCTTGGTGAGCACTGCATGGACATATTTCCACCAGTGAAGGTGACATGAAGGACAAAGCACACAGAGCTCTCAGTCAGCAAAACAATCAACAGTTCAAATGCAGAGTGACGAGAGAAATCTTCACCAGCACAGCAGCGAGGCTGTGGAGGAAGCCGAATCATGCGGACGAGGCTTGAGGCGCAGGCCGGGCCTTCTTCAGAACCCATCCGAGCGGTGACCAACCCAAATGCCTGTGGTTTCCAAATGGGAGAAAACTCAGAAGAAGACAGTGGGAAAAGCCAACCACTCAACCTAATCTTAAATAGGCATGGCATAATGTTCACCCACATTAGAAAGGCCAGTATGTTTGTAACTACTGACAATTAGTAGCCTTTATGGCACCCAAACTTTATTCCACGTATTTCTGTTTCTTTTCCACCAGCACGAGTTGTTCCCTATAGCAGACTTCTCTCTCTCTCTCTCCATACCAATCTGTACACTGGCATGACTACCAACTACCGGCTCAATGGCATATGTCATGTGGTTCATTGGTGAGCTAGGGATGGAATCCAGGAAACCATAGCAGGCCATATTCTCGGCTCCTGGATTTTAGAAACAGTTGTCTCTAACCGGCCTCTGCCCAATTCCATCTTCTATGAAGTGCCAGAAGCACAGCAGCGGTCCATGGTTTTGTCAAGGGATGGGGGAACTTGGTTCACTCTGTCACTCTAAAGGAAAGAAGGAGAACGAAGAACTGCTCTGTAAGGCATGATAGAGGAGTAGATTCAGTAGAGCTACCCCAGCTTTTAGAGTGATGCAATGACCAGAGTTAAAAACCATCACTGTTATCACCGTTTATTTGACAATAGTTGGTTTAGTCTACAAGTTTAAGGCAAACATACTAATGCATTTGCTTTTCTTCAGAAATCATACTTAGAAAGATTACATAAAGTCTGTCCCAAAACTTCTAAGAAATATTCATTAATTAAAAATAAGTCTGATTAAGATGTTTTACCAGGATACATAAATGAACTAAGGTGGCATACATTTCCTTAAAAACAAAATTCAAAAAAAGGTGGTGGCAATCTTTATCTTGTTTGAAGAATATATTTGGAAAGGGTTAAACTTCAGAAATTACTTAAAGGTAAGTAAGATTGGCAGCCATAAGGAATACCATTCATAAAATAAAGAGAGTTATAGAGGCTACTTTAGAAAAGGACTGAACTTTGGGCTTTTGAAGAGGAGGAGCGCAGGAGCAGCAACTACTGCCCCGGGGAGCCGCAGTGCGGGTGCGGGGGGAGGGGGGGCAGCGCCCACCACGGCCCCCGCCGGGCTGGCAGTGCCCTGGGCCGCACCGCTCCAGGGTTTCTCAGAAAAGAGGTGAGTAGGTGCGCTTTGTCAGCTGTTCCTTTTGTTTCCAGTGAGCAGTAAATGCCGAAGATCATGAAGAAAACAAACATAAAATCTGAAGGAAGGCAGCCCTTTTTAACCCCGACGGTGGAGTGTGGCTTATGTGTCTCCATTTAACACAGCCAGGCAGTTCTGCAGCAACTGTAGGTTGCCCTAAACAGGAAGGGAGAGTCAAGTATAAAGTTCAAATAGTTTGGGAGAGTCTCATTCAAAATATAAAGTATGAAAAATCGCCCAGCTTTTAATTTGTTACAACACAGGAATTTTGGAAACAGCTACTTATTATACACAAATAGACATAAAATTATAGAATTTGTTTCACGAACAACATTTCCCACATACTACATTCTTTAGTAAACTTCCAGCTAGACCAGTATTAATGCTGTGATCTGGCACATTTGAATGAGGGCGAAATATGCCCTTTGTGTCCAGGTTAAACTACTGAACACTTTCTGGCTATAAGATAGGTTCCTATAGCCATTAACAAATAAACTCGCATAGATATATATATATAGCAGTTTTGATAAAAATGGTAAGATTTCAGACAAAAGTATTGTATGAAGTTCACACCTAAGTACCCATTTGTAAGGGGCCAAGGGATGTACCGTCCACTCTAACTATTGCAGTTTTGATAAAAATGGTAAGATTACAGTAAAAGTAGGAAATTCATACCTAAGTACCCATTTGTAAAGCACATACACTGCCATCCAAATCTGGAGATGTGTAAAGACAAACTTAAGTACAGGGTGAGGCAAAAGTAGGTTTACAGTTGTGAGTGTGTGAAGAACAGTTTATCCTGATACTATTATTACTTATAATCCTTGTATCATTTTCCATACGAACAAATGGAAGCCTACTTTTGCCCCAATATTTATGTTACATAATATATAAAACGGGGGTGAAAGAAACCCCTTCCTTCAAGTAGAAAGTCAACCGAAATGTATAAAGAATGATGAAATTAGAAAATGACCACTTGGCAACCATCATGTTAATATCAAAGTCAGGGAAAAATCACGATTAGATGCCAAAAACTGTATGATGCTAAGATGCCAATGCTGTAGCCATTAGCTACGTGCAGCTATGTAAAATTTACATTTCTGTTGGTTAAAAGTAAACATGCACAGGCCGGTATGGCTCAGTTGGTTGGGCGCTGCCCCATGAACTGAAAGGTTGTGGGGTTCGAGTACCAGTCAGGACACATGCTCAGGTGGCGGGCTTGATCTCTGGTAGGGGTTGTACAGGAGGCAGCTGATCAATGTTTCACTCTCACATTGGTGCTTCTCTCTCTCTCTCTCCCCTCTCTAAAAATCAATATTTAAAAAAGTAAAAAAAACAACACAAAAAAACCCCCCAAACAAAAACATAATAAAAACTCAGTTCCTCATTTGCACTACCCACATCTCAAGTGTTTGATAGCCGCATGAGGCCAGTGGCTACCACACTGGATAGTGGTGACTGAGCGATGAGGGACGCGTGGGAGGCTACCAATCGATGTGTCTCTCTCACATCAATGTTTCTCTCTGTCTTTCCCTCTCTCTTCCGCTCTCCCTAAAATCAATGGAAAATTATCCTCGGGTGAGGATTAACAACAGAAATCAGCCTTTCTTGGTGCCACGTACTTTCATAATTAGATTAACAAATGTTGATTCCTTTGGTGCTGGATCAATCTTTTACATTAAAATTTAGATGAAGATATAAAAGGGAAGTTCATACAGATTAGAAATGTCCACCACTTTGTAGGAATAATTAGTTTAATAGAAAATTCTTTATGACCAAAGCCATATTTTTAAAGAAACGAGTGCTCTGGGCTAAAACTAGCAAGCTAAACTCTAACAGCTATAACTGTAGCCTGCACTTACATTGTAAAAATTAAATGCTCGGTAAATAAAGAATTCTAGAGATGTGTTGCACACTGTGAACATACTCAACACGACTGAACTGTACACTTACTAGTTCTTACCGATGGGCCCTGGCCAGTGTGGTTTGGTGTTTAGGGCATCGCTACCAGTCAGGGCATGTACCCAGGTTGCAGGTTCGATCCCTGGTCAGAATGTGTATGGAAGGCAACCAATGCATATTCCTCTCTCTCTTTCTGTCTCTCCCTCTAAAATCAATGAAAACAGCCCTGGCCGGTGTGGCTCAGTTGGTTGAGTGTCATCCTTGCACAGAAAGGTCACCAGTTCCATGCCTAGGTTGTGGGTTTGATCCCTGGTAGGGGTGAATGCAGAAGGCAGCCAATCAATGATTCTCCTCACTGATGTTTCTCTCTCTCTCCTCCTTCTTCTTCTCTGAAATCAATAAAAATATATTAAAAATTTTTTTCAAGTGGTATTTGTATATATTTAGAAAGATTATTTTGTTTGTTAATCCTTACCCAAGGATATTTTTTCCATTTACTTTTTATTTATTTTTTCCCCCATTGATTTTTTAGAAAGAGTGGAAGAGAGGGAGGGAGGGGGAGCGGGAAGGGGAGAGAGAGAGGGAGAGAGACAGGAAGAGGGAGAGAGAGAGGGAGAGAGAGAGACATCGATTGGTTGCCTCCTGAACACACCCCTACCAGAGCTGGGGATGGAACCTGCGACCCAGGTACATACCCTTGACTGGGAATCAAACCCGACCCTTCAGTCTCAGGGCTAATGCTCTAACCACTGAGAAAAACTGGTGGCCAGGCAGAAAGATTTATTATTTTTTTAAAAAAATATATATTTTAATTTTTACTGATTTCAGAGAGGAAGGGAGAGGGAGAGAGAGATAGAAACATCAATGATGAGAGAGAATCATATTAATATCAAAGTCATGGAAAACACTGGGGACCGAGCCAGCAACCCTGGCATGTGCCCTTGACCAGAATCGAACCTGGGACCCTTCAGTCTGCAGGCTGATGCTCTATCCACTGAGCCAAACCAGCCAGGCAAAAGATTTATTTTTTAAACAGCTAGTAAAAAAAAAAAAGGTACTGGTTTCCATATTAGATACCAGAGTCTTGCAGAGCTGACCACCAAAGTCATTATAGATATTATTTTTGTTTGAATGACATCACTTAAGAAATCTCTCTCTCTCGCCAAAACCGGTTTGGCTCAGTGGATAGAGCGTCGGCCTGCGGACTGAAGGGTCCCGGGTTTGATTCCGGTCAAGGGCATGTCCCTTGGTTGCGGGCACATCCCCAGTGGGAGGTGTGCGGGAGGCAGCTGATCGATGTTTCTCTCTCATCGATGTTTCTGGCTCTCTATCCCTCTCCCTTCCTTTCTGTAAAATATCAATAAAATATGTTAAAAAAAAAAAAAGAAATCTCTCTCAATTCTAGGATTCTCTTTTAAAATTTACTGTAAGGTTTGTGCTAAGCTTTATATTAACTACAAGAAAGAATTTAAGAGCTGTAAAAAACTCTGTAAGAGGATATTACTAAAACCAAATATTTTAAAGGAGTGAAATAAACTTGGAAAATTTAATTTCAATTTAGTAATAGTTCTTACAGTATGCTTTGGAATCAGTTTTATAACTGACTCCTTTGTAAATTATAAGCTCCTGAAACTGTTATCCCTTTATGATATTACCTTTGCATGCTTCAGTTCCAACTCTGCCAGTTCCACTAAGTTTTTTCTGAATGCTGCAACTCTTCTTGTCTTAAAATCTATAAGTTCTGTGAACAAAAGAAATTAGGGTATTTTATTTACATACTAGTGTAAAACATACCTTATTAAAGGATAATGTAATAGTACCTTGTTTTGCAGACTCTGATATTTTTTCAAATTTCTGACAACATAATTGTTGGGATGTTTCTGCCTGTAAAACATCTTTATTTTTGGCTCTTGCTTTATCCAGTGCTTTATTAGCATTTTCATAATCCACTAGTGACCTAGATCTTCGATAGAGGAGATCCTATAAAACATAATGCAAACTGTTGGACAAAAATAGACAGAGGCAAAGAAGCATTGAACAGACTGTCAAACTACAGCGATAAGGTAGGGGAGGGTTAGGGGGATAGAGATCAACCGAAGGACTTGTATGCATGCATATAAGCACAACCAACAGACGCAAGACACTAGAGGTGGGGGGACGAGGGCAAGTGCCAGGGGGTAGGGGAGGCCAGGGGGAGGTGAGTGGGGACAAAAAAAAAAAAAAAAAAAAAAAGAGAGAGACATATGTACTACTATTTGTAAAACCTTAAACAGTAAAATTAAAAAAAAAAATAAAAAGAAAAAAAACAAAAAACAGAATGCTTTACAATAATAGATGCTTCACATTTCTAGTAGCTACACTCAACCACCTCCACCACCGCCACCTAATCGTCCTCAGAGATAACACTTATACAGTGAATACCACATGCCAGCTAATCTTGTATTTTTTTAAATAATAGCTTTAGTGAGACATAATTCATATACCACATAGCTCACTCATTCAGATGCACAATACAATGGTTTTTAGGATGCTCACAGAGTTGCTGAACCATCATTAAAATCAATGTTAGAATATTTGTTGTCACCCCCAAAAGAAACCCCATATCCACTAATAGTAACTCTCCATTCTCAACCCCCACTCCAACCATCAATGGTTTCTGTCTCTACAAATCTGTCTATTCTGGACATGTTATTAAAAAATGAAATCATATAATATGTGGCCTTTTGTGTATAGCTTTTTTTTTTAAAGTATGTTTTTACTGATTTCATAGAGAGGAAGGGAGAAGGAGAGAGAAACTTCAATGATTAGAGAGAATCATTGATCGGCTGCCTCCTGCATGGCCCCTACTGCGGATGGAGCTGAAAACCTGAGCGTGTGCCCTGACCAGGAATTGAACAGTGATCTCCTGGTTCATAGGTTGACATTCAACCACTGAGCCACACTGGATGGACTTTCGTATGGCTTTTTAAACTTTGCATGTTTCAAATTCATCTGTGTTACAGCATGAATCAGTACTTTCCTTTTTATTGGTAAACTAGAGGTCCGGTGCATGAAATTTGTGCATGGGTAGGGTACCTAGGCCTGGCCGGTGATCAGGGCTGATCTGTGGGGCGACTGGTGGGGTGATCAGGGTCCCCACTCGTTCCCAGCTTGGCCTGGCACCACCTGCTCGCTGGCCCCGCCCCCTGCCACCACCACTGGCCACCTCCCTCTGCAGAGCAACTGGTGGGGCGATCAGGGGCCCCCATTTGCACCTGCCTTGGCTGGCCTGGCACCGCCCACTTGCCGGCCCCATCCCCCGCTGCCGCTGATTGGGGCCTGTGGGCTGGAGGCAGCTTGTGTTGAGCGTCTGCTCCCTGGTGGTCAGTGCATGTCATATTGACTGGCAGTTCCACCATTCGGTCAATTTGCATATTAGGGTTTTATATAGATTATATATATACTAGAGGCCCAGTGCACGAAATTCACGCACTTGGGGGGGGGGTGGTGGTCCCTCAGCCCGGCCTGCGCCCTCTTGCAGTCTGGGAGCCCTTGGGGGGATGTCCAACTGATGGTTCCTTAGCGCTGCCGCGGAGGTGGGAGAGGCTCCTGCCACTGCCGCTGTGCTCACCAGCCATGAGCCTGGCTTCTGGCTGAGCGGTGCTTCCCCTGTGGAAGTGCACTGACCACCAGGGGCAGCTCCTGCATTGAGCGTCTGCCCCTGGTGGTCAGTACATGTCATAGTGACTGGTTGTTCCACCGTTTGGTTGATTTGCATATTAGCCTTTTATTATATATTAGGGGCCTGGTGTACGAAATTCGTGCACTGGGGGTGGGGGTGGGGGTCCCTCAGCCCAGCCTGACCCCTCTCACATACTGGGAGCCCTCAGGGGATGTCCTACTGATGGCTTAGGACCGTTCCCCATGGGGAGCGGGCCCAAGCCGCAGTCTGTCCTCCCTTTGTGGGAGGCGACCGGGCTGATCAGGGAAAGGCCCATCACCCCGCTGCTGCAGCCACTGCCAGTCACCACAGCCACCATGGTGTTTTCATCTACACGGACTCCAGTCCCTTCACCATGAAAAAATGACAACTTTCTTTAGGTATTTTCAAGATGTGTCTTTCATAGGATATGACATTTCTTTCTTTTTTTAAATTTTTTATCCTCACCTGAGGATATGTTTCCATTGATTTTTAGAGAATGTGGAAGAGAAAGGGAAAGACAGAGAGAAACATCAAAGTGAGAGGAACACTTTGATTGGTTGCCTCCTGCATGAGCCCTGACCTGGGCCCCAGCCTGCAACCTAGGTACATGCCCTTGATCAGAATCGAACCCGGACCCTGCGGTCGGCAAGCCTAGGCATTATCCACTGAGCCAAACCGGCTAGGGCAGGATAAGACATTTCTTAGCCCTCCACAGTGGACCTTCGTTTTTTTCTCCAGGAGTGTGGTGGAAAAACCCTAGATCACCTTTTTGGATTCTTATACCCAAGTTACCAAGAATATTACCAGTGGCATACAGGGAGCTTAGCCAATGAGCGGTCAGAAAAGGTGTTTCCTCTGTAGTTCACACCAATCACGGGATGGGCCCTGCCCAGGCCTAAAGCCTCTGGCCAAAGCTTTAGGCTTGGGCAGAGGACCCCCAGCTCCCTCTGATCGCCAGCTCCACCCCTGCCCAAACCTAAAGCCTTGGGGCCTGGGCAGGGGTTCCCCAGCTCCCTCCAATCTCCGGCTCCGACCCTGCCTAGGCCTAAAGCCTCTGGCTAGAGCTTTAGGCCTGGGCAAGAGGCCCCCAGCTCCCTCCGATCACCGGCTTCACCCCTGCCCCCTAGGCTCTGATCGCAGGCTTGGCCCAGCCCAGGAGCCCCCTGGCTCAGGCCCTTCCTAGGAGTGACCCAGGCGCTGGGCGCCTATGTATGCAAATTAACCTCCATCTTTGTTGGGTTAATTTGCATACTCACTCTGATTGGCTATGGGCATAGCGGCGGTACGGTCAATATACATGTTTGTGTATTATTAGGTAAGAGGATATTTAATTCCCACCTGAGGATATGTTTTCTTTATTGATTTTAGAGAAAGGAAAGGGAGAGTGAGAGAGGGAGAGAGACAGACAGACACTGAGGTGAGAAACATGGATCAACATGGATTGGTTGCCTCCTCCATGCACCTTGACTGCACAGGACAATGTTCCAACCAAGTGAGCCACATTGGCCAGGGCCATTTTTTTTTATTACATACATTAGTACATATATATCCTTTTTCCCCCCCATTGACCTTCCCCCAGCCTCCCCTACCCCCTGTCACATGCCCTCATCCCACTCCCCCAGTGTCTTGTGTCCATTGGTGTGCTTATATGCATGCATACAAGTCCTTTTGGTTGATCTATTTCCCTCCCTCCCCAACACTCCCCAGCCTTCCCACTGTAATTTGACAGTCTGTTCGGTGCTTTATCTATCTTTTATTCATCAGGTTATAATGTTCTTTATTTTCCATAAATGAGTGAGATCATGTGATATTTTTCTTTCATTGCCTGGCTTCTTTCACTTAACATAATGTTCTCCAGGTCCATTCATGCTGTTGCAAATGGTAAGAATTCCTTCTTTTTTATAGCAGCATAGTATTCCATTGTGTAGATGTACCACAGTTTTCTAATCAACTCATCTACTGATAGGCATTTAGGCTGTTTCCAAATCTTAGCTATGGTGAATTGTGCTGCTATGAACATAGGGGTGCGTATATCCTTTCTGATGGTGTTTCTAGTTTCTTGGGATATAATCCTAGAAGTGGGATTACTGGGTCAAATGGGAGCTCCATTTTTAGTTTTTTGAGGAAACTCCATACTGTTCTCCACAGTGGCTGCACCAGTCTGCATTCCCATCAGCAGTGCATGAGGGTTCCTTTTTCTCTGCATCCTCACCAGCACTTGTCGTTTGATTTGTTGATGGTTGCCATTCTGACAGGTGTGAGATGGTACCACATTGTCATTTTGATTTGCATCTCTCGGATAATTAGTGACTTTGAGCATGTTTTCATATGTCTCTTGGCCTTCCTCTGTCTTCTTCTGAAAAGATTCTTTTTAGGTCCGTTGCCCATTTTTTTATTGGATCATTTATCTTCCTTTTATTAAGCTGTATAAGTTCCCTGTATATGTTGGAGATTAAACCTTTATCAGTGATAACATTTGCAAATATGTTCCCCCATGCAGTGGGCTCTCTTGTTGTTTTGTTGATGGTTTCTTTTGCTGTGCAAAAGCTTTTTATTTTGATGTAGTCCCATTTGTTTATTTTCTCTTAAGCTTCCATTGCCCTAGGAGCGGTATCGGTGAAGAAATTGCTTCAGCATATGTCTGAGATTTTGTTGCCTGTGGATTCCTCTAGTATTTTTATGGTTTCCCATCTTATGTTTAAGTCCTATATCCATTTTGAGTTAATTTTTGTGTATGGTGTAAGTTGGTGGTCTAGTTTCATTTTTTTTTTGCATGTATCCGTCCAATTTTCCCAACACCATTTATTGAAGAGACTGTCTTGACTCCATTGTATGTTCATGCCTCCTTTGTCAAATATTAATTGAGCACAGTGGTTTGGGTCGATATCTGGATTCTCTATTCTATTCCATTGATCTATATGTCTGTTCTTGTGCCAGTACCAGGCTGTTTTGAGAACAGTGGCTTTGTAGTACAGCTTGAAATCTGGTATTGAGATCCCATCTACTTTGTTCTTCTTTATCAGGATCGCTGTGGTTATTTGGGGTCTTTTTTTATTACAGATGAATTTTTGGAGAGTTCTTTCTAGGTCTGTGAAATATTCGGCCAGGGCCATTTTGAGTGCATTTTTATATGTGATGTGAAGAAGGGGTCCAACTTTATTCTTTCTCATGTGACTATTCAGTTGTCCAATATCATTTGTTGAAGTCTTTTCTTTCTTTTTTAAAAAAATATATTTTATTGATTTTTTTACAGAGAGGAAGGGAGAGGGATAGAGAGGTAGAAACATCAATGAGAGAGAAACATCTATCAGCCACCTCCTACCGGGGATGTGCCCGCAACCAAGGTACATGCCCTTGACCAGAAATGAACCTGGGACTGTTCAGTCCGCAGGCCGATGCTCTATCCACTGAGCCAAACCGGTCATGGCTCTTAAAAAAAAAAAAAAAATTTTTTATTGGTTTCAGAGAGGAAGGGAGAGGAAGACAAGAGATAGAAACATCAATGATGACAGAATCATTGATTGGTTGCGCCTGCACGTCGGACCGAGCTCGCAACCCAGGCATGTGCCCTTGACTGGAATCGAACCCAGGACCCTTGAGTCCACAAGCCGACGCTCTATCCAAACAGGCGAGGGCAAAGTCTTTTCTTTTCTCCACTAAACTATCTTAGCACCCTTGTCAACAATCAATTGACTGTCTCAGCAAACTAGGAACAGAAGGAACATCCTCAACTTGATAAAAACATCTGCTAAAAACCTACAACTAATATCAGATTTAATGGTGAGAAATTATAAGCTTTCCTACTAATATTAGGAACAACACAAGGATGTCCAGTATTACCACTCCTTCTCAATATCGAACTTGGAGTCCTAGCTAATGTAATCAGAAAAGAAAATAAGAAGTATACAGATTTGGAAGAAATAAATAGATGACTGTTTATGTAGAAATCTGATAAAAGAAAAAAACACATAAAAAACCCCTCCTGAACTAATAAATATAAATAATAAGGTTGTAGGATACAACATTAATAAACAAAAGTCAACTGCTATCTTATATACCAGCAATGAACAAGTAAAATTTGAAATTAAAAATACCATTAGCACGCCACGAAATAAAATACTTAGGTATCGATCTAACAAAATATATACAAAACCTGTAGGAGAAAAACTAAAAAAACTGATAAAAGAAATCAAAGAACTAAGTAAATGCAGAGATATTCCATGTTGACGGATAGGGAGACTCAATATTGTCAAAATCAATTCTTTCCCACTTGAGCTATAGATTCAAATCAGCTTTATTTGTAAAAGCTGAAAACTTTTTTTTTGTAGTTATCAAGAAAATGATCCTAAAGTTTATGTGAAGAGGCAAAAGACACAGAATAACCAATGCAATATTAAAGGAGAAGAACAAACTCTGAGGACCGACATTACTTGAAATTGAAGCCTTACTATTGTGAGAATAAACAAGTAATTTTTTCTGTCAAAGAATAGTTTAGACAACCCTCGTGTTGGCCACACGACTTGCAGCTCCCCTGGGGGCCGCCATCTTGAAATGGCAAAGGCCAATTCCTCCCTTCAAATTAGCCAATCGTGAAAGACTGTGTGCCTGTGAAGTATGGTAGCAACCATACTTGGGTAAAAATTGCTGTTTTATATATATATATATATATATATATATATATATATATATATATATATATTTTAAAATATATTTTATTGATATTTTACAGAGAGGAAGGGAGAGGGATAGAGAGCTAGAAACATCGATGAGAGAGAAACATCGATCAGCTGCCTCCTGCACACCTCCCACAGGGGATGTGCCCGCAACCAAGGTACATGCCCTTGACCGGAATCGAACCCGGGACCTTTCAGTCCGCAAGCCAACGCTCTATCCACTGAGCCAAACCGGTTTCAGCACTGTTTAATATTTTAACCTTGCTGTTTTGGGTTCTGTACTCATTTAAAAGTTATTTTGATTTTCTGAACTTATGTATGATTGAAAACTCCATTGATGGTGGTTTGAATATCCCATTGATTGTGATCTCACTGGTCACCGAAGCACATTCCTCTGGGACCCAGGACAGATAGTGATCCTAAATTGTCTCAGTAGCTACAGATAACTGAGTTTCAGTTGACTCAGTGGTCCCAGAATCTGGACAGCACAATTATTCTAAATTGTCCAGGTGGTCCCAGATAATGCATTTCTGTTGATTCAGTGATTTGTAGATACTTTAGATAACTAAGTTGCTCATATTCTGCTTCTGTAAAAATGCTTTTCGCGAAACAGGTTCCTCATTCCAGACCCAAAGATGTAATCAATACTTTTGTGATATTCTGCCAATATAAGCCAGCTGTGGCAAGCTGTTCAGGGCTGCGAGGTCTGGAGCACTTTTGCTCCCTCGTATGCCGCCGGCTTTTAATAAATGACTCCATAATTGGACCTTTTCTTGTGGTGTCCTTTGTAAGATGGGGGTTACACTACAACACCTGAGCTCCACTCAAGAGTGAGGGACAGGTCATGTGCATCAGGATTAAAAAGCCGAGCAGACGCCTGCTCAGTGTGCACGTGCTTCTAGACCATGTGCTGTGCACCCTTGTACGTAGAAGTAAAGATATCTGCCTTGCTGCCTGGTTCCCCAATATGTTCTGTGTTCTACCAGGACCCCTGAATTTGGAGTCTCGCCTTATTCCTTTTTTTTTTTTTTAAATATATTTTATTGATTTTTTACAGAGAGGAAGGGAGAGGGATAGAGAGTTAGAAACATCGATGAGAAAGAAACATCGATCAGCTGCCTCCTGCACACCTCCTACTGGGGATGTGCCCGCAACCAAGGTACATGCCCTTGACCGGAATTGAACCTGGGACTTTTCAGTCCGCAGGCCGACGCTCTATCCACTGAGCCAAACCGGTTAGGGCTCGCCTTATTTCTTACACTATAAAGCTACAATAATCTAAACAGTGTGGTACTGGTGGAAAATAAAAGATAAATAGATCCATAGAACAAAATAAAGCTCAGCGCTAGACCTATAGTCAACTGATCTTGGATAAAGGAGCAAAGGCAATACAGTGTAGAAAAATCCACTTTTTCAGCATGGTGCTGGGAAAACTGGACATTCACATGCAAAGAAATAAATTCATACACACAGACCTTACACCCTTTACAAAAATTAAAGTAGATCATAGACCTACATGTAAAAGGTAAAACTACAAAACACCTAGAAGATAGTGTAGGAGAAAATCCAGATGATCTTGGGTTTGGTGATCACCCAAGGCATGATCTATGAAAGAAATAATTGTTAAGGTGGAGTTCTTTAAAATTAAAATTTTCTGCTATGCAGCCCTGGCCGAGTGGCTCAGTTGCTTGGAGTTTCATCCCGTACACCAAAAAGGTGCAGGTTTGATCCCCAGTTGACAACTGATTGATGTTTCTCTCTCTTTGCCTTCCTCTCTCTCTCTAAAAATCAATAAAAACATATCCTTGGGTGAGGATAAAAAAAGTTTCTGCTATGCAAAAGACACTGTCAAGAGGATGAGAAGACAAGCCACAGACTAAGATAAAATATTTACAAAAGACATATCTGATAAAGGACTGCTACCTAAAATATACAAAGAACTCTTATGATTCAACAATAGAAAATGAATTCAATTTAAAAATTGGCCAAAGGGCAATTTTAAAAATAGACACTTCACCAAAGAAGATACATAGATGTCAAATAAGTATGTGAAAATATGCTTCACATCACTTGTCATCAGGAAAATACAAATTGGAACAATGAGATACCATCACACACCTTTTAGAATGGCCAAAACCCACATTGACAACTCCCAGTGCCAGTAAGGATGAGAAGCAACAGCAACTCTCAGAAATGCAAAATAGAACAGCTACTTTGGAAAATGGTTTGGCAGAACTAAACACACTCTTTCCATATGATCTAGCAATTGTGTTCCTTGGTATTTACTCAAAAGAGTTAAAAACATATGTCCACCCAAAAGCCTGCACATGAATGTTTATAGCAGCTTTATTCATAATTGCCAAAACTTGGAAGCAACCATGATGTCCTTCAGTAGGTCAATGGACAAATAAACTTGGTAATCCAGACAACGGATTATTACTCAGTGCTAAAAGGAAATGAATTATGAAGCTATGAAAAGACATAGAGGAAACTTACATGCATATTACTAAGTGGGAAAAGCCAGTCTGAAAAGGCCCAACTATATGACATTCTGGAAAAGGCAGAACTATGGTGACAAGTATAAAGACCAACAGGGGTTAGGAGGAAGGAGGATGAAGAGGTGGAGCACGGAGGATTTTTAGGGTGGTGAAACTATTCCGGATGACACTCATACGGTGAATACATGTCATCACACATTTGTTAAAACCAACAGAACGTGCAACACTGAGAGTGAACTCTAGTATAAACTACGTTCTCTATTGTTTGGCTTCTTTCACCATCTTTTTAAATTCATCCATGTTGTTGCTTGAATGAGACGTTCATTGCTTTTTAATGCTGAGTAACATTCCACTGTATGGCTGGCTATACCACAATTTATTTATCCACTCACCTGTTGGTGGACATTTGGGTTGTTGCTGCCAGTTTTCAGCTATTACAAATAAAGCAGATATGAACATCTGTGGGGACATATGCTTTAAAATACCTAAACTGAAATTATTGGATCATAGGGTAGTCTATGCTTAAGTTTTAAAGAAACTGTTATACTTTTCCAAAGTATTGCATCATATTTCCACTGTGTATGAAAGTTCCAGTTGCTATAATTTTAAAAAATAGTTTATTGATATTTAGAGAGAGAGGAAGGGAGAAGAGAGAAATATCAATGTGAAAGCCCAACACTGATCAGCTGCCGCCTGCATGCCCCACACCGGGAATCCGAATTGAACCAGCAGCCCTTCATTGTACAGGATGACCCCCAACTAACTGACCCACACGGCCAGGGCCAGTTGCTATAATTTTTGTCAGAATTTTTCCATTTTAGTCATTCTAATTAAGGAGTATGGTGATATGCAATTGTAGTGTTTTTTTTTTTTTTTTAATTCTTACAATTTTACATTTTTTTAAAAATCATCACCCTAGAATATTTTTTCCATTGATTTTTAGAGAGAGTGGAGGAGAGAGGAAAAGACAGAGAGAAATATTGATGTGAGAGAAACACATAGATGGGTTGGTTAACTCATGCACGTGCCCCAACCAGGGCTCGGACCGGGGAAGAGCCTGCAATCGAGGTATGTGCCTTTGACCTTAATCAAACCTGGGACCCTTCGGTTCCCACTGAGCCAAACCGGCTACAGCAAGTTTCAATTCTTTCTTATGATTACTAAAAAAATTTGGATTTACTTTTAAAGCGATGTTCTGTTCTAAAAAGTTTTCTATTAACAACTATATATTATAATAAAATAATAAATTTAAAGTCTTCAAAAGTGACCAATTCATTTTATCCTGGCCCATCCAATGTAAATCGTTTATAAGACACAATCTGATTTAAAATAATTTTATATGGATGGTATATTTGCAAGTACCCAAGTCCTCAAATTTAAAAGAATTCTTTATAATTTATTTTTTAAAAAAATGTTTTATTGATTTTTTACAGAGAGGAAGGGAGAGGGATAGAGAGTTAGAAACATCGATAAGAGAGTAACATCGATCAGCTGCCTCCTGCAACACCCCCTACTGGGGATGTGCCCGCAACCAAGGTACATGCCCTTGACCGGAATCGAACCTGGGACCCTTGAGTCCGCAGGCCGACGCTCTATCCACTGAGCCAAACCGGTTAGGGCAAGAATTCTTTATAATTTAATAAGAAATGAAAGAATGGCCGAGACCGGTTTGGCTCAGTGGATAGAGCGTTGGCCTGCGGACTGAGAGGTCCCGGGTTCGATTCCGGTCAAGGGCATGTACCTTGGTTGCAGGCACATCCCCAGTGGGAGGTGTGCAGGAGGCAGCTGATCGATGTTTCTCTCTCATCGATGTTTCTAGCTCTCTATCCCTCTCCTTTCCTCTCTGTAAAAAATCAATAAAATATATATAAAAAAAAAAAAAAAAAAAAAAGAAATGAAAGAATGGCGTTCAAAGCACCACTGATCAAATGGGAATTTTCTGTGCAATATCTCAATTGATAAATTAACATTCATTTTGGAGTATTTGAGTCACTAAGTTTTCTACGGTTTTTTAAAAAAATTCTTTATTGTTTAAAGTATTACATATGAATCTTTTCTCTCCCATTGATCTCTCCCCGCTCGTTCACTGCCCCTCCCCCACCCAGCCACTGACTGTGTCCATGGGTTATGCTGATATGCATGCATACAAGTCCTTTGGTTGATCTCTTACCCCCTCACTGCCCCCCTCCTTCCCCTGAGGTTGGTTTGTTCGATGCCTCTTTTCTGTGCTTTTAAGATGTTTTTGCTAAACTTGTTTTTGATTAGTAAGAGTTTTAGTCTTGTACCTAGGCAGATTTCCAAAAGTAAACTTGTGTTGCCTTAAAATAAAACCTATCCTTGTTTTATGGATCTCTCTTTCTCTCACCTTCAATAGCGAACTTATATAGACCAAATTAGGAATCCTTTAGCTATACAACTGTTATTTAAAAAAAAAAAAAAAAAAAAAAAAAAAAAAAAATATATATATATATATATATATATTGATTGATTGCAGAGAGGAAGGGAGAGAGAGAGAGATAGAAGCATCAATGATGAGAGAGAATCATTGATCAGCTGCTTCCTGCATGCCCCCTACTGGGGATCAAGCCTGCAACCCGGGCATGTGCCCTGACCGAGAATTGAACTGTGACCTCCTGGTTCATAGGTCAAAGCTCAACCACTGAGCCACGCCTGCTGGGCTATTTGGGGGTTTTACTTTTGTCTTTGCAGGCATTTTTCCAGAATAAGTATACCAAATTCATATACATTTTTATTTACCCCTGACTTACAATTTCTAAAAATCAGACCTGAAAACATACTTTAGCCCTGACCAGGTATCTCAGGTGGTTAGAGCGTTGCTCCGATAAGCCAAGGCTGTGGGTTTGAATCCCAGAAGAATCAATCAATGAATGCATAAGTAAGTGGAAAAACAAATCCATGTTTCTCTCTCCTTTCCTCTCAAATCAATAAATTAAAGGAAGAAAGAAAAAAAGGAAAATATAATTTAAACTCAAGAGATAAATCATCTTTGACAATCTTAAGTCTAACAACTTTAAAGAAATGGCTTTTTGTTAAATAGTTCATTTAAAAAAAAAATAAAATAAACAGCCCTAGCTGGTTTGGCTCAGTGGATAGAGCGTTGGCCTACACACTGAAGGGTGCTGGGTTCGATTCTGGTCAAGGGCACATGACCGGGTTGCGGGCTCAATCCCCAGGAGGGTGAGTGCTGGAGGCAGCCAATCAATGATTTTCTCATCATTGATGTCTCTCTCTCTCTCTCTCTCTCTCTCTCTCTCTCTCTCTCTCTCTCTCCTCTCCCCCTTCCTCTTTGAAATCAATAAAAATATAAAACACACACACACACACACACACAAACCCTAATCAACAATAAAGTTACCTTAGCAGCTTGAGATTCTCTTAAGTAATATTTTAAAAGGTCAGAAAGTTTGAGGTCCTCATCAGCAGACACTCGTGCTTCTATTTTCTGAAAAAGGGGAAGAAAATTGGCATTTATTCATCACTTATATTATACACTCAGTGTTTTCTTTCTTAATTACTGTAAATAATTAAAGTTATAAATAACTATAGTTAAAATTAAAAAACCCTGCACATCTACCAGAATAGCTAAAATAAAACAGTACCAAGTATTACAAGCTTGTGCAGCAACCCAATGCTCATTCTTTTTGGTGGGAATGTAAACTGATACAATCATTTAGGGAAATGTTTTGGAAATAACTACAAAATCTTTTCTTCACATGGATACCCTGGGACCCACCAATTCCCCTTCTAGTTATGTACACCCAACAGAAATGTGCACTATGTTCAACTGAAGATACACAAGAATGGTCTTAGCAGTACCATTTGTAAAGAGCTCCAAACTAGAAACTATCCAATGGTCTACCAACAGTAGAACAGATAAATTTAGTATATCCTTGCAATAGCATACTATACAGTAGTAAGAATGAAGGAAATATACCTACTTGTAACAACATGGATGAATCTTATGTACATAATGTTGACTAAATGAAACTAGACACAAAAGAATGCATACTGCATTTATAGAAAACATGAAAATAAAACTAACCTATGCTGTTAGAAGCTAGGATAGTGGTTAGCCTTATAGGAATTGGTAGCTAGGAAGGGCATCTGGGTTGCTGGTAATGTTCTCTTTCTTGATTTGGGTGTTCATTACATGGATGTGTTAAATTTGTAAAATTTCACTGAGATGGGGAGGGAACCACGTGGAGGGGGACAGTGGTTTGGGAGGTAAAGGGCAGACATCTGTAATACTCTCAACAATAAAGGCTGAACAAAAAATTTCACTGAAAAGTACACTTTTGATATGTGCTGTTTCCTATATGTATAATATACTTAAATACAAAGTCCTGAAGTTTCTACAAAATATTACTTTATGGAGAAATAAACTCAGGAAACTTTGTAACCCAATAGTAAAAGCATAGACACAAAGAATATCCAAAAGTGATGGAGATACATCAATTTAGACAGATTGGGATTACATGCTTTATGGATGCTGGATGCTTTTAAACAAGGCTCTTCTTACATTAAGAAGTACGGTATGTGCCCTTCCCCTGAATCTGAGCTCTGAGACTGCTTGACTGACGCAGAAGTGATGCTGTGGCAGTTTCCAGGCTTAGGTCTTATTAAACTAGCAGCTTCCACTTCCCACCATGAGGGATGCCCACTTTATTTATTTATTTGTTTGTTTGTTTATTTATTTATTTCAGAGAGAAAGGGAGAGGGAGAAAGAGCTAGAAACATCAATGATGAGAGAGAATCATTGATGGGTTGCCTCCTGCATGCGCTCCACTGGGGATCGAGCCAGCAACCTGGGCATGTGCCCTGACTGGGAAATGAACCATGATTTCCTGGTTCATAGGTTGATGCTCAACCACTGAGCCACACCGATTGGGCTGGGATTCTCACTTTTAGAACCTACCCACTGTGTTGTGAGGAAGCCTCAACAATTCCTTGGAAAAGCCACGTGTAGGTGTTATAGCTAATAGCCCTAACAGCAGTCTCAGCTGACAGCCAGAATCAACCCCAGACATGAGTGAAAGAGCCTTTAGATGATTCCAGTCCCTAGCCTTCATATCTTCCCTATTGAGGTCACCATGGAGCAGAAGCACACCATCAGGGATGTGCCCTTTCTGAATTCCTGACCCAAAGAATCCATTAGCATAATAAAATGGTTGTCGTTTTAAGCTACCGATTTCAGGATGCTTTGTTACACAGCAAGAATAACCAGAATACCATGCAAATACTAAAAGAAATAAGGACTGTGGTGGCTATGGAAATGCACCACGCAGATCTCCTTTAAGAGAAATTGCTTACTCCAAGGAACATAGTTGATTGGTAGTCTCAACTGCAATTTCTCTGGATCCAGAACCATGTTCGTACCAAGGTAATCTGCCACCCTCTCCTTCTTGTCTCGGCTGTACCCAGACAATGACAAAGCACAATGCCAGCCCATTTCTGCCTGACACAGAATTCCTTTAATGGGCAACTCTGGCTCAAAGACTCCTCTCTGACCTGGACGGAACATTCTTAGAACTCTGCTACAGTTTGGAACTCTTCCTACCTAGTCCTCTTTCCTCTGCCTTCTTCTTTCACAGGTATAGACCTGCATTGTGGTCTGTAGGCTCTTCCTGTCTATTCTTGCTCCTTCCTCTTTGTTCCTCACTATAAATCTCTTGCATATCTAATCCCATCCTGTCATCCCAGCCAGTGTGGTCCAGTTGGTTAAGTGCCATCCTATGCACCAGGAGATTGCTGGCTCGATTCCAGGTCAGGACACATGCCTGAGTGGTGGGCTCCATCCCCAATAGGGGGCATGCAGGAGGCAGCTGGTCAATGTTTCTCTCTTACTGATGTTTCTATCACTCTCTCTGAAATCAATAAAAACATTAAAAAAGAATTGACATATAGCCCTTTCCGGTGTAGCACAGTGGTTAGAGCATCGGCCCACGCACCAAAGGGTCATTGGTTCAATTTCTGGTCAAAGGCACATACCTGGATTGTAGGTTTGATCCCTGCCTATGGTTGGGGTGTGCAAGGGAGGCAACTGTTGGATGTGTCCCTCTCGCACTGATGTTTCTGTATTTCTCTCTCTAGCCCCTCTCCTTCCCTCCCTCCCTCCCACTCTCTCTTAAAAAAAAAAAAAAATCAATGGAAATATCCTCCGGTGAGAATTAACAACAAAAAAGAGCTGACATAAGGCTATTTTGATACAGATCCCTATTCTTATGATGTAAATGCACACACAAAAAAAACGTATCTTTCCAGAAAATATTCTCTTGTACAAATATCAAGGGCAGAATAATGGGCTATATGGACCCTAGTATAACAACATTTAGATATTTAAAAACTTTTTCCTTTGTGAGAGAATATCTTCTTTTACTTGTCTCTACTACATTATCACTCAATTAAAAGGTCATGTTGAAATCAGATTTCTACAATGAACTAGACACTACCACTCTCAGCTAAATACTATTAATCATCTAATAAACATTTTTACTATTCTATCAAGTGATAAAAATGTTAAATATTATATCTAGAACTGATCCTCGAAAACCAAGATTATGTCATTATTAAATTACTACTACCAGCCCTGACCGGTGTGGCTCAGTGGATAGAGCAGGGGTCATCAAACTACGACCTGTGGGCCACATGCGGCCTGCCGAGGACATTTATCCGGCCCGCCGGGTGCCGCTGCCTGTCCTGCTTAGCAGCCGACTCGTCCCGGGCCCGCAGTACGCATAGGAATTTGTTCATAGTTTTTTTTTTTTAAACTATAGTCCGGCCTTCCAACGGTCTGAGGGACAGTGAACTGGCCCTCTGTTTAAAAACTTTGAGGACCCCTGGTAGAGCGTCGGCCTGCGGACTGAAGGGTCCCAGGTTCGATTCCGGTCAAGGGCATGTACCTGGGTTTCGGGCACATCCCCAGTAGGGGGCGTGCAGGAGGCAGCTGATCGATGTTTCTCTCTCGTCGATGTTTCTAACTCTCTATCCCTCTCCCTTCCTCTCTGTAAAAAAATCAATAAAATATATTTAAAAAGAATAAATTACTACTACCATGAATGAAACCTTCTGCAGTTGTATGTATATATATTTTTAAACTGTACATCTTTTTTAAAAAATATATTTTTATTGATTTCAGAGAGGAAGAGAGATAGACACATCAATGATGAGAGAGAATCATTGATCAGCTGCCTCCTGCATGCCTCCTACTGGGGATCAAGCCCTCAACCTGGGCATGTGCTCTTGACTGGAATCGAACCCGGACCCTTTAGTCTGCAGGCCGATGCTATATCCACTGAGCCAAACCCGCTAGGGTTGCAGTTGTATATGATACAACTCACTTTAAACCACTTTATTTTTGTTTTTTTTAAATTTTTTTTTAAAGTTTCTATTTAGGTCCGTTGTCCATTTCTTTCTTTTTTTTTTTTTAATATATTTTATTGATATTTCACAGAGAGGAAGGGAGAGGGATAGAGAGCTAGAAACATCGATGAGAGAGAAACATCGATCAGCTGCCTCCTGCACACCCCACACTGGGGATGTGCCCGCAACCAAGGTACATGCCCTTGACCGGAATCGAACCCGGGACCTTTCAGTCCGCAGGCCGATGCTCTATCCACTGAGCCAAACCGGTTTCGGCCACTTTAAACCACTTTAAACCAATGTGTCAAGGGGGATCAAAAGCAATATAGTCTTGGTCAAGGGACAATGAATCTAACAACTTTCTTCTAGCTTACAAAGCCCCAGAAAAGGATCATTCTTCATAAAAATAAACCCAGTCTCCATAATAAACATGTTTTCTGATAGAATACAGACATCTACATAAATACCAAAAGGCCATAATAAAAACCAAATTTCCTGAAAGACTCTCAAATTTTCAAATCTAAATCTGTTTCTTAATCCTTCTGAAATATAACTCTTCTTCCTCAATAAAGCTAAATAAGTTAAACACAACAGTATGCAGATTTTTGGATTATCAAAGATTAATTAATAGTACTTACTCTCGTTTTATCAAACAGTTCTGAAACTTTGAGAAAAAATCTGGAAGAGAAAAATATTTAATCAGAAGCTACCTTTAAATAATTTTCTATTTCAAATGTTCAGAGAATACATAATGCCCTAAATCAAATGAATAATGAACATCCTTGTCTCATTATAGTAATATTTAATGGTCTTATTTTCTTCATTTAACAAAAATATCTTTGTACTTCCACCCATAACAAATTTCTTGAAATCTGTTGTTACAGAAAATCTTCCCATTTTAAGATAACAGTCTAAGTCATACAATAAAACCTAAAAACTTTGTATTGATATTCTTTAGTAATATGCCCCATAATACTAAATGAAACCCATACCTTCACATTATTACAGAAGTACAAAACAATCACATCCAAAGAGACAAAAGGCCGATTTAAATGGAAAACAATGAAGTTGGAGTAGTTTTTGAAGATATCTGACAGCTATGTTTTAAACATTTTCAAACAGGGCTGCTTTGTTTTGGAAAACAACAGAAATCAGTAACCAACTTCTATCTTAGAATTCACTTTCACTTTATATTAAACAGCCTCTCACCACCAACTAAAAAAACCCCAATGCAAAACTACTAAAGGGTATTCTGTAAAATATGTAACTATAGATGGCACTATAATTGGATTATGGCAAATACTACTGAAAGCTAAAACACAATTTCATGAACGTCACTTTACTTCAAAGAACTTGCTTTGACAGGTTTATGTCAGATAACACTTGGCAAGGTTGCCCTTCTAACTCTTTGGGAAGGCAAGCATGTTAATTAGTGTGAACTATGGTACCTTGCTTTGCTGAAAAACTTGGATTTTACATGTCTACTGAGAGGCTACGTTAGAGGAAAAGTTCAAGGATGTGGTTTGAGAAAGGCATGAACAATGTACATAGTTTTCTCACTTAACATTTAAAAAGAAGTGAATTATTTCTCACTGAAGAGTTGGGTTAAAACAATATTATAGGAGCAACTAAAATTAAGTCCCGTTAGATTACAATTAAAGTGAAGCCCTAGCTGGTTTGGCTCAGTGGATAGAGCATCAGCCTGTGGACTGAAGGGTCCCAGGTTCGATTCTAGTCAAGGGCACATGCCCGGGTTGCGGGCTCAATCCCCAGTGGGGGGAGAGGTAGCCGATCAATGATTCTCGTTGCTGTTTCTTTTCTTTTTCTTTTTTTTTTTAAAAAAATATTTTTTTATTGATTTTTTACAGAGAGAAAGGGAGAGGGATAGAGAGCTAGAAACATCGATGAGAGAGAAACATCGATCAGCTGCCTCCTGCACACTCCCTACTGGGTATGTGCCCGCAACCAAGGTACATGCCCTTGACCGGAATCGAACCTGGGACCTTTCAGTCTGCAGGCCGACGCTCTATCCACTGAGCCAAACCGGTTAGGGCTCTCGTTGCTGTTTCTAACTCTCTCTCTCTCTCCCTCCCTTCCTCTCTGAAATCAATAAAAATATTTTTAAAAAAATTAAAGTGAAAAACTAGCATACCATAAAGTAAATAACGGACAGCTGTGTAGGCAAACTTCCAGAGGGTGATTTTACACTAACATGCAAACACCTTCCTCATCTGACTGCCTTAACATTCACTAAATTATAAAAACTAGAACAGCCAGTCTCTTTAAAAAGTACAAACTGATAGCATTAAATTTCACTTTAAATGTCAATTTGGTGCCCTAGCTGGTTTTGCTCAGTGGATAGAGCATTGGCCTGCGGACTGAAGGGTCCCAAGTTCGATTCTGGCCAAGGGCACATGCTCGGGTTGTGGGCTCCATCCTCCCCAGTAGGGGGGCATGCAGGAGGCAGCCAATTAATAATTTTGTCTCATTGATGTTTCTCTCTCCCTCTCCTTCTCTCTCTGAAATCAATAAAAATATATTAAAAAAAAAAAAAGTCAATTTGGGCCCAGACAGAGTGGCTCAGTTGGCTAAGCATCCATTGTCTTGCGCACTGAAAGGTTGATGGTTAGTCAGGACACATATGAAAGGCAGCCTCCAATCAATGTTTCTATCTTCTCACTTTTATATGTTTCTCTCTCTCCCTTCTTCTCTCTAAGCATGTCGGAGGGTGAGGATTAAAAAACAAACAAATGAACACACAAACAAAGTCAATTTGGCTCTGGCAGGTATGGCTCAGTTGTTTGGAAAGTCATCCTGTATACTGAAAGGTGGCGGATTAGATTCTTAGTCAGGGTACATGCAGGAGGCAACCGATCAATGTTTCTCTCTCACATCAATGTTTCTCTTTCTCTCTCCCTTCCTCTAAAATAAAAACAAAAGTCAATATGGCCTTCTATGAAATACATGTATGTAATTCCAAACAGCATTTTTAATTTATAATAAACATTATCAAAACCTAAGAATATTTTGACATAAAGTCTGTCTCTCCATCTCACCCTTATACACACACACCAGACCATTTTCATCAAGTGAAACTTCGTAAAGTTAAAAAATATATACATTAAGGTCCATTTTTATTTTCCAGATTTTAAAAATTGACACGAACTTAGAGAAGCTCCTTGTTATCAATGTGTTTTGAGAAAAATATTCTAAAATGTCTACTGCGTCTGAAATATTGTGTGCGCGCAGTCTGCCAACAAAAGTTTTATTTTATTTATATTTACTGTTTTTAAAAAATCAGAATCCTTACTTGCATATATCTGTAGAATCCTGAGTTCCTAAAGCATATAATGAAGAACCAATTCTATTGTAATCGTCTGCAGCACCTATGGAAAAAGGTTCAAGAATTTAATATATTTATTCTTTAATTAAAAAATACTGAGCATCTACCTGCCAAACAATGTGTATGTAATAGGAGATAGCCAAAGTCCACTGAAGGAAATTAGAAAAACTATAATACAATATGATGAATATTACATTAGAAGGAGGTACAAACTACTGTGGGAGCAGTAGAAACAGATGATTTCACCTGAGTAAGTCATAGGAGGATTTACAGACACTGCAGAATGAGTTTGAGCTTGTAGGATGAGCAAATCTTTACCAGGTAATGTGTAAGGAAGATAATTTCAAATAAAAAGGGAAGAGCATGGATCAAGGCCAGAGAGGCATAAAAGAACATTGTATATTCAGAGAGCCTTCTGGGACTATGGCACTGAAGGGTACAGAGGGAAAGTAGATGGAGTTGAAGATGAAAAAATAAACTGGAAGCATCTTGGGGAAAAAGGGTAAGCCATGATAAAGTCTGCATTTGGTCTTGTAGGAATGGGTGTTATTAAACATTTTACAATCCTAGTAGTGGTAAATCAACCTGATAAGGATGTTAGTTTTTAAAAAATACTGTTGCCCTAGCCAGGTTGGTTCAGTGAATAGAGCATCAGCCTGTGGCCTGAAGGGTCCTGGGTTTGATTGAGGTCAAGGGCACGTACGTACCAGTTGCAGGCTCGATCCCTGGCCCCAGTCGGAGCAGTTTTGGGAGGCAACCAATGGATGTTTCTCTCTCTCCCCCCTCCCTTCCACTCTCTTTCTCAAAAAAAGAAAAAAAAAAAGAAAAAAAAAGAAAAAAGAAAAGACAAATATTCTTGGGTGAGGATTAACAAAAAAAATAAAAAAAGATACTGCTTCCTAGAATAAAGACTAGAAGTGCAGAGACACAGAAAATGGAGTAACCAACCTAGAAACTGAGAGCCAGGATCAACATAGTGGGAACAGTGAGAGCACAGAGGAACTAACAAAGCTAAAAGATATTTAGGAAATGTAATAGGGAGAATTTATAAACAGTAGACCTGATGTAGGAGGGAAAATTATGGAGCTTGGGAAGCTAGATAAATGGTGCCACCATTATTCTTGGGTACTAGAAGCAAAGTACCAAACTTTAGCACAACACTCTTCCTAAGGCTTGTTCCACAGGACAATGCACTTGTTGAGAAAAGATTATATATAACAGATGCTTCTATTGGGTTCAGAAAAAGGATAGTAGAATGCTATGGTTAAGAGGCTGGACCTAGAACCAAACTGCCTAGGACCCAATCCCATCTTCCAAACTCACCAGCTACATGACCTTGGACATATATCACTTAACCTGTCTATGCCTCAGTTTCCTCATCTGGAAATGGGGATAATAATGGTACCCGCCTTATATTATTATTTGGAGAATTAAATACATTAGTAAATGTTACTATATACATGGCACATAATAAGTATAGTACTAATTAATGAGATCCAAGACACTGCCTAATGTATGAAAATTTCCACTTACACTAGCAGTATTTTTACAAGGCTTTAATGTGTTTATTCCCTAATGAAACAGTAATCCTTACATCATACTTTATTATGTCATTTAAAATTACATTAGCCCTAGCTGGTTTGACTTAGTGGTTAAGAGTGTTGGCCTACGGATTGAATGGTCCCAGGTTTGATTCCGGTCAAGGGCACGTACCTTGGTTGCAGGCTCAATACCTAGCCCTGGTCAGGGTACATACGGAAGGCAACCAATCAATGTATCTCTCTCACATCGATGTTTCTCTCTCTCTGTCTCTCGCCCTCTCTTCCATTCTCTCTAAAAATCAATGGAAAAATATCCTCAGGTGAGGATTAACAAAATAAAAAACAAAACACTAAAAACAAAAAAAACATTAAACCCATACGACTAAAATTTAACTTTTATAAAGAAACTTTTGACCTGAGTGAGCGGTGTAGCTCAGTGGTTGAGCATTGACCTATGAACCAGGAGTCTGGTTCAATTCCCGATCAACATGCCCGGGTTGTGGGCTCGATCCCGGTATGGGGTGTGCAGGAGGCAGCCAATCAATGATTCTCTCTTATCATGGATGTTTCTATCTCCCTCTCTGAAATCAATAAAAAAATATTTTTAAAAAACGCACTCAGAAAACTAGTAATTTAAGAGAATTTTCTCAACCTAAAAAAAGTCATCTAGGAAACCTACACCTAACTTCACAATTAATGGTTTAAGACTAAATACTTTCCCAAGAAGATAAGGATCAAGGTAAAGATGCCTGCCCTCAACACTTCCATCAGCACAGTAGTGGAAGGTAGACTACAGTACAATGGTGCAAAGAAAAGAAGGAAATGGCATCTAAACTGGAAAGGAAGTACAATTATTTTTATTAGCAGATGACCATCTATGTAGAAAATACTAAGGAATCTACAAAATAGTTACTAGAACTAGTGAATTTATTTATTTAGTAAGGTTGCAAGATATAAGATCAATATTGAAAATACACTGTATTTTTACACATTAGCAAAAAACAACCAAAAACTGAAAGGTAAAAAACACATAATTTACAAAGCATCCAGAAATAATCAAGGATCAATCTAACTAAAGATGTATAAGATCTGTACAATGGTAACTATAAAACATTGTTGGAAGAATTTAGAGACCTAACTAAATGGAAAGTATGCCACATTCATGTAGAGAAGATCAATTTAAAATGTCAATCCTCTAAATTTGAAAAAAAAAAAAATGATAAAAAAAAAATAAAACATACCAACTCCTAAAAAAAAAAAAAAAAATTAAATGTCAATCCTCTCCAAATTGATCTACAGATTCTATACAATTCCAGTTATAATCTTAGCTGGCATTTTTGTAAAAAGTGACAAGCTGATTTTAAAATCTGTATGAAAATATAAACTACCTAGAGGGGCCAAAACAACTTTAAAAATATTTTTATTGATTTCAGAGAAGAAGGAAGAGGGAGAGATAGATAGAAACATCAATAATGAGAGAGAATCATTGATCGGCTGCCTCCTGCACTCCCCGCTACTGGGAACTGAGCCTGCAACTGGGGCATCTGTCCTTGACTAGAATTGAAACTGGGACCCTTCAGTTTGCAGGCCGACGCTCTATCCACTGAGTCAAACCAGCCAGGGCCAAAACAACTTTTATAAAGAAGAATAAAATTGGAGGACTTATACAAGAAAAGATGTTTAAAATCACTGGTTATTAGAAAAATGCAAATTAAAACCACATCAAGACACCACTATACTTATTAGAATGGCTAAAATTAAAAAGACTGATTATCCTTTTTTATTTTTTTAAATATATTTCTTTATTGATTTCAGAGAGGAAGGAAGGAGAGAGAGAGAAACATCCATGATGAGAGAGAATCATGGATCGGCTGCCTCCTGCACGCCCCCTACTGGGGATCGAGCCCGCAACCCGGGCATGTGCCCTGACCGGAAATCGAACCCGGGACCCTTCAGTCTGCAGACTGACGCTCTATCCACTGAGCCACATTGGCCAGGGTTGATTATCCTTCTTTAAAATAAATTTTTTTAATTGATTTCAGAGAGGAAGGGAGAGGGAGAGATAGAAACATCAATGATGAGAGAGAATCATTGATCGGCTGCCTCCTGCATGCCCCTTACTGGGGTCCAAACCTGTAACCCGGGCATGTGCCCTTGACCAGAATCGAACCTGGGACCCATTCAGTCTGCAGGCTGATGTCCTATCCATTGAGCCAAACCAGCTAGGGCCTGATTATCCTTCTTAACAAGGATGAAGAATAATTCTCACGCACAGCTGATAGGAATGTAAAATTGTATAATCATTTTGGGAAAAAGTTTGGCATTTAAAAAAAAGTTATACTTCACCACATGACCCAGCCATTCTATTTCTAGATATTACCCAAGAGAAATGAAAGCATAGGTCTATACAAATACTTACATAAAATGGCTCATGTAAGCTTTATTCACAATAGCCAATAGCTAGTAACAACTCGAATGTTCACCAACAGCTATATAAACAATCATAATATATCCATAAAATGGAATACCACTCAGCAATACAAAGTAATAAACTATTGATATGCACAACATGGATGAATTTCAAAATAATTTTGTTGAATTTCAAAGCTAGACAATAAAGTGTCCATACTGTATTATTCCACTTGAAATGCAAACTGATCTATAGAGACAAAAAGCAAAACAGTGGTTGCCTGGATACATGAGTGGGACAGAGGGATTACGAAGGGTCACAAAGAAACTTTTGGTGGTGACGGATATGTTCATTTAATTTTACTCTAGTGATGATTTCAAACATATGTCAAAATTTATCAAATTGCATAATATCAACATTGCATCTTATTGATATCAATTATAAATCAATAAAGCTGCTAAAAACCATTAGCCTATCTTGCTTGCATTTTGAATGGATTGTTTACACACACAATTTTATAACATTATATATTTAGAAAGTATCAGTTCAATAAATGATGTAAATCCTGACATACTTGAAAGTTGACACATTTCAGTGTACAGTATCAAAAATATTCACTAATATCATTAATCTCAGACAAGTCTTTATTTTTTCAAAATCTTACCAATTATTTTTATTGGCATTTAAAATATAATTGATATAGCGAAATAGATGTAAAATAGAACACACCATGGAAGCAAATGAAGAACACATCAATTTTTAAACAGTTTATAAAAAATCAAGAATGGAATTTCACACAAGACTTTAATTATTGTTATGCAAACTCATGGTAATGAGAACAAGTTTTCCGAACTTCTAATTATTGCTGAGGAGCTTGACTTTTATCATTGTCCACAAATATTGTCAGTTGTTTTCCTTAAAGTGACAGACTTACTTAGTGAATTTTTAAGAAAATGTCTAACAAACACTAAAGTCTGAGTAATCATAGTCTGTCGGCCATTCTTTTAAGTAAAAATGGTGTTTTATGAAAAAAGTAGCTAGGTCAGTTGCAACTCAATTACTAAAATGCTTTACTAGAGAAAACCATCATACTTCAGTATATGAAGTGCTTTATGCATACCTCCCATTTTACTACGTAAGGGATGAAAAAAAAAAAGTGTACTCAAGGACATTCTTAAATGAACTTTGAGGGAAAGAATACCGTGATTATTATTAGTACAGTCTGATGCCACTGCCTTGATTTGTGCTAAGGTACCAGCAATTTTATTCATCACTAGAGGCCTGGTGCATGAAAATTCGTGCACTGCCTCAGCCAGGCCTGTGCCCTCTCACAGTCCAGGAGCCTTCAGGGGATGTCTGACTGATGGCTTAGGCCTACAGTCTGACCTCCCTCTGCGGTAGGTGACTGGGTGGGCCGATCAGGGTACAGCGCCTGCTGGCCCTGCCCCCCTCCCGATTGCCCCTCCGCTCCTGTTGGTCGCCACCGCCCCCCGATCGCCGTCCCCTCCCTCTGCCCACTGGCACGCACCTTGGCTGGCCTGGCGCCACCTGCTCGCTGGCCCTGCCCCCCGCCAACCCATCATTCTGCCGTTCGGTCAATTTGCATATTATGCTTTTATTATACAGGATGGCTTTTGCATTATGAATATAAATGTTGACCTAGCTGGTTTGGCTCAGTGGATAGAGCGTCAGTCTGTGGACCAAAGGGTCACAGGTTCGATTCTGGTCAAGGGCATTAAAAAAAAAAAATAAACATCAACATGATGAAAAAGGCAAAAGGCATCATAGTATTATTATGAAAATGGTTTGACATCAGACTTACTAAAAAGGGCCTCAGAACCAAGGCTTCTTAGACCACAGTTTAAGAAACGCTGCTCTATATCAAGACTTTTACAAACTGTAAATAACATAAGTAAAACCTTACTTTTGTGGGATCTTGTCATCCTATCAGATTTAGCAGATGCATCTTTAACTCGGTTATGATATTCTAAAAGGAATGTTCGTTCATGCTCAAAGAAATCATCTACATCCTATAGGATCAAAAGAAAATATGAACTTTTTTCAACTGTTTGCTTTAGTGTAATATAAAAACCATTTTGTTATTATTATAATCACAAAAGATCATTAGTAAAACAGCATCCTATCCTTAATAATCAGACATTATATTGATTTCACCAACAAGTTCAGACTTCAATAAACATGAATTTCTATCTATCAAGTAAGAGATCTTCTATGGTTTTGCAGCTGAAGGCTTAGAGCTCCCCATATAGTTCTCTGAAACGTGTTCCTACTCATGCTCTGCCTTTACACCCCAAAAAATACATTATTGTCAGTGGGAGTGACCAATTGTTTTTGAGAAAAAAAAGAAAAAAATTCTGATGGACATGTCTATTTCTCTTGGTCTATTATGTATACTATGGGCCGTTTCAGAAGGCTGGGAGCAATTATTATATCAACCACTGTCTTCAATTTTTTTTTTGGAGCCAAGTTAGATAAACATCAAAATAAAAATTATTAACAGTACTTTCCTCCTTTCTAAAATGTCCATTGTTTATTGAAAAAGCACCAGTTGAAATGATGTAATTCAAGATCCACATCAACAGAAAACTAGAAGCCAAAGTTAATACTGACAAAATGACATTTAAATCTGTAATTCATGTGTACCAGTTCTGCTAACTGTAAAAATAGGGATAACATTAACTTGCAGGATTGTAGTGAAGATTAAATAAGAAAATGTGGGCTATCAAACATCACACTGTAAATGTTAAAAAATTTTAGTTACTGCCCTAACCCATTTGGCTCAGTGGATAAGAGCATCGGCTTGTGGACTGAAAGGTCCCAGGTTCAATTCCGGTCAAGGGCATGTACCTTGGTTGCGGGCACATCCCCAGTAGGAGGTGTGCAGGAGGCAGCTGATCGATGTTTCTCTCTCATCGATGTTTCTAACTCTCTATCCCTCTCCCTTCCTCTCTGTAAAAAAGCAATAAAATATATTAAAAAAATTTTAGTTACTACTTTATCAAAATCCTAATCAATATAGTGGTTTACACTAAGTGCTAAGAAAAATGTTCAATATTAGTGCATAAGCAGCATCAAAATGGAAGCAGGCTGAGTCCTTATTAGAAAGTAGCCACAGCACATGCAGAGTCAACATATCAATTGACCTATTTCTGAAAAATCAAAGTATAAATCAAATAAATAGTACTTTACACCTAAGTTTTATTGTAGATGTATCTATAAAACAGGTAACGATGACAAAGCAGCATTATTTATAGCTTAGTAATTGCTTGATAGTATAATATAAGCATTTTATTCTTATATATTAATGGTAAGAGTCTTCAGACAAATTAAGTCTTGTATCATTTTAGGACACCATTAAGAAAAATTTAGGTGTTATGTAAATAAATAATTAACTTTGTAAGTATTTTTACACATATTATCTCATTCAGTCTTTCTAACAATCCTGTGAGCCAGGTGGTATTTTTAACTGCATTTTGAAAATGGGAAACAGATTCAGAGAAAGAGACTTTTCTCAAGATCATATAGCTACTATGAGACAAGACCAAAACATCAACTTAACTCTTCTAGTTCTCAATCTGAATCCAGAACTGCTCCTAACATTTGTAAGGCCAAGGGCTAGTGTACAAATGGAAGGAGTCCTTTTTTATTTTTAAAGATAAACCTTTTCTTTAATTAATTAATTAGAGAGGAAGGGAGAGGGATAGAGAGATAGAAACATCGATGAAAGAGGAACATCATCAATCGGCTGCCTCCTGCACACATCCCTACTGGGGATTGAGTCCACAACCCAGGCATGTGCCCTGACCAGGAATCGAACCAGTTACCTCTTGGTTCCTGGGCTGATGCTCAACTGCTGAGCCACATTTATTTCCCACCCTGCAGCTCTGCAGGGTATCCAGAGGGATTTCTTGTGCATGAGGCTGGACAGTACATCCTGTATACTGATTTTCTCCCCTGTGCCTTCCCTCTACTCAGTTGTCCTATAGTCACCCTTTGACCACCGATTGAGTACACACACCAGTAGCACTGTCTACCCACTGGAGGATGGACTCAGGGAAAAAGCCCATGCAGGACCTGGAGGTAGGCTTGGAATTTGGCCAAAGATATCTAGGGTTCTAGATAACTGGAGCACTGTTTGGTCTGGAGGAAGGGGCGTGGGCTTCAGGTGGGCAAATTCCCTTGGACCTGCAAATCTTTGACTCTTGGAGAAGGAAGCTCTAAAGAGTGTACCCAAGGTAGGGGGCCCAATTTCTTAGGGCTAACGATTCTACTGCCCAAGTTTCTCTTTTACTCGAATATAATCTTCTACATATCTAAATTTTCAGTCTAGCTTCCTTTTAAAAGGAATAAATTCTTGCCCTAGCTGAATAGAGCATCTATTCTTTCTGAAATCAATAAAAATATATATTTTTAAAAAAGGAGTAAATTCTCAAATACTTCTATTAATCAAATAAAATCTTACCTTTACTCCTGAAACAATTACTCCATCTGCTGATTTAACCATGTTTTTAAAGAAATCTTCAAGTTTCTCTTTTTTATTTTTTCCTCGCACACTCAACTGAAAGAAAGGTAAGTAGAAGTTAGCATTTTAAAAAATAACAAATGGAAAATAACACCTCTTTTACACTTTGATGTCAACAGGGCAATTTCAAAAGGATCCCAGTTTTTAAACTTAATAAAGTAGCAATTTCATCATGTATATTAATGGTTTTCAAACTTCAGGGAATTAAAGAAGAGTTTGGCCTCACCCCAAAGATTCAGATTCAGCTGATCTACAAAAAGGCCTACATATCTCAGTGTATATTTAATAATTCTGTTGCAAGTAGACCTCTCATCATATTCTGTCTAGCACTACTATATAATGTAAAGACAACTAAAATGTTAACTCAGGAGTTCCTTTAAATATAAAATTTATTGGTGAACAATATACCACCATACGCTTCTGCAAAAAGTCTGAAAATTTATTCTGCACATTCTTCACTCTAAATTCATCCAAACATCATCTACTGTACTGTTTTTGGTGTCAGCAACTTCTAGTTCAAGGGACACAAAAGATGACTTTGAGTGGCATGAATAGTTATCTAAGGCAAAACTGAGAAGCAGCTAATAACTCTGACTTTACCACTTGCTACATCAGGGTGTCCCATAAAGGAGCATCCTATCTAACTTCCTTATCTATTGGCATGGCTTCAATGCTCACCTTTATGTAAATAACTCACAAATCTCTATCACTATCCCTCAGCTTTTTCTGATTCATAGATCCAACTGCCTATATAGTATCCATTTTAAAAAATATATTTTTATTGATTTCAGAGAGGAAGGGAGAGGGAGAGAGAGATAGAAACATCAATGATGAGAGAGAATCATTGATCGGCTGCCTCCTGCACGCCCCCTACTGGGATCGAGCTCACAACCCGGGCATTGTGCCCTTGACTGGAATCAAACCCGGGACTCTTCAGTCCACAGGCTAAAGTTCTATCTACTGAGCCAAACCAGCTAGGACCATATATATATCATATCCTTACATGGAGATTATGCTAATCTCACATCACACGAGTTTAAGACAGTGCTCATTATACACTCTCCACAATCTAAACTCCAAATTTTTCCTCTTCCTGGTCCCTATTCATGGCTCTCCATCCAACCAGTCTCTCACACTCCTATATACACCCTTAAAACCCCATACCTCTCATTAAAATTCTTTAAAAAAATATATTTTACTGATTTTTTACAGAGAGGAAAGGAGAGGGATAGAGAGTTAGAAACATCACTGAGAGAGAAGCATCGATCAGCTGCTTCCTGCACAACCCTTACTGGGGATGTGCCCGCAACCAAGGTACATGCCCTTGGCTGGAATTGAACCTGGAACCCTTCAGTTCGCAGGCCGATGCTCTAGCCACTGAGCCAAACTGGTTAGGGCTCTCATTAAAATTCTTGAAATAATCTACAATTTATTTTTCTCACAGCTCAAATTCTACCAGCAAATGTCTGATATCTGTTCTTTATATTAACTCTGTCCTAGTAAATGTCCTCATTATCTCTGGCCTAGACTACTAGTTAACATCCTTCATCTCAATCCAATCCATTCTGCTGCTTTGGGATAACTTTCCAAAATCAAATTTTGAGTATCTTTTCTTTACTCAATAACTTTATAATTTCACAATGTTTGGAGAATAAAGGCTAATCTCCTTAGTATGTTATTAAAGATTTTCAACAATTTGATTCAATTTACCTTTCCACCCACCAACTCATCTCCACTGAAACTTATGTTCCAAATAATTCTCAAAAGAATCTCTGAACTTTTAGGTTCCTCTGTACCTGAAATGGTACCTCCTCTCCCATCAAAACTGCTATTCAGACTTAAACATCCAAATTAAAAGGCATCACTCTTCACGTAACCCTTCCTAGTTAGAATTCACTGCTCTATCTTTAGGGCCCCCAACACACACTGATTTTTTTAAACTGCATTTTTTGGATATTGATTAGTTCATTAATTTACTCATTTAACAATCTGCTAACAAATCTGTAGTAAGAGGTGATCTCTGTCCTTAAAATAATTTATGGTGTAGCAGAGGATACAAGGAGTAAACATATGATTAAGCATATAGTGTAAGGAGTATAATATTAGAGGTATCCATAACGCACTAGGAGAGCTTCCAAGGAACTTAAAACAGACTCAGGTAATGAGAAAGAAAAGAACAACTGAAGGTTGAATGACCAGTCAGAGGCAGCTTCAATAACCCAGATGAGGTTGTTGAAAGAAGTGGACACATTCCTAATATAGTAAAGGAGCAAAACAGATGGGATTTGTGACTTCTAATAGAAAGAGGGAGTAGGAGGAGTCATGGATAATTTGCAGGTTTTTAAAATTCTTTTAAAATTTTTATTGATTTTTAGAGAGAGAAGGGAAGGGAGGGGGGGAGGGAGAGAGGGAGGGAGAGAGCGAGAGAGCGAGAGCGAGAGAGCGAGAGAGCGAGAGAGCGAGAGAGAGAGAGAGAGAGAGAGAGAGAGAGAAACATGGATTGGCTGCCTCCTGCACTCCCAACTGAGCTATACCAACCAGGGTGTAAGTTTCAGGTTTTAAGGAACTGGGAAGTCAAGGTACCTTCTTTGAAATAGAGAATATAAGAGGAGGCATAGGTTTAAGGAAAAATTCAACTAAGGGTAAAATGCCAAGAGAACATCTAAGTGGAGCTTTTAATAAATATAACTGGGACTCAGGAGTGATACAGATTTATAAGTTAACAGCATAGTAGAGAATCTGAAACCATAGGAGTAGATTAGATCACTCAGGAATAATTTATGGAATCAGAAGTCTAGAGGAACTTATAGACTACTTGAGAACTCAATGAGGAAACTTGGAAGCATCAGATTTAAATGAATGGGTATATGGAGAAAAAAGATTGTGAAGGATACTGGGAAGTAGCCACACAGAGTTAAGAGGAAACTTAAAAAAAAAAAAAAAAAAAAAGAGAGAGGAAACTTAGAAGAGATTCCAAAGATCCAGAAGTACATGGGATCCAGCATAGCTAGAAAGGTATCTTAGTCAAAACAGAAAAGCACAATGTAATAAACCACATTAATAGAATTAAAGGACAAAAACCACATGAGCATCTCAATAGATGTTTTTTTTTTTTTTATGATAAAAACACTCACAAACTAGGAAAAGAAGGGAGCGTCTTCAACTTGCTAAAGGACATTTATGAAAAACCCAGAGCTAACATTATTTAATGGTGAATGCTTTCCTCCTAAGACAGAGACAAAACGAGGGAGGGTATCTACTCTTGCCATTTCTATTTAACATTGTACTGTAGGGTTTAGCCAGGGTAGTTAGGCAAGTAAAAGAAATAAAAGGCATCCAGATTGGAGAGGAAGATGTAAAAAAAAAAAGAAGTTAATAAATGAGTGTGGCTGCCAGGGTGGGTGAGGATTGTGGGAGATATAGGAAGGTCAGGGACTTGATTTCGGATTCGCTTCCATTCCCAATGAACAAGGTGAACATCTGATCAAGAGGAACTGCTTTGAACTGAAATAAGCTTTCATGAAAAATGGGAAAGAACTGTCTAAAGTCATAACCTTATAAATAATGGAGCAGGCACTCTAGGCTAGGTGAGAAAAAGTAAAGACAAAAGGGCTGCTAACAAAGTCAAAATGCAGGAGAGGGCAAAGAACAACTATATTGCCCTGGCCAGTGTGGCTCGTTGGTCAGAGTGTCAGCCTGTGAACTTGAAGGGTTGAGGGTTTGATTCCTGGTGAAGGGAATGAACCTGGGTTGTAGGTTCAATTCCCAGCCCTGGTTGGGGCACATGTGGGAAGCAACCAATCGATGTGACTTCTCTCACATCGATGTCTCCTCTCCCACCCCCAGTTTCTCCCTCCTTTCTACTCTCTTAAAAAAAAAAAATCAATGGAAAAATATCCTTGGGTGAGAATTAACAAAGAACAACTATAACGGGAATAGGGAAAAAGAGAGCTACAGGACAGAAGGCTATGTTTGGAACCCACAATACTAGTACTAGCGTTTAAGAACTCAGAAGGCAAGGTCCTGGGTGTGATCACTGATGAGTTAGCAAGAATTTAATGGAGGTTGGGTGTTAAATAGGTTAAATACTTAATCTACTGTTAAGTAGACTCAAACTATATCTACTAGAAACAGAAGGTAAAGTCACATAAGTAAAGCAATACCAAATGCAATCATTCCTCACAGCAATTACGATTTCTCATACAACTATATGATGAAAGCTTTTCTAGGCCTCACAGATGCTCTGTGACCTTTTTTAGACTTCAAGGTACCCTAGCTCTACTTCAACAACTTATCAGACCCATGACCCTCTGAAACATAGATAATAAACAGCACATACCGATTTCTTTTCCAGCACCACTGAATTGAATAAAGATCTGAGAAACAGCATTAGAAACAAGACTGAGCCCAGCTGGTGTGACTCAGTGGTTGAACATTCACCTATGAACCAGGAGGTCACAGTTTGATTCCCGGTCAGGGTACATGCCCAGGTTGCAGAATTGATCCCCAGTGGGAGGCATGTAGGAGGCAGCAGATCAATGATTCTCTCTTATCATTGATGTTTCTTTTTTTAAAAATATATTTTTATTGATTTCAGAGAGGAAGGGAGAGGGAGAGATAGAATCATCAATGACATATATATATATCATTTCCCAGATAAGAAAAAGCTAAAGGAGTTCATCACCACCAAACCAGTATTTTAAGAAACTAGAGGCCCGGTGCATGAAATTCGTGCCCTTGGGGTGGGGTCCTCTCAGCACGGCCTGCGCTCTCTCACAGTCTGGGAGCCCTCAGGGGATGTCCGATTGATGGCTTAGGCCTGCTCCCCTTGGGCAGCCTTAGCTCTGCCGTGGAGGTGGGAGAGGCTCCCACCACTGCCATTGTGCCCGCCAGCCATGAGTCCAGCTTCTGGCTGAGCAGCATTCCCCCTGTGGGAGCGCACTGACCACCAGGGTGCAGCTCCTGCGTTGAGCGTCTGCCTCCTGGTGGTCAGTGCACATCATAGCGACCAGTTGATCTGCTGTTTGATTTGCATATTAGCCCTTTATTATATAGGATTACTATATAGGATGTTAAAGGGACTTTTTCAAGAAGAAAAAAAAAGATAAAAAATATGAATAATAGTCCTGGTTGGTTTTCTGAGTGGTTAGAGCATTGGCCCTGATACTACACTTGATCTTAGCCAAAAGGCTGAGAAGCAATGAGCATTGGCCCTGAGATGGAAGGATTTCAGGTTCAATTCCTGGTTAACAGGACATACCTGGCTTGCAGGTTTCCATCCCTGGCCCAGTCAGGGCACATGTGGGAGGCAACCAATTGATGTGTCTCTCTCACATCAATGTTTCTCTCTCTCTCTCTCTCTCTCTCTCTCTCTCTCTCTCTCTCTCTCCTTTTCTAAAAAACCAATGGAAAAAATATCCTCAAGTGAGGACCAATAATAATAATAATAATAATGATAATAAAAACGGCAATAACTACATATCTATCAACATTACTTTAAAGAGGCAGATGGAGTAAATGCTCCAATTAAAAGATATAGGGTAGTTGAAAGGATAATAAAACAAGACCCTTACATGTGCTGTCTGCAAGACTCACTTCAGATTGAAAAACACACAAAGACTGAAAGTAAAGGGATGGAAAAAGATATTTCATGAAAATGGAAATGAAAAAAAAAAAAAAAAAAGAGCTGAGGCAGTAATACTTATACCAGACAAAATAGATTTTTTTTTTAAAAATATATTTTATTGATTTTTTACAGAGAGGAAGGGAGAGGGACAGAGAGTCAGAAACATCGATGAGAGAGAAACATCGATCAGCTGCCTCCTGCACACCCCCCACTGGGGACGTGCCCGCAACCAAGGTACATGCCCTTGACCGGAATCGAACCTGGGACCCTTCAGTCCGCAGGCTGACGCTCTATCCACTGAGCCAAACCGGTTTTGGCGACAAAATAGATTTTGAAACAAAGGCTGTAACAAGAGACAAAGAAGGGTCCTGACCGGTTTGGCTCAGTGGATAGAGCGTCGGCCTGCGGACTGGGGGGCCCCAGGTTCGATTCCGGTCAAGGGCATGTACCTTGGTTGCGGGCACGTCCCCAGTGGGGGGTGTGCAGGAGGCAGCTGATCGATGTTTCTCTCTCATCGATGTTTCTGACTCTCTGTCCCTCTCCCTTCCTCTCTGTAAAAAAAATCAATAAAATATATATTAAAAAAAAGAGACAAAGAAGGACCCAGCAATTCCACTTCTGGGTATTTATTCAAAGAAATCCAAACCACTAAATTGAAGATATATACATGTATGCTTATTTCAGCATTATTTATAATAGACAAGACATGGAAGCCACCTAAGTGTCCATCAAAAGACGAACAAAAGAAATGGTGCATATATACAATGGAATATAACTCAGCCATAAGAAAGAATGAAATCTTGCCCTCTGCAACAACATGGATGAACTTAGATAGAGAGCATTGTGCTGAGTGAAATAGTCAACAGAGAAAGACAAATGCCATATGATTTCACTTATATGTGGAATCTAAAAAAACCAAATAAATGAATCCTATCTAATGAGTAATATGCAAATTGACCATCACTCCAACACACAAGATGGCCGCCCCCATGTGGTCAAAGATGGCTGCCCCCCCTGCCCTAACCGGTTTGGCTTAGTGGATAGAGCGTCGGCCTGCGGACTGAAGGGTCCCGGGTTCGATTCCAGTCAGGGGCATGTGCCTTGGTTGCGGGCACATCCCCAGTGGAGGGTGTGCGGGAGGCAGCTGATCGATGTTTCTAACTCTCCCTCTCCCTTCCTCTCTATAAAAAATCAATAAAATATATTTAAAAAAAAAAAAAAAAAAGATGGCTGCCCCCAGGTGGACACAAGATGGCCGCCACAAGATGGCTGGCAGGGGAGGGCAGTTGGGAAGGACCAGGCCTGCAAGGGAGGGCAGTTGGGGGGGACCATGCCTACAGGGGAGGGCAGTTGTGGGCGATCAGGCAAGCAGGGAGGGCAGTTAGGGGTGACTGGGCCAGCAGGGAAGGGCAGTTGTGGGGGCCAGGCTTGCAGGGGAGGGAAGTTGGGGGGGACCAGGCCTGCAGGGAGGGGAGTTAAGGGTGACCAGGCCAGCAGAGGAGGGCAGTTGGGGGCAACCAGGCCAACAGGGGAGGGCAGAGGGGGGCCAGGTATGCAGGGGAGGACAGTTAGGGGCAATCGGGCCGGCCAGGGAGCAGTTATGTGTCGATCAGGCTGGCAGGGTAGTGGTTAGGGGGTGATCAGGCTGGCAGGCAGAAGCAGTTAGGGGCAATCAGGCAGGCAAGTGAGCGGTTGGGAGCCAGCAGTCTTGGATTGTGAGAGGGATGTCCGACCGCCCGTTTAGGCCCGATTTCAATTTTGGGCCTAAATGGGCAGTCGGACATCCCTCAAGGGGTCCCAGATTGGAGAGGGTGCAGGCTGGGCTGTGGGACACCCCCCCCCCCATGCATGAATTTTGTGCACCGGGCCTCTAGTAAATAAAATAAAAACAAACTCATAGATACAGAGAAAATTTTGACAGTTGCCAGCTGGGGCATGTGTGGGGGTCGGAGGAATGGGTGAAAAAGGAGAAAGGATTAAATAGTGCAAATTTGTAGTTACAAAATAGTCATAGCATAGTAAAAAATAAATCTACCTTGGTGGGAGAAAATTTATGAAATCCTGAGTTCTGAAAACTCTACTTATTAAGATGATTTAAACACTTAATAACCTTTCACCAATTATTTTAACAAATGTTAATTTACATCTTAATTGCCAGGCACTATTCTAAAATAGTGAGGATACAGTGGTGAAAAATTAAAATCTTGTTCTTAGAAAGCCTACATTTTTGTAGAGGGAGATAGATAATAAATATATAAACAAATTTTAAAAGTACAGATATATAATTTCAGATAGTTTTAAGGCTGTGGCACAGAGTACTTGGAACATAAGGCTGCTGCTTCTCTTGTTCAAGTGGCCTTGAACTGATACTACCATGCCTCACTTTACACCTATGCAGTCTACCAAATTATTACTAAGGTTTTAGTACAGGCCATAAGTAAGGACCAGCAAAAACAAACTCATAAAGGTAAAAAAGCGATGACAGCATTCTATATGTGTTTTCCACATGTTTTTAGCAACCCTCTTCATGAGTCATTTTTAGCTTTTTATAATTCACTAGAGGCTCAGTGCATGACATTCGTGCACCTGGAGGTGGGGAGAGGGGGGTGTCCCTCAGCCTGGCCTGCACCCTTTCGCAGTCTGGGAGCCCTTGGCGGATGTCTGACTGATGGCTTAGGCCCACTCCCTGGCCTCAGCTGTCAACCAGACATACTCAGTGCTGCCACGGAGGTGGGCTGCTGCGCTCCCCTTAGGGGAGCACACTGACCACCAGGGGGCAGCTCCTGCGTTGAGCATCTGCTCCCTGGTGGTCAGTGCACATCATAGCGACTTGTCGTTTCGCCGTTTGGTCGATCTGCATATTACCCTTTTATTATACAGGACTAGAGGCCTGGTGCACAAAATTCGTGCACGGGGGTGGGGGGGTCCCTCAGCCCAGTCTGCACCCTCTCCAATCTGGGACCCCTTGGGGGACATCCCGCTCACAATCCTGGACCGCTGGCTCCTAATTGGTCACCTGCCTGCCTGCCTGGTCGCCCCTAACTGCCCCCCCTGCTGGCCTGGTCGCCCCTAACTGTCCCCTTCTGCCGGCCAGGTCGCCCCTAACTGTCCCCTCGCTGCAGGCCTGGTCACTCCTAACTGCCCCTCCACCCCCGCCGGCCTGGTCACCCCTTACTGCTCCCCCGCCCACCCTGGCTGGCCTGGTCACCTCCAACTGCCCCACTCTGCTGGCCTGGTTGCCCCCAACTGCCCCCCTGCCCCCTGCCGACCTGGTTGCCCCTCACGGCCCCCCTGCCGGCCTGGTCGTCCCACGCAGCCTGCTGTTCAGTTGTTTGGTCGTCCCTCACTAACCCTCCTGCCGGCTTGGTCGCCCCACGCAGCCTGCTTGTTCAGTCCCTCACTAACCCCCCTGCTGGCCTGGTCGTAGGCAGCCATCTTGTGAGGGCGTGAGGGTTAATTTGCATATTACCTCTTTATTATATAGGATGATATAGCTAGCATTCTTTGCAATTTCTATTTATAAAAGACCATATGACAGTACCACATATCACATTTATGCTTGTGAAAGTACACATGCAATTTTTTTTGCCAGCACAATGAATGAAGAAATCTTTAAAGCTCAATTGCTTCAATCTCTCTTTCTGCACTAAAATAGTTTTTGTTTTTTCCTTCTCTAAAATAGAGTTTTTAGGCAGGGAGGGAAGGAGAAAAATTAAGTGTGATCAGCACGAAGGTCAGTTAAACAGATTAAGAGTCCATAATTAAAACAAAGGTAAACTAGAATTCTTTAAGCTCAAGCACCTTTCTGAATTCTCCATAAGGTTTCAGAAGATTCCAAACTCAAATTTAAGAAACATTAATCAATTTTATAACCTTATTTTTCTTTTAAAAAAAAATACTTTTAATGATTTCAGAGAGGAAGGGAAAGGGAGATAGAAACAATGATGAGAGAGAATCATTTATCGGCTGCTTCCTATATGCCCTCTACTGGAGATCGAGGCAGCAACTCAGGCATGTGCCCTGACCGGGAATCGAACTGTGACTGCCTGGTTTATGGGTTGACACTCAACCACTCGAGCAACACTGGCCAGGCTAACCTTATTTCTTAAGAAGTTCACAATTAAGGATGAAAATCAATGTCCCATGTAGTGACATGATATACTGTCATTTCTTCAATTAATCTACTCAAGTTCTATTGAAATACTGCCCTGCCATTGAAAAAGTGTCACTTTAAACTGCCTTTCTTGAAAAATAATAACATTATAAAAGAAGACCATAAGCCTTTTAAAACTACTCCCTACTTTTTCCAATGACTCTTTTAAAAATAAGCCTTGATCATTACTTTAATCAAATCAATACTCACATCTTGATTATATTCCAAGAAGACATGGAAATTTAAATCTTTTCTCAAAATAGGATGTGCTGCCACACGACACAGGAATACTTCATGCATTGCAACAGTCTTCTTGAATATTGCCAAGTATTCACTAGAAACAATACACAAAATTAAAGGTAAAACACTGCATCATTTAGAAAATCATCTGCATATTTTCAGCAAATAATCTTTAAATTATTCTAAATGCAAAATTAGAGATATAATCCAAGTAAACAAAGGTTTTAGTTGAACTGTTAATATATAAAACCCAGCTCTGAAAAGACTTCATGCTAGTTAGTAGTATTTATTATAGTTAAATGTTAGTATTTTTGGTTTTATGAACCTTTCTTCCTATGCAAGTTGATTTTAAAGGTAACTATAGGGGTATTTGTTTTCAGCTTCAGAGAAAGTATATTACACATTATTGGATACAATTTTACTGATTCAATTTCTAGATTTAATTACTACTTTTAAACAATTTCATACAAAAAAATATCAAAACCCAAATCTAAGTAAGCATATTTTCAACATTAATACATATTTTCTCCTAATTACCCAGAAACACAAGAAAGAAACACACCATAGAGAGACTTTTTACCATTACATCGAAGAACTGTGTTTAAAATATTTTAATATCAGTGAATCACAGCGATCATAAAGTATATACATGTCAGTTTGAAGAAAAAAAAAACCACTTAAGGAAAAGGCCCAATATTCTTGCTTCAACTACGTGCAAGGAGGATAAGTTTTACATACCAGCAAACCAGCAGGACCAATGTTGGGAGAAGTTTGATCTCTGTGAGGGTAGTCATTCAGTGAAGACAAAAAAGAAGGATGCAGAGGATGGAGGTAGCAGTAGAATAAACCCAAGGTTCTCTGTTATCCAACCCCTAACCAGACCACAAAAGAATCATGATCAGGGCCACTGGAAAACCACAGATTCTTCAATATTAATGTGCTCTGCTAATTTCCAGTTTTCAGTCTTATAAACTAAAACTATGTAACTTGTATTAGACTATTGCTTGCACCCAGCATTGACAGAATTCTTAAAATATCTGTCACCGTACAGTTTGACAAAGAAGAGCTACTTTGCAATTCATCTTGTCAAGAATTTAGTATTCTGAAAAGGACTCTAGCAGCAATGTGAATATATGCTTATAACTGAATCTAAGTGGAAGAGGAGAAAGGAAAAGCATGAAGGGGAGAAATAACCAGAAAAAGAACGATGAGGGGGATGACAATGCAAGGAAAATTATTTCCTTGTAAAATTCTCAAAATACAGAAAAACAATATACAGCAAATCCAAAATTACTTCAAATATTTAATAAAAGAGGAAAGTATTTTGTGTTTTCAACAAATATGCTAAAAATGAAATGGAAAGCCCAGCCAGCGTGGCTCAGTGGTTGAGTGTTGACCTATGAACCAGGAGGTCACCGTTCGATTCCCAGCCTGGGCACATGTGAAGGTTGTGGGCTCAATCCATAGTGTGTGGGGCATGTAGGAGGCAGCCAATCAATGATTCCCTCTCATCATTGATGTTTCTCTCTCTCTCTCTCCCCCTTTCCTCTCTGAAATCAATAAAAATTTTTTTAAAAAGGAAATATCTCAAATTTTCAAAGATTTAATACATTTCTAGTATATATGGAACTAATTATCATATAATGAAAAACATTATTAAACTGCGCTTTTGTTACTTTCCTATTTTAGTCTCTTCAGCCAGAGACTGAGGGAAAAATAGGCAGAGAAGAGGGGAAAAATCTCTGTCTCTCACATGCACACACACTTAAAAAGAACAGGATATATGCAGAATTGCTCAGTGCATACTTCTATGAGAAACAGAAATTTTGGTAGTATGCACATATCGAAAAAAGATCACCAGGTTACCCTAGCTGATTTGGCTCAGTGGATAGAGCGCTGGCCTGCAGACTGAAGGGTTCCCGGTTCAAGTCTGGTTAAGGGCACATGCCCGGTAGGGGGTGTGCAGGAGGCAGCCGATCAATGATTCTCTCTTATCACTGATGTTTCTATCTCTCTCTCCCTTCCTCTCTGAAATCAATAAAAATATATTAAAAAAAATATCACCAGGTTGCTAATGACTAAGACCTTATAAATAAAAAATAAGTTTATTCTGCTTTAAAAAGTCATTATTTTTCATAAACTTTTGAACCCTCCATTATTAATTTTCAGTTCTATTTGAACCATTAATTTAAAGAATTTTACAATGTAGACAATTATTCTATAATTTTCCTGTAGGCTCTGATCATGACTGTTAACACTGGTTGTGTGACTTAAGCTTGCATCTTCCAGAAAGGGTCACTGTGGTGAAATGATTAAAAGGATGGGATATTGGAGAGCACACACACACAAAAATAAATAAATAAAGTTAAAAGGGGCATTAAAACAAGCACAATTAACAAAAGCAACAAAAATCACATACGCTTCCAGTTCCTGTTTCATCTTTGTGAATTCCTCCTTCGTCATGGACCCTTCTCCTTCTCCAAGCTTCTGTAGTTTTTCCCTTGAAGCATCAAAATCAGGTCTTGGTGGTGCTGGTGGGATCTGTAATAGAACCAAATCACTAACTTTAACGACTATTTTATTTCTTGCAGCAGTTGTACTATAGCTACCATAAAAGACTTTGTGAATGAGAAGAGGGCACCAGTAACATCCCAAGTCAGGTTAGAGAATTTTATTAGGTCTAGAAATTCAAATCCTTGAAACCATTTATACCAAGAAAGAAATATAGCAGGGCATTTATTTTCTAGTATTAGAACAGTAGTTTGTATAGGTACATTAAGCTCTGATTACACACTAAGTAAATATATATAGCAAATATGCATATCATTTTCAAAAGTATGTAAATGGTATAATTAAATACAAATACATTTTTTAAATTAATGAATTCAAAGTACCTTTACCCTATTCTGTGTTTTTAAAAATTAATGAATGCTAACAGTAAGGTCAAGCAAGGGATGCTAAAGTGGGTTCCTGGATTGGAGCAGTGTACTAGAAGCAGAAAACACTGGCTTAAAAACAGGAAGAGAACAAGACACACTAATCTCATTCTATTCACTCACAGTAAGGTGATAAATAAGCACTTACCTTAACTGGAAGAGAAATATCATTCAAGAAAGGATATAAGAAAAAAGGAGGAAGGGCCTACAAGAACTGTTAAGGGGAAATGATGGAAATTAAAGAGAGCAGGTAAGATACGAGGAAGAAAAATAAAAAAAAAAAAAATAAAAATGACTGCTAGAAAATGATTATATCAAGGAAAACAATAGGGAAAGAAGCATCAAGTATAGTCAAGCACATGTTTGTTCATGCTTGCACATGGCATCTACTACATGCCAGGCATGATGCTGAGCAATGGACATAGGAAAATATGTCCAGTCTTGATCTTTGAGGAGTGTTTAGCTTCTAGAAGGAGACAGTAGTAAGAAAATGCCATCAGACAAGAAAATGAGAGAAGAAAAAGGTGGAAATAGGACAGGAAGAGAAAGAGGAGCTTCCAGGTTGGTGAACATAATTGACATGCTGGGAAGGGGGAAGGAGGGGTACCTGGAGAAGGCCTGAAAGCTCTGTGCCCACCCCACATCCCTATACCTTGTCCTCTAGATGTCTTCCATTTGGTTGTTCCTGAGTTGTATACTTTCTATAAACTGGTAATTGTAAACAACAACAACAACAATACCCAAAAGAATGCACTGTCAATTGTAGAAAGAGAAGCAAATGACTAAGAAGCGGTCATGAGAATGAAGATGGAATCAGGTCAGGATGATTTCAATGGCATTTGAGTGTGGTTAACAGCTAAGGCACAACATATGGTACATATTTAAATTAGATAACCTCTTAAACAGCCTCCAACTCAAAATTTAATCTACCTACCTAAGGGTTCAAAACTAGTATGGTTTGTAACACCCCCTTAATGAATCCCTAGGACAAGTCTGTTACAATTCCAATATACAGTAAGAATTTAAGTTTAAATGAGGTAGCATAACATATCCACACTCCCTCACTCCTAAACAAGACAATTCAGAATTAAAGGTGGTAACCAATTATGTTTTGTAACTGGCAATTTTTGAAAATTACATTACATTACATTAAAAATGCTAAATAAGATTTCAACACAAAGTATCTAAAACACTCCTAAAAATAAGATTAAAATGGAACCTCAACACTTACAATGTAACCTGCATAGTCTTCATTTTCAACAAAGGAATCATGAAGCCAGATAAATTCCTCATGTTGTCGAACGACAGAAAACTCATTTTGTTTAAAATTTGGCAATGAACTCTGCAAAGACAGAAATTCTCTTGAATAAAAATTAAAATTACACTAAAAAGCTTTAAATAAACATTTCACCTTTACTTAAAAAGTTATTCTATTACTATATATCAAACTCAACTATGCAAACAAAAGAAAATAGATCTACAATCTGAAAATGTGCCTGAAAGCTGAAATGTAAAAATAATTTATAAGACAGCAATTTGATTAACTAAAGGAACACAACAAAATTAAAAACACTGACAAAATTCTATATAATAAAAGCCCAGCAACTGAAAGAGCGGAACAACCAGAATGACCAGAGACCAGAATGACCACGGCCCCTTGCCCTGGCTGGCCCCACCCCGCAGCAAGCCGTTAGGAGTGATCAGGCAGGCAGGCGAGTGGTTAGGAGTGATGAGGCAGGCAGAGGTGCTTAGGGGCAATTAGGCAGGCAGGCAGAGGTGGTTAGGGGCAATCAGGCAGACAGGCAGAGGTGGTTAGGGGCAATCAGGCAGACAGGCGAGTGGTTAAAGGTGATCAGGCAGGCAAGACAAGTGGTTAGGGGCGATCAGGCAGGCAAGACGAGTGGTTAGGGGCGATCAGGCAGGCAGGCCAGCAGTTAGGGGCGATCAGGCAGGCAGGCGAGCCGTTAGGAGCCAGTGGTCCCAGATTGCAAGAGGATGCAGGCCGGGCTGAGGGCTTCTCCCCCCATGCATGAATTTCGTGCACTGGGCCTCTAGTATATTAATAAAAGTCTAGAGAAAATTAAATTTGCATTATGTCTAGGTTCTATGATTCATTCTTTTTTGTGTGTATGTGTATTCCAATAAAACTTTATTTACAAAAACAGAAGCTAAGCTAGATTTGGCCTGAGGACCCTAATTTGATGAGTCATCATCTATAGTAATATCTTTACATATCTTCTCTCTCTTCACAATAGGTTGCCAAAGGAGTGAAGTGAATAAACCACATTCAGAAGAACACACCTTTTCACAGGAAGTACAGACTAATGCGGGAAACATCATGTTGACCCCTTAACCAACACAGACTCTACTACATGTCAATGACAATTGAGAGGTGTTTGCTTATGGAAGAAAGTTCTTCTATTAGCATAATATGTGTGCGCTGTGTCTATATACTCAAACACTCGGAATTTTTCTCCAAGCTCCATCTCTATGCAAATGCCATTATTTTGTTTTTTTCAACTACTCATGTTGTAAGTCACTTTTAATTCCACACCCGAGGATATGTTTTTATTGATTTTTTTTTCAAAGGAAGAAATAGAGGGTATGGGGGTGGGGGGAAGGAGACACCCGAGGAAGAAGCATCAATCTGTTGCCTCCCGATTGGGGATCAAACCTGACTGTGGATCAAACCTGAAACCTTTTGGTGTATATGGAACTATGCTCCAACTAACTGGCCACCAGGCTAGGGTGTAAGTCACCTTTCACAGTCTGTGTAAAACTCACCTGGCCAGTGTTACTCAGTGGTTGAGCGTCGACCTATGAACCAGGTTATGGTTTGATTCCCCATCAGGGCACATGCCTGGGTTGTGGGCTCGGTCTCCAGGAGGCAGCTGATCAATGATTCTCTCTCATCACTGATGTTTCCTTATCTCTCTCTCCCTCTCCCTTCCTCTCTGAAATCAATAAAAATATTTTTGAAAAATAAAATAAAAACATGATTAAAAAATTGTGTAAAAGATTTCTAATTAGATATAGACATGTATGTTTTAGTTCCTTCCACAAACATGATTTATATACATAATGTTGAGAAACCCTAAGAGGCAAACTCCTCAGCAAATTCTTAAGTGTATCAAATATCATGCAAGATTGCAACCCAGTTAAAATCTTAGAAATGTTGTAGTCCCTTTAGGGAGAAAAAAGTCATTGTTTTTATAGTGTGTGAGTCTGCTTATTACTGTGAGTCACTTGGTTTTGACTACTCATGCAATTCATATAGTGGATTTTGTTAGTGCTATGCACTAAATATTCCTAGCATATAGCAGAATTGCACTCTGTGCCTCCTTTAAAGAAAAAAAAAAAAGAACTTCTAATTTAATTTTTCAATTACTGTTTATATTCGTTATTATTTTATATTAGTCTCAGGTGTATAGCGTAATGCTTAAACAATCATATATACTTTACAAAGTGTTCCCCCTAATATTTTTAGTGCCCACTTGGCACCATACACATTTATTACAATATTATTGACTATACTAGAGGCCCAATGCATGAAATTTGTGCAAGGGGTTCGGCCCTCGCAGCTGCGGCGGCTTGTCTCGGCCCTTGCAGCCCCGGCTTCATCCGGAAGGTTGTTAGGCTGTCTGGTCTAATTAGCATATTATGCTTTTATTATTATAGTTTCCCTATGCTGTACTTTTACATCTCCATGACTATTTTGTAACTACCAATTTGTACTTAATCCCTTCACCTTTTCACAGAGTCCCTCAACACTCATTCCCTCTGGCAACCTTCAGTTTGTTCTCTGTGTTTATGAGTCTCTTTCAATTTTTATTTATTTTTTTCTTTAGATTTCACATATAAGTGAAATCATATGTGACTTATTTCTCTGACTTATTTCATTTAGCACAATACCCTAGGCCCATCCATGCTATCGCAAATGGTTAAGATTTCATTCTTTTTATGACTCATTCTTAATGTTAATCTTTAAAAAATATATTTCCTAAAAAAATAATTCCATTTACCATTGCAACAAAAAAATTAAGATACCTAGGAATAAACTTAACTAAGGAGGTGAAAGACCTGTACTCCGAAAACTACAGGACACTGAAAAAAGATGGAGCAAGATATAAACAAGTGGAACAATATACTGTGTTCGTGGATTGATTGAATCAACATCTTTAAAATGTCCATACTACCCAAAGCAATCTATAGATTCAATGCAATTCCCATTAAAATACCAACAGCATATTTTACAGAGGTAGAAAAAACTCTGCAAAAATTTATATGGAATAAAAAAGACCCTGAATAGCTGCAGCAATCCCAAGAAAGAAGAATAAAGTTGGAGGATCACAATACCAGATTTCAAGCTATGTTACAAAGCCACTGTCCTCAAAACTGCCTGGTACTGGCACAAGAACAGACATATAGACCAATGAAACAGAACAGAGAACCCAGAAATCGACCCAAGCCATTATGCTCCATTAAAATTTGACAAAGGAGGCAATAGCATATAATGGAGTCAAGAGAGTCTCTTCAAAAAATGGTGTTGGGAAAATTGGACAGATACATGCAAAAATTTGAAACTAGACCACCAACTTATACCATACACAAAAATAAACTCAAAATGGATAAGACTTAAATGTAAGACAGGAAATCATAAAAATCTTAGAAGAATCCATAGGCAGCAAAATATCAGACATATATTGTAGCAATATCTTTACTGACACATCTCCTAAGACGATGGAAACTAAGAGAAAACAAACAAATGTGAGTATAGGAAAATAAAAAGCTTCTGCACTGCAAAAGAAACCCTCAACAAAACAATAAGAGAGCCCACTGCATGGGAGAACATATTTGCCAATGTTATATTGGATAAGGCAGTGGTTGGCAAACTGTGGCTTGCGAGCCACATGCGGCTCACGAGCCACGGTTTGCCACTCTGTTGACTAATGAGTTTGCTGACCACTGGGATAAGGTGTTAATCTCCAAAATATATAGGGAACTCATACAACTTAACAAAAGGAAGACAAACAATACAATCAAAAAATGGGCAAAGGACCAAAATAGACACTTTTTCAAAGTGGTCATACAGAAGGCCAAGAGACATAGGAAAGAATGCTCAAAGTCACTAATCATCCAAGAGATGCAATTCAAAACGATGATGAGGTACCATCTCACACCTGTCAGAATGGCTATCATCAACAAATCAACAAACAACAAGTGCTGGCGAGGATATAGAGAAAAAGGAACCCTGGTACACTGCTGGTGAGAATGCAGACTAGTGCAGCCACTATGGAAAACAGTATGGAGTTTCCGCAAAAAAATTAATGGAACTCCCATTTGACCCAGTGATCCCACTTCTACGAATATATCCTAAGAACTTAGAAACACCAATCAGAAAGAATATATGCACCCCTATGTTCATAGCAGCACAATTTACAATAGCTAAGATTCGGAAACAGCCTAAGTGCCCATCAGCAGCTGAGTGGATTAGAAAACTGTGGTACATCTACACAATGGAATACTATGCTGCTGTAAAAAAGAAAGAACTCTTACCATTTGCAACTCTAGGATGAACCTAGAGAGCATTATGCTAAGCCAGAGGTCGGCAAACTCATTAGTCAACAGAGCGGCAAACCGCGGCTCGCGAGCCGCATGTGGCTCGCGAGCCGCATGTGGCTCGCAAGCCGCACTTTGCTGACCACTGTGCTAAGCGAAATAAGCCAGTCGGAGAAAGATAAATATCACATGATCTCACTCATTTGTGGAATATAATGAACAACATAAACTGATAAACGAAAATAGATACAGAGCCCTAGTTGGTTTGGCGTCGGCCTGTGGACTGAAAGGTCCCCAGTTCAATTCCAGTCAGGGGCACATGCCCAGGTTGCAGGCTTGATTCTCAGTGTGAGGTGTGCAGGAGGCAGCCGATCAATGATTCTCTGTCATCAATGATGTTTCTCTCTCTCTTCCTCTCTGAAATCATTAAAAATATATTAAAAAAAAATAGAGCCCTAACTGGTTTGGCTCAGTGGATAGAGCATCGGCCTGTGGACTGAAGGGTCCCGGGTTCGATTCCGGTCAAGGGCATGTACCCTGGTTGTGGCCACATCCCCAGTAGGGCGTGTGCAGGAGGCAGCTGGTCGATGTTTCTCTCTCATCGATGTTTCTGGCTCTCTATCCCTTTCCCTTCCTCTCTGTAAAAATTCAATAAAATATATTAAAAAATACATATATATTAAAAAAACAGATACAGAGACATAGAAGCATCGAACAGACTGTCAAAGCTCAGGGGGAAGGCAGGGGTGGGGGTGGGGGTGGGGTAAGAGATCAACCAAAGGACTTGTATGCATGCATATAAGCACAGCCAAGGGATACAGACAGTAGTGGGTGAGGGCATGTGCTGGGGGGTGGGAGAGGTCAATGGGGGGAAAAAGGAGACATATGTAATACTTTCAACAAAAAAGAATTAAAAAAAAAATTTTCCCTACAACATTTTTGATAAAATAGCACCAGTGAATTATAAACGAAAACACACACACACACACACACACACACACACACACACACACACACACACACAGTTTAGTTCTATGTTCAAAAGCAAAGTTCTAGTCAATATATTATTACATATCTCATATTAGCACAATAAATACCTAAAATAATACAAGCATAAAATCACATTTACCTTTGTGTGAACAGTGAATTTTACTTTATCTCTTTCACTAAGAGCATCAGAAATGTCCACTTGCAGAGCAGCATCACTTTGAAGATCTACATTTATTGCTTTAAGCTAGAAAAATAAAATAATACCTTAATAAAAATTCTGTGGGCTTTTATATTTCATTCTTCTTCCAGATTAATTAGATAATGCAAAAACAAAACTAAAGTAACAAAAGACTTTTATATCTAAAAAATACTCAATTTCATTTAATCTACATACATATTTTTGGGCAGTTACTTTGGGTATGCTATTATCCTAACTAATTTTCATCTATACCATTCAACTATGCTCTGTATGAGTTAATGTATTAACTATAATTGATTCTTTAATTTCACCCCAAAAGTAAACTGTCTTCCAAGATGTTTCATTAAATTTCAAATGTTTTAAAATTAAGGAATGTACCCTCTTTTAAGAACAAGAAAAATAATAAAAATAATGGCCAGTAATTTTAACTCTATTACTTATTTTAATTCAGGAATACACAATGAGACTATTAAGTATAGTTAAATATATTACATATATGAAAAGTGCTAAAAAATGCTAACATACACCACTCAGTAACTTCTGTGATATAATTTCACATCTTACTCTGCAAGCTTTAATACATTAGAATTGGATATGTTCTCTATTTACTTGTCTATTCATTTTTTTTAAATCCTCATCCGATGACATGTATGTATGTGTGTGTTTTTAAATCGATTCTTAGAAACAGGAAGGGAGAAACATTGATTGGCTGCCTCCTGTACACATCCCAACCCGGGATGGAACCTGAAACCTAGGTATGTGCCTTGGTCGGAAATCAAACCTGCAACCTTTTTTTTTTAGTGTATGGGACGACATTCCAACTGTCTGAGCCACCTGGCCAGGGCTCCACTAACAATTCTTAAGTTTCATTAATTTTTCTTCCACTTTAAACAAATAAGCATTCTAACATGGTTGGGAAGTTTGGAGACTTATAAAAGAATCAAATACACTAAAAAAGAAAATAAATCTCAGCCAGATGCAAAGATATGAAATATTTAAAGTCTAATTAACTAGCCTACTTCAAATACTCTAGTTGTAAAACCTAGAACCTACTTTGCCAATCTCAGTCATTAGCATTGCAAATTTCATTTATAATGTAAATGGAAAAATGCTGTAAACAAAATTGTTTGTACTTTAGGATTACAATTATATTTAAAAAAATCCTATATAATAAAAGCGTAATATGCAAATCAACTTAACAATGACTGAACAGGGGGCAGGGTCAGCGAGCAGGCAGCACCATGCCAGCCAATGTGTGTGCCAGTGTGCATAGGGAGGGGACGGTGATCGGGGGTGGAGGTGACCAGCTGCAGTGGAGGGGCGACTGGGGGGGGGGGCAGGGCTGGCCGCACGCTGGCCAGCACCATCCCCTGATAGGCCCGCCCAGTCACCTCCCACAGAGGGGGGCCAGACTGTGGCTTAGGCCTGCTCTCCCCTCACCCCCTCTGCCCCGGGCCTGAGGGACCCCTCCAAGTGCATGAATTTTCATGCACTGGGCCTCTAGTGTATACATAAATGGCTTATAAGAAATACAACAAAATGTGAATAGCAGTGGATTTTTAAAAAAATATATTTTATTGATTTTTACAGAGAAGAAGGGAGAGGGATAGAGAGTTAGAAACATCGATGAGAGAGAAACATCAATAGCTGCTTCCTGCACACCCCTTACTGGGGATGTGCCTGCAACCAAGTTACATGCCCTTGACCGGAATTGAACCTGGGACCCATCACTCCGCAGGCCGACGCTCTATCCACTGAGCCAAACCGGTTAGGGCAGCAGTGGATTTTCTTTACTAGTATATATTCTTTTATTCTCCCAATTTTCCAAAGTATGCATGTATTACTTTTATAAATAGGCAAAAAATCCCTTTTAAACAGAAATTCTGTAATTCATTAAAAGATAAATTTTGTTAAGTTTTTCATTAAATAGGGTTAACTTTATTAGTAATGAAAAAAGTAACATTACTATTTCATTTTTGCACTATTGGTTCTAGACTGAGTAGACATATTTTTAAAAATAGCCTAGCTGGCATGGCTCAGCAGTTGAGTGTCAACCTATGAACCAGGAGGTCACAGTTTGGTTCCCAGTCAAGGCATATGCTGAGGCTGCAGGCATAAAGGAGGCAGCCAAGCAATGATTCTCTCTTACCATTGACTAGAGGCTCAGTGCATGAAATTTGTGCAGGGGGGGGGGGTCTCCCTCAGCCCAGCCTGCACCCTCTCCAATCTGGGATCCCTCTCACAATCTAGGACTGCTGGCTCCCAGCTGCTTGCCTGCCTGCCTTCCTGATTGCCCCTAACCGCTTCTGCCTGCCAGCCTGATCACCCCCTAACCACTCCCCTGCCAGCCTGATTGATGCCTAACTGCTCCCCTGCCAGCTTGTTTGCCCCTAACTGCCCTCCCCTGCAGGCCTGGTACCCCCCAACTGCTCTCCCCTGCAGGCCTGGGTCCCCCCCAACTGCCCTCCCCTGCAGGCTTGATCGTCCCCAACTGCCCTCTTTTCAGGCCTGGTCCCTCCCAACTGCCCTCCCCTGCTGGCCATCTTGTGGTGGCCATCTTGTGTCCACATGGGGGCAGGATCTTTGACCACATGGGGGCAGCCATCTTGTGTGTTGGAATGATGGTCAACCTGCATATTACTCTTTTATTAGATAGGATAGAGGTCTGGTGCACGGGTGGAGGCCAGCTGGTTTCCCTGAAGGGTGTCCTGGATCAGGGTGGGGGTTCCACTGGGGCATGGGGCAGCCTGGGCAAGGGGCCTGTGGTGGTTTGCAGGCCAGCCACGGCCCCCGGCGACCCAAGAGGAGGCCCTGGTATCTGGGATTTATTTATCTTCTACAATTGAAACTTTGTAGCCTGGAGTGGAGGCCAAGGCAGGCCAGGGCTACAGAAGCTTGGCTTCCTCCATCACCGGGGGCAACCCTAGCCTCCTGCTCTCTCCAGCTCCATGGCTGCCGCCATTTTTGTTGGGATTTTTTATCTTCTATAATTGAAACTTTGTAGCCTGGAGTGGAGGCCTGGGCCGGCAAGGGCAAGCGGAAAGCTTGGCTTCCTCCATTGCCGGGGAAACCCAAGCCTCCCTCCTGCTCTCTGTGACTGCAGCCATCTTGGTTGGGTTTATTTGCATATTCGCTCCTGATTGGCTTGTGGGTGCAGCGGAGGTATGGTCAATTTGCATATTACTCTTTTATTAGATAGGAAGTTAAATTTCAATTAGTAATCATATTTTTAAAAGTTTATGCTGTAAACATACATAAAACCATTTAATAATGTTTTAAAATTGTTACTGTTCCCAATGCTACATGTAGCCCATTGACTGACAAATGAAATTAAAAGTTGCCTTGAATTACTATGAAGTTTTCTTTTTCCAATTATCTCACTGCCTTTGCAATATTGGAAACATAGAGAATACTTTGTTCTTTGGTTTTCTTATTTCTATTCAGTCTTATTTAGGTCTTCTTATTGCCCTTTCTACCTTTTCTCCAACCCTTACCATAATTTTAGTTTAAGAAACCTGTTTCCTTTTTTTTATTTACTCACATCCAGGTCACTTTAAAAATGTTTAAAAGGCTGAATAATGGCTCCCCTCAAAATATCTACATACAAATCCCTGGAACATGTGGATGTTACCTTATATGGTAAAGAAGGACTTTTGCAGGTGAAATTAAATTAAGGATTTGGGGATGGGGAGATGATCCTGGATTATAAAACTAGGCAATATAATAAAATCACCTTCCTCAAGTAATCCCCCCACATTACTACAAAAATTTCACTGAAAGCTAGTCATTAGCTATTTCTTTAATTCTAGATGCATATTTTTTACATTTTAACATATCTGAAATAGGAATGCCTTGCATTTGATGACAAATTACAGTTTAAGTGGCATTTTTTTCCTTAGTGGTATATAAATGAAAATATATCTTCCAATCAATTGTACCCTAGATTTGATAAAATATCATGTTGTAAATTTGTTAATTACATAAAATGTATGGCAGATTTTCTTCTTTGTTTAAGGAAAAGTCAATAACTTTAGAGTGTGTTTATTAGGGAAAAGAATCAAAGCAAACAATTTGTGATTCATCAACAGGTTATCTGAGGAAATGCTAATTAGACTACATTCACTGGTTTAATCCTTATCTGGCCAATAAACATTGTACTTTCTTTTGCCAAAGAATAACTAGGTTAAACATTTGTGTCATGGTCAAGAAAAAGACTAGAAGAAAAAATAGATTAAGCAACACCAATACAGTATCATTAGAAAAATAATTTAAAGACACTGCCCTATTGTTGACAAATTAATTCTCCACATATAAAAATTTAGTAAAGAAGACATTCACTACTCGTTTACTACACTGGCTCATTTATAATAAAGTATCTACTTTAAAACCTAAAATGTTAGTTGTTTATCTTTTGCCAGAAAAGCAAATGTATAGAGATGGTTGGATGAAGGAGGAGGAAATGAAGGAAAAAATTTTATTATAATAGTCTCTCAATTGGTCTCTTGCTTCTGCACTTTCCCTTATTCAATCTATTCCTTATAGAGCCACCAGAATGATCCCATTAAACTGGAAATCATTCTTCTGCTCAAAACCCAAGAGGTCCCCTTGGAGAAAAGCCAAAGTCCTTACAGTGGCTCACCAGGCCCCAATTAATCTGCATCTGACATGGTCCCTTATTAACATACCATTCCCCTGGCTCACTGCAGCTTGGCCATAGGGTCTTGTTGTTGTTCCATGAACATACAGGCATGTGCCACCCCATACACCTATCTACATGGCTTATGCACTCATTTCCTTTGTCTTTATGAAGTATCACATCATGAAGGCTTTGCCTGGCTCCCTATGAAAAATGCAGCTCCACCCACACCCCAACAATCCCTATCCCTACTTCATTTTTTTCATAGCACTTGTTCACCATCTACTATATTTTATTTATTGTTTTTTAATGGTCTCCTCTGACTAGAATGCCAGTTCTTTGAGGACAAAGATCTTGGGGTAGTTCTTAACAAATATTTGTTGAATGGAAAGAAAGAGTAGAAAGAAAGGTGGTAACCATAACAGGGCGAAGAAACTGTTTTCAGGTAATTATGGCACAATCAATTAAAAAAGTCCCAAGAGAGCCAGGCTGGTGTGGTTCAGTGGTTGAATGTCAACCTGTGAACTTGGAGGTCATGGTTCTATTCCTGGTCAGGGCACATGCTCGGGTTTGTGGGCTTGGTCCCCAGTGTGGGGCACGCAGGAAGCAGCTGATCAATGATTCTCTCATCATTGATGTTTCTATCTCTCTCTCCCTCTCCATTCCTCTCTGAAATCAATAAAAAACATTAAAAAAAAAAATCCAAGAGAGAGACAAAAGTAAATTCTGTTAAGATAATTCAAGTCAAATTTAAAATCTATTTTAACTCCTAGCCCAGTTATGATTTTTAAAGTCCTATATACCCAGCAGTCAAATCAATGGTTGATTATACATACACTAGTGGCCCAGTGCATGAATTTGTGCACACTGAAAGGAAATTACTTAGAAGAAATATTTTAATATCGCTATTCACCCTTTTTCTATAATGGAAGTGTCAACCAAATTCACTATCGACAATGACAGATCGAAACACACGTGTGCGATTGGCGCCAGTGAGAGCTTTATATGTATCACGCATGTACGAGTCAACTTAGCCTTTTATAGATATAGAACAAACTTGCTTAACTAGACCTGCTTTCTGATTTAGCTAAACTTTTTCCAACCCAGTGAAGCACCCCAACTTCTCTTTCAGGTAATTGGCAGCAACACAGCAGTAAATATCAACAGGAAGCCAATTATTATTGTAGATCATGCAGGAAGAACAAAGGGTAAAATATTTAACTGCAGCAGTGTTTGACCATATTCTGCGCAGTGAGAAAACCATTTTCAAGGTCCACCATTTCTTACTTCTTCTCAGTCGGGTCAAGTTTCTAAACTTTCTAAATCTCAATTTTCCAGCTAATGTAAAGAAAGTAGGATTCCACCGAGTCTCTTATTTACCTACTCCAGGACTTCTGTGAGGATCAAATGAGATAAGGCACATCAAAATGCTTGACAGATATTTGGTTAAAGTGTAAAATGTTTCCACCTGGCTATAAAGCAAGTCGGGTTCCTGGGCTGAAGAAACTGCAAGGAGGCTAGTCACTAGGGAGAGGAAGCCGGGCGTTGCTACGTGACGTCATTACCCGGATGGACACTTAGCATAGCCTTTTATACACATGGATTTTCTGGAAACTGGCACTTGCAACCAGACTTCCTCTCATATACCATACCAGATACAACAAAACATTACTAGGGTCCCATGATAGGTCACTCCAATGTCGTTCTTGCTGGTCTCAACTCCCACTGCTCTTTTGCCATAACTGACTTGCAAATTAATACATATAGGATCAATTCAACCATCAACTTTTTTTACATTTTGAGGTGCTGAAGGTGGCTAAAGAAAAGTCATAATTGGTATTTGCAACTAGACCATACCAGAAACAATAAAACATTACTAGAGTAGTAATAATGGTGCCTTGCTATGCGTTTCTTCCAGGTCAAAGTTATATTACAGGTAGTACGCATATAAACTTTTACTCTTTAGACAATATACTAATATGCATTTATTCAATAAACTTTTTTTTTAGCACTTACATGCAAACCACTGTCTTAGGCCTTAGGTGGAGGATATGAGGTGAACAAAAAAACCTTGCCTTCAAGAAATTTGTAGTAGTGAGGAAGACAATATCTGCACTAATAAAAGGGTAATATGCTAATTAGACTGGACATCTTCTGGACTACCTTCCAGACAAAGCCATGGTGGCAGGGCCGACGCAGAGGCGGTTAGGGGCAATCAGGCCAGCAGGGAAGAGCAGTTAGGGAGATCAGGCCAGTAGGGGAGAGCAGTTAGGGGGATCAGGCCAGTAGGCGAGAGTAGTTAGGGGGCTCAGGCCAGCAGGGAAGAGCAGTTAGGGAGATCAGGCCAGTAGGGGAGAGCAGTTAGGGAGATCAGGCCAGTAGGGGAGAGCAGTTAGGGGGATCAGGCCAGTAGGCGAGAGCAGTTAGGGGGATCAGGCTGGCAGGGGAGAGCAGTTAGGGGGATCAGGCTGGCAGGCAGGTGAGTGGTTAGCCAGTGGGATCGGGCCTAAACTGGCAGTTGGACATTCCCTGAGGGGTCCCGGATTGGAGAGGGTGCAGACTGGGCTGAGGGACGACCTCCCCGTTTCCCGTGCACAAATTTCGTGCACTGGGCCTCTAGTTATGTAATAAAGCACTCTCCCACCATTTTTACTGTGTACAATCTGATCTTATCAATCCCTTCAGTCCTGTGACTTTTCCATATATTTCCAGCCATTCTTGACTAATAACTCCTAAATTATTATCTTCAACTCAGACCTCTTATTTTAAGTTCCCAATCATAATTTCAAGTTACCAACCAGACATATCCACCTGGATGTTTTCACTTATTAAACAACCTAGTGTCTTCAATGTGCCAGCCACTGTCCTAAGTGCTAGGAATAGAGCAATGAAAAGATAATCCTCACCCATACAGACCTGACATTCTTGTTTAGCAGGTAAGAGATTAGATGCCTCATAGGCACTTGAAAGCTAACATATCTGAAATCAAAATGTATTATCTACCTCCTAACTCTGTTCTTCTATATGTATTCATTTTCTCCTTCTCCTCTGCCCAGCCCATGTATTTATTTAGTCACGATGCCTTGTCAATTCTACCTCCTAAATATCTCTTTGTTATGTGCCCCCCATCCCCCTGCATCCTCTCTTCCATTGCCTTAGTTCCACCTCATTTGGACTACTGCAATGATCTATTGACTGGTTTCTGAAAGGAGTCAATCCATCCCCCCGCCAATATCAGAGTATTTACAATGCTAATTTTACCTGGGCATAGGTCTTTCCCAGGTTAAAATCCTTCAGGACTTGCCATTGCTTGGAGCCTTTATCATTATGTACTTTATACTCTACCTGTAATATCCATATCTACCCTGCTTCCGGTAAGAACAAATGCTCCAGGTGGGACCAAATTATCTACATATGTTAGCAAGTTTTCCCACAAAATTCCTGATCAACATTTAAGGATTAGCTTCTTTAGGTGATGGCATAGTGTTACCCCAGGACTTAGAGTTAGGCTGCCTGAGTTTGAATCCAGCTCATACTGGCTATGTGACCTTGGGCAAGCTAATTGTGAACCCCAGTTTTACTTTCTAAAATAGGAATAATAGTAGCAGCTACTTCACAGGGATGAGAACTGAATTAATATATCAAAGTCTCTGGCAAGCAGTAAATGTTATATCGTATGTAGTTATCATTCAATCCTCACTACTCCCCCTTCAACAAAGTTAAGCACTTTCTAGTTTGCACTTTATCGTAAGTTCCTCATTACACTGATGGTCTCAGGGCAAAAACTTTCTCCTTTTCTCTGCCAACATTCATCTTCTTATCCTCTGCCAACACAATCTATGTCATATTTTTACCTAAAATAACTATCAATAAACGTGGAATGTGTTCAAGCTAAATGCAGTGCAGGTACAAAAGAAAATGCAGATATCTGGACCAAGTCTTGAAAGATAAATCAAATTTCAAGTGAAAAAAAAAAAAGGGGGTGGGGTAAGGAAAAAAAGAAAGCACTCCACAACACTGAAAAGCATGCATAAAGCAGGCATTAAAGTGTAGACAGCCCTGGTGGGTTAGCTCAGTTGGTTCAAAGACCATCCTGACGTGCCAGGGTGTGGGCTCGATCCCAGGTCAGGGCACATATAAGAATCAACCAATGAATGCATAAATAAGTGGAACAACAAAAATCAATGTTTCTCTCCCTCTTCTTTCCTCTCTCTAAAACCAGGAAAAAAATAAAAATAAAATCAATAAATAAAAATTAAAATAAAAATGTAGACAAAAACAAGAAAGTGCACACCTAGCTGTTTTGGTTCAGTGGATAGAGCGTCAGCCTGTGGATTGAAGGGTCCTGGGTTCGATTTCGATCAAGGGCACATACCCGGGTTTCGGGCTTGGTTCCCAGCAGGGAGCGTGCAGGAGGCAGCCAAGCAATGATTCTCTCTCATCAGTGATGTTTTTCTTTCTCTCTCTCCCTCCCTTTCTCTCCAAAATCAATAAAAATATATTAAAAACAAAAAAGTACAGAGAAAGATGCTTGGGCAGTGACAAGTAGATGAGACTATGCCTAGAGTGTGTGTATCTGGAGGGACATAAGGAGAAATGAAGCCAGCCTTAAAGGGTTATGAATGGTGTTTAATGCTAGCCTAAGGAGTTTGGATCTTGTTGCAAGAAGAACTGGGTCCACGTTTTTTGGCTAGTGGTGCTATGTGATTTAATTATTTTAGTTAGGTAACTAGAAGTAATGTGAACGCTGGATTGAAAAGTAGGAAGACTGCAGACAAACCAATGACAGGTACTGCCACAATCCAGGCAAGAAATAGCAGAGACCTTCACTGGGGCCATGCAAATGAAAGATAGGACACATAACATTTGGAAGATAGGATACACAACATTTCAGAGGTGAAATTAACTCGCCTCAGTGACTGTTCTGATATGGGGATGAGGATATGGTTCAGATTTCTTGCCTGCATGATTGGAAAATGATGACATTATGAAGAAAAACAGAGGGAGGAACAAAGCTAGGAGTCCAGGAGAGGTGCAGATACTCCACCTGAAGTAATTTTGAAACAATAAGCATATTATTTAAATTCAAATCAAGTGCTAAGAGAATTATGTCATCACACAGGCATCCACTGCTTTTATTTAACAAGCACATCAGAGCAAATGTGTCAAGTTCAAAGGGCTCATTTCTTTACTATATAATGTTAAATTTAAAAGGCCTTCATTTGTGAAAAATCAAAAATTCCCTATTATGTAGAGCCGTGGCTAAAAAAATTCATGTGGCCAATTATTTTTATTATTGTGTATTTTTAAAGTCTTTTTTCAGTTTCTACAAAACAATATTTTCTTATGACTGTAAGATTCTCTTCTATTTCAAATATCATGATGAAAATTCAAGGCTGCTTAAAAATATATTTAAAACTTTAATTTTGCTTACTTGCAGCTCTATATGAAATGCTTACATTATTATTTTTGAATCTGTGATGTCCCCTCTGCAATTGTATCAAATATGCACTTCATGCTTTTTCTCTATCAAGACTATTAAAAGGCTGAAGAAGGTAATCCAAACCATAGGTGCAATGTCTAAAAATTCTGGTTATGGCAATCAGAACAAGTACAACACAAAGAAATTTAGAAGGCTAGAAAGTTCTATTCCTGAAATGAGGAAACAGCAGGATAACTTTATGCAGCTATAATCAAACTTCAGTGCACAATGGAATCTTCTTGGGTTCTTGTTTAAAAAGTAGTTTTCTGTCCTTCTCCACCCTTAAGAGACTGACTTACTTATGAGGGCACAGACCCAGAAACTTGTTTTTCAAACACCCTAGGCGATTCTGATGCAAGTGTTTCAAGGCCACTTTGAGAAATACATGCACTGTGTCTGATGTCAGAAACATGGGTTTGAAGTCCACCTCTCCCCCTCCTATCCTGGCCATGTGACCTGAGACTACTTACTTTCTCTAAGGTTCAGATTTCTCATCCGTAAAAGGGGAATACTAAAAGCTTCACAAGGATAAATGAGATAATATAATGAGACAATGCCTCGACAGTGCTTTAACACAGTACCCAGCTATTATTATTATTGTTATGATTTGTCAATTCCACAGGACAAAAATAAGAACTGGACACACATACATATTCATCATGGCATTATAAGTGCTTTCTAATTCATGGTAATGTTTTTCTATTTTCATCTACAAGATTCTACGAGAGCCTCTTGGTCAGGCATGCTCTTTGTCCTCCTCTACCTTTAATTTTATAATACATGAAAAAAGTTTTTGGACACATTACTTAAGTAGTTCCAGTTCCATAAGCAAATCTTACCAAAGGCTAAAGCCAGGAACACAAAAATTCACTGGAAAATACTCTACATCAATATAAATACTAAAAAAATTGAAACTTTTACTGAACATTAGTCAGATTTTTACAAGGAAGCAAATCGTTTGCTTTTCCTGGTAGACCACAAAAATACGATGAAGTTGTTATCTACAGAAGTAAAAGGCCATATACTTTATATTTGAAAACAGTCCCGTTGGGCACATGCCAGGGTTGCAGGCTCCATCCCCAGCAGGGGGCGTGCAGAAGGCAGCCAATGAATATTTGATGCATAGATGTTTCCATCTCACTCCCTCCTCTCCCTTCCTCTGGCTCTAAAATAAAAACATATTTTAAAAAAAATCCAAAATATAAGTGGTCATCTAACTCCACTATATAACCCAGAAGATACATATACACATTCACACACACACACATTTTAAAATTAATCAAACTACAATTTTTAGAAATAACCAGAAATCCTATATGAGGCTTTTGCACTAAAAGTTTTAAATGAATCTTTTGTGTAAACTGAGAAATTTATTAATTCATCATCTATCAAATAAAAGTATGCAGCACTTTCTGCATCTGTCTTATCATTCAAAAGCTTTATAAAGGTCATCAGCGAATGCTACCTACTATTAAAAATACAATATCATCCTAAAAATATTTTATCACCTGCCAAAAATCGACTAACAGATGTGTCTCTCACATTACCTAAGATGAATAAGTAAAATCAAAATGGAAAACTAAAGTGCAGGCTCTGTTAAATGCGAGTGAACCGCGGAATCTTGCTGAGTTGCAATCATCATATATCGATATTTTTCAAGTGTTCACTTGTACAAGGCACTATAGAGATTACCACCCATCAGCAAAGGCAAATGGGGGGAGAGAATGGTAGGGAGAAATCGGAACCCTGAAGGTCCTTTCTGAAGTGGAATGCAATTTACTTCAAAACAAGGTTAACTTTGAAAAGGATGTATTTTTTTGGACATTAAGTGCTACAAGCACTTTGCAAAATCTGGTAGGATAGTGGAAAAGAGTTGAGATTCGGTGACTGTAGCATCCCTCGCAAAGAATAATTTAGAACAAGCCCGAACCATTTATTACCTATTTTAGAGAGAAAGAAGGGTGGGCGGGAGCGGGTTTAAGAGGTCCACACGGGGAAAATGAGGGTGCCGCCAGGAAGGTCTGAGCATGGGTTTCATAGCCCCGCAAAGTGGCGAGGGGAGGGAGTCCAGCTCCGACCTCCAATTCCTCACCTACGCCCCGACCCGGGAGGGGGAGGAGGTCCACTGCAGGGTCCGAGTCGGGGCGGGGACCAGAAAGGCGCTGCTGGTCCCTAGGAAATCAGAACCGAGCGTCCCCGAGGGAGGAAGAGCTGCAGAAGGGCGGGGCGCCGAGTGGCAAGGAAAATTGAAAGGAGGCCGGCGAGGAAGGGGTGGCGCGCGATCCAGGACCCTTCCGCGTCCCACACCCCAGGGCCACGGCGGGGGAGGAAGGGTCCCGCGAACGAGGAGGTAGAACTTACTCCGCGGTCCTCCTCCGAGAGGAAGTCGGGGCCGTCGTCCAGGCCTTCCTGCGAGGTCGGAGGGGCCCGGCGCGCCCGGGGAAAGGACGGAGTGAGGGAGACACAAAGGGAGACATTAGTGCCAGGCCAGCGGGGCCCCCAAGCCCGCCCCGTGCCCACGGCCCCCACCGCGCGCCGGGGGCTCAGCGCTGCTAGAGAACACCCACCATCATGGCTGCTCCGAGGTGAGGGCCAGCGCAGGCGCGCTCCGCACCGCGGGGCTGGAGGGAGCCCAAGGCGGCGGGAGGGGCGGGGCTACTGGTGGGGCGGGGCCTCTGAGCAGCCCCGCCCACCCGGCGCAGGGGCTGGGGTCTGCAAGCCAGGAAGAAGGGAGGCAGGGCTTTCTGCCAAAGGTCGGAGCACCCGAAGGCCTAGCCCTAGACCCACTTGGCGGGGGGCGGCTAGAGGATGGCGGGCTCTGGCCCGGGAAGGGCTGAAGGCCCCTTGGGGAGCTGTCCAGTTCTCTTTCCCTGAGGGCTGTGGCGAAAAACCAAACAAGCGCCCTCCGCCCTCCGGAAGCCGCAATAAATCATCTAATCTTTGTCTTGTGCCACAGGATAATTAATCACAATTAATATTTTGCCGGAGAAGTTGTGGGAACCAAGGGCCTTAACACAGTCAGCAGTCAGGCTGTAATCAAGTTTTTACTGCTGGCAAGGTAATAAATAACTACCTGAGAGTTTGGGGCGCTAATGGATGAGCACTGTAAAAATGAGCACTCCTTTCCCTTATACCAAGAAATGTCCCACACCTTCTTCCGCTGTCCAGCTGTGTAGTATCACACGGGTGTCCACAGGCGCTTCAAATAACAAGGCAAAACCATTCCTTAACATCGGACCACTTTACCTATATACACACACAAGCAATCCTGTGCTTCCATTCAATTAATGGCATCTTTAGATGTTAAAGCTAGAAACCTCAAAGTCCAATTCAAATCCTGCCTCTCCTTCATTACACCATCTACGGTAGTAACCAAATGCTATTGTTTCTGTAATTATCTGCTGTTACTTAAACTGGTCCCATTTCTCCCCACAGCGTCCTTCCACAGCAATTACCCTCAGCATATCTCCTCTGGATCTTTGCAAAATTCTCTTAATTTTTTTAAATTTCCATATCTCTTTCCTCCATTCTACACACTGCTGCCAGTTTTCCTCCTAAGATACAGATACTATTGATGATTACACTACTGCCCTGTTCAGTAATCTTTACAAGTCTCCATATGTAAAAATCTAACTCCTCAGCCAATGATTACAGACCCTCCGCATTTTATTTTCTCTGAGTTTTGCCAGGTCCCTTGTTCTATCCTATTGAATGGAAGCTCTCAAAACAATAATATTAAATTTACTAATTCTTTCATGAGAATTTTTAGCTTTCATTTTGTATATAAGGAGAACTGAGGCATAAAGAGATTAAGTTACTGCCCAAAAAAAGGGTTATTTTCCAATATAAGGGGGATGACTTTATTTTTTATCTTTTGTTTATTTTTACCCAGTGCATTGTAATAAGCACTAGAGTAGTGTTTTCCATTGGGAGTCATGCAGCATCATTCAGAATCAGTGTAGTGTGAGGAAATGTCAGAAGGAATGTTCCAGTAATTTGTTGCTTATAAAAAATGCCAATATGTCCTAATGACCTATTTCTGGATTGAAGATAATGCCTAAAAAGCTCCACTTCCTAGATGGAGAGAGAAGAGTGGTGCTACAATTAATGAGTACAACTGATAGGAGGGTCAGGTGTGTCCTTGTGGACAAAGGTCAAGAAGGGTCATATAGGACCACCTCAAAGACCTCTCTGATAATTAATTAAGGGCTTTAAATTTCAGTTTTTAAGCCATGTCCAGAAACATTGCCCAGAAACATTGAAATTCTCAAATGCTAAATTTAAAAATTACTAGTTATGAGAAAGGACACAATTTAAAATATGTGTAGCCAACTAAAATGATCTAATAAGACATATAGTAGTTGCTGTCATTAAAATCAGTAGCTGAAAACTCATGAGCAGAGAACCCAACCTTGAAATAATTAAGTAGTTCATTAATACCTGAGCCTTCCTTTCTGAGCAAAGGTCTCAAGCTATCTTTTGTGAATTATAAAAAGGAATTATCAGTAACTAATACTAACAACTATCAAAAAGCCAGTTACAATTAAGGAATATAAAAAAAAAAGAAATTAAGCTAAGCTCACATAACAGATTTTTCTACTACTTATAAAATAAAACAAGAAGATATTAAAGCTGAACCACTCCTTTAACACCTTCAACCAAATAATTTTTATCTTGTTTTAATAGATTTCTATAAAATTACTTACTTTTATATAAATTTTAAAAGCAAAGTATGTTGAGTCACAATCTGATTACTTCAAAGATTTAGCTACATGAATGTAAAATGCTATAATTGCGAATAGTTTACCAACAGTATGCTTCAAAAACAAATGTATTGGAAGATTTAGAAAAGAGTAAAATTTTAGAGAATAATTAGAGTTACTTTTAAATTTTGGAAATAAAAAATTGTATTTGCCTTGAACATTTTGTCAAACAAAAATCAAGTTTTACCTGCAGAAATACTTTAAATGTATGAAATAGCCCAACTGGTGTTGCTCAGTGGTTGAGCATCAACCTATGAATCAGGAGGTCACAGTTTCATTATCAGTCAGGGCACATGCCCAGGTTTGCAGGCTTGATCCCCATTGGGGGGTGTGCAGGAGGCAGCCGATCAATGATTCTTTCTCATTATTGATTTTTCTATCTTTCTCTCCCTCTTCCTTCCTCTCTGAAATCAATAAAAATATTTAAAAGTTTGAAATAGTAATTATTTAATTACATGGAGAAGAAAACTTTAATTCTTTTTATCATGTTCTGATCAAAGAAGTTTTCACCAAGACATATTTTTATCAATTCCTCACATTCTCAAATTCTAGGAGACCCTATTCTGTTTTGGATGACCTTGGGTCCTAATTTTTCCTCCTTCTTCCTGGGAGTTATGCTACAAAATTCTCTACGGGAAGATCACAGAACTCCATTTTTTCCAGGATGTGCTATATTATTAGGATGCCTAATGTCAAGTAACAAGAGTCAATTCAAATAAACTTGAGCAGTAAGGAAATTTATTATCCTATATAATAAAACTCTAATATGTAAATCAACTGAACGGCGGAATGACCGGTGGAATGACTGGCCACTATGATGTGCACTGACCACCAGGGCGCAGATGCTCAATGCAGGAGCTGCCCCCTGATGGTCAGTGTGCTCCCACAGGGGGAGCGCTGTTCAGCCAGAAGCCGGGCTCATGGCTGGTGAGCGCAGTGGCGGTGGCAGGAGTCTCTTCCACCTCTGCAGAAGTGCTAAGGAGCAGCGAGCCAAGCAGTAAGGAGCAGTGAGCAGGTGGGCGGTAAGGAGTGGGGCATCCTGGACTGCCAGAGGGATCCCGGACTGCCAGAGGGATGTCTGACTGCCAGCTTAGGCCCGATCCAGGATCGGGCCTAAGCTGGCAGGTAGACATCCCCTGAGGGGTCCTGGACTGCGGGAGGGCGCAGGCTGGGCTGAGGGACCCCACCCCTCCACCCCTCCAGTGCACCAAATTCGTGCACCAGGCCTCTAGTCTCACAATAAGAAAGTAAAAAAAATGAGAAGTCTATAGGAATAGTACAATCAGTAGCTTCCTAGTGCCATCAAAGACCTAGATGCCTTCCAACTCTCCAATCTGCCATCTTCAGTGACCACCTCATTCTAAAGCTGATACTCCTCATGATCCAGGATGACTATGGCAACTTTAGGTTTCACATCCTAGCTAATAAAGACAGAATATGCAAATTGACTGTAACTCCATGACAAAGATGGCGGTGCCCACAGCCAATAAGAAGGGAATATGCAAATTGACGCCTCAAGGCGAGAGGCGGAAGGCGGCTCTGACCAGAGCTAAGGTGAAAAGGCGGCTCCGGGCTGGAGCGAAGGCGGAAAGGCGGCTTCGGCCGGAGCGAAGGCGGTGCCAGCAACCAGGGGGAGGAAGGCCTATTCTTGCACGAATCTTTGTGCATTGGGCCTCTAGTATGGACATAATATCCACAAGCAGAAAAAAATGTGCTTAGAAAACTTCCCTCTCTTCTGTAGACCTTTCATATTTCAGTCTAATACTGGATCTCATGCCCACCTTTAAAGGGGACTGGTATAAATAAGATTAACTTAGAGCAGCAATTTTCAAGTGATGTGCTACAAGAATTTTAAAAACATGCAATACCTGACTTTTTAGTCAGGGGCACTGATGTCTTTTCCCTTAGATTGTCAAATGAAAAAGTGGCGACAACCAGCACAACACTAGCCATCTGGTGACTTTTTTTTTTTTTTTAAATATATTTTATTGATTTTTACAGAGAGGAAGGGAGAGGGATAGAGAGCTAGAAACATCGATGAGAGAGAAACATCGATCAGCTGCCTCATGCACACCTCCTACTGGGGATGTGCCCGCAACCAAGGTACATGCCCTTGACCGGAATTGAACCCGGGACCCTTCAGCCCGCAGGCCGACACTCTATCCACTGAGCCAAACCGGTTTCAGCCATCCGGTGACTTTATTAATTAGTTTATGTGTGCCATGAGATGGAAAAGGTTGAAAATAGTTGGCTTAGAGTCTAGACCTTAGACCAGTCAGGAATTATTGCTGGGAATGGTACGGGAGCTAGCCTCCCCAAACCACAAGGCTTCTTGGAAGAATGTGGACACCTGAGTAAAACTGGAGATTCCAGGAAGGAGACAAAGGGAAATGGATGTGGGGGAAAAAGCCATCAGTGTCTCTATAATAGCAATCAACAAAGACATGTTCTCTAACACTACCCAAATCTGTTAGGTACAATGCTATGCTCTGACAAAATGAATCACTGATAATCCACTAGTTAGAGATAATCATCTGTTGCTTTTTTTTTTTTTTAATCTGAGAAAACTTGTTTATTTTTCTTGCTTTAATGGAACAACATATTCCATCAAATTATCCAAGGAAATCCAGATAATCATCCATTTCCTCAAGGTTTTAAATACATTTTAAAAGACCATAGAAGGATAAACATTATGCCACTTTAATAACTTTCTCCCTCTATACTTAAGGAATTCAAGTACAGAAATAAACTCCAGTGTTGAGGTAACATTGAAACCTCCCAACATGACTACATAGGTGCTTAAGGTTAAATGTGAATATTGCTGTGAGGTTTCAAGCTACTTGATGAACCAATACCACGTCACATTTAGACCAAAAGCAGGAAATTTAGACCAAATTCACATGAAAGGAATATTTTCAATATATGAATATGTAAGTGTGTGTGTGTGTGTGTGTGTGTGTGTATGTGTGTGTGTGTAGGGAAAGGTTGATTGAACCCCACTGATAACAGAAAGTTAGAAGCCAGCCATTGTTGGAAATACAGAAACATACACAGTCTCTGTGCTCAAAGTCTTCAGGGGAATTTCTTCTGTAATTTCATCCATTTGAGTCTCATTCAGAAACAGCTTTAGCTTCCTGTTGTGAAGGGCAAACATCTTGGCTGCTTCACACAGAAGACCATCATAGGTGAGTCTATTCTGCCCAAGTGGGTTTTCCAGCAGGAGGGTGCCCACTGTTCCCATTAAACACTTGTGGGTTTGCATTCAGGAGCTGTAGGTTGATATACTGACAGAGAAGAGTACTAGGACTGTCAATCACAGAGGGAGCTGGTCCTGCAGTCACACACAGCATCTTTCTACTAAGACTCAGTAAGTCGGTTTGGTTTTGTATTTCTGTTTCCCCGTGGAAGAGTGCCAGCTCTGTATTTTTCATACCACAAATGCTAGTAACAACACTCTTCAGCTTAGAAGGTCTAACCGATCACCACCTTTTGGATTTTCCAGAAGCAGTACTCCACCTTGCTCACTGCCATTTGCACAAATGTGAAGAGTGACATATGCACAAGCAGGGCCAGGTGTGGAGGATCCCCTGGTGAGTGTAATTTCCAGGTCAGACCCCTTTAATTGCATTTTTTCTTGAATAAGGATTTTATCTGATGTTAGGGACTGGATATGGTTTCAAGGAAGCCTTTATGGTGGCAAATATGAACTCCATGTGGCTTTCAATAATGGTGCTCAGATAATTTCCTTCAGACTTTGCTGTGTAATAAACTGTTATTTCATCAGTGGGAACCAGATTGCACTTTTTGCGAAGTTTCTGGATGCGAATGATGACTTCCCGAGCCACCATCTGTTGCTTTTGAAAGCTCTTTATATATTAAGAATAAAATCCCTTATTAGGTTTGATAAAGATATTTTTAAGTAACTTTGCCTTTTAATTTTAGGTTATGATGTGTTGACATGCGCAAGTTTTAAATATATATATATATATAAATTTCAGAGAGGAAGGGAGAGGGAGAAAGAGATAGAAACATCAATGATAGAGATAACCATTGATCGGCTGCTTTCTGCACACTGGGGATCAAGCCCACAACCCAGGCATGTGCCCTGACTGGGAATCGAACCCTGACCTCCTGGTTCATAGGTTGATCCTCAACCACTGTGCTATGCCACTCAGGCCGCAAGTTTTAAATTTAATGTACTTAGATCTATCTGTCTTTTTGTCCTTTAGGCTTCTATTTTAGTGATAATGCCAAGAAAGACCCAGACTATCCCAAGATTACATACTAGTAAATATCCACAATTTTTCTAGTAAGTTATTAGATTGAAAGTTATTGATTTCGGTTAATGAACCAAATCAGATGAACAAAACAGATTTGTCAATTTCTTTGCTCCTTGATCCTCCCCCATAATTTAGGAGTTAAAAAAAGCAAGTCAGCCCAGTGGGCATTGCTCATAGGTTGAGCTTCCATCTATGAACCAGGAGGTCAGTTCCATTCCCGGTCAAGGGCACATACCTGGGTTTCGGGCTTGATCCCCAGTCAGGGGCATGCAGGAAGCAGCCGTTCAATGATTCTCATCATTGATGTTTCTATCTTTCTCTCCCTTCCTCTCTGAAATCAATAAAATATATATTTTTAAAAAGCAAGGCATACTTTATTAAAATGTATCAATAAGCAAACAAGCAACACGGATACCATATATATAGGTAAAAAAAAAAAAAGTCATGTCTCAGCAGATTGAGGTGGAAAGGCTTATGTTTCAGAGATAAAAATTACTCTTAAGAGAAACAATCAACTCCCACTTCTCTGGGATTCAGACCTGGGAATCAGCACCAATGGTGAATTAGCTGGTCTTGACCGTGGTGTCTAAGGACCAGGAGAAGAAGTGACATGACTTCTACAGATCCCAGGGCATGTGAAGATTAATTGATTAATATCAATAACTCTAACCTATTTGGAAGCCAAAGATTATTGAACTAAAGTCTAGCATATTTCCTTTTTCTTATTTTTAACATGAGTTTCTAAAGGGAGAGACGTAGAGGACAATTTAATTTGCTCTATGCCTAGAACATTAGCAACACATATGTTAAATTTTCTAAGTTACATGTTGATATTGATAATTGATGACCTCATTCCTCCATCACAGCTCTACAGTGCAGGCACAATACATAGAGCCTGGAGGGAGCACGGTCAGGGTGTCTCAGTGGTTGAGCATTGACTCTTGAGCTGAGAGGTTGCGGTTCCATTCCTGGTCAGGGCATATTCCCAGGTTACAGGCTTAATCCTCAGTAGGAGGCTTGCAGGAGGCAGTCAATGGATGATGATTCTCTCTCATTGATGTTTCTATCTCTCTATCCCTCTCCCTAAAAATCAATATAAACATATTTTTAAAAAAGAAAGAAAAGAGGCTATAAAAATGGACTCCTTTCTTTTATACATATTAAAAAGTCCTGAAGGGAATATGGGATAGGGCCTGAAATATGACACTCGTAAGTGGTCAGAAAAATTAATATGGGGGCTAAAATTTAAGATTCCCTAACTCACTAAGCCCAGATGTAAAATGCCTTAGGATGAGGGAAATCAAGCTCTATTTAGATATATTTTCCCTCATCTTTTGTCATATTCCATTATTTCACATGAGGATTCAGGCCTTATAGAAAAAGCAACAAGAACTCAAATCTTTCAGTTACTTGAAATAAAATATCTGACTTAATTTGCATTCTAGATTCAGTGGAGCAGACTAAGAACCCTACTGTGAGAATTCTACCCAGAGATCATTGTGATTTTTTAAAAGTCAGAAAACTTTCAAACATCTAAAATATTTAATTTCTAAAAATTAGATTTTTACTCAAATTTTCAAGAACACACTTTTTGTGCAACATGAAATGAAGCTTTTTTTTTATTAGCTCATAGAAAAAGAGGATTTTAAGATATTTTAAAAATTATTGAATTCTATGCAGCATGTAAGTTATTGTTTTTCCTAGTTAAGAATTTCTACTTTCAGAATAAAAATATAAGATATTCTACTACTTCTCTAGGGTTCCCCCCTCTTTCTTTCTTTTGTGTGAGAAGCTTTTTCACTTCCACTTTTCCCTATATTTTGAAAGCTGAAGTATTTTTTTTTTGCAGTTCTGGTCTGCAAAGAATGCTGATGACTCAAGATGTCTCCAGAAAAGGTGATTGACCCCCAAAACAAAACTTAGCAACTTTTAATCATTTCGGATACTCCCTCTACTCACAGTGCACTGTCATCAATATTGTATGTTTTCATCTTTAGAAGACTGAAATCTTAGGAGTTGAAATATGTCTTCTCTTAATCATATCATATTAACTTTTAGAGCTAGATCCTTTATTATTTTGGTCAACTAGTAGATAATAAATCCTAAAATTGACAATTACATCCACTATGCTGACAAATATGGCTCCCCCCGCCCCCATCACCAGATGAGTTCTGAATAAAATTTCAATTTAGTAATTGGATTGTGCAATCTCTTGTGCAACAGTGAATGAGGCACTGCAACTTTAAAAAAGTGGGACTATTAACAGGTTTTACATTTAAAAAAATTTATTGATTGATTTAGAGAGAGAGAGAAACATTGATTTGTTGTTCCATTTATTTATGTATTCTATAGTTGCTTCTTGTATGTGCCCTGATGGGGGATAAAACCCACAACCTTGATGTATGGAGACAGCGCTCTAACTAACAGAGCTACCCAGCCAGGGCTATTAATAGGTTTTTATAAACATGCTTTCTAAACTGTTTGTCACAAAACGTGCTCTTCCAGATTTGTTTTTCTTTTTTGACCCTTACCCCATTTCACCTTTCCCCTACCCCTCACCTGTGCAACTACAGAAATGTTCTCTGTATCTAGGAGCTCCATTTTTTGTTTTCGTTTTTCAGATTCCACATATAAGTGAGTCTATACTTGTCTTTCTTTCGCTGACTTATTTTACTTAGCATAATGACCCCAAGGGTCCACCCTTGTGTCACAATACAAGGTTTAATTATTTTTTATAGATATGTCATATCTATATCATATTTTCTTCATTCATTCATTCATCCATGGAACTGAGGTTGTTTCCATATCTGCAATATTTTAAAAAATATGTTTTTATTGATTTCAGAGAGGAAGGGAGAGGAAGAGAGAGATAGAAACAACAATGATGACAGAGAATCATTGATCGGTTGCCTCCTGCACACCCTCTACGGGGTATCAAGCTCACAACCCAGGCATGTACCCTTAACCAGAATCGAACATGGAACCATTCAGTCCGCAGGCCAACATTCTATCCACTGAGCCAAACAGGCTAGGGCCAGCCTATGATATTTAGTTATAGCAGCCCAAATGGACTAAGACACTATCTATACAATTTCTCTAAATTCATTCCAAAATAAAAAGTTTATTAAAACAATACTCTGAGAAGGGATTCAGGCATCCACAGCACAAAATGATTAAGAAGGCCTGCCCTAGCCTGGCTAGCATGGTTCAGTGGTTGAGTGTTGACCTGTGAACCAGGAGGTCATGGTTTGATTCTTGGTCAGGGCACATGGCCTGGTTGCAGGCTCGGTCCCCAGTAGGGAGCACGCAGGAGGCAGCCGATCAATGATCCTCTCTCATCATTGATGTTTCTACCTCTCTCTCCCTCTCCCTTCTGCTCTGAAATCAATAAAAAAAAAACACTATACTAATAAAAGGGTAATATGCTAATTAGACTGGACGTTTTCTGGGCAACCTTCCGGATATCCTTCCGGACAAAGCCGTGGTGGCGGGGCTGAGACAGAGGCAGTTAAGGGCAATCAGGCTGGCAGAGGAGAGCAGTTAGAGGGATCAGGCCAGCAGGCAGGTGAGCGGTTAGGAGCCAGTGGTCCTGGATTGGAGAGGGTGCAGGCTGGGCTGAGGGACCCCCCTCTTGTGCACGAATTTTGTGCACTGGGCCTCTAGTATATTTATAAAAAAGAATGCCTGCCCTAGAGCCTCAGATACTATTGAACAAGGAAGGAGAGCATCAGGATTGAGTTAGGAAGCTTTTGTGATCCAGGCCTGTTGGCAGGAACATATTCTCTGCCCACATTCAGTCATGTGACCTGTTCTGACCCTAGGAGGTCTGCGAAATGACAGTCACTCCTGGGCTGGGCTGCAACAACTCTGCACTATGGAAGGGTACACGACTCAGCTAGCCATCTGCCACACGAGTTCAAGCAACTGAGTCACATACATCCTATTAGTTAGGATTCTAATAGGAAACAGATGTCTCACTCAAATGAAGTGATTCAAAGAGGGCTCATTACTAGGGAAAAAGTTCAAAGTTGAGTGTGGAGATAACACAGGACCAGGACCAGCAAAAGCCCCAAGAGATTTAAATCTTCTTGAGAACAGGGATAAGTCCACTATAACAGGAGCATAGGAAGGAGTCCTTAATAGATCCTCAGCAAAATTTTAATTACATTGAAATAAATGGAACTTAAAAGCTGGAAAATATATTACAAGGCAAGGCTGACGAGCAGAAAAGTTACGTAAAGAATGACTTTTTCAAGTGCAAAGACTTGAGTCAGACAGAACTGCATTTGAGCCCAAGCTTTGCTACTAAGTGAAATAGGACTTGTTTTTGTAAATATTAAAACACTGAATATAAAAACATCCCCCCAAAAGACCAAAAAACAAAGAAAAACAATCCCTAAATTGTGTTTTCACTGTCCCAGAGCAAGAGAGAGCAGTCACTTGTCCTGGTTTGTAGGACGCTTGGATGGTGGAGTAGTTAGAACATCGTAGTTAGAGCTTCCCTGACAGTATAAACATGATATTCTTGCCTGCCACTGAGACCTTGTCATGAGGCTGGAGTGGAGACAGAGACAGTAGGGCCAGCTCCTTTTGGCTTTGGGGCGAAGGGGAAGCCAGAGAAAAGGGGGGCATGGACAGACACATGGATCTTGATTTCTTCTCTTCAGAATTTAGGTCTGGAGGGGATCAGAGTGGCAGAGGCACTGAGGCACATGCTGGTGATAGGGACACACACTTGCTCTTGCTCAGTTTTAGGATTCTGAGATGAATTGTCCAGACGCATGCCACTTGCTAACCTAGCAGTTCATCCCAATCAGTCAGACAGAAATCTTGAGGATTAGCTTTCCTTGGGGTATGATTGAGGCCAGGAAGTTTCCCCAACCTTAAGCTCTTCCTCAAAGTCAAAAGCCAGCAGGTCTTCCATGTGTAAGGCACCTCGCAGATAATGTCAGCTTTGTAGAGATGTTTTGGGGGTCTCAGACAAAATTTTGAAAAGGTCTATACCAGTGGTCGGCAAACTGTGGCTCGCAAGCCACATGCGGCTCTTTGGTCCCTGGAGTGTGGCTCTTCCACAAAATACCACGTGCGGGCGTGCACGTACAGTGTGATTGAAACTTCGTGGCCCATGCACAGAAGTCGGTTTTCGGCCTGGGCGAGTCTATTTTGAAGAAGTGGCGTTAGAAGAAGTGGGGGTGTTGGTCAGGCGATGGGAGACAGGCGCAGGCGGGCTGCGGGATACGCAGCGCGGGGGGAGGGATACGCGCGCGATTCATGCACGAGTTGAGTGAGCCAGTCAGTCAGCATCTCATGTGCAGTGGTTAGTGCTAGTTGCGTCCGCAAATCGCGCATGGGTGACAAAAGTACCTACTCGAAGCATAAAGATAACTGTATTTTTCCAACTAGCTGCAAATCCTACAGGTGTTTTTGTCATCAATTTAAGAATTGTAATTATTTTGTGTTGGTGGCTTTATTATTATATAATGAAACTTTTTTTAGGTGCCCTGTTTGACATGGCTACAAAGAAGAAGCAAAAAAAAAAAACCGCAAAAAAACAGAAGACGAAAACTGTGAATTTAAAGTTGAATGGACCGAGACTTTTGCGTTTATTCAAAACTTAAATGGCCTTCTGACCTGTCTTATTTGTCAGGAAAAACTGGCGCATAACAAGAAATCAAATTTGGAGAGACACTTTACAACTAAACATGTGTCATTTAGTACTAAATATCCTGTCGGTGATGCAAGGAAGAAAGCAGTTGAGGAACTTCAGAAGAGTCAAGAAAAATCAAGTTCTGTATTTAATTACGGGATGCAATCTTCCAACAATGTTAATATTGCAAGTTTTGTGGTTAGTCAAGAGATTGCTAAGACAGGAAAACTATATATATACAGATGGTGAATACATAAAAAGTTGTTTTATAAATGCATCTGAAGAGCTATTTCGGGATTTTAAGAACAAAGCAGATATTCTAAAAAAAATTAAAGAGTTACCATTGTGTGCTAAAACAGTGAAAGACAGAACAGTCAAAATGTCTTCGAATATAACCAACCAGCAAGTGGAAGATCTTAAATTGGTTTCAGCTTTATCAATAGCAGTTGACAAGTCTTGTGACATAAATGATACAGCACAAGTTTCACTTTTTGTACGATTTATTTCGTCTTCTACAGGTCCTAAAGAAGAACTTTTAGGATTATTGCCACTCAAAGGTCAAACACGTGGAGAGGATATAGCAAATGCTATAATTGAGTGCATTGAAAAACATCATATTCCACTCGATAAAATTATCTCATTTTCAACAGACGGGGCGAAAAGTATGACTGGCGCAAGAAACGGGTTTGTTGCTATTTTGAAAGAAAAAATTAATCACGAGATACTTACTTACCATTGTATCATTCATTAAGAAGCGCTTTGTGCGCAGACACTTCCAGAAGAAATTTGCAAAGTTATGGAATTGGTGATTAACATTATCAACTCCATTATAGCTAAAGCTCTTAATCATCGCCAATTTAAAGAATTTTTAGTTGAAATGGAGAGTGAGTACGCATCACCAAGAAAATAATTCTGATATTGACATTTGCTATTTCAAAACAACACTTTTGAATATGAGGGAAGCTTTTCTCAACAGGTTTCAGGAATTCAAAAACAGCAAAGTGACGTTAGCCTTTGTTAAAAACCTCTTAATGCTACTGTAACAGAATTAAATTTTTCTCCCTTTAATATATATATATATATATTTATATATATATATATATATATATTTAAATAAATCTTTATTGTTCAGATTATTACAGGTGTTCCTCTTTTTTTTCCCCCATAGCTCCCCTCCACCTGATTCCCCACACCACCCCATGCCCTTACCCCCCGCCACTGTCTTCATCCATAGGTGTATGATTTTTGTCCAATCTCTTCCTGCACCCCTCACACCCCCTTCCCCCTGAGAATTGTCAGTCCACTCCCTTTCTATATCCCTGATTCTATTATATTCACCAGTCCATTCTGTTCTTCAGATTTTTTTAAAAATATATTTTATTGATCTTTTACAGAGAGGAAGGGAGAGGGATAGACAGTTAGAAACATCGATGAGAGAGAAACATCCATCAGCTGCCTCCTGCACACCCCCTACTGAGGATGTGCCCGCAACCAAGGTACATGCCCTTGACCGGAATTGAACCTGGGACCCTTCAGTCCGCAGGCCAACGCTCTATCCACGGAGCCACACCGGTGAGGGCTCTTCAGATTTTTTATTCACTTGATTTTTAGATTCACTTGTTGGTGGGTATGTATTTGATGTCATTTTGTTGTTCATAATTTTTATCTTTACCTTTTTCTTCTTCTTCCTCTTCTTAAAGAATACCCTTCAGCATTTCATGTAATCCTGGTTTGGTGGTGATGAACTCCTTTAGCTTTTTCTTGTCTGTGAAGCTCTTTATCTGACCTTCAATTCTGAATGATAGCTTTGCTGGGTAGAGTAATCTTGGTTGTAGGTTCTTGCTGTTCATCACTTTGAATATTTCTTGCCACTCCCTTCTGGCCTGCATAGTTTCTGCCGAGAAATCAGCTGACAGTCGTATGGGTACTCCCTTGTAGGTAACTAACCGTATTTCTCTTGCTGCTTTCAAGATTCTCTCTTTGTCTTTTGCCCTTGGCATTTTAATTATGATGTGTCTTGGTGTGGTCCTCTTTGGATTCCTCTTGTATGGGGTTCTGTGTGCTTCCTGAACTTGTAAGTTTATTTCTTTCACCAGGTAGGGAAAGTTTTCTGTCATTATTTCTTCTAATAGGTTTTCAATATTTTGCTCTCTCTCTTCTTCTGGCACCCCAAAAATTCGGATGTTGGTACGCTTAAAGTTGTCCCAGAGGCTCCTTACACTATCTTCATATTTTTGGATTCTTTTTTCTTTTTGTTTTTCTGGTTGAGTGTTTTTTTGTTTCCTCATGTTTCAGATCTTTGGTTTGATTCTTGGGGTACATTGATCTACAGTTGAGTTTCTGTATATTCTTTATTTCAGACAGTGTATGCTTAATTTCTGACTGGTCCTTTTCCATTTTTTTTGGCATTCTCATTAAGATCCTTAAAGGTCTCACTAAGTTCCTCAGCGGTTTTTAGAAGATTCTTGAGTAACCTTATAAATGTGGTTTGAACTCTATGTCGTCTAGTAGTTTGCTTTCCTCCATTTCTTTCATTCGTGACATGTTTCTTTGTCTCCACATTTTGCTGCTTCCTTGTGTTGATGGAGTGGCTTTGTGTGGTAGGTGACCTATAGGGGCCAGTAGCTCAGCCTCGCCAATCACCTGAGGTGGACGCTCTTGGTACACCCCTTTGTGGGCTGAGTGCAAAGTCTTGGTGTAGTTAAGCCTTGATTGCTGTTGGTACACTGGGAGGAATTGACCTCCAGGCCAATTGGCTGTGAGGACCCGCTGTGTCTATACTGGAAGAACTGCTGCGCTGGAGACACGCTTATGGTGCAGGACTTGTTTTAGTGGGGCTTTGGTGCTCACTGAGTCTGCCTCTTGAATGTGTCACTTATGGATGTGAGGAGTTGAAATCTGGTATCTCACACTGACCACTAGGTACACTGGCTTCTGGATCTCTAATGGGGTGCAGGTCAGCTACTGTCTGAGGCCACCCAGCAGGCACTACAGAGAGAACTACAGTTTTCTCCTCTTTGCTTGGGGTTTGGAGGTTTTGGAGCTGTCTGACCAGGGCTGCAAGTTTGCTAGGTTAAGCTGCGATAGGGCAGGTCATTCATATGCTAAAGCCGCTGCTTGGAGCTTGGGTGGGTTTGTAGGCTGTGCGGGGTGGGGTCTCAGGGCGTGACTAGGCTAGGGCGTGGCAAACAGTGGTGGCTGCCAGTGAGCTGGCTCTGTATCTCCGACTGTGTCCCAGCGTCCCGGGCCCCAGTGCAGTAAATAAGTATTCCTGTGCACAGCCCTGCAAGCAAGCCTCCCTCACTTTCCGACCCCATGGCAGACAGTCCAGCTTCTCCCCGTAGGAGTTTGGGTCCCCCGCGTCTCCCCAGAAACTGGAGTTCGGAGTAATCGGGAGCTTGTCTCCCTTCGGGCTGAAAAAGCAGCGCTCCCAGTCGCCCGTGGCCAGCCCGATTCCCGCGCCTCAGTACCTCAGCTTTTCAGCGCTTGTGCATGTCTCAATGCTCTTTTCTCTTTCCTTCTGGTTGTAGAACTTCCACTCAGCCAGCTTTCCCGTGGTTCTGGGTGATAGACTTTTTGTCTTTTAGTTGTAGTTTTGAAATTGTTGTGCGAGGCAGCAGTTTAGGTGTTTACCTACGCCGCCATCTTGGATTCCTATCCCTTTAATATTGACATTGGCAACTTTGAAATGCAATTGCTGGATTTAAAAAACAAAAAATTGTGGAGCTCGAAATTTGAACGTCTTTGTGCTGATATAGAAATATTGGAGAAAAACAAATGTGAACTTAGTTCACAGCAAAAGTGGTCTGCTTTGAAAGACATGGAGAAGGAAGGTATGTTGATTTTTAACACCTGGAATAGTATTCCTGACTCATATAATCAACTGAAAAAACTAGCGTTTGCTGTTCTTTCTTTATTCGGGTCTACATATTTATGTGAACAATCATTTTCAAGCATGACCCTTATCAAGAATAAATTGAGAAGTTGTCTTATTGATAAGAACCTGGAATCGTACCTAACATTAAAAACAACAACATACAAACCTGACTTACCCAAACTTCCCAAGGAGATGCAAGGCCATTGTTCACATTAGAGTTTGTCAGTCATTGTCATGATTTAATTTTATGGATATTGTAAGGTAAATTGTAAGGAATTTAATTTTATCAATAAATAATATCGTTATTAAGTATAATATCAAGTTTTATTCAACGTACCTATAGTTTAACTAAGACTTAAAACTTTAAGTAAAGTTTATTAAGTTAATTTTAGGGAACGTTGTGGAGTGAAAGAAGAAGTAGTGTCGAGGATTGAGAAAGGTATGTTGAGATGGTTTGGACATATAGAGAGGATGAACAAAAGGAGATAGACGAAACAAGTATACAAGACGAGTGTGGATGGGAGAGTTGGAAGGGGTCGACCTCAGCGAACGTACCTCAATGAGATTGAGGACTTTTTTAGCAAAGGCCAGCTTAGGAGTACCCTAATTAAGTTAATAACAATGTACCTACCTATATAGATTAAGTTTAAAAAATTTGGCTCTCAAAAGAAATTTCAGTCGTTGTACTGTTGATATTTGGCTCTGTTGACTAATGAGTTTCCCGACCACTGGTCTATACAACTTTCTCCATGCCTACTGATCTTGGAACAGAACAGATCATCTCCCTTGCCCAGTGGTTGGCAAACTCATTAGTCAACAGAGCCAAATATCACCAGTACGACTGAAATTTCTTTTGAGAGCCAAATTTTTTAAACTTAAACTTCTTCTAACGCCACTTCTTCAAAATAGACTCGCCCAGGCCGTGGTATTTTGTGGAAGAGCCACACTCAAGGGGCCAAAGAGCCGCATGTGGCTTGCGAGCTGCGGGTTGCTGACCACTGCCCTAGCCCATCTTCCTGTGTTCACTTCTCCCAGTCTCCTCCCAACCCCCACCCTTGCCTTCTCAGAAGTAGAGAATTGGGCCAAATTACCTCTTGAGGTCTCTTTGTGCTTTTTGATTCAGAAAATGTACTGAATTATTTACTCTTTTATGTTCTACAATCACGTTTTTCAGTTACTTCTCTGACCTTGCTATTTACACAATTTCCTTTGCCTTGCAGTTTCTAAAAAGGAAAGTTAGAATGTGTATTTTCATTTTAAAGGCTTTTGGCAGCCTACTGCATTTAACTAAATTGGGACCTTGTACAAACTTGATATGGGAGGGTCTAAGAAATTTGGGTTAAAACTACCATCACCTGCTACAGGGTTCACTGCAAGACTGAGACTGCAGTAACTGTAAAGGACTGGTGTGGGCAGGAGCGTGGAGCTCTTGGAGTGCTAAAAGATGACCTGTGGACTGGTGGGATCCATGGTTTGGAAGCTTCCGTGAAGAGCTGTGGAGTAGACTGGCTAGACCAGGCGTCCTCAAACTACGGCCCGCGGGCCACATGTGGCCTGCCGAGGACATTTATCCGGCCCGCCGGGTGCCACTGCCTGTCCTGCTTAGCAGCCGACTCGTCCGGGGCCCGCAATGCGCATAGGAATTTGTTCATAGTTTTTTTTTTTTTTTTAATTTTTTTTATATATTTTATTGATATTTCACAGAGAGGAAGGGAGAGGGACAGAGAGTTAGAAACATCGATGAGAGAGAAACATCGATCAGCTGCCTCCTGCACACCCCCTACTGGGGATGTGCCCGCAACCAAGGTACGTGCCCTTGACCGGAATCGAACCCGGGACCCTTCAGTCCGCAGGCCGACGCTCTATCCGCTGAGCCACACCGGTTTCGGCTAGTTTTTTTTTTTTTTTAAACTATTGTCCGGCCCTCCAACGGTCTCAGGGACAGTGAACTGGCACCCTGTTTAAAAAGTTTGAGGACCCCTGGGCTAGACACTCACCAACTGCATGCCCTTTTTTGGTCCTGGCCAGTTAGAGAGACTGCATTCCTCAGACCCTGTAAAGATAGGCGTGGCTATAAGACTAACTTCAATGGGATGTAAGCGAAAAGGATGCGCACATGAAAAACCTCTTATGTAACTGCATTAGTTTCCTATTGCTTCTGTAACAAATTACCACAAACTTAGTTGCTTAAAAAACACAATTCATTCACTTGTTTCTAGAGGCCATCAGTCAGGGTGTTAGCAGGGCTGGTTCCTTCTGGAGACTCTAGTGGGGAATCCATTTCCTTGCCTTTTTTTCGCTTCAGGAGGCCACTTGCATTCCTTGGTTCACAACTTCTTCTTCACATCACTCCACCATTTTTGATCTTCATATCTCCTACTTCCTTCTTCCTTCTTTGACCTTTTTGCCTCCCTCTTATATGAGAACTCTGGTGATTACATTTAGAGCCCACCCAGATAATCCAGGATAATCTTCCCATCTCAGGACTCTTAACTTAATTACATCTGCAAAGTTCTTTTTGCAATACAACACTCACAGGTTCTGGAGATGAGAACTTGGATATCTTTGGGGGCCATTAGTCAGCAGACTATAGGGAGCCTACACACTTTGTCTCTCTTTTCATTTTTGCAGAGAATGATAAAGCCAAAAGAGATGGGAGACACACAATAGAAGGAAGCTGGGTCACTGAATGACTGGGTACAGCTGAGTTTCCCTACTGACCACACTGGACTGTGAAATGAGGGAGAAAAATCTTATATTGTGTTAAGCCAATGTGGTTGATTGAATTATTGCCTCAGTGCTTCCATACTCCCTGTGTCCACACTTTTGCCAAGGCCCCTTGTACTTCCTGGCCTCTTGGCTTTGGGTTTGACCAGGTGACTTGTTTTGGCCAATAGTATGTGAGTGTGAGTGATAGTGTGCTTAGGCCTTAGACATCACTGTACTTCTTTTGACTGCACTCATGTGTCTCTGCCATCCCAACGAGCCCTGTCTAGGTCAGCCAAACTCCAAATGACCTACAAATCTGTGCTTCATAATGAATGTTATTTTTTAAAATATATTTTTATTTATTTCAGAGAGTAAGGGAGAGTGAGAGAGAGATAGAAACATCAGTGATGAAAGAGAATCATTGATTGGCTGCCTCCTGCACACCCCACACTGGGGATGGAGCCTGCAACCCAGGAATATGCCCTGACTGGGGATCAAACCTCAACCTCCTGGTTTACAGGTCAATGCTCAACCACTGAGCCACACTGGCTGGGCATAATGAATGTTATTTTAACCTAATAAACTTTTGGGTGATTTACTAGATAGCAATGGCTAACTAATATAAATACTGAGATTTTAATTTGTTTATTACAGCAGTTAGACTAAAACAGGGTCTGGGAGAGTGAGTGAGGGAGCCGGCAGAATGGAACACTGTGGGGAGATGGAATCAATTATTCCAGTGGGGTAGCAGTTCCCGGTGACAGCAAGATCCCAGGTATAATCATGGAAGAGAGTAGATAAAACTGAATGGAGTAGGTCACTGGAGAAGAGCAGATCAAAAATAATGACAGAACTTTAGTTGGAGTGGAAGATTACAAGCCTGAGCCACCACTGAATAGAGGAACTGGTCTTGAGATTGGAAAGCTAAACATCACGTAACTTTGGAAAGAAAATTTAAAATTGCTAGAATGACCCTGTGAATAGTAGGTAAGCGTGGGAGACCTCCTCCTAATTCCTCTTGTATGGAAACAAGGGAAAGGTGAAGTAGCGATTGGGAGGTGAGATCTTTCCTTGGAAAGATAAGTTGTCTTTGATCTCAGCTGTCTGATTCATCCCCCAGAAGAGAAGAAAGACAGTGGGGATGGGAAGGCTCTATTAAACCATAGATGTTGTGAGACTATATTGAAGCTTCTGCTGAATGAATCAAAGAACTATGGCACTGGCTAGGTACCTCAACAAGGCCCAAATTAAATGCAAGTGAAAAAGTGTCTTCCACTAGCACATTTGTTGATAATTGCCTTTGTACCAATTGGCTCATTTCATTGTTTCATAAATTTTAAAGGGACGAGAAATAGCATGAGAGTATTCTGCATGTCCTTTGTAGAATTTAAGTTTGCTGATAACAAGACAATCCTAGGATAAATGGGCCTTTTGTTTGAGTGCTCCTACAAAGGATCTGGAAGTGCTCATAAACTTACTTTTTCCTGAAGCTTTAAAGACATCTTCAGATATAAAATTCATTTTCCAGCAAAGTTGCCCAAGGCTTCCTGTCCTCATTACAGATGATACATTTCTAATTCCAAGTAGTCTACATGGTATGGTAGGCAGAATAATGCTCCCCAAAGAGATCCCGCAGAGATCTGTGCCTTCATCCCTGGAACCTGTGAGTATATTAACTTACATGGCAAAGGGAAATTAAGTTTGCAGATGGAATTTAGTTTGTTAATCAGTTGATTTTGAGATGGAGAGATTATTGTGAATTGTGTGAGACAGTGCGAGAAAGACTCTAGCTTTGAAGATAGAAGAAGGCCACAAGCCAAGGAATGTGACCAGCTTCTGGAAAAGGCAAGAAAATATATACTCCCCTACAGCCTCTAAGGAACACAACCCTGGGCCACCTTGATTTTAGCACTATGAGACTCTATTTCACTTCTGACCTACAAAACTGTAAGATAAAATATGTTATTTTAAGCCACTATATTTGTGGTAATTTGGTACAGCAGCAATAGGAAACTAAAGTACATGGCATTTCTCAATTCTATGAGCTATTCCAGGAACCTTCTAACAAATCCTTTTTATTTAGGCTAGTTTGAGTTGGGTTTCCTCTCCTGCAATTCAGTTTACAAAGATGACTCATTATAACATAGTACTTCTCATTAGGAAGAAAAAACAGATCTCCAGAAATAAAACACATATGTAAACCTTAAAAATGTCATGACAAGATTACTCTTGCATGATGATTGGACAAAAAAAATAGAAGGGATTTGAAGAAATGTAATAAATTAGCATTTGAGGGGTAAGTTTATTTTACTAAATTGAAATGTAGATTAAAGAGCCGCATGTTATAATTTCTCTCTGATTTCCTCTTTGACTCATGAGTTATTTAGAAGTGTGTTGATTGGTTCCCAAATATTTGGACATTTTTCAATTATCTTTTTGTTGTTAACTACTAATTTAATTTTATTATGGTTATAGAACATACATGGTATTATTGAATCTTTTAAAATATATTGAGACTTGTTTTATGGCCTAGAATATGGTCTATTTTGATAAATGTTCTAGTGTGTCCTTAAGATAGGATATGTATTCTGCTTTGGTTGGGTAGAGTGTTAGTGTGAAGTAGGTCTCATTGATAATAGTGTTGTTCAAATCTTTCTAGCATTCATGATCTTTTTGTTTACTTGTTCCATCAATTATTGAGAGAGATGTTGAAATCTCTTCCTATAATTGTGGACTTATTTCTCATTGTAGTTTTCTCAGTTTTTTGCTTCATGTATTTCAAAACTCTGTTACTAAATGATATTTTTGCTGGTTATAGTATTTTAGGTTGATAGTTTTTTAAAAAAATATATTTTATTGATTTTTACAGAGAGGAAGGGAGAGGGATAGAGAGTTAGAAACATCGATCAGCTGCCTCCTGCATACCCCCTACTGGGGATGTGCCCGAAACCAAGGTACACGCCCTTGACCGGAATCAAACCTGGGACCTTTCAGTCCACAGGCTGACGCTCTATCCACTGAGCCAAACCGGTCAGGGCTAGGTTGATAGTTTTTTTTTTTCCCTTTTATTCATTTAAAGATATTGCTCCACTGACTTCTCAACTGTATTGTTTCTTAAGAGAAGTGTATAGTCATTCTTATATTTGTTTCTCTGTATAAAATGTTTTTCTTTCTGGTTTTAAGATTTTTAAAAATCATTGTTTTTAACACATTGATTATGATACACTTGGGTGTAGTTTTATGTTTCTTCTGCTTGATATTTTTTGAGTCTATTACATAAGATCTATAGAGCTCATAAAATTTAGAAATTCTTCAGCTATTTAGTCAAATATTTTTCAGTTTCCCCCCTCCTTTTGGGACTCGAATCTAATGTATATTGGGCTTCCTGAAAGGTGTCCCATAGCTCACTAATGCTCTGTTCAATTTTGTTCAGTCTTTTTTCTTCTGTATATTTCATTTTGGATAGTTTCTTTGTTGTTGTTTTTTCCTGTTAATCCTTACTCAAGGATATTTTTCCATTGATTTTTAGAGAGAGTGGAAGGGAGGGAGACAGGCAGAGAGAGAGAGAGAGAAACATGGATGTGAGAGAGACACATGGTTTGGTTGCCTCCCCTGTCGCACATCCCAACCAGGGCCAAGGATCAAGCCTGAAACAGAGGTACATGCCCTTGACTGCAATTGAACCTGGGACCCTTCAGTCTGTGGGCCAAGAGTCTATCAACTGAGCCAAAGCAGCTAGGGCTTGGATAGTTTCTTTTGCTATGTCTTCAAATTCACCAATTTTTTCTTCTTCAGTGCATAATCTGCAGTAATACCATCCAGTGTATTTTTTTTAATCTCAAATATTATTTTTTTTCCATCTGTAGAGGTTAGATTTGAATCTTTTTTTATATCTTCTATGTCTCTCCTTACCATGCTCATCTTTTCTCTACCATTTTGAAAATATAGAGTACAGATGTCCCTGACTCATGATGGTTTAACTTATGATTTTCTAGCTTTATGATGGTATGAAAGTGACACACGTTCACTAGAAACTATACTTAAAATTTTGAATTCTGGTCTTTTCCTAGGCTAGTGAAAGGTGGTATAACACTCTCTCATGATGCTAGGCAGTGGCAGGGAGCTTCAGCTTCCAGTCAGCTGCACGATCATGAGGGTAAATAACCAATACTCTACAGTGTATTCATTGTGTTGGATTATTTTGGCCAACTATAGGCTAATTTAAGCTTTCTGAACATGTTTAAGGTAGGCTAGGCTAAGCTATGATATTTGGTAGGTTAAGTGTATTAAATGCATTTTTGACTTAAAATATTTTCAACTTATGATAGATTTATCAGGATGTAACCCCATTGCAATTCAAGGAGTAACTTTATATTTATAATAGACTAGAAGCCCGGTGCATGAAATTCATGCATGGGGGGGTGTCCCTCAGCCCAGCCTGCACCCTCTCCAATCTGGGGCCCCTTGGGGGATGTCCGCCTTCCGGGCCTAAACCGGCAGTTGGACATCCCTCTCACAATCCAGGACTGCTGGCTCCTAACCACTCACCTGCCTGCCTGCCTGATTGCCCCTAACCGCTTCTGCCTGCCTGCCTGATCGCCCCCTAACTGCTCCCCTGTCAGCCTGATTGACACCTAACTGCTCCCCTGCTGGCCCGATCGCCCCCAACTGCCCTCCCCTGCTGGCCCGATCGCCCCCAACTGCCCTCTCCTACAGGCCCGATCACCCCGACTGCCCTCCCCTGCCAGCCTGATCGCCCCCGACTGCCATCCCCTGCCGGCCCGATTGCTTCTGACTGCCCTCCCCTGCAGGCCCAGTTGCCCCCAACTGCCCTCCCTGGAAGGCCTGGTTGCCCCCGACTGCCCTCCCCTGCTGGCCTGGTCACCCCCGACTGCCCTCCCCTGCTGGCCTGATTGCCCATAACTGCCCTCCCCTGCTGGCCATCTTGTGGCGGCCATCTTGTGACGATGTGGGGGCGGCCATCTTGTGATGATGTGGGGAGGCTATCTTGTGATTACGTGAGGGTGTCATGCGAGGGCGTGAGGGCAATCTAGGCTTTTATTAGTATAGATGTTTTAATGTCCTTGTATACTAATTACATCATCTATTTCATTTCTGGATTTCTTTCTATTGATTGATTTTTCTCTTTAATATTGTTTATATTTCTTCTTTGCATGCTTTGGTTAGATAGCAAACATTGTGAAATTTTGGGGAGCCAATCAATGATGCCTCTTAAAATCCCCCCTTCTCCCACCAATGTGGATTGAGTCTGAAACCCCAGCATGTGCCCTGACTCAGAATCAAATTGGTGAACTCTTGGTTCTGAGCCACACCGTCTGGGCTGTGCTGGACTTTTTTGTGTTCCTTTAAATATTTTTGAGCTTTGTTTGGGTACACAGTTAAATAACTAACTTGGTTCATTAGAGGCTTGTTTTTAAGCTTTGTCAGAGCAGCCTTTAATTTAAGGTTCAATGATCTTATTATTACTGGGTAATAAATAGCCTTTTGAGTACTTTAGCTGATGACCTGATTATGAGGTTTCTTCAGTTTGGTTTTTGAGAATATATCATTATTAGTCCTGTGTGAGCTCCAGCAATAATTTTTTTGATGGTTCTTTCTCCAGTAGCAGTACGCAGTTGAATACTTAAGGGGAACGCTCTTCAGATATTTGGATCTCTCTCTCTCTCTCTCTCTCTCTCTCTCTCTCTCTTTCTCTCCCCCGCCCCTCACCTGAATTAATCTCTCTAGTACTTTACTCTGCAAATTCTACCCACTGGATTTTCTAAAATTTTCAACTCTGTCCCCTCAATTCAGGGAGACCTCAGGGCTCTACCACAAGGAGACCTCTCTGTGCTACTGCCAGGAAATTCTCTCCAGGCAACCAAGGAGCTTATCTCTTTTGTTTCCCTTCAAGGATCACAGTCCTATGCTGCCTGTAGTCCAATGTCTGAAACTGCTGTTTCAAACATTTTCTCCAGTTTTATAGTTTTTTTTTTTTTTAAGGAAGGCAGCAAATTTAGTTCCTGTTACTCTATCATGCAGAAAGCAGAAGTCCCAGGAACCATATTTCAATAACAGATGTGCTATTTTTCCCTGAGCAAGTGAGTTAATCTCTCGACCTCACTTCCTCAGATAATAAGACTTTTGTTTGTTTGTTTGTTAATCCTCACATGGGAATATTTTTTCCATTGATTTTTAGAGAAAGTGGGAGAGAGAGAGGGACGGAGGAAGGGGGCGGGGGAGAGAGAGAGAGAGAGAGAGAGAGAGAGAGAGAGAGAGAGAGAATGAGAAAGAGAGAGGGAAACATTCTGGGATCCGACCTGTAACTCAGGTATGTGCCTTGACCGGGAATGGAATGCGTGATTCCTAAATCCACAGGCAGACTCTGTCACCACTGAGTGATGATGATGATAATGATGAAGATCTGACAATAGCCCTAAGTACATATGCTCAAGTTATTATATAAAGCGAAAAATGGTCTTTTCCAGGAAAATCAATGGTCATTTCTTTGACATGTAAGAGATTACATATTATACCCGTTTCCTACAGAAATAATAGCCTGTAAAGTGCTTTAAGCTCTCAAAGTTAAAAATGCTTAACTCTGCAGATGCATTTTGTAAATGTATATGTATAGCAGGAAGCCAACAAGTTCCTGGAAGACAATAGGATGTCAGCCCAGCTTTATAAAGCATATGTATTGTCATAGTCATCACATTCTTTACCAGACCATGGGAAGCAAGAGACATGAGCCATATATTTGACATAAGGTATTTCTGCAACTCTAAGATGCACCAGCAGCATTTGGGGTAAACAAAAAATGCAGTGTATTAAATGTTCACACCAATGATAAGCTATGTTTTTTTAAAAAATATTTTTATTGATTTCAGAGAGGAAGGGAGAGGGAGAAAGAGATAGAAACATCAATGATGAGAGAAAATCATTGATTGGCTGCCTCCTGCACGCCCCCTACTGGGGATCGAGCCTGCAACCCGAGCATGTGTCCTTGACTGGAATCGAACCTGGGACCCTTCAGTCCACAGGTTGAGGCTCTATCCACTGAGCCAAACCAGCTAGGGTGATAAGGTATGTTTTGATTTCAGAACTTTAAAATGTGAACAAAAAAATCTGTATTCTAGATGGAAGGAGTATTGTGTTTTCTGTTTAGGTCCTCTATAGCACATTCCTCTATATCCTGAAGAAAAAGCGATTTCAATAATATTGTTCCTAGATACATGCACAATAGTCTTTCAAATAGAAACAGTAGAATCAGTATATTTATAACTAGGCATAAGGTTAATTGAATAGTCTTTTTCCAGACTCAAACCATGGAATATAAAGAATTTGTAGGAGAAATCAAGATGGCAGCATAGGTAAACACCTAAACTGCTGCCTCGCACAATAATATCAAAACTACAACTAAAAGACAAAATGGACACCATCCAGAACCACAGGAAAGCTGGCTGAGTGGAAATTCTACAACTAGAAGAAAAGAGGAAAGCACATTGAGACTCAGAGGAGCTGCAAAAGGCTGAGGTATGGAGACTTGCATGCAGAGAGGACGGGCGGCTGTGTGCGCGGCTGGCTTTCTAAAGCAGGAGGGAGAAGGAAGGTCCTGACTGCACTGAACTCCAGTCCCGGGCGAGACGCTGGGAAACCAGACACATTCGGGGGGAATCTGGACTGTCAGGAAAAGAGAAAGCACATTGAGACTCGGGAGCTGAGGAAGGCAGAGGTCCGGGGGCACGCGTGCTCAGAGAGGACTGACTGCTGAATGCACGGGCGGCTGAGTGTGCGGCTGCCTTTCTAAAGTGGGAGGGAGATGGAAGCTCCTGACTGCACTGAACTCCAGTCCCGGGCAAGTTTTTGGAAACCCCGACTCATTCGGGGAGAAACTGGACTGTCTGGCAGTGGGTGAAACTCGAGGGCAGCTTTATCCCAGAGGTGTTTGCAGCAATTACTGAGGGACACTGAGACCCAGGAGCTTCATAGGGCATGGCTGACAGGAAACCAAGGCTGTCTGCTCCGCCCTGAAACTCTGCCCCATCCAAGCTGAGCACAGCGGCTTTTGCAATTTTGCAAGTCTTGTCTCATAAGAGTGTCTCCAGCACAGAAGTTCTCCCAGCATAGACACAGCTGATCCTCACAGCCAATTGGCCTCGAGGTCAATTCCTCCCAGTGATACCAACAACAAACAAGACTTAACTACAACAAGGCTGTGCACACAGTCCACAAAGGGGTGCACCAAAAGTGTCCACCTCAGGTAACTGGGGAGGCTGAGCCACTGTGCCCTATAGGACACCTACCACACAAAGCTACTCTACCAACTCAGGGAAGCAGCGAAAATGCGGAGATAAAGAAACAGATCACAAAAGAAAGAAATGGAGGAAAACAAACGACTGGATATAGAATTCAAAACCACGGTTATAAGGTTTTTCAAGAATTTCCTAGAAAAGGCCGATAAATTTAGCGAGACCCTTGAGGATATGAAAAAGGACCAACTAGAAATTAAACATACACTGACTGAAATAAAAAATATTATACAGAGACCTAACAGCAGACTAGAGGACCACAAGAATCAAGTCAAAGAGTTTAAATACAAAGAAGCAAAAAACACTCAGCCAGAAAAGCAAAAAGAAAAAAGAATCCAAAAATTTGAAGATAGTGTAAGGAGCCTCTGGGACAACCTCAAGCATACCAACATCAGAATTATGGGGGTGACAGAAGAAGATAGAGAGCAAGATACTGAAAACCTATTTGAAGAAATAATGACCGAAAACTTACCCCACATGGTGAAAGAAATAGACTTACAAGTCCAGGAAGCACAGAGAACCCCAAACAAAAGGAATCCAAAGAGGACCACACCAAGACACATCATCATTAAAATGCCAAGAGCAAAAGACAAAGAGAGAATAAGCAGCAAGAGAAAAACAGTTAATTACCTACAAGGGAGCACCCATATGATTGTCAGCTGATTTCTCAACAGAAACTATGCAGGCCAGACGGGAGTGGCAAGAAATATTCAAAGTGATGATAGCAAGAACCTACAACCAAGATTACTCTATCCAGCAAAGCTATCATTCAGAATTGAAGGTCAGATAAAGAGCTTCACAGGTAAGAAAAAGCTAAAGGAGTTCATCACCACCAAACCAGTATTATATGAATGCTGAAAGGTATTCTTTAAGCAGAGGAAGAAGAAGAAAAAGGTAAAGATAAAAATTATGAACAACAAATGCATATCTATCAACAAGTGAATCTAAAAATCAAGTGAATAAAAAATCTGATGAACAGAATAAACTGGTGAATATAATAGAATCAGGGGCATAGAAAGGGAGTGCACTGACAATTCTCGGGGGAAAGGGGTGTGGGGGGTGCGGGAAGAGACTGGACAAAAATCATACACCTATGGATGAGGACAGTGTGGGGGGAGGTAAGGGCAGAGGGTGGGTGGGAACTGGGTGGAGGGGAGCTATGGGGGGAAAAAAGAGGAACAATTGTAATAATCTGAACAATAAAGATTTATTAAATTAAAAAAATAAAAAAAGAATTGGGAGAGAATATGAATAGTAGAGACAAACTACTCTAGGCCTCAGTTTTATCATCTGTAATATGGGTAAAGTAGCACCCTCATAAGATTGCTATAAAGATTAAATGAGATAATACATGTAAAGTGCTTAACACAATGCTTAGAAGATAATATTGTCCACTGCTCTGCAGAAATTCAGAAGGAACTTCAAAGAGAAGACTGGGGGCCTAGTGGTGTGGCTCAGTGGTTGAGCATTGACCTATGAACCAGGAGGTCACAGGTTAGATTCCCGGTCAGTGCATATGCCCGGGCTGTGGGCTCGATCCCCAGTAGGGGGCATGCAGGAGGCAGCCGATCAATGATTCTTTCTCATTGATGTTTCTATCTCTCGCCCACCCTTCCTTTCTGAAATAAATAAAAACATATTTTAAAAAAACCTGGGGGATGACTTATTTCTGGTATTATTTAATCCAATTCAACAAATATTTAACGGCCATCTGCTTTATGCTAAGAATTGGGCTGGGAGCTGCTATAAGAGGAAATAAAGAAGAGTGCTGTGATTTTCTTGTCTTAGGAAGAGAGAGCACATGAGAAATATTGGGTATGTTATATTTTATTAACTGAATTTTGTTTTTAAATATTAAGTATGCTATACTTAAATTATAAAATATATTAAACTTTAAATATTATATGTTGCTCTAAGTATACATACTTAATTTAATGTATACTATTTTATATACATGACAAATAATTTTGTATTTGCCAGTACAGCTAATCAAAGAATGTTTTATTTTTAAGTATCACTAACCCTTGCCTCCCCAATAAAATAAAAATAAATGAGCCAACTGGAATAGAGCCCTCACCTCTAATTATTGGGCCTTAGCAGTATATAAATAAAAAAACTACCTCTTACTTCAGAAATAGCAAACTTGGACATGCAGGTCCTTGTTCCTGACAGCAAGGATGAATAGCCTTGTAGGACACTTTGAGATGAGCTGATATCCTAGGTTTGTATGATAGGCAAGAGGGCCTCCTGTGATCCTGGCCTTGGATAACTGCAGCCCCAGTCAAAATCTGATTGCATTCTTAGGAAAGAGCGTAAGCAAGAACTTCCTGGCCAAGCCCTTTTCAAATTCCTGACCCATAGAAATCATGAGAAAAAATATGTGATTATTGTTTTAAGACACTATATTTTAGAATAGTTTATGACTGACACAGGATGTATTGAGGGATGTTAAATCCTTGGAGGATATTAAACAGAGAAGTAAATGGTCAGACTGCATTTTAGGAATAATTCCGCCTGTGGTGTATAAGTTGGATAAATGTGGTGGAAGCTGGGAACTAAAGGCAGGACAGTAATTAGGAAGCTATCACACAATCCAGGTACGATGTGGTATGGAGCAAACCTGAGTGGCAATCAAACTGGAGGTAAAAGAAATAAACCAATCCTATATAATAAAGAGTTAATATGCAAACTGACCGTCACCTCAACACACAAGATGGCCACCACCATGTGGTCAAAGATGGCCGCCCCCATGTGGACACAAGATGGCTGCCACAAGATGGCCAGCAGGTGAGGGCAGTTGTGGGCGATCAGGCCAGCAGGGGAGGGCAGTTGGGAGGGACCAGGCCTGAAAGGGAGGGCAGTTGGGGGGACCCAGGCCTGCAGGGGAGGGCATTTGGGGGGACCTAGGCCTGCAGGGGAGGGCAGTTGGGGGAGACCAGGCCTGCAGGGGAGGACAGTTGGGGGAGACCAGGCCTGCAGGGGAGGGCAGTTGGGGGGGGGACCAGGGGTGCAGGGGAGGGCAGTTGGGGGCAACCAGGCCTGCAGGGGAGGACAGTTAGGGGTGACCAGGCCTGCAGGGGAGGGCAGTTGGGGGTGACCAGGCCTGCAGGGGAGGGCAGTTAGGGGTGACCAGGCCTGCAGGGGAGGGCAGTTGGGGGCAACCAGGCTGGCAAGGGAGGGAAGTTAGAGGCAACCAGGCTGGCAGGGAAGGGCAGTTAGGGGCAACCAGGCTGGTAAGGGAGGGCAGTTGGGGGTGACCGGGCCTGGAGGGGAGGGCAGTTAGGGGCAATTGGGCCAGCAGGGGAGCAGTTAGGTGTCAATCAGGCTGGCAGGGGAGTGGTTAGGGGGTGATCAGGCTGGCAGGCAGAAGCAGTTAGGAGCAATCAGGCAGGCAGGCAGGCAAGCAGTTGGGAGCCAGCAGTCCTGGATTGTGAGAGGGATGTCCCAGATTGGAGAGAGTGCAGGCTGGGCTGAGGGACACACCCCATCCTCCATGCATGAATTTCATGCACCGGGCCTCTAGTAAGTGTATAAAAGATAGCACTACCTCCATTAAGGGACTAGATTGGCTGTAGCAGGAAAGGTAGAGACTAAAATGTTTTCTGTGTTCTTTCTTTTTTTCCCTTTCTTTCTAGAACCGTGCTGTATGTATAGGTTTCCCAGCTTTGACTACTTGCTACAAAAGATTCAGTCCAATTCCCATCCTACTTGTCCATCACAGCTCAGATATCTCCATTTGAAGGTCTCACTCCTATTCAAGATAAACTTATTTACCTAGTTGGACTTTGTGGAGTTATATGTACGAGCTATAACTATTTTCCCATAATTTGTGGGTGGGTGGGTGTTTTATTAAAATAAATGCTTTTAAAAATATTTTGCTCTTCAAGATTTTTTTCATACCATCCTCCTTCTATTGATTTATTTAAAGAAAAACTAAAAATGTAGTTTGCATTTTAAACATTCTTTTAAACTATCTAAACAATATTTTTTCCATTTTTAAATTTTATTAAATTGTATTGAGGTGACTTGGTCAACATGAACATATAGTAAACAATATTTTTTAAGACATTGGTTATATAATCTGATTTTAAAGAGTCAATTTACTTAAACTAAATCAAAACTGAAACATATACCCATTAAGAAGTTAGCCAAGAAAAAACAGTAGCATTAATCTCCTAAGGTTTTTTTAAAAAACATTTTCTTTTTTACTTTGGAGAAATTTTATGGGAATTACTAGTTCTTACCTCAAAAAAATATTATCTGAAGTTCGCTAATCCCTTCCATTTTACCTCAGCTCTCCCCTTGGAACGAATGCATGCCTCTGGTTCCCCATTATGACTTTGACTCTAAGCGAGGCTCTTCCTCTTTGCGTGGGCAATGCTTTGAGGGATTTCCCAGACATCTGTGTGGACTTAAGAAATTATAACACTTCCTCATGTAAAAATCCCTATATATGAATTGTGTCAAAAATATATAGGGCAACAGGTCACAGTAACATTAATTCCAGGATAGGCTGTGTTGAGTTGAGGGTATTTGGGAAAGCTCTCTCCCAAAGAGCTCTTGTCCTTTGTTTTCTCCCAGAACCTGAGACCCCATTGTGGACAAAAAAGGGGCTACATACTAACCCTGACAAGCTCCGGGGAGGCCTGCACGGTGGGCTTTAGAAGCAGAGACTGCAAGTGACTGTGTGAGTCATGGCAGGTGGTCACGTCCTAGGCCGGTAGCTTCCTTGACAAACGTCAATCTTTACCTTAAGTGTCTACTGTCTTTTTGCATCTAAGATAACATACCTTTGAAATGCCAGAGTAATCTTTGCCAGAACCCAGGGCACAACTGCTGATTCCAGAGCAAAAGAGCACAGAACCCTTCACAGTTATCTTCTTTCCTGCATACTATCTCTATGTGCTGTAAATGTCAATTGTTGACTATCCTGTACCCACCAGTGTAAAAGAAGTGTGTTTCTCCATTTTGCTTTTTATCCATTCTCAGAGATTTCCCCTCCCTTTGCTTTCTCCTGCCCCCTTAATCTACCACCAACAGATTTCACGTAACCTTCCTTACATCTTCTCCTTTTATTCTAATGTGTAAAATAAGCTGCAAAAGTGCCATTCTTGGGAGTATTTTCTCAATCTGTTGAGATCTTGCTTCCTGGCAGTTGTCATCATTTTGGTTCAAATAAACTTATAAAAATTCTCTATAGTTTGGATACTTCTTATGTCAATGCAATCCTTAGATGAGTATGATTCTGTCACCAATTCTTTCTACACTAAGCAGTTCTTCGACACCAGCTGGGTGTCCTACAATTTGATCAATTCTGACACTGTGTATCTGGAGTTAGTATCAGATCCCATAGGTTAAGGGCTCAGTCCTGTAAGACTGCCCCCACTTCAGATGCCAATTGCAAGTCCAGGTTGTTACCTGTTCTTCTGACTGTCTGGCTATAAGTCAGAGGTTTCCATGATCCCCTTCTTGGGTTCAATTAATTTGCTAGGGTGGCTCACAGAATTCAGGAAACTGGTTTACTCACTAGATTACCAGTTTATTACAAAGGATATTTAAAAAGATCTTGAACAAAAGAGCTTCTGTCCTAATGGAGTTTGGGGCCTGGCACAAGTGATATCACATGGTTCTTGATTTTTTTCTGTCTGATTCATTTCACTTAGCACAATATTCTTAATCCACCCATGTTTTTTATTTGTTTATTCTTTTTTTTTTTAATAGAGAAGATTCAAATCCTGTCACTCTAAACTGTGATGCTGAGAAAGGGGATTCTACTGACAAAGGAGTGACCCAAGGTCATATTGATCACTTTGAATTAAAGTTACTTAAGAAACTGCCCATGCAAGAAGAAACCCTGACCTCTCTATCCCCTAACAGGAGATGAATCCCCCATGTGACAGGCGCCCTCCCTGCTTCTGAGGGCTCAGAGACACCTTATCACAAGAGTTAAAAGAATCTAGAGTACAAAGCTTATATAAGTAAACCTTGTACTGCCTTTGCTAATTTACTCGTAAGCCCAAAATTTGTTTAGATTCCTTACTAAAACGGAAGGATTCTGTTCCAAGGAGTCTAATGAGACTGTTTTTGTCCTGTCAATTTCTCAAAAATTTATTGTTTCATTGTCTAAAACATTTAAAGAGGTGCCTGGCTTGATTATTTATTTGAGCTTCATTTTATGATCTGAGCATCATATTGTGATTCCCCTATGCACATATATTAAACTAGAGGCCAGGTGCATGAAATTTGTGCATTGGGGGGGGGGGGGAGGTTGTACCTCAGCCTGGCCTGAACTCTCTCGAATCTGGGACATCCCTCTCATAATCTGGGACTGCTGGCTCTTAACCGCTCGCCTGCCTGCCTACCTGACCACCCCTAACCTCCTCTGCCTACCTGTCTGATCAGCCCCAACTGCCTTCCCCTGATGGCCTGATTGCCCCCAACTGCCCTCCCCTGCTAGCCTGATCACTCCCAACTGCCCTCCCCTACCGGCTTGATCGCCCTCTAACTGCTTGCTCCCCTGCTGGCCTGATCACCCCTAACTGCCTCTGCCTTGGCCCCCACCACTGTCGCTTTGTCCAGAAGGAAGTTGGACGTCCAGAAGATGTCTGGTTGACCCGGTCTAATTAGCATATTACCCTTTTATTAGTATAGATTAGTTTTTCTCCTGTTAATCTAGGCTTGTGTCAATTTTAGCACTTTATTATTAGTCCAGCCATAAGAAGTAAAGAAGGATAGAGGGAGGGAGTTATCCCCCTCCCCATCAAGTTTCAGATCAGCAGTTTACAACACCTCGGAGTCTCATCTGTAAAATAAGCATTTTAAAACAGAACTGTGGCTTTCAGTCAGTAGTACACAACCCCCCCCCCCCCCCCCCAGTTCCACAGAGGTACCTCAATGTCCACCAACCTGGAAGGGAGCGATGGAAAGGACAGGAGGAAAGAGATAGAGCCCCATCCCTATTTCAAGCTCCACTGGCTGTTTTACATGGAACAAGATAACCAAGGATGTGACTGAGGAGTCCAAATCAAGGCTAGGCTACTTTGTTTTAGAGATTTCTCAGGTCATGGATGCAATACAGGGTATTCCAGCTGCCAGTTGGCAAGGGAGAGTGGGTTCTGGGCTATGTGTGTGTTTAAAGAGCATTTTGGGATTTCTGCCCTTTGTGTGCATTAACACTGGGTGGGGAAGAACACTATCCCTCCCTCTTCTAGTTCCCATTGCAGGTATCTGTGATGGGGAAAAATCAAGGGCAATGCTGGGAGCAATAGAAGCAAGTTGAAATCTAAGTTCCCATAATTCATTCAGGGACCAGTAGGCAAGCCAAGAGAAGGACTGGGTCCCACCCTCAGTCTGCTATCTGGAGTTTATGATTTATTACAGAGAGGAATTCTGTGGAGGGAAAGAAGAGAGTGAGAGAGCGAGAGAGAGAGAGAGAGAGAGAAAGAAAGAGAGAGAGAGAGAGTTAATGTTAAAAGGAATGTGATTATATTTTAGAACGGTTCTGGTAGAAGTGACACATATTCATGACATACAGACAATGTGTAGCACAGAGTAGGTGCTCAATAACTGGAATAAATGAATGCGTGGACAAATGAAAAGTAAATGAATTCTGGGTAACATTGCTTTAAAAGACAAGGATTCTGCTTTTTAGCACATGTGCGAAAAGCAGTGAGTTAGTTCACATTAGAAGTCCAGTTAACTCCGATTGCCTATGAATGTGGGCATACCTGTTCTTGCTGGCTCCTTGCAGCTCCCTCCAGGATTAATCAGGAAGGGCTACTGGCTACCAGCAAAAGGAGAAGCAGGGAAAGAGAAAGCAGAGAAATTTCAAGTGATGCACATTTCTCTTTGTCATTGGCATTTTCTTTCCTTTATGGTTCAACTAGCTCAAAGAAATATTTAAATGATTTAAAGTTGCAAAAGAAAACCACTGAATTTTTTAAAAAACTTTGTTTTGAAATTATTTTAGATTCACAGGAAGTTTAAAAAACTAGTACAGCCCCGATGGTGTGGCTCAGTGATTGAGCATTGATCCAGGAACCAAGAGGTTGCTGGTTCGATTCCAGGTCAGGGCACATGCCCAGGATGCAGGCTTGATCCCCAGTAGGAGTGTGTGGGAGGCAGCCAATCGATGTTTCCCTCACATCGATGTTTTCGTATCTCTCTCTATCTCTTCCTTTCTCTATCTCTAAGGTCAATAAAGGTATATTAAAACAATAAAAAATAAAAAAACTAGTAAAGAGAAACGAGTTCAGCCTACAAAAAAATAAAAGGTAAAATCAAGTTAAATATTTTTGAGCCATTTTATCCCATTCAATTATTCTTCTGAAATGCAGATTACTTTAGAACTCAGGATACAACAGACATAATTGATTACATTCCCGGGTTGTGGGCTTGATCCCCAGTGGGGGGCTTGTGGGAGGCAGCCGATCAATGATTCTCTCTCATCATGGATGTTTCTATCTCTGTCTCCCTCTTCCTTCCTCTCTGAAATCAATAAAAATGTATTTTTAAAAAAAGAATATAATACTCATTAAAAAAATGGTATCTGAGATACAATTCTGATTAAGGAATCAAGTTGGTACAAAAAAAGTCACTAATCTCTCTTTCAAACAATAAGCCTTCAGAAGAGGGTCACTAAATAGGGAAGGTACAGAGAGAGAAAAAAGATTGTATTTACAGTTTCAAAACTGAGTCCTCTGTGAAACCACAAGCTACCTTTCTTTCTGCAAGGCAACCAGTAGGGGGCACCCTAGGCTTCATAGGCAGCGGAAAAACGCTCTTGGATTCCCTCAGAAGCCTTAATCTTTCACCTCCTGCAAGATACTTTAACCTTATTAAGGGCTTGTCTACTGGATGATTGCAGAATAGTTTTCTTTGTGATGAAAACCAAAATTTCTGAACTCCCAAATAGTCATGTTAATATTCCACAAAATAACCTAATGTTCTTGCACCAGTGTTTGCAAACTATTCAACTTGTTTCTTTGAATTAGTCATTTAATGATTCAGAATTCTGGCAAGTAAGACACCCAGAATGATCAGGATTTCTTAATCCTTAACACTCTTGCTTGAATCCACATACGGGGTGGGTAAAAGTAGGTTTACAGTTGTGAGTATGTGAAACACAGAGTTTATTCTTGTATTATTATTTATTAATTATTGTATTATTTGTATTACAACTGTAAACCTACCTTTGTCCACCCCTGTACATTGCCTGAACCAAATGTGATGCAGATCTATTTCTAATCATCCTTTAATTAACCTATAAAACACTGACATACTCTGAGGAGCTTGGCAGGAGAGCCAGGCATGCTCTTTTTCACTGTTGATAAACATTGTACAAAATAGAAGTCTAAATGTCCTCATAGACACGTAGGCATAGCTAGAACTTCACCAGAAACAACCCAAAGTGTGCTTTAGATGCAACAAAGTTCCTCTGGAAGTGGGAGGAAAACTGACATTTGCCAAAGACCTAGCATAAATCAGGCACTTGCGAGGTATTTCGTACACATGATGTCATCTCATGCTCCTATTATCATGCCTACATCACAGCAGGGGAAACTAAAGTTGCCCAAGGACATCCAACTAGCTAGGGGCAGGGTAGAAGCAGACACAGGTATTTCTGGCTTTGTGCGCTCTTTTTCAGGAGAGCTACTCTGACCTGTGTTCAGTCACCCTGTGACAATTTTCCCTGGCGCTTTCTGGGACTACGCGCCACAGTGAGGGTCATGTTCAGTGATTCCTGATTGTCTGTATTCTGGAATTTGACTGTTGCTTGCCATGTGCCATCTGTTGTTATGAAACTGCCCTGAAGCAGGATAATAGAAGTTTTTTGTTTTGTTTTGTTTTTTTTTTTTTTTTTTTTTTTTTACACAAAAGGGCCTGAATGGTGAGAGAAAGGCGTTGGGCAAGGCAGTGAAGGAAGGCTTTTGTTTGCAATCTGTATACTTCTGTAATGTTTGAATATTTTATGATTAGAACATATTCATGTATTACCTTTTTTTAAAAAAAAAAAACCAAAACATATTTTACTGATTTTTTTTTAAATATTTTATTGATTTTTTTACAGAGAGGAAGGAAGAGGGATAGAGAGTTAGAAACATCGATGAGAGAGAAACATCGATCAGCTGCCTCCTGCACACCTCCCACTGGGAATGTGCCCGCAACCAAGGTATGTGCCCTTGACCGGAATCGAACCTGGGACCTTTCAGTCCACAGGCTGACGCTCTATCCACTGAGCCAAACCGGTTTTGGCTTTACTGATTTTTTTACAGAGAGGAAGGGAGAGGGAAAGAGAGTTAGAAACATCGATAAGAGAGAAACATCGCTCAGCTGCCTCTTGCACACCTCCTACTGGGGATGTGCCCACAACCAAGGTACATGCCCTTGACTGGAATCGAACCTGGGACCTTTCAGTCTACAGGCCGACGCTCTATCCACTGAGCCAAACCCGTTAGGGCTGCATTACCTTTTTTTTATAGAGAAGGAAAAAAGAAGCTTTCAGAAACATGTGAAAAAAATAATTTAGAAAGAGCCACAATGCAGTATATATATTCTATTTTATAATATATTTATAGTAATTTGAAGATAAAGACCTCTTTTGAGAGAGGACCAAGGTTTTATTATATAGCTATTTTCTTCTTTTTCCCTCACACCCTACACACAGAAATACAAACAAAAGCCTATTATTGTTTCCTCTCATGGAACAACGATGACTAAGTGAATAAATCATCCAGTCCCTAAAACTTCATTCCCAGTCATTTGACACCATTTAGGGAATACTATGTTGGAAATGTGCAGCTGTTCACATCTCCTCCAGCACCACCCCCGAGGGTTAGAGGGACTGAGCAACAGGAAAGAAGCAGCCTGCGCCACAGTCTCCAAATTAAACTATGGCTGTTTCATCGCTACAGTCAGATTATTAATCTTGGAGGGAAAATATGCTTTCCACTTTCTTCCTCATAACTCCAGCACAGACTATTTTCATGATAAAATGTAAGGAAATGAGTTGGAAACTTTTAGAGTTGAATTTGCAAACTAGAGCTTAGGTCCATTCTCGGTCCATAAACAACTCTAAGGTAAGGTTTGTAGAAGTAAGATGAAGTGCGTGGAGTTCATTTCTTAGGCACAAAAAGGGTTTAATAATCTCCCCCTAATGATGCAGGATCTGCTGGGAAGAGTTTACGCAGAGAAGCACGGCAGTGGGAACAGTGTTATGACACTACCCCTCCGTTACTCACACTGTCTGAAACCTTATTAAAACAGGTGCATTGGGAAAGCTCTATTCATTCTAGTACTCTGGCAACAATTTCCTTGTTAGGTGGTTAGAGAACCTCAAACTTCTTTTCAGTCTTTAGTGGCCTGGACCCTGCTTTTTCTTGTGTGCACCACCTGAATAATAAGAAATGCTTATATGTTCATCAGTGCTTCCTGTGCGGGACAAATTTTGTGTATACATACACACATGTAGCATGTACATAGGTGTATTATTCTATATATGTGTGTAAAAACCACATATACACATGTATATACACATATGTGCATATACACATATGTAATAATATGCATATGTGTGCATGTATTTATATGTCTTGTCTTTAGAAACTGAGGACCTATATGACAGATTTTCCTTTGCCTGCCTTTCTGGTTTTTCTCTTTGATCTTTTATAATCACTGAGTTACTGGCTGATAGGCTTATTCTCCATAAACTTCCAAATATAATCATCTGTATAAGATCCATTTAACGAGCTTAGTGAGTTTGTTGCAGTCATTGTGACTATGTTATGTTCACCTATTTGATATTTTTACTTAATTCTCTTGGTTCTTAAAAGTTCTTGGTAAATATGCTTTTTAAGAAACTTTCTTGGAGAAACCAAGATGGTGGCATATGTAAACACCTAAACTGCTGCCTCGCACAACAATTTCAAAACTACAACTAAAAGACAAAACGGACATCATCCAGAACCACAGGAAGGCTGGCTGAGTGGAAATTCTACAACTAGAAGGAAAGAGAAAAGCACACTGACACTCAGAGGAGCTGCAGGCGGCAGAGGTACTGAGACGCGTACGCGGAGAGGACTGGTGGCTGAGTGCGTGGCTGGCTTCCTCAAGTGGGAGGGAGACAAAAGCTCCCAAATGCACTGAACTCCAGTTCCGGGCGAGACTCTGGGGACCCAGACTCATTTGGGGTGAAACTGGACTGTCAGGAGGGAGAAAAGCACACTGAGACTCAGAAGAACTGCGGAAGGCAGAGGTACCGAGGTGTGCGCGGGGAGAGGGCGGGCAACTGAGTATGCGGCTGGCTTTCTCAAGCGGGAGGGAGACAAAAGCTCCCAACTGCACTGAACTCCAGTTCCAGGTGAGACTCTGGGGACCCCGACTCATTCGGGGAGAAACTGGACTGTCTGGCGCAGGCAGAACTCAAGGGCAGCTTTCTCTCAGAGGTGCTTGCAGCGATTATCACAGGACACTGAGCCCCAGGGGCCTATTAGGGCAGAGATGATGGGAAACCGGTGTTGTCTGCTCCACCCTGAGACTCCGCCTCATCCAAGCTGAGCACAGAGGCTTTTGCAAGTCTTGTCTCATAAGGGTGTCTCCAGCACAGAAGTTCTCCCAGCATAGACACAGCTGATCCTCACAGCCAATTGGCCTGGAGGTCAATTCCTCCCAGTGATACCAACAACAATCAAGGCTTAACTACAACAAGACTGTGCACACAGCCCACAAAGGGGTGCACCAAGAGTGTCCACCTCAGGTAACTGGGGAGGCTGAGCCACTGTGCCCTATAGGACACCTAGCACACAAAGCTACTCTACCAACTCAGGGAAGCAGCAAAAATGCTGAGACAAAGAAACAGATCACAAAAGAAAGAAATGGAGGAAAACAAACGACTGGATATAGAATTCAAAACCACGGTTATAAGGTTTTTCAAGAATTTCCTAGAAAAGGCTGATAAATTTAGCGAGATCCTCAAGGATATGAAAAAGGACCAACTAGAAATTAAGCATACACTGACTGAAATAACAAATATTATACAGAGATTTAACAGCCTTGTGAGTATGTTATGTTCACCTATTTGACTAGAGGATCGCAAGAATCAAGTCAAAGATTTGAAATACGAAGAAGCAAAAAACACTCAACCGGAAAAGCAAAAAGAAAAAAAGAATCCAAAAATATGAAGATAGTGTAAGGAGCCTCTGGGACAACTTCAAGCGTACCAACATCAGAATTATGGGGGTGCCAGAAGAAGACAGAGAGCAAGATACTGAAAACCTACTTGAAGAAATAATGACTGAAAACTTCCCCCACCTGGTGAAAGAAATAGACTTACAAGTCCAGGAAGCGCACAGAACCCCAAACAAAAGGAACCCAAAGAGGACCACACCAAGACACATCATAATTAAAATGCCAAGAGCAAAAGACAAAGAGAGAATATTAAAAGCAGCAAGAGAAAAACAGTTAGTTACTTACAAGGGAGCACCCATACGATTGTCAGCTGATTTCTCAACAGAAACTATGCAGGCCAGATGGGAGTGGCAAGAAATATTCAAAGTGATGAATAGCAAGAACCTACAACCAAGATTACTCATCCAGCAAAGCTATCATTCAGAATGGAAGGTCAGATAAAGAGCTTCACAGATAAGAAAAAGCTAAAGGAGTTCATCACCACCAAACCAGTATTATATGAAATGCTGAAAGGTATTCTTTTTTTTTTTTTTGTGGAAGAATAACTTTAATTGCCATTGCAAAAAACATCTGATTGAAGTAGAAATTGTTTTCAATAACATTAGTAGAGAATATGTTCTAGAAATTGGAGATAACTGGATGTAACATCCTGGAAGCAATTTAATAGAACAGTCCCGGATGGTTAGGCTGAGGCCAACACCTAATGAGGATGAAAGCCTTGTCTGTGGGGAATTTTGGAGGATACCTGGAGAAATATTACACTGTGCATAAACCAAATTGAATTGTCATAAGTGTTGTAAAGTTTCATATAGTAAAAGTTTTTTTCTACATGCACTTCAATTTCACAGCAAGAGTGGCATAGGATGCCTATACACAGTAGAGAGCATTCATGCAAGATATCTAACTCCTTGATATAATAAGCATACAATTCAAAATGATTACACTGTCATTACATCTAGGGCTTTCTGCAACTACAAGGTGGTGGTTATGGAAAGCATGCCCCCAGGTATCAACATCTAAAAAGCAGCCACCACCTTCTTTTACGTGTGTTTCCTTTTGGCGTTTTTTCTTCATTTTTGTTAATCAACTTCTGCTGCTGTTGCTGCTTCTTAGCAAAACTGGTAAAAACAAAGTTGTAATCATTGAACATAGCACTCTGGCAATCAAGACGTTTAAAACCTTCAATCTTCTGGGATGAAGAAAGCACTGTGCAACATTTAGAACTCTGGTTTACAAACAAGGTGGTTACAAATTTTCCTGGCTTGAAGACTTCCACAACTTTCCTGATCAGGTCATCATAGGAGGTCTGACTTAAGTTCGTTTCAAAGTTAACATAAGAAAATTCTGGTTCTGGAGTGATGTGAATAGTCCAGTAAGTTCCATCCGATTTCATGCCATTCGTCGAATACCCACAAGGATTGAACATTGTGGCATCAATGACAGAACCTGGTATCAGGTCACAAATTCCACTCTCACGAGTGACATCCTTTGCAGTAACACCATCTTTCATGTAGAACTGGTCCATAACTGCTGGGTCAAGCTCACTCATCAGAATTTCCAGGGTTTGATCTGGCTGACTGATTACCCTACTCTCTGGGAAATCCAAAGTATACAAGTACCAACAGTCAGAATTCATACATCCCATACAATATGCTGCTCCATTTGGGAAAATTGCATTAAGAAACTCTATTTCTTCCTGGAAATTCCAGTGTGGGTACCCTTGGTGAGAAGGCTTCATGAAATTCTTACGCGAATGAAAGAAGCTTTGTATTGAGTCAAACCCACTGTAATCCCTAGCAAGTTTCAACAGGGGAACCAGTGCTTTCAGCAAGAGGGTGGTATCACATGTCTTCAAAATGAAACGTCTTTTGGAGACAAACATGCTACTCTCACTGAGTACATAAGCTTCCTGCTTGTCAGTTTTTGTCACACTTATGATTGAACATTACACATCCTTCAAAAAGTATGTCCCACTCGGATCTTGGGATGGTGCGAAGATCCCCAGATCCTTGACTTGCGTTGGGTTGCTGCTTGGAGAACCAAACCTCCAGTAGCTTCTCGGTCCCTTCGAAAAAATGTGCAGCTTCCATCACCGTGAGACTAGCGAACAACCAACAACCACAGAAAATCAACTAAATTAAATCTCTTCTCCCACCGCTGCTGCGGATTGTTCCAGCTGTTTCAGGTTCCTTTTTTTTTTTTTTGCTACAATTTTATATTAACTTTTTTTAAAAAAAAGAATTCATAAAATTTTCCCGGCTTTTTTTTGTGTGTGTGAGCGAAAAGTTGAACGTGAGTCTGTTGGAAATAGAGGCAGATACAGTTCAGTCTCTTGTAGTCCGCTGTTTCGCCATTAGAGAGCGGGCTGAGCGAGCACTAGCTAATGTCGCCGGCCATACTGTGGAAGCGCTGAAAGGTATTCTTTAAGAAGAAGAAGAAGAGTGAGAAACCAAGATGGTGGCGTAGGTAAGCACCTAAACTGCTGCCTTGCACAACAATTTCAAAACTACAACTAAAAGACAGAACGGACATCATCCAGAACCACAGGAAGGCTGGCTGAGTGGAAATTCTACAACTAGAAGGAAAGAAGAAAGCTCACGGAGAATCAGAGGAGTGGCAAAGGGCTGAGGTATGGAGACGCGCGCAGAGAGGAAGGGTGACTGAGTGCCTGGCTGACTTTCTCTGGCGGAAGGGGGAAGGAAGCCCCCGACTGCATTGAACCCCAGTTCCGACTGCACTGAAACCCAGTTCCAGGTGAAACCCCGTGGACCCAGGCTCATACAGGGGGAGTCTGGACTCTCAGGTAGAGAGAAAGGCACACGGAGACTCAGAGACCCGGGGGAGCCACGGCGGGTCTGGAGGCGTGCGCGCGCATGCGAATGCTCACAGAGAAAGCTGAATGCGGAGGTTGCCGCAGGCATTCCCTAGTGGAAGGGAGTCGGAAGCTTCCGACTGCACTGAACCCCAGTTCCGGGCGAACCCCTGGGGACCCACGCTCTTACAGGGGGAATCTGGACTGTCAGGCGGAAACTCAAGGGAGTCGTGGAAGGCAGAGGTCTGGAGATGCGCGCGCAAGGGCAGGGCTGACGGGAAGTCAAGACTGTCAGCTCCACCCTGAGACTCCACCCCATCCAAGCTGAGCACAGAGGCTTTTGCAATTTTGCAAGTCTAATCCTATAAGGCTGTCTCCAGCACCGAACTTCTCCCAGCGTAGACACAGCTGATTCTCACAGCCAACTGGCCTGGAGGTCTATTCCTCCCAGTGATACCAACAACAATCAAGACTTAACTACAACAAGGCTGAGCACACAGTCCACAAAGGGGTGCACCAAGAGTGTCCACCTCAGGTAACTGGGGAGGCCAACCCACTGGGCCATATAGGAAACCTAGCACACATAGCTACCCTACCAACTCAGGGAAGCAACGAAAATGCAGAGGCAAAGAAACAGATCACAAACGAAAGAAATGGAGGAAAACAAATGACTGGATATAGAGTTCAAAACCACGGTTATAAGGCTTTTCAAGAATATCCTAGAAAAGGCTGATAAATTTAGCGAGACCCTGGAGGATATGAAAAAGGACCAACTAGAAATTAAACATACACTGACTTAAATAAAAAATATTATACAGAAACCCAACAGCAGACTAGAGGAACGCAAGAATCAAGTCAAAGATTTGAAAAACAAAGAAGTAAAAAACACTCAACCAGAAAAGCAAAAAGAAAAAAGAATCCAAAAAGTTGAAGATAGGGTAAGAAGCCTCTGGGACAACTTCAAGCGTACCAACATCAGAATTATGGGGGTGCCAGAAGAAGACAGAGAGCAAGATACTGAAAACCTATTTGAAGAAATAATGACCGAAAACTTCCCCCACCTGGTGAAAGAAATAGACTTACAAGTCCAGGAAGCGCACAGAACCCCAAACAAGAGGAATCCAAAGAGGACCACACCAAGACACATCATAATTAAAATGCCAAGAGCAAAAGACAAAGAGAGAATATTAAAAGCAGCAAGAGAAAAACAGTTACTTACCTACAAGGGAGCACCCATACGATTGTCAGCTGATTTCTCAATAGAAACTATGCAGGCTAGACGGGAGTGGCAAGAAATATTCAAAGTGATGAAAAGCAAGCACCTACAACCAAGATTACTCTATCCAGCAAAGTTATCATTCAGAATGGAAGGTCAGATAAAGAGCTTCACAGATAAGAAAAAGCTAAAGGAGTTCATCACCACCAAACCAGTATTATATGAAATGCTGAAAGGTATTCTTTAAGAAGAGGAAGAAGAAAAAAAGTAAAGATAAAAATTATGAACAACAAATACATATCTATTAACAAGTGAACCTAAAAATCAAGTGAATTAAAAATTTGAGGAACAAAATAAACTGGTGAATATAATAGAATCAGGGGCATAGAAAGGGAGTGGACTGATAATTCTCAGGGGGAAAGGGGATGGGGGGGTGCAGGAAGAGACTGGACAAAAATCGTACACCTATGGATGAGGACAGTGGGGGGGGAGGTAAGGGCAGAGGGTGGGTGGGAACCGGGTGGAGAGGAGCTATGGGGGAAAAAAAAGGAACAATTGTAATAATCTGAACAATAAAGATTTATTAAATTAAAAAATATATAAAAATGAGTGACACTGAAAAAAAAAAAAGAAACTTTCTTAATTCATCGATTTAGGTTGTCTCTTGCTTTTTAAGGGCACAGAAGTTTATTATTTCATGTAACAAGAAGTCCAAAGGTGGGGCAGTTTTGGAGCTGGTTAATTCAGTGGCTCAATATTATCAAGGACACAGATTCTTCCCACTTGTTTCCTGGCCACCCCAGCTGACTTGGCTTTTGTCCCCCAGCTTGTCCCTTCATGGTCTCCTCAGCAACTTCTCTTCCTGATGATTATTCTTGGACTGTGTCTCCAGTGCTATCTGAAGGAGTTTTGCCTCAGGAGATTTGAGTGGGGGCTTTGCACCTCTAGCCTGGCCTCCACCTGCTCCTCAAGAAGGTTGCCTGATTTGACTCCAGCTGTTATTGTTCTAGGCCCGAGGGCCCCTCTCCTGGCCTGGTCCTGAGAATTAATTTGCATCAGGAACTAAAAACCATAAGTGGCTCAGGGTGAGATTCATTGTTTCTTCCTCATTTCCTGTGCACCTCTCTCCTTGCCTCCTAGGACACCCCACTTCCCTGGATCTTCTGGGTCTCCAGCATGCTCTGCTCCTTCCCCTCTGGCCTGAAGTCTCCCAAGGTTCAGATTGACTCTTCTCGTAGAATAGTCCCTCCCTTAGGAAAGTCACCATTCTGTGGGTCCCTCTCTGTAGGTGACTTTCTTTACCTTACGACCTAGGGAGAGATTCAGGTTCCATTCTTGAATCAAGACCTATTTGTCTTGTCACCTGAATATTTTGTCATTACTTTGACTTGAATGTGCCCCAAACTGAATGCCCTGTTCCTTCCCTGCCCAGACCTATCATTGTGTAGATGCTGTTAACATTTGTTATTCTATTTAAATATGGTTTAAAGCTAAGAACTGAAACATGGTGGGATTATATTTAGTACAAACCATTTTTTTTTTTAAGCACATGGGTAGTAATGAAGATGACCCCAGGCTGAGTAGCTCAGTTGGTTAGAGCATCATCCAGATGCCAAGGTTGTGGGTTGGATTCCCGGTCAGGGCACATACAAGAACCAACCAATGAATGTATAAATAAGTGGAACAACAAACTGATGTTTCTCTCTCAAAATCAATTAAAAAAATGAAGATAAGAAATTGCTGGTTTTAGTTTTGAGGCCCATTTAGTTTTGAGGCCCATTGATGTAAAGGAAAATTAAGAGGAAAACAATTAGCTCTGGCTCCAATGGGAGAAGGGCAGAATTTCTGAGTAACTGGCTGAGACAATAAAGTGCCACGTGTGAATTTTTTTCTTTTGAAGTATGGATTTTAAAAAACACCTATAAAAGATATTTCTGGGACAACTGAGAATATTTGATTATGGACTATATATTAACAACACTAGTGCATTAATGTTCAATATTCTATGGCTATATAGGAGTACTGTCCTTGTTATGAAATACACTCGGAAGTATTTTGGGATGAAGTGTCACAGTGTCTATAATTAAATCTTAAATGGTTCAACAAAAAATAAAAAATAAAAGAACAGAAAGGAAGAAATGAAATGCAGTGAAAGTCAATAGATAAATCTAAGTGAATAGCACATGATATTCATTGTGCTACTTGCAACATTTCTATATGTTTGAAATTTTTTAAAATAAAAAGTTGGGGAAAAGCCATCACTCTTCTGATTCAAGGATTGCGTGTGTGTGTGTGTGTGTGTGTGTGTGTGTGTGTGTAGGGGGTATCATACTTTAAGTTTATATTTAGAAATTTCAGAGGTGGCCCTGGCCTGGTAGTTCAGCTGGTTAGAGCATCATTTCAATATACAAGGGTTGGTGGTTCATCTTGGGTCAGAGCACATACAAGAGTCAACCAATGAATGCGTGAATGAGTGGAACAACAGATTGAGGTTTCTCTCACAGTCTCTCCCTTTCTCTTTCTAAAAATCAATAAATAAAAATGTAAAAAAATGAAAAAAGAAATTTCAGAGGCATAATCATTCAAGAAAGCAAATGTGATCATTACCTATTTAAAACCATTAACAGTTTGAACTATTCTATTTGTTGAAGGGCTGCTTAAGCATGCTGCTTCCTGAAGGCAGGGGTTGTGTCAGTCCCTCCCTAAACACCTCCACGTGGCAGAAAGCCCTGTTCACTGGACGTATGTCCCAGGAAGGACATGGGCTGCATGCCGCACTGCTCAGATATAGGCACGGTGTCCTTGGCTCTGTCTTGCGATTGACTCGCCACGGGAGGGGAAAGTAACTCATTGGTTCTGCCAGCTGTAAGGCTCTGTTCTAGGCTTTCACATATATCATTCTTTTCATTTGCACAGCCCTCTGGTGAGGTGGGAACCATCATTCTCAGCTACAAATGAGAAAACGAAGCTCACGAGTGGTTGTTGTAGCCCCAAATCATAAAACAGGATAGGTGGTGGAGCTGAGATTCAAAACAGGTCTTTCCACTAGAGAAAATCTAACAAGTGTTACAAAGTTGGTCTCCCTGACTCCACACTGCCCTGACTGGAACATCATGCCCAAATCTTGGCTAGTTTACAAATTATCAACCTGATTATAGAGCCAATTTGCCACTTTTGTATGGAGAAGCTGATGTCATGTAAGTCTGTGCCCACCGAGTAGAGGGTTATTCAGATTTCAAAGCTGGCCCCTATGTTGTTGACACAACAGTTTGGCTAAATTATTTCCTGCCCGCAATCATGGTATTAACAGCTCTGAGGGGCTCAGCTGTAGCAGCTGCATTTCAGTATATGACTCCATTCAGTGCTTACTTTCTCACCTCTCTTTAAGCTGGCAACATCAGGGATTTGTTTTTGCTTTTAGAAAGTGACTCAGGAATTATTTCCTGACATTCAATTATCTTGCTTCCTACAGTTGCTCCTCCAGGTCCTGCAGTCCTTCACATTTTCAAAGTTCTGGTGACTTTAAACTCATTTTTTTCTTTTTGAAAATATACTTGAAACTAGATTTGGGTTTAATCTTTGTTTCTTTTTTCCCAAGGAAAAGTTTTTTTGTTTTGTTAATCCTCACCTGAGGGTATTTTTTCCATTGATTTTTAGAGAAAGTGAAAGGGAGCGGGAGAGACACAGAGAGGGAAACATTGATGTGAGAGAGCCACATTGACTGGTTGCCTCTGGCATGTACCCCAACTGGGCCCAGGATTGAGCCTGCAACTGAGGTACATGCCCTTGACCAGAATCAAACCCAAGACCCTTCAGTTCTCAGGCCGACGCTCTAACCACTGAGCAAAACCGACCAGGGCCCAAGGATAAGTTTTTTGAAAATTTAAAAGTGACATCTTTATCAGATCAAAATCTGTAACAAGATTTGGCAGAAAGTGTGCTAAGTGATTTATGTGCATTATAGCATTTGCTTCTCCCAACAACTTGTTGGTAGGTATTCTTCTGAGCCTTTGGGGAGGTTGAGTTACATGCCCAAGTCACTCCGCTACTAGGTGGCAGAGGTAGAGCTGGAACTGGAACTTAGACCTAGCTTACACCTAAGTCCATGTTCTTAATTATAGCTGCCTCCCAATTATAAAAACATACATGACTATTGTAAAAATACCTGGAAAATACAGAAAGTTTGAAGAATAAATAAATTCTCCTGAAATCCTATCTACCACAATAAATTACCAGTAACATTATTATCAACTTCTTTTTCTTTACTACATAGTAGTCCACTGTTATTCACGGGGGATATGTTTCAAGACCCCCAGTGGATGCCTAAAATCGTGCATAATATCAAATTCTATATATACTATGTTTTTCCTATACATACATATCTATGATAAAGTTTAATTTATGAATTAGGCACAGAAAGAGATTAATAATAATAACTAATAATAAAACAGAACAATTATAAAAACATATTGTAATAGAGTTATGTGAATGTGGTCTTTCTCTATCTCTCTCAAACTATCAACATGTACTATAATCACCTTTCTTGTGATGATGTGAGATGATGCAATGCCTACCTGGTATGATGAAATAAGGCGAATTATGTAGGCACTGTGATGTTGCGTTAGGCTACTATTAGGGTTACTTGAATACAAGCACTGTGATACCAGGACAGCCTTCTGACAACCTAGGTGGCTGCTAAGTGACGGACAGGCTGGTAATGTATGTGGTATATTTAGTGTGGATAGGGATGATTTGTGTCTGGGGAGGGATGTAGAGGACTCATAATATTTCATCACACTACTCAGAACAGAACAGTGTGCAATATAAAATGTACGAATTATTTATTTCTGGGATTTTCCATTTAATATTTTCGGGCCAAGGTTGACCATGTGTAACTGAAACTGAGGAAAGCAACACCTGGGTAAAGGGGAATGACATATTTGCATATAATGTTGAGTGAAAAGCAGAAAACAAAACTACATTGAATAACTACTTTTAAAAAATATGTGGAAATGATAAATGGGACTTACTCCACATTCACCATGTTTTTTAAATCTAACATTACATAATGAATGCTTTTCAATATAATTAAATGTTACTCAGAAACATAATTTTTATTTATGTATTTAGTTTTTTATTAAATTTAGTGGGGTGACATTGGTTGAACATGTCATATAGGTTTAAAGTGTACAATTCTATGACACATCATCTGTATATTGTATTGTGTGCTCACCACCCAGACTCTCCCTCTGCCACTATTTTCCTCCCTTTACTCTCTTCTTCCCTCATCAACACGATTTCCCCCCTAGAAACATGATTTTTAAGTGCCTACATATTTCATTGTATAAATGCCCTATAATTTAACCCCTATATTGATTCTTTTCTTGTATCATAAAATTGTGGTGAAGATCTACTTAAATTTTTGTTCTATTCATATGAATGATCAGATATATATTGAGCTTCTACTATGTGTCAGCTACTGTGCTGGCACAAGAGAGACAATGGTGAGCAAAAGAGGCATGGTCTCATCCTTCAGGGAGTTAACAATCTAATGAGGGAGATTAACTCACATCAATCCACAGATCATAAAATAAAATTGTAAATACATACTATGATAAAAAGGGAAGGCACATGTTACTGACAGCATACACCCACCAGAGACCTGCTCTAGTCTGGGGGTTCATGGAAGGTCTCTTGGAGGAAGTAATATTGGGCTTGAGTGAAAAGTTGGAGCCAGATGAACAATGAAGCTGGACAAGAGCATTCTAGGCAGTGGCACCAGTGAATGCAAAGGCCCTGTGAGAGGAAACAGCATGGGGCATGGGGCATTTGAGGAACAATCTGGAGTAGTTGTAGCCCAGAAAGAGAGGTGGGGATTGGATTGGGCCCTGGAGGCCTCATTGTAGATCTTGATCTTTTTTTTTTAATATATTTTATTGATTTTTTACAGAGAAGAAGAGAGAGGAATAGAGAGTTAGAAACATTGATAAGAGAGAAACATCGATCAGCTGCCTCCTGCACACCTCCCACTGGGGATGTGCCCGCAACCAAGGTACATGCCCTTGACCTGGATCGAACCTGGGACCTTTGTCTGCAGGCCGACGCTCTATCCACTGAGCCAAACCAGTTAGGGCTGTAGATCTTGATCTTTATCCTAAAATGAAAAGAGATTGAAGGATTGTAAACAGGATGAGCTCTGAACTTGGGAAAGATTCCTCCACCTGCAGTGTGGAGGACACGCTGAAGTTGGGGTGAGACTGTGAGGAAATTTAACAGTAATCCTGGTGAGAGATGATGGCAGCCTGCACTAGGGAACATGGGAAGAAGTGAACAAATCTGAGAGATATTTCAGAAGGTAAGATTTGGAGAACTGGCGATGGATTGGTTAAGGAGGGGTGAAGGAGAAGAAGGTGTCAGGATGCTGCCTGGTTTTTGACTTGCTGAACTGGGGGCATAGTTACTACATCAGGAATACCAGCAAAGAAGCGAGTTTGGAGGAGGGGCTACAATCATGAAGCTGAATTAGACAATCTTTTTTTTTTAATCTTCACCTGGGGATATTTTTTTCCATTGATTTTTTAAGAGAGAGTGGAAGGGAGGAGGGAGAGAAAGAGAGAGAAAAAGAGAGAGATTGATTGGTTGCCTACTGCTTGCGCCAGGACTCGGGTTGGGGGGATCGAACCTGCAACGGAGGTAACTGCCCTTAGCCAGGAATTGAATCTGAGACCCTGTGGTCTGCTGGCCGACAATCTTTTTTTTTCTTTAGTAAAGAACCAATTTTTACAGTCTTGTTTAATTGAAAAAATGTAGGAGTTGTTTAATTTCCACGTCTTAGTGGATTTCCTAATTTTCTTTCTATTATTAATTTCTAACTTCACTCCATTGTGGTCATACAACAAGCTTGTTTCAATTTACTGATTCAAAATGGAAAAAGAAAGACAATTCTTTATTTTGTTTTCCCTTTAAAGTTCCAGAACTAGGAAGATTACTGCACAAGGTGACAGTAAATAGAAGGATCAAAGTATCACTCCACTGATTAGTTAACTGGTCAGAGAGAAGGCAAAACTTTGTAATGGTAGGGATCAATCTTGGCCTCGTTATTAGGTAACCAGGTATGTGTGCACCCAATGTGATGTAGTACGAAGGACACAACATCACTTGTGAAATATTCTTACCAACATGTTTAACCTGAATCTAACCAACCTTTTAGATTTAACTGCCAGTTTACAGGGAATAGAGGAACAGGGTAATGACATCACAAGGAAACCATCAAACAAATACAGAAAGTGGGATATTCTACTGAATATACTGACTTCCTTCAACAACTCAATAGCATTAAGAATAAAGGTGTTTTGCCTTGCCGGTTTGTCTCAGTTGGTAGAGTGTAGGTCCACAGGCTGAAGGGTCCCTGGTTTGATTCTGGTCAAGGACACGTACCTCAGTTGCAGGCCCGCTCCCGAAAAATCAATGGGAAAAATGTTCTTGGGTGAGGATTAACAAAAGTAAAATAAATTACAGGTGTTTTGGAGACTATTCTAGGTTACAAGAGATTCATAAAAATAAAACCAAATGCAATGTGGGGACTTTGTTGGACCATCATTTGAACACACCAGCTGTAACAAGATATTTTGGAGACAGTGGGGAAATGTTAGTATAGTTCAGGTATTAGATTATATTAAGAAATTGTTAATTTTGTTAGGTGTGATAATGATCTCTCTCTGATGCACAGCCAGACTCAGAATCTCAGGGCCAGGCCCAGTAGGACTCAGGCAGCAGACCTGGCAGCACATGATCCTACTTCTCACCTGTTCTATGTCACATTACTCTTCCTATTGGCATTTTTGGTAAAACTTCAGTTTTAGTCAGGTCTCTTTCACAGCTTCTTCCTCATGTCCCCACACAAAATGGGAGGATGTGAAAAGGCCTGAATTAGTAAATAAGATTTTCTTATTTTGCTTTAGAATAGGCTTATTTGTATAGCATATGAGCTAAACTTCCTGCTACCTTTAAAAACACACACAGTTGTGATGGTTTGGATTAAAAAAAATCTTTATTGATGAGAGTATTATAGATGTCTCCCCTTTTCCCCCGTTTCTCCCTTCAGCCAGTTCCTGCCCCACCCCAAGCCTTCACTATCCTACTGTCTGTGTCCATAGGTAAGATCTTTGGTTAATCTCTTCCTGCTCCCCTCTCTCCCACCCCTCTACCCACTTCCCTCTGAGATGCATCAATCTGTTTTATGCTTCCATGCCTCTGATTCTTTTTTTATTCATCAGTTTATTCTGTTCATTAGATTCCTTGTTTGTTTATTTTGATTTTTAGATTCAATTGTTGATAGATATGTATTTATTGCCATTTTATTGTTCTTTTTTTTTTTTCTTCCTCTTCTTCAAGAATACCCTTCAACATTTCATGTAATACTGGTTTGGTGGTGATGAACTCCTTTAGCTTTTATTTGTTTGTGAGGTTCTTTATCTGACCCTCACTTGTAAATGAGAGCTTTGCTGGGTAGAGTAATCTTGGTTGTAGGTCCTTGCTTTTCATCACTTTGAATATTTCTTGCCACTCCCTTATGGCCTGAAAAGTTTCTGTTGAGAAATCAGGTGACGGTGGTAGGGTGATCCCTTGTAGGTAACTAACTGCTTTTCTCTTGCTGCTCTTAAGATTCTCTCCTTGTCTGTAACCTTTGGCATTTTAATTATGATGTGTCTTGGTGTGGGCCTCTTTGGGTTCCTCTTGTTTGGGACTCTGTGTGTTTCCTGGACTTGTAAGACTATTTCTTTCAACAGGTGGGGGAAGTTTTCTGTCATTATTTCTTCAAATAGGTTTTCAATATTTTGCTCTCTCTCTTCCCTTTCTGGCACCCCCATAATGGGAATGTTGGTATACTTGAAGTTATTCCAGAGGCTCTTTACACTTTCTTCATATTTTTGGATTCTTTTTTCTTTTTGCTCTTCTGATTGGATGTTTTTTGCTTCCTCATATTCCAAATCATTGATTTGATTCTTGGAACCTTCTACTCTATTATTGAATCCCTGTAAATTGTTATTTATTTCAGTTAGTATATGCTTAATTCCTGACTGGTCCTTTTTCATGTCTTTGATATTCTCACTAAGATACTTGAAAGTCGGGGAGAAACCAAGATGGCGGAATAGGTAAGCACCTAAACTGCTGCCTCGCACAACAATTTCAAAACTACAACTAAAAGATAGAACGGACACCATCCAGAACCACAGGAAAGCTGGCTGAGTGAAAATTCTACAACTAGAAGGAAAGAGAAAAGCTCACAGAGAATTGGAGGTACGGCAAAGGGTCTTTGTGCGTGCAGAGAGGAAAGGCAGCTGAGAGCCTGGCTGACTTTCTCTGGCGGAAGGGGGAAGGAAGCCTCCGACCGCACTGAACCCCAGTTCTGACTGCACTGAGCCCCAGTTCCAGGCGAGCCCCTGGGGACCCATGCTCTTACGGGGGGAGTCTGGACTCTCGGGCGGAGACTCGGGAGCCGGGGAAGGCAGAGGTCTGAAGGAGTGCGTGTGCCAGTGCGCACAAAGGCTGCGGAGGTTGCCACAGGCTTTCCCTAGTGGAAGGGAGTCGGAGGCTCCTGACTGCACTGGGCCCCAGTTCTGACTGCACTGAACCCTGGTTCCAGGCGAGCCCCTGGGGACCCACGCTCTTGTGGGGGGAGTCTGGACTCTCGGGCGGAGACTCGGGAGCCGGGGAAGGCAGAGGTCTGCGAGTGCGCGCAAGGGCAAGGCTGACGGGAAGCCAAGACTGTCTGCTCCACCCTGAGACTCCACCCATCCAAGCTGAGCACAGAGGCTATTGCAATTTGGCAAGTCTAATCCTATAAGGCTGTCTCCAGCACCGAACTTCTCCCAGCGTAGATGCAGCTGATCCTTACAGCCAACTGGCCTGGAGGTCAATTCCTCCCAGTGATACCAACAACAATCAAGAATTAACTACAACAAGGCTGTACACACAGTCCACAAAGGGGTGCAACCAAGAGTGTCCACCTCAGGTTAAATGGGGAGGCCGACCCACTGGGCCATATAGGAAACCTAGCACACAAATTTACCCTACTAACTCAGGGAAGCAGTGAAAATGCGGTGTCAAAGAAACAGATCACAAACGAAAGAAATGGAGGAAAACAAACGACTGGATATAGAATTCAAAACCACGGTTATAAGGCTTTTCAAGAATATCCTAGAAAAGGCCGATAAATATAACGAGACCCTCAAAGATATGAAAAAGGACCAACTAGAAATTAAACATACACTGACTGAAATAAAAAATATTATACAGAGACCCAAAAACAGACTAGAGGAACACAAGAATCAAGTCAAAGATTTGAAGTACAAGGAAGCAAAAAACACCCAACCAGAAGAGCAAAAAGAAAAAAGAATCCAAAAAGTTGAAGATAGTGTAAGGAGCCTCTGGGACAACTTCGAGCATACCAACATCCAAATTATGGGGGTGCCAGAAGAAGAAGAGAGGGCAAGATATTGAAAACCTATTTGAAGAAATAATGACGGAAAACTTCCCCTACCTGGTGAAAGAAATAGACTTACAAGTCCAGGAAGCGCAGAGAACCCCAAACAAAAGGAATCCAAAGAGGACCACACCAAGACACATCATCATTAAAATGCCAAGAGCAAAAGACAAAGAGAGAATATTAAAAGCAGCAAGAGAAAAGCAGTTAGTTACCAATAAGGAGAGTACCCATACAACTGTCAGCTGATTTCTCAACAGAAACTATGCAGGCCAGGAGGGAGTGGCAAGAAATATTCAAAGTGATGAATAGCAAGAACCTACAACCAAGATTACTCTACCCAGCAAATTTATCATTCAGAATTGTAGGTCAGATAAAGAGCTTCACAGACAAGAAAAGCTAAAGGAGTTCATCACCACCAAACCAGTATTATATGAAATGCTGAAGGGTATTCTTTAAGAAGAGGAAGAAGAAGAAAAAGGTAAAGATAAAAAATTATGAACAGCAAAGTGACAAATACATATCTATCAACAAGTGAATCTAAAAATCAAATGAATAAAAAATCTGATGAACAGAACATACTGGTGAATGTAATAGAATCAGGGGAATGGAAAGAGAGCAGACTGACAATTCTTGGGGGGAAAGGGATGTGGGGGCTGTGGGAAGAGATTGGACAAAGAGTTTACATGAGGACAGTGAGGGGGTGAGGGTCTGGGGTGGGGTGGGAACCTGGTGGAGGGGAGCTATGGGGGGAAAAAGGAGGAACATCGGTAATAATCTGAACAATAGATTAAAAAATAGAAAAAAAAAGATCACCTTTTGGCTTTTGAGAAACAAGCAGACTTTCCCTCTATTCATGTGGTATTTCTGAACGGCCATAGGCTGTTTTTACAGCCAGGTTAATGGAATTATGTATTACCTAAGTCAGTGATTTTCAACCCTTCTCATCTCATGGCATACATAAATTAATTACTAAAATTCTGCGGCACACCAAAAATTTGCCGATCTGACAAAAAAAGGTATAATTTTGATTCATTCACACTGGACAGCTATTGTTGTGTTGGCTGTCATTTTTTTAAAACTTGACAACCTGAAAGAAAAGAGGTCAGCCGGGCTGGCATGGCTTAGTGGTTGAGTGTCAACCCTTGAACCAGGAAGTCACTGTTTGATTCCTGGTCTGGGCACATGCCCTCCTTTCGGCTTGATCCCCAGTAGGGGGCATGTAGGTGGCAGCCCATTGATGATTCTCTTTTGTCATTGATGTTTCTATCTCTCTCTCTCTCCCTGAAATCAATGAAAACATATTTAAAAAAAGAAAAGAGGTTAGTGCCCCTGACAAAATAGTCAGGTATTGCATGTTTTCAAAATTCTTGCGGCACACCGGTTGGAAAAAATCACTGTTTTAAGTAAGTACAGTATTGAACACTTTCCACCTTGTGTTATGGCTATTGACATATAGTTTGTCTATTACCAGCCAACGCCCCTTAACACAGTTAAAGATGCTAAAACATAGAATGTATTCACTAAATTGTTTTTGAATGAATGAATGAACAAATACATGCAAGCCACACACTTCAACAGTCATTGGCTCTAATGTAGCAATAGATTTTCCTGCAGATGTGTACTTTGTGCTAAGGACCAGATGAAAAACAAGACTTACAACTCAAGCGTTAAGATTCTCTCATCCCAGAATTGAACAAAAAGCCATAATAACCCTATTGATTAAGCTATATAAACAACTACTTCTTATTCTACCAAAGCACTGAAAGTTCCCATTTAATCTCCTTTATGTACTTCACTCCCCAAACCATATACACATTCACAGCTAGGATTTTCCTTAAACCTGTAAATTATGCCTGACTAAGGTTAACAATCTAGTATAGGCTGTCTGGTGCTATATAAGCCATCTACATGTGAAAAGCCTTCCAACTGCCGTGGGAAACAAGCCTGGCTGAATTCTTAAATATAGAAGTCTAGCCTGCCACACCCAACTGGACCAGAGGGAAATTACATGCCCGGCACTCAGTGCTGTGTCTGGCACATACTAAGCATTCAGTAAATGTCTGTTGTATGAATGACTGAAAGTGTCTGCTTTTCTTTGGCTTCTATTCATAATGTCCACATTTTATATTAGAATTCTCATTTTTGTAGGTACAGATTTGAGTTCCACTATGTGGGCTAGGGGCAATGCTGTAGATAAGAAAATAAGAGGAATGTTTGAAAATAGTCCAGTTAGAAAAAGAGGAAAGTGAAGAGATTTACAAAAAAAAAAAAAAAAAAGAGTTCTTTTACACTAAAATATTATTTTAGGGTTTGAGCTCTGTGCAGGTCAATCATTTCTCTCTCTTTTTTCTTGTAGGGGAGAGTGTGTACGAAGTCCCCCACTACCACAAATTATGCAGTCAAGTTTCCCACATTTGGGGAATTCACAGGGGTCAAGACAACAGAGTGTAATGGATAAACCCTGAAGGGAGAGGGAGAGAGAGATAGAACCATCAATGATGAGAGAGAATCACTGATCGGCTGCCTCCTGCATGCCCCCTATTGGGGATTGAGCCCCCAACCTGGGAATTCTTTTTTTTAAAAAAAATATATATTTTATTGATTTTTTTACAGAGAGGAAGGGAGAGGGATAGAGAGTTAGAAACATCTATGAAAGAGAAACATCAATCAGCTGCCTCCTGCACACCCCCTACTGGGGATGTGCCTGGAACCAAGGTACATGCCCTTGACCGAAATCGAACCTGGGACCCTTCAGTCCACAGGCCGACGCTCTATCCACTGAGCCAAACCAGTTAGGGCCCAACCTGGGAATTCTTGACCAGAATCAAACCTGGGACCCTTCAGTCTGCAGGTTGATGCTCTAACCACTGAGCAAAACTGGTTAGGGCTTTTCTTGCTGCTTTTAAGATTCTCTCTTTGTTGATAACTATTGGCATTTTAATTATGATGTGCCTTGATGTGGGCCTCTTCAGGTTCCTCTTGTTTGGGACTCTCTGTGCTTCCTGGACTTGTCTTTCTTTCACCAGGTAGGGGAAGTTTTCTGTCATTATTTTTTCAAATAGGTTCTCAATATCTTACTCTCTCTCTTCTCCTTCTGGTACCCCCATGATGTGAATGTTGGTATGTTTAAAGTTGTCCCAGAGACTCCTTACACCAAGCATGTCAAGCTCAAAGGCTAACATGGGCCAAATAAACAAGGTTTAGGTTTATGTGGGCCGCAAAAAAACAAACGCTTTAATTTTCATAGAAACGTAGGTTTATTTTGATAGAGACATGCTGAATATAAAGGGCTGAAATAAATGAGTAATTGTTAACATAAAATAATAGAACATTTTAATAAAAATTAATATTTTTTTCTTGAACATTAACTTACCAGACACTGAATAACTGTACAAATTAATAAGTGTAACACAAATAAACCTATTTTTCTTGTTCTCCGAAAGTTAAATATTTCCTGTTGTGCACACCAAACAAGTCAGTCTAAGACTAATGACATGGCAATCGGCTGCTGAAATATTTGCTGCTAGTATTAGTGGAGAGAAATGGTGTGCCTGCATGTAAGGTGCGTAAGGGAAATGAATGCAACACCATTATAGTAATCAGTCATTAGCGAACATTGTTGTTCATTATTAATAATTATGTATAACAGGATATTGTAAAAATTAAGTTACAAAATTTTTATTAAGATGTTTCTTACATACCATTATATTGGTTGGGCTGCAAAAATATTCATTGTTTTTATGGGCTGCGAGTTTGACATGCTTGCCTTACACTATCTTCATATTTTTGGATACTTTTTTTTTCCTCTTCTGATTGGGTGTTTTTTGCTTCCTCATGTTCCAAATCACTGATTTGATTCTTGGCATCCTCTACTCTATAGTTGGTTCTTCATTTCAGTTAGTGTATGCTTAATTTTTGACTGGTCCTTTTTCATGTCTCTGATGTTCTCACTAAGTCCCTTGAAGCTCTCATTAAGATCCTGGAGCAGAAACTAGACCACCAACTTACATCATACACAAGAATAAACTCAAAATGGATAAAAGACCTAAATGTAAGTCATAAAACCATAAAAATCTTAGAAGAAACAATAGGCAGCAAAATCTCAGACAACTCTTGTAATGATATGTTTACTAATACATCTAGGGCAAAGAAACTAAGGAGAAAATAAACAAATAGAAGTACATCAAAATAAAAAGCTTCTGCACAGCAAAGGAGACCATCAACAAAGTGAAAAGAGAGCCAACTCGCTCATACAATTGTCAGCTGATTTCTCAACAGAAACTATGCAGGCCAGAAGGGAGTGGCAAGAAATACTCAAAGCGATGAATGGCAAGGACCTACAACCAAGATTACCCTACCCAGCAAAGTTATCATTTGCAACTGAAGGTCAGCTAAAGAGCTTTCCAGACAAGAAAAAGCTAAAGGAGTTCATCACTGCCAAACCAGTATTACATGAAATGTTGAAGAGTATTCTTTAAGAAGAGGGAGAGGAATAATAATAATAATAAATATGAATAATAAAATGACAATAAATACATATTTATCAACAATTGAATCTAAAAATCAAAATAAATGAACAAGAAATCTAATGAACAAAATAAACTGATGAATAAAATTGAACCAGAGGCATGGAAACATGGAACAGACTGATGAACCTCAGAGAGAAGGGGAGGTGTGGGGTGGGAAAAGATTAACCAATGATCTTATTTGCATATATGCATTGCCTATGGACACAGACAATAGGGTAGTGAAAGCCTGGGACAGGGTGGGAACCTGGTGGTTGGGGGAAAGGGGAGGGGGAAAAGGGGACATCTATAAACTATCAACAATAAAGATTTTTTTTTTAAAGGGAGAAGCAAGTGCATGGGAGAACATGTTTGCCAATGATACATCTAATAAGGGGCTAATTTCCAAAATATATAAGGAACTCATACAACTTAACAAAAGGAAGACAAACAATCCTATTAAAAAATGGGTAAAGGATCTAAATAGACACTTCTCCAAAGTGGACATACAGAAGGCCAATAGACATATGAAAAAATGCTCAAAGTCATCTGAGAGATGTAAATTAAAATGACAATGAGGTATCACCTCACACCTGTCAGAATGGCTATCATCAATAAATTAACAGCCCAGCCAGTGTGGCTCAATGGTTGAACGTTGATTTATGCACCAGGAGGTCATGGTTCAATTCCTGGTGAGAGCACATGCCTGAGTTGCAGGTTCAATCCCTTGTGTGGGGTGTGCAGGAGGCAGCTGATCAATGATTCTCTCTCATCATTGATGTTTCTATCTCCCTCTCCTCCCTTCCTCTCTGAAACCAATAAAACAAAACAAAACAAAACACAAATCAACAAGTGACAAGTGCTGGCGAAGATGTGGAGAAAAGGGAACCCTAGTACACTGCTGGTGGGAATGCAGACTGGTGTAGTCACTGTGGAAAACAATATGGAGTTTCCTCAAAATTAAAAATGGAACTCCCATTTGACCTAGTGATCCCACTTCTAGGACTATATCCTAAGAAACCTGAAACACTAATAGGAAAGACTGTATGTACCCCTATGTTCATAGCAGTGCAATTTACAATAGCTAAGATCTGGAAACAGCCCAGGTGCCCATCAGCAGATGAGTAGATAAAAAAAGCTGTGGTACATTTATACCATGGACTACTATGCAGCAGAAAAAATAAGGACCACTTACCCTTTGAGACAGCATGAAGGGACCTGGAGAGTATTATGCTAAACGAAATAAGCCAGTCAGAGAAAGACAAGTATCACATGATTTCACTCATATGTGGAATCTAATGAACAAAATAAACTGATGAACAAAATAGATCCAGAGACATAGAATCATGAACAGACTGATGAATTTCAGACAGAAGGTGGGGGTAGAGGGGTGGGGGAGGAGAGATTATCTGGGGAACTTATATGCATACTAGAGGCCCGGTGCACGAAATTTGTGCATGGGGGGGGGGTTGTCCCTCAGCCCAGCCTGCACCCTCTCCAATCTGGGACCCCTTGAGGGATGTCCGACTGCCCGTTTAGGCCTGATCCCAGTGGACAGTCGGACATCCCTCTCACAATCCAGGACTGCTGGCTCCCAACTGCTCACCTGCCTGCCTTCCTGATTGCCCCTAACCGCTTCTGCCTGCCAGCCTGATCACCCCCTAACCACTCCCCTGCCAGCCTGATTGATGCCTAACTGCTCCCCTGCCAGCCTGTTTGCCCCTAACTGCCTTCCCCTGCAGGCCTGGTCACCCCTAATTGCCCTCCCCTGCAGGCCTGGTCACCCCTAACTGCCCTCCCCTGCAGGCCTGGTCCCCCCCGCCAACTGCTCTCCACTTCAGGCCTGGGTCCCCCCTAACTGCCTTTCCCTGCAGGCCCGGTCAACCCCAACTTCCCTCCTCTGCCAGCCTGGTCACCCCTAAGTGCCCTCCCTTGCAGGCCTGGTCCCTCCCAACTGCCCTCCCCTGCTAGCCTGATCGCCCATAACTGCCCTCCCTTGCAGGCCTGGTTCCTCCCAACTGCCCTCCCCTGCTGGCCATCTTGTGGTGGCCATCTTGTGTCCACATAGGGGCAGGATCTTTGACCACCTGAGGGCAGCCATCTTGTGTGTTGGAGTGATGGTCAATCTGCATATTACTCTTTTATTAGATAGGATAGAGGCCTGGTGCATGGGTGGGGGCCAGCTGGTTTGCCCTGAAGGGTGTCCCGGATCAGGGTGGGGGTTCCCTTGGGGTGTGGGGTGCCCTGGGCGAGGGGCCTGTGGTGGTTTGCAGGCTGGCCACACCCCCCGGCGACCCAAGCAGAGGCCCTGGGATCTGGGATTTATTTATCTTCTACAATTGAAACTTTGTAGCCTGGAGTGGAGCCAAGTCTTCTGCTCGCTCCCTGGTGGCAGCCATTTCTGTTGGGATTTATGTATCTTCTATAATTGAAACTTTGTAGCCTTAAGCAGAGGCCAAAGAAGGCCAGGGCTGCAGAAGCTTGGCTTCCTCCATTGCTGCAGGCAACCCTAGCCTCCTGCTCTCTACAGCTCCGTGGCTGCTGCCATTTCTGTTGGGCTTTATTTATCTTCTATAATTGAAACTTTGTAGCCTGGAGTGGAGGCCTGGGCTGGCAAGGGCAGGTGGAAAGCTTGGCTTCCTCCATTGCCAGAAAAACCCAAGCCTCCCTCCTGCTCTCTGTGGCTGCAGCCATCTTGGTTGGGTTTATTTGCATATTCCCTCCTGATTGGCTGGTTGGTGTGGCTGGTGGGTGTGGCAGAGGTACGGTCAATTTGCATATTACTCTTTTATTAGATAGGATATGCATAGCCCATGGACATAGACAATAGTGTGGCAAAGGCTTGGGAGTGATGGGTGCGGGAAGGAGGGGGTTAATAGGAAAAAAACACACCAAACAAAGAAGACAACTGTAATACTTTCAACAATAAAGATAAATTAAAAACAAAATATCCTGGAGCATAATTATAACCATTGTTTTGAACTCCGTTATCTAGTAGTTTTCTTGCTTCCATTTCATTTAGTTCTTTTTCTGGAGAGTTCTTCTGTTCTTTTTATTTCTGACATGTTTCTGTCTCCACATTTTGGCTGCTTCCCTTTGTTTATTTCTATGTATTAGGTAGAGCTCCTATGTTTCCTGGAATTGGTAGAGTGGCCTTGTGTAGAAGGTTCTTATAGGGCCCAGTGTCTCAGCTTCCCTAGTCACGTGAGTTGGGCACGTTAGATGTGCCCCTGTGTGGGCTGTGTACACTGTCTTGTAGTTGAGCCTTGATTGCTGTTGGTGTCACTGGAAGGAACTGACCCCCCATACCAAATGGCTGTGTGGACCAGCTGCAACTACAGTGGAAGAACTGCTGTGCAGGAGATACCCTTATGGAGCAGGACTTCCTTCAGTGGTGCTTTGGTGCTGAGTCTACCCCTTGAATGTATTGCTCATGGATTGTTGAGTTGTAATCTGGCATGGTCTGAAGCTGTCCTCCAGGTGCACTGGCTCTGGGGCCCCGCTAGAGGTGCAAAGTCAGCCATTGCCTGTGCCCTGCCAGGGGCTCCCATCAGGAGCTACAAAGTGATCTGCAGATGGCTGCTACTTGTGTTGGGCTTGGGAATGCCTAGGAGAGGCCAAGGTGTGAAGCAAGGCAGGCTGCTGCTAGTACTAGGCCTGGAGCCTGTTATTGAGTGGTATGGGGCACGCTAATGCCAGCTGCTGCTTGTTTGAGAGATTTAGGAAAGTCTGAAGCCTGAGCCAAGACAGGCCATTTATATGGAAAAGCCGCTGCAAACAGCTTGGGTGGGGCTGCAAATTGGATGGGGCAGGGTTTTAGAGAATCACTAGGGGGTGGAGAACAGTGTGAGTCAGGTTGATGGAGACTCAGATATGGTGCCTGCCAGTCAGCTCTGTGATCGGGAAGGTCTCAGCATAGGAACAATGACCCCTGCAAGCACCCCTATCTAGGAGAAAGCCACTCTTAGTTCTTGCTCTGGTGCCAGACAATCCAGTTCCTCCCTGTATGTCCTTGGATCCCCCAAGCCACTGCCCCAGTGCTGGAGCTCAGAAGTCAGTTTGTGCAATGGCCCTTTAAGAGGGACTGCCTGGGTCTCCAGCAGCCTCCTTGTCACTCAGCTGCAATCCTCACTGGTTTTTACAGCCCAAAGTTATAGGGACTCCTCCTCCTGGCACTGAAACTCTGGGCTGAGAGCCTGGTGTGCGGCTGGGACCCCTTGTTCCTCACCCGAGGCCTCCACAGCTTAGATATCCCTCCTGATTAAAAACAATGCCACATATGGGTGTCGGACCAGCTCGCTCCGCACCGCTGTCCCTCCTACCAGTCTCAATGTTCTTTCTTCTTTATCTCTCTAGTTGTAGGGCTTCCATTAAGGCAGATTTCAGGTGGTTCTGAATGATGGTTGTTCTGTATTTTAGTTTTAATTTTGATGTGGTTGTGGGAGGTGTGGAATACCGCGTTTACCTACGCTACCATCTTGGTTCTCTCGCCCAGAAAGCATTTTTATTCCAAATGAAATCTTATATACAAAACAAAATTAAAACAGCTTCTTTGAAATGGATCTCAGCCCTTTCTACACAGTCTTTTACTTACCGGGGCTTCTCAGGTAATTGCTAAACTGATAATGGATCCACAGAAATAATTCAGGGAACTCATGAAAACTTACCTCTTTATTTGTACTAAACACTACTTGAAATCTACTAGTTCCTTATAGGCCATAAACCACACAGTATCAACAGTATCTATGGGTTTGTCAGAGAGAAATCACAGCCACATGCATGTTATTGCAGCTATCTCAAAGTATCATTTACATTTTTCACTATGTATTGTGGTAGTTACTACATTGCCACTAGATATTGCCATAATAATGTTAAGAAGGATACCTATTAAGGTATCACAGTTTTGATTGATATGTAACATGTATATTATTAATATTAAAACATTATTCTGAGAAATGATTCATAGGCTTTACCAGACTGCTAAAGGGATTCATGGCACAAGAAACTCCTGTAGAAACTCAGGACAGAGCTCCCAAAGTAAAGTCTCTCCTTTGGCCCTAGTCTTCCTCCTAAGTGATTTTAAAAAATCTTTATTGTTGAGAGTATTACAGATGTTCCCCCCTTTCCCCCATTGCCCCTCTCCATCTGGTTCCTACCCCACCCCAGTCCTTCATCCTCCTCCTAAATGATTTAAGGGAACTGGTGCTTAAAAGGCCCTTTTTGTCTTGATGTTAAGGAGATATACTCAGTGAAGAAAGAACCTCATGTCAAGAAATAATTCTATATTTGGAGGGAAAATGTTTTGAGTTTTAAAAAACATTCATTTTCTGTAAGTTCTATTTAAAACTGTCTTCTAGGAAATCTTTTCCTTTGATCCTTCAGTTTTCCTGCATTCCCATAGTGCCTTTTCAGTTGCTTGTCACTGAATATTTATTAGTTCACAGGTCTATTTTGTCTCACCAAGTGGATTATAAAAGTGCCCTTGAGAAACTTATTTCTCAGGATGGCCAGAATAGTGTTCTACAAATAGACACTCAATAAATGCTTCCTGATGAGTGTAGGACTTTTCAGAAAAGTAAATTTATTTACCATAAAAGCAACATTAAAAATTAATAAGGTTAAGTAATTTTTTTTACAAGGTGGTGAAAAAAGAGGACTCTTTGATTCTAGATAGTACTTGTGAAAGGAATTAAGACACGTTTATAAATAGCTTTTATTTACTAGTAGGAATTAAAAATCTTTTTAAATAGAAAGTGATCTTTCAGATGACCTGAAAATTCTAATTTCTATCACCAGCAGAATGGCTAGGCTTTCTCTAGTGAGCAGATTATGTGATGAAAAACATTGCTAAATTCCTTCTAAAATATTTGATCCAGGAATTTAGCCATGGCTTCTATGTGGACAGACAAGATTTTTATGATAAAAGCTCACACAGAATAATGGAATATACATCTGTGATTTTTAAAACTATAGGATATTCCATTTCAAAGATGCTATAGCTATGGTAGTTTTTAAATGTTTTTACCTATTGAAACCAGTTATACGAAAATTACTGCAAATCAGGCTTATAAATATAAATTCAAATAGCAGACCTGTAACTTTTTAATGATTTCATGCTTTCAGAATGTTACTACCTTCATTAAAAATGTTTTTTTCCCCCTTTCACATTTACAGATTTCCTGTTGTCTTTTCTGAGCCAATTTGATGCCGAAGTGACTTTAAATGTCAGTAATACTAAAAATATAGCTAACCTTCTATACTAATAAAAGGGTAATATGCTAATTAGGGCGGGCGTCTTCCAGACGACCATCTGGACGTCCTTTTGGGCAAAGCCACAGCGGCTGCCTGAGGCTCAGGCAAGCTGCAGATGGCGGCTGCCGCTGCAAGGGCCAGCTGGAGGCCCGAGGCTCAAGCAGCCATGGTGGCCACCAGTGGCAGCAGCAGCGGTGTGATGGCGGCGGCGCCTTTCCCTGATGGGCCAGGTCACCTCTGGCAGAGGGAGGCCAGACTGCGGCTTAGGCTGGGGGCCAAGGCAGAGGCAGTTAGGGGCAATCAGGCCGGTAGGGGGGCAAGGTAGGGATGATCAGGCTGGCAGGGGGGAAAGGTAGGGGTGATCAGGCCAGCAGGGGGGAAAGGTAGGGGCAATTAGGCCCGCAGGGGGGCAGTTAGGGGCAATCAGGTTGGCAGGCAGGCAGAGGGGTTAGGGGCGATCAGGCAGGCAGGAAGGCAAGTGGTTAGGAGCCAGCGGTCCCGGATTATGAGGGGGATGTCTGACTGCCGGTTTAGGCCCGATTCCAAAGGGGTCCCGGATTGGAGAGGGTGCAGGCCAGGCTGAGGGACACCCCCCGCACCCGTGCACGAATTTCATGCACCAGGCCTATAGTTTGCAAATAATGATTAAAGCTACACCTTTAATTATAAAATTAATGAAGTCCTATCAATTCTCCTACATTCCTCTCAAATATTTTCGCTCCAAATGTACTTGCCACTGCCTTAATTCAAGCCTCCCCTCCTAACTGCCTCCAATTTCCTCACCCTCCCATGCATTCTCAACATGGTCAGATTTGTGGTTCAGAAAGATCATGCCACTCCTCTGCTTAAAACTCTGCTCTGGCTCCTCATCATGCAAGGTCCCGGGTTTGATTCCAGTCAAGGGCACATGCCAGAGGTTGTGGTCTCCATCCCCAGTAGGGGGCGTGCAGGAGGCAGCAGATCAATGATTCTCTCTCATCATTGATGTTTCTATCTCTCCCTCTCCCTTCCTCTCTGAAAAAGAAAAAAAAACTAGTTCATGATTTACCTTTCTTCCTTGTTCTTTTCTGTATTTTGCAGAGGTTCCACACTGAACATGGTCCTTGTTAGTTATTTATTATTATTTTTGAAATATATTTTATTGATTTTCAAGAGGAAGGGAGAGGGAGAGAGAGATAGAAACAACAATGATGAGAGAGAATCATTGATTATTTGTTTCCTGCACGCCCCACATGGGGATGGAGCCCACAACTTGCGCATGTGCCCTGACCGAAATCAAGACCTGGTTCATAGGTCAACGCTCAACTACTGAGCCATGCCAACTGGGCCGAACATGTTCCTTTTTAAATAAAAACACAACTATTTTAATGAGTGACTCAGAAGAATATCAACCATATTAGCGTGGCCCATAATTTTAGGGTTTTGCTATGAGAATGTCATTAAATTTTCTGTTTCACCTAAGGCTCATTTTCTAGAATTCTATTCATTTACTTTACATGTTGCCAAGAGAAAGTATGAATGAAATAAAATACCCAGCTCAGAAGGAAACTTATTTGTTGCAGTGGCAATGACACATCTAGTAATTCCAAGACTTTTTCCTATAGCCAGGATACAAGATATTAATTCAGTCACCTGATATTTCTTTTTTTTTTTTTTAAATATATTTTATTGATATTTTACAGAGAGGAAGGGAGAGGGATAGAGAGCAAGAAACATCGATGAGAGAGAAACATCGATCAGCTGCCTCCTGCACACCTCCCACTGAGGATGTGCCCGCAACCAAGGTACATGCCCTTGACCGGAATCGAACCAGGGACCCTTCAGTCCGCAGGCCGACGCTCTATCCACTGAGCCAAACCGGTTTCGGCAAGATTTCTATACATTTCTAACACAATTATCAATAAGCAGTAATAAATCGTTGATCCATAGCTACTTTACAAAAAAGGTATAAACCATTTAATTTAACCCTTATGTACAATTCTTTTCCACTTATTTCATGAAGTCTACATCTCTTTCAAGTATATATATTTTTATCCTTACCTGAGGATATGTTTTTATTGATTTTAGAGAAAGGGTGAGAGGGAGGGAGGGAAAGATACAGTGATACCCTAGCCCAGTGGTCGGCAAACTCATTAGTCAACAGAGCCAAATATCAACAGTACTATTGAAATTTCTTTTGAGAGCCAAATTTTTTAAACTTAAACTTCTTCTAACACCACTTCTTCAAAATAGACTCGCCCAGGCCGTGGTATTTTGTGGAAGAGCCACACTCAAGGGGCCAAAGAGCCGCATGTGGCTCGCGAGCCGCAGTTTGCCGACCACGGCCCTAGCCGGTTTTGCTCAGTGGGTAGAGCGTCGGCCTGTGGACCAAAGGGTCCCGGGTTTGATTCGGTCAAGGGCACATACCTTGGTTGCAAGCTCCTTCCTGGCCTGGGCCCTGGTCAGGGCTCGTGCAGAATGTGTTTCTCTCACATTGATATTTCTGTCTTTCCCTCTCTCTCCCACTGTCTCTAAAAATCAATGGAAAAAATACCTTTGGATGAGGATTAAAAAAAATATACAGGGATATGAGAGAGAAACATCGATCAGTTGCCTCTCAGCGCCCCAAATGAGGATCAAACCCTCAACCTTTTGGTGTGCAGTCGATGCTCCAAACAGCTGAGTCACCCAACCAGGGCTCATATCTTATTTCTTGTGTGGTATAGCGAAGGTTTATGATTTCTAGAACATAATAAATATTCTGTTGCCATTTTTATAAAACTGTGTCTAACTATGCTAATATAAGAAGTGCCTTTCTTTTTATCTGGTGATTTAGTTTGCAGCTAATGAAAAAAAAAGTCTCCATCAGCTCACAGGAACACATAGAAGGCTCTGGGCCATATGCCCAGGAATTTTCTGATTCATTCAGTAACTATCAACTTCCCAAAGGAAATACTTGAAATTCCGCTATTAAAAAATATATAAAACGAGCCAGGCTGGCGTGTCTGTGGTTGAGCCTCAATCCATGAACCAAGAGGTCATGGTTTGATCCTGGTCAGGGCACATGCCTGGTTATGGGCTCGATCCCCAGTGTGAGGTGTGCAGGAGGCAGCCGATAAATGATTCTCTCTCATCGTTGATGTTTCTCTTCTCCCTCTCCCTCTCCCTTCCTCTCTGAAATCAATAAAAATATATTTTAAAAAATGCATATATAAAATGCTACAAGAAAATAGTATCCATTAAAATAAGTGCTTTTTCTTTTTTTTAAAATATATTTTATTGATTTTTTACAGAGAGGAAGGGAGAGGGATAGAGAGTTAGAAACATCGATGAGAGAGGAACATCGATCAGCTGCCTCCTGCACACCTCCCACCGGGGATGTGCCCGCAACCAAGGTACATGCCCTTGACCGGAATCGAACCCGGGACCCTTCAGTCCGCAGGCCGACGCTCTATCCACTGAGCCAAACCGGTTTTGGCAGTGCTTTTTCATTTGTGAGACTATTATACATTTGAACAAAAATCTGCTCCAAAATTTTGTCAAATAAATTACTAAAATATAGTATACATATAATCAAATTAGCTGTCAGAAGTCAAGAATAAATGGAAAGTATTTTTATATCTAGATAAAGAGTAATCACAACTATTTCTAAGTTAACATGTCTAGGGTGCATGTAAGAAAAATCTAATAGGTTAAAAAGAAGTCAACTGGTATTTTACATTTTTTAAGATTATTTTGCTTATCTTTCAATAATTAAAAAAAAGTTGATCAAGAATAAACCTTCTTTCTCTTAATAATAGAAACAAATTCCTTTGTGTGCCTTTAATGATATAGGTACAGTCAGAGGCAAATATGACTTGTTTAAATATTAATGACATTTTAGATACCTCACTAAGATACAGTAATATCTCCTTTATCTACAGCTCAGCTATCTTACATACCTTATTTATAAAAAAACTAGTGGCTCGGTGCACGAATTCATGCACATTGAAAGGAAATTAATTAGAAGAAATATTTTAATATCCCTATTCACCCTTTCTCTATAACAGAAGTGTCAACCAAATTCATGAGGGACAATGACAGATCGAAAGACACACGTGCAATTGGCGCCAGCGAAGGCTTTACAGTATATGTATCATGCATGCCCAAGTCAACTTAACCTTTTATAGATATAGAACAAACTTGCTTAATTAGACCTGCTTTCTGATGTAGCTAAACTTTTTCCAGCCCAGTGAAGCACCCCAACTTCTCTTTCAGGTAATTGTCAGCAACACAGCAGCAAATATCAACACGAAGCAGATTATTGTTGTAGGGAGAACAAAAGGTAAAATATTTGACTGCAGAGTGTTTGACTATATTCTGTGCAGTGAGAAAACCTGAAGTCATTTTCAAGGTCCACCATTTCTTACTTCTTTTCAGTCGGGTCAAGTTTCTAAGCTTTCTAAATCTCCATTTTCTGGCTAATGTAAAGAAAGTAGGATTCCATTGAGTCTCCTATCTACCTACTCCAGGACTTCTGTGAGGATCAAATGAGATGAGGCATGGGAAAACGTTTCACAGACATTTGGTTAGTGTAAAGTGTTTCCACCTGGGTATAAAGCAAGTTGTGTTCCTGGGCTGAAGAAACTGCAAGGAGGCTAGTCATAGCTAGGGAGAGGAAGCCAGGTGTTGCTACTTGACATCATTACCTGGACAGAGGGAAGGACACTTAGCATATTAGCCTTTTATATAGATAGATAAAACCAAAATCCAAGAAGTGCACCAAAGTTCTTTACACAAAAGGCATGTTAGATGGGTCACATTCTCAGACATTTTGCTCTCAAGGTAACTTACTCTGAATCTATTCACTTTTTTATACAGAATTCTAACAAACTTGGCTTTTCAAATCCACATGAGATGAAAAGCAACAATTATGAGCCCTAGCCAGTGTGGCTCAGTTTGTTGGGTGTCCTCCTGTGTACCACAAGGTTGCTGGTTTGATTCTGGGTCAGGGGCATGCAGGAGGCAGCTGACTGATGTCTTGCTCTCACATGCATGTTTTTCTAAGAAAACCCAAAAAACAATAAAAAAGCAATTATGAGAAGCTATTATAGACAAAGCATACCGATAATAGCAAAATGCAGTATCTGAGAATTTACAGGTATGAAAATCAAAAGGAAAAAGTCATAAAAGGCCAAAGTTGACCCTTCTAAGGTTACTTACTTAAAGAGTAATTTTACCTACTTCAGGAGACTCTCAAATCAGCATGCTAGTACATTATATAATTGAAATTAATGACAACCTTGCGTCAATAAAGTCCCTCTGTTTAAGTATTATATTTTGCGTCAATAAAGTCCCTCTGTTTAAGTATTATATTTTGATATCGGCCTACCTCTTGATAGGGTGACCACATCTGGTTTGCTTGGGATTGTCCCAGCTTAAGCCTGTTGTCCTGGCATAATTATTACTAGCTCTTCCCTTTATTCTTCCAAGTGTCCTGGTTTGGACTATAACTTTTAGGGTCATCCTATTGAGTGTTTACTACGTGCCAGGATTTATTCCAGGTGCTTTCACTTGTCCTCATAATCCTATGAGAAATGGAGTACAATTATTACCCCTCTTTTAAACATGAACTATAAGACTGAGAGGTTAAATGATTTCCCTGATATCATTCAATTAGTAAGTGTTAAAGGCCTAAAGCCTATATGTGAACAACCCAGACATCTAACACCAAAGTCCTAAGACTTAAAACACTGTAATACATAGTATTATCTCTCCTTAGGAAGATGAGTATTGAACAGGAGGAGGGAAATATGCAAGGTTTTAGAAGGATTAGGAGATATATATATAAAAAGAGGTATCAGCTTTCTGGAAAATGTCTATATAGTCCTATGGTTTTCATAATCCCATAAATTTACAATACTGAAACATCTAAGAAAATCTTTTTTTAAAAAAATCCTCACTTGAGGACATGCTTTTTATTGATTTTAGAGAGAGGAAAGGGGGAGGGAGAGAGAGGGAGGGAGGGAGAGGGAGAGAAGCATCGATGTGAGAGAAACATTGATTGGCTAGAGATTGAACCCACAACCTGGGTATGTACCCTGACCTGGAATTGAACATGCCACCTTTCGATATATGTGACAACACTCCAACCGAGTCACACCAGCCAGGGCAGAAAATCTTGAAGAGTAAATATAGGTCAAATTTTTATGAGCATGGGCTTTCTTAGGAAACAAACATTTCAAAACAATATTTCTCTACTTCCTCTTTCATTTTTTTATTTCAAAATTATTTTGGGGAAAAATATTATCTGATCAGTCACATGTGAACAACCAAACTACACTAAAAAAAAAATTAATAGTAACAAACATCATCCCTAGCTGGTTTGGCTCAATGGACAGAGCATCGGCCTCTGGACTGAAGGATCCCAGGTTTGATTCCAGCCAAGGGCACATGCCTGGGTTGCCGGCTGGATCTCCAGTAGGGGCGTGCAGTGGGCAGCCAATCAATGATTCTCTCTCATCATTGATGTTTCTCTCTCTCTCCCCCTCTCTAAAATCAAGATTAAAAAAAAGATTAAAAAAAACCCAAACATCAACTCAGAGGCTACTTTTTTCTTCATTCTGAAAAAGATGCTACATATCAGCTAATTAGTCTTTAAATGGTCATATTAAGTAAGTTACAAAAATAAAGAGGTTCAAAGACACAATACTGTACTTATTTATTTGGTTAATCCTCACCGGAGGATATTTTTCCATTGATGTTTTATTAGAGTGGAAGGGAGGAGGAGAGACAGAGAGAGAAACATTCATCAATTGGTTGCCTCCCACAGGTACCTCAACCAGGGTTGGGCATCGAGCCTGCAACAGAAGTACGTGCCCTTGACCCGAATTGAACCCGGAACCCTTCAGTCCTTGGACCGACACTCTATCCACTGAGCCAAACCGGCTAGGGCTGTAATACTTATTTTTAACATTTAAAAAAAAAAAGTATTTTATTGATCTTTTACAGAGAGGAAGGGAGAGGGATAGAGAGTCAGAAACATCGATGAGAGAGAAACATAGACTCAGCTGCCTCCTGTACACTCCCTACTGGGGATGTGCCCACAACCAAGGTACATGCCCTTGACTGGAATCGAACCTGGGACCCTTCAGTCGGCAGGCCAACGCTCTATCCACTGAGCCAAACTGGTCAGGGCTTTAACATGTTTTTTAATCTACTTAACTGCACTCATTTAGAATAGATAAATTATTACATCCTCATAGCCCTTTCCTGTTTTGTAAAAGGCTTTTCCATATTTAATCCTCAGCAACCAGGTATGGTAGACAGATAGTCGCATTCTCATAGTAGGAAGAAACTGAGGCTCAAAGAGATTAATTTGCCTAAATGCTTTATGACAGGAAATTGAAGTGGAAGGATGACTCCCAATTCTACATGGAAAGAAAGCAATTACATCAATGCTTAAGAGCGAAAGAAAAGCCTCAGACTTCCTACTGGTTGAAATAAAACAGAGTATCTATAAATTCATGCTGTCTGAAAAGCAATAATCACTGGAGTCTGCCTGCATTTCTCTAGTAGCTTTAATATCCATTGAAAAATGAATAATCATATTTGTTTTGGATCTCAAAGTATGAAACTTGCAAGCAAAAACAGGACCTATAAAAAGCAGAACCAGATTATTTTCTCAGAGTGGCAAATGTAATGAAAGGTGTTCCCAACTCCTCTATGATTTACCACTGCTGAGATTATTTCTTAAGAAGGAAACACTTTTAAAACAATTTTCTTCCAAAGCTCATTTGCCAGATTCCATAAATTAGTTGCTACCAAGGACTTATATCAGAGAAACTCCAAACTAAACAAAAGGCTTTTCTTCCAATCTAAAAAGGTACATTAAATACACGATGCTGGCCACATTACATAATGATGGAAAACAACAGCTGATAGCCAGTTTGGGACACATGCCAACTGTTCCCATTTGTCTGACAATATTAAAATTGATTGCTACAACACTGTTTTCAAAGAAAATCATTATCTCTAAATGAGAAAGTATAATCAACTAAAATCCTAAAAAAGGCTCAAGATAATGGTGCCTCTCTGATTTAAAATATTAGTTTTAAAAATTTTAATGTTCTGAAGTATAAGTAAACACATCTCAACAGCTTTATATATTTTCATATACTTTATTTTTTAACACTTATGATTTTGCAAGCTAGCAGTAAAATATTATCCTCAATATTTTACTAATTAGCACCGTATACCTTTTAAAGCTAACTGGAACATTGTTTCATTGTAAATGATTGTAAAATAAAATGATCATATTAAATGCCAAATTAGTCTCAAGTAACTTGCGAACCATTAATTTTATCAATATTTTTGGCTTTATGCACAAAGATGTATTTCAAAGACGAACTTAATAGTAAAATCAGTTCTGTCAATCTAACAAATCAAAATACCACAGTTAAAGCAATATTTAATCTCTGAAATTATATAATAAAGAGGCATATACGAAAATTGAGAAATCAGCAAAAAAAAAAAACCAAAACACAAAAGATACTATATAACTTATATAGTGTTCCTTATTTCTTAGAAAAATGAGGAAAATCCCATGGTACAAGTATCAGTTACACATATGGTTTTGTATATGTCAGTATCTTCCTGCTTTACTTAGAGTTTGGCCTTACCAAAAAGCTATCAGAATGTTCAGGGTAATTCAAGGGACAGCTGGAAGCCTGAAATAAAATTGCTCAGTGCATAAGATCCCAAGCCATTCATATAATTTTAAATGGAAGCCTAGATATTTAACTTCTATTTGTTTCCAACTAAAAAATCTTTTGAAAGTACGGAAAAATATCTAATTAATATATTCAAATTACTTCTACACATTAAAAAAGGGGGATTTTTCATTTCCTGTTTTGTGATAAGAGCATTCTTCAGAGCTATGGGGTTAAGTTCTAAGCCACCACTGACTGCTTACTAGCATGCCTGTTTTGCATACCAGTAGAATCCAGTCCAGTTTTGCCATTTGTGGATAACTATGACAAGATACAAAAGCATGTGTATGCCATAAATAGCTCTGGCTAACAGCAAACTGCTCACACTGAGCAGATCAAATTCTCTATAAGGAGAGCAGTCTGGACCACAGCCAAACCCCACTCCTAATATTTAAAACTGCTATATCAATTATTTTTTTTCCAATTTGTAAAATATATTAAGAAATAGTAGCTAAAACAAAAGTCCCTAAATATGAGAAGTATTATTAAACTTGTGGACATTTTACAAATTATTTTTATTATAATCAAATACACAAGAGCTTCCTGCTTCTACTACTTAACTACTTAAAAATGTAAACGTGAATTAAAAAATAACTACCCTAATTTATCTAAAGAACAAATCAGGTATTGGAGAGTATTTATGTCAAAGTGCAAAAAAAAAAAAAAATTCTGATTTCCATATTAATACATAAAGAAACAAACTACTGCTTATAAAAGTATCCCTCTATATTTTATATTAGTTGGCTTTAGGATAGTATATCTTTTTAAACCAAATAAACCCAACAAAACTGGAAAATACCATGCATGAATGTCGTACGAAAAAATTCTTAAATGACCAATGCCGAGATTAATAATAGCTGTTTGCTTCACATAACATTTGCAAAATGTCCAAGGAAAACAAGGCAACGTTCCGTAACATGCCACAATTTTTATTGCAAAGTGGCCATTTTTGTGAGGGTGGGGAGTTTGATCTCAAAAACAACGTTCCATTTAAGGCTCTTTTATACAGAAATTGCCATCATGACTGATAAAGTATATTTAGTGTTGCAAGACTTACATGGTAAACATAAAACTCCTACCTACACTTATTCAGTAGTGTACACTCAATGGAAAACAAAAAGGCATTAATAACAGCTACTTCTTTTCAGAAGATATGCAGGTAACAGGAATGAACACTGACTTACTAGGATAAGTTGATGACACCGTTAACACAACTTAATTGGCATTCCTTTTGAAGGTGGGAAGTTAAACTCAATACAAAAAAAAGTGCTTTCAATGCATAGTGTTATATCCGTGCTGCCATGTCACAAAAACAGGCTTGCCAAGGCAGGTGAGGTGTATGAATGCTGGAGCCTCACAGAACTGCAATCAAATGCAACTATAAATAATACTGAATAAAGTTTACCATCTGACCAGTGGATAATACTTTCAAGGCATTCAATTGGCTTACCCTTTGCAGTACTCTAAGCTATTCACATTGACAATCACATTCAGTGTAGTGCTTGCTGCAAGGGAGGCATGTAACCAGTTGTTTTGGCTATAATTTCATGGGAAGGCATTCCTTGGGTTCTACGTCAAAATAACAGTATTAAACAGTCTAATGGCAATCACTGATAGGCTGCTTACATGAATGATATTTCCTTCATCCATTGTGTTGGAAGGACCCAGTGGGAAGAGGAAAAACAAAAACAAAAACCTAATACTATTCCAATTGACTGAGCTGGAGAAATGGAAGCTCCTTAAGATCCACATGGCACTTGACTGTCATTTTATAAGGGTTTTCCTTCAAGTGAAACTACTACGTTGCCTCCCAATTTCTCTCCAAGTGTTGAACGGTCCTTTATGTCATCCAAGCCATTTACTTGCCACTCATGTTTAATACCTAAAAAGAAAAAAAAAACATGACCCCATTACCTTATTATAATTAAGAAAGAGTAATTCTTCTGCACAAAATATTCCATGTTTGTACCTGTAAATTTCTTCTTAATGGCATCTTTAGAGCTAGCATAAATCATCTTGCTTTTTAAAGGTGCACTTTCAGGAGCCCTACAGAAGAAAAAAAAATTGTTGAATACCACTTAAAAGAAAAACAAAGGCAAAACTGACTATGTTAATAACAATCCTTGCATTTTAAAAGTACTTTTTTCTTTTGTTTTTACACACCAGAATATAAATACTAGGTCTTCTTTCTTAGACTCTTTTGTTTCGTATGTGGCATCGTACAAAGCATATCGGCAATCATTCAGAGGTAGCAACTTCACAAAAGATGTGTAGGGGTCCTCTACAGTATCACCAATGTCACCCACCAAGATCTGCTTTGCTTCCTCTACAATTATTTGTCTTTTGTCATCGCTTAAACAGAAGAGAACTGCTTTCTTTCTTTTTTTGATCTCTTCTTGTGTAGAAGATTTCCTTACTTTCATATCATTAAAAACTTTGATGACTTCATCATTCACTGTAACTCCAGAAGCCTAAAAAAAACACACAAAAAACAGTAAATCAGAATAAGTATTTTGGTTTAAACAAAATTACTATTTGCCTGGAGAGGATTCACTTTAGTCTGGACATCAAAAATTGCACCTTCCCGTGCAAGCAGTACAATCAGATTTGCCACATTTTAAGTGCCAGTATATTATGCATCTAAGGATTCTAACTCATCCTGCCCCATCCATCCTTTTAAAAGTGGTTTGCTGGTTGAAGTAAATGGGAGCTCGATGGAAAGGGACAAATACAAGCTGTCCCATCCCTGAAATGTTTCCTCTTTCACTGGGTGATGTCAGAGCTTCGGGAGCAGCAGCAAAAATACCTTCTGTATTGTGTCAACTCTGCAGGCCTTAAAAAAAACACTTGGATTTCAGTTAATGCTTCTACTATTTTTTTCTTTAAAGTCATCTAGCCAGAGCCGTTTCCTCATAAGGAAAGAGAATCAAGTGTGAACTCCAAACCGCCCACAGCTTCAACGTAACTGCCTCACAGCGCGAATGCAGACACCAAACTAACGGGTCTGGTGCAAAAGCTTTTCACCCGAGAAAGCATTTTAAGAAGACTTTTCCCATCTCCCTAACCTCTCCGAAAGGGTTTTTATTACAGGCCACCCAGACCCTCACCAGAAACCTCGGCAAGGGCTTCAGAGCACGTACCAATTTTAGATCGCGCATGTTAAGTAAAACTAGGCAGCGAAGGGCAAACGCGGCGCTCGCGGGGCAGCTCCGCAGCCTCGCCCGCGCCCGTCACCGCTCCCGGGGCCGCGCCGCCGCCCCCCGCCGCCGGCGTAGGCCCCCAGCGGCGCCCGCGCCCCGGCCCTCCCGCCCCCAGGAATCCGAGGAGCGGCAGGGCCCAGCCTGACGGCGGGAAGGCAGGCCGGCGGAGACCCAGCAGCGGGGCGCAACGCAGGAGCGCCCACCCTTGAGGCCAAAATCAGGTTAAAATGGCGGTCTCCCTCCCAGGCTCGCAGGCTCGCCGCGCACGGCCCCGGCCCCGACCCCCGGCCCCCGGCCCCCGGGCCGGCGCGCCCGCCTTACCATAGTGCCCGCGGCTGTAGCTGCGCGGCTGGGCTCGGGCTCGCAGGCACAGGGAGGAGGAGGAGGAGGGGCGGGGAGCGGAGAGTGCGGGGCACGCCGGGAGCTGCAGCCCAAGAGGCGGCGGCGGCGGCAGCGGCAGCGGCTGGGGGGCTGCGGGCGGGCGCGCGCGGGCGGGCGGTCACGTGGGCACGCCCCGGCCGGTCCTTCCGCCTCCGCCCCGCCCGCGTCCTCGACCTGACCCCGGCGCGCGCCGGCGGGCCTGCTGCGCGGAGCCGCCTCCTTCCCCCGGCACCGCCCGTCCGGCGTCCCTGGCGGAGCGCGGCTCCCGAGGGGCGTCTCCGCGCCGCCTCCGCGGGGCGCTGCGCCCGGGTCCCGTGCGTGTGAGGCGGGTGACGCACCAAGGTGTCTTCTATCCACCGGTGGTTTCCCTGGAAAGGGGCTGGATTCCAACCTTTTGAGTCATTTTGGAAAGCCCCCCCACCCCCATGCTAGATGGGGTGAATTGTCAGATCTCCTTCCTCCAATTAGATGAGGGAAACACTCTAGGGGTTACCCAGTTGATTGAATTACTCCGGAAAAAAACAAAATGATAAACAGGTGGAAAATCACTGTCTAAAGTCTGTGCTTGAAATAATAGGGGGAACATTGGTAGTAACATCCCTTGGTAATACCCTTTTATGTGTTAGATCTCATAGGAGTGGATTGGGCTCTCTTCGAGTAGTCTTTCCTGCAAGCCCCAGCCCTCAGCCCATCACGTAGTGGACCCAAGAGTAGAGATTCCTCCCTCTTCTTGGCGATCACCTCTTCTAGCTTGTATAACTGAGCCAAGGCTCTTTAACTAACCTTTCTACTGTTTAACAAGGATGCCACTCGTCATAGAAAAAAAAATGCCACTTTATACTGGGAGGAAAATGTTCATAAGTATTTAAATGAACTAATGAGTTTATAATGAAAATGTTATAAATGAAACACTTTAATTAAGTATTTAATTACTTTGGGCTGATTTATGCTACCTTTATCCTTAACATTTACAATTTCTACTTTACTTACTTCATTTGTAAAATCGGTAAAATGAATTTAAAACTCTGATCAGTAGTGAAACTTATTTTGTGAAAAAAGACTTGCACTAAAAAGGTAGAATTTTTATTGCCTAAAAATGTTGGGAACAAAATAATAAGTCCAGATAAACCTTGAAGGAAACTAGCCAGAAGTGCAGTGTATTTGGGGCTGGGAGTTGGAGAAATTTGGGTATTAATGTTGGCATTGCCCCATCTCTCTAACCTCCACGGCTTTCCATCCCTGCAGACCTTAGGTGCTTCATGTGTAAAACAAGTTCTGATGAAATGATCTTTAAAGTACTTTCCAGCTTTAAAGTTCAGTTTCCTACTATATCAGTGTTTCTCAGGAAATAGTGGGTATACCTTCTCAGGATTAAGTAAGTTTAGGAATGGAAAATCATAATGAGAAGGGGTTATGTCCTGGTCTGTACAAAATGATAAATTCTTGTATCCAAAATTCAACATATTTTAAATGGAGGTTGTCCAGCAAACATAGATCTAGTTTTTATGTCCATTGTTGTGTTTATTTTCTTGACGGGAAGAATGACTTAATTTAGAGACAAAAAATTGAGAAGAAATTTTTCAATGTCTAAGCATGAATCCCAAGCAAGTAGATAATAATATTTTAACATATAGCTGGTACATTATAGTTTATGAAACCTTTCACTTTTTTTTTTAACTAGGGTGTTAAGTTGAATGTATTTTCTTTTTTAAAAATATTTTTATTGATTTCAGAGAGAGGAAGGTAGAAGATATAGATAGAAACATCAATGATGAGAGAGAATCATCAATCCGAACGCCCCCTACTGGGGATTGAGCCGGCAACCTGGGCCTGTGCCCTTGACTGGAATTGAACCTGGGACCCTTCAGTCTGCAGGCCAACACTATCCACAGAGCCAAACCAGCTAGGGCACCTTTCACTTTCTTTATTTCTCTCTTTTTAAATTTTATTTATTTATTTATTTATTTATTTATTTACTTACTTACTTACTTACTTACTTACTTACTTACATATGTCTCCTTTTATTTTCCCCATTGACCTCCCCCCAGCCTCCCTTACCCCCCAGTACATGCCTTTACCTCCCCCCCCCCCCCCCCCCGGTGTGTTGTATCCATTGGTTATGCTTATATGCATGCGTACAAGTCCTTCGGTTGATCTCTTACAGCACCCCCCGCTCAACCTCCCCTGCCTTCCCGCTGTAGTTTGACAGTCTGTTCAATGCTTCTTTGCTTCTGTATCTATTTGTCCCCCATTTCTTTCCTTTAAAAAAATCTTGCCTCTGCAGACTAGAAATAAACATATAATAACAAAAAATGTTTGAGTCCCAATTTCAATGTCCAACAGTTCTGAGTCCCCGTTTCAATGTCAAACAGTTCCTTATGTGTACATGTCAGCAATGATATCTGGATGGTGGGCACATGGTGGCAATGCAGGTCCGACCCTCTCTGGTTTGGTCCTGGGCAACCTGCTGCGACGCACAGCTGCTGACTGCTAGTGTGGCAAGGCGTCGTCAGCGTCTTCCATCTCTGGACTGTTTCTCCTCTTGTCTTCGTGGTTGGAGCAGACCTGTCAATTCCTCTCTGTTGCAGGAATCCACATGGTCTTGGAGTTGTTTTCTGAAAATATACAAACATATTCTTGACCAAAAGTTAATAAAGGAATCTTTTCTATATAATTGATTTGGGATCCTTTTTATTTTTGCCCAAATGATTTTCCTTTGTCTTATTTAGACACCATGTGTGTTTTTCATGGGTGTCTTGCTTTATCGGGGGGATCTCTGCCCTTCCCAGCTGCAAACTGTCTCACCAACTACGCCTCCTTCGCCAATTCGGGCTGGATTCCACTCGTTTCAGCTGCTCCCTCTATTTGTCCGGGACAAGGCTCAGGATACGTCTGTCTATTCCACCGCCATTTTGTCTCCCATCTATTTCTCTTTTAAAAAATATATTTTTATTGATTTCAGAGAGAAAAGGAGAGGCAGAGATAGAAACATCAATGATGAGAGAACCATTGATCAGCTGCCTCCTGCACACACCCCCACTGGGGATCGAGCCCACAACCTGAGCATGTGCCCTGACCGGGAATTGAACCCCAACCTCCTGGCTCCTAGGTATCAAACCCCAACCTCCTGATTCTTAGGTCAATGCTCAACCACTGAGCCACGCCGGCAGGGCTCTTTCTCCCTTTGAAATTCCATGGAAATCATGGAGAATGGTTCTCCAGGGCTCCAAACATCTGCTATGTGTGGGTATCAGCAATTCTTCTCCTTCCTGTACTCTTCCTCTCAGGGATCCCCTCTCTTCTCAGCCTTTAAATATGCAGCAAAGAGATTCCACAGAGGCCACAGCCCTCACAGAAACTAGATCTAGGGTCGCCTAGATTAGGTGTCAGAACATCTCCCACCAAAGCTGGGGATTCCAAAGATGTTAGACACCCCCCGTTGTGACATCAACTCCTCTCCAAACCTCCCTGCTCCTTTTACCTTCCCTAAGCAGAGTTCATCTTCCATGCTCTAGGATTCTTTTCTTGAAGATATTTTTGTCTTTGTAGATATCTTGTTGCCTTGAAATAACTTGTTTATGTGTTCTGCTGCCCTACTAGACTGTAAGCTCCTTATGAATCTGAGTCCTACTCATCTTTGAATTTCTGGAACCTGGAACATAGTAGGTACTCAATAGATGATGTAGTAATGAACTTAAGATGCTTCAGTGCTATTAAGAGAACAAAAAGGAAGCTCCTGAGGATTGTGAGGCCTTTCTACGTGTCCTTGTGAGGCTGGCCCTTAGAACCTCGGGGTCAGTAGCAACTCCTTCTCTTCATACCTGTTATTTATAACACCTACCACCGCTTACGTGGTAAAGGGACAGCATTATCAGGCATTGCTGCATGAATTTTGGCCCCTGTGTCATGGAAGGATCTAAATGTTAAATATCTATATTAGTTTCCTGTGGCTGCTGTAACAAATCACCACAAATTTAGTGGCTTAAAAACAACACGAACTTACTGTCTTACAATTTTGGAGGCCAGAAATGATTCTTATGGGGCTAAAATCAAGGCTATCGGCAGCACTTCATTGCTTTTGGAGACTGTAGAGGAGAATGTTTTCTTGCCTTTTCCAGGCTGCCATGTACCTTGGTTTGTGGCTCCCAGACAGCAATTGCACCACTCTTCCATCTGCTTTTGTCATCATGTCTCTGACTCTCCTGCCTCCCTCCTCCACTTCTAAGGATTACTGTGATTAGTTGGGACCCCTGGGTAATTCTAAATCTCCCATCTCAAAATCATTATATTCATCACTATGTTCTGGGTTCTGGGATTTAGGATAGGGACATCTTTTGGGGGCCATTATTTTTCCTACCACACCACATATGTTCTCTTTAGCAATTTCAAGCCCAAACAAACAATTAACAGGTATGATCCTGAACAATCCAGTACTAGAACACATCTAAGCTGTAATTTTTCCTTTGCTGGACACAGGGATGGCAGTAAGAAATAACCATTAGGAACGAAATGAGAGTAACCTCAAAGAGGATGGATCTAGTCTGGCTGCCGTGGCTCAGTGGTTGAGCATGGACCTATGAACCAGGAAGTCACAGTTCGATTCCCGGGTAGGGGTCAGAGCACATGCCTGGGTTGCTCTCCAGTGGGGGCGTGCAGGAGGCAGCTGATCAATGATTCTCTCTCATCACTGATGTTTCTATCTCTCTCTCCCTCTCCTTTCCTTTCTGAAATCAATTTAAAAAAAAAAAAAAGGCTGGATCTGAATGGAATCTCATTTCTGACACAGTAGTGTCATTTACTTAACTGCTCTAAGGGTTTTTCCTCATGTATGAAATGGATTATGTTACCTCCTTCCTCTTGGGATCATGATGAGGATCAAGTGAGATAGTGTATGTAAAGCTTCCAGCACAGGAATAGGAACCCAAGGGCTGTTGTTACCACCAGTGCAGAGTGAATGAAGGTGAGAGCATGATTCTACTCTTACAGGCAACAGTCATGTAGCATCCCAAGCCTCATTGTATTGATTTGTAAGACTCAGCTAAAGTTAATTTACTCAAGAGTCCTTAGAAAATTGGAAAAGTGAATACCTCCTAATGCATATTCTCCCGAGAAACGAGCTTGATGGAGTTCTGTGGCATGTAAAAGTTTAAGATAATTTTTCAAGTGTTATCTAAAACAATACATTTGGAAGGTTATGCAGAAAAATTCTGTTTGAGCCCCACTCCTTGTCAAGACGCATCACTCTCAGCTCCCACAGCCACTTCCTGACAAAGACATATGTAAGCATGAAGACACTCACAACTTCAAAATGTACCTTTCTACCCACGTGCCTCCTTTATTCTGACACATCCCTCCTACCCCATGCCCGAGCTAAAAGACTGGTAAGGAGTCATGTCATGTACTTTTCTAAATTCAAGTTTGAGCTTATAACTAGGAAATAAATGCAATGGGCCCTGGCTGGGTAGCTCTGTTGGTTAGAGTGTCCTCCTATGCACACAGTTTCAGGTAAGATCCCCAGTCAGGGCATGTACAAGAAGCAACCAATGAATGCATAAATGGGTGCAATAACAAGTCAATGTTTCACTCTCCATTCTTCTCTCTCTCTCTAGAATAATCCTATATAATAAAGAGATAATATGCAAATTGACCATCACTCCAACACACAAGAAGGGCGCCCCCATGTGGACACAAGATGGCCACCTCAAGATGGCCAGCAGGGGAGAGCAGTTGGGGGCGATCAGGCCAGCAGGGGAGGGCAGTTGGGGGCAACCAGGCCTGCAGGGGAGGGCAGTTGGGGGGACCAGGCCTGCAGGGGAGAGCAGTTGGGGGCAACCAGGCCTGCAGGGGAGGGCAGTTGGGGGCAACCAGGCCTGCAAGGGAGGGCAGTTAGGGGCAACCGGGCCTGCAGGGGAGGACAGTTAGGGGCAACCAGGCCGACAGGGGAGAGCAGTTAGGGGTTACTGGGCCAGCAGGGGAGGACAGTTAGGGGGGACCAGGCCAGCAGGGGAGGGCAGTTGGGGGCGACCAGGCCTGCAGGAGAGGGCATTTGGGGGCAACCATGCCAACAGGGGAGGGCAGTTAGGGGTGACCGGGCTGGCAAGGAAGGGAAGTTAGGGGTGACCAGGCCAGCAGGGGAGGGCATTTGGGGGTAGTCGGTCCGACAGAGGAGCAGTTAGGTGTTGATCAGGTTGGCACGGGAGTGGTTAGGGGGTGATCAGGCTGGCAGGCAGAAGTGGTTAGGGGCAATGAGGCAGACAGCCAAGCAGTTGGGAGCCAGCAGTCCTGGATTGTGAGAGGGATGTCCCAGATTGGAGAGGGTGCAGGCTGGGCTGAGGGATTCCTCCCCCCGCCGCTGTGCACAAATTTCGTGCACCAGGCCTCTACCGAAAATAAGACAGTGTCTTATATTAATTTTTGCCCCCAAAGACACGCTAGGTCTTATTTTCAGGAGATGTCTTATTTTTCCATGAAGAAGAATACGGTACACATTTATTGTTAAATGAAAATAAAGGAAATTTATTACCTGTATACGGTACGGTAGTACGGTAGTTGTCAACACAAACCAGACAAACTGTGAATCCTACAGTATCAAGAATTTACTCATTTATTCAATGACAATCATGTCATCATCTTCTGGAACATCATCATAACAATCCAATTCCTGAATTTCCTGGTGAATTTCTTGTGACTCCATTTCTTTCAGAATCAGTGGACCAAATCTCTCATGTTTAGCAATAGCACTGTCTTTAAATGAGTACTTCTTGTCAAGGTAGCCTGCTCGCAGTGCATTTGCAATGCAACTGTCAGTGATTTTCTCCCATGAATTCTTCACCCAAGTCACAACTTCTTGCAGTTTAGGTTTCACAAAGTTTCCACGCTGATTTCTCTCCATTCTATTTTCAATGTAGTCATTAATTTCCATGCGCAAATTATCTTTGAATGGCTTGTTTATTGCAATATCAAGAGTCTGGAGATAGGCCGTCATTCCTGCGGGAATCATTATCTGATCTATTTTTCTTTCGTGAAGAAATGTCTTCATGTCTTTAGCGCGGTGAGTGCTGGCTGCATCCCAGACTAGCAGACCTCTTTGGCTCCCTCGCATAACAAGCGGCAGCATTAAATCGACCCACTTCCTTATAACTGCTTGTGTGGCCCAGGCTTTTTCAGTTTCAGGAATAAAAACGCCCAAAACATGTTCAATCTTTTCCTTCTTGCCCTTAGAAATGATTAAAGGTGGGATTTTAGTGCCATCCAGACGAATTGCCAAAATACAGGAAACACGTGCACTTTCGAAAGCAGTGGAGGGAATGTACGCTAAGGAGGCACCCCGCTGTTCAATTGTTGTTTGAGATGATTGGCCCATAAACACTGCAGTTTCATCCATAGCAATCATGTTGGAAAGATTGTATTTAGAGAAGTCAGCATCATCAATAAAGGACTTGAATGCAAGTGCTCGCTTAATAACTTGAGTATCTTCCAACCTAAACAATGTTGTAGATCTTCTTAAAGACAGTTCACTTCGCTGAAGGAAATTATCCAGCCAGTGTTGTGATGCTTTGAAGTCTTTGGGGGCTATGTCAAACTGTGGTGCCATTGCAAGGGCAAATTCTTGAATCTGAGCCCTATTCACAACCAAAGCCTTTGCTCTCCTGTCAACAACCCATTCACAGATCAGGTCTTCCAGCTCGGAAAATAATGATTGCCAACCTGATCCACACTTGCGCTTTTTAGCATTTCCCTTGTCCACTTGTTCAATGAGGTTACCATACTCTGCTCGCCATTTTCGGACCAATCGGATACTCAACATCTTCTCTTTGCAGAAAGCAGTAAGATTTTGGCCCCAAGAGTCTTCCACGATTCCTTTCTTGTACTCCACGGAGTAGCTTTTTCTTTTTGCGCTCATTTCTAGGGGTAAAAAAAAAGGAATTGGGGTATCAAGGTGGGGGGAAGGGGATCACTCAAAATGACACAGGGGGGATCAGAGGGGGGAATCAAAATGGCACAGGAGAATCAGAGGGGGGATTACCATTTTAGTAACCCCTTTTGATCCTCCTGTGTCATTTTGATTTCCCCCTCTGACCCTCCTGTGTCATTTTAAGTGATCCCCCTCCCCCCACCCCTGTGCCACTGAACACCTTCACTAGACATCCCCCCTACCCCTTTATCAGACATTTACCCCCTGGGGCCTGCCTGGGGACTGTCACTGGGCTTGCTGGGGCCTGGATCTGGGCTGGAGCAGGGTCTGCCACTGACTGAGAACCTTCAGTCATCATGAAGGCGGCCGCGAGCATCAGGTAGTGTCACCAGAGACAGACCAGCACTCACCACCTTCGCCGCGTCCCGTCCGCTCTAATCCTCCTGTTCTTCTACACGCATCTGCGAAAGTCTCCTCTCTCCCGCCCCGCGCTCACCGCTCACTCCGACCTCTGCTCCGCCTCCACACAGCAGTGACGTCAGGACTCCACGTAACTGGTTGCTAGACGCCAGTCGGGGCGGCCCTAGCGACCAGTTTATGGTAAATTAATTTTCATTCTGAGACAGATCCTGGGGGCCTTATTTTCGGGGGATGCATTATATTTCACTCAGAAGGAAACCTGTAAGTAGGTCTTATTTTCGGAGGATGTTTTATTTTCGGGGAAACACGGTAGTAATAATAATAAAAAACCTTTCTAATAAAAAGAAAAGAAATGTAATGGGAGATGTGTTGAAGTCTAATTCTGTGACTCACTCTCTGAGCCACAAAACTCATTTTGGGTTTTACATGTCTCATCTCTAATTCTTTTTAATTTAGGAATATGACCTCACAATGAAGGAATTTAGCGGTCTATGTCATGTGAAGAGGTAATGAGCTAGAGGAAAGCAGCAGTGACATCTAGTAAATAGTGAAATGTAGTTTAAACAGTTTCAAATTCTATATTTATAAATGCCTGTTTTAGTTTATTAGTTCACAGACACATTTATCAGATCCACTGTCAGTTACTTGTGATAGTAATTCAATCATGATAATAAGTAGCAGCTGGTTGCCTAAATTATACAAACCATATACAAAAACAGCATCTGAGAAAAGCAACTTCCTAGTAATTTATTTAAGGTGGAAATCCTTTGTTTAGCATGCTTCATTACAAAAGATGTAGGGTTTTAAATCATAGATAGCAATTATACACATATGGAAAATGTAACATGAAAACTCTATGTTAACAGACATGAATAAGAGAAGGCCAGTCAAGATTTTTCAAATGTGTATTTTTAATAACACTATATTGAGATATTATTCACATACCATAAAAGTCACCCCTTTAAAGTGTACCATTCAATATTTTTAGGATATTCACAATTATGCAACTATTACCACTAATTTTAGAATATTTTATCACTCCCAAAAGAACACCCCGTATCCATCAGCATTCACTCCACACTCCTCCTTCCCTTCAGCCCTTGGAAACTACTAATCTGTTTCTGTAGATTTCCCTCTTATGGACATTTCTTATGAATGGGATCATGTTATATGCAGTCTTTGTGACTGGCTTCTTTCATTTTGCATTACATTTTCAAGGTTCATTAATATTGTAGTATATGTCAGTACAGTCTTCTTATGGTTAAATAATATTCTGTCGCGTGGATATACCATATTTTTTTTATTCATTCATCAGCTGTTGGGCATTTTTGTTGTTTGCACTTTTTGGCTATTGTGAACATTTATGTACAAATTTTTACGTGAACCTATATTTTCATTTCTTTGGGGTCTATAACTAGGAACCTGGGTGGAATTGGAGAACATTATGCTAATGGAATTACTGGGCCTTATGGTAACTTTATGTTTAACATTTTGGAGAGCTGTCAAACTTTCCAAAGTGGCCATGCCATTTTATCATCTCACAGTATACAGGGTTCCAGTTTCTCTACATCCTTACCCACACTTGTTACTGTTTGTCTATTTTATTTTGGCATTCTAGTGAGTGTGAAGTGGTATCTCATGTGGTTTTGATTTGCATTTCCCTAATAGCTAATGATGTTGAACATCTTTTCTTGTGCTTATTGGCCATTTATATATCTTCTTTGAAGAAATGCCTATTAATATCCTTAGTCTATTTTTTTCATTGGTTATTTGTCTTTTTATTAAGTTGTAAGAGTTTTTTATATATTCTGGACATGAGTCCCTTATTAAATATATGGTTTGCAAAAAATTTCTCCCATCCTGTGGGTGAGTTGTCTTCACTTTAGTAATGGTGTTCTTTAATATAGAAAACTTTGATGTTTTTTTTAAAATTTTTTTATTAAGGTATTATATGTGTACATATCTTACCATTGCCCCCCCCCCACTCCCATACATGCCCTCACCCCCCAATGTTTTGCATCCATTGGTTACTCTTATATGCATGCATATAAGTCCTTCGGTTGATCTCTTATTTCCCCCACCTCTCCCTAACCTTCCCGTTGTAATTTGACAGTCTGTTTGATGCTTTACTGCCTCTGTATCTATCTTTTTGTTCATCAGTTTATAATGTTTTTTATTATCCACAAATGAGTGAGATCATGTGGTATTTTTCTTTCATTGACTGGCTTATTTCACTTAGCATAATGTTCTCCAATTCCACCCAGGTTGCTACAAATGGTAAGAATTCCTTCTTTTTTATAGCAGCATAGTATTCCATTGTGTAGATGTACCATAGTTTTCTGATCCAGTCATCTGCTGACGGGCACCTAGGCTGTTTCCAAATCTTAGCTATGGAAATTGTGCTGCTATGAACATAGGGGTGCATATATCCTTTCTGATTGGTGTTTCTAGTTTCTTAGGATATATTCCTAGGAGTGGGATTACTGGGTCAAATGGGAGTTCCATTTTCAGTTTTTTGAGGAAACTCCATACTGTTCTCCACAGTGGCTGCACCAGTCTGCATTCCCACCAGCAGTGCACGAGGGTTCCTTTTTCTCCGCATCCTCGCCAACATTTGTCGTTTGTTGATTTGTTGATGATAGTCATTCTGACAGGTGTGAGATGGTATCACATTGTCGTTTTGATTTGCATCTCTCGGATAATTAGTGACTTTGAGCATGTTTTCATGTGTCTCTTGGCCTGCCTTCTGTCTTCTTTCGAAAAGATTCTATTTAGGTCTGTTGCCCATTTTTTTATTGGATCATTTATCTTCCTTTCATTAAGTTGTATAAGCTGCATGTAGATGTTGGAGATTAAACCTTTATCAGTGATAACATTTGCAAATATGTTCTCCCATACAGTGGGGTTTCTTGTTGTTTCGTTGATGGTTTCTTTTGCTGTGCAAAAGCTTTTTATTTTGATGTAGTCCCATTTGTTTATTTTCTCTTTGGCTTCCGTTGCCCTAGGGGCAGTGTCAGTGAAGAAGTTCTTTCGGCATATGTCTGAGATTTTGCTGCCTGTGGATTCCTCTAGTATTTTTATGGTTTCCCATCTTATGTTTAAGTCCTGTATCCATTTTGAGTTTATTTTTGTGTATGGTGTAAGTTGGTGATCTAGTTTCATTTTTTTGCATGTACCTGTCCAATTTTCCCAACACCATTTATTGAAGAGACTGTCTTGACTCCATTGTATTTTCATGCCTCCTTTGTCAAATATTAATTGAGCATAGTGGTTTGGGTCGATATCTGGATTCTCTATTCTATTCCATTAGTCTATATGTCTGTTCTTGTGCCAGTACCAGGCTGTTTTGAGAACAGTGGCTTTGTAATACAGCTTGAAATCTGGTATTGAGATCCCTCCTACTTTATTCTTCTTTCTCAGGATTGCTGTGGCTATTCGGGGTCTTTTTTCATTCCAGATGAATTTTTGGAGAGTTCTTTCTAGGTCTGTGAAATATGCCATTGGTATTTCAATGGGGAGTGCATTGAATCTATAGATTGCTTTGGGTAGTATGGACATTTTAATGATGTTGATTCTACCAATCCTTGAACACGGTATGTTCTTCCATCTGTTTACATCTTCCTCTATCTCTTTTTTCAGTGTCCTGTAGTTTTCCATGTATAGGTCTTTTACCTCCTTAGTTAAGTTTATTCCTAGGTATCTTAATTTTTTTGGTGCGATGGTAAATGGGATTGCTTTTTTAGTCTCCCTTTCTGTAAGTTCACTATTGGTGTATAGAAATGCCATAGATTTCTTGGCGTTAATTTTGTATCCTGCTACATTGCTGAATCCATTTATTAAGTCTGTTAGTTTTTTGATGGAGTCTTTCGGGTTTTTATGTACAATATCATGTCATCTGCAAATAAGGACAGCTTTTCTTCTTCTTTTCCAATTTGGATGCCTTTTATTTCTTCTTCTTGTCTAAGTACAATGGCTAATACTTCCAGTACTATGTCAAACAGGAGTGGTGAGAGTGGGCATCCCTGTCTTGTTCCTGTTCTTAGGGGAAATGGTTTTAGTTTTTGTCCATTGAGTATGATGTTAGCTGTGGGTTTATCATATATAGCTTTTATTATGTTGAGGTATGATCCTTCTATTCCCACCTTGTTGAGAGTTTTTATCAAGAAAGGGTGTTGGGTTTTGTCAAATGCTTTTTCTGCATCAATTGATATGACTATGTGATTTTTATCTCTCAATTTATGTGATGTATCACGTTAATTGATTTGCGGATATTGTACCATCCTTGCATTCCTGGGATAAATCCTACTTGGTCATGGTGTATGATCTTTCTGATGTACTGCTGGATCCGATTTGCTAGAATTTTGTTGAGGATTTTGGCTTCTACGTTCATGAGGGATATTGGCCTGTAATTCTCTTTCATTGTGTTGTCTTTATCTGGTTTTGGTATTAGGGTGATGCTGGCTTCATAGAAGGAGCTTGGAAGTGTTCCTTCCTCTTGAATTTTTTGGAATAGTCTGAGGAGGATAGGTTATAGTTCTTCCTTGAATGTTTGGTAAAACTCTCCTGTGAAGCCTTCTGGCCCCGGGCTTTTGTTTGCCGGAAGCTTTTTGATGACTGCTTCAATTTCTTCCATAGTTACTGGCATATTGAGCTGTTTAGATTCTTCCTGATTGAGTTTTGGAAGGTTATATTTTTCTAGGAATATGTCCATTTCCTCCAGGTTGTCCAGTTTGTTGGAATAGAGTTGTTCATAGTATTTTTTGACAATCCTTTGTATTTCGGCGGGATCTGTTGTTATTTCACCTCTTTCATTTCTGATTTTTTTTTTTATTTGGGTCCTCTCTCTTTGCTTCTTGGTGAGCCTGGCTAGAGGTTCATCAATCTTGTTTATCCTTTCAAAGAACCAGCTCTTGGTTTTGTTGATCTTTTGTATTGTTTCTTTGGTCTCTATGTCATTTATCTCTGCTCTGATCTTCATTATTTCCTTCCTTCTGCTTACACTGGGCTTTTCTTGTTGCTCTTTTTCTAACTCTTTGAGTTGTAGTGTTAGGTAATTTATTACCATTGTTTCTTGTTTTTTGCAGTATGCTTGTAGAGCTATGAACTTCCCTCTCAAGACTGCTTTCACTGTGTCCCATAGATTTTGGATTGTTGTTATTTCATTGTTGTTTGTTGCTATGATGTTTTTTATTTCTTCCTTGATCTCTCTGGTAACCCAGTCATTGTTTAATAGCATGCTGTTTAGTCTCCATGTGTTTGATTTCTTTGGATTGTTTTTATTGTAGTTGATTTCCAGTTTTATGCCACTGTGGTCTGAGAAGATGCTTGATATGATTTCTATCTTCTTGAATTTGAAGAGACTTTGCCTATGACCCAACATATGGTCTATCTTTGAAAATGACCCATGTGCACTTGAGAAGAATGTATATTCTGTGGCTTTGGGGTGAAATGTTCTGAAGATGTCAATTAATTCCATCTGGTCTAGTGAGTCATTTAGGATTGATGTTTCTTTGCTGATTTTTTGTTTAGAGTATTTGTCCAATGGTGATAGTGGGGTATTAAAGTCTCCTACTATGATTGCATTGCTGTCAATCTCTCCCTTGATATCCTCCAGGAGATTTTTTATGTATTTGGGTGCTCCTGTATTGGGTGCATATATGTTTACCAGAGTTATTTCTTCTTCTTCTTTTTTTTTTAATATATTTTATTGATATTTTACAGAGAGGAAGGGAGAGGGATAGAGAGCTAGAAACATCGATCAGCTGCCTCCTGCACACCTCCCATTGGGGATGTGCCCACAACCAAGGTACGTGCCCTTGACCGGAATCGAACCCGGGACCCTTCAGTCCGCAGGCCGACGCTCTATCCACTGAGCCAAACCGGTTTCGGCCAGAGTTATTTCTTCTTGGTGGATTGCTCCCTTTAGTATTATGAAGTGGCCTTCCTTATCTCTTGTTATGTCCTTCACTTTGAGATCTAATTTGTCAGATATAAGTATTGCTACCCCAGCTTTTTTTTCATTTCCATTCGCCTGGAAAACATTTTTCCATCCCTTCACCGTCAGTCTGTGTGCGTTTTTCTTTCTGAGGTGGGTTTCTTGTAGACAGCAGATATATGGGTCTTGTTTTTTTTATCCAATCTTGTTTATTTACCCCTAACTGTCTTTTGATTGGGACATTTAATCCATTTACATTTAAAGTTATTATTGATAGGTACTTATTTGTCGCCATTTTTATTCTTTACCCCTGTGTTCCTTCTTTGCTTCCTATTTCTTTTTTTTACAGCAGACCCTTTAGCATTTCTTGCATTGCTGGTTTGGTGGTAATAAATTCCCTTAGTCCTTTTTTGTCTGTGAAGCTCCTGATTTCACCTTCAATTTTGATTGATAGCCTTGCTGGGTACAGTATTCTTGGATTCAGACCCTTCCTTTGCATGACTTTGATATTTCATTCCATTCCCTTCTGGCCTGATGAGTTTCTGTTGAGAAATCAGTTGCTAGTCTGATGGGGGTTCCTTGTATATAACTTTCTGTCTCTCTCTTGCTGCTTTTAAGATTCTTACTTTGTTGTTGGTGTTTGCCAATTTAATTAAAATGTGCCTTGGCGTCGGTCTTTTGGGGTTCATTTTGCTTGGGACTCTGTGAGCTTCTTGGATTTGTGTGGGTTTTTTCTTCCCTATATCAGGGAAGTTTTCTGTCATTATTTCTTAAAACAGGTTTTCTATTCCTTGCTCAGTTTCCTTTCCTTCTGGAACCCCTATTATGCGGATATTGTTTTGTTTCATGTTGTCCCAAAGTTCCCTTAGGCTCTCCTCCTGCTTTTTAATTTTTTTTTCTAGAAGCTGCTCTACTTGGGTATTTTTCCCATCCTCTCTTCTAGCTCACTGATGTGGTCCTCTGCTTCTTCTAGTCTACTCTTGATGCTTTCTATTGAGTTCTTTACAGCAGCGATGTCATTTTTTATTTCTTCTTGGTTCTTCTTCATTTCCTCTTCATTTCTTCTTACTTGTATTGTCGAATTTGTCTTCCATTCTTTTCAGCCACCTTATGACCATTTCTCTGAATTCTTTCTCTGGAAGGTTGCTTGCCTCCATTTCGTTTACTTCCTTTTCTGGTGATGCCTGCTTTTCTTTCATATGTGGGCTGTTTTTTTTGTCTCCCCATGGTCTCTCTTTTCCGGATGTCTGGTTATGTAGTTCTCTCTCTCCTGCGTTGATTTAAAGGCACAAAATACAACACAACCAGGTACAACACACAAGACACTGAACAGAAATGTATTCACGATATTAATAACCTCCAATAAAGGTGACCACCAGAGAAAGGCAAATTAGGGGATAGGAGAGAAAGAAGAAGAGGAAAAAGAAAGAAAGAAAGAAAGAAAAGAAGTGTCAAAATGAAATTGGGAAAAGGAAGAAAAAAGTAAGAGAGACAAGAAAAAGACTAAGAGAGAAAGGGGTACAAACTATATATATGAGGAGAAAACTCCAATAGAACAACCACTAATCCCAGCAAATGCCAGCAACAAGTACCTGGAGATTAGTACAAACTACAACATCAAGTAATATCAAGTGAGGCAAGGGAAAACAGAAGCAAAAAACAAACAAAAACAAAGCAAAGAAAAAAAACAAAGAAAAAAAAGAATAAGCAAAACAATCTCACAAAAAAGCATAAAAATTCGATATAATCAACATTCAAGCAAACAACAACAAAAGGACAGAAAAAAAGACAATTTTTTGGATAGTTAAGACAGTGAAGAGAGAGGTGTGTATGGACTTGGAGCAGGGATTGTAGAGTAGATATATAAGTAGGGTGAAATTTTATCAGGGGGTAAACAGAAAGAATAGGGAAAATCTAAAGCAGGAAAGGGGTAAGATAAACAGGATACCAAAAGGGGAAAGGTTAGGAAGAGAGTGATGGCATAAAGGTAGAGTTGAGATAGAGTAAAACGATGCTAAAGGAAAGATGGAAATAGAATGTAGAACTCTAATCCCAAAGTAAAATAAAGAGAAAATAAAATGATACTTTAAAAAAATGTAAAATAGTAGTAGTAATGATACTGATTGAAAATAAAAATGTAATAATTAAAAAGGTAAAATCAAGTGAGGAAAAAAGAAAAAAATTAGCTTCTTGAGTAAAAGATGCAAAAAATTAAAATAAAAATAAGAATAAAAAATAAAATGTACAGTAGTGAAGGTCATTCACTTCCTCTATTGTTCTGTTTGGCACGCCTGTTTCTCAGTCCGGACAGTATTGCAGTTCCTTGCGTTCCACTGCTCCTCAGTGTTGTAAGCCAGTCCTGATTTTTAAGCAGGTGGTGTGTCTTAATTTCTCGTATTCCTTTATTTTTGACTAGAGGCCCAGTGCACGAAACTCGTGCATGGGGAAGGGGGATGTCCCTCAGCCCAGCCTCCACCCTCTCCAATCTGGGACCCCTCGAGGGGTGTCCGACTGCCCGTTTAGGCCCGATCCCAGTGGGATCGGGCCTAAATGGGCAGTCGGACATCCCTCTCACAATCCAGGACTGCTGGCTCCCAACTGCTCGCCTGCCTGCCTTTCTGATTGCCCCTAACCGCTTCTGCCTGCCAGCCTGATCACCCCCTAACCACTCCCCTGCCAGCCTGATTGATGCCTAACTGCTCCCCTGCCAGCCTGATTGCCCCCAACTGTCCTCCCCTGCAGGCCTGGTCACCCCTAACTGCCCTCCCCTTCAGGCCTGGGTCCCCCCCAACTACCCTTCCCTGCAGGCCCGGTCGCCCCCAACTTCCCTCCTCTGCAGCCCTGGTCCCCCCCCCCCCAGCTGCTCTCCCCTGCAGGCTGGGTCCCCCCCCCAACTGCCTTTCCCTGCAGGCCTGGTTGCCCCCAACTTCCCTCCTCTGCCGGCTTGGTCACCCCTAAGTGCCCTCCCCTGCTGGCCTGATCGCCCACAACTGCCCTCCCTTGCAGGCCTGGTCCCTCCCAACTGCCCTCCCCTGCTGGCCATCTTGTGGCAGCCCTCTTGTGTCCACATGGGGGCAGGATCTTTGACCACATGGGGGCAGCCATCATGTGTGTTGGAGTGATGGTCAATCTGCATATTACTCTTATATTAGATAGGATAGAGGCCTGGTCCATGGGTAGGGGCCAGCTGGTTTGTCCTGAAGGGTGTCCCGGATCAGGGTGGGGCTTCCCTTGGGGTGTGGGCCGGCCTGGGGAAGGGGCCTGTGGTGGTTTGCAGGCCGGCCATGCCCCCTGGCAACCCAAGCGGAAGCCCTAGTATCTGGGGTTTATTTATCTTCTACAATTGAAACTTTGTAGCCTGGAGCGGAGCCAAGCCTTCTGCTTGCTCCGTGGCGGCAGCCATTTTTTTTGATTTATGTATCTTCTATAATTGAAACTTTGTAGCCTCAAGCGAAGGCCTGGGCTGGCCAGGGTGTGCAGAAAGCTTGGCTTCCTCTATTACCGGGGGCAACCCTAGCCTCCTGCTCTTTCCAGCTCTGTGGCTGCCGCCATTTCTGTTTGGGTTATGTATCTTCTATCATTGAAACTTTGTAGCCTTGAGTGGAGGCCTAGGCCGGCAAGGGCAGGTGGAAAGCTTGGCTTCCTCCATTGCCAGGGAAACCCAAGCCTCCCTCCTGCTCTCTGTGGCTGTAGCCATCTTGGTTGGGTTTATTTGCATATTCGTTCCTGATTGGCTTGTGGGCGTAGCTTGTGGGCGTGGCTTGTGGGTATAACGGAGTGATGGTTAATTTGCATATTACTCTTTCATTAGATAGGATTACACAAGAGTCAATTTGTGATTCAGCCCCTGGGTGGCAGTGTTTCTGGATTGACTTCTGGATCTCTTTGGCCTCTCTAGCCTGTTTTTAGATCCTTCTTTCCCTGTGGCACTCAATACCGGTTTGTGGAAGTGGGCTGCCTCAGAGCTGGCTCTCTGATGGTCACTCCCCGCTCCGATCCCCAGGTTCCAGAAAAACAACTTTCCCCTGCAGTCTTCCAGGGTGTCCCCAACTGAGTGATCCTATGTATTGGGCTTAATAACCAGAAGCAAGGATTTGAAGAGGAAAAAACCCAAGTGTGTGAACAATGGGTCTGTGCGCAAGTCTAAGCAGCTGGCACACCTTTGAAATTCTTAGGCTGTCCCTGCACGTCAGATCAAAATGGGTTGCTTTTTAGAGATCTGTTTTGTTAGCAGCTCTGAGGAACCTCTTCCACATTCACAGATCACGCCAGCCCCAACAGCCATGGATTTTTCTAAGCACAGACTTCCCTGGTCCTCCAGCTCCCACAAAATGCGCTTTCCTCTCTCTCGCCCGGACCAGAGACCTCACCTTATCCCAGGCAAAATCTGACCTTTCTGTGGTGGAGTGTAGAGCTCCTCTGAATCCGCGTGTTTGCGCCAATTAGGGACCGGTGTTCTGGGGCTCGCAGCTGTTCCGTGGGTGCCGCAGTTGTGGATTTTCAGGCTTCCAATAAGCTCCACTTTCCCTTTCAAGATGGCACAGTCTCCGTGTCCGAGCCTGTAGCTCCAGGAGGGAACCCAGCCACAGTGGGGGCTGCCCGGTCAGGGGAACCCTGTCTAGCAGTCCCCCACCTTCTCCTGGAGTTTAGCTGTCCCTTAACTTGCCAACAAATACTCCTCATGAGACCCTCAGCTGTTCTTTCTTTCTGCTCCAGGACAAGGCTCGGAACACGTCTGTCTATTCCGCCATTTTTTCGCCTTGTTTTTTATTTTTGACTTGAGGCCCCGTGCACGAAATTCGTGCACAGGGGGTGTGTGTCCCTCACCCTGGCCTGCACCCTCTTCAATCTGGGACCTCTTGAAGGATGTCCTACTGTCGGTTTACAGGGATCGGGCCTAAATTGGCAGTTGGACATCCCTCTCGCAATCTGGGACTGCTGGCTCCTAACGGCTCACCTGCCTGCCTGCCTGCCTGATTGCCCCTAACCACTCTGCCTGCTGGCCTGCTAGCCCCCAAATGCCCCCCTGCCAGCCTGATCACCCCCAACTGCCCCCTGTGCCAGTGTGCTCGCCCCCAACTGCCTCCCTGCCAGCCTGCTCACTCCCAACTGCCACCCCTGCTGGCCTGCTTGCCCCCACCTCTCCTCCCCACTGGCCTGCTCACCCCAACTGCCCCCCTGCTGGCCTATTCACTCCAAATTGCCCCCCGCCTCCGCTGTCCTGATCACCTCCAACTGACCTCCACTGATGGGATGAGGTGCTGAGGGCTGTTTTCAGGCTAGCCACACCCCTTGCAGGGTGGGGGTACCCACTGGGGTGACTGGCCAGCCTGGGTGAGGGGCTGATGGCTGTTTGCATGCTACCCAAGCCCCCCGGTGATCCAGGCTCCCAGCCCCTCCTTTTTTTCTTCCTTTTTTTTTCAGCGCTTCCTTGAGCAGAGGCCAGGGCTGGCTGGAAGCAGGTATCTGGGATTTATTTATCTTTTATAATTGAAACTTTGTAGCCTTGAGCGGAAGCCAGGGCCGGCCAGGGGGTGGGGGGGGGCGGGGTGGAGCTTGGCTTTCTCCATTGCCGGGGGCAACCCAAGCCTCCTGCTCACTCCAGCTCCGTGGCTGCCGCCATCTTAGTTGGGCTAATTTTCATACTCGCTCCTGATTGGCTGTGGGTGTAGCAGAGTGATGGTCAATTTGCATGTTTCTCTTTTATTAGTGTAGATTCTCTGATTGAGTGATTTTTTCCAGCCTTGTCTTGTAATTCATTGATTCAGTCCTCAGCTTCCCCTAATCTGCTGTGTATTCCTTCCAATGTATTCTTTATTTGTGCTATGTCATTCTTTATTTCCAACTGTTGTTTTCTCATAGTTACTATATCTTTATTCATGCAGTTGAGCATCTTTACCATCATTACTCTGAACTCTGTTGCAGGTAAATTTCTTATCTCTGCTTCATTTATCTCTTCTGCTGGAGAAATCTCTTTTTCTTTCATTTGTTTTTTATTTTTGTCTCCTCATTTTGGCTGTCTGTTTGGGTTTGTGACTATGTATTAGGTAGATGCTCTATGTCTCTCAATCTCTAGTGCAGGACAGTGTCAAATACTGTTTCTGACTAATTAGATCAGGCAAAAACTCACAGCCTTCAGAGACCGCCTCTGCTTACAGATTTCTAGGATTCCAACTTGAATTGCCCCCAGGCAATCATCCTCAGTTGTGGTGAGAGTTTTTAAAAACAGGATGGGGCATTTGCTTCTGCCTGGAGGCTAGTTGTTATTTTTAGTCTCTTAAGTGGCCTCAGGGCAAGGTGTTTTCCAATAGGGTGGGTCAACAGTCTTTCCCCTGAGGCAAGGCAAATGTCTATGTGGGAAAGATGACCTTCTCAGTGTTAAGGAATGACTCAGCACAGGAAACTGGGGGTGTCTGCCTTCTGAGCTCTAACTCCTGAGTCCCCAATCTTGGCTTCTGCTCACACAGTTCCAGTCCACTCTGCCCTCCCTCTGCCAGAGCACAAGGTGGGTGGCTCCACAGGGAATTTTGTGTGTTGGCCCTTTAAGAGGATACCTAATTTTCCAGCCTTTGTTCTCTGGCAGACAGCAGTCCTGCTGCTTTTTACAGCCATATGTTATGTGGCTACTCTTCTCAGTTGTGGTGCTCTCTGCTGGAGGGTCCAGCTTGGGGATTAGACCCCAGAGTTCTCAGTGGCCACTCCCTTCAGCTGAGATATCTCCCTGGAACTTCGGTTGCTATCTGTGGTTGCCAGCCCTGTCACACCTCCGCCTCGCCTACCAGTCTCTATGCAGTCTCCACTTTCAGTCCTTGGGTATCAGGGTACGCTCCTGCAAGTCTTCTGTTGATTATTCAGGAAATTTTTCTGTATTTTAATTGTAATTTCAGTTTGTTTCTGGGAGCATGTGCGTGCAGCATCCACTTACTCTGCCGCCATTTTTAATCTCCATTTTCTTTTCTGATTTGCTATAACTAGTTTTAGTAGTATGCATTTTTTACCTTGTGAACGTTACAACAAGGATTTGATTTTTAAAAATATATATTTTTATTGATTTCAGAGAAGAAGGGAGAGGGGAGAGAGAGATAGTAACATCAATGATGAGAGAGAATCATTGATTGGCTGCCTTCTGCACACCCCCTCCTGGGGAATGAGCCGGCAACCCGGGCATGTGCTCTTGACCAGATTCGAACCTGGGACCCTTTAGTCCACCGGCCAGCACTCTATCCACTGAGCCAAACCAGCTAGGGCCAAAGATTTGATTTTTGTATTAGTTTTCTGTACATAATTAAAAAAAATTTGTATATTAAAATTTTTTTCTGTGCCTTTTTTTAAATAGAGAGTCCTAGAACACTTTATTTCATTTCATTTTTAAAAAATATATTTTAGTGATTTTTTGGAGAGAGGAAGGGAGAGGGATAGCTAGAAACATCGATGAAAGAGAAACATTGATTAGCCACCTCTTGCACACCTCCTACTGGGGACCAAGCCCAAAACCCAGGTATGTGCACTGATAAGGAATCAAAGCATGACCTCGTGGATCATGGTCCACCACTCAACCACTGAGCCACACTGGCCGGCCTAGAAAACTTTATTATTTATTTATTATTTAATTTTTTGTTTTGTTAATCCTCACCTAAGGATATTTTTTCCCATTGATTTTTCTTTTTTTAGATAGAATGGAAGGGAGGAGGGAAAGACAGAGAAAGAGAGAAACATAGATGTGAGAGAGCATCAGTTGGTTGCCTCCTGCATGTGCCCCAACTGGGGCCAAGGCTTGAGACTGCAGCAGAGGTACATTTGGCTCTGATCACTGAGAAAAACCAGCCAGGGTGAAAACTTTTTTTTAACAAGGGCCCCAGTGATTTTAGGTTTTGATTAAAAGTGTGGTTTGGGGAAACACTTTTAACCTTCATCGTGACATGACATATACAATAACATTAAATTACATATCACGTAATTGAACAAAAAATAATTTCTTTATGTAACCTATTTAAAAATATATATATTTTTTATTGATTTCAGAGAGGAAGAGAGAGGGAGAGAGACAGAAACATCAATGATGAGAGAGAATCATTTATCAGCTGCCTCCTGCATCCCGCCTATTGGGGTTGAGCCTGTAATCTGGCCATGTGCCCTGAATGAAAATCAAACCATGACCTCCTGGTTCATAGGTCGATGCTCAACTGCTGAGCTATGCCAACCGGGCTATAAACTATTAATAGATATCTAAATACAACATTGTTTTAAAAATGAAATTATGTTTATATAGTTGTGTTAATAAAGATAAGTACACTAATCAAAAGTTATACAACATTAACAGCAAATCCAAATGAGAACAAAGATATTCTTTTGAATTCCATATTTCATTGAGCATCAAAAACTACCAATTTTTTAGTCCTTTTCTTGTACATTATTCTGTATCTACATTCTCTGTATCTGACTATAGCCCTGGATTTAATTTCATTTCCTATATGACATTCTCCATAGATATATATCATTGGCTGCTGCTTTGGGGGTTGGATGTTCTTCTTGGTGGCATTGTTAGTCCACAGCACTGACAAACTCTTCACTCTGTGATTCCCTTTTCTGTACATTTTCAAAAAATTTTGATAATGGCATCTACCATTATCAATTTTCTTTTCTCTTGTTTCTATTAAATCCAGTATTTTCAAGCTTATGGTCCCTGCCCTTATGGAGCTTGTAGTCTAGTGAGAAAATAACAGGGGTCCCTGATATAGATTAGGGGAATTATTCTCATACTAGTGGTGGATGTGTCCCTATTGATCATGTCTTTGCCAACACTAGTATATGTCTGACTCTAATTTTTGCCAGTTTGACTGTGTGAATTGGTATTTCACTATGGTTTTAATTTGCACTTTCCTGATTACTGGTGCTATTGACCATCCTAGCTATGCCAGTTCACGTACTTTATAAAATTTTCTTAGGATTAGTTTTCTGTTCCTTATTTGTGTGTGTGTATATCACACAAATAAGGAACAGAAAGAAATATATATATTTCTTTGTTGTATATATATGTATAAATATATATATCTTACCTAATAATAGACAAACATGTAAATTGACCATACCTCTGCTACACCCACAGCCAATCAGAGTGAGTATGCAAATTGAAGGCCAAAGATGGCGGCTGCCCAGCTGCTCCAGGTGCGGAGTGGCCAGGCGGGGCAGGATGCCTGCTATGAGAGGGAGGGCGGGGGCGAAGGGATCTACAGGAGCGGCACTCTTGCCGCAGCGAAGATAAGACTGCTGACTCCGAAGTCTGCAGTAAAGAGGAAGATGGCAGACTCTGGCGGGAGTGTGCAGCAAAGATGAGGACGGCAGTCTGCAGTGAAGATGGCAGACTCCGGCTGGAGTCTGCAGCGAAGCAGCGAAGACGAACCAGCCAGAGTCTGCAGCGAAGACGAAGATGGCAGACTCTGGCCTGAGTCTGCAGCAAAGAAGAAGAAGGCAGACTCTGGCCAAAGAGAAGGCCTGGGTCCTGGGTGCCGGAGGAAAACCGGTGCTGGAAGCCAAGGGAAGGAAGGCCCTATTGCACTAGTAAATATGTGTGTGTGTGTGTATATGTATACACACACACACACACACACACACACATATATTTCTTTGTTTATTTCAGAGAGGAAGGGAGAGGGAGATAGAGAGAGAAACATCAATGATGAGAGAGAATCATTGATCTGCTGCCTCCAGCACGTCCCACACTGGGGATGGAGCCTGCAACCCAGGCATGTGCCTTTGGCTGGAATTGAACCTGGGACCCTTCAGTCCATAGGCCAACACTCTATCTACTGAGCCAAACCAGCTAGGGCTGTGTAGTTCTTTATATATTCAGTATAACAACCATTTGTCTGTTATATGCATTGCAAATATCTTCTTCCATTCTCTGGACTATTTGTTAATTTTGTTTATGGTATCTCAAATAAACAAGTTAAAAATTATGTGATAGGCCCTAACCGGTTTTGCTCAGTGGATAGAGCATCGGCCTGCGGACTCAAAGGTCCCAGGTTTGATTCCGGTCAAGGGCATGTACCTTGGTTGCGGGCACATCCCCAGTAGGGGGCGTGCAGGAGGCAGCTGATCGATGTTTCTCTCTCATCGATGTTTCTAACTCTCTATCTCTCTCCCTTCCTCTCTGTAAAAAATCAATAAAATATATTTTAAAAAAAAGACTCGTCAACTGCTATTGATAAAGCTGAAACCATTTAAAAATTATGTGATAGAATGCATCAAGTTATTCCTTTAGAGCTGTGCCTTTTGCTTTATTATGGTTTGTCTTATTTACTCCCTCCTTCCCTCCCTTTCTTCCTTTCCTTCTTCTCGGCTTCTTCTCCCTCCTCTTCCAAGACCCTTCTTCCCTTCTTTCAAGAAATTCTTCCTGACCAGCTATTTGACCAGCTCAAGGAATTAGTATAAAAGTTTTTTTAGTGTAATAATGATATTAAGGTTTTTTTTGGTGTAGAGTCCCTTTTCTTTTAGAGATACAGTTTGAAATATTTACAGATGAAATAGTCCAATGAGTGGAATTTTCCTCAAAATAATATGGGGCGGGAGTTGCTGGTGCAAGATTGGCCATGAGTTGGCAATTGTCAAAGCTGAACAATAGGTACAATGAGGGTTCATTATACTATTCTATCTAATTCTGTATATGTTAAAATTTTCCCATAATAAAAAGCATAACATATATAGAGAGGAAATTCTTTCCAATCTTGATATAAAAATATTTTCCTATATAAAGTTTTTTTTTTTTTTCTTTTTTTCATTTAGGCCTCTAATCCCTTGGTGTCTCTGAAGGAACACCATAGCAGAAGACCAGAGAACAAGACTTTACTTCAAGAAGGAATGCTTGTGTAGTTGGCGGGGACCTATAACAGTGTTTGTCCTAGGAAAGCCCTTTCCAAACCAACAAGGACATTTGTCTTGGCTGTGTGGAAACATACTTTTTTGACCCAAATTTAAAGAATGAAGCTGATTATTGTCTATGAATAGGAATAACCAAAGGAAATATTTGACATTTATTAAACGATTTTTAAACCCTTGGTTTGTTTTTGACCATTGGCCAAAATTTTTTTTATGTGATAACTGCATTATTTATCTAGTAAAATAATTTTCCTAAAGCCTTCATCTCAAAAAGTTAGATCATTATATTCTGCTCTTGGAATTCCTCCCTTCAACGTAACATGCACATTTAAAGAGGAAGACATTTGAGGTGGGGGGAAGTGGCAGATGTTTTTAGATCTACTAGGAAAGGGTCCAGCTAAGAGTCTTTGATCTGCTGGGATTTCTAACACATGTGAATTCTCACCATACTTTCTCTAATTTTACCAGATGTAGCCAAATTTTTCATAGTGAATCCACCAACTAATAACTTGCTTTAGTTACAGATCTCTTGCTTTCTATTTTACAGGATGGATTTTCAGATGTTCTTTTGATTTGTATTTTGCTCATTTCCCTCCAAGAAATTGTCAAGAAATCTTCTGGACTGGTGGACCCTTATCTTTATTTGTCCCAAGAGTTGGCATTGTTAGGCCACCCAGTGAGTTAAACAAATGCAGTACTTTGCAGACTCTGCCATTGTTAGTTTAGGCTTTAGAGAGGGAGAGAGAAAAAAAAATCTGAGTTGGAGGAAGAGTGTTAGGAAGAAGAATGTGGTTTGAAAAAAATTTTTTTCTTGTTCAGAATCAAAGGGAGACTGTCTAGTTTTACTGAGATCCAGGAGATGTCAGGATGAAGTAAATTCCCTGTTGTAATAATGCAAGCCAGCATGCATCTTTTGGCTTTCTTTCTTGTGAGTTTCACAGCCATAGTATTTGATTGAGCATCCACAATATGTCTGGTGCTCTGTTTGCCCAATGCTTTCCGCAGAAAGGCTCAGCTAGCCCATTATTAACCCTAAGGGCAAACGAAGCGGACAATTCAGCACACTCTGGTTGTCTCTGCTTATCTGTCTCTATGGTGAAGAATAGCCACTTGTGAGGGACTCAGACAAGAAATATTCTCGCCTTTACTAATCCTCAACTTTTAGTAACCACGAAAAATAAGAACCATTATAAAATGAGAAAGGGGACATCAAGTGCTTAACTATCTCTGCAGCTTCCATTTTGCTCTGAGACAAAAATACATCGTTGATGAGTTTGTCACTTCTCCTACCCACTGGTACATTCCTCATCAGGTGGTCCATAACCTAGCATCGGCATCCATGAACTTTGAAAGTGTAAGCTCTTTTGCTACCATAATGTTACAGATTTGAGTCATGTTGCTTTTTGAACTCTTCAAATAGAAATTTCCAAGCTTGGGTTAAACATATAGAAGAATAACAGAGATGAGATAGTTGAATGAGGTTTGACAAAGTCTGAAACAATGAGAAAATGACTATAAGGCATCATTCCATTATTTATTTACACTGTAATTCCTCCAAAAAAGAGTTTAAAGTTGCTTAAAAGACACAGGATTGAGATATTGCACTTCATTGTCCATATATTATATTTCAAATTTTTAAGGGGCAGAGGGATCATGAAACATCAAGGTTTAGTTTTAAGTTTCTTGTTGGTCAAGGCAAAAGGGAAAATCCTTGTGTTAAATAGCTCTAATTAGCTAATTAAAAAAAAGCATAAAGTCGGTAAGGAGAAACTGTTTTCTCCTGAAACTAAATCCCAAGAGAAATTCATTAAAATGAAAAAATTAAAAATTTGTACTATATACCAGGAGTTTTTGCATGTTTTTATTCTCATTTAACCCTTACAAAAATACTGTGATGAATATTGTGTCATCTTCATCTTACAGATGAGGAAACTGACGATTACAGTAATTATGTTGACTAGACACAGCCAGTTTTGAACCCTGATATCTCTGCATTAAAAGCCTACAGTCCTAGCTGATTTGGCTCAGTGGATAGAGTGTCAGCCCACAGACTGAAGGGTCCTGGGTTTGATTCCGGTCAAGGGCACGTACCTTGGTTGCAGGCTCAATCCCCCATCCTGGTTGTGGGAAGCAACCAATCGATGTGTCTCTCTCACATCGATGTTTCTCTCTCTCTCTCTCTCTCTAAAAATCAATGGAAAAATATCCTTGGGTGAGGATTAACAACAATAATAATAAAAAAAAAAAAGCCTACACTATGCTGGTCACACCACACTGCCACTCAGTGGACACTCATTATATTGTTGGTGTAGTTTTGGACGGTGGGTTCATTTTCAGTGGGGCTTTATCTGCACTATTATACAGCATGGACTGAGGCATAGTCCATCCAGAATAGTACTGCATTTGTTTCTGTTAGGCACAGCAGATATGACTAGTTGTGAGTTTGTTTCTGTTAGGGACAGCATGTATGACTAGCCCCCAAGGGCTTCTTTTCCTAGAATCTTGAGGGAGAAGCTTATATTATTATTATTATTATTATTACTAGAAGCCCGATGCACGAAATTCGTGCAAGGGCCTCGGCCCTTGCAGCCCTGGCTTTGTCTGGAATGTTGTCTGGAAAGTCGTCCGGCCGTCCGGTCTAATTAGCATATTATGCTTTTATTATTATAGATTATTATTATTATTATTATTTTATTTATCCTCATCCAAAGATATTTTTCCATTTATTTTTAGAGTGAGTGGAAGGGCGGGGGAGAGATAGAAACATTGATGTGAGAAAGACACATCAATTGGTTGCCTCCCACACAATCCCCAACCAGAGCTGGGGATTGAGCCTGCTGCCTGCAACCAAGGTACAAGCCCTTGACCAGAATCAAACCTGGGACCCTTCAGTCTGAAGGGCACGCTCTATCCACTGAGCCAAACTGGCTAGGGCTAGAAGCTTATACTATTGATTTGAGAATTTTCCTCTTTTTTAATGGATGCATTTATTACTATAAATTCCACTCTCAGTTCTGCTTTAGCTGTGTCCCATGAATTTTGTTATGCTGTTTTTTTTTTTTTCATTTTCATTCTGCTCAATGTACTTTTTTATTTCTATTGATACTTTTCAGATATGATTAATTTAAGGACCTCCAATGGGGAGATTATACTGAATTGTCTGGGTGGGTATAACCTAATCACACCAGTCCTTAAGATATGAGAACCTTTCCTGGTAGTGATCAGAGGAAGATGTGAGTATTGAAGAAAGGTACAGAGAAATGTAACACAGATGGAATAAGGGGCTATAAGCCAAGGAATGTGGGTGACCTCTGGAAGTTGGAAAGAGCATGGAAATGGATTCTTCCCTAGAACTCCTAAATAGGAAAGCAGCACTCCGGAAGTCTTATTTGAGCCCAGTGAGACTCATGTCAGACTTCTAACCTACAATAACCAACTAATAAATGTTCATTTTCTAAGCTGCTAAGTTTCTGGTAATTCGTTACAGCAGCAATAGAAAACTAGTACACTGAACCTTTCTATTTTTTCATTTCTTTCAAGTGTGTTTATAATTATTGAGTACTTCTTATTTCTTTTTCTTTTAAACAATATTTTTACTTATTCAGTTCTAGTATACACATCAAGTAGTGTCAGAATTACTAACCCATATTCCTGTGGAAAATATGTTTGCTAACTATATTACATCATTTATATAGTTATTTTTGTCTTTAACCTTGTAGTATCCAGACAAGATACTGTTTTCTAAAGTTAGGGTAGTTTTCATCACTCTTTGAATGTGATTGTTATTTTTTTTAATCATTAAAAAAAATTTAAATTGCAGTTGACATACATTATTACATTAGTTTCAGCTGTACACCCCAGACATTACATAACTTCCTAGGTGATTATCCCAATAAGCTTCACACCCATCTGACACCATACATAGTTATTAGATTGTTATTGACTCTATTCCCTATGCTGTACTTTACATCCCCATTACTGTTCTGTAACAAACAATTTGTATTTCTTAATCCTGTCACCTTTTTCTCGCATACCCCCTAACCCCCTCCTATTTGGCAACTGTCAAAATGTTCTCTGTATTTATGAGCTGTTTCTATTCTGCTTGTTCTTTTTGTTTGTAGATTTAATTGTTGACATATATGTATTTATTGCCATTTTATTGTTTATATTTTATCTTCTTTATTTTTCTTCTTAAAGAAGAACCTTTAACATTTCATGTAATACTGGTTTGGTGGTGATACACTCCTTTAGCTTTTTCTTGTCTGGGAAGCTCTTTATCTGTCCTTTGATTCTAAATGATAGCTTTGCTGGGTAGAGTAATCTTGGTTGTAGGTCCTTGCTTTTCATCACTTTGAATATTTCTTGCCAATCCCTTCTGGCCTGCAAAGTTTCTGTTGAGAAATCAGCTTATGGGACAGTCTTAATGGGAGCTCCCTTGTAGGTAACTAACTGCTTTTCTCCTGCTGCTTTTAAGATTTTCTCTTTTTAACTATTGACATTTTAAATGTGATGTGTCTTGGTTTGGGCCTCTTTGGATTCATCTTTTAAAAAATACGTTTTTATAGATTTCACAGAGAGGAAGGAAGAAGGAGAGAGATGTAGAAACATCAATGACTAGAGGCCCGGTGCATGAAATTCGTGCATGGGGGGTGGTGTCCCTCAGCCCAGCCTGCACCCTCTCCAATCTGGGACCCCTCAAGGGATGTCCGACTGCTCGTTTAAGCCCAATCCCGGTGGGATGGGGCCTAAACGGGCAGTCGGACTTCCCTCTCACAATCCAGGACTGCTGGCTCCCAACTGCTCACCTGCCTGCCTTTCTGATTGCCCCTAACCGCTTCTGCCTGCCAGCCTGATCACCCCCTAACCACTCCCCTGCCAGCCTGATTGATGCCTAACTGCTCCCCTGCCAGCCTGTTTGCCCCTAACTGACCTCCCCTGCAGGCCTGGTCACCTCTAACTGCCCTCCCCTGCAGGCCTGGTCCCCCCCAACTGCTCTCCCCTGCAGGCCTGGGTCCCCCCCAACTTCCCTCCCCTGCAGGCCTGGTTCCCCCCAACTGCTCTCCCCTGCAGGCCTGGGTCCCTCCCAACTGCCTTTCCCTGCAGGCCTGGTCGCTCCCAACTTCCCTCCTCTGCTGGCCTGGTCACCCCTAACTGCCCTCCCCTGCAGGCTTCATTGCCCCCAACTGCCCTCCCTTGCAGGCCTGGTCCCTCCCAGCTGCCCTCCCCTGCTGGCCTGATCGCCCACAACTGCCCTCCCTTGCAGGCCTGGTCCCTCCCAACTGTCCTCCCCTGCTGGCCATCTTGTGGTGGCCATCTTGTGTCCACATGGGGGCAGGATCTTTGACCACATGGGGCAGCCATCTTGTGTGTTGGAGTGATGGTCAATCTGCATATTACTCTTTTATTAGATAGGGTAGAGGCCTGGTGCACGGGTGGTGGCCAGCTGGTTTGCCCTAAAGGGTGTCCTGGATCAGGGTGGGGGTTCCCTTGGGGTGTGGGGCAGCCTGGGCGAGGGGCCTGTGTTGGTTTGCAGGCCGGCAAGCGGAGGCCCTGGTATCTGGGGTTTATTTATCTTCTATAATTGAAACTTTGTAGCCTGGAGTGGAGCCAAGGCTTCTGCTTGCTCTGTGGCAGCAGCCATTTCTATTGGGATTTATGTATCTTCTATAATTGAAACTTTGTAGCCTTAAGCGAGGCTTGGGCCGGCCAGGGCTGCAGAAGCTTGGCTTCCTCCATCGCCGCGGGCAACCCTAGCCTCCTGCTCTTTCCAGCTCCGTGGCTGCCGCCATTTCTGTTTGGGTTTATGTATCTTCTATCATTGAAACTTTGTAGCCTTGAGTGGAGGCCTAGGCCGGCAAGGGCAGGTGGAAAGCTTGGCTTCCTCCATCGCCAGGGAAACCCAAGCCTCCCTCCTGCTCTCTGTGGCTGTAGCCATCTTGGTTGGGTATATTTGCACATTCGCTCCTGATTGGCTTGTGGGCGTGGCTTGTGGGCGTGGCTTGTGCGTGTAGCGGAGTGATGGTTAATTTGCATATTACTCTTTTATTAGGATGAGAGAGAATCATCCGACTGCCTTCTGCAGGCCCCCTCCTAGGGATTGAGTCCACAACCTGGGCATGCGCCCTAACTGGGAATTGAAACGTGACATCCTGGTTTATAGGTCAGCATTCAACCACTGAACCATACCAGTTGGGCTGGACTCCTCTTGTTTGGGACTCTCTGCACTTCCTGGACTTGTATGTCTACTGTTCTGGGCTGTAAACATTGCACAGCCCCTCCGTTGCCAGGAGGCAGGATGCCTTAAGACAGAGGGAGGTGCAGTAGGTCACCGAACAATGGGTCGGTTGGAGTTTGGAGGGAGGTAGTGGTTCACACTCTGGCCAAGCGTGCCCAGGCGTTGCACCTGTGCCCTGAGTTTCTTGGAAACAGCTGAAATGGCTTTTGTAACCTTTGGGTTGTCATTGTAACTGTCCTAACTCCCTCTTGTGGTTCCCGAGTATAAATTTGCTGTAACACCTGTGGTCTGCACTGCAGTTTGGCATTTACCGTGGTGAAGTGCTGCAACTGTAGTCGCTGGCCAGCTTAATAAAGGCTCATAAATTTTGATCTCTGTCTCTGGTGGTTGCCTCTTGCAGGTCCCCCCATAACACTACTTCCTTCACTGGGTTAGAGAAGTTTTTTGTCATTATTTTTTCAAATAGGCTTTCTATTTTTTTGCTCTCTCTCTTCTCCTTCTGGCACCACCATGATGTGAATGTTTGTATGCCTGAAGTTGTCACAGAGGCTCCTTACACTATCCTCATTGTTTTGGATTCTTTATTCTTTTTGCTGTTCTGAGTGGGTGTGTTCTGTCTCCTTATTTTCCAAATCACTGAATTGATTCTCAGCTTCATCTCCTCTACTGTTGATTCCCTATAAACTATTCTTCATTTCAGTTATTGTATTCTTCATTTCTGACTGGTTCTTTTTTTTTAATCCTCACCTGAGGATATGTTTTTATTGATTTTTAGAAAAAGAGGTAGAGAGAGGGGGGGGGATGTAGAGAGAGAGAGAGATGAGAGAGAAACATTGATAGGTTGCCTCTTGTATATGCCCTGACTGGGAATCAACTCGCAACTTATTGGTGTATGGATGACACTCCAACCAACTGAGTCACTGGCCAGGGCTGACAGGTCTTTTTTTTTAATGCTGTTGAAGTTCTCACTAAGGTCATTGAGCATCCTTATAACCAGTGTTTTGAACTCTGTATCTAGTACATTGCTTATCTCCATTTTATTTATTTCTTTTTCTGGAGTTTTGTTCTCTTCTTTCATTTGGGACAGGTTTCTTTGTCTCCTCATTTTGGCAGCCTCCCTGTGTTTGTTTCTATGTATTAGGTAGAGCTGCTACATCTCCTAGGTTTGGTAGAGTGGCCTAATGTAATAGGTATTCTGTAAAGTCTAGTGTCACAGCCTCCCTGATGACTCAAGCTGGGCACTCAAGGTGTGGCCCATACCCCATGTGGGCTGTGTACACCCTCTTTTTAAAAACATTATTATTGATCTAAGAGAATAAGGGAGAGGGAGAGAGAGATTGAAACATCAATGATGAGAGAGAATCATTGATTGGCTGCCTTCTGCATGCCCCCTCCTAGGGAATGAGCCCACAACCCAGTCATGTGCCCTGACTGGAAATCAAACCATGAGCTCCTGGTTCATAGGTCGATGCTCAACCACTGAGCAACAATGGCTGGGCTAGATACTCTTCTTGCAGTTGAGCCTTGATTGCTGTTGGCACGTCAATGGGAGAGATTTACTCCTAAGCCAGACAGCTTCAAGCACTGGCTGCAACTATTGACCACCGACCTCTGACGACCGTGGAGGATCAGCTGGGCAGAAGCCCACCCCACAGAGCAGGACTTACTTCAGCAGGGCTCTGGTGCCCACTGAGTCCACCCCTTGAGTGTGTCTCTTGTGGAGGTGGTTGGGTATTGATGCTTTAATGTGGTCTGAAGCTGTCTACTGGGTGCATTGGCTCTGAGGCCTCCTGGGGGGTGCAGGCCAAGGTCAGCTGCCAACTGTGTTCTGCCTGGGGCCACCCAGCAGGGAGCTACAAAGCCATCCATAGATGGCTACTACTTGTGCTGGGTTTGGCAGGTCCCAGGTAAGGCCAGGCTGTGAACCAAGGCTGGCTGCTGCGAGTGCTAGGCCCGAGGCACAGGGCATGCTGAGACCAGATGCTGCTTGAGAGATTTTAGGAAAATCTGAAACATGAACCAAGACAGGCCATTTGTATGGAAAAGCCACTGGAAACAGCTTGGGTGGGCCTGAAATTTGGGTGGGATGGGGCCTCAGGGAATCACCCGGGCAGGGCAAACAGTGTGAGCCAGGCTGTGCTAGGTTGTGGAGTCTCAGATATGGCCTCCGGCCTGTCTGCTCTGTGGAGGGAGGGCTCAACAAAGGAACAATAGCCTCTGCCAGCACTTCTGTCTGTGAGAAAGCTGTACCCCGTCCTTCCTCCCCCCGCCCCCCGCCCCAGCTCTCACTCTGATGCCAGACAATTCAGTTCCTCGCCATTTGTCTATGGTGCCTTTCAAGCTGCTGCCGCAGTGCTGGAGCTCAGAGGGAGTGAGTCTGAGTAAGCTGTGCTTGGACTTTTGAAGAACTGCCTGGGACTCAGAGAGCTCTCCTCTGTCTCTTTCAGCTTCAATCCCCACTGGTTTTACAGCCAGAAGTTATGGAGACTTCTCTTCCTGTCACTTGAACCCTGGCCTGGAAGGTCTGGTGTGGAACTGGAACTCCTCGTTCCTCAGGGGGGACCTCTGCAGCTGAGATACCCCTCCCAATTTTTATCCATCACACTTGGGTGTGGGACCAGCCTGTTCAGTGCCCTGTCCCTCCTACCAGTCTCGATATGGCTTCTTCAATTCCCTAGTTATAGGACTTCCATCCAGCGACATTTCAGGCAGTTCTGAATGATAGTTGTTCTGTAGTTTAGATGTAATTGTCATGTTGTCACTGAAGCATTTATATCATGGCTGCTTTAAAATCTTTATCAAAGGATTCTAGTATGCCATCTTGGTGTTGGCATCTCTCCTCCCCCCCCACCACCCCCCCGCCTTTTTTTCATTTAGTTTGCAAACTTCCTGGTTCTTGGTATGAGTAATTTTGACTAAAACATGGATATTTTTGTATGATATTATGAGACTCTGTATCTTATTTAAACTTGCTGTCTTAGCTGGCTTTCTCTAATCCCACTGACCTGGGAAGTAGGGGCACTACCTTATAATTGCCAGGTGCAGGTGGAAGTCCAAATTCCCCACTCAGCCTCTGTTGACACCAGAAGGGGTGCTCCGTATAATTGCTGGTCAATATTGAATCCTGGCCCCTCACATGGTCTCCACTAACACTGTGGAGAAAGAGTGGGGGTGGGGGGACCTCATTCCCGGCCTGTGGGGATGAAAGCCCAGCTTTCCTACTGGGTCTTCTCTGATACCACACCAGTGGGGATGTTGGAGCACCTCATTTTATCTTTATGAGGGTAGAAGTCTAAGCTTCCCATTTAGTTTTTGCTGGTGTGAGTGTCGGTGAGGCCAATTTTTCCCCTGTAGTGTTTGGCTGGAATGGAGAGGTTATGTCTAAATGTTTTTTTCTTGTTAGGCAGCTCCTTTTCTGGTCCTTTGGCTAGAGAAAGCTTTTGTTGTAGCTTTCTTTTTTTACTTGTGCCATTTGGTATTTCTGATTGCCAGCTTCGTCAGCATTGTTTGGATATATGAGTCAAAAAGAAAACCTAGGAATTCAACACTGTCTTTCCTTGGATCCCAAGATTCTTGGTCAATCTGCCTTCTCTCCACCTTTCAGTCTTTATTTTGTCCTTTCTAAATTTCTTTCTTTTTTTTTTTTTTGGTTTTCTATATCTTTTAGTCTTAAATTTGCTTTATATATATAATGTCCAGGGTTTTTAGTTATACTGAGTGGGAAGATTTGGGAAAAGGATGCTTACTTCATCATCCCAGCAGTGGTAGTGTGCTTAAGGATCACTTTTTATACTTGGTTTTTCTTCTGGTATGTTTGGACCACATATGGGCAGATCTCCCCCACTCCCCCGCATCTACATTTTCAATAAAGGAATAGTCCTATATGGGTTTTGGCTTTATATGGGTTTTCAGTTAAACTCTGATTTGAATGACCCCCAGGACTTATCTCCAAGTAGGTTTTATAACCAAGCCCCTGTAGAATGAAGACCATCAATCTCCTTCACCTGCTGCCCACCCTCACCAGGAGAGCTACCGCTTTCAGCTCATGTCACCGCCAGAATAGTTTTTCAACCACTCTCTGTGGACTCAGCTATGAATTTAAACAGCTGCTCATTGTATTTTAGTTAGCATTTCTGGGTGTTTTAATTTATTTATATATTTTATAGTGGTAAAATATACATAACATAAATTTTACCATTTAAAATCCATTGTGGTAAAATATACACAACACAAAACTATTTTTAAGTGTGTGTTCAATGGCATTAAGTACATTCATACTGTCATGCAACCATCACCACTCTCCATTTCCAGAACTTTTTTTTTTAATCATCCCAGATGGAAACTCTTTTCTGGGGTTTTTTAAACAAGTATTTAGGCTCTCTGCTTTCTGCTGGTGAAGTGGTGGTAGAAAGACATTTCAGGTTGAAGGCACAGCAAGTGAAAAGGCATGGAGTCTTAGAAGAGTCAGAATATTTGAGAAACAATGAATTCCAGTGTGATAAGAACCAGAACAAAGATGGTGTGGTGGGAAGTGACAGATGAGGCTGACAGAATGGTGTCAGATCCTGCAGGCCAGGCTAATCTCATTGTAGGTAACGAGGAGAGGAAATTCATAAATAAGAAATTGAGTTGATCAGTTTTGTTATTTAGGGACATAACTCTATTAATAGTAGATCTTGCAGAGATCTACACTGCCTATTGTGTAATGTATGAAATGTTTGTTCATAGACTTTGTCCGGTTTTCTAGTTGTTTACAGCAGGATGTAGGTTCCTATACCAATTCTTCCTCCGTGGGTAGAAGTAGAGGTCCAACATAGTTTCAGAGGTCCGGCTACGTTCCACCATGGGAATGTATGTGACTTTGTTCAGGAACCATGTACAGACCTACAATAAAAGAAGACCAAAGATGAGAGCACACATGAATCTTAACTTTGAAGGAGTAGCCAGAGCAAGGACTAGTGAAAGAATTAAGAGTTCTTCCTGCCTACCAAATACCTTTGTTTAAATGATTTCTATATTATGTATCCCAGATCAGGGATCAGCAAACTACAGCCTGCAGGCCAAATCTGGCCCACCACTTGTTTTTGAAAATAAAGTTTTATTGTGACACAGCCACACATTAGTTTCTGTATTGCCTCTGGCTGCTTTTGTGCTACAATGGCAGAAATAGTTACAGCACAGATAGGTGGCTGGCAAAGTCTAAATATTTCCTATCTGGACCTTTAAAGAAAGTTTGCTAAGCCCTCTCCTAGAGGATTGCATGGACTGAATAGTAAAAAGTGCATGGGATCAGGCAAAAGAAAAAAAAATCATAAGAACCCAAAGCAGGAAAATATTTAAAATTAAATGTCTATTTGCTGTAAAATACTACATTGCCCATTATCCATTTTTAGTTTGTCACTCTTCTGATCAGTAGATCATTATCTAATAACAAAAACAGCTGTTATAAACATAAAAATGGGATTACTATTAGGAGTTAATTATAGTTAGCCAAAATATCCCAGGGGAATTATAACTTTTTATAATCTGTCATCAGATAACTGGTTAAATAAATGCAGGTCTAGTATATCTGGAGAAGGGTTACAAATTGAGGTGAGTCCCAGATACAATGAAATATTGGACAGCACATAGTATCCACAATGTACTGGTATTTTGCTAAGTGAAAAAGCTGCTTAAAATATGATTTGTATGACATGGTCCCATTTTTGCTGAAGAAAATAATCTAAAAAATTATATACCAAATTTACTTTTGTTTCATATATATATATATATATATATATATATATATATATTTTTTTTTTTTTTTCCTCTTTTTTTTGACAACGGCCCTTCATTAATTTTATGACTAGAAGTAGTAAACATTTCATTGTACTGGGGAAAAAGTATTAAATATACCTCTAATACTGACTACCGTGTTTCCCTGAAAATAAAACATCCTCCGAAAATAAGACCTACTTACAGGTTTCCTTCTGAGTGAAATATAAGGCATCCCCCGAAAATAAGGCCCCAGGCTCTGTCTCAGAATGAAAATTAATTTACCGTAAACTGGTCACTAGGGCCGCCCCGACTGGTGTCTAGCAACCAGTGACGTTACGCGGAGTCCTGACGTCACTGCTGTGTGGAGGCGGAGCGGAGGTCAGAGTGAGCAGTGAGCGCGGGGCGGGAGAGAGGAGGAGACTTTCGCAGATGCATGTAGAAGAACAGGAGGATTAGAGCAGATGGGACGCGGCGAAGGTGGTGAGTGCTGGTCTGTTTCTGGTGACACTACCTGATGCTCGCGGCCACCTTCATGATGACTGAAGGTTCTCAGTCAGTGGCAGACCCTGCTCCAGCCCAGATCCAGGCCCCAGCAAGCCCAGTGACAGTCTCCAGGCAGGCCCCAGGGGGTAAATGTCTGATAAAGGGGTAGGGGAGATGTCTGGTGAAGGTGTTCAGTGGCACAGGGGTGGGGGGAGGGGGATCACTTAAAATGACACAGGAGGGTCAGAGGGGGCAATCAAAATGACACAGGAGGATCAAAAGGGGTTACTAAAATGGTAATCCCCCCTCTGATTCTCCTGTGCCATTTTGATTCCCCCCTCTGATCCCCCCTGTGTCATTTTGAGTGATCCCCCTCCCCCCACCTTGATAGCCCAATTTCTTTTTTTTTTACCCCTAGAAATGAGCGCAAAAAGAAAAAGCTACTCTGTGGAGTACAAGAAAGGAATCGTGGAAGACTCTTGGGGCCAAAATCTTACTGCTTTCTGCAAAGAGAAGATGTTGAGTATCTGATTGGTCCGAAAATGGCGAGCAGAGTATGGTAACCTCATTGAACAAGTGGACAAGGGAAATGCTAAAAAGCGCAAGTGTGGATCAGGTTGGCAACCATTATTTTCCGAGCTGGAAGACCTGATCTGTGAATGGGTTGTTGACAGGAGAGCAAAGGCTTTGGTTGTGAATAGGGCTCAGATTCAAGAATTTGCCCTTGCGATGGCACCACAGTTTGACATAGCCCCCAAAGACTTCAAAGCATCACAACACTGGCTGGATAATTTCCTTCAGCAAAGTGAACTGTCTTTAAGAAGATCTACAACATTGTTTAGGGTGGAAGATACTCAAGTTATTAAGCGAGCACTTGCATTCAAGTCCTTTATTGATGATGCTGACTTCTCTAAATACAATCTTTCCAACATGATTGCTATGGATGAAACTGCAGTGTTTATGGGCCAATCATCTCAAACAACAATTGAACAGCGGGGTGCCTCCTTAGCGTACATTCCCTCCACTGCTTTCGAAAGTGCATGTGTTTCCTGTATTTTGGCAATTCGTCTGGATGGCACTAAAATCCCACCTTTAATCATTTCTAAGGGCAAGAAGGAAAAGATTGAACGTGTTTTGGGCGTTATTATTCCTGAAACTGAAAAAGCCTGGGCCACACAAGCAGTTATAAGGAAGTGGGTCGATTTAATGCTGCTGCTTGTTATGCGAGGGAGCCAAAGAGGTCTGCTAGTCTGGGATGCAGCCAGCACTCACCGCGCTAAAGACATGAAGACATTTCTTCACGAAAGAAAAATAGATCAGATAATGATTCCCGCAGGAATGACGGCCTATCTCCAGACTCTTGATATTGCAATAAACAAGCCATTCAAAGACAATTTGTGCATGGAAATTAATGACTACATTGAAAATAGAATGGAGAGAAATCAGCGTGGAAACTTTGTGAAACCTAAACTGCAAGAAGTTGTGACTTGGGTGAAGAATTCATGGGAGAAAATCACTGACAGTTGCATTGCAAATGCACTGCGAGCAGGCTACCTTGACAAGAAGTACTCGTTTAAAGACAGTGCTATTGCTAAACATGAGAGATTTGGTCCACTGATTCTGAAAGAAATGGAGTCACAAGAAATTCACCAGGAAATTCAGGAATTGGATTGTTATGATGATGTTCCAGAAGATGATGACATGATTGTCATTGAATAAATGAGTAAATTGTTGATACTGTAGGATTCACAGTTTGTCTGGTTTGTGTTAACAACTACCGTACTACCGTACCGTATACAGGGAATAAATTTCCTTTATTTTCATTTAACAATAAATGTGTACCGTATTCTTCTTCATGGAAAAATAAGACATCCCCTGAAAATAAGACCTAGCGTGTCTTTGGGGGCAAAAATTAATATAAGACACTGTCTTATTTTCGGGGAAACACGGTAGATCAAAGGCTTAAATCACAATCTTAAATTTATAGATTTGTTCAATAATCTGAATATATGTTTTCAAATTTTTTTGATAGAAAGGGTTGCTGGCTCCAAAGATAAAACTTTCACTGAGAAAAGAATGAATAGGAAGATTAAAGGGTTACTTGGTCATTTGCATACCATTAAATTACTTATACACTGCCTGTTCCTGCGTATCTATTCTAATCTATAGGTTTGCTTCGATATCTTTTTGTTTGTTTGTTTTGTGTGTTTTTTGGTTAATCCTCACCCAAGGATATTTTTTCATTGATTTTTAGGGAGAGTGGAAGAGAGAGGGAAAGACAGAGAGAAACACTGATGTGAGAGAAACACACATTGATGTTAGAGAAACCAGGTCCTGGGCCAGGGAGGAGCCTGCAACCAAGGTATGTGCCCTCGACCGGAATTGAACCTGGGACCCTTTCTTTGGTCTGCAGGCCCATGCTCTATCCGCTGAGCCAAACTGGCTAGGGCTGTTTTGATATCTTAACACTGCAAGCTCTTGAACAGTACATGTAAAGGCTAATGTGGAATATAGAAAGCACAATCTTCCTGGTGTTGTTAGTGAAATTAACCTAAGCACTTGGCTCATTTTTTTGGAAATCAAAGAATGTACCCACATGTGTGAAACTCACTAAACTTCCTGTTCTCTTAAGAAAAAGCCTAAAAATTTTAATACAGAAAAGCAACAAATGAGACAATGATCTACTTGGAAGAAAGCTACCATCAAAGTGTGGCATAGGTATTACATTTTTGCTTTTAACATGCTTCTGGGATTTCTCATCAAGATGGTGAAGTTGGGCCCTGGCCAGTGTTGCTAAGTGGTTAGAGCATTGGCCCATGCACAGAAACATCGCAGGTTCAATCCCCGACCCCAGTTGGGGTGCATGTAGGAGGCAACCAATCAATATAGCTCTCTTACATTGATGTATCTCTGTCTCTCCCCCTCCCTCCCTCCTTTCCACTCTTTGAAAAGCAATGGAAAAAACATCCTCAGGTGAGGATTAACAACAACAAAAAAATGGTGAAGTTGGTAAATGTAGTATGCGCATCCTCCCACAACCACATCAAAATTACAGCTAAATTATAGAACCATCATTGAGAGCCACCTGAAATATAGCTGAACAGATGTCCTAGAACTAAGGATACAAAGAAAAGCCATGTTGATACTTGTAGGAGGGGTGGAGATGTAGAATGGTCTGGTCCCAGATCCCCTTGAGGAGTGAGGGGGTCCCATGCCCCCCAGCCAAAAATTCCAGTGCCAGGAAGAGAAGTTCCTATAACTTTTGGCTGTAAAAATCAGCGGGGGTTGTGGCTGAGACACAGTTGCTAGGGTTCCAGGCATTCCTCTTAAAGGGTCTATACATAGACTTTCTCACTGACTGACTCACTCTGAGCTCCAGCACTGGGCAGCAGTTTGAAAGGCACTAGGTACACACAGGGAGGAACTGAAGTGTCCAGTGTGAGCTGGAGGGACAGCTTTCTCCAGACCGAAGTGCTGGCAGAGACACTGTTACTTTGCTGATCCCTTCCTCACAGAGCTGGCAGGCAGGTGCCATATCTGAATCTCAGTCAACCTGGCTAACACTATTTGCTTCACTCTGGTGATTCCCTGAGACCCCGCCCCATCCAACTTGTGGGCCCTCCCAGGGCGTTTCCAGTGGCTTTTCCATATGAATGACCATGCTTAGGACTTTCCTAAAACCTTTCGAAGGACCACAAACCCCAAACAAACAGCATCTGGCCTCAGAGTGCCCCATATCTCTTGCTAAGTAGCTCCGGTGGCACTAGCTGCAGCCTGCCTTGGTTTACAGCTTGACCTTTTCCAGGCACCTCCAAGCCCAGTACAAGTAGCAGCTATTTGCAGATTGCTCTGTAGCTCATGCAGGGTAGCTCCGGGCAGGGCACAAGCGGCAGGAAACCTTGGTCTGCACAAGGTCCTAGAGCTAGAATACCAGGTAGAGAGCTTCAGACCATGCCAGAGCACGACCCAACCACCTCCACAAACAACACACTCAAGGGGCAGACTCATTGGGCACCAGACGAGTGCTGCTTAGTGGGGTTGGCCCCTGCACAGCAGATCCTCCACTGTGGAATCCTCGAAACCACTCAGCCTGGGAGTGAGTCCCTCCCACTGATGTGCCAACAGCAATCAAGGCTCAACTACAACAGGAGGGTACACACAGCCCCCATGGAGGTGGAGTGTATACCTGGAGCATCCAACTCAGGTGAATGGGGAGGCTGCACCACTGGGCCCTACAGGACACAAACTACGTAAGGCCACTCTACCAAGAGTAGGAGATGTAGCAGCTCTAGAAACACACATAGGGAGGCTGCCAAAATGAGGAAACAAAGAAACATGTCCTAATGGAGGAACAGAACAAAACTCCAGCCTGGCCAGTGTGGCTCGGTGGTTGACCATGGACCTCTGAACCAGGAGGTCACCATTCGATTCCTGGTCAGGGCACATTCCTGGCTTGTGGGCTCAGTCCCTGATGAAGGGTGTGTAGGAGGCAGCTGATCAATGATTCTCTCTCATCATTGATGTTTCTATTTCTCTCTCCCTCTCCCTTCCTCTCTGAAATAAATTTTTAAAAACTCCAGAAAAAGCACTAAACAAACTGGAGACAAATAATCTACTAGATGCAGAGTTCAAAACATTGGTTATGGCTTGGCCAGTGTGGCTAAGTGGTTATGCTCTGACCTGTGCACCAAAGTATCGCAGATTCAATTCCCAGTCAAGGGCACATACCTGGGTTGCAGGTTCCATCCCCAACCCTGGTTGGGGTGTGTGGGAGGCAACTAAGAGGTATGTCTCTCACATCAATGTTTCTCTCCCCCGCCTTCCAATCTCTCTGAAAATCAATGGAGAAAAATATTCTTGGGTTAAGATTAATAAAAACAAACAAACAAAAAACAACAACAAACAAAACCACCACTGGTTATAAAGATGTTTAATGAACTTAGAAGAAGAGTAGATAAACTTAGTGAGAACTTCATCAAAGAGATAGGACACATAAAAATAGAGATAGGAAATACAAAAATGAGCCAGTCAGAAATGAAGAATACAATAATTGAAATGAAGGATACATTAGTAGGAATCAACAGTACATTATATGAAGCAGAGGATCAAATCAGTGTTTTGGAAGATAAGGAAGCAGAAAACAATCAGAATAGCAAAAAGAAAAAAGAAAAAAATGATAGTTTAAGGAGATTCTGGAACAACTTCAAGTGTACAAACATTCATATCATGGGGGTACAGAAGAAGAACAGAGCAAGGCATTGAAAATCTATTTGAAAAAATGACAGAAAACATCCACAACCTGGTGAAGGAAATAGATATTCAAATCTAGGAAGTGTAGAGTCCCAAACAAGATGAACCTAGAGGCCCACACCAAGACACATCATAAATAAAACGCCAAAGGTTAAAGACAAAGAGAGGATCTTGAAAGTAGCAAGAGAAAAACAGGTAGTTACTTATAAGGGAATGCCTATGTGACTGTCAGCTAATTTTTCAACAGAAAATTTGCAGGACAAAAAAAAAAAAGAAAAGAAAACTTGCAGGACAGAAGGGAGTGGCAAGAAATATTCAAAGTGATGAAGAGCAAGAACCTATAACTGAGATTACTGTACCCAGCAAAGATATAATTTAGAACAGGGGTTGGCCCTCAAAATCATTTGGCCTGGCCCTGTCAAGGCATTAGGGGTGAGTTAATTAAAAGTTTGACCAAATAAAGCAGGCTAATTTAAAAAAATATTTTTATTGATTTCAGAGATGGAGAGAGAGATAGAAACATCAATGATGAGAGAGAATCATTGATCCACTGCCTCCTGAATGTCTCCCACTGGGAATTGAGCTCACAATCTGGTCATGTGGCCTGACTGGGAATCGAACCGTGACCTCCTGTTCATAGGTAGACACTCAACCACTGAGCCACGGTGGTTGGAACTAGCAGGCTAATTTTTAAGTTGATAATATTTTATGACCCATGAATGATGTTGTAAATATTCACATGGCCCTTGGCAGAAAAAGGGTTTCCCACCCCTGATTTACAAGAATTAGATAAAGTGCTTCCCAGACAAGAAAAAGTTAAAGGAGTTCATCACCACCAAACCAAGAAATGTTCAATGGTAATCTTTAAGAAGAAGAAAATAAAAGATAAAAAAATGAGTAATAAAATGTCAATAACTATGTATCTATCAAGATTACTTTAAATTTAAATGGCTTTAAATGCTCCAATAAAAAGACATAGTGTGGCTGAATGGATAACAAAAAAGACCCTTACATATGCTGTCTACAAGAGACTCAATTCAGATAGAAAGACACACATACTGAAAGTAAAGGGATGGAAATAGATATTTCATGAAAATGGAAACAAACAAGCAAAAAGCTGGGGTAGCAATACTTATTCCAGACAAAAAGACTTTATTTTTATTTATTTATTTATTTTTCTTTTCTTTTTTTTATTAAATCCTTATTGTTCAGATTATTATAGCTGTTCCTCTTTTTTCCCCCCATAGCTCCCCTCCACCCAGTTCCCACCCCCCCTGCTCTTACCCCCCCTAACTGTCCTCATCCATAGGTGTATGATTTTTGTCCAGTCTCTTCCCGCACCCTCCACACCCCTTTCCCCGTGAGAATTGTCAGTCCACTCCCTTTCTGTGCCCCTGATTCTATTATATTCACCAGTTTATTCTGTTCATCAGATTTTTTATTCACTTGATTTTTAGATTTACTTGTTGATAGATATGTATCTGCTGTTCATAATTTTTATCTTTACCTTTTTCTTCTTCTTCCTCTTCTTAAAGAGTACCTTTCAGCATTTCATATAATACTGGTTTGGTGGTGATGAACTCCTTTAGCTTTTTCTTGTCTGTGAAGCTCTTTATCTTCCCTTCAATTCTGAATGATAGCTTTGCTGGGTAGAGTAATCTTGGTTGTAGGTTCTTGCTATTTATCACTTTGAATATTTCTTGCCACTCCCGTCTGGCCTGCATAGTTTCTGTTGAGAAATCAGCTGACAATCATGTGGGTGCTCCCTTGTAGGTAACTAACTGTTTTCCTCTTGCTGCTTTTAATACTCTCTCTTTGTCTTTTGCTCTTGGCATTTTAATTATGATGTGTCTTGGTGTGGTCCTCTTTGGATTCCTTTGTTTGGGGTTCTCTGCACTTCCTGGACTTGTAAGTCTATTTCTTTCACCAGGTGGGGGAAGTTTTCTGTCATTATTTCTTCAAATAGGTTTTCAATATCTTGCTCTCTCTCTTTTTCTGGCACCCCCATAATTCAGATGTTGGTACGCTTGAAGTTGTCCCAGAGGCTCCTTACACTATCTTCATATTTTTGGATTCTTTTTTCTTTTTGCTTTTCCGGTTGGGTGTTTTTTGCTTCTTTGTATTTCAAATCTTTGACTTGATTCTTGCGATCCTCTAGTCTGCTGTTGGATCTCTGTATATTATTCTTTATTTCAGTCAGTGTATTCTTAATTTCTAATTGGTCCTTTTTCATATCCTCAAAGGTCTCACTAAATTTATTGGCCTTTTCTAGAAAATTCTTGAAAAACTTTATAACCATGGTTTTGAACTCTATATTCAGTAGTTTTCTTTCCTCCATTTCTTTCATTTGTTACCTGTTTTTTTGTCTCCGCATTTTGGCTGCTTCCCTGAGTTGATAGAGTGGCTTTGTGTGCTAGATGTCCTATAGGGCCCAGTGGCTCAGCCTCCCCAGTTACCTGAGGTGGACACTCTTGGTGCACCCCTTTGTGGGCTGTGTGCACAGTCTTGTTGTAGTTAAGCCTTGATTGTTGTTGGTATCACTGGGAGGAATTGGCCTCCAGGCCAATTGGCTGTGAGGATCAGCTGTGTCTACGATGGGAGAACTTCTGTTCTGGAGATACCCTTATGAGGCAAGACTTGCTTCAGTGGGGCTGTGGTGCTCACTGAGTCTGCCCCCTGAGTGTGTCCCTTATGGATCTGAGAAGTTGTAATCTGGATGGTCCTACTCTGACCCCTGGGTACCCTGGCTCTTGGATCTCCAAGGAGGTGCTAATTTAGCCTTTGCCTGAGGCCACCCAGCAGGAGCTACAGAGAGATCTGCAGATTTCTCTTCTTTGTTTGGGTTTTGGAGGTGCCCAGATGAGGCCCAGCTGTGAAGCAATGCAAGCTGCTGTGGGGCCTTGGGCCTTCTTTTGGATGTTCTGGGTCTTTCTGACTCAGCTGCAGTTTGTTAGGTAAGTTTAGATTTCAAAGGACCAGGCCATTCATATGCAAAAGCCTCTGCACACAGCTTGGATGGGGCGGAGTCTCAGGGCGGAGCAAACAGCAATGGCTTCCTGTCAGCCCTGCCCTAAGAGGCCCCTGGGTCTCAGTGTCCCGTGGTAATTGCTCCAAGTACCTGAGAGAAAGCTGCCCTCGAGTTCTGCCCGCTGCCAGACAGTCCAGTTTCTCCCCAAATGAGTTTGGGTCCCCAGAGTCTCACCCGGAACTGGAGTTCGGAGCAGTCAGGAGCTTGTGTCTCCCCTCGGATCAAAAAAGATAGCCACGTACTCAGTTGCCAGCCCTCTCCGCACGCACCTTGGTACCTCTGCACTTTACTTCTGCAGCTTCTCTGAGTCTCAGTGTGCTTTCCTCTTCCCTTCTAGTTGTAGAATTTCCACTTAGCCAGCCTTCCTGTGGTTCTGGATGATGTCCATTTTGTCTTTTAGTTGTAGTTTTGAAGTGGTTGTGTGAGGCAGCAAGTTCAGTTGTTTACCTATGCTGCCATCTTGGTTTCTTTCCAGGCAAAAAGACTTTAAAACAAAGGCTATAACAAGAGACAAAGAAGGACCCAGCAATTCCACTCCTGGGTATTTATTCAAAGAAACCCAAAACACTACATTGAAAATACATATGCATTCATATGTTAATTGCAGTATTATTTATAATGAGAAACCCAGTGCATGATTTCATGCATGGGTGGGGTCCCCAGAGGGGAAGGTGCTGGGAAGCGATCAGCCCTCCAGGCAGGTGGTGGGATGCCCTTGCCAGCCTGGGATCCAGATCTGCCCTGCTGACGTTTGTGCTGGTTGTCAGGAGCCACCTGGTGGTGGCTTTTATATCCTTTTTTCCTTGCGGAGCGTCTAGGGAGGGGAAGCGGCTGCGGTGCCCAAGGCTGACTTCTAGGAGGCTGGTGGTGCTGTTGGGATCTTGCTGGCAGCGCTGGTCCTTCGGTGCCTGGCCTGTTCTCCAGACATTGGACCTGCAGGATTACTGAGGGAGTGAGTGGCTGCCACTGGGCTGGTGGGCCACTGGGACAGGTGGGTCAGCTGTGCGGTGCTCCTGCTGTGGGAGGGAGCACACTGACCATCAGGGGGCAGCTCCTTCATTGAGCGTCTGTCCCCTGGTGGTCAGTGCATGCAATAGCAACTGGTCATCCCAGTTGTTCTAGTCATTCGATCTTAACAGTCGCTTAGGCTTTTATATATATATATAGATAGCCAAGATATGAAAGCAACCTAAGTACCCATCAATAGATGAATGGATAAAGAAGCAGTGGTGTACACAAGCATGGGAAAAAGTAGGTTTACAGTTGTAATACAAGTAATACAATAATTAATAAATAAGAATACAAGAATAAACTGTTTTATGTACTCACAACTATAAACCTACTTTTGCCCACCTTTGTATATACAATGGAATTTAACTTAGCCATAAAAAAGATGAAATCTTACCATCTGCAATAACATGGATGGACCTAGAGAGTATTGTGCTGAAATAAGTCAGACAGAGAAAGACAAATGGCATATGATTTCACTTATATGTGGAATCTAAAAAACAAAATAAATGAACAAGCAGGACAGAAGCAGACTCATAGATACAGAGAACATTTTGATGGTTTCCAGATGGAAGCGGACCTGGGGGCAAATTGGTAATTACAGATAGTCATGGGGATCTTAACTACAGTATAGGCAATAGATTCAATAATACTGTAATAACTATATATGGTGTCAAATGGGTACTAGGTTTATTGAGGTGATCACTTTGTAAGTTATAAAAATGTCTAATCACTCGGTTGTACGCCTGAAAATAATGTATTGTATGTCAACTGTAATTAAAAAATAATTACAAAAACATGTTTCTGCATATGCTTAGATAATAAGGACCTTATAGCCAATATTAATTGGACTTATAGTCATATATACATATGACTAAATTCAAAGTTTGGAAGACAGCAGCTTTTCCAGTGCTCATGCAGCCTTCAGTACATATCCTGAGCACATGGCTAAAAGGTATGAGGATAGAGATCTTCAGAAACTACAAATAAATAAGGAAAAGAATCATGTGCTTACAATGAATATCACTGCAAAAATGTGACAAATTCGTTCCATATACCTTCTCCCATGTACATTTTCCTTTTTGTCCATCCTTATACATTGTGCATGAAGATAAATCTGTGGATTTCTCATCCACCTGGAGGTATCTTAGTGTGATGAAAGATGAAACTTGGACAGCCTCGTGTCATTTACTCTGATATTGAACAAGTACTTAAAAAAGAAGTCTGAGTCTAAACCTCATTTGAGAGAGAATAACAACAAAAAGCCCTTACAGAATTGCCTTAACACACAAAACATTTATCATAGTTATTAAGCACGAAAGATATAAAGTTTTCTATTAATGGACTATCAAAGGTACAAGCGATATAAACTTCTCTATTAATGGGCTTGGCATGTAATAGGGTGTGTTCATTTCTTTCCCTCTGGCACTCTCTTGCAATTACAAATCACGTACTTTTACAAATATAACTTATCTGTGCTTAGAGACTGATCTCAGTAAGAAGTACCCAGCTGACTGATATGTCTCCTTCACTATCTTGGATATTAGCTTTTTCAGTTATGTTTTTGTTCTACCTACTCCATTATGTAGTACTTTCTCTTTGAAGAAAAACATAAAAGCAAAATAGAAGTTGAATAATGCTGATTGCTTTCTTGGTCATGTCAACATTGCATTCTCAACCACTACCATATATTCTTGTGTTAACCTTGTTGCTGTATTAAGTTTCAATTACTGCAGACATCTATGGGAGTAAATGATTGTTGTGTATGAGACAATCTGGCTGGCCAGATTAAAAAGCAATGTCTTATTTAATGGATCTAAGAAAGACAACATGTAAGATAAATTTCAATTTTTAAGACAGACTTTCAGACTGAATAATTTAGTAAGTAGTTGGCCAGAAATGGTTCCTTCTTAGTGTTTATTGTCTGGAAGAAAAACAAATATAAACATTACTTGTTATTAACATTAACAAATAAAGAATATTAAGTAATCAAATCATTTACTTTAAAATATAATTGTATTTTAGAATTCCCTCCTGAATATTTAAATGCTAAATAAACCTTTCTAAGAAATTTGGTTATTGGCATATGAAATGATTACAAACTTACCAAAATTTATAGATATGAACATGCAAAGAATCCAGAGAACTTGATAATTTCAAAGTATCTGAGAAAGTAATGAAAATAAAGAGGGTAACTTCTCAAATAAATAAGCCTCCTTAAAAAAGAATACAGCATGCTCAGGATTTTAGATGAGAAAATAGAGGGCCAGTTCTCTCTCCTCTTCCCCAAAAGCCCTAAAGAATACACCTGTTTTTGCATCCTAAAAAGGAACAGCTACTCCTCCAAAACTGAGGCCCCTGTATGTTTTCTACACTTAAGAAATAACACTTTGGATGGGAATGGCTGGTGCGGGGAGGGTGGGGGGAGTCAATTGGGGAAAAAGAAGACATGTAAAACTTTAGACAATAAAAAAATATTGAAAAAAATAACACTTCGTTTCATTTTTAAAATTTAATCTTTATTGCTGAGATTATTACAGATGTCCCTCTTCCCGCCCACCCCCCATAGCTCCCCTCCATCTGGTTCCCACCCCACCCCTGGCCCTCACCACCCTATTGTCTGTGTCTATAGGTAATGCATATATGCATGTAAGATCTTTGTCTAATCTCTTCCTGCACCTTCCCACACCTCATTCCCTCTCAGAATCATCAGTCTGTTCCATTTCCATGCCCCTGATTCTATTCCATTCACCAGTTTATTCTGTACATCAGATTTTTTCTTCTTTAAAAAAATATATATTTTATTGATTTTTTACAAAGGAAGGGAGAGGGATAGAGAGGTAGAAACATCAATGAGAGAGAAACATCGATCAGCTGCCTCCTGCACACCCCCTACTGGGGATGTGCCTGCAACTAAGGTACATGCCCTTGACTGGAATCAAACCTGGGACCCTTCAGTCCACAGGCCGACGCTCTATCCACTGAGCCAAACTGGTTAGGGCACAGATATTTTTTATTCATTTGATTTTTAAATTCAATTGTTGATAGATATGTATTTGTTGCCATTTTGTTGTTCATATTTTTTATGTTTACTGTTTTCTTCTTCTTCCTCTTCTTAAAGAATACCTTTCAGCATTTCATATAATACTGGTTTGGTGGTGATGAACTCCTTTAGCTTTTTCTTGTCTGTGAAGCTCTTTATCTGACCTTCAATTCTAAATGATAGCTTTGCTGGGTAGAGTAATCTTGGTTGTAGGTTCTTGCTATTTATCACTTTGAATATTTCTTGCCACTCCCTTCTGGCCTGCATAGTTTCTGTTGAGAAATCAGCTGACAGTCGTATGGGTGCTCCCTTGTAGGTAACTAACTGTTTTTCTCTTGCTGCTTTTAAGATTCTCTCTTTGTCTTTTGCCCTTGGCATTTTAATTATGATGTGTCTTGGTGTGGTCCTCTTTGGGTTCCTCTTATTTGGGGTTCTCTGTGCTTCCTGGACTTGTAAGTCTATTTCTTTCACGAGGTAGGGGAAGTTTTCTGTCATTATTTATTCAAATAGGTTTCCAATATCTTGCTCTCTCTCTTCTTCAGGCACCCCCATAATGCGGATGTTGGTACACTTGAAGTTGTCCCAGAGGCTCCTTCCACTATCTTCATATTTTTGGAATCTTTTTGCTCTTCTGATTTGGTGTTTTTGCTTCCTCGAATTTCAAATCATTGATTTGATTCTCAGGATCTAGTCTACTATTGAATCCCTGTAGATTATTCTTTATTTCAGTCAGTGTATGCTTAATTTCTGATTGATCCTTTTCATTTTTTTTTTGGAATTTTCACTAAGATCCTTGAAAGTCTCACTAAGTTCCATGGAGGTTTCTAAAAGATTCTTGAGTAACCTTATAACCGTGGTTTTGAACTTTATATCCAGTAGTTTGCTTTCTTCCATTTCTGACGTTTCTTTGTGCATTTTGTTCGCTTCCCTGTGTTTGTTTCTATGTATTGAGTAGCTGCTATGTCTTCTTGAGTTGACAGAGTGGCCTTGTGTAGTAGGTGTCATATAGGACCCAGTGGCTCAGCCTCCCCAATCATCTGAGGTGGACACTCTTGGTGCACCCCTGTGTGGGCTGTGTGCACAGTCTTGTTGTAGTTGAGCCTTGATTGCTGTTGGTATCACTGAGAGAAATTAACCTCCAGACCAATTGGCTATGAGAACCAGCTGTGACTACAGTGGGAGAGGTGCTGTGCAGGAGACACCCTTATGGAGCAGGACTTGCTTCAGTGGGGCTTTGGTGCTCACTGAGTCTGCCCCTTGAGTGTGTCTCTTATGGATGTGAAGAGTTCTAATCTGGTATGGTCTTACACTGACCACTGGGTACACTGGCTCTTGGTCTTCAGGGAGGTGCAAAGTCAGCCACTGCCTGGGGCCACCCAACAGGAGCTACAGAGAGATTTGCAGGTTTCTCCTCTTTGTATTGGTTTGGAAGTGTCCAGACAAGGGCCAGCTGTGGAGCAAGGCAGGCTGGTTCTGGTGCCAGGTCTTGGGCCTTTTATTGATTGGTTTGGAGCTCCCTGACCCAGCTGCCACTTGACAGGTTTTTAGCATGAGAAAGGACAGACCATTCATATGCAAAAGCTGCTGTGCACAGCTTGGGTGGGGTTCTAAATTGGGTGGGGTGGGGCCCTAACCGGTTTGGCTCAGTGGATAGAGTGTCAGCCTGCAGATTCAAGGGTCCCAGGTTCGATGCTGGTCAAGGGCATGTACTTTGGTTGCGGGCACATCCCCAGTAGGGGGTGTGCAGGAGGCAGCTGATTGATGTTTTTCTCTTCATTGATGTTTCTCTCTCCCTCGCCCTTCCTCTGTAAAAAAATCAATAAAATATATTAAAAAAAATTGGGTGGGGTGGGGTCTCAGGGAATCACCAGGGCAAACTGAAATGGCTGCCAGTCAGCCCTGCACCGGGCAGGTCCCAGCACAGGAACAATGACCACTGGGAGAACCTCTGTCTGGAAGAAAGCCGCCCCCGAGTTCCTGCCCCGATGCCAGACAGTCCAGTTTCTCCTTGTATGTGTCTGGGTCCCCCAGAGCCTCACCTGGCACTGGAGCTCAGAGGAAGTGGGAGCTTGTACGTTCAGTTCCTGGTGCCGGCCTTTTAAGAGAAGCAGCTGGGTCTCCAGCAGCCTCTGTCACTCAGCCCCAATCCACACTGGTTTTTATAGTCCATAGTTCTTACTGCCCATAGGGACTTCTTTTCCCAGCTCTGGGATCCTGGGCTGGGTGTCTGGTGTGGGGCTGGGACCTCTAGCTCCCACAGAGGCGATCTCCTTCCAGATTAAAAAAGTGGCGCACGGGGGTGCAGGACCAGACTGTTCCGTCTCCACACCTCCTACCAGTCTGTGTGCTCTCTTCTTTACCTCTCTAGTTGTAATACTTCCATTCAGCCAGCTTTCTGGCGGTTCTAGGTGATGGTTGTTCTATATTTTAGTTGTAATTTTTATGTGGTTGTGGGAGGCAGCAGCTATAGGCGTTTACCTATGCTGCCATCTTGGTTCTCTCACTTTGTTTCATTTTAAAAAAACTTCCAGAGTGGTGTTTCTCTTCTTTAAAAAAATATTTTTATTTATTTCAGAGGAGAGATAGAAACATCAATGATGGGAGAGAATAATTGATCGGCTGCCTCCTACAAGCTCCATATTGGGGATCGAGCCGCAACCTGGGCATGTACCCTGACTTTCTGATTCATAGGTCGACGCTCAACCACTGAGCATACCAGCCCAGCCAGAGTGATATTTCTTAACTAAGTGGGCACATTCCAAACTTACTTTCCTCCTTTTAATGACAATCCCTGCCATGGAATGTTCACTGTTACTGATGGGAGGTATCTTACTCCTAAAGGGCTTGGGTAGAAAACCACTGTTCTAAGATTCAGGTACAATAAAACATTGGCTCCTATGGTCTGTATGTATCATGTAGAGAAGTCCAACTCCGATTTGTAAGAATTCCAGAAATTCAGATATTTGTAAAAATGTATCATTTTATTTGTACACTTAAAAAGTTGTACGCAGAAATTTATTCTGTAAAACTGGATGAATTGTCAGGGAAAAGGAAGGGTGTTACCTTTTATTGAATGCTCATTAATGAAGTTAAGAGAAATAAAACAAAAACAATAAAATGTTTAAAAAATTAAAGAACATTTTCCAGGTACAAATTTTATAAATACAAAACAAATTCACAAATTAACTCTGAATGCTAAATAAATATCTAGTTAATAAACTCAGACTTAATACCTCTAGCCAGCACTGGTCCAGCACTTCAAGGATATAAAATTAGATTCATTCATGTGTAGTGTTGAAAGAATGTGCTCATTAAAGATTTTTAGACATATACACTTTTTTTTTCTGTGCTATAAACAGAAGATTTATCTGTATAGATAAATCTCTCTTAATACCACATGTCTAAGAAAAGTCATCAATGACAAAATAAATCACAGGTGAAAAAATATTTTCCAAGATATTGGGACACATGAATGATCTCAAAATGTACAAAAACCTCTGTAAACCAGTACTGTATCCAATACAACTGTCAAACTTATCAGATACTGAACAAAACTGTAGCAAAGGAAATCTTTCCTACATTCTCCTGAGTGCTTAATATTAAAATTGAGAATATAGTGCAGGCCACACTTCAAAGTGGTCAATCAGTTGTTATTGCTTTATACATATATGTCTGCTTTGTAGCATGATTTAATATTCCATTTCACGAATAATTTGTTTTCCTCAAATATATCCTTTAGAAGGACAGTTAGATTCGTGACTTTTTTGTAGCTGGTGGAGTGCTAACTTGATCCACATTCCCAGGTGTGACGTGAAGTCCAAGTTTCTGAGCCTGAATATGGAAGAATGCTTGAAGCCTCGTTCCAGCTTTTGCTTCACTTGTGTTACGAGGGTTGTACTCAAAGCAGTTCGAAAACATTAACTCAATATCATCAATAAACTCAGCTGGAAAGAAAAAAACAAATGAGATCAGAATGAAAGTTTATAACGTCTAACTAAACCTCTTATTTGTATCATATCTAGAAATGTCATTAAGGAACAGAAGCCCACCTTTTTCTTTAGAAATTGAAAACAAGGTAGCAGAACTGAAGCTTAAAACTCTTTAACTACAAATACTTTAACACTGTTTTATTGAAACTATGCAATTAGGCATAACTGCACAGTTTCAGTAAATAACTTCTGTTAAGATCAGAGTCTATAAAATATCTTTAACTCACTTAAACCTTATCCATCTTTCATTTCCATATACATGGACAAGCATTTGAGAGATCTCTTGGGATACCATGTACACAATTACATTAATAGATCATAAAGGTAAAAAGAAAAATAGCCTCTACCTCTTTAATAAACAAAAAGATAGAGAAACATATAAATTACTTACATGCTAATTTATATTCACATTTGTTCACCTTTTCACGAATTATATTTAAGGCAATGGGTTTTTTGATGATGTCATAATAGTCGGGAACCTGTAAGATAATTCAAATATTATCTCTCCTATAGAACGTTTATCAGAGATAAGTGGTCAAATACATGAAGGTTTTGCACTGAAAAGCAACTGCATTCACTGCTGGATTCTATTATTTCATTAAAACCTTATAATACATTTCAGTCATTTAATGCGGTAGAAGCCTATTTGATACTATAAAAAGTTAATTTATTATGAAAAAATTATGGTTTTGTGTGCTTTCTCTGTCTCTCTCTCTATATATATACACTATACTTACATATATGTATCTATAAAATTTTTTTTAGCCTGGCCAGTGTGGGTCAGTGGTTGAGCATTAACCCATAAACCAGGAGGTCCCCAGTTCCATTCCCATCAGAGCACATGCCCAAGTTTGGGCTTGATTCCCAGTGGGGAGTGTGCAGGAGGCAGGTGATTGATGTTTCTATCTCTCTATCCCTCTCCATTCCTCTCTAAAATATCAATAAAAACTTATTAAAATATTTCTTTAATTAGTATTACTGCATTTGTAATAAAAACATGCATGCAACAAAACTTAATTCAGCACAAGACTACTCAGGAAAAATGAGTTAAGAGTGAAAATGAGTGCTGGCTGATACGGCCCAGTTGGTTGGGTGTTGTCCTATGTGCCAAAAGGTTGCCAGTTGAATTCCCAGTCAGGGCACATGCCTGGGTTGCAGGCTCGATCGCCAGCAGGGGGCATGTAAGAGGTAGCCAATCGATGTTTCCCTCTCACATCGACGTTTCTCTTTCTCTCCCCTCTTCTCTCTCTAAAAATCAATTTAAAAATATCTTAAAATATAGAGCCAAACTGAGATTAAATTTTATGAAATGCTATTCATTGTTAACTAATATTTTACATTCTTTAAAAAAAAATCTATGTAAATATTATTTGTTACTGAGCCAAGTGGTGCTCTTGATGTCAGATATGTTATTCTTCACTTCTGTCTGGTTCTGGTTAATGGTCTCTATTATACGCTGCTATAGTTCTCACTGAGTTCCTTGTCATTTGCATTAAGCTCCTTAAGCATCTTTATAACCATTACTTTGAGCTCTATGTCTGATAGGTTGCTTGCTTCCATTTCATTTAGTTCTTTAGAAAAAATAATTCCTTCTTTTCTTTCATTTGGGGGTTATTTCTTTGTCTCCCCATTTTAGCTGTCTCTGTGTATTTGCTTCTATGTTTTAGATAGAGTTGTTATGCCTCCCAGTCTTTGTGGGATGGCCTTATGTAGAAAGTGTCGAGGGGCCCAGTGGTGCAGTCTCTTTGTATGCCTGAGCTGGATGCTCTAGGAATGCCCCTTGTATACATTATTTGGGCTCTCCCGTTATAATAGGTCCCATTTGTGGGAGGGATCACCTCTGACTCGCTGCCAGTGAGGTTCAACCCGTACATCGTTGTGCCAGCTATTATATAGGTGCTGACAGAACAGAATAAGACATAACAGGACCAAACCAAAAACACCACAAAAGTTAAGCTACTCAATGCAACAACAGGAAATATGAGTCACTGTCTTTTTCTAGCCCTGGGCAACCTGATTGAGGTCCAAGAGGTTGAGGCCCCTAATAGTCCAGCGAGTGTGGACTCCTTAGCCCAGAGGCTGAGTCTGCCTTGAGTCTCCTATCTGGATTGTACCTGTTCTGAGCTGTACTCCCTTCCCCCACAGAGCTGGTCCCGCAGGTATCAGCTGCAGGCCTGCAAGGTCCCACTGGCTTCCCCTTAGCTGCGCAGTATGGGTGGTATCTGTGGCAGGTGCACGGGGTCTGGGAGATGCCTTGGGGATGCCCGTGGGTTCAGGCATGGGACATGGCTACTCTGGGTGGAGGCAAGGTTGGGGGCCTCGCTGCTGCTGCTACCTGCAGCCTCCTCCCAAGGAGGGCCTTGAAAACCCTTCAAGATGGTGTGGTTTCCAAGCACGAGCCCCGCCTGGGGATTGTCTGTGGCAGTAGCAGGGACTCTTTGGCCAGGAAAACCTGAGCCACTGCCACTGAGACTCCTGTGAGATCGATCTCTCTCCCCACTTCCCCCATCCAGTCCTGTCGTCTGCCATGTTGGAATAAAGCCTTTACATTCTTGCTCTAGAAATCTCAAAGTAGAAGTCTGATGATGTCACTTTTTCATTCAGAAACCATCACCTAACACTGATAAGTGAGACACTTTATACTCTAATTGTGTCTAGCTAATCTGCTCCATTCAAACTACCCATCATTCCCCATATTCTCATTTCTGGGTCTTTAACTTATCATCCCTCTTTCTTTCTGAAATTCCCTTATTCCAGTTCTCACTGTTGAAATGCCACATTACTTCAATGACCAGACTTCAAGCAGTTCTGCCGTTCCCTCCCTCTGAAGTGCTCAAATCAATCTCCTTTTCTTCTCTATTTCTGAAAGACCATTATATAACTTTTATTATCCTATATAATAAAAGCCTAATATGCAAATCGACCAAATGGTGGAATAATCAGTGGAATGATAGGTCGCTATGACGTGCACTGACCACCAGGGGCAAATGCTCAACACAGGAGCTGCCTCCAGCCCGCAGGCCCCAGGCCAGCCAAGGTGGGTGCCAGCAGGGTCCCCCTGATCACCCCGCCAGTTGCCCCATAGATCGGCCCTGAGTGCTGGCCAGGCCTAGAGACCCTACCCATGCACAAATTTCGTGCATTGGGCCTCTAGTAATACTATAACACTGTCCTATCTCTACTATAGCATATCACATCACTAGCATATCACATCGTGCGTGCGCGCGCGCGCACACACACACACACACACACACACACACACACACAGTTGACTCTTGAACAATGTGAGGGTTAGAGGTGTTGAGCGACCACACAGTCAAAAATCTGTGTATAACTTTTGACTCCCCCAAAACATAACTACTAACAACCTACTGTTGATCAGAAACCTTACCAATAACATAAATAATTAACATATATTTTACATGTTATATGTATTATATATTATATTTTTACAGTAAAGTAAGCTAGAGAAAAGAAAATGTTATCAAAAAATCATAAGGATTATACATTTAGAGTACTATACATATTTATCAATACCATAATTTTACATAATCTATTTATGAGTCACCTGTCAGTATCTACATCAATATTATTTTATATGATACAAAACACTGTAGATGTTATACATACTACTAACACTAGACATCAAATACAAAAAAATATGAACAAGAAATTCATCTGTTTACAGGTATAATGATTCATTTATTGATAACAAAGAAGCAGCAATATGATTACTTTATGATAGCCTAGTGCAGTTGTCGGCAAACTGCGGCTCGTGAGCCACATGCGGCTCTTTGGCCCCTTGAGTGTGGCTCTTTCACAAAATACCACGGCCTGGGCGAGTCTATTTTGAAGAAGTGGTGTTAGAAGAAGTTTAAAAAATTTGGCTCTCAAAAGAAATTTCAATCGTTGTACTGTTGATATTTGGCTCTGTTGACTAATGAGTTTGCCGACTCTTGCAGCACCAACTCCAATCCCTTAGTTAGGTTAGGCCAGTGGTCGGCAAACTCATTAGTCAACAGAGCCAAATATCAACAGTACAATGATTGAAATTTCTTTTGAGAGCCAAATTTTTTAAACTTAAACTTCTTCTAACACCACTTCTTCAAAATAGACTTGCCCAGGCCATGGTATTTTGTGGAAGAGCCACACTCAAGGGGCCAAAGAGCCCCATGTGGCTCACGAGCCACGGTTTGCTGACCACTGGGTTAGGCCATTTCTGTTATTTAAGAATACCTATTTTTAAAATCAATGTTTCTCATACTGTGGTCTCTGGACCAGCACCATCAGCATCATCTGGTAATTTGTCATTAATGCAAACGGTTGGGCATCAAGATTTCTGGGTAGGGCCCAGTAATCTGTGTTTTAGCAAGTCCTCCAGGTGAGTCTAGTATATGTTGAATTTTGAGAACTACTGCTTTATATAATAGAAATACCAACAATGGTATTCAGTTGATTAACTCTATTCATATTCATTACCTTGAATAAAAACATTGAGGTTATTTCAACACAGTCATCATTTATAAAAATCAGTCACAGGGCCCTGGCTGAGTTGCTAAGTTGGTTAGAGCATCATCCCGATACACCAAAGTTGTGGGTTTGATCCCTGGTCAGGGCATATACAAGAATCAACCAACGAATGGATAAATATATGGAACAAAAAAATGATGTTTCTCTCTTTCTCTCTCAAAATCAATAAATAAAAATAACTAAAGAAAAAAGAATCAGTTACAGTTAGAAAGGACTGAGGAGACTATGCTGTCTAACTCCATTTTTTAAAATATAGAGACCAACTGTTCAAGTGTTTAAAAAAATGCAGTGATTAAAAGGTGTTTGGACTATCTCAAAACTGTCATGCAAACTAAATAATGTACAGGAATACATTTTATAAAGTTTAAAAATATTACCTGGATTTTAGAAACGAGTTTCAAAAAAGGCCAGCTGTCATCATGCCGTACCAATTCTACAACAAGTTGTTCAAAAGCAGACAATTCATGAACTCCTCCCTGTCGGCCTGAACTTCTTCGATTCAGTGTCACAGGAGATGATTCTAAATAAATAATTAAATTAATTTTAGGTGATGACAAAGCAAAATATTTGATCACTACAAGCTAAACAGGGCCTATAAATACAAACTAAATTCAAACAAAATGACATCATACACTGAGATGTTAAACTAACTTCCATTTTGAGATATGAAAATCTGGACCTTTTTGATCTCAAAAATTTCAAATAGCATTGAAAATTCAGTGGGAACAGATTGAAAAAATGAGTGTAATACAAAAGAAAATTCTAGAACACAAAGTATGTGGATTTTTTACTGTTTTATCAAAAATACGTTTTCAACTAAAATAAAATAACAGTAAGCAATTCTACAGTATTTCCTAAAACATATCAATTGGAAAGTTGCCTCTTCAGATCTAGAAACTAGGCCTCTTTAAACCTTAATTTTATATGGAGAATTGTCTTAAAGCAAGATGCTTTCTCATAAAATCTAAGTATATACCTAAATTGAAATCTAAAGTATATGAATTAGTAGAAAAAGGTAGTAGTATAGTCTACATATGAATTCAGGTGTTTAAATTCTCTACTTAAATGTAAATCCACATATTTCCTCTTTATTTGTCCTTAGAAACAGGACAGTGATTTCACAAATCAATTAATAACACAAATTTTTTTCAGCGGTGTTTTTGAATAAAAATAGTTCAGGTTTACTAGTTTGAAGTTCAGATTCAGGGAAAGGCAAAACAGATAAAGGGATAAAAAAGCTAAATTAGATTTTGGTGCAAAGTTACCTGCTACTTCCTCCCTCTCCCCAAAACCTGACAACATGTAGACTAATTATAACCCATTTTTCACCAATAAATTCTTTACTCCTGTTATTGTTCGAATAATGCAATACAACCTTCTACATAATTCTTCAAAGGATAATAGCATTTTTTGTTTCACTTCATTTTTTGAAAATAGTTTTATTACCACTGACATTAAAGAAAAAAGATAAGATTAAATAAAGAGATTATTATATGGATAAATATTACTATAAACAACAATTATTAGAATTAGACAGATTGTGATCACTCTAATAATATTACTGCCCCCAACTCTCTACCACCCCAAATTCAGTATATCAGATAGGAACCTTAACAAATAACCTAATGTAGCTTGTTTAGATGATAATGAGTATGTGTGTTTTAAGGAGGAAAAGGTGGAAGAGAATGAAATGTGTCATAATGTGGTATATTGAGACTGTTCAAGTATTGGCCAAGTCTCTCTACTAGCAAATTTCTCACAACTACCCTGCTATACTAGTAGAAATACTAGTAATATAGTTTACCTTTATTCTCCAATTAGCTGCCCCTTCAATGAATATTATGCTTCAGGGAAGGTTGCACCCTAAAAACTTTGTATATCTTAGTGACAGCCCTTAAAAAATGATCCAAAGTATCCCAACATTTAATCTTTCCAAATTATTCCATTTTCTTAGGTAAGAATAGTTTAAATTAGACTTCTTCATACCTGCAGATTGTCTTTTCCTGCCTCTTCTCTTGGATTCGCTATCTTGGAGAGAAAGTTTTGAAGCAACATTTAGAGATCCTGACTGTCCACTTGACTTTGTGGCAATGATTCTGAAGTTAGGCAAGTTAGGGCTATTTTCTGGTGTATTATTAGCACTTGTCCTGCCTCTGCGTCTTCTACGAGGACTAAGTAGTTCCACAAATACATCTGCTTGCAATGGACCATGACTCTGGCGAGTAGAACGACTGGCAATTCTTAAAGATTTAGTTTCTGTAGGAGGAGCAGACTTTATTTTCCTTAGGCTTCTACTAGTAGTTTTAGAAGAAACAGATGTTTTGGGAGTACTCTGCTGACTCCTTGAAGTATATCTTCTAGGATCTTGTTGGCCACGACTCGAAAAAGAAGAGTTAAGTCTCCCTCTTGTTTTAATTGGCAATCTAACTTGTGGTCTTCCTCGTTTTGGTGGGCTATAAATATTGTTAAAAAACACAATTATTATATAGAGCAATATGAACGTACAATTATTTCTATTCCCCTTGTTTTAGTATTCAGCCAATAAGTTCTACATATTACTTTCCTATATTAATGAGACTTACCTTATGCTCAATTCTTTAAACTTGGAGCTAACAAATTGTTATGGGAATCTAAAATGTGCTTTCATATATTTCTTTGTAATCAGAGAATATTTATTATTTTCTTAGTGATTTCAGGATATCATCATGAAAATCAAATTCTAAATTGTGATAAACTATAATAAAATCTACAGGAGGACCAATAAATAGACTTAATCATGTTGATTAAAGAGTGATGAGCTAATCTTAAGATGCAAATCTTTTGTCTTGTATTATCACTTTTCATTACCACAGTTTCGGCCAATAGCTGCCATTAAAGTAAGCCTTAAACCTGTTGTTCCTGAATACCAATCAAGAATCTCTTTGCCATCCTCTGATTCTACTGGAAAATACAAAACTAGATTCAATCTTTTAATTGCCTTTAAGTTGTAGACAAGGATGAAAAAACTCCATTAAGCCTCCATTTATTCATCTTTCCATATACCCAGACTTCCAGTTTACCTAAAACATTTCCAAGAAGTTTCCAAATTCTTTATCATCTTTATGCTTAACACAATACTACCCTTGTAAGCCACAGGGAATATGGCTCCTGCTAGTTGGAGATATTTAAAAAACAATTTGTGCCTGGCCAGTGTGGCTCAGTAGTTGAGCATCGACCTATGAATCAGGAGGTCATGGTTCGATTCTTGGTCAGGGCACATGCCTGGGTTGCCTGCTTGAGCCTCAGTGGGGGGCATGCAGGAGGATCAATGATTGTCTCTCATCATTGATGTTTCTGTCTCTCTCTCCCTCTCCCTTCCTCTCTGAAATCAATAAAAATATATTAAAAAAAACAATCCCCCACTCAAACAAAACAAAACAAAAAACTACTTGTTCCCTGGCTGGTGTGGCTCCCTTGGCTGGAGCATCATCCTGTACACCAGTAAGTGGTGGATTTGATTCCCGGTCAGGGCACATACCCAGGTTGCAGATTTGATCCCCTGTGGGAATGCATGCAGGAAGCAATTGATCAATGTGTTTCTCTCACATGGATGTTTCTCTCTCTCTTGCCCCTTTCTCTCTAAAAAAAATCAATAAAATCTTAAACAACAACTTGTCTGAAACTGATGGGGTAGTTCTCTCAATCTCCTTGGACAGTGGCCTTTTTGTACTTTGTTAGTTCTAGGTTGCCCTTGTTTCACATTCACTTTCCTGATCCTGATTCCACATGAATGGTGTTCAAATATTAAAAATAAATATAATGTGCTTCTGGCATCTCTCTCTTTCTCAGTCTCATTCTCTCTATAGACTGCCAAGATCAACCAAAATTTGGGTATAGAGGCATTGAGAAGCTGCATCTATCTTCATTTATGAATATCCTCTGGACTGTTTGTTTGCTACTTTAAACATAAAATTAAGTAAAATCAACCTTGAGGTGAGTCTGATTGCATTCCTGTCCAAACTTGAATTCATACTTGATTTTATGATCTGGCAAAGTTCACAAAGCTACTATACTCCCTTGGGAAAAATTCGAATGTTTATAATACATAAAGCAAGGGTAACGTCAAACTACTATATTACTTTACATACTAGTTTTGTTTTTTTAATACATTTTAATATTTTATTGATTTTTTACAGAGAGGAAGGGAGAGGGATAGAGAGTTAGAAACATCGATGAGAGAGAAACATCGATCAGCCGCCTCCTGCACACCCACTACTGGGGATGTACCCGCAACCAAGGTACATGCCCTTGACCGGAATCAAACCTGGGGCCTTTCAGTCCACAGACCGACGCTCTATCCAGTGAGCCAAACCGGTCAGGGCCATACTCGTTTTTAAAAAAAATGATGGACCCCAACCACTCCATTTGTACTTGAGTAGAGAGATTGTCTAGTTAAGACTCATGAACCCTCCATTTTTATTGCATGTTAGGACTTACCTGATTTCTTCCTCTTCTTGGGAGTCATCTTCATCTTGTTCTATCTCATACTCTTCCTCCTCACTTTGACCCTCTTCATAGTCACCATCAACTTCATCATCTTCACCTTCCATACTGTCTTCCATCTCTTCATCACTTTCCAAGGATGGTCTCTGTCTAGAGGAGAGTCTTCTAGAACGTTGCTTTGGCCGACACTCTGGACAAAACCAATCTCCTTCAGGCACAGTCTGAAAAGTCACACAATATTCATTAACCATCTGTCATTCAAAATCTCAATGTTTCAATTATAAAATGAGAATTAGAAAAAGAAAAAATACCTTGAGCTTTGGTCGAACACAGTAAGTATGATGACCCCGATCACAGCCATCACAAAGTACCATGTTTTCAGCATCACCTTTCTTTCGGCAGATCTTACAACGAGCATTCAATATAGACTTAGACCATATCACACTTCGATCCAAGGTGGAGAGGTGAAGAAAGACTTGGGATAGACTAGCAGAAGAAAGAAGTGACTCTCTCCAACGGTCCAGGACTGTTTTATAAGAACGCCCACTGTCACTGGCATCTTAAATGAAAATGGAAAGTGATTAAAATTTCTTGGCTAATCTTAGACATCTCCTAGAACTATTTTCTTGGTAAGTTTAAACAGGATAAATTTTACAGTTCTTGTAAGACCTAACAAAAATATCATGTTAATATTAAAAACAAAAACCTCAGTTAAAGAAAATACTTGTTGAATCACATCTTATTTATGTTAAATCTGTACATCAAATGGTTGGGGATTTCAACAGTTAAAAAAATAACTTAGGCAATGTGTTCTCATCTAATCTTTGTAGTAAATCTTGATGTAATTTAGAAAATTAGCTAGCCCGGCCTACGTGGCTCAGCAGTTGAGTGTTGACCTATGAACCAGGAGTTCATGGTTTGATTCTGGTCAGGGCATATGCCTGTGTTGCGGGCTCCATCCCGAGTAGGAGGCATGCAGGAGGCAGTGATCAGTGATTCTCTTTCATCATTGATGTTTCTATCTCTCTCTCCCTCTCCTTTCTTCTCTAAAGTCAATAAAAATGTATTTAAAAAAATTAAAAAAAACCTGGCTAAATAAGGTTACAAGTCAGCTACTATTTATTTAACTCAAGGATGTTACTTCCTCATTTTCAGATAAAAGACTGCTCTCAATTAAATATCTATCATATATGAAGTTTCTTTTGAGGTGATAAAAATGTTCTAAAAATAGATAGCAACGGATGGCTGTACAGTTGTGAATATACTAAAAACCACTGAATTGTACTTAAAAGAATGCTTTTAAAAAATGTATGTTTATTGATTTCAGAGAGGAAGGGAGAGGGAGAGACAGAAACATCAGTGATGAGAGAGAATCATTGATTGGCTGCCTCTGGCATGCCCCTCACTGAGGATCGAGCCCGCAACGCAGGCATGTGCCCCAACTGGGAATCAAACCATGACCTCCTAGTTCATAGGTCAATACTCAACCACTGAGCCATGCTAGCTGGGCAGGATAAATTTTAGTTATGTGAATTATATCTCAATATGGCTGTTATTGAAAAATACCAATTATGTATAAATGCCAACTATATTGTCTTCTATCTCTAAGAAAATATTATTTTTAAAGTGAAATAAATAAAAAATGTTAATACCCCCCAAAATGAACTTTCAGTACCAATATTTATATAGAAACATTTGGAACCTTCTGTCATTAACAAATCATCCCTTTGTCTTCTGGGCTAAAAAATGTATTAAGAATCATTTGATGCCATTAATCTAGCCAGTCTATTGTTTTACAATGGCATGTGTTTTCCAACTTTAATTCATCTTCAATATTGCTACTACCTTAGTTTTCCTAAGACATCATACTTAATTACGAAGGGCCTACCACATCATGTGAAAATTTGCAAGGTATATAAAACTCCATACATAGTTTGGTCCTATCACGCCATATTTCCTATTCTTATCCTCAAATAAAACCTTTGGGCAGTAGCATAATGGTTAAGAGCATGTGGAACTCCAGAGTCAGTCTGCCTTGAGGTGAGTACTAGCTCCCTCCTATGTGAGGTCGGGCAAGTTACTTAACCCTTTTATCCCTCAGGTTCTTCAACAGTACTATGTGGATAGTATCTTCCTCTGAGGGCAGTTGGGAAGATTAAACTAGATCTGTGGTCGGCAAACTGCGGCTCGTGAGCCACATGTGGCTCTTTGGCCCCTTGAGTGTGGCTCTTCCACAAAATACCACGGCCTGGGTGAGTCTATTTTGAAGAAGTGGTGTTAGAAGAAGTTTTAAGTTTAAAAAAATTGGCTTTCAAAAGAAATTTCAATCGTTGTACTGTTGATATTTGGCTCTGTTGACTAATGAGTTTGCCAACCACTGAACTAGATAATATACTTAAGACTTGTAAACTGACTGTCACAGAGTAAATACTATTATCATTATTCCTGCATTATATTGTTCCTCCTATGTGCAGCACTTTAGAAGACAGGAAACAAATCTATTCTATGGTCCATACCTTTAAGAAATTTTTAATATAGTTGGGAGTGTGAAGATATACACAATGAGTTCAAGTCATAAAACAACAGACCTATCAAACACTAGTGAGTCTTGAGCTCCCGTGTCACTCTGGGGCAGGGTGAGAAAACAGGACATGAAACCTAGGGCCCACCCAATGTAGTAAGTCCCCTCTAAAAAGCTAGGACTCCAAAAGGCTATACTTTTAACGTGGAGAGGATAGCACAAAGAAAGAAAGAACGAGCAAGGAAATCTTCTCATTGGACATTGGGGTTGGGTAGAAAAGAGAAATAAAGATACCCTAAGAAGCCCAGTTGATCTGGTTGAGTGTCGACCTATGAAGCAGGTCACAGTTTGATTCCCAGTCAGGGCATATGCCGGAGTTGTGGGCTCGATCCCCAGGTGGAAGGTGTGCAGGAGGCAGCCGATCAATGTTTCTCTCTCATCACTGATATTTCTCTCTCTCTCCCCCACTCTCCCTTCCTCTCTGAAAAAAAAAAAAAAAAAAAAAAAAAGATACTCTAAGAATATGTATCTATAAGCAGAGCCTGACCAGGTTTAAAACTTGAAAAACCACAAGCTAAGATTTTACAGTGGTTCAGGGTTGGTAGTGATCTTAGGTGAATGGTAGAAACAAGTACAAATCTTTGCAAATTTTCTCTGAAGAAATATCCATAAAGTTCTGAGGAATGAGAGCTAATAGTCAAAACCCACAAAGCTATACAGAAACAAAACACTGTAAGTAAGAGCCAGAAGAATCTGACCCATAAAGACTTGAGATATTAGAATTACAAACAGAATATAAAATAGCTGTATAATATGTTTTAAGAAATAAACATTTGAAAACATGAGTAAATAAGCAGTTTGAAAAAGTACCAGAACTTCTACAAATACGAGATTAATCACTCAATGGGAGAGGAAAAAATGGATGGTTCTAATGTCTCCTCAGACAAAGCTAAAGAGAAATATTAGTAAGGTGGGAAAAATGCAATACAGTTCATTTGACTTATTTCTACCCTCTCATTTTGTGCTTTCTTTTAAAAAATGTTTTAAAATTGATTTTTAGAGAGAGCGAAAGAGAGATAGAAACATCAATGATGAGAATCATTGATCCTATGCTCATGAATGCCCCCCTCCTGGGGATCGAGCCCACAACCCGGGCATGTGCCCTGATGTGGAATTGAACCGGGACCTCCTGGTGCATGGGTCGACACTCAACAACTGAGCCACACGAGCCAGGCTCATATTGTGCTTTCTATTTATCTTGGTTTTTGATAGAAGGCTTCATGAAAAGTCTAGCCTGAGCGGGACATCCAAGGAAGGCGACAATAAAAACTGCTAATTCAAAGATCTTGAAGAAATCTTTCTGGATAAATCAGAATGCACTGTTATCGGTAATGGCAAGAAATAAGCTTGCAGAGGCCAATATGGAAGAGTTGAAGAAAAAGACAAATTATGAATATATTTTGAAACCTTGAAAATTAGTTTGAATGGTTTTTATTTAAGTTATTTAAGGGTATTGTTTTTTTAAATTAATCTTTATTGTTGAGATTATTACAGATGTCCCTCGTTCCCCCCCCCCCCCCCAATGTTCCCCTCCATCCGGTTCCCACCGTACCCCAGGCCCTCGCCACCCTATTGTCTGTGTCCATAGGTACTGCATACATACATATAAGATCTTTGTCTAATCTCTTTCTGCACCCCCCCCTCACATACTTCCTTCTGAGAATCATAAGTCTGTTCCATTTCCATGCCCCTGATTCTATTCCATTCACCAGTTTATTCTGTACATCAGATTGTTTTTATTCATTTGATTTTTAGTTTCAATTGTTGATAGATATGTATTTGTTGCCACTTTGTTGTTCGTATTTTTTATCTTTACTGTTTTCTTTTTCTTCCTCTTCTTAAAGAATACCCTTCAGCATTTCATATAATACTGGTTTGGTGGTGATGAACTCCTTTAGCTTTTTCTTCTCTGTGAGGCTCTTTATCTGACCTGCAATTCTAAATGATAGCTTTGCTGGGTAGAGTAATCTTGGTTGTAGGTTCTTGCTATTCATCACTTTGGGAATATTTCTTGCCACTCCCTTCTGGCCTGCATAGTTTCTGTTGAGAAATCAGCTGACAATCGTATGGGCACTCCCTTGTAGGTAACTACCTGTTTTTCTTTTGCTGCTTTTAAGATTCTCTTTTTGTCTTTTGCCCTTGGCATTTTAATTATGATGTGTCTTGGTGTGGTCCTCTTTGGGTTCCTCTTATTTGGGGTTCTCTGTGCTTCCTGGACTTGTAAGTCTATTTCTTTCACGAGGTAGGGGAAGTTTTCTGTCATTATTTCAAATAAGTTTTCAGTATCTTGCTCTCTCTCTTCCTCTGGCATCCCCATAATGGGAATGTTGGTGTACTTGAAGTTATCCCAGAGACTCCTTCCACTATCTTCATATTTTTGGAATATTTTTTTTCTTTTTGCTCTTCTGGTTGGGTGTTTTTTGCTTCCTTGTATTTCAAATCATTGATTTGATTCTCGGGATCCTCTAGTCTACTGTTGAATCCCTGTATATTATTCTTTATTTCAGTCAGCGTATGCTTAATTTCTATATGCTTAATTTCTCACTGGTCCTTTCCCATTTTTTTGGCATTCTCACTAAGATCCTTGAAAGTCTCACTAAGTCCCTTGGAGGTTTCTAGAAGATTCTTGAGTAACCTTTTAACTGTGGTTTTGGACTCTATATCCAGTAGTTTCTTTCCATTTCTTTTAATTGTGACATGTTTGTCTCCGCATTTTGGCTGCTTCCCTATGTTTGTTTCAATGTACTGGGTAGCTGCTAAGTCTCCTTGAGTTGATAGAGTGGCCTTGTGTGGTAGCTTATCTATAGGTCCCAGTGGCTCAGCCTCCCTAATTACCTGAGGTGGACACTTTTGGTGCACCCCTTTGTGGGCTGTGTGCACAGTCTTGTTGTAGTTGAGCCTTGATTGCTGTTGGTGTCACTGGGAGGAATTGACCTCCAGGCCAATTGGCTGTGAGAACCAGCTGTGACTACAGTGGGAGAGCTACTGTGCAGGAGACACCCTTATGGAGCAGGACTTGCTTCAGTGGGGCTTTGGTGCTCACTGAGTCTTCCCCTTGAGTGTGTCTCTTATGGATGTGAAGAGTTCTAATCTGGTATGGTCTTACACTGACCACTGGGTACACTGGCTCTTGGTCTTCAGGGAGGTGCAAAGTCAGCCACTGCCTGGGGCCACCCAACAGGAGCTACAGAGAGATTTGCAGATTTCTCCTCTTTGTATTTTTGGAAGTGCCCTGATGAGGCCCAGCTGTGAAGAAAGGCAGGCTGGTTCTGGTGCTGGGTCTTGGGCCTTTTTTTGAGAGGTTTGGGGCTTCCTGACCCAGCTGCAGCTTGTTTGACAGTTTTAGCCTGAGAAAGGACAGACCATTCATATGCAAAAGCTGCTGTGCACAGCTTGGGTGGGGTTGTAAATTGGGTAGGGCAGGGTCTCAGGGAATTACCAGGGTGAAGCAAACAGAAATGGCTGCCAGTCAGCCTTGTACCTGGGAGGTCCCAGCACGGAAACAAAGACCACTGGGAGCACCTCCATCTGGAAGAAAGCCGCCCCCAAGTTCCTGCCCCGATGCCAGACAGTCCAGTTTCTCCCCCTATGTGCCTCACTCTTTCGGGGAACCTCCACAGAGGCGATTTCCCTCCCAGTTAAAAAAGTGGCACACCCTGGTGCTGGAACAGCCTGTTCCGCGTCTCCGCACCTCCTACTAGTCTCAGTGTGCTTTCTTCTTTCCCTCTTTAGTTATAGGACTTCCGCTTAGCCAGCTTTCCAGCGGTTCTGTATGATAGTTGTTCTGTATTTTAGTTATAATTCTGATGTGGTTGTGGGAAGCAGCAAGTATAGGCATTTACCTATGCCGCTATATTGGTTCTATCAAATGGTTTTTATTTTTAACTCAAATGTTGGTGAAACACTGGGTTTTGATCAAAGAGGTGCTTTAAGAAAATTAAACAAGCTCAAGGTCCTATTTTTATCCCACCTACTCCTAACTACTTTCAACTATTCTAAATATAAAATAAATATAAATGGTTATCTACATTTTTCTATAGCATTCAAACAAGGGTAAACACAGTAATATACAATTGATTCAATTTTCCTCTTAATTGTTTATCTTCGGTCTTGCTTCTTCTTCAGTTATACAATAACGCTCATAGGCAGAAACGTCTTGTTTTTCTCTTGTCTTTCATTATGCTAGCATAGACACATTCCTCAAGAAATTACTAAATGAAAGTATTTAACTAACATACAATGTTGTTGGAGTCATATGATCAACTATTACACTGAGAGATTTTATACTGTTAACTGCCACTTTAGGAGATCCAAACAACAAACACTCCTAACCTGTAAAACCTGCATTCCATACCTCTTCAATCTTTTTACTAATATCTAAGTATACTAAGATTCACCAATGTTAACATTTTAAAAACACACTTAGAAGAGTTTGATTAGCCGAGGTGTGAAATGTAGAAAGGAAAATATTAGGAAGATGATAGTCCCTTCCAAAATATCAGAACCAAGGTTTTCCTTCAAAAGCTAAATAAGCAAACCAGTATTCAGCAATACAGGAAGTAAAGTCATAATTATTTAAAAAAGGCAAAGTTCTTTAAAAAGTTAACTAGATTGATCTTCCTCTCTCTTTGGTCCTTTATTTTTCTACCTCCTTTTTGATCTTTATTAATTTCTATGTTACCTAATTTCAAATTGATCAAGTTAGTTTGAAGATTTTTTTCATAGCTTAAGGGTTTAACCATAAGCATGATTTTATAAATAATATAATTATTAACCTAAATGATTTTCACAAATCTTATATAAATTAATTGAAATATGATGATATTCCCAAGCATAGTTTTGTCTATGTGATTAATCCCTAGAGTAAAAAGGACATATTAGGGAAGGTAGAATATAAGTAGAATTTTTATTTCTTATTTGCTTCCTTAAGAAATTCAAATAGCCGGGCTGGCATGTCTCAGTGGTTGAGTGTTAGTGGACCCATGAACCAGGAGGTCATGGTTCGATTCGTGGTCAGGGCACATGCCTGGGGTGTGGGCTCAATCTCTGCTGTAGGGCATGCAGGAGACAGCCGATCAATGATTCTTTCTCATCACTGATGTTTCTATCTTCCCTTTTCCCTTCCTCTCTGAAATCAATTAAAAAAAAATATATATATATATCAAGAAACTGAAATAATATCTGAAGCTAAACTGGGAAAATTCCTACTATAGTTAATTTGCTATGTTGAAAAATTATCAAGAATGGAAAGTTTTTATACTCTACTCAAATATTCATAAAGTGGAACCCCCTTTTCTCTCCCAAATGATATTATTCCCTTGCTCCAAATATTCAGGCTATCTTAAAACCCATTGCTACCTCCATTTCCTGTTGTCCCATTCAAAACAAACCCCTCAAAGACAAACATAAAGAGCTACAGACATCAGTTTTACTATTAACTTTTTAGGGGACAGCAAATGGTAACATCCATATGATAAATGACCAATATCTGGCTTTGACCAACATATACCACAAAAATAAGTAAGGTAAGTTGACCTTTTTAATTTTATTTACCAGAGGCCCAGTGCATGAAATTCGTGCACTGGTAGGGTCCCTAGTGGCTGCCAGCTGCCGGCCTGGTACTCCCTCCCTTCCCCCAGCTGGCCCCGCCACCTGGTCGAAATCCCAGGCGAGGGGACAATTTGCATACTATGCTTTTATTATATAGGATTTTAAAATTCCAAATTAAAATTGTTTTTAAAATATCTTTTGGGATGAAATGAATGTTCTAATACTGCCATATACAAACCAGCATTTAAGAACTTTATAGCTCTAAAATAGCTACCAGATATATGTTGCAACATCTGATTTTTTTCCTCTTGAACTTATAAAATTTAACTGATAAAAATTTCGGAAGTATAAAAATCAGCAGAATTGTATTTTATCCCTTGCCCCTTTTGGAATCATAGGATTAATGAGTAGTAGTAGCATCTTACATTTATAAGAGCTACATAATTTACAGATAACTTTTAATTGAAATTTTAACTGAAGTAATTACAGCTTCAATATGTGGTTGAAGTAATTACAGCTTCAATATGTGGTTGTACAGAGAGACCCCCTTGTACATGTAATTTGATTTAGCCAGAAAATATTGAGAAATACTGAAAACTGGGAAATAACAGTGATATAATAAATACAAACTCTGATCTCTTTGTGAGCTGTGATCATATGTATTTTATTTCTTACAAATGTTACTTTCAACGTGAAAAGTGTGTTATTAAGCTCATGGTAGAATTATCAATTTATAAAAAATATGAGTAAGTTTATCAGAACAATGAGATACTGGCCAGAAGCTCTTCAACTTAAAAATAGACACTTCACAAATATATTCACATTATGAAATTGATCTGATAGCACCATCTGTTTATAAAACTTTATTCTTACTACTCAACTAGTAATAATCAACAAAATGTTAAAAGATTTCGTCTATTCAAGTTGCTTTTTAGATAGGAGACCAAAAAGATATGGTTTTAAAGAATTGTTTCTTCTAGTACCTATTATTGAGACATAAACTATCTCAAGCCCTAGCTGGTTTGGATCAGTGGATAGAGCGTTGGCCTTCGGACTGAAGGGTCCCGGGCTTGATTCCAGTCAAGGGCACATGCCCGGACTGCAGGCTCGATCCCCAGTAGGGGGTGTCCAGGAGACAGCCAACCCATGATTCTCTCTCATCATTGATGTTTCTCTCTCTCTCCCTCTCTCTTCCTCTCTGAAATCAGTAAATATATTTTAAAAAATCTATCTCGATATGATGAATTGTAAGTTAATTCAACATTTCAGAGAGACCACAGGGAAGTAGAGTATGACAGAAAATTGGTTTGAAACTTGAAACACATTTTTCTAAAGACATAATGGTTATGTTCCTTAATTACTAGTCCCTGAAAGCGTATTAATTTCATAAATTGCTGACACATGATCCAGATAGTATTATTTCTATGATCCTAATAATAAATTATAGAACATTTCCTCATCTATGTACCATTTAATACCTGGTATTTCTTTTTTTAAAAGAAAATTTTTATTGACTTTAGAGAGGAAGGGAGAGGGAGAGAGAGATAGAAACATCAATGATGAGAAAGAATCTTTGATTGGCTGATCCTGCATGCCCCTAACTGGGGATTGAGGCCACAACCTGGGTATGTGCCCTGACTGGGAATCAAACCGTGACCTCCTGGTTCATGGGTCGACTGATGCTCAACCACTGAGGCACACTGGCCGGGCAACATTTGGTATTTCTGACCTAGCACTTCTCATATAGTGTTCAGTTTAGTGATTCACATTATTAAAATATACCCTTAATGGTGGAAATTTAAGTAGCTTGGGGTTCTGTTTTTAAAAAATAACAAAAAATTTATGTACAATCTTTGATTCTTCAGAGTCTGGCTAATCATAGGTTGTGGTAATCTTACTTCTGATTAAGGTTTCACAAAAGAAGATATTGACAGAAATAGTTAAAAAGACATTTATTAAATGACAAATACCTAGAATAAAATTTTAAAAATAGTATTTAAGAATTATTTTAAAAATAAATCTCACCTGAAAGAATTCATGTATTAAAATGAAAATAAAATCACAAATTTTTCAAATCAATTAATTTCATTATGTTAGCCAATGAAGTTTTATTAATTAAGGGGCAATTTCAAAATAATTTAAAAGATAACTAATATTTTGAATTAAAAACAGATACTTACCAAGTGGAGCTTTGAGAAAACGCCGCTCAATGCCCTGCTCTATTTGAAAGAGTGCCATTGCCAGATAATGAACCACGTTGCTCACTGATTGTGGTGTGTTTGCATTCGTTGAGGCAGTACTTGGAGTTTCTGTTTTTATGCCCCAAAGTCTACAATTAAAACAATGAAGAGTTTATGGTACTTAAAAACACTATTAGGTGATACTTGAGTACACTCATTCATCCAAATGCTTGCTTACACCTTTGTAAGAAATAGTTTCCTCAACCTCAAGGAGCTCTAATAAAATAGTAGGAAAGGGAGATATATACATGAATCAAGAGCTAAACAATATATCATTAATGAAGGGGTCTGAGGGCAAATATTTGGAGGAGGGGAGATGATGAGACAAGGCAAAGGGAAAAGGCTTTAAAGAGGTGACATTGTGTTGGCCCTTAAAGGATAAGTATTTCAGGCAGCTTATCTCTATTTCTCTTGCTTTAACTTTTACTGGGTAGGACTATATAGCTGTCTCCTAACTACTTAAGATTAGTCTCCAATCTTAATCCCTTTGCAATAAATCTCCATGCTGCAGCTAAAATGGTCATTTAAAAGGACAAACCCATTCACTCAAAGCCTTTGGTTTACCGTCTTCCCTCCCAATATCACATCTTCCCCATATTTAGGTCTGAGGTTTGGATTTACTTCTTCTAGCATTTTCTTTGCTGCTTTCCATGTTCTACCAAGACAAAGAGCCCTCCTATGAACTACATTTGCACTGGGTATTTACTTCACCCTGTTCCATAATTACTAGCTTAATGTCTTTCTACCATTTCCTTCTACACAATAAACTCCTTAAAGGAAGATACTATAGAAAATAACTCCAAAAAAGTAAAAGTATCTATCTATTGATATAGAGGTACAGGTTCTGATTATTAGTTCAAATAATATTTAAGTTTACCACAATTTACTATATTTTCATACAGAAAAAAAAGGAAGTGTAGAATTACTTTCTGAAATTAATAAAAACATTAAGTTTAGATTTTTAGAAACTTGGGTAAATTATCTTTTTAAAAAATAAACAAACTTTAATGTGGGAATTTCCAGGAACCTTTTATTTTATGTATTTAAAAATATATAGTTATATTGATTTCAGAGAGGAAGGAAGTGGGACAGAGAAACATATATGATGAGAGAGAATCATTGATTGGCTGCCTCTTGAACACCCCTTACTGGAGATCGAAGTCGGCAATGTAGGCATGTGCCCTGACCAGGAATTGAACCTGGTTCATAGGTTGAAACTCAACCACTGAGCCACTCTGGCTGAGCTAAATTATTATCTTAGGTTGTCTTTTGGTTGCATCAGTACAAAGTCGAATAACAAGTGCCTGAGGTTTAAGCAAAATCATCATTTCAGTGGTTATAAGTATTACAGTCCTCACAATAAGGTTTTAAAACAATTTTTTTTGAAGAAAAAGAAATATTTACATTAGAAAAAACATAAGAGTGGCAAGGAAAAGTGATGGTTACTTTAAAAAATTCTTTTTGTACCTGTCTTTTACTATGACCTTTGCTTGCTCATCAATTTCTATGTCTTCAACATTTTCATTCACAGTTTTAATTATCCCATTTTCCTTGTTTTCTTCAATTAACAGCTCATACCGTCCATTTTCTAATGCTGATCTCCAGATGTGTCGATCTGTAACCTGTAACAAATCTCAAATTACTAACCCTGAAAACTGGCATATGTTGTTTCTAAGGAGTATGAGTTTTAATGTACATATGAAAAACTCATGAATGTTCTAGAACAGATTGTGAATCAAAAAGGGATCTAAAAATAAGATTACTAAGTGGTCAAAATGAAATTCATATTATTCACAGATGGAAGCTTTAGTACCTTACTCTCTATATAGGAAAATCATAAACAATTCTAAGATTGGTCACCTGATAGTAGCAAAAAAGTGACAGATGATAGCAAAGCAATGAATAGAACACACATATCAAACATGAATTACTTACAGATTTTAAAAAGGTAACAAAGAAACCAATAAACAAACCAGACTCAGCAGAGCAGGCAGGAGCTGGTCAAGGAAGAAGAAAATATCCTTACACATTTCAACATCTTGGATGAAAATACCATATAACAGATATTTTAAAAATACTAAAAATTAATGTTAAAAAAGGTCAATTATGGTCACTAAATTCGGTGTAAGAAAGCTGATAGTCATATAGCATAATTAAGAAAGATTTATATCCACACATAAACATTTTGATACAGGGGAATAATAGACTTAGTTTTTATAAAAAATATATCACTGTTATTCAAAACACACATGGGTTGCCTGTATCAAAGAAATGAACAAATATGACCAAAATTCTGGTAATTTGATAAACTAAAAATGGGAACAGGTACAAACCTTTATTGCTCCTAATGTTCCTTGGTAGATTCTGTCTTCAATATCCAAAAGAAAATCTCTCAGCCTCAATTCAAGCTGCCTCTCTGCAGACATCTGAGTTGGATCATATGCATTGGAAGCTTTTCCCCGAGAATATGTAGGTTTGCTATCAATTTGAGGTTTGTCTGAAATAGTTATCCAATACTTTATTATGATTTCCTTATTAAAAATATAATCACCCCATGTAACTGTTATGATCATGAGATAATGGATATCAAAACCCTTAGTAAATCCTCAAGTGCAATAAAAAAAAGGAGAGGGGGAGAAAATGTTTGCATATTGTATATCTGAAAAGGAACTTGAATCTAGGATATACATAAAAAACTCATAATAAAAAGACAATTAATCCAATTAAAAATGGTCAAATGATCTGAATAGACTTTTCTTTAAGGAAGATACATAAATGGCCAATAAGACCATGATATAATGCTCTACATCAATACTCATTCAGGAAATGAATGTCGAAAACAAAAAGTATCACTTCACTATAGGATGGCTAGAATAAAAAAGTCAGATAATAACAAGTGTTGGCAAAGATGTGGAAAAATCATAACCCTCATACTCTGTTGGCAGAAATATAAAATGGTGTAGGCACTTTGGGAAACAGTTTGGTACGTCCTCAAATGATTAAACAGAATTACCATATGGCCCAGTAATTTCACTCATAGGTATATATACCCATGAGAAATGAAAACATGTGTCAACACAAAAACTTGTATGCAAATGCTTATAGTAGCATTATTTAAAATAGCCAAGAGATGGAAACAATAGAAATGTCCATCAGCTAACATATGGATAAAAAAAAGAAAAGTGGTATACAATGTAACATTATTTGGCCATAAAAAGGAATGAAATGCTGATACATGCTACTACTTAGGTGAATCTTGAAAACATTATGCTAAGTGAAAGAAGTCAGCCACAAAAGACCATATGTTACATAATGCCATTCATATAAAATATTCAGACAGGGATTTTATAGAGACAGAAAATAAATTTGTGGTTGCTTAGGTCTATTGGGTGGGGGGTAGTAGCTAAAGCGTATGGTGTTTCTTTATAAGGTGATGAAATGTTCTAAAATTAACCATGTGATGATGGTTGCGTACGTCGGTCAATATACTATACAACCACCGAACTGAATATTTTTAATGGGTGAATTGTATGGTGTATGAATTAAATCTAATAAAGCTGTTAAAAAAAGAATCGTGAGCTACAGTTTTTAATCCTGAAGAGAACTGAAGTAGTGATGGTTACTCTGGTTTGTTTTGCTCAGTGGTTAGAGTGTTGGCCTGTGGACCAAAGGGTCAAGGGCACATACTTCGGTTTTGGGTTTACTCCCCACCCCTGGTCTTGGTGTATGCAGGAGGCAACCAACCCATGTGTCTCTCATGTCTATGTTTCTCTCTCTCTCCCTCCCCCACTTCTATTCCCTTCCACTCTGTCTGAAAATCAATGGGAAAAATATTCTCGGGTGAGGATTAAAAAAAAATAAAAATAAAGTAGTGATGGTAATATGCCCCCAAATTTAAGAGTACACTATCTAGAGAATCTCATTTAGAAATATGAAAAATTATACCTAGCCTTGGCCAGGTGGCTCAGTTGATTGGAGCATGTTGCAGGTTTGATTCTCGGTCAGGGCACATACCTAGGTTTTAGGTTCGATCCTCAGTCGGGGCACATACAGGAGGCGGCCGATCAATGTTTCTCACATCAATGTTTCTCTCTCTCTCTCTCTCTTTCTCTCCCCCTCCCCCCAATAAAAACATATCCTTGGGTGAGGATTAAAAAAACAGAACAAAAACAAAAATTTATATCTAAAAATGTTTTACTGCTTTTACAAATGAAACCCAGTGGAATCTAGAGAACCTTGTTTCCCTAACTCGCAAACACGTTCAAACTGATAGCATGGTCCAAATGAAAGATAAGGTGTTTTAATATAGCTCTAATAATTTGAAAAATGTTTAATCCTGAATCAGAGTTTTATGGGGAGAGAAAAATAAAGGCAATAGTTTTCACTGAAAATTTACCTGAAAAATGGAATTTCTCTTCAGAAAAACGGGCTAGCTGTGCACATATTCTGCTTTTCTCTTGTAACAGAGTTTCTTTTAAGGCGCTTTCTCTGTGTCCTCTGGAATTAAGAGCTTCGATAAGCTGGTCTAGCTGCTCACAAGAACTGTAAAAGCACCACCGATTTGGCTTCTGCACTGGTTTTGGCAGTTGCACAGAATCATCACATGGATCTTGGTCAATGTTGGAGGTAGATTCAGACATGAAAGACTCTCCAGTTTTAGTGGATACCTGAGCATTTTGAAACTGTACATTATTCTGAAATGATGAAGGTCTAGGCAACAGCATGTCTTCAGTGAGACCAGAATAATCCTCTTCAATAAACAATCCAGGAATAGAAGGGAAAATCCAATATCGCCTATACATTCGGTCACGTCCCAAGGGAAAGATATTGGTGCATGCTATGGCACTTTGGATTTTTTCTAAGAGCTCTTTCTCTTTTTGTTGGTGTTCCTGTTTTAAAGCTTCTTCCTCATCAGCAGTAAGAGGCTCTCTTGTTAAACAGTTGATCTCTTCTTGTCTTGTAAATTCTTTAAATGCATTTTGTCCCCTTTTCCCTAGAGTTGAAGTAACATTTGATCACCATCCTATTTTAAACTTTCATTAGAAAAATAAGATAAAAGGCTACCTCAAGTTACTATGTGCTATGGACTGAAATATATGCCCCAAAATTCATAGGTTGCAATCCTAAATCCCTATTCTACTGCTTCTGGAAATAGGTCCTTTAAGGAAATAATTAAGGTGAAATGAGGTCCCAAGGGTGGGAGCCTTATAGGAAGAGAGACCAGAGCATTCTCGTTCTTCACTATGAGTAGGGAGGAAAGGCTGTGTGAGGACACAGTAAGAAAGTGCTATCCTATAAACTGGGGAGAGAAGCCTCACCCAACCCTGCTTGCACTTTGATCTTGTACTTCTAGCCTCCAGGACTGTGAGAAAATAAATTCCTGTTGTTTAAGCCACCTGGTCTGTGGTATTTTGTTATGGCAGCACTAACAGACTAATACACTATGTTAATAAGAAATTGGTACAGTTAAATATAAAAAGACACACAAATATCTGTGATATCTATAACTGGAAAGTCTGGTAGAATCTGTTATTCTGCAATATATATTCAGTCCTTCCTCTAAGGCAGGCATAAGCAAACTACTTTTAAAAAGGGCTAGATAATAAATATTTTAAGCTTTATGGGCCATACTGTTTCTATCACAGCTACTCAACTCTGCCATTGCAACATGAAAGCAACCACAGTCATTATGTAAATGAATGAGCATGGCTGTGTTCATTAAAACTTTATTTATGATCACTGAAATCTGAATTTCACATGTTAAAAAAATGTTCTTTTTTTAAAAACAGAGGGCAGAGTAAATTTGGCCAATGGGCTGTAATTTACTAACCACTGTATTCAAGTAAGGGAACCCTTAACTTTCAGTTGGGTACCCAGCAAGCCAAAGGAAGGACAACATTTCCCAGACCCTCTCTCCCCAGTAGGCATGACTTCTGGTGAAATAAATGGGGAACAGAAGCATTACATGTAACTTCAGAGTCGTGCTTCTCTTTCTTTTTCCCCTCTTCCAACTAGCCAAAATGGAGACATGATGATAAATGCTTTTTGAACATGAGGATAGAAGCACCAAGATAAAAGAACCTGAATTCCTGGTAACCTGCCTGGCATTAATAATGTATTGAAGAACTGAACTTAACCTCCTATTCCAGTCACTGTCAAATTACTTAAATGGTTGGGGAGTGTGTTTTTTTCTACTTTTCTTTTCCTTGAAAGAGTTTGTATAAAATTGGAATTATTTGCTGGCAGAATTCACCTATAAAATTGTCCAGGACTGATGTTTTCTTTGTTGGAAGACTTTTAAAACTAATTCTAAATCTTTAATGGTTTAGAACCATTCATATAATCCATTAATCCATTTTTATAATTTACATTATTCAATTTATTGCCATAAAATTGGACAAAGAAAATCAATTTCAAAAAAGGTTTGTCTAGCCCCGCTGGCGTGGCTCAGTGGTTGAGCGTCACACCTATGAACCAGGAGGTCACTGGTTTGATTCCCAGTCAGGGCACATGCATGGGTTGTGGGCTCAATCCCCAGTGTCGGGCGTGCAGGAGGCAGCCGATCAATGATTCTCATCTCATTGATGTTTCTATCTCTCCCTCTCCCTTCCTCTCTGAAATCAATAAAAATATATATTAAGAAAAGGTTTGTCTAGTTTGTGTCTTTTTCAAAGAATAAACTTTTGGCTTTGTTGTTCTTTTCTATTATAGTCTTATATTAATTTCTACTCATATCTGTTGTTTCCTTGTATTTGGGGTGATTATTCTATTTTCTACTTCTAACTTCTTAAATAAATGCATACCTCAATTTGCCTTTCTTGATTCCTAATATGCATTAAATCTATAAATGTTCATCAAAGCAGAGGGACTACATCAAACAAATGTTAACATGCAGCATTGATTAATTTAAAATATTTTCTAGTTTCCATTATGGTTTCTCCTTTGATACATTGCTTGAAAATATGTTTTAAAACGCTCATCATATGAGGTTTTTGTTTTGAATTTCTAAATCAATTGGACTGCAATCAGAAAATATAACCTCCATGATACAGGAAATTTTCTGTAATAATAACTGTTTAGAAAATAATGTAGAAAAAAATAGCATCCAAATTATAGGCACAGAATAAACTTAAGGATTAAGTTGTCAAATGAAGATGGTTAAAGACCCTCAGAAGTAATTTGTATCAATAACTTTCAAAAAATGTATTTCCTTTGATCCAGAAGTTTATGAAATTATTTTAAGGCAGCAGAGATTTCCATTCTCAGAAATATGACAATTACAAGCATTATTGATCTTTGTATCTCCATTAACTAAGAGGCATTCAATGAATGTTGAATGGGTACATTATAGAAAAATCATTTAACAAAAAACTCAACAAAACTCACTGACTAACCAAAAGTAGAAGTTATGAGAAACTGACCTATTAAAGAGATAGGTATATTGAAGTATAAATGAAGACCTAATCATAAATATACTAATGTAACTTCATAACCATTTTATAACAAAATGGTTACAGCTATGAGTTGGGCACTAAAAAACAAACATACCTTGGAATCACAAATGGAAGTAATCTAACACATATGTCAGAATAGCTGAATTAACAAAGTGCCTTATCAATTAAAAACAAGTAAGCATGTCCATAAGAAATTTCTGTATTACCCCTTCTGCTTCTTTTATGTGATCCTGGGTCATCTTCATCTTCAGTGACTGTATCTTGATCTAGTTCCTTTTGCTCTATTTCTTTGCTGTCAGTGCTAGTATCAAAATCTTCTCTTTCTTCCTCCCTTCAGGATAAAAACAAAGTTTATATTCATTAGTGAATATATAATTCCATTCATAAAATACTTATTACCTGTCTACAAAGTGTGCTTATGAAGTAGTAGACAAGATGACACAGAGTTTATAGACTTGTAAAGAAAACATAAACCATTGTTAAAATATGTAGTAAGTACTAAAAAAGGTGTTGTGGAAGCATTTAAAGGAGAACCAGATCTAGTCTCAGGGATCAAGAAAGGCTTGCTTGAAGAAGTGACATTTAAACTGAAAGACTAAAAACAACACAAAACAAAACAAAACAAAAAAAACCGGAAAGACTACAGAGACTGAGGAGTGAGGTGGCAGGAAAAAAAATCTCCATTTCTAGTAGAGGTGATAATATGTGCAAAGGCTGAAGGGAACAGGAAAGAGCATATAATTTCAAGAATGTAAAACAACAAAAAGAGAAAAAAAGAATGTAAAACAAAAAGAAGTAATACAAGATATGGGTAAGAAAAAGGCAGGGTTAGATCATACTACATCTTATAGGCATTATTCAAAAATCAATGGTAAAAAAAGAGAGAGAAAAAGCAATGGTGAAAAGGTAGAAGAGTTTAGTAAAGGGAAATGATATGACTAGAAAAGCACTTTGGTTGCTACATGGAAAATTATCTGGCAGAATAGAAGAGGGGAGACCAATAAAGTGGCCACTATAATAGTCTAGGTAGTTGGCTGGGAGGTGATGGTGGCTCAGAGTAGAAAGTAGATAAATAGTGGAGGAGAAAGGTAGACAAATTTCAGATATAAGTAGGCAGAATGAACACTATATGGATGTTTTGTCTAATCCACTCTACTGTTCAAATTAAAACTAAAATTGTATGAACTTTGAAATAAATTCCATTTATGTTCTATATGCAAAGCGAGGTTTGTAAACTCAAATATATTCAGAAGCGAGAGAGATAATGTATGAGTAAGGCTAAATGAATATAAAATATGAAGCTGTGGGGTCTATAACATGTTTATTTTCTTGAAAGACAAAAACCCATGATCATATCAATAGACGGGGAAAAAGCATTCAACAAAATCTAATACCCAATTTTGATAAAAACTCTCAACAAAGTGGGAATAGAGGGAGCATATCTCAACATGATAAAGGCCATATATGACAAACCTACAGTGAACATTATACTCAACAGGCAAAAACTAAAACCATTTCCCCTAAGAACAAGAACAAGCAGGTATGTCTGCTTTCACCACTCTTATTCAACATAGTACTGAAGTCCTAGCCACAGCGATCAGACATGGAAGAAATAAAAAGCATATAAATTGGAAAGGAGGAAGTAAAACTGTCATTAATCGCAGATGACATGATATTGTACATAGAAAATTCTACAGACTCCCCCCAAAACTACTAGGTTTAATATATGAATTTGGCAATGTAGCAGGATACAAAACCAACACCCCAAAATCAATGGCTTTTTTATACAACAATAAATTCTCAGAAAGGTAAACTAAAACAAGCAATCTCATTTACCATTGCAACAAAAAAAATTAAAATACTTAGGAATAAACTTAACCAAGGAGGCAAAAGACCTGTACTCCGAAAACTACAGGACGTTGGAAAAAAGAGATAAAAGAAGATATAAACAAGTGGAAGAATATACTGTGTTCATGGATTGGTAGAATCAACATCATTAAAATGTCCATATTACCCAAGGCAATCTACAGATTCAATGCAATCCCTATTAAAATACCAACAGCATATTTCACAGGTCTAGAACAAATACTCCAAAAATGTATATGGAACCAAAAAAGAACCCAAATAGCTGCAACAATCTTGAGAAAGAAGAACAAAGTTGGAGGAATCACAATATCAGATTTCAAGTTATACTACGAAGTCACCATAATCAAAACTGCCTGGTACTGGCATAAGAGCAGGCATATAGATCAATGGAACAGAACAGAGAACCCAGAAATCAACCCAAGCCATTATGCTCATTTAATATTTGACAAAGGAGGCAAGAGCATACAATGGAGTCAAGACAGTCTCTTCAATAAATGATGTTGGGAAAATTGGACAGATACATGTTTATTTTCTTTTAAAAAAACCTGAGGTATCACAAGAAAAAAAATTTGTAACTATGTGAGGTGATTAATATTAATTAAACTTACTGTGGTAATAATGTAACAATACTATATGCATATATTAAATCATTTTGTTGTACACATTAAACTAATATAATGCTACATGTCAGTTATCCTATCTAATAAAGAGGGAATATGTTACTTGACTCTCACACCGTCGCAAAGATGGCGGCGCCCACCGCCAATAAGGAGTATGCTAATTGACTGCCCCACCCTCAAAGATGGCAGCGCCTGTAGACAATAAGGAGGGAATATGCTAATTGACTTCCATGCCCTCAAAGATGGCGACACCCACAGCCACAAGATGGTGGCGCCCAGTTCCCTCAGCCCCACTGGGGCAGCAGGCGCGCAGCAAGGCCGGGCCCGTGCGCCTGCTTCCAGAGTCCCCCAGTCCCCTCAGGCCCGCAGCCGCCCAGGGCCGGCCCGAGGCACAGGCAAGCTTCAGATGGCAGCTGCCCAGCCACCCAGGGCCACCCGAGGCTCAGGTAACCAGGGCCGGCCAAGGCTTGTGCTGCCAGCAGTAGCAGCAGCAGAGGTGTGATGGGGCGTCGCTTTCCCCTGATTGCCAGGTCACCTCTCGCCCCTGAGGGCTCCCAGACTGTGAAAGGGGGCAGGCCGGGCTGAGGAACCCCCACTCCAGTGCATTATTTTCATGCACTGGGCCTCTAGTATTTTAATATAACTGGAAAAAGTTTATAAACTATAAAAAAATTGAGCTATAATTCACATACCATAAAAATCACATTTTTAAAGTGCAGGATTCACTGGTTTTAGTATATTCACATGGTTGTACAATCATTACCCTGATTTAATTCCAAAACATTTTCATCATCTCCAAAGACAAACCCTATAGTAATCACTTTCCATTTTCTCTTCCCCACTCCCCCTAGTAACCACTCATCTACTTTCTGCTATGAATTTGTCTATTCTGGAGTTTTCACATAAATACAATCATACACTAAATGGCATATTAGGATTAGCTTATTTCACCTGCATTACATTTTCAAATTTCATCAACACTGTAGCATGTAACAGAGTTCTATTCCTTTTTATTGCTGAACTAGAGGCCCAGTGCATGAAATTCATGCACAGGTAGGGTCCCTAGGCCTGGCCGGTGATCAAGGCCCATCAAGTTCCCCTGCCTCCTCCTTCCCTAGCCACCCGAGCTGCCACTGCGCAGTTCCCCCCACCTCCTCTTTCCCTTCCTCCCTCAGCACCCCACCGCCGCTGGTCGCCCGCCATGTTCTGCACCATCCCCTGGTGGTCAGTGCATGTCATAGTGAGTGATCAAACTCTTATTCTCCGTTGAACTCCAGAGGGGACGCTTTACCTATTAGCCTTTTGTATATAAAGATAACATTTGCTGTATGGATATACCACAGAAGGGATATATCATTTTAATTATATATCATTTGTCATCAATTGATAGACATTTGGGTTGTAACCATTTTTTGGCTATTAAGAATAATGTTGCTATGCCCTGGCCAGTGTGGCTCAGTTGGTTGAGCATCGTCCCATGCACTGAGAGGTTGATGGTTTGATTTCCAGTCAGGGCACATACCCTGTGCCAGAGGCAACCAATCAATGTGTCTCCCTCACTCTCTCTCCCTCCCCCCTTCCTCTCTCTAAATGGGAGGGAGGGAGGGTGAGAGAGAGAGAAACATTGATGTGAGAGAGACACATCGATTGGTTGACTCCTGAACATACACTGACTGGGGTGGGGATCAACATGCAAGCCAGGTACGTACTCTTGACCAGGAATTGAACCCAAGACTCTTTGGTGTGCAGGCCAACACTAAATACTGAGCCATGCTAGCCAGGGCAAGAGTTCCAATTTTTTCCACTTTCTTACCAACACTTGTTATTGTCTCTCATTTGGATTATAGCCATCCTAGTGAGTGGCAAGAATATCTCATCGTGATTTTGATAGACATTTCCCTACTGACTAATGATGCTGAGCATCTTTTCATGGGCTTCTTATGTATCTTATTTGGAGAAATGCCTATTCAAATCCTTTGTCAATTTTTTAATTGGGTTGTCTTTTTATTGTTGAGTTGTATGAGTACTTATCTATTCTGGATATTAGACCACTATCAAATATATGATTTGCAAATATTTTTTTCCCATTCACTGGATTGTCTTTTTTACTTTCTTTTTAAAACCTCACCTGAGGATATGCTTTTCATTGATTCTAGAGGGGGTCTGGGGGGAAGAGAGAGGAAGAGAGAGAGAGAGAGAAAGAGAGAGAGAGAGAGAGAGAGAGAGAGAAGCATCCATGTGAGAAACATCCATGTGAGAGAGAAACATCGATCAGTTGCCTTCTATTCGTGCCCTGACCGGAGTTCAAACCCATAGTCTAGGTATGTGTCCTGACTGAGAAAATTAAACCCAAGACCCTTTGGTGCTCTGGACAACATTCTAACCAATTGAGCCACACCAGCCAGGGCTCTATTCACTTTCTTGACAGTGTTCTTTAAAGTAATAAAAGTTTTTAATTTTGATGAAGTCCAAGTATCTATTTTTTCTTTGGTTGCTTGTGCTTAAGGTGTCATATCTATTAACTTTCTTAAGGCATCCAAATTCAATTGATGGACATATAAAATATAGCCATTTCAAGTTTGTGACCTATGATCTTCAGGCTTAATAGGTATTTTTTACATGTAAGTATAATCAAGTCAGTACTAATTTTGTAACACTGAGATTTTTAAAACATTCCTTGCAGATTTTGTAAATAAAAAATTAGTTCTGCTAAATTTTATTATGGTTTGGCATCTACAATATGGAAAAATTCCCACTTGTCTTCATAACCAATCTTCATCCCAAATATTTTATGCAATAAAATACTTAGGTAGTCACTAAATTACCTAAGGTGCTTTCATCCTTTCTCTATACCTTCTATCAAAACCTCCAATCTCATCCCTAATCCTCAACAGGCTCAGAGAAGCCCTGTGAAACACAGTGTACAACTGTGATGATGTTGGTGGTAGAGTGGGGGGCTTACTACTATTGCTAGAAATATATTACTGATTAAAAATAGCTTATTAAAAGTTTTCTGGGAAATTATAATTAATAATATTATTTCTATGAGAAGATGAGAAATGAGCTTCAGATTCCCTGGAAGTACTTTTTTTTGGTTAATTTTCACCTGAGGATATTTTTCCATTGATTCTTTAGAGAGAGTGGAAGGGAGGGGGAGAGACAGAGAGAGAGAGAAACATCGATGTGTTTCGTTGCCTCAACCAGGGCTGAGGGGTGAGCCACCAGGGCCAGAGATAAAACCTGCAACCGAGGTATGTGCCCTTGACCAGAATTGAACCCCAGACCCTTCAGTCCATAGGCCAATGCTCTATCAACTGAGCCGAACTAATGAGGGCCCTGGAAGTACTTTTAAACACAACGCATGGACTGATACCATTTTGGTCTCAACCTTTTGCTCACAGATGTAACAATAAATTTGTAATTCTTAAAAAAAAAACAAAAAACACACACACACAAAATAAGACCAAGATGGCGGCATAGGTAAACGCCTGTACTCACTGCCTCCCACAACCACATCAAAATTACACCTAAAATACAAAACCACCATCATCCAGACCCACCGGAAAGCTGGCTGAATGGAAGTCCTACAACTAGAGAAGTAAAGAAGAAAGCACACCAAGACTGGTAGGAGGTGCGGAGGCACGGACGGCTGGTCTGGCACCGACGTGTACCGCTTTTTTAGTTGGGAGGGACATGGTTTCTGTGGAGGCCAGAGGCTGCCCAGAGGAGCAAGGGAACGCAGCCCCACACCAGCCCCCTAGCCCAGGCTTCCAGTGCTGGGAAGAGAAGTCCTCGTAACTACGGCTGTAAAAACCAGTGTGGATTGGGGCTCAGTGACAGAGGCTGCTGGAGACCTAGCTGTTCCTCTTAAAAGGCCAGCACCACGAACTCAACCTACAAGGTTCTGCTTTCTCTGAGCTCCAGCATCAGGGTGAGGCTTTGGGGGACACAGACACATATGAGGAGGAAGTGGACTGTCTGGCATTGGGGCAGGAACTCGGGGGCGGCTTTCTCCCAGAAGGAGGTGCTCCCTGGGCTAACTGGCAGCCATTTTTGTCTGCTCTGCCCTGGTGATCACCTGAGACCCTGCCCCACCTAATTTACAACCCCAACAAAGCTGTATGCAGTGGCTTTTGCATATGAATAGCCTGTCCTTGCTCAGGCTAAAATCTGTCAAACAAGCTGCAGCTGGGTCAGGAAGCCCCAAACCTCTCAATAAAAGGCCCAAGACCCAGCACCAGAACCAGCCTGCCTTGCTCCACAGCTGGGCCTCATCTGGGCACTTGCAAACCTGATACAAAGAGGAGGAATCTGTAGATCTCTCTGTAGCTCCTGCTGGATGGCCCCAGGCAGTGGCTGACTTTGCACCTCCCTGAAGACCAAGAGCCAGTGTACACAGTGGTCAGTGTGAGACCATACCAGATTACAACTTTTCAAATCCATAAGAGACACATTCAAGGGGCAGACTCAGTGAGCACCATAGCCCCACTGAAGCAAGTCCTGCTCCATAGAGGTGTCTCCTGCACAGCAGTTCTCCCACTGTAGACACAACTGGTCCTCACAGCCAATTGGCCTGGAGGTCAATTCCTCCCAGTGACACCAACAGCAATCAAGGCTCAACTACAACAAGACTATGCTTATAGCCCACAAAGGGATGCACCTAGAGTGCCTAGCTCAGGTGACTGGGGAGGCTGAGCCACTGGGCCTTATAGGACACCTACTACACAAGGCCATGCTACCAACTTCAAGAGACATAGCAGCTCTAACCAATACACAGAAACAAACACAGGGAAGCAGCCATAATGTAGAGACAAAGAAGCATGTCATAAATGAAAGAAATAGAAGGAAGCAAACTACTAGATATAGAGTTCAAAACCACATTTATAAGGTTACTCAAGAGTCTTCTACAAACCTCCAAGGGACTTAGTGAGACCTTTTAAGGATCTCAGTGAGAATGCCAAAAAAAATGGAAAAGGACTAGTCAGAAATTAAGCATACACTGACTGAAATAAAGAATAATATACAGGGATTCAACAGTAGACTAGAGGATCCCGAGAATCAAATCAATGATTTGAAATACAAGGAAGCAAAAAACATCCAACCGGAAGAGCAAAAAGAAAAAAGATTCCAAAAATATGAAGATAGTGTAAGGAGCCTCTGGGACAACTTCAAGCGTACCAACATCCACTTTATGGGGGTTCCAGAGGAAGAGAGAGAGCAAGATATTGGAAACTTATTTGAAGAAATAATGACAGAAAACTTCCCCTACCTGGTGAAAGAAATAGACTTACAAGTCCAGGAAGCACAGAGAACCCCAAACAAGAGGAACCCAAAGAGGACCACACCAAGACACATCATAATTAAAATGCCACGGGCTAAAGACAAAGAGAGAATCTTAAAAGCAGAAAGAGAAAAGCAGTTAGTTACCTACAAGGGAGTGCCCACACAACTGTCAGCTGATTTCTCAACAGAAACTATGCAGGCCAGAAGGGAGGGGCAAGAAATATTCCCAAAGTGATGAATAGCAAGGACCCACAACCAAGATTACTCTACCCAGCAAAACTATCCTTTTGAAGTTCAGATAAAGAGCTTCACAGACAAGAAAAAGCTAAAGGAGTTCATCACCACCAAACCAGTATTATATGAAACGTTGAAGGGTATTCTTTAAGAAGAGGAAGAAGAAGAAAAGAGTAAAGATAAAAAAAATATGAACAAAGTGGCAACAAATACATACCTACCAATAATTGAATCTAAAAATCAAAATAAACGAATAAGAAATCTAATGAACAGAATAAACTGGTGAATAAAATAGAATCAGAGGCATGGAAATGGAACAGACTGACGACGCTCAGGGTTGAGGGGGTCAGGAAGGCGGGAAGAGATTAAAAAAAGATCTTATATGCATTACCTATGGACTCAGACAATTAGGGTGGCGAAGGCCTGGGGTGGGACGGGAACCAGGTGGAGGGGGGCAATGGGGAAAAAGAGAGGGACTTATGTAATAATCTCAACAATATAAGATAAAACACACACACACAAAAGAAAACCACACAACACGTATACTTGAGGGCTGTCTATACTATGTAACTTTCATAGGCTCACAACACAATTATTGTATCTATAGTATACTAGTTTTCTAAAAATTCTGAAAGCATTTTAGAGTTCAAGGTGCTGATTTTTATTCTTTATGGAAAGCAAGATGAACAGTGTAATTCAAACCATACCCAACTGACATATCTGCAGCTGAATTTCTTTGTTCATCTTCCTTCAGTTTTTCTTGTTTCTCTTTCATTTTTTGTTCTTGCTCCTTAAGTTTTTCTGCCTTCCTTTTACGAATTCTAAAAGTAAAAAAAAATAAAATAAAATTATAGTCTATCAGATGTTTTTAACTTTTAGCATCTTGCCATTAATCATTAAATTAGTCATCCAAACGTTATCACAAAACCATAATGTAGCAATCCATTTATAACCTCTTAGTGAAGCCAGAAAACATCAGTGTGAGCCAATGTCACATTATAGCCCAATGTGAAATACGGTTCTAGATGCAAAAAAAATAAATAGCTTTCATTAGAACAACTGACAATAATTGTCTCTACCTAGCAGCTGCTTCTTCCCGTTCTTTTCGGTGTTGTTCTGCTTTTAACTCCCGGAACTCCTGCTTGGCCTGTCGTAATATATCAACATAATCTTCAATAAAATCCCTAGTAGAAACTAGGGTCAGTAGTTTCCCACAGAGAGCATGAAGTATCTTCATTTTTTCTCCTGTAAAAAATTGGTCAATAATTTCTGTATTATCAATGACAAAAAAGGAATTATGTTTGAAAAATTTTAATTTGTGGCTCAATGTGAAAATGTTTAAAAAGAATAGCGGAAAGTCTCTTAAGATCATACATGTAAATGGCATGTCTTCAGAAAAAAGCAACATTGAATCAAATTTAACAGTTATGTGCTATATAAGGCATTTCAAACACTAATGACTACCTTATATACTAGTGAAATAGACATGAAAACATTTTATTTTGTTAATCCTCAGCTGACCTGAGGATATTTTTCCATTGCTTTTTTAGAGAGAGTGAAAGGGAGGGGGAGAGACACACACAGAGAGAAACATTGATGTGAGAGACACACATTGATTGGTTGCCTCCCATACGGGGCCCCAGTCGGGGCTGGGGATTGAGACTGCAAACTAAGGTATGTGACCTTGACCAGAATTGAATCCATGACCGTTTAGTCTGTGGGTAGATGCTCTATCTACTGAGCCAAACTAGCTACGGCATGGAAAATCTTCTAACTATAAAGAATTATTTTTCAAGTTTTAATTTTTAGGGTCATATATAAAGTTCAAATCAAAACGAAATTATAATCACATGAATTTTCTTTAAAATGGCAATAGGCAAATTGCTACTCTGAAAAGACTGCTCAGAAACACTAGCATAAGTTATTAAAACTATATGAATGGTAGGAATTAAGGTCCTCTATGTTCTGTTTTCTTAATCACATAAAATTAAACTCTATATATTTGTATATTACAACTTTTTTATTTTAAAAGGCAGTGAAAAATAACTTTTATACTCTTTCTCAAACCTCAAACACTTATTCAAGCAAGTGTTGGAATTTAGTAGTTACAGCTTAAACTTCTGATATACTAATAAAAATGAAAGCTAATTCTCACTTATCCTTTTAAACTTAGTAGATTCAGTAGACAAATCAAAAAAATTTAAATAGAAAACCCAAATAAAAAAGAAAAGAAAATCCTAATTAAAGATAAAATGAACAATAGTAGTTTCAACATATAATACTATTGGTATTCCAACACTTTTTTTTTAAAGACTGTATTTTCTCTTTCTCTTTTAGAACTGCTTATCATCTAAAATATCTCATAAGCTAGTTTTCTGGGTGTAAGAGACATAAGAGGGTAGGAAGTGGAAAGGTTATACAAATTCCAACTTGCAAAGTTTACCTGGTGTCAAATCATACACTGAAGTGCTTGACAGTTTCTTTACTAAACTGGGATTGCTTAAACGAAGCTCCATACACGCATCATCTGTAGCATCAAATCCTCCTCGTTTTTGATATCTGTACTTTGCATTTGCTGATGTTACATCAGCACCTGAAGCTAAGATGTGCAGTCTGAGGATTTCAGAAAGGGTACAGCTATCAAGATCCAAACTTTTCAAACTGCAGCCTATAGTTAAAAATGAAAATAGTCATTTAGAATGTAAACCATAAATCCTCAGCAATGTAAAATGTACCTTTATAAAATTAAAAATAAAAAGCCAATAAAAAAAAAAAAGCCCACACATACCCTGGTGCAACTGGGGCCATGCAGCTGCCAAAGATGCAACTGCAGACAGTGCAGATTTTGTGGGGTCTGCATCTTCATCCAAAGCCTCTGTTAAATCTTTAAGGAAATAAATACTTTATTCTAGTGCAAATCAAAGCTTGAATATTTGGGAACAATGCCCTTTCACAATGATGAAACAGCAAACAGCTTAATATTCACAAACCTCAAAAGAACCAACACTAGTTACAAGCTTCATTTATATTCTGCCTACTCTCCACCTAAAACTCTAAATCCTACAACATGCACTACATATTAATATTTTCCTTACTTAACATAGAGAAGACAACTTCCAAGTTACCAGCAAGATGCACATACACCTTCCAAAAAATGGTAAAATACATTTTAAAATGAAAAACAAATCTTTTGCTCAATATAACTTTAGAAAATACTACTTTGAAAATCAAAATCCACTTGAAGATATCCAATCTTTTAAAAAATACATATTTTTACTGATTCAGAGAGGAAGGGAGAGGGAGAGAGAGACAGAAACATCAATGATGAGAGAGAATCATTGATCGGCTGCTTCCTGCATGCCCCACACTGGAAATTGAGCCCACAACTTGGGCATGTGCCCTGACAGGAAATCGAACCATGCCTTCTGGTTCATAGGCTGACGCTTTCAACCACTCTGCCACACCAGCTGGTGAAGATATCCAATCCTTTGTAAATATCTTAAGATTGAATCATAACAAAGTGTAGGCTGTAATCATCACAAAACCAGCAAAGAAAAAGAGCTAAAAGAGCACTGCTGTCACTTATCCATTGATTTATCCTATACATTTAAATTTTGTTTTGATTTTGAAAACTCTCCAATCCAAAAAACAATAGGAAGATTTTCCTGTATTTTCTAAGTAAATTGCTTTAGCTTTGAAAACAGTGCTTAGCTTACAAATAGGACTAATGAGCATATCAACAAGCACAAATGAATTTAGAGCATTAGCATATATAATTATTTCTAATTATAATACAGAGATGATAAAAAATTAAAGTGTCAACTATGAAAAACTTTAAGCTTACAAAACTTAACCCTATGTCACAGTACAGTGCACCCAGCTTCAGACTAAGAATCAGATCATGTATAGTCTAGTCTTAGGCTCCTGCAGTCAGTCCCTAGTTCCTCGTTATGTAGTCTTTAGAAAAGTCACTTAATTGGTTTCATTTTTCTGGATGCGATGAGTCTAGATCAGCAGTTTTCAAATTATTTCTTGGAAGCCCATTATAAAAGAGATAAAAAATGCCCTTGTTAAAGTAGGGTTATGGAGATGACAATCCTGCACATTCATCTTTCCAACTCTCCTGCAGTGGCACCAAGGACTCTATGGATTAGAGCTTAGAAAATCCCTACGCTAAACTGGTTCTGTGATTCATTAACTTTCTACCATATGATTTCCTTCCCAAAGTTCACAAGCTCACAAAATGAATCTTAGAAAACAGAACTGCTGTCCTTTACTAAAGGAAAAAGGCAGCTCTGGTATCCTGTCTGACTACAATCATTGATAATTTCATGGCACTTAAGAATAAACAATACCACACAGGAGTAATTATCTGACTACATTCTACATATACGCAGAACTTCTTACCAAGCCACAAATCTAGTCCAAAAACAGACTTTATATTTTTCCTCACCAGGAAAATACTAGACCTAAAACTTTTTTTAAATTTCCATTCTACTTATAAAGCCAAATAAACAAAATGAACAGGCACTGTAAAATTAACAACAGTCCTAGTTGTGAGCTGTGAAAGTATATTGGCTCTCTTCCTTTGCAGCAATCACACATTCAGTCTTCTATTTCCTAGGACAAAGGCTTAGGAAATGGACAACCAATAAAATAACAATTTACTTTTAATTGTGTTATATTAACATGTTAAAATATTACTTAACTCAATTTATCTACCAAATAGTACTCTCCAGAAACTGTAAATATCACTCTAGGACAGTGGTCACCAACCTTTCGGACCTCACAAACCACCAGTGTCCGCAGACCACCAGTTGGCGACTGCTGCTCTAGGATTTGCTTAGAGCTGGTCATCTGGGTACATCATACCAAGAGAATATAAACTTGAACTCTGTGTTATGGCTATCTAAAAGATACTCTTAATATCATAGTAAACTAGAATTATGTACATAAAATTCCAACACTAAACAAGAATATCTCAGCCAACATACAAAACTATTCTATATAAGGAGGATACTCTTATTCCTATGCTCTGAAGGGCTTTCAAGTTTATGATGTAAGATTAAAGTGAGGAATAGATATTTTTAATATAAGATTTTAAAAACTGCTGGTAAAAACTTCCAAGATTTGATATAATAGAGACCAAGGGGTAAAGTAATTAGATCTTCTTGAATACAGATAAACTTATGGGCCATGCTAGGGAAACAAATATTCAAAATTTCAATTGCTTTAGGAAAACTGTGGAAAGGCTTTTTTGTTACTGAATGGGAGGACAAAATGAAAGATACCTGGGGGAACAATCTAGGGCTCTTATGGAAACTGAAATAACTATGTAAAATGTGATGAAAAAATAATAAGGAAGTGAGAGTAAGGTGAAAAATTCCCAAGTATGTTTTTTATCCTCTCTAACATTTAAATATTTTCAAAAGGAGCATTACAACCTTTATTTAATGGCCAATACTTATTCAGAGACCTCACATTTATATGTATAGACAGTTCTACAAAGGAGTAGAGCTATAGAAATTACAGATCAAACAAATCATGAATACAAAATATAATGACAATACAAATACCAACAGTCACATATATTTTTCCTTTATACAGGGGATTTTCCAAGAAAATTTTCTTGTCACCCACTTTTTGTCATTGGGATTTCATCTGCTTTAATTCCTGAATTAAATACTACAGTTTTATGTCCTGTATTAAGTTCAGAACTTGGTCAATAACCCTGTGATGTTATTGGTGATTAAGGCAACCTAATGGCTACAAGAATAAATATGTGCTACATTGCCTGTCTTAAATAACCCATCTTTAGTGCTGGTGCTTATCATCTTAGATAACCTTTAGATAAACAGATTTACCCTTCTATCTTGCCTTTCATAGAATCTCATTTAATTGACTAAGTTATCTGTGATGACAACAGGGACCACATTGCTAAAATGGCCTTGATAAGGGATCTATGGTGAATAGCACTCAAGCTATCCTATCTAATAAAAGAGTAATATGCAAACTAACCATCACTTCGCTACACCCACAAGCCACACCCACCAGCCAATCAGGAGTGAGTATGCAAATTAACCAACCAAGATGGCTGCAGCCACAGAGAGAGCAGGAGGGAGGCTTGGGTTTCCCCGGAGATGGAGGAAGCCAAGCTTTCCGCACACCCTGGCTGGCCCACTACAGGCTACAAAGTTTCAAATATAGAAGGTAAATAAATCCCAACAAAAATGGCGGCAGGCACGGAGCTGGAGAGAGCAGGAGGCTAGGGTTGCCCCTGGCAATGGAGGAAGCCAAGCTTCTGAAGCCCTGGCCTGCCTTGGCCTCCGCTACAAAGTTTTAATTATAGAAGATAAATAAATCCCAACAGAAATGGCTGCGGCTACGGAGTGAGCAGAAGGCTTGGCTCTGCTCCAGGCTACAAAGTTTCAATTGTAGAAGATAAATAAATCCCAGATACCAAGGCCTCCACTTGGGTCGCTGGGGGACGTGGCCGGCCTGCAAACCACCACAGGCCCCTCACCCAGGTTGCCCCACACCCCAAGGGAACCCCCACCCTGATCTGGGACACCCTTCAGGGCAAACCAGCCGGCCTCCACCCATGCACCAGGCCTCTACCCTATCTAATAAAAGAGTAATATGCAAATTAACCATCATTCCAACACACAAGATGGCTGCCCCCATGTGGTCAAAGATCCTGCCCCCATGTGGACACAAGATGGCCACCACAAGATGGCCAGCAGGGGAGGGCAGTTGGGAGGGACCAGGCCTGCAAGGGAGGGCAGTTGTGGGCGATCAGGCCAGCAGGGGAGGGCAGTTGGGAGGGACCAGTCCTGCAAGGGAGGGCAGTTGGGGGCGATCAAGCTTGCAGGGGAGGGCAGTACCAGGCCGGCAGAGGAGGGCAGTAGGGGGTGACCGGGCCTGCAGGGAAGGGCAGTTGGGGGGACCCAGGCCTTCAGGGGAGAGCAGTTGGGGGGTACCAGGCCTGCAGGGGAGGGCAGTTAGGGGTGACCAGGCCTGCAGGGGAAGGCAGTTAGGGGGTGATCAGGCTGGCAGGCAGAAGTGGTTAGGGGCAATCAGAAAGGCAGGCAGGTGAGCAGTTGGGAGCCAGCAGTCCTGGATTGTGAGAGGGATGTCCAACTGCCTTTTTAGGCCCGATCCCACCAGGATCAGGCCTAAACAGGCAGTCGGACATCCCTCGTGGGGTCCCAGATTGGAGAGGGTGCAGGCTGGGCTGAGGGACACCCTCACCCCCACCCCCCCATGCACGAATTTCATGCACTGGGCCTCTAGTAGAATATATTTTGCTTGAATGCAGGCTATAAAACCCAAAAGCAACCAACATTGTATGCATACTCATCATTATCCTGTTGCTCCGACCAGCATAAAGGAAAATGAGCTCAAATTATCTAAGGCCAACAATACTATTTGAATGGAGGAATTCCCTACCTTTTTGTACCAAGATTCTGCTATCAAGATGTCTCCCAATAGTTATTTCTTATTGTGAATTTGTATGCAATACATTAGTATTGTTTAATAAAGCTTTTGATCCTAAATCTCATAGGTGGCAAAGTTCACAGAGAGTATTATTTAGGAAGCCAAATCAATCTCTTAATATGGTTTAATGATTCCTGTGATTGAGGAAAATCCTGAACAAAATATTAAACATACTCTGCTTTAAAAATAAAAAAGGGTTTATTCAAGAATTATTCCTACATTAATATGTGCCACACATTGACTCCAGATATTTAGGTATACAGAATTTAAAGAGCAAGATTTTTAGTTCAAACTAAGTAGCAAAATAAAAAAAATAAATTTTACTTAACTCTGATCTTAAAACTGTCAGATCTAAAATGAAATCAGCAGTAGTATTTTCAATTTAAGTTACTAATAACAACAATAAAAGTATTTCCTTAGGTGGGGCAAAACAGTGCTACTAGCAGAATCTCTTGGAATTACAGATACTAGTCAATGAAATCTGTACTATATGATAGGAGAAATCTAATGGAATAAAAAGCATGATAGATGGGGGAGAAAATATTTTCAAGGTCATCAGACACAGGATACATCAAAAGAAAGGTTTTATAAAACAACTGATAATGCATTCCTAGTATATGACTCAAGAATTTGGTAACTTAAACAACTATGTTTTATAACTGTAAAAGCCAAGTTAATTTTAAAATAACCTTCAAAAATGAGCATCACTACAAAGCCACTACCAATCAACAATAATATGAATTCTGACCTTTGGTGTCAGCATCAGTTATTTGCTCTTTGGCAACTTCCTCTTCTTCTTCAGCTATTGCCTGGAAGATGGCAGTCAGGAAGAAAAAAAGCAATTCACATAGTGGGCCTTCACTGTCATTTCCTACAAGAGCTTCCTCTAACACTTCTGTGAATAAAATGTTTAAAATCAATTTAAAGTTCTGTTCATGTATTGAAAAAAATCAACTCCAATGGAATAATAAACATTTCAATCAACAATAGCCTATTTAACTATTTTTTTTAAATGCCCATTTATCAAGGTAGAGCCAAGTATTACCTAAGGTAATAATAAAAACCCCCAATTATAATGATTATTATAAATTCCAACAAAATAATAAGCCCAAATCACCACATTCAAGAAAGCAAAATCAGACTCAGTAGATCAATACAATATTTCACCTAAGTTTAAACTTGAGGTGTAAATTAAGGTACATCTTAAAAATTATGATTTTACTCTAATCTGAATAACAATGTAAAGATTTGTTATTGTTGCCCCACTGTTCTTAAGAGCTATGTGGGACATTACTTTTACCAAATAGTGCAAAGGAGAGGTAATCATCAGCATTAGGTGTAACCCTAATATCAAATCCAAGTCATAAATGTTTCTCATCAAATTCATCTTACCTAAACCAGCATTATTTAGACCTGTAACAATGACTCATACCTCACCTAGCTCAGAAAGAGAAATTTAGGGAATGTAAAAGCCCTCGTGGAGAATACACTCTTATTAAAATAAGATTACAATTCTGTCTTTGAGGTCTTTACTTGGATCTTAAGACATTATTTTACCATTTCACAGGTAAAGATCCAAAACAGTAGCCAAAGTTCTACTCATACTAAGTTAGCTCTTAAAAATGAAGTTCATACAAATTAAAGTATGTAAGTACAGAGACAAAGCAGAAACACAAACTAAAGGTAGGCATCAACTTGTCTTCAAATATGGCTGATGTCAATTTCTTCCTTCCTTGCACTTACTTACCAGGCCACCCTCAAGTCTATTCTTTCACCCCCTTGAATACCAGCAAGCCTGACCAGTGGAATAGGGCAGAAGTAAGGCCTGTCAGTTCCAGGCCTTGCATTTAAGAAGGCTGGCAGTTTCTGTGTCCTGACTCTTGGAGCCCTCAGTTGACACATAAGAAGTATAGGCTACTCTGATGGAGTGGGATGCATGGGGGGGAGCGCCAAGGCACCAGACATGCGTGTAAAGAAGCCATCTTGAACATGTAGCCAGGTAAGCCTTGAAATGATTCCATTTCCAGCCACTGACTGACAGTAACTAGAGAGGACTAGAGAGGTAGGTCCAGTGATTCCACAGAACTTGAGAGATAATAATTTGTTCTTTAAAGCCACTAATTTTAGGATGAACTATAACACAGCAAAAGCACTTGCCTAGGGTTACTCCCTCAGGAAATTCATCTTGAAGATCAAAAAGTTCCCCAAATGCATTAAGGAACTCTAAAACCATCAGAGCATCACCAAAGATTTCAGGAGGTAGTCTAGTTTTCACTGGAGTTGGTTCTGGAAGTTCCTGCAAGATTAAACAATTTATGTAACTATTTGAATCAAGTGTAAGAAACTGTAAAAAGTAGATATGATATACTCTTTACCGAGTAAGAATTATTTCATGTAACTAGTGGTTCTCAACCCTGAATGTTTACAACAATCACCTTTAGAACTTTTAAAATTACAGATGTTCTGGCCTTATTCCAACTTTACTAAACCAGTTTCTAAGGATTTTTTCCTTCATCAAATTGAGAACATAACTTTAGGTTGAAGTGTATTTCTGACTACATTTTCTAGTTAAGAGGAAGTTTTAACCTAGATTCTGAGGTCAAGACAGTTGTGTCAATATTATTTTCAATATGGGATCTCCTTAAGATATGGAACAGAATTAATCTGCCACCTACTGACTTAGAAATGTTTCCTTATAAACTGAGCTGAATGAGTTTGGTTTGAATACTGTGATCATTTCTGGAGACAGAAATAATTCTTCTTCTTTTTTTTAATCCTCACCTAAGGATATGCTTTCATTGATTTTAGAGAGAGAGGAATGGGGGTGAGGGAAGAGAGAAAAATCAAAATGAGAAACATACATCAGATAGATCGATTGCCTCCCACAGGCACCATGACTGGGGATCAAACCTGCAACTCTCTGGTATACAGGATGATGCTCCAGCCGAGCCACCTGGCCAGGGCATGGAAAAATTCTTTATCTAGCAATCAAGCTAAAAATGCATGCCTGGCCCCACTGGTTATTAGATTATCAAGCATCACATAAATGACCAATTATTCTGCTGAATAAAAATCATTATCGCCCAGCTGGTGTGGCTCAGTGGTTGAGCATCAACCTATGAACCAGGAGGTCACGGTTAGGTTCCTGGTCAGGGCACATGCCCAGGTTGCTGGCTCGATCCCTAGAAGGGGTGTGCAGGAGGCAGCCTATCAGTGATTTTCTCTCATAATTGATGCTTCTATCTCTATCTCTCTCTCTCCCTCATTCTCTTCCTCTCTGAAATAAAAAAAAATGTTAAAAAAATCACTGTCAAAGCTTGTTAGGAAATGCTACCTTGAAACTCTAAATATAGCATTTGCTCAACTGACTATTTAAATATGAAGAGGCCATTATTAATAAGAAAGAAATATTTCATCAACAAAGTCACATAGGGCACACAGAACATGGGTGTGTGAAACATCACATAACAAACTTATACCTTAAGATCATCACATTCCATATCTTCTCTAGGTTTACTCCATTGTTTTAAGTGTTCCATATATTTTCGCTTTTCTTCACGTAACTTCTCTCTTTCCTAGAACAAAAGGTTAATAAAAATTCTTATAAGAACTTTAGAAGGCAGCATCAGTATCACTTGGGAACTGGTAAAAATACAAATACTTGGGCCCTACCCCAGATCTATTGAATCAGGAACTCTGGGGTTGGGCCCCAACAATCAATGTTTTAAGAAGCCTTTCTAGTAATTTTTTATGCATGCTAAAGTGTTAGAACCACTGATCAAAACAATGCCTACCTGACATAACTGCTACAAAGATGGAAAATGTCCAACACAGTAGTGCTTGGATAAGTATTAATTCAACTGGGCTCTGCCTATAGCAGCTCTCCCCATACTTCAAATCAATTAGATCCTGACAAAGTAGTTAACAAATTATTAGAGTACCTAAAATATTTGCAATATACTTGTCATTTTCAAGATTCATTTAAACTTGACTGACAGACTAGAGATACACACACAGAGGGAGCAGTAAGTAAAAGCAGTATTAGAATACAGTTGGTAAATTTCTCTTTCTTTTTAATACAGGCCATTTCTCTTGCTCACTTGGGTCTTTTGAAACCCTTACTTCTTGGTTCTGATATTTGAAACTGCAAGATAAATACCCTAAAAAAGTCTCTAATAAAGTACAATATAAATATTTTATTATAATTTTTCCAATAAATGTTTAATATGTTAACATTTTCCCTTTGAAATTTAGAAACACCAAAGGTAAACAGATGTGCACTTATCAAACTTTCAACATAAAATGACTAGATGGTTACAGAACTGTGCTTTGAGTAGTCTGCTGAAATAAGTCATCCCCCCACTACAATATAATTCCTATAGAATATAATAGGATGGGTAATCTCATTCAATATTGCTGAGTGTAAATAACACAATGTTTGCTAAACAAATACCCATGTACATGTATAGAAAGTTTTAAAAATGTTCTTAACCCTTTGCCCATTATTCTACTTCTACAAATTTATCCAGGAACATAATCCATAAAAAGGAAATTTATTCACAAATTTGAACAGAATATCATTATTCATGGGCAAAAAATTATAATCTACTTAACTACATGAATTTGATTAACTATTAAGCTGTCACTAAGAATTCTACCTTACTTAATTTAATAACATGAAGAAATGTTTATAACGTTAAACAAAAAATTATACAAAATTATAAATGCTGGATCTCTTTTTTCACATCCAGAATAAAGATTAGAAATAAATTAATCAAATTGTTAACAATGCTATCTCTAAATGTTACCATTTAGATTACAAGTGTGTTTTTATTTTGTTCTCTACCTTTTCTGGAATGAACATATATTAGACACCTCTAAAATGGCCTATTTGAAATAATTCATAAAACTTCAGGCAATTTAAATAAGCGCCGTGTAGAACGTGATTATCTAAGGCTACTTGTGAGTATCTCAGAAAACCAATGGCTATTACTATCTTTGGAAAAAACCAGCTATAGAATTCTCTAAGGAATATCTACCACTAAAGATTATAATAAAGATTTACTGAAATGTTCTTATTATTCTTTAAGGAGAATAACAACTCTGTAATAATTCTTGTTGAGTCATAGATTTTATTGTATTTTACTAACTATGTATTTTACTTTTAAAGGTTTTACTCATGCCTGGCCGGTGTGGCTCAGTGGTTGAGTGACACTGTTCCTGGTCATGCCTGGGTTGTGAGCTCAATCCCCAGTGGGGGCGGGGGAGGCAGGGTGTGCAGGAGGCAGCGGGTCAATGTTTCTCTCTCATTTTTGTTCCTATCTCTCTTTCTCACTCACTTCCTCTCTGAGATCAATAAAAAACCTATATAATAAAGGGCTAATATGCAAATCGACTGAATGGCAGAATGACTGGTTGCTATGACGCACACTGACCACCTGGGGGCAGATGCTCAATGCAGGAGCTGCCCGCTGGTGGTCAATGTGCTCCCACAGCGGGAGTGCCGCTCAGCCAGAAGCCGGGCTTGTGAGCAAGTGCAACAGCAGTGGTGGGAGCCTCTCCCACCTCTGTGGCAGCACTAAGGACCCCTTGGGGGATGTCTGCCTGCCAGCTTAGGCCTGCTCCAGCAGGCGGACATCCCCCAAGAGGTCCTGGACTGTGAAAGGTCTCAGGCCGGGCTGAGGGGACCCTCCACCCCCTGCCGAGTGCATGAATGCTGTGCACCGGGCCTCTAGTATATTTATAAAGGTTTTACTCATTATGACCTTCCCTAATTTTAAGAGTCTAAATGATAAAGAAAATTAACTTTAGAATTATTTCCTACATTAAATTAGGGAATTTAATGTAGGAAATACATTATTATTTATTTCCTACATTAAATTAACTTTAGAATTATTTCCTACATTAAAAAACGCTGAGGTGTAAAGACATGTTATGTAAAGATGTGTGTGTGTGTGCACGCATATACATATGTTGAACCTTAAATAATTCATTAAATTTTTCAAAGCAAAAGGGAGATAGATCAATACTGTTTATCAGTGCTCTATACACAACTATAAATGTGAATGAAAATAGTAAAGGAACTTGAAAATTAACCAGGAATTTAAATGTGTAAAGCACTATTAACTATGTGTATAGGGCATAGCTAATATATTTAAATGAATACCTTTTCTCTTTCTATTTTAAGCCTTTCCTTTTCTTCTTTCTTCTTCATTCTCTCTTCTTCAACAATTTTCTTCAATTCCTCCTTCTTTTTCTCTTTATCTTCCCTTTCTTTTTTCTTTGCTTCTAGGGCATCTGCTTTTTCTCTTTTTAATTTAGCCTTTTCAAAAGCTGTGGAGAAGGTCAAAGTTAGAACTGCACACAGACAAAAAACAACGTATTTTGTAATGTAACATAAAAATCCTGAAATAATTGAAGGTTAAATGAGATAAGCAGAGATACACAGGGGTTGTAAATTCCTGAAGGGAGCCAGCAGGTGATTAAAACCAAAAAAGCAAGTTGGCCGGGCTTAAGATAAACCATTGCAATGGGACAAACATTTACCTGCTTTTAAAAGCCCTGCTACTCAAAGTGTGGTACTAAGAGCAACAGCCAGGTTATCACCTTCTCAGAAATGCAGAATCTCTTCTGTCACTTAGATCTACTAATTTAGAATCTTTGTTTGTAATAATGTCCCCAAGTGATTCATATGCACAGTCAAGTTTGGGAAGCCATGTTTTATAAGGCTGTGTGACTCAAACAAAATGGCCCAAAACAGTTTGTAAACTCTAGAAACTCCAACTTGTGCTTAATTCAGCATTAGGTCAGTTTAACATGGGATATGCTATATCTTGAAATAGATTTAAGAGATAAGCAGAGTTCTCATTTATCATAAAAATCAATAGATACGTAAAGAAAAAAACACCCTGATTTATGCTTTTTAAAGACCCCAGAAATATGCATTTTTAGAAACATCCCCCACCGGGCACAGAGAAATACTCTTTCCTGTATCTAAACAGTTTTTGGACAGAGTGTTAAAACTCACCCAGTGATTTCATTTCTTCTTGTTTCAAAAGTTTGTCTCTTTCTTTAGTAGCTTTATTCCTATAATTCGCGATAGTCTGTTTATTAGCAAGACTGGCTTCCTAAAAAACAAACCAAGAAACTAAGGTTGTAGAACCACAACTTTTACAAACTGACAGTCTGCCTTTTTTTTTTTTTGCCTTTTTCTTACAGTAATAGAAAACAAAATATTGAATAGCCCTCCTCAATTATACTTTCTTTATACTAAAATTAGGTTTTCTTAAAGCATAACTGAACTTTAAAAAATATGGCATTTAGGCCCTGGCTAGTTAGTTCAGTTGACTAGAACGTCATCCCAATATGCCAAGGTTGTGGGTTTGTTTGTTTTTTTCTTTGTTTTTTTTAAAATATATATTTTATTGCTTTTTTACAGAGAGGAAGGGAGACGGATGGAGAGTTAGAAACATCGATCAGCTGCCTCCTGCACACCTCCTACTGGGGATGTGCCCGCAATCAAGGTACATGCCCTTGACCGGAATCGAACCTGGGACCCTTCAGTCCAGAGGCCGACGCTCTATCCACTGAGCCAAACCAGCTAGGGCAAGGTTGTGGGTTTGATCCCCTGTCAGGACATATACAAGAATCAACTAATGAATGCACAAATAAGTGGCACAACAAATTGATGTTTCTCTCTCTCTCTCTCTCTCTCCCTAAAATCAATAAAAATATTTACATAAAAATATACTTATTTAGGATACCATAAATAACATTATAATTCAATATCTGTATACTCTACTGTGTGCTCACCACCCAAAGTCTAGCTTCCTTTGTTACCATGTATTTGACCCCCTTTACCTAATTCGCTTCTGGTAACCATCATTCTATTGTCTATATCTATGATTTTCTTTTTGTTTTGTTAGTTCATCTTATTTTTTGTTTTATATTCCACTTAATTCCTAAGTTTTTGTCCTTTTCCGTCTGACTTATAACTGCATTTTTAGTAACCCTGATCACAGTAACTTTTAATAACTTTAATCATAGAACTAATTCTATAGTCTACAAATTGGTCCAAAAATCTTCCAGAAAAAACTGGTAACCTATAAAGGGAGACTTAAAAATATATGCACTAGATAAAAAAAAATCCTTATAAACTAGATAGTATAGAGATCAAATATGTAAGAGGTACAGAAAAGAAATGTCAGAAACATTCTGTGGTTAATGTTAAAATATGTCAAAAGTTTATTTCTACTCTATTTCTTGTGAAAATAATGTCTCTAGCCTGCTTTACTATCTCTTATATATTAAATACTTTTTATGTTTTAATAATATCATTTATTCCCTCTATTTCATCCTGGTTTACATTTTAGTAATTGCTTATATGCTTGCTTCCCACTGTATAAAATCCCTGTGGCATGCGAGCCACGTCTAAAATTCACACCTGAAGCTTCTACAAGCCTCACTGCTGAGCAGTTATAAAACCATGTAGTACATACATTTTGTGTGTGTGAAGGAATGTGTTCCTTCCTACAGGCTATGGAGGTGGGGGAGCTAAACAATACTCGATTTTAAATAGTTTTATTCAGAGCTACAAGGTATTTTTTTTTAATCTATTCTCTACTTACCTGACTAATAGATACTCGTTTGGGTGGTCTCCCTCTTCTCCTGTTAGCAGTACTGAAGAGAAAGGTGGGTGGATCATCAGGGAAAAAATAAGAAAAATCTTGGTCTGCTATTTTATATGTTGAAAGAGAGGATGCCTTCGTAAAAAAAAAAAAAAAAAAAAAAAAAAAAAAAAAGGATAAAATAACATATTAGTAAACCACAAGTAGATATCCTCTAACATGTCATATGACTAACATATTAGACCAGGCCCAAAACATTAAAATTTCTTGTGCTATTATGAAGTAATATATATTTTAGTTAGTTTACTTGCTCCTTTAAAAAACTACATAATTAATTTGCTTTACTAGAAAGAAAACCAAAATTGAAATATAATAAACACTCAAGAATGTTTCAACAGTTTCTTGAATTCTAAAACTATTTCAAAATTACACTTATACAAGAATAATTTTTTACTTGCTTTGCTTTTGAATAATTTTGTATGAGGTTTTTTTTTTTTTTTTTTTTTTTTTGTTAATCCTCACCTGAGGATTTTTTTCCATTTATTTTCTTAGAATGGGAGTGGAAGGGAGGATGGGGGGAGGGAGAGAGAGAGAGAAACACTGATGTGAGAGAGATTGGTTGCCTCCTGCACATGCTTGACCAGGGCTGGGCGGAGGGGGCGTCGAACCTACAACCCAGGTAAGTGCTCTTGACCCTTTGGTGCATGGGCTGATGCTCTAACCACTGAGCTACACTGGTCAGGCTGTATGAGATTTCCTATGTAAATAAATAATCCATATATTTAACATTAAAATCCATTGTATTAACCAATAAATTTTTCTTATCCATTTCATAACTGCTAAACATTTAGCTCCCCCCTTACTGTTTGGGGTGATTTTTATGTATCAAATTTTAAAGTTGATTTGGATAAAAGCAGAAATACTGACAAATTCCTATAAAGTTTCAACTCAGAATTTTAGTTCAGAGAAATCAACCTCATGTTTATCAGAAGTGGTGTGATTCTGGAATAACTGATAAATCTAAGAGTTTCTCTCCTTTCACCTTGTATTCAGAACCTTTCCACCTTTTTTATCCATGTCCAACTCTAGGTTTTTTATTTTTTATTAGCAATTTTGAAGATTATTTTTTTGTCTAATTGCCAAGGTCATCATTCACTCTCTCTCCCTCCGTGTGTGTGTGTGTGTGTGTGTGTGTGTGTGTGTGTGTGTGTGTGTGTGTGTATTCTAATAAATGAAAAGCCAGGGGCTGTCACGACCTAAACGACAGAATGGACGACCGAACAGGAGGCTGTGTGGGGTGACCAGGCTGGCAGGGGGGGCAGTGAGGGACAACCAAATGACTGGGCCCTGGGGCCCAGCCAGGGTGCAGTGGTGGAAGGGAGCTCTGGGCCCAGGCCGGGGCATGGCGGAACTCTGGGTCTCCTGCAATCAGGGACGTGACTGGCCTTCAAACCCGGGATCCAGAGCTCTCTTTCACCACCTCGCCCCAGCAGGGGGGGGGGGGCAGTTAGGGGAGACCAGGCCAGCAGGGGGGGCAGTTAGGGGTGACCAGGCCAGAAGGGGGGGAAGTTGGGGGCAACCAGGCTAGCAGGGGGGCAGTTAGGGGTGACCAGGCCGGCAGAGGGGGCAGTTAGGGGTGACCAGGCCGGCAGGGGGTGCAGTGAGAGGCGACCAGGCCAGCAGGGGGGGCAGTGAGGGGCGACCAGGCCACCATGGGGGGGGGCAGTGAAGGGCAATCAGGCCAGCAGGCAGGTGAGCGACTAGGAGCCAGGATTGTGAGAGGGATGCCCCACTGCCAGTTTAGGCCCAATTCCTGGGATTGGGCCTAAACCGGCAGTCGGACATCCCCTGAGGGATCTCGGATTGGAGAGGGTGCAGGCTGGGCTGAGGAGACCCACCCATGCACAAATTTCATGCATCAGGCCTCTAGTATATATATAATCGATTTTAGAGAGAGAGGAAGGGAGAGGGATAGAGAGATACAAACATCGATGAGAGAGAGACACAGATCTGCTGCCTCCTGAACACCCACCATGGGGGATCAAGTCCGAAACCGGGGCATGTGCTCTGACCAAGAATTGAACCAGCGAACGCTTGGTTCATAGGTTGATGCTAAACCACTGAACCACACCGGCCAGGCAAAAATTTTCTTCCTCTTGAAGAAAATATGTGCCATTTACAAAAATATCTTTCAGGAAATATGTAAGAATATAATGATACACAACTTCATATTATTAACAAAAGACTATTTCTATTGGAATTCAATTTTCCATATAGTTCCATTTTGGTGGGAATATAGTTTTTAACATCTAAAACTCAATTAGTTCTGGCCATCATAAATCAAGAATTTATTAAGATTTTACACATATTCCATTAAGATGGTTGTCTACTATCCCACTTAAATAACCCCTGAATATACAGAATTGCCCTTTAAGTGTGAATGTAAAGCACATAAGTGGTTTCTTTTCCAACATATATATTTTAAAAAAAGTCAAAATAGGCTTTAATATATTAATTACTAAAGTTCCTTATTCACATATACATTTTGCACAACACACATAAATACCAGTATCTTTGTGTACTTGCAGGCATTCCTAAAACAGTCTACATTTACCACACTGAATATCACTGTGCTTTGTGGAGGGTGTGAGTGTGTGTCTCTGTGTGTGCGTACATGCATGTGCTTGCACCAGATATCCATTAATAATCTTTTATTATACTCTAAGAGAAAAACGTTTACCGTCACCTTTTCATTTATTTATTTACCAAGTTGAACTTCTTTCCCTGTTTATTGAATGTTTATTTTCCTTGGGAAATAACTGCTGCTGTCTACTTTTTCCAATTGGGTTGTTTTTGTTCATTCATATGTAAGAGATCTTTGTAAATTAGAGAAATTGGTCAACTGGCTACTTATAATACACACTAGAGGCCCAGTGTACGAAATTCATGCACGGGGGGAGGGTGTCCCTCAGCCCAGCCTGCACCCTCTCCAATCTGGGATCCCTCTCACAATCCAGGACTGCTGGCTACCAACTGCTCGCCTGCCTGCCTTCCTGATTGCCCCTAACCGCTTCTGCCTGCCAGCCTGATCACCCCCTAACCACTCCCCTGCCAGCCTGATTGATGCCTAACTGCTCCCCTGCCAGCCAGTTTGCCCCTAACTGCCCTCCCCTGCAGGCTTGGTCCCCCCCCAACTGCCCTCCCCTGCAGACCTGGGTCCCCCCCCAACTGCCCTTCCCTGCAGACCTGGTCGCCCCCAACTTCCCTCCTCTGCCAGCCTGGTCACCCCTAACTGCCCTCCCCTGCAGGCTTGATCGCCCCCAATTGCCGTCCCTTGCAGGCCTGGTCCCTCCCAACTACCCTCCCCTGCTGGCCATCTTGTGGTGGCCATCTTGTGTCCATATGGGGGCAGCCATCTTTGACCACATGGGGGTAGCCATCTTGTGTGTTGGAGTGATGGTCAATTTGCATTTTATCCTTTTATTAGATAGGATATGCAACTATCCTATCTAATAAAAGGGTAATATGCAAATTAACCGTCACTCCACCACAAAGACGGCGGTGCCCATAGCCACAAGATGGCGGTGCCCAGTCCTCTCAGCCCCACCAGAATCCCCCAGTTCCGGGGTGGTGGCTGCTGAGAGTGGGCAGTGTGAACGGCCTGGTGGAATGCTTGCTTCATTACCATGGCGACGAGGCAAGTGTTCCACCCTGGCCACGGAGGGCCTCTCGGCAGCGGGCACGAAGTGGCCGGGGGAGAGTGGGGGGTGAACGCTTGCATCGTTGCCCCGGCGATGAGGCAAGAGTTCTGCGCCCGGTCGCGGATGGGCCTCTGGGCCACGGAGAGCCTCCGTGCAGGGGGCATGGAGTGTCCAGGCCCCGCAGAGAGCTACTGGCGCACGGATTCGTGCGCAGGGATACTAGTCTATACTAATAAAAGGGTAATATGTTAATTAGAGCAGACAAAGCCGCAGTGGCTGTGAGGGCCAAAGGCAGGTAGCCGTGAGCGGTGCCTTCCCCTGATCAGCTGGTCGCCTCCCGCAGAGGGAGGACATCCCCTGAGCACTCCTGGACTGTGAGAGGGGGCAGGCTGGGCTGAGGGACCACCCCCCCAGTGCACGAATTTTCATGCACCAGGCCCCTAGTTCATACATAATATTCACTGACTGCCTACCAAACACCAGGCACTATTCTAGCCACTTAACACAAGTATCCAAATTGTTAACTTCTTGTAAGCATTATTTTACGTGGCTATCTGATATTCAATGCCATAGATCAGTGGTCGCCAAACTCATTAGTCAACAGAGCCAAATATCAACAGTACAATGATTGAAATTTCTTTTGAGAGCCAAATTTTTTAAACTTAAACTTCTAACGCCACTTCTTCAAAATACTCGCCCAGGCTGTGGTATTTTGTGGAAAAGCCACACTCAAGGGGCCAAAGAGCCGTGGTTTGCCAACCACTGCCATAGATAAAGCATAATGGGGGAAGGGGCGCAGAGCGGAGTGGAGGGGGTCACTGGGGAGAAAAAGGGGACATGTATAGCACTTATTCATCAACTAGTAGCCCATTGCGCAATATCACGTGCAGTAGGCCACCCGCCCTTCTGCGGGAGCCAGTGGTAACTGCAGCGCGCCGCCAGGAGCCGTGCTGCTTCCACGGGAGCCATGCAGCTTCCGCAGGAGGCGAGAGGGAGCCATGCTGCTTCCGTGGGAGGCGGGCCCACTGTCTCCTCTCTGGGCCTGTGCTCGGCCACGGAGGCTGTGGGCCAGCCCCCCGTCCCCCAAAGCCCTCTTCAGCTGGGGCGTTTCTGCGGCAATGAAGCAAGCGTTCCGCCTGGCTGCTCTGCACCCGCTGCCCAGAGGCCCTCCGTCACCACGGCGATGAAGCAAGCATTCCGCCAGGCCGCTCACGCTGCCCGCTCTCAGTGGCAGCCCCTCTAAGACTGGGGGGCTCCGATGAGGCTGAGGGGACTGGGCGCCACCACCTTGTGGCTATGGGCGCTGCCATCTTTGTGACAGAGTTATGGTTAATTTGCATATTACCCTTTTATTAGATAGGATAAGATTGGAGGCAGCCAATCAATGATTCTCTCTTATCATTGATGTTTCTATCTCTATCCCTCTATCTTCCTCTCTGAAATCAATAAGAGAAATATATATATAAAAAAAGAGAATGCATAACATTAAGATTTGTTTCATTTCTTTTTTTTTTTTTTAGTTAACCAAATGTCCCAGCTTTATTTTATTTATTTTCCATTGATTTTTACAGAGTGGAAGGAAGGGAAGGAAAGAGAGACAAAGAGAGAGACAGAGGCAGAGAGATAAATCATAAATGTGAGAGACACATTGATTGTCTCCTACATGTGTGTGGGATCAAACACGCAACCCAGGTATGTGCCCTTGACTGGGAATCAAACCCAAGACCCTTTGGTGCACAAGTTGATGTTCTAGCCACTGAGTCACACTGGCTAGGGCCCAGTTTTATTTAATAAATAATCTATCTTGTTCTCTAGTGATTACTAATCTACTTTTTCATTTATTTTCTTTTGATGTAACATTTATTTTCTTTTGATGTAACATTTAGATATAATGAAATGCATCAATCTTAAGCATACAATAGCTGATTTCTGATGCATGTATACATGTCCCTTACCCATTCTATTGCTTTTTTACTTATATTTAGCATTTATCCCAATGTGTGTTAAATATTTCTCTCTTTTTATATGTGTATTATAATAAAACTTTATTTATAAAACCAGGCAGCTAGCAGGAATTTGCCCACTGGTGCTAATTTGCCAACCCTTGATCTGGTGACAAAAATTACTACCATCACTTGAGGAAGACAGAAGTGAAGCCCCAAAAGGTTATTTTACTTACTTACCCAAGATCTCACAGACAAATTACAGAATGTGAATTCAAATTAGTACTACTCAAATTTATTTTAAAATATATCAACCAATAAACTATTTATATATATAAAAGGCTAAGTGTTCGTCCATCCAACCAGTAGGTATGACGTGCACTGACCATCAGGGGGCAGACTTTCTATGCAGGAGCTACCATAACTCACACTGGCCATCTACACTAATAAAAGAGAAACATGCAAATTGACCATCACTCCGCTACACCCACCAGCCAATCAGGAGGGAATATGCAAATTATAAGGACAAAGATGGAGGTCACCCAGCTGCTCCAGGTGCGGAGTGGCCCGGCGGGGCAAGACGCCTGCTATGAGAGGGAGGGTGGGGGGCGAAGGGATCTACAGGAGCGGCATTCCGGCCGGCCACAGTGAAGGACGAAGAGTGCAGACTCCGGAGTCTGCAGCGAAGACGAAGATAGCAGACTCTGGCGAAGATGAAGATGGCAGACTCCGGTCTGAGTCTGCAGTGAAGATGGCAGACTCCAGCCAGAGTCTGCAGCGAAGACAAAGACGGCAGACTCTGGCCAGAGTCTGCAGCAAAGTCGGCAGACTCTGGCCGGAGCGAAGGCCTGGGTCCTAGGTGCTGGAGGAAAATTGGTGCTGGAAGCCAAGGGAAGGAAGGGCCTCTAGTTTAAAAATAAACAGCACCACGGACCTGGCGCCGACAAACCAATACTTGGCTTCCCCCAAGTGGGACACAGGCCCCGCCACCATCCCAGAGCGACACTCCACCAAATCGCAGCCAACACTTCCAAGACCCCATGGTGCAAAATGCAGCCCACAGCCCAGCCCAGCCCTGAAATGGATGCTGTGGGTGCTGGGTGATGATGTCACATAGCAATGCCTGGATTCCTCTCCCTAGAGACTAGCCTCCTTGCAGTTTCTTCAGCCCAGGAACTCGACTTGCTTTATAGCCAGGTGGAAACATTTTGCACTTTAACCAAATGTTTGTGAAGCATTTTCCCATGCCTCATCTCAGTTGATCCTAACAGAAGTCCTGGAACAGGTAGATAGGAGACTCTGTAGAATCCTATTTTCTTTTCATTAGCCAGAAAACAGAGATTTAGAAAGTTTAGAAACTTGACCCGAATAAAAAGAAGTAAGAAATGGTGGACCTTGAAAATGACTTCAGGTTTTCTCACTGCACAGAATATAGTCAAACACTGTTGCAGTGAAATATTTTACTCTTTGTTCTCCCTGCATGATCTACAATAACAATCTGCTTTGTATTGATATTTACTGCTGTGTTGCTGACAATTACCTGAAAGAGAAGTTGAGGTGCTTCCCTGGGCTGGAAAAAGTTTAGCTACATCAGAAAGCAGGTCTAATTAAGCAAGTTTATTCTATATATATTAGAGGCCCAATGCACGAAGATTCGTGCAAGAATGGGCCTTCCTTACTCTGGCTGCCAGCACCGCCTTTGCTCTGGCTCGGAGCCACCATTTGGCCTTCCCACGCTGCCCAGAGGCCTGGAGCGGTGCAGAATGCCTGCATCATTGCCATGGCAACAAAGCAAGTGTCCTGCCCCGCCCCTGCATATGCAAATTAACCTGCCATCTTTGTTGGGTTAATTTGCATACTCACTCCTGATTGGCTGGTGGGAGTCATGAAGGTACGGTCAATTTGCATCTTACTCTATTATTAGTGTAAATAAAAGGCTAAGTTGACTGGTGCATGTGTGATACATATAAAGCTCTCGCTGGCGCCAATTGCACGCGTGTGTTTTGATCTGTCATTGTTGACTGTGAATTTGGTTGACACTTCTGTTATAGAGAAAGGGCGAATAGCAATATTAAAATATTTCTTCTAAGTAATTTCCTTTCAATGTGCACGAATCTGTGCACTAGGACAGTAGTAATATAAAAAAGTAATTTAATCACTCACTATCTTTTTTTTTTTAGTATTTTGATAAATTTTATATTTTTATTTTTTATTAAATTGATTAGAGTGACACTGGTCAATATGATCATATAGGTATCAAGTGTGGGTCTCTATATTACAAAAATCTGAATATTGTGCCATGTACTCACCTCCCAAAGTTAAATCTTGTTCCGTCACCATATATTAGGATCCCCTTCTTCCCCCACACCCCCTTTCCTCTGGCAACACCACACTGCTGCTTGTGTTTTTCTCATTTTTAAGAATTCGTTTTACCATTTAACTTTTTACTCAGTGTACAATGTGTGGTTTACAAAATTTATTCGCCCACCTTTAACAGTTATGAATAAATTATAATCTTAGTATTGGTCTTTGATTTTTTTTTTATTATATATATTAGTGGCCCGGTGCACGAAATTCATGCACGGGAGGGGGTGTCCCTCAGCCTGGCCTGCACCCTCTCCAATCTGGGACTCCTCGGGGGATGTCCGACTGCTGGGGGATGTCCCTGTGGGATTGGGCCTAAACTGGCAGTTCGACATCCCTCTCGCAATCTGGACTGCTGGCTCCTAACCACTCACCTGCTTGCCTGCCTGATTGCCCCTAACCACTCTGCCTGCTCGCCCCCAACTGCCCCCTCTGCCGGCCTGCTCGCACCCAACTGTACCCCCTGCTAGCCTGATCGCTCCCAAATGCCCTCCCCTGCCAGCCTCGTGGCCCCCAACAGCCCTCCCCTGCTGGCCTCATGGCCCCCAACTGCCCTCCCTGGCCAGCCTCATGGCCCTCAATAGCCCTCCCCTGCCGGCCTCATGGCCCCCAACAGCCCTCCCCTGCCGGCCTCATGGCCCCCAACTGCCCTCCCCGGCCAGCCTCATGGCCCCCAACTGCCCTCCCTGGCCAGCCTCATGGCCCCCAACAGCCCTCTCCTGGCCAGCCTCATGGCCCTCAACTGCCCTCCCCGGCCAGCCTCATGGCCCCCAACAGCCCTCTCCTGGCCAGCCTCATGGCCCTCAACTGCCCTCCTCGGCCAGAGGCCCATCCGCTCCATATCCGCTGCCCAGAGGCCCTCCGTGGCCGGGGTGTAATGTTTGTCTCATCGCCACGGCAATGAAGCAAGCATTCCACCAGGCCACTCATGCTGCCCACTCTCAGCGGCCACCCCCCCAGGACTGGGGGACTCTGGCAGGGCTGAGAGGACTGGGTGCCACCATCTTGTGGCTATGAGTGCCACCATCTTTGTGGAGTGATGGTTAATTTGCATATTACCTTTTTATTAGATAGGATTGTTCTATTTAGTACAGGGGTGGGCAAACTTTTTGACTCAAGGGCCACAATGGGTTCTTAAACTGGACCGGAGGGCCGGAACAAAAGCATGGATGGAGTGTTTGTGTGAACTAATATAAATTCAAAGTAAAGGAGCGGAGGAGAGAGAGCAAGAGAACCCTCTGCTCTTTCGGCTCCACGGGCTGGACAGAACAGCCGAACGGGCCGGATCCGGCCTGCGGGCCGTAGTTTGCCCACGGCTGATCTAGCAGGATCTATTTCAGCATTGTTCTTTGATCTATTTTTATGAGTCATAACCACACTGTTAGAAAATTATAGTTACCCCACCCCCAAAACCTTTCTTTTTCCAAGTTTTCCTTCTATTCTCACCTGGTTAATCATTTTTACCAGGAAAAAAAAGTGGCAGTACCTGTACCATCTAGCAATTCTAGAAATTGCAAAAACAGTATTTAATCCAATCCTATACAATAAAAGGGTTATATGCATATCAACTGAACAGCAGAATGATCAGTCGCTATGACACACACTGACAACCAGGGGGCAGACGCTCAATGCAGGAGCTGTCCCCTGGTGGTCAGTGTGCTCCCACAGGGTGAGCGCCGCTCAGCCACAAGCCGGGCTGACGGCTTTGTGGCGGGAGCCTATCCTGCCTCTGCGGCAGCGCTAAGGATGTCCAACTCTGACTTAGTGGGGAGTGGGCCTAAGCCATCAGTTGGACATCCCCCAAGGCTCCCAAACTGCTAAAGGAAGCAGGCCGGGCTGAGGGAACCCCCCCACCGAGTGCATGAATGTCGTGCACCGGGCCTTCTAGGATGTAAAGAAAATTACTAAAAATTGGCTCTAGGTAAAAAGAGCTATTTTTAACCAATTTTGAATGAACATTTCTGCAATATTATAACTTTACCAGTGCCCTGTGCACGGATTCATGCACACTGAAAGGAAATTAATTAGAAGGTGGCCAGCAGGGCAGGACTGGGCAAGACAGGCCAGACATGCCCTATAGCCAACCTCCCACGGTTCCTCCCCTGCCAGCTGCACCTGGGGTGGTGCCATGGCTCGAAGGGCATCTGTGGTCACCGATAGATGACCGCTCAGCAATAAACCAGATTTGGGGCCAATAGTGCCCCAGCAACAACATAACCCACAACCGAAGGTGAAATCGCACGGCCCTGCAAGGAATCGGGCTCCCTCCTCTCTGGTTCGGGGGTGCGTCACCCGAGAACTGCTGCTGCCAAGTCACCACAGCTCGGTAGTTCCTACACTGAGTGTCTGCCCCTTGGTGGGCAGTACGCGTCATACCTACTGGCTGGTTGGATGGTCACTTAGCCTTTTACCAGTATATATATAGAAATCACACTATCCATTTCTCCTTTTTTCTTCTTTCTAACAAATAATTACACTGTTCTAATTACCTTAATTTTAATGACTCCATCTTGAGTTTCACAGTGTTGCTTTAGAAAAAGCTTTAGTTTATCACGAGAAAATAGGTGTTTTCTCCGGCTAAAGGGGAAAAAAGGAGAGCAAAGTGTTAATATCAAAGAATTCAATCCATAATCTCTGTAAATCTATAACCTCAATTTCAAGCCTAGAAAATGACAATTCACTTTGTAAGAGTATTTTTGTAGAAATAGCAAGAAACTTTATACAAAAGTACTTAGAAGAATGTTATAAGATCTACTTGATTGGATCTATTATAAAAGTCCATTAAAATAGTATATGCATTTATTGCTTAGGAACCACTTAGAAATAAACCTCAAGGAAAATATACTACAAAGAATACACCAAATCTTATAAAATTAGACGATCATTCCTACAAGTTATCACCATTAAAATTCTTTAAAAAATTAATATCAATAGGCTATCACGGTAACACTAAGTAAATCAACTTTCAAATGGTTATTGTGAATAGAGTAGGACATGGGTTTTATCAAATTCTAAAATATTTTGTGTTTAAACTTCATATGGCAGCCAACAAATTCATGGGATTAAAATTAAAGAGAATGAGAATTTTTAAAATTCTAATAATGTACTATTTCTGATTCTCCCTTGCTCCCAAATTAAAAAAGAGTAACTATAACAGTAACAAACACCACCACAACAAAACAAAAACAAATGACACACAAGTATTTCTGGAAATTTTCTGAAAAGTAAATGATTTAATTCAATTCAATGTCTTCCTATCAAGAAAAAGCCACATTAAAAGCTTCTATCCTATATAATAAAGAGGTAATATGCAAATTGACCATCACTTCAACACACAAGATGGCTGCCCCCATGGGCACACAACATGGCCGCCACAAGATGGCGGGCAGAAGAGGGCAGTTGGGGGTGATCAGCCTGCAGTGGGGGGCAGATAGGGGTGACCAGGCTGGCAGAGGAGGGTAGTTGGGGGCGACCAGGCCGGCAGAGGAGGGTAGTTGGGGGCGACCAGGCCTGCAGGGTAGGGCAGTTGGGGGGGACCCAGGCTGGCAGGGAAGAGCAGTTGGGGGGGGGGGACCAGGTCTGCTGGAGAGGGCAGTTGGGGGGGACCGGGCCTGCAGGGGTGGGCAGTTGGGGGCGACCAGGCCTGCAGGGGAGAGCAGTTGTGGGGACTGGGCCTGTAGGGGAGGGCAGTTGAGGGGGACCAGGCCTGCAGGGGAGGGAAGTTGGGGGGGGGGGGGGACCAGGCCTGCAGGGGAGGACAGTTAGGAGCGACCAGGTAGGCAGCGGAAGGCAGTTAGGGGTGACCAGGCCTGCAGGGGAGGGCAGTTGGGGGAGACCAGGACGACAGAGGAGGGCAGTTGGGGGGGACCAGGCCTGCAGGGGAGGGCAGTTGGGCGGGACCAGGCCTGCAGGGGAGGGCAGTTAGGGGCGACCAGGCGGCAGGGAGGGCAGATAGGGGCAATCAGGCCGGCCAGGGAGCAGTTAGGCGTTGCTCAGGCTGGTATGGGAGTGGTTAGGTGGTGATCAGGCTGGAAGGCAGAAGCTGTTACAGGAAATCAGGCAGGCAGGCAGTCGACCGGTTAAGAGCCAGCAGTCCCGGATTGTGAGAGGGATGTCCCAGATTAGAGAGGTTGCAGACTGGGCTGAGGGACACACACCCCCACCCCCACCCCATGCACGAATTTCATGCACCGGGCCTCTAGTGAGTAAATAAACTATTAAAAAGCTTTTAAATAAAGGCCCTCCCAAAAATATTATCATCACTTTTCTTCAAACACATGAGTATATATGGGACAACAGGGATGAGAAAATAAGTAGAAACATTTTACATCAAACAAAAATGCAAGATGGACTCTTATGTGGCAAGTTGATAGTAGGCTAATAATGTCAACTTATTCAGATGACTAAGAGCCTAACCTCAGCAGGCAAAAATAGGGATTTTCCCTATGTATAGTGCTGATTCTTTTATTAACCAATCACTACCTCTCTTTTGATTAGGTCTCAAAGAGGAATTTTTAAAGATACTCAATTTTTATTATTTAACTTTCTTAAGAAATGAGGAGACTGATCAGATGCTTGTATCTAATGAATAAATTATTACAAACGTGACTGACATATTTGTAAGCACCATCAAATTTCTCAGCTTTGAAAACTGAGTTCTCTCATGAGAAGTACTTCATAAATAGGAACTTTCATAATTTCTTAGATGTGAAGACTATTTGGGGTTACTAACCAATCTAAATAAAGGGCTCATGGAGTCCATTAAGATTCAATTTATCAGTCTATGAGCATATAAATGTACATTTATTTTTTAAAAAGAAGCAACCACTTCCAAGTTGTTTTACATCAAATCTTCTTAACCTAATATAATTAAATCAGCATAGAGAAGATACTGAATTTTACCTGATTTGTGTGGCTTTAACAATAGCACACTCAAATAATTCTTTTTTAGTGGCTTGCACTTTGTACTTGAATAATAAGGGATCAATTGCATCTCTTTTCTTCCTAAAAAGAGTAGAGATAGAAATCAGTTAATAATTTCTTTGGAAATGTGAGGTTTTAAATAGAAATCTAGTTCCTAAGAACATACTATAACAGAACCTAAAAAATTTTTATATTTTCTTTTCTTTTAATCCTCACCCAAAGATTTTTTTCCATTGATCTTCAGAAAGAGCGTGAAGGGAGGGAGAAAGGGAGGGAGAAAGGGAAAGAGGAAGGGAAGGAGGGAAAAAGGAGGGAAGGGAAGAAGAAGAAGGGAGAGAGAATAACATCCGATTGGTTGTCTCCTACGCTCTCCCAGACTGGGACGGGGATTGAACCTGCTACTGAAGTATGTGCCCTTGACCAGGAATGGAACCCCCGAGCTGCTTTGGTCCCTGGGTCAATGCTCTAACCACTGAGAAAAAACTGGCCAGGGCTGTGTATTTTAACTAGAATTTTAAATGTTATTGATATTTCTCACCATTCTATTAGCCAAAATAGTAAAAAGCACTATTTTGTTAGGTAGGTACTTTAATTTCTTAAATGACTTAGCACAAAGTACCCAGTTTAATTTAAATTAATAAACAAACAAATAGCTCTTATATTTGCATTTAAACTTCCCGCTTCATAGCTTTGTAATTCAAGAACAAAAGTAGAGATAATGGAGTTTATCCTATTTTAAGAATTGGCAAAGTAGTACACATTTAAAACCTCCACTCCCATCAACTTATCTTTTCTTCCCTTTGAGGGTGCATTCATTCATTCATTCAGTTATAAGTTTCAACATGCTACAATACGAATGTACTTTAAAAAATAATACTAAGTGAAATAAGCCAGACACAAAAGAACAAATACTATATGATCGCACTTATATGAAAATATGTAATTAATGCCACTAAATTATACATTTAAAATGGCAAGTGATTATGTTATATATGTTCTCTCTCTTTCTCTCTGCCTCACCCTTTCTCCCACAAAATGCTGGTGATTATTTTAGCACCTATATTGAACAAATACTATATGATCCCACTTGTATGAAAATATGTAATTAATGCCACTAAATTATACATTTAAACTGGCAAGTGATTATGTTATATATGTTCTCTCTCTTTCTCTCTGCTTCACCCTTTCTCCCACAAAATGCTGGTGATTATTTTGAGCACGTAGGCTTACTTCCAATATCCTGCTTTAGTATATCTTGCAGGTATTATGAACTATTTGATACTTTTCTAACTCAATTTCTATTTCTCCTCAATGATATAAGAATATAACTATCTACCCTTATAGAATGGGTCTGAGAAATAAATAAGAAAACATATGTGGGTGCTGTTACACAGTTTAACTCATGGAAAATGCCACCTACTAAAACATAAGAAAATCCAGATTACGTTCTGTTTGGAGGGATCAACCAAAAAGTAAATCACTTAAGTTAGGGAATTAATAGAAATAACTCAACAGATGCTCTGGCCAGTGGTCAGAGCATCGGCCTAAGCACCAAAGGACTTCAGTTCGATTCTAGTCAAGGGCGAGTACCTGGGCTGAGGTTCGATCACCGGCCCCCTCTGGGCATGTGTGGGAAGCAAACTATCAATGTGTCTCTCTCACATTGATATTTCTCTCTCTCCCTTTTTCTCTCTTCCTCCCTCCCTTCCACTCTCTCTAAAAATCAATGGAAAAAATATCCTTGGTGAGGATTAACAACAACAAAAAGAAATAGCTCAACAGAGTAAAGGTCCACAGATGTCTATGTTTCACCCTTCCTGATATATCAGGATATAGCAGTAACAATCTATAAACAACCTGGCATTTTATGATGTTGATGTACAGTGAAAGCTCAGATTCTTTGAGATCACAAACTGGTTAAAAATATCTATGACTAAATATTAGACCAGCTTACTCATTTTTTCCTATATCAAGGGTTTATTCCTATGGTTAAATCCAATTATACTTTGTTATGAGCTTGTTATAAGTGGCACAAGTGAGATTGACCAATAGAAATACTCCTCTAAATGCTACATATAACAGGCAAAATATTCACTTACTAATTGGGATTCTGAATTAATTTGCTTTGTACTCAAGGTAAGAAATTAGCCACAAAATATGTAGGTAGCTCTTATTCAAATCTAAAAAGAAGGGAAAGGACATTAATGCACCGAATAAGAGAGCGCTAAACCTAAGAAGCTAGACATCCCTCATCTCAAAACACGTAAAAGATTTAGAAGAGTATATTAAAAGTTACTATTAAATAATCTTAAATAAATTATTTTAAAAAGAAAAAATTAGATAAATGCTTACCATGTTTAAACATCAATTTAAAAAATATCTTTTACATACAAAATCTGTATTTAACTGTTCAAGACTTATCTAATATATAACTAAATCTAAGGGTTACAATCCTTGCTATAGTCCAAAAAAAAAAAAATCACATGAACTACTTTCAGAGTTGCTAAAGAACATACATTAACTACACAATATCCACTAATGTTGCATGCCAAACTATGTATTCAATAAGACACACAGACAAGTGACCTATTAATTTCTTTTTCTGCTTAATAACAGCAACTCAAGAAAAAAAATGAGATGTATCAAATCATGTTTCATTCACTCACCTCAAAATAATTTTTTTCTGTCAGGCAATGTATTAGTTAGATGACCTCGTGCAAAGCCAATTAACCTTTCTAAAGCTCAGATTCTTGTTAAGTAAAAATAATACTCTTTCAGAACCGACTAACATGCAAATCAAGCACTTAGCACAGCACCAGGACACAGTAAATGCTCAAATTCTAGCTATGGATACAATAGTTCAAGTCAGACAAAACGAGAACTTGAATTACAAGGTTTTGAGGGATAGAACCTGTCACTAGTATTTTCAGGAGCAAAGGAGTTAAAGGAAGTATTTAAGAGTGGCCTCCGGTTTCTTATTTGATTATGGTACTATTCACTGAAGAGAGGGAGAAGAAGATAGACAGGCTGGAGAAAACTTTTTTAAATCTGAGATTCCTAAAAGGTAGAGCGAGAACAGAATGGAGCAGTGAAGAATTAAGTAGTTGTAGAGAACAGGAGGGAGCTGAGCTAAAACACTTAAACAGACTCGTATCAGTTGAGGACTTGGCAGAGATTTTAAATTTACCTGCAGGGAGTGCTAATCTAGATGTGTTTGTGTGCTTTTTCTCCAAGAGCACTCAGCTGAATAAGGCTGCCAAATGAATGCATTTCAGAAGGTTACAGAATTTCTTTACCACATGTATCATAAAGTAAGTCTAATAAAATACAGAATGAATTTTCCCAAGTAAACAAAAGTGGAATTTGTAAATATAATTGAATGAGATGAGCTTCAATTGCTCTTAAACTGCTAACTCGAGTTAACTACGTTTCAGTTTTACAAACTCTAACATGTTGTGGAACCACATTGTTTAGCTGAATAGCATACCACAGTATGACTAGAAAAGAAGGGAGGGATTAAAGAAAAAATGATTTTCAATGGTATGTCATTAGCCAATCGTACATTTTAAAATGAATAAAAATCACTTACCCATTTTGAAAAGAACTGTTTTGGGTTTCTGAATCATCACTATCACTGATAATAATAGTTTCTCCATCTACACTACTGACATGTCCATTAGAAAAACCATTCTGATGTGATGGAGGGAGGACTTCCAAAATCCTACACTGTAACCTGAAAGAAAATGATATATTTTAAAATGCAAATCATTTGACATTTTAAAATCAAACATTTCAAATGATCTAATTATTGTGAACTGAAAAGTTATTTTGTTTTATGGAAACTATGACTGATTAATGTAACCAATTTTACAAAAAATAAACATCTGTAACATCCAATTTAAGCAAAGGTTGGCTATAAGCCTATATAATAAAAGGCTAATATGCAAATCGACCGAACGGCGGAACGACCGGTTGCGATGACGCACACTGACCACCAGGGGGCAGACGCTCAATGCAGGAGCTGCCCCCTGGTGGTCAGTGTGCCAGAAGCTGGGCTCACAGGCCTAAGCTGTCAGTTGGGCATCCCCCAAAGGCTCCCAGACTGCGAGAGGGTGCAGGCTGGGCTGAGGGACCCCCCTCCAGTTCACAAATTTCGTGCACCAGGCCTCTAATTTAAAATAATACAAAACTATTTCAAAGGTCAATTTATCAAGATTCTTGGCAATTTTATTTTAAACTAAAGTTACTATTTAGAAAATCAAATTCATAATATCTCATTATACAGATTGGGCCTTAAAGTTTTTCAAAGCCTCCAATATTTTCAATTCTGAAAATTTCCTGATCACAATATTTTTCATTCTCACTGTAACATTTTTTTAAAACATTTTGATTTTTAGAGAGAGGGGAAAGGAAAGGGAAGGGAGGGAAGGAGAGAGAGAAAGATTTGTTGGTCCACTTACTTATGCATCCATTGGTTGATTCTTTTTTTTTTGTTGTTAATCTTCACCAGAGGATATTTTTTAGAGAGAGTGGAAGGGAGGGAGAGGGGAGAGAATGAGAGAGAGAAACACATCTATCGGTTGCCTCCTGCACACAGCCTGGGTAAGGCAGGGATCAGGCCTGCTACCCAGGTATCCTTGACTGGGAATCAAACCCAGACCCTTGGACCCAAGGGGCGATACTCTAACCATCGAGCAAACTGGCCAGGGTGACTGGTCAGTTGTGCCCTGACTGGGGATTAAACCCACAACCTTGGCAAATCCGGATGATGCTCTAACCAACAGCTATGCCTCCAGAGCCTCATTGAAACTTTCGTGATTTCTGATTTCTGGAAAGCTTCTTATTCACTAACTTTATTACCCTTATTTTGGCTTCCCTTACCTTTGCCCACTCTATCTGGGTTTTATGCGCTGTAGTTTCAGACTCATTCATCACAATAAAAATATTCCTCAATCCTATTTTACTGTGCCAATTTTCAACTGAATTAAAATGTGGTATGTATATCCATACAAAGGAAAAAAATATAGAAATGAAGTACTGATAACATGCTACAGTATGGATAAACCTTGAAAGCAATATGCTAAATGAAAGAAAACAGATGTAAAAGGCCACACATAGTACATGATCCCATTTATATGAAAAATCAAACAAAATAAAACCAGAATAGGAAAATCCACTGAGACAGGAAGTAGATGAGTGGTTGCCAGGAACTTGGGGGAATAAGGGAGGAGGAGTAAGAGATGAGAACAAAGGGCAGTGGCTGCTAATGGGCCTGGGCTTTCCTTTTGGTATGTAGAAAATGTTCTAAAATTAGTTTTTAGTGATGGTTGTGCAACTCTATGAGTATACTAAAAACTATTGAACTATACATTTTAAATGCATGAATTTTATGGTATGTGGAATACATCTCAACTTGTTAAATAAACATAGTCACGAGTAAAAGCAGGGTATAGTAAGAAGAGGGAGAAAATGCGTGCATTGTTGGAATTGTATCTATGGCACTTCTACAACTTTTAGGCAATCTAGAGGTTTTATTAATATCTTAAGCACATATACTAGTATATTACCAATGGGTAAATCTCTATTTTCTAGAGAAAAAAGTAGCTCAAAAATAGAAAAGTTGCTCACTGTATCATTCATTTAGTCATTTCATGCCATAAAAAAGTTTTGATATATTACTATTGTGGGCTTTCACCAGCCTCATTCTCCTGAGAACTTCATTCTTCCCACAACCCACCTTCTTTCATATAGTAGCTACTAATAGAGCTGTCATATTTCCACAAGACCCTAGTCATAGTTAGTTGATACTGGGTGGGCACCTTTAGCTGAGCCAGTACATCTTTTATAAGATTTTAAAATCTGGAATCTAGAAAGTAAAAATCAGTTCCCCTGCCATCATGGAACATATAAATTTCTGGTCCTGTTGGCACCCAGGGTCCCTGCCGCATGGAGTGGGCCAGTATGCAGTGAGAGAAAAGAAAGCCTACAAAGGAGAAGAGAGGAAAGATGGCAAAGGTACTACTAGAGGTAATCAGTCCTCATATTCTTGTTCTTCCTTAGACTTAGCTGCACCTTGCCATGTCAGGATTAGCTGGTTAATCTTTCCTTTGATTCAATAAACTGATAATTTACCCTTTTGTATGTTTTTTCAAAATGAATTTTTGTCACAGCCCAAATAAATAGAATCATACAATTACAGAAAGACAGAGTTGGTTAGAGTTGGTTCATTTTGGGAAGCTGGTGGATTTTAATAAGGTAACAGCACTTTTCATTTCTGTACATTGTAGAATACGCTTCTATTCTCCTTCAGGAGAACAACCTTTAGTGTCCTCTACAACATCTAATATTGCTGTCAGGCACAGAGAGAATTAGGACTATGGATTTCCTATTAGGAACTCTGCACTACACCCAAACAGAAGAAAGCAACTGGTTCTAAAGTACCCAAGTTTAAGAATCAACAAAATGTTGACATGTGGAATTCAAAGCACTCAAAATATCTTCGTCCTTCACTCATTTCCTCTCACTCTGAGACTTATGCGGGTTAAATTAAAAGCATCATATATGGCTCCTTTATAATTTGCTCTTAAAAAATTTAGAAGAGAAACTCAAATTATTAACAGCAATAGTGAAAGTGGGGACACTCCTATTGATTTTACAGAAATAAAAAATATTATAAGAAAAAACTATGGACCATTATATGCTGATAAATTGGATAACCTAGGTGAAATGGACAAATTCTTAGAAACACACAAGCTATCATAATTGACTCAAGAAGAAACAGATAATCTAAAGAGATCTATAACTAGCAAGTACATTGAATCAGTAATCTAAAACCTCCCAATAAAAATTTTTTAAAAAGCCTAGGCTCTGCCTGATGTAGCTCAGTGGGTTGGAGTGTCAACCCATACACCGAAAGGTTGTGGGTTTGATCCCTAGTCAGGACACATACCTAGATTGTGTGTTCAACCCCTGGTCAAGGCACTTACAGGAGGCAGCCGATGGATATTTCTCTCTCATGTTTCTCTTTCTCTCCCTTCCTCCTTCCCTTCCCTCCCTTACTCCTTTACCCTCTCTCTTAAAAAAAAAAAAAAAAAAAAAAAGCCCAGGACCAGGATCATATGGCTTCACTGGTAAAGTTACCAAGTATTTAGACAATCAAAACCAATTCTTCCCAAAATGTTCCAAAATACTGAAAAGGAGAGAACCCTTCTTAATTCATTCTTTAAGACTAACATTACCCTGATTCACAAGTAAGACAAAGACATGGCAGAACATGTAGAGAACTCTTATAACTCTACAGAAAACACACAATCCAACTCAAAAATGGGCAAAGAACCTGAACACTTATTTTCTTTTTTAAAAATACGTTTTTATTGATTTTTAGAGAGAGAGGAAGGAACAGGGAGAGAGAGATAGAAACATCAATGATGAGAATCATTGATCGGCTTGCCTCCTACTTGCCCCCGACTGGGGATCAAGCTGGCAACCCAAGCATGTGCCCTGACCGGGAATTGAACTAGTGACCTCCTGGTGCATGGGCTGATGCTCAACCACTGAGCTACACCGGCTGGGCCTGAACAGACATTGCTCCCAAAAGACATAAAGGGCCCTAACCGGTTTGGCTCAGTGGATAGAGCATCAGCCTGCGGACTCAAAGGTCCCAGGTTCGATTCCGGTCAAGGGCATGTACCTTGGCTGCGGGCACATCCCCAGTAGGAGGTGTGCAGAAGGCAGCTGATCGATGTTCCTCTCTCATCGATGTTTCTAACTCTCTATCCCTCTCCCTTCCTCTCTGTAAAAAATCAATAAAATATATTTAAAAAAAAAAAAGACACAAAGGGCAATAAATACATTAAAACATGTTCAGGATCTTAGTCATACTGGGAATACAAAATCAAAATTGCAGTGAGATACTATTTCATACCCACTATCATGGGTATTATTAAAAGAAAATTAAAATATGGAAAATGGCCCTTGCCAGTTTGGCTCAGTGGATAGAGTATCGGCCTGCAGACTGAAGGGTCCCAGGTTCGATTCTGATCAAGGGCACATGGTCGGGTTGCAGGCTCGATCCTCAGTAGGTGTCGTGCAAGAGACAGCCAATCAATGATATTCTTTTATCATTGATATTTTTATCTCTCCCTTTCCCTTCCTCTCTGAAATCAATAAAAATATATTTTAAACAAATGGAAAATGATGAGTGAGGGTGAGGATGTAGAGAAATTGTAATCCTTGTGCACTATTCGTGGGGATATAAAATGGGTGCAGCACTGTGGAAAACAATATGGCGGTTCCTAAAAAGATTAAACATAGAATTATCATGACCTGGCTATTCCACTTCTAGGTATATGACCATAAGAGCTGAAAAGGGGAACTCAACAGATACTTGTACACCAATGTTCATAATGGCATTATTCACAATAGCCAAAAGGTGGAAACAACTCAAGTGCCCATCAACAGATGAATAGATAAACAAAATGTGGTATGTATACATACCATGGAATATTATTCAGCCATAAAAGGCTAATAATACATGCCACAACATGGGTGAACCTTGAAAACATCATGCTCATTGAAATAAGCCAAATACAAAAGAACATGTATTGCTCATATATGAATCCACTTATCTGAAGTATCTAGAATAGACAAATTCATAGAGACAGAAAGTAGAATAAAAGTTACCAGATGCTGGAATGAGGGAGAAATGGTAAGTTATTGCTTAATGGGTACAGAGTTTCCGCTTGGGATGATGAAAAAGTTCTGGAAATAGTAAAGATGGTCACAGAACACTGTGAATGTACTTAATGCCACTGAATTATACACTTAAAATGGTCACAATGGTAAATCTTACATTATGTTATTTTACAATTTTTAAAAAAAGAAACTTTTTTGTTCTAAAAGTGAAGCTTAAGCAGGCTCAGTTACCAAGCCTATATTGGTAGCAAATGGAAATGGTGTCGAAAGAACTGGAGGCTGACTTTCACTCCTGGCTGATAGAACTAAACCAGTGTTTCTAAAGAGGAACAACTACATGAAATTATATCAAAACTTGTTAGGTAATTATGTAGTCTAATGATAAAAATATTCTGTAATTAGTGACATGAACGTCACAAAAATATGCAAGGAATCAAAATGGACCCACTTTTGAAGCGCCTGGGTATCACATTCAAGGATGGTATTGCTCAGGGTTCCCTGAGGTGATGAGGAAGCTTTTCAGTGAACCTTTGACAAGGTTCTTCAAGTTAGAAAAAGAGACGGTTTTCCTTATCAGGGCCTAGGTGAGTCCCCTAAGTTGTAATGATGGTCACAAGGAAAAAACAAAGTAAATGAGCCTACTCTGGGTGCAGGCATGGTTGATGTGATGCCTAAAATGGTTTGACAGTCCATTGAAGGGAATAGTCTATGACCCTAATGAGGCCCATAGAGCTACAGTAACTTAAGAACTAATTTATTTCACATCAAGGGGAAAAATCAATACATGAGGAAAATAAAGTATTCTATATGTATTACTAAGAAGCTACAGTACATAATGACACTGTAGTATTGGCAAAAAGACAGCCATATAGATAAATGGAGGAGAACAAAGTCCAGAAATAGACCCAAGATTCCATTTATATTTATATTTTGTAAAGGATAAAATTATAAGGACAGAAAACAGATCAGTAGTTGCTAGAGGCTAGGAGGTATGGGCAAGAGTTGACTACAAAGGGGAACAAAGGAACTTTTGAAGGGCAATAAAAATGTTCTTCTATGTCTTATTGTGGTGGATTATGTGACTATAGGTGTAAATGTTAAGAACTATACACATTAAAAAGGGTGACTTTTATCATAAGAAAGTAATGTACTTTAAAAAAGATTTATTAGTTTAGACTATTTAGAATAAAGGCCTACATAATGTAAATTATTTAAATAATTCTTTAACCTAAAAGAAAAACATTTATTGCTTTTCTGAAGACATTAACACATATGAGATGGCAAATTGAAGTAGGTCTACTTGTTGGATCTCACTGAAATATAGATTGGTCCTCTACCCTTACCTGAACAATAGCCAGAGTTCTGTGTAATGCAAACTCTATGTAAAGGGAGTTCTATTCTTCAGTTTGTTTCCATCTCAACTATAAACATTATAAAAATTCATCTTAAAATACCCATTTTTCATTAAGGAAGTTCAATATACAGGTATTCTCTCTCTTACAACCCGAGCTGGTCAAGCCAAATAAAGTTAGATGATTTCTACACATCAAAGAAAATTATTACATATACAACTAACAAATCAAGGTTTTTAGGGTATAAAAAAGGTTTCCGAGGATGGCTTCCCAATTTATATTATTATCAAGTAAATAAGAATTCTAAATTGTAACTGTTGAACTTGCAATGACAATCCAGGAGTCAATTAGGTGGTAAGTATGGGTCTTGGTTGCTGGAAGCCAATTCCAGCATGTCAGCAGGGCTGAATCATCTGGGAATGGCTAAAGGCTTTTCCCCAAACCTGAAAAGGATACATATATTGATTGCTTGCTGCCAGACAACTGAGGGCATCTCAATCTACATGTTATTGCCTCCTACTGGCCAAACACCTGAATAGCCGTAGGCTATTCCCCAATTTGACAATGGACTCTGTAGACTAACCCTACTCTTTGATGTATCTCCACCTTGCCTTAGGACAAATTGTGTTAATAAAAAGCAAGGGGTCCTGAGGCAAGAAGAACTTACTTCCTTTAGCTAAGTCTTCTCTGACTCCCTATAATGCCTTTCAAAATTATGTTTCGTCTCTGGACTCTTATTTAATTTATGCACAGCGCTTCTCCAGATTTCTGAACCCTTCTAGAGGCCGGTTCATGACCACCGGCACTTGTACATACAACAAACCTAATATCTATCTAAAGAAGATGGGTACCACTCTAACTTAGAATTCCAAAAACAAAAGAAAACAAAAAACTCTAGCTGTTCCAAAAGCTTCCTTTTTGTTTCTAGTAAAAATTATATCATTGACATATTAGGGTTATTGGGAACAAAAGATTAAACACAACAATTTTGGGATTTTTTAGCACCTCTCCTTGGCTGAGAACAGAAATTTTGACCTTAAAAGGTCAGTAGTGTAAGCTGACCAACAGAAAGCCTTTTTTCTGAAATAGAGCTATAATAAATTTATGTTGATAAAAATTATGATATTTGCACCTAAATAAGAAGCCTTTAATCCTTTTCTACTAATTTATATTTTTTCTCTGCCTTCAAATTCTAGTCAAATAACTCTTTTCCAAAAATTTCTCCTTGATTAACCCCACCTGCACCCAGTCATTGACACCCAAGCATGTATGTTTAAATAAAAATAACTATTTTTTTCTTCACATATCCTTTGTTCCTATCTTCTCAATATATTTAGTATTTCTCTTTGTCCTAAATATGAATGCATTTTAATTAATTATGTTTCACTAATACCATTTAGGCTAGTAATATAAAAAAGAGCCTAAAGATAAAAAGTCCATTTTCTCATTTCCAATTCTAATATATATTAAATGCCTACTTTCTGTATGATAGGCTATGCTAATTTTCTCTTACTTCATTAGACTAAAGTGCTTAAAGCAATCCACCAATGCAACATAGCCACAGGAAATATACTTTAATTGTTCAATAGTTAAGAGCTCTGATTGGTCATTATTTGAAGCCAAAATTTGTATTAGTCGGTAAGATTGAAAAGTATATACAATCTTTATTTTACAAGGCAGTTCTAAAAACAATATTGAACAGTGATTTTTTAACCTTCTTGACAACATTTTATAAATTTTAAATCTAAATGGTATTGGGATAATATTTGGGAAAACCTAGCTACAAATGAAACTCTTTGATATAAATCCACTTCTGCTATTTTACTGATTTAACCTACATTGGGAAAAGTGCCTTCACCTTTTGTACTTTTCTCTGATACATATGAATCTTTATAGGAAAAAAAGCAGATTTAAAAAATATATAAACTTCAGTCTCAATAAGCAGAGCACACAATTTTTTTAAATTTAAAGACTTTAGTTTTATAGAGCAGTTTTAGGTTCACAGTAAATATGAAAGGAAAACATATATTCTCTGCCCCCACACATGCATAGCCTCTCCAATTATCAATATCCCCCAGAAGGGTGGAACATTTATTATAACTGATGAACCTACATTAATACATCATCATTACTAAAATCCATAGTTTACATTAAGGTTCACTCTTGGTGTTGTACATTCTATGGGTTTGGACAAATGTATAACATGTATCCATCATTATAGTACCATACAGAGTATTTTCACTGCCTTAAACATTCTCTGTGCTCCACCAATTCATCTCTATCAATCCTGGCAACCACTGATCTTTTTACTGTCTCCATAGTTTTGCCTTTTTCAGAATGCCATAGTTGGAATCATACCATATATATCTTTTCTGATTGGCTTCTTTCACTTAATAATATCTATTTAAGGTTCCTCCATGTCTTTTCATGGTTTGGTAGCTCATTTCTTTTTAGTACTGAATAAATCATTGTCTAGACCAGAGGTGGGGAACGTCTGGCCTCCAGGCCGTATAAGGCCCAAGAAATCATTTGGTCTGGCCCTGCCAAGGCATTAGGGGTGAGTTAATTAAATGTCTAATCAAATATAGCAGACTAATTTTTAAGATGATAATTCTGTATGGCTCTCGAATGATGTTATAAATATCCAAGTGGCCATAGGCAGAAAAAAGGTTCCCCGCCCCTGGTCTAGATGTACCACAGTTTATTTATTCATTCACCTACTAAAGGACATTCTGATTGGTTCTGTTTTGGCAATTATTAATAAAGCAGCTATAAACATTTTTGTTCAGGTTTTGTGTGATCATAAACTTCCAACTCCTTTAGGTAAATACCAAGGAGTATATAACTTTTTAAAAATTTTGGGTCAGTTATTAACATCTGAGAATTATAATGAAATTGTAATTTAAAAGGTTAGTTTCAATTCTGCAACGTCTCCTAATGCTACCAAATTATATACTGAGCCAGGCCAGTATACTTCATAGTTAATGTTTATTCCACTTCCTGCTTTGCTATTAGGTGCCACTTCTTGCTGCTGCCAGTATACCAACTTTTAGAAGTACCTTCTCATACCTGTTGCTTCAAATCTCCATTAACTCTTTCAGCTCCCACAATATCTTGACTGACTGTGCTTGTAAAATGTCTGAAAACAAGTTGTGCCCAAAGTTCTTTAATTTTTTAAAAAATTTACTAAATACACAATTATATTTTGACTCAGTTTTTCATTTTATCTCAAACTCTACTCCTATCTTTAGGATGAATAACTCAACAGTCCAAAATGTTTATTTGTTGTGCAATTTCTACCTCATTTTCCTAATTCAACTCTCCAATTCCATGGTAGGTGACAGAAGATGGGTTTATTATCATGCAAACATTTGAGTTCTCTAGCTCACCAACCTCCCAATCCTTCACTAAACAATGATATATCGGGCTTGTTAAAAAGAAATGATAGCCCAGATGGCCTGGCTCAGTGGTTGAGCATCTACCTATGAATCGGGAGGTCACAGTTCAATTCCCGGTCAGGTCATATGCCCAGTGTGGGGTGTGCAAGGGGCAGTTGATCAATGACTCTCATCACTGATGTTTCTATCTCTCTCTCCCTCTCCATTCCTCTCTGAAATCTATAAAAATATTTTAAAAAACTAGAGGCCTAGTACATGAAAATTTATGCACTGGAGGGGAGAGTCCCTCAGCCTGGCCTGCCCCCTCTCACAGTCCAGGAGTCCTCAGGGGCGGGAGGCGACCCGGCGATCAGGGGAAGGCGACGCCCCCATCACACCTCTGCTGCTGCCACTGCTGGCAGCGCAAGCCTTGGCCAGCCCTGGTTACCTGAGCCTTGGGCAGCCCTGGGCTGTCTGCACCTTGGGCCAGCCCTGGGCAGCTGGGAAGCTGCCATCTGAGGCTTGCCTGTGACTTGGGCTGGCCCTGGGCGGCTGGGGGGCTGAGGGGACTGGGTGCCGCCGTCTTTGAGGGCATGGCCGTCAATTAGCATATTCTGTCCTTATTGGCTATGGATGCCACCATCTTTGAGGGCGGGGCAGTCAATTAGCATATTACCTCCTTACTGGCTGTGGGCGCCGCCATCTTTGAGGGTAGGGCAGTCAATTAGCATATTCCCTCCTTATTGGCTGTGAGCACTATCATCTTTGTGATGGTGTGAGGGTCGATTAGCATATTCCCTCTTTATTAGATAAGACTAGAGGCCCGGTGCACGAAATTCGTGCACTGAGGGGGGGTGTCCCTCAGTCCAGCCTGCATGCTCTCCAATCTGGGACCCCTCGAGGGATGTCCAATTGCCCGTTTAGAACCCATCCCGGGCAGTCAGACATTCCTCTCACAATCCAGGACTGCTGGCTCCCAGCCACTCGCCTGCCTGCCTACAAGATTGCCCCTAACCGCTTCTGCCTGCCAGTGTGATCACCCCCTAACCACTCCCCTGCCAGCCTGATCGACGACTAACTGCTCCCCTGCCGGCCTGATTGCCCTAACTGCACTCCCCTGCCGGCCTGGTTGCCCCTAACTTCCCTCCCTGTGGGCCCGGTCACCCCTAACTGCCCTCCCCTGCCAGCCTGGTCACCCCTAACTGCCCTCCCCTGCCAGCCTGGTCCCCTCCAACTGCCCTCCCCTGCAGGCCTGGTCCCCTCCAACTGCCCTCCCCTGCAGGCCTGGTCCCTTCCAACTGCCCTCCCCTGCAGGCCCGGTTGCCCCTAACTGCCCTCCCCTGCTGGCCTGGTCCCCCCCAACTGCACTCCCCTGCAGACTTGGTCCCCCGCAACTGCCCTCCCCTGCAGGCCTGGTCCCCCCCACAACTGCCCTCCTGTGCCGGCCTGGTTGCCCCTAACTGCCCTCCCCTGCTGGCCTGGTCCCTTTCAACTGCCCTCCCCTGCAGGCCCGGTTGCCCCTAACTGCCCTCCTCTGCAGGCCTGGTCCCCCCCAACTGCACTCCCCTGCAGACTTGGTCCCCCGCAACTGCCCTCCCCTGCAGGCCTGGTCCCCCCCAACTGCCCTCCCCTGCAGGCCTCGTCCCTCCCAAATGTCCTCACCTGCAGGCCTGATCGCCCACAACTGCCCTCCCCTGCTGGCCATCTTGTGGTGGCCATCTTGTGTCCACATGGGAGTGGCCATCTTGTGTGTTGGAGTGATAGACAATTTGCATACTACCTCTTCATTAGATAGGATATAAAGTGAAATGAAACTTAGATGCCTTAAAATCTGCTTATGTAGTGTTTTTCAGAACACTATATATAAACGTGGGATGAATGTCTTCAAAAACAACAATTGCATCTTTCAAAGACACTGAAATTGTTAACTGTAGGGTTTCCTTTCAGAGTTTCAAACAGGGAAATTTGATTCCAAGCAACAGTGGCTTAGGCAGCTATTAGAGCCCCACATCACTACTGGCATCTCTCAAAACAAAAACCAAACCAAACAAAAAAAAACCCTAACTGCATGGCCCTCAATAAACACATTCAAATACCCTACAAAATACCACAAATGACAATATTTAGCTTTAAAAAATTCACATTCATTATGTCATTTCATCCCATGAGGCAATTTAACAGATGAAAAAGACTAAAGCTTAATGAGTTTAAATTACTTTCTCAGAGCCACACAGCTAATCATAAAGGGCAGAATCCAAAACCAAGGAGACAGTGATAAATTGAAAGAAATGATTTTGTAAGTCAGCCATACCTGAATTTAAATCCTACCACTGACTACTTGTAAAAAGCTGGAATAGAAGCTCCATGACTTTTTGTTCATTGCTATATCTCCAGTGTCTAGAACAGTGCAAGTAAATAGCAGATCAGTAAATATAGATTGAACAATTAAAAAAAATATTTAACTTCTTTAGATCTCTGTTTCCTCATCTGTAAATGAAACAGTAAACTTTTGCCTTATCTCTGCTAAAACAATGTGTACACAAAGCATCTGGTAGCTAGTTAAGAATTAATAGATCTGATTCCAAGTTTAATATTGTTTTCACAAGACCACCACCCATCTTCTCACTTCCCTGCAGGCTCTAAGGAAGTAGCAGAGAACTAATGTCAGCATGACTGGCAGGCATGCTGGGTGTTTATCAGGATGGGGAGGATAAAGAACTAAACTGTTGACTCAGTCAAGTAGTCAGTTGTTCTCTTTACTACCTCTGTCATAGCAATAACAAAGGATCTTCTAGAAGAATCTGTTAACTGATTGCTTATTTTAAATCATTAAGTCTTGGTGGTGAGGGAAGCACCTAATCTATACTTGTGAGATGAAAAAGAAAATGGGGAGGAATACCTAAAGGTAATGAGACTCTAAGAATACTGAGGGGAGAAGATCCAGAGAACCTATACTAATTCACCCCCTATCCCAGTGGTCGGCAAACCGCAGCTTGCGAGCCACATGCGGCTCAGGAGCCGCGGTCTGCCGCTCTGTTGACTAATGAGTTTGCCGACCACTGCTCTAGCTCCTTGGTGGGCAAACTGCGGCTGGCGAGCCACATGCGGCTCTTTGGCCCCTTGAGTGTGGCTCTTCCACAAAATACCACGGCCTGGGCGAGTCTATTTTGAAGAAGTGGCGTTAGAAGAAGTTTAAGTTTAAAAAATTTGGCTCTCAAAAGAAATTTCAATCGTTGTACTGTTGATATTTGGCTCTGTTGACTAATGAGTTTGCCGACCACTGCCCTATCCTATTACTTTGTAACTTAACATGTTTTTTCCAGTAACTCCCATGTTAATGGATGAAGCAGTCTTTAGGACAACTGATAAGTACTACGAAAGAGAAACAAAAGGTAGATGGTAGTGACAAGTAGAAATGAAAGTTAAAAGCAGAGAGAGATGGCGCTACAAATGGTACTATCAAGAAAGTTAAAAGGCAAATCCCAAAGAAGTGAATAAATTATACATCTGCTCCTTAGTATCAAAAAACAAGGAACACTTACAACTATGTAATAAAAATATAAATAACCTATTTTAAAAGGGCAAAGGGCCTGACCAGCATGGCTCAGTGGTTGAGCATCGACCTATGAACCAGAAGGTCACGATTCGATTCCCAGTCAGGGCACATGTCTGGGTTGTAGACTTGATCCTCAGTAGGAGGCATGCAGGTGGCAGCTGATGCACGATTCTCTGTCATCACTGATGTTTCTATCTTTCTCTCCCTCTCCCTTCCTCTCTGAAATCAATAAAAAATATTTTTTTAATGGGCAAAGGACCAGAATAGATATTTCTCCAAAGAAGATATACAAATGATCAATAAGCACATGAAATGATACTCAACATAATTAGTCATTAGGGGAATGTAAATCAAAACTACAGTGAGATACCACTTCACACCCACTAGGATGGCAAAATAAAAAATATGCACAATACCAAATTGTCCATACATATGACTTGGTTAGGATATGGAGAAACTAGAACTCTTACTAAAATACTAGACATATACCCAAGAGAACTGAAAACATATGTTCAAACAAAAGCTTGTACATGAATGTTCTTAATAGCATCCTATATAATAAAAGCGTAATATGCTAATTAGACCAGACGTCCTTCTGGACAACCATCCCGATGAAGCCAGGGCTGCGAGGGAAGCCTGGGTCCCAGGTGCCTTCCGGCAGCCGGAGGGAAGCCCGGGTCCCGGGTGCCAGAGGAAAGCCAGTGCCAGCAGCCAGAAAAAGGAAGGCTTACTCTTGCATGATATTCATGCGTCAGGCCTCGAGTTATTTATAGTAGCTCAAAAGTGAAAACCCAAGTGTCCATGAACTGATGAACAGATAAACAAAATGTAATAGATCCATATAGCAGAATCTATACTAATAAAAGGGTAATATGCTAATTAGACCGGATAGACCAGACGTCTTCTGGACATCCTTCTGGACAAAGCCATGGTGGCGGGGGCTGAGGCAGAGGTGGTTAGGGGAGATCAGGCAGGCAGGCAGGCAGAAGTGGTTAGGGGCAATCGGGCAGAGACAGTTAGGGACGATCAGGCAGGCAGGCAGAGTGGTTAGTGGCGATCAGGCAGAAGTGGTTACGGGCGATCAGGCAGGCAGAGTGGTTACGGGAGCTCAGGCAGGCAGGCGAGCGGTTAGGAGCCAGTGGTCCCCCATTGCGAGAGGGATGTCCGACTGCCAGTTTAGGCCTGATCCTGCATCAGTCGGACATCCCCTGAGGGGTCCCAGATTGGAGAGGGTGCAGGCCGGGCGGAGGGACACGCTCCCATGCACGAATTTTGTGCACCGGGCCTCTAGTTTATCAATAAAAAGAAATAAAACACTGATAGATCTACCATACGGATGAACCTTGAAAACATTATAGTAAGTGAAAGAAACCACAAAGAAGCATACATATTATGATTCCATTTATATGAGATGTCCAGAATAGGCAAATCCAGAGACAAAAAATAGATTAGTGGTTGCCATGGGTTGAGGGGAGAGGGTAGTTGGCAGTGTCTGCTAACACAGGACTTCTGGGGTGATGACAATATTCCGTAATTAGGTAGTGGTGATAGCCTCATAACTTTGTGAATATACGAAAACCCACTGAATTGCACCTTTTAAATGGGCAAATTTTATGGCGCTCATTTAACAACAACAAAAAGCAGAGATGAAAATGTGTGCACCATGTAAGCAAATTCTTGAAACTTCACATTATGTGGAGAATGAAGAATGAAAGGTGGGAGTGGGAGCACAGATACCTTAGACCAGTGGTCGGCAAACTCATTAGTCAACAGAGCCAAATATCAACAGTACAACGATTGAAATTTCTTTTGAGAGCCAAATTTTTTAAATTTAAACTTCTTCTAACGCCACTTCTTCAAAATAGACTCATCCAGGCTGTGGTATTTTGTGGAAGAGCCACACTCAAGGGGCCAAAGAGCCACATGTGACTCATGAGCCGCAGTTTGCCGACCACTGCCTTATACTAACGGACCTCATGTAAATGCCTGCAATTTCTCAGTTACTGGGAGAAATTCATTTATTTATCTAAATAAGCCCCCTACCAATAAACCTCATGCCACAGCAAGGAATAAAGGCCAAAGAAGTCTACAAATAAAAATCAACAGGAATGCCTTGGGCCAGGGGCTCAGTTGGTTGGAGAGTAGTTTCATACACCAAAAGGCTGCGGGTTCAATTCTAAATCAGGGCTAATACCTGGGTTTCAGGGTCAGTCCCCAGTCGAGGCATGAATGGGAGGCAACTGATTGATGTTTCTCTCTCTCTCTCTCTCAAATCAATAAATGTATCCTCAGGTGAGGATGAAAAAACAACAGAATACTTAGGAAATTCAACCTGGATTTCCTCTCATCACAGAAGCTGGATTTCCCCTAGTCCCTCTTAGAGGATGCCAGGATCTTACCACTTCCATTATCTCAAAATTGAACTCAATACCAAAAGTTACACAAACTTTAACTGTAAAGTAAATGTGAAGCCAGAAGGAACATGTATTCTTGTGGGTCTAGAACACAGTCCAAATGAAAAACATCATGTCAACGCATTTCCCCATATTAATGTAATAGTTTTTTTTTTCCCTTTTCTAATATTAATTTACAAAGATCTTTATTTTACTGAGTTGCAGCAGCTTGGAGATTTAAGAAGGCCTGTACCTAATATATTATCCCTTAAAACATCTCCATGGAAAACAGCAAGGGAAGCCACTAATCCTATCCTATATAATAAAACCCTAATATGCAAATTGACCGAACAGCGGAATGACCGGTCACTATGACTTGCACTGACCACCAGGGGGCAGATGCTCCACGCTGTAGCTGCCCCGTGGTGGTCAATGTGCTCCCATGGGGGAGCACCACTCAGCCAGAAGCCGGGCTCATGGCTGGTGAGCACAGCGGCGGTAGTAGGAGCCTCTCCCACCTCTGCTGTAGGCAGGCAATAAGGAGCGAGGGGTCCTGGACTGCAAGAGCCCTGGACTACGAGAGGGCGCAGGCTGGGCTAAGGGACCCCCTCCCCCCAGTGCACAAATTTCGTGCACTGGGCCTCTAGTATAATAATGAAATCAAGACTATTGACTATGGTTTATTAATGGGGACAGACACTCTCACCACTACATGTGGAAACAAGTGAACACATTACAAGCGTCATCTTAAAAGCTGTCCCCACAGGACAGAACAGCACTATTTCAAGGTGCCAGAAACATAGGAATGGTCACTGACTTGGTAAGGCCCTTGGCTACCTAAACAGTTTAGACCACCACCCTAAAATCCAATTTATAAAAACAAAAACCCAAATAGAAATCCCAGAAACTACAATTGGAATAAGAGTTTATAAGCATGACAGAGAACTCAAAAATCAAAATGGAAAGAGACTGACTTTTTAACTTATTTATTGAGCACTTGCTATGTGCCTGGCACTTCACATACAGCATCTCAGTTAATCTTCATAATAATTCTACTAAGTATGCAAAGGAGAGATGAGTGATGTTAAATATTTTCCCAAATGTTATGCAGGTGGTAAGTAGGTGGTGGAGGCACAATTCCAACCAAAAGGAAATCTAGTCATTAGGCAAGTTTATATATTAAAATTATTTTAACTGAGATTTAAGTGAAAAGGGTAAAAGGTGTACTCAGAACCTTAGGATTTAAAGTAGCAGAAATCTTAAGTCAGGCTTGAAGCTTAATTATAACATAAAATTTAATTTTTAATAGAAAAGCTGGCAAGTAATAGAAGAAAAATATTAACTTCCATATAAACCTATTTGGCTAATAGCAGCCTTATCATCCCACCCCACTCCAATATAAACATCTCTTGGCTTTTTAAGATTTATTCATAATAGCATTTAATAACTAAATGGATAATATTTTAAGACATTATTCTGAAATTACATATAAACTCATGATAATTCTCCAAAATAAAATAAAGAACATAATAAAATAACATTTGACTGCTAACGTTTAAAATTCAGAAAGAAAAAAATCTGCATTCAGGCCAATAAAGAGGTGGGAAAAAGGAACCAAAAAAAACATTTTATAGGCTCTGCCCTAAAAGCAAAGAAGGCTGTAATAAGTTTTAATGCAAATAAAGGTGATTATGATGAATATCAGTGACTAGCCAATCATAAATGCTTAAGACTTCAGAAAAGCAGTGATAATTTTTAATTTAGTACCAGAGATAATGTCATTTTAAATTTTCATATATGAAAAATCCACTTTTTTTCCTAAAGACCTGGGTAAAAGAGAAGAGAACTTAGTGAAGTACACAAAACTCAGTCCTCATCAAAGGAACCACTAAAATCAGCATGAAAAACAGGCATATTAAACTACCAGGTAACATAATGAGGACACAATAGATATCTTCATCTAAGGCTTTTTTACTCTTAAATAAAGATGAAACTTCCATATAATGGAATTTATTACACAGTAAATAAAAAAGAGAAGGCAGGCAATTTATAAAGCTATGAACTGAACTTCAAGACATTTTAAGTGAAAAAAGGTGTAGTATACAGTGTGTTACCTTTTGTATTAAAGTGGGCAGGAGATTGTGTGTGTATGTGTGTGCATATGTGCATGTGCATGTTTTTGGTGGTGTATAAAAACATGAGCTTTAGAAAAATACCTAAGAAACTTAACACTAGGGCTCTGTGGGGAGGGTAACAGGGTAGCTGGAGGATAGTAAAAGGGAAGCTTTCTTCATTTCAGCCTTTTGTGTATCTTGGATTTTAAGCAATGGGGGTATCTGCAGATCAAAAGAAAAGATTAAAAGTACTTTACCTTGCACCATTGTTCCTAATGACTTCCACAGTTTCTTTGACAAAATATCGATCCTTGACATATGCAAAAATATCATCACAAATTTCATGTAAGCGTGAACGATGGGTAAGGTTGGTCAAGTATAAAACTGGAATAATTAGTGGTTCTGGAAAACTCTGAAGATTCTGTCTTGCTCTTTTTTCTGACTCAAGTGCTTCCTGATAGGTCAGTCCAGGTCTACCCGTCACAGCACAACTCCACACAAGACTGTTGCACAGAATGGTTCGTTCAAAAAAGTCACTGATTAAAAAACAAAAATAAAAATCTATTACCTATCATTTTACAAATTTTACATTAAAAGCTGATAAATAATTGTGCCTCTATTGCAAAAATTTACATAGAATCATAGAACTCAAACAAGGGTTTAGTAACTGGTTAGCTTACACATTAATACAAACCTGAGAAAAAGTGTAATCAACTAGATATTTATATTTTGCAATTTAAAAGTACATTTAGCCAAAATAGGACTTTGATTTCCATTAGTTTTTGAAACTGGAAGTGCAACTGAAAATAAACTCAACATTTCCTTTTCATTCTTCTAATTTTAAGCTTTTGCTCCAAAGCATTCCAAACACTGGAGTCAATTCAAGCACTTAACTATGAATTTTATTTATTTATTAACTATGAATTTTTAAATATTTTTATTGATTTCAGAGAGGAAGGGAGAGGGAGAGAGAGATAGAAATATCAATGATGAGAGAGAATTATTGATTGGCTTACTCCTGCATGCCCCTTACTGGGGATCAAGCCCACAACCCGAGCATGTGCCCTTGACCGGAATCAAACCTGGGACCTTTCAGTCCACAGGCTGACGCTCTATCCACTGAGCCAAACCGTCTAGGGCTTAACTATGAATTTAAAAGGCTTTAACATAACAGTGAAAACCTGAAATGTAAGCATCTAACAATCACAGAAAGGTTAAGTAAATTATAGTACTTCATATGATGAAAAATCAGTCATTACACAGTATGAGAACAGTTCTTAAATAATATGTTAATAGGGGGAAAATGTTCAGGTTTTTCTATATATAACAATATGGTCCCATTTGTGTTAAAATAAAAGAAAAAGGAAAGAAAGAAAGAGAACCTTAAGAAGCATAAAATATTTCTGAAACAATGTACAAAAATCAAGGTAACAGGCATGGGACTGTGTGACCATTCTACTCAATCCTTTTCTGCACTATTGGAATTTTTTAATATGGGCATTTCTTTAAAAAAAATTCTATCCTGTCACATTTAAAATACAAGAGATCTCTGATTTGGAAAGATTTCTCATATATTTTAAGTAGAAAAAAATCAAATTAGTGAATAACACAATCCCGTATACATTGATTATAATAACAAGAGGGTTTGTATTTATACAAATACTATAAACAGATGGTCCCTATGGAGAAAGGGAGGAACTGAGAAGGAATAAAAAGGAAAATCTGTTAATTCTAAATATTTCTACACTGTTTGAATTATAAGGAGTATGTACTTCTTTTATTTTATAATAAACAGGTTTTCTTTTTTTAAAAATTTCATTGATTTTTTTTTTTTTAAGAAAGAGGAAGGGAGGAAAGAGAGAGAAACATCTATGTAAAAGTGCTCTCTATGGGGGATTGAGCCTGTAACCTGGGCATGCGCCCTGATCAGGAATCAAAATGGCAACCTTTTAGTGCATAGGAGGACGTCCAGCTAGCTGAGCCACATCAGCCAGGGCTATAATAAACATATTTTCAAATGGAAAAGGCCAGACAAATGCAATAGGGTTAACAATGGTTGCCTCTAAATGGTAAGACATTCATATTCTGTGCCCTCCCCCATATTCTGGTCTTCTTTGCAATAATTATATGCAACCGACATAATTCACTATTCTTTAACTTTTTCTCCTTCTTGAAATCCTTCTTTCCTTCTCCCATCATTCTAAAAAGTATGTGTTTACTTCCCAGTTAGTAAATCTATTTAGGTTATCCCTGTAGTAGTCAGATCTCCAAAGGTAATTTCATTAAGGTACTTTTACTTGTATATTTGTCTATAGAACAACAACAAAAAATGAAATATATGGAAATAAAGAGAAACTACTCATACTTTAACATAAATGAGATCTAAAGAGATAGCATACATATGTCAAGTTACATGACTTGGCTTTAGTAGAGGAGATAATGGATATATATCATTAAAATACAAAGTAAAGAATGATCTTACCTAATAATAGACAAACATGTAAATTGACCGTAGCTCTACTACACCCACAGCCAATCAGGAGTGAGTGTGCAAATTAACCCGACAAAGATGGAGGGTTAATTTGCATATGTAGGCATGGAGAGGCCGGGCGGGGCAGGACGCCTGCTATGAGGGGGAGGGGAGGGAGGGAGCTACAGGAGTGGTGCTCCGGCCATGAGCAAGGACTTGGTGGCTCCCAGGCGGCCTGGGAGCAGGGACTTGTAGGCTCCCGGGTGGCCAGGAGCGAAGCCAGGGGAAGGAAGGCCTATTCTTGCATGAATCTTTGTGCAATGGGCCTCTAGTCTTATATAATAAAAGGCTAATATACTGGCAAGCACAGCAGCGATGGCAGGAGTGGGCCTAAGCCATCAGTAGGACATTCCCCAAGGGCTCCTGGACTGCGAGAGGGTGCAGGCCGGGCTGAGGGACCCCCTCCCCCGCCAAGTGCACGAATTTTGTGCACTGGGCTTCTAGTTATCTTTATAATACAGAGACAGATACCCTTTGGGAATTCAAAGGAAGGAAAGGAAGAGAGGCAGGCAAAAAAAGATCAAGAAAAACTAGAAGGAAGTGGCATTAAAGAGTTAGGGTTTTAAAGGGAACAGAGTTGAAGAAAGAAATGCCAGAGAGAAAAAAGGAATATAATCTGGTTCTCATAAGCAAGAAAATCTATGTCAGATAAGTAATATCAGCTAAGAGAGAGGCAACAGACATACCCAACAGATGGGTATCAATGGTATAGAATAAAATGAATGAATGGATCTTGAAAGAGGTCTTATTTTACTGCCTAAAACTGCAATTTACTTAGACAACTTTATAGGTTTAAATTTTTTTTCTATAGAAACAAACATATCTGTAAGACTTAGCTTCCCAAGCCATCATACGGTTAGCACATACACTGAGTGGCCAGATTATTATGATCTCTGAACGCACTCAGTGTATATCCTATATAATAAAAGGCTAATATGCAAATTGTTTCCTCGACCAGGAGTTCGACCAGCAGGCAGGCCGCCAACTGCCCATGTCCCCTCGCCCTGGCCAGGCTGGCTGGACCCCACCCATGCACGAATTCATGCACCGGCTCCCCCACCCTCTCTCTCTCTATACACACACACACACACACACACACACACACACACACACACACACACTGAGTGGCAAGATTATTATGCATTCAGAGATCATAATAATCTGTCCACTCAGTGTAATACAGTACGTGAAGTATACTTCTAATAATTTAAACTACAGTACTATTTAAGAAAAACAAACTTCAAATCTAGGTACCTTACATATTAACTAGTCTCTAAAACAGTGCTAACAGAAATAGAACACCAGCCACACATATAACTTAAAATTTTCTAGTGGCTACATTAAAAATTTTTTTAAAGAAACACTAATGAAATTAATTTCCTATTTTATTTAATCCAATATATCCCAAAATACTTTCATTTTAATATGTAATCAATATTGAATAATTTTTATATTTTGGGGGTACTAAGTCTTCAAAATCTAGTATGTATCATACACTTATTACACATCTTTATTTTGACACATTTCAAATTCTTACTAACCTCCAAGCCAAGTACTGGCTCCTATATCGGACAGCAATAGCAGGTCAGTATTTGGTAGCCTGAGGTACTTGGTATATCGGTATTTGGTGCCATTGCGGGGGAAAGACTTTACACTGAGCTGCAATAAATACTATTTACATTTGTTAACACTGTTCAAAATAACAAGGAGAGCGATGGCACAAGTGCCAGAAATCTCTACTAAATGTGTCACCAAGCGGAAAAATTGGGTAGTCAGTAACCAGTGACGTACAGTTGCCCTTCTACACCAGGTTTCCACCACCTCCTGCAAAGTGTTTGTACTATTTGCCTCCTTTGCTTCTACCTACAAAGTTGTTGTTACATTACAATACTGCTGTGCACAAAGATCTACCCTCAGGAGGAGGGAGGCAGAGCATATTACCACCACAGTGGCAATTTTAATGCAAGGGGTAAAAAGCCCAAGGGCTATTTTTCCTATTCATCACCCCCTACCAGCAAGGCCCCATCTCTAACATTACGTACCTTCACTTTCTCCCAATTCTGCAATTCTGCTCTTCACCCATTCATCATACACATTCAAATCTGTAAGATTTTGTTAATAGTACTAAACTCTAGGAGGTAGGTTACAGTGCCTGTTCAATTTCTATATTATAAAATGAAACTTTCACAAGAAGCACATTTTACTATTGTGAGCAAAAATTTATAAAATACAAAGTACAGTTTGATACAAATATATCTTTAGGCTAGTGTAGATTATTATGTCTCTAATTTATTACTATATTCCTTCAACAATCTTCTTTACCAGAAACTGGCATATCATTGGCCAAGAGGCCAAATCTAGCCTTCCACCTGTTTTTGCATTTTTACTGGAACACAACCACACCCACACCTTCAGGTATTGTCTGACTGCTTTTTCACATATAATCTGAGAGTTGAGTAGGTGCAACAGACACCCTGTGGCCTGCAAATCCTAAAATATTGATTATCTGACCCTTTAAGAAAAAGTTTGATGACCTGTGCTCTTTACCATTATTTCTTAACAAAAAATTGTTTCTGAGTTACCAGGTCCATTACTGGTAAGGTCACACCTCTAATATAAAATCAACCAACTCTCTGGTGAACAAACTAAGGAACAAAGAGCAACATACTGTTAAATTCCTAGGTATCTGGACAATAATGCAGAACTGATCCAAAGGACATAAACTCCCCTATCCACAAAATAATTAGTATAACTGAGAAACACAGCCATAGGATAAAAATTAACATAATTCCTGACTTACACAGCATATGGTAGAGCCAGACAAGAAAGTATGGCTTCTAAACTTAGAAAAATAGTAATTGCTAGAAGACAGCATATGTTATTCTAACAATTTCCTTTACTGACAAGAGTTACAAAAACAGATCAAACAATCCTGGGGATGGTAGATTTCACATACCTTATGTTATACAATAGAGAAATCCCAGATAGATGAAAATTAATTTACTTTTTAAAAATATATCTTTATTGATTTCAGAGAGGAATGGAGAGGGAGAGAGAAACATCAATGATGAGAGATAATCACTGATTGGCTGCCTCCTACACACCCTCCCACTGGGGACCAAGCCCATGCCCTGACCAGAATCAAACCGTGACCTCTTGGTTCATAGGTCCACAAGTCCACACTCAACCACTGAGTCATGCACGCTGGGCTGAAAATTATATTTATTACATTTACTATGAATTGTCAGGGGAAAAGTACAACTAATTAAAAATATAAAGGTTAGTTTTAAAAAAAACTTTAATGAAAGATTACTTTTGCACTCAGTGTTATCAGACAGACTTAGTTAATGATGACATACAAGGCAGGCTCCTAAAATCTGCAGATGGACACTAAGGTGAGGATTAGCAATGCAGATTTTTAAAATCTACAGACTAAAAACTTACATAAAAATCAACAAGTGGAACTTTATAAAAGCTTAATAAATGTCCTAGCTTAACAATAATGAATATGAAAAAGGCAAATTTCAACCAAACTACAAATTCACATTTCTGTGCCTTATATCATTTTCTCTGCTTAAAAAGTATTCTTTAGAGCATTCTCTGCCTAGAATGCCCTTTTCCTTATTCTGTGTCTTGACAGCTTCATCTCTCAGGACCCAACTGGGATATCTCCAATTTGGGGGTCTCCTCAACTTCACAGCAGTTATCAGCTCAATTTTCTATACTACCATTACACTGACTCCCATAACACATATGTGATTTATGCCAACGTGTTGTAGACATACATTCATTTCTCATTGCACGGAAAAATTATCTCAGCATCTCCAAAAACTCATCTAGTGTCAAGAATAAATAAATGGTCCTAGCCTGTTTGGCTCAGTGGATAGTGTCGGCCTGAGGACTGAAGGGTCCTGGGTTCGATTCTGATCAAGGGCATATGCCCAGGTTACAGGCTTGATCCTCAGTAGGAGGCATGCAGAAGGCAGCTGATCAATGATTCTCTCTCATCATTGATGTTTCTATCTCTCTCCCCCTTCCTCTCTGAAATCAATAAAAAAAATATATTTTTTAAAAAGAACAAACAAATGCAGAGAAAGACAAGTACCATATAGTTTCACTCATATATGGAATTTAATGAACAAGCTGAACTACCAAACAGAATAGAGACAGACTCATAGATAGAAAGCAGGCAGACAGCTCTGGTGTGGGGTGGTGGTATTCAGGGGAGGGTGGATGGATTGAGCAAAAAAGAAAAAAAAAGAGAGAGAACTCATGGACATGGACAAGTGTGGTAACTGTGGAGGTGGGAAGGGGGTGGGTGGAGGTGGAAGAAGGCATAGAGGGGATAAATGGCGATGGAAAAAGTAAAATTAAATTTAAAAAAAGAATAAACAAATGTATTCTCATTGCTAGTCATTTGTTTTTGTGTATTTAGACAGAAAAAGTACACATGAATGGGAAGGAGAGAGGAAAGTATCTGAATCTCAGCTTTACCACTTGTAGAATTTGGGTAAGTTATACAACTTACTAAACCTGGTTCCCCTTCTGTAAAATGAGGATAATATCTTTCATGAACAGTCAATATGAAAATTAAATAAGGTAATATATAATACTATATGTACTATATGCATATTATATGCACACTCAATAATAGTATCAATTTCTTATTGTTCTGGTACCATATTTGCAGAGAGATCCCAGGAGAATACATAGGAGAATCTATATATATAAAAACCTAATATGCAAATAGACGGAACAGCAGAACAACTGAACAACCGATTGCTATGACGTGTGCCGACCACCAGGGAGCATGTGTGGAACATGGCAGGCGTTGGCCGCAGTGGGATGGTGGAGCAGGTAAGGGGGCGCCAGGCCAAGGCAGGGCATCGGTCGCTGTCATCAGGGCGAGCCTCTGGTGGTTACTGAAAATTCTTTGCTCCCATGCGCCGTGGTCCTGCCGGGTGCTCGCACCTGCTGCCTCAGGCTTCTCCACTTCCCCCTGCTTCTGAGGGGTGATAGGGGCTGGCAGCCACCTCTCGCACCCATTGCCAGTGACAGCCCTGGTAGCACCCGCTGCCGGTGCCCAGCGCTGGTCCTGATTGCTTGGCACCGTCAGCAGGTGTGAGCAGCCGCTGCCAGCCCCGATCACCCCTGAGGGCTTCTTCACCTCCCCCTGCTCCTGAGGGGCAATCGGGGCTGGCAGCCGCTGCTCGCACCCGCTGACGGCACCAGCCCCAATTGCCCTGCGCCATCAGTGGGTGTGAATAGGGCCAGTGCCGTCAGCACATGGGAGCAGCGGTGGCAGGAGTGGGGCTGCTGGCAGACAGGGGGCTGGGAGCCATGGAGGGAGGGGCCGGGCTGGGACGCAGAGGATAAGCCGAGACCCGCCCCTGTGCCCACCTCAGCCTCGCAGGCCCACAGTTCCTTTCAAGGTGCACGAATTCGTGCACTAGGCCCCTAGTTCTATATAATAAAAGCCTAATATGCAAATTGTCCCCTTGACCAGGAGTTCAACCGCTTGCTATGACATGCGCTGACCACCAGGAGGCAGTGCGGACCATGGTGAGTGTTGGCGATGTGGCACTGGCAGTGGGGGTCAGTGAAGGCACTGCCGGCCCCAATGGGCCCTGATGAGTGGGACTGTGGCGGGATGGTGGAGCAGGTGAGTGGGTGGTGCCAGGCCAAGGTGGGTGTGAGCGGGGCCCGATCACCCCGCTGATTGCTCCACAGATGGCGACCAGCAGCGGTGGTGGGGGGCGGGGCTGCCCCCGACTATCAGGTACTGAGGGAGCCGGGTGGGGGCCCGATGACTCAGGTAGAGGGGGGCACGTGGGGGCCCAGGTGCTGCTCAGGGCCCAGAGGTCAGCTGAGACCTGTCCTTTCATACCAGACACTCACGCTTCAATTGCCAGACAGGCCTAGGGACTGCACCCGTGCACAAATTGCCTGCACCAGGCCTCTAGTAACTAGTGTAATAGAGGAACAATGTCAGAGGAACACATAAAAGACTTGAGAATCTTTGAAGAGAAAGTTTGGCCCTGGGAAGGGGGCTAGGAAGAGGAACTATCAGGAAACACCCCAAAATCTAATCAGGATGACCTAAGCATAAAATCCTATCAACTGCTTACACTGTTTGTAAAGAGGGTTGAAGGTGTGCAGGCTCCTTAGAAATATGACTTGGAAATTCTTTTTACAAGAGGTAGAGTCTATTTTACCAGCCCTTAAATCTGGCTGGCCTTGATATTGACTTTGACCAACACAATACAGAAATGACATTGAGAGACTTCTGCTCTCACTCTCTTGGAACCCTGAGATCAGCAAGTGAAGAAGCCCAGATTAGCCTTCTGAGGATGAAAGACCACATGGTGAGAAAAGCCATCCCAATATATCATCAATGGACCATTAGGTTGTTTGCATATCCAGGTTGTTGTAAATACTTCAATGGACATGGGGAAGCTTATTTTTTCAAATTAATGTTTTCATTTTCTTTGCATAAATACTCAGAAATGGAATTGCTGGACCATATGGTACTGTTTTCCACAGTGGCTACACCAACTGACATTCTCACCAAGAGTGCACAAGGGCTCCCTTTCTCTACACCCTCCCCAACAGTTGTTATTCTAGTCTTTTTGATAATAGGTATTCTAACAGGTGTTAGGTGATAATCATTAAGATTCTGATTTGCATTTCCCTGATTATTTATGATGTAGAGTATCTCTTCATTACCTCTTGCTCACTGGTTTGTCTTCCTTGCAAAAATATCTATTCAGATCTTATGTCCATTTTTAAATCAGGTTGTATCGTTTTTTGCTACTGAGTTGTATGAGTTCTTTATATATTTTGGATACTAACTGCTATCAGATATATGATTTGCAAATACTTTCTCCCATTCAGTAGGTTGCCTTTTCATTTTGTTGATGGTTACCTTTGCTGTGCAGAAGCTTTTTAGTTTTATGTAGTTCCACTGTTTTATTTTTCCTTTTGTTATTTGTGCTTTTGAGGTCAGATTTAAAAAAATATCCTTAAGACTGATGTCAAGGAACTTACCAACTATGTTTTTATCTAGGAGTTTTATGGCTTCAGTTTTATGGTTCAAGTCTTTAATCCATTTTCAGTTAATTTTTCTGTATATTGCAAAATAGTAGTTCCATTTCATTCTTTTGCACTCTAGCTTATGCATTTACCTATGGTTAATGTGCTACTTTTTTGTTGTTCATCCTTACCAAGGATATTTTTTCCATTGATTTTTAGAAAGAGTGGAAGGGAGGAGGAGAAACAGAGAGAGAGAAACATCAATGTGAGAGTGACACATCAATTAGCTGCCTCCTGCATGTGCCCCAACGGGGGACTGAGCCTGCAACCGAGGTACATGAATCGAACCCAAGACCCTTCAGCCCTCGGGCTAATGCTCTAACCACTGAGCTACCAACCAAGACAATGTGCTATTTTTAAAAAGTCTTCTTTACTTATGGAAAGCAAGTCAAACAAGGATTAGTAATTCGTTAAATAATATATAGTTCAAACAAGCAACATAAAGCAGTTTGCATTGTATAACCAGTAAGTATCTAGTATCCTGGTCATAGTCTCTGTCTCAAAGAATTCAGGGTCTATGTAAAGAGAAAATGTGAGGCAACAAATACATTACATTACAGTACAATAATAGATGTCACACTAGATAAAATGAAGGGGGTGACCATAGCTGCCTAGAAGGTCAAAGGAGGAAGTGTTAGACTATAATATCAAATAAGATAAAGACAGAAAACTATTTGGCAATCAAAAAGTCACTAGCAACCTCTACTAACCAGAGTTAGAGGAAAAAGTTATTTTACATTGTATTGAGGAATGAACAAGTGTAGAAAATCTCTTTGAGACTGATTGAAACAGAGGAAGTTATATTCAAGAAATCCAAAACCTGAGCAAATAGGTGAGCATACTGGACAAATATAAAATAAATTCAAGATAATACACTTAAGGAATCTTCAATCAAATTCACATAAACCAACTGGTGATTTAATGAATGAGTGAAACAGAGGTTTCCTTCATAGTTTCTCCAGCCAAGGGTCAGATTACTATATACCATCCACTGTGAATATATTTTTGAAAAGATTTCTTTGTAATCATCTAAGCAAAAGATAAAGTAATCCAAAATTTAACACAATTAAATTATTCCAGTTTTGCCAATTCAAAGTCCTAAAAATGAATTCCTAAGAACAGCAGTAGCTCTGCTTTGTTCAGGGTAAATGATTTAATATCTTTGCTCCCAAGCCAATTGCATCTCCTGATTTGCTTGTAACTTCCCAAAACCCAAACATATCAGCACAGAGGAAACAACAAAAAACTAGTGTGTTTTTTTAATTTAATGTCATAAGGCTACAAATGACACAGTTCTTTATTAATGGAAAGTATTACATTTGGAATAACAAAAGTCTCTTCCTTTATTTTAGCATTTCAAATTTCTCCATGAATAGTAAATTATCAAGAACCAAAGTATATGAGAAATGTTTGATTTAAAAAGATAACATCCATGTGGAGTCTCCCTGATAAAGTGAGACCTTAAAAAGGTAAGATCGCTTATATCAAAGGAGAGAAAGTTTGAAATCTAAGCCCCTTTCCTATTTTGTTATCATTCTTAAGTACAATTTTTTAAAATACTGGAATTATTACCAAGGATTTTAACTTAAAACTTTGAAAAATGAGGCATCATCCTTGTCAAGTTACCTAATCCAAGTTCACTTAAAATAGTTACAAGTAACAAAACAAGTCTGTACAGGAGCAGAGTAAGATGTGCACTCCTATTAAAAAGTACTGTATGCTGAAAAACTTCTCTAGATCTAACATATTTATGTGTAATTCTTTCTGTGGAGCTGAAGAAAAGGGCTCAAAGGAAATGACTTTCCTAACTTCACTACGCACTCATTTCTCAGACAGGTGCAATTTGACTAAAGTCCTCCCTGGATCAAGCCCCCACTCAGAAAAGGTGGGTCTTACACACAATTTATTTGGTTTCGGTAACACCTGGTTTCTAAGCCACAAAGGATTCCTTCTGAATGGAGAGGATAAAGCGTAAGAAAAGGGAGAATTAGGCCGTTTTCGTGATTGATCAATTCAGATTCTCACTTGGTGATTCTGTCTTTAAACAAAGATCTCTAAAGCACTTCGTTGTTTGGTGTAACAAGATAAGGGGATCTCGGGATAAATAAACCAGAAGGACTGAAAATTTAGGGGATGAAACTACACATGCAGCAGCTCCCGATTCTTATCAAAACAATAGCGAATGGCACATGTCAGGCGGCCCACATGCGCAGGGGGATAGAGAGACTGGGGAGGCTGCCGTTGAACTTGTCTTAACCTCCTCCCCTCGCTCTCCTGGCGGCTCTCCGGGCTGTGCGAAAGTGAAAACTGGGGCGCCAAGGGCCTTGCTCTCTACTCCTCTTCCCCCCTCCCAGCCCCGACTTCTTCCTCACCCGTCTCCCGGGGGCGGAGACGCTGAGTTCCCCGGGGCCCGGAGTTAGTCACCAAGAAGAGGCGGTGACAGAGCGCACGGCTCGCGTCGCCCACTCCAAGGCCTAGCCGCACCGTTCCCGAGGCCCCGGGGGACCGTCCAGCCCCGGCCCCGCGGCCCCCAGCGAGCCCCCTCTTCCCGTACTCTCAACTCACTCCCTCCCGCCCCTACCCTAGGCGTCTCAGTGTCAGGCTCCACTCCTGTCCCAGAAAACGACGCCCAGCCCGGCCGTTTCCTGTGCCCAGGGCGGGGATTCCCTCTCCGGGCCGGGGGACCGCGGCCCCGTGCCACTGACCCGAGCGGGGATCCCCTCGCTGCCGGGCGGGGATCCCGGAACTGGCCCCGGAGTGCGCGTGTGGCCGCGGCGGGGAGGGGAGGGGCGAGGCGGGGAGTTTCCGCCGCCCGGCCGGGTGGCAGCCCCGGCTAAGCAGCCGCCCGCACCGCCGGCCGCGGACCCTAGCCTTCCCGGCTCCGCCCGCTGTCCCCGGACACGCCGCCCGCCGCGGGTCGGACCGCCCGGGGCCCCGCGACGTCACCGGGTCGGGCTCGGGGAACCGAGAAACGCGGCCCGGTCCACCTGGCACTTTCACGTCTCCCCGCCTGAAGTCTAGGGCGAGGAAAAGGAGAGACAAAAGGACGCTGGGGAGGGCCCCCCCCCCGCACTCCCCGCACCCCCGCGCCGGCTCGGTCCTTACTCGTAGTGGCGGAAGATTTCGTTGGTGACTTTACAGTAGAAAACTTCCTCGTCGGGCCGCAGGTCCGCGGGCGGCTTCTGTCTCACAAACGGCTTTCGGTGGAGCAGCGGCATCTCCGTCCGCCCGCGGGCTCACCCAGAGGTTCGGCCGCCCGCGTCGGCCCCGCTTCCCTATCAGAACTGGAGGGAAAGGAAAGCCCGTAAGCCGGGGAGCGCTCGGCGGCGGCATGGGCCGGTCCACGCGCCGGGAAGCTCCACTGCCTTTTGTGCGACTGACGCGGCGCGGCTGCCAGCGGAGACGAGGTCGCTGCTGTTGCTGTCCCGGCGTGGAGCCAGCAGAGCCGCCGCCGCCTCTGCCCTCCCAGCGCGCCCCACCTCCGCACGCCGGTTTGCCGGCTCACAATGGGGCCGGCCGCCCCGCCGCGGGCGGGCGGTGCGGGAGCGGCGGCGGCCCCCTTCCCCCTCCCCCGCGCGGCTCCCCGCCCGCCGCCGGCTCCCAACGTGCTCGGCGCGCAGCCGGCCCAACGCCGCAGGGGAGCTCGCCGCGGGCGGCCCCGGCCCCCTCCGCTTTGTTCCCGCGCTCCCTGCGCTCCCGCCCGCGCCGGCCGGCTCCCGAGCGACCGCACGGAGCCCCTCACCTGCGAGCACGCCGGCTGACACTTCACCTTCGCCACTACCTAGGCGGCGAGCGGAGGCTCCGACCTCCCGGGGGGTCGCCTCCCGCCGGCCCGACGCGCCGCCGGCCGCCGAGGCTTCAGCTGCCACGGCCTGGCTCCGCGCGGGACCGCGTCCCACCGCCACTTCCCCGCCTCTCCGAGCTCCTGGGAAGTTTCTGATCTACTTTCGGCTCCGAAGGAGGAAGAGCTGTTGGGAGGAGCTTTGCACTTCTCGCTTCTACCTTTTTATTGGCTACTCGATGACTTTTACAGCTTGTCACTGATACAGGAAGAGACGGCGGAAAGCCTGGGAGAGCTACATTATTAATTAATGGAACAACCCCTCGTGAAGAATCAGACGCATCCTCCATGTTTGAGATTATCAGCCAGAAGATCTAGGGAAAGCGCTGGGGTTGCACGAACACATCGCTAACAAAGTAAAGCCTTCATCATCAAGTCTGGCCCCATCGCTTGATTACACGAAGGGAAAAGATTACAATTAAGATTTAATTTGTATTTTAAACATGGGATGAGGAATAAGGAATAAAAAGTGTTTTGATATGTTCTGCAAAATTAGAATTCTCCTGTCTAAAACAATATTTTGCTTGTGTAAACGTCCATCTTGAAAAGGAAATACCTCCCTTGACAGCAGTTCTCTTTAATACTTAGAGAGGGCAATTCAAAGATTTAGCAGAGGAAAAGACCAAAAAAGTGTATGTTAGAAAATGTCATCATTCCCTTGGACCCCCAAATATTTAAAACTAAAAAACACACCTTTAAAAAGTAATATCTGGAATACGCCGTGAAGATATTTTGCAAATGGTCAATATTTAATTTAATCAGAGTTTTAAAGATCGTGGGTTTACTAGTGAAATTTCCCCCAAAGAACTTTTTCCCATATCTGTGAAATTCATTTCTGAAATGAATTTTAATGCACATAACACGTGACTTTTGAATTAAACAAAATTGTCCAAACTCCAGATAACTCCAAATGTTTGCCAGCTTTGTTTTAAAAGGCCTTTTTTGCTACTGCCCTTGATAGTTGCTTATTTGTTGGCTAACACGAAAGAACTAATTTAAAAGACAGTAAGTCTGAAGAACAGTTATTCAACAAAGGATGCAACTAATTACCAATACTATGAAATGATCATAGTTATAGAAACACTTTGGGATCATCTTTTAAGTACACGTGAACATTGGAGCTGAAAATGTATATATCCAAATATCAAGAGTTACCATTTTTAAACTTTTTTGAAGAGCCCACAAGTTAGACTCAAAAGAGGGGCAAGGAGGGTAGATAATTCTCAACCACTATTGAAACATTCTCACAATTCGAAATCCCAGCTTAACTATTAAGCTAAAAACATGAAATTTTCTCTGAATAAATAGTATTTATATTTATTATATCTCACTATTTGATAAGCTGTTAATTTTGTTAAATCCATGATCAAAAATAATAATGTTGATTTTATTGTATTAAGTACAGATTTTTAAACAATTGGATTTTTTATACTAACTTAATATTAACATTTTATTCTACTTCATCAAAATACTATCATACTCAATTTCCCTACTATACTCAAATTTCAATATTATATCTCAATTCTGAGTTACATACATAGGATTTATTGTAATGGTTTGTGATACTTAATGTTATATACATAGATGTTCATTGTTAACTCAGAATAATGTAAGTTTAGTAACTTATAATTAACATATTAAAAAGTTTAGTTTTGCTGTGTTTATAATATTTAACCAAATTGATAGCATACCTAAGCTACCTCAAAATAACACTTTAAGTTATCCTACATATTTACTATTAAAAGCTTACCTAATATGTTATTTTTTTTATTTTGGTATCATGATTACTTCCTAGCTTTATTAATAACTACTTCTAGGCTTTTGAGAGTGAAAAGTTCATTGCTGTATTCAGAAAGTAAAGGGCACTGTTGTGAAATAAGACTTTGTGTAATAGGACAGGGTAAAAATTTTTGAAATATTATAACGCAGATTATCACACAAAAAGATAAGAGAAAAAATGAAATTGAATTAATTTTTAATAACTTAATTCAATTAAACATTTGTCAGACTCCTTTTACGTGCCAAGACACTGTACTAGCTCATGTAAGGAATATAAATGTATCCTCGCCTCAAAAAATGTACACTCTTGTAGGGAAAAGATAATGTAAAGACAACCAATACGAGAATTTTGTGAATCCTAACGATCATGAGTAATATAATACAAAAAGAGAAGTAGAAAGGATTAGAAGAAAATGTAGAAGGGGGACTGGGAAGTCATCCACAGGGCATGCATTGAAGGGCAGCAGAAAGCTCATGTCCCAACGTATCCTGGCAAGTCTCAAGATGCACCCCTACCCCAACCCTCCATTAGTCACCCCTCTGGATGAAGACACCAATGGCCCCTGATTAAATGTAAAATGTAAATATACTAGTTAGGTAGGACGTGTATTAATCTAGTATCATCAAGACATAGTTTAATATTTGAGAAGGTATACTGCCTTACATAGCTAAAGACAAAACAAGACTATGAAATAAAAATTTTAAAAGCTTGGGCCAGAATAATTTTCCTGTATTCTATTGACTGAGTAAGAGAGGCTTTACTTGGTTAACGTGGTGAGACAGCTGAAAGAAACCTTTGGGAACTCTTCTCTCATTTTGTAGCTGAGGTAACTGAAGCTCGGGAACGTAAATCTTGGCCTCCTGATTCCTTATCCAGTCTCTCGACCATGCTGCTCTTTCTCTGGATTCAGTAACACCTAACTTTCTTCTATATCCTACTCTGTATCTATAAATGAGCTAAAACGCCATTTTAAATCCTCCTTAAACTGCTAAAATGTGCAAGGGGATAAAATATATTACTCATGATCAGAAATAATTTATTTTTGAGAATTATCCAGGAAAGCAATAGGGGTAGTAAGAATCTTAAATTCTTCAGTTAACACATTTAACAAATATAAACACCTTATGTTCCTTACCTCTAAGTGGTAGTTACTAAAGTAGCGTAAAGCTGCCGTAAGTTCTTCCAGTTAAGATATCTTCAACTTTGAAACTCTCTTCCTCCATATCTCTGATACCTGTCTCAGCTCTTCTATCTTTTCTTTTTAATGTCTTCCTAACTAATTCATGGCATTTTACTATAAAAGATTTCTATGTATTATTTTTTAGAAGCAATGAATATGTTTTATTTCATATCTGAAATCACTAGCCTAGTGTTAGGATAGTGATTCTAGAACTTAGATGACCATTGAAATCACCAAAGGGGTTTTTGAAAAATACCAACGTCTGGGCCACACCCTAGACCAATTAAAACAGTCTCTGGGATAAGGACCCAAGCGTTTGGAGTTTAAAATTCTACGCACACGATTCTAATGTACTGCCATGGTTCAGAACTACAATGCTTAGAAGAGATTGGGTTATTAATGCAGAAGTGGTAATGTTAGCAGATTTGCATTTTTTAAAATTCAACCCCTTGTGACTAAAGTAATGAATTATGGGATGGTAAGGGTTGAAAGAATAGTCTATGGACATCATTATCACAGTAATAGTTTACATTTAATGAATGCTTTCAGCTTGTCAAGCATTATGCTAAGGGCTTTAAATGAATCATCTTATGCAAGTCTCACAACAAACTAAGTACTGTTTATAATTTCCATTTTACAGATGAAGCCATTGAGGCTCAGAGAGGTTAATTAAGTAGCATGCCCAAGGTCATACAGCCCAGAAGTAGAAAAACTCCAATTATCAACTCCAGAGTCCAAGCTCCTTATTACTACCAGTATTCTATATTTCAATGGGATGATTTGCTAATATACCTTAGATATAAGTTGAAACAGGAAACTTGATCCAATGCACTAAAAAATTTAAAACTTGTAATGATCAAGAATGTTTGTTAATCAGAAAAGTACTACAGAAAATCATGAAGAATATTGAAAAATTATCTCAAGGGTCGGGAAAGCCTAAATATAGCACAAAGTCCAAAATTCATAAAAATAATTCTACACAATAAAAATTTCTGCATCACAAAAGCTACCACAAACTTGAAAGACAAATATCAAACTGGAAGAAAATTATTTACAACTCTGATAGAGGGCTAATTTCCCTAATATATAATCTCCTATTTCTCTATCATATAAGCAATAATAAATTATAGTAACCCAAGAGAAAAAGAAAAGGAAATACAAATAGTTTTTAAAACATATAAACAGGTTCTTAACCTCACTCATAATAAGAGAAATACAAATTAAAACTACATTGAGATGATATTTTTCATCCTTCAGATTTGCAAAGATCACCATCATCTGTTGCTGAAGTCTGGGGAAACCATAAGGGGTAAATTGGCAATATTTAGCCAAAATTACAAATGCACACAGAAATTCAATCTTTAGGAAGATACCCTGCAAATATAACTGAACATAAGACTCTTTACTTTGGAAGAGCATAATATTAAAATTAATGGAAATGTCCATAATTAAATAATTACAATATGTCCATACAGTGGAATAGTATGAAGACATAAAGAAGAATGAGGGCATTTAAAGAAAAAAGCAAAATGCAGAAAAATATGTATGGGATTTAATATATACATATTTGCTTAATACATAAAATGCATTTGAAAGGTTATACAGGAAAATAACACACTGGTTGCCTCTGGGAAAAGAATTGCCAGGGGACAGGGATGAAAGGGAGACTTTTCATTGTGGAAAGATGAATAAAAATTTCTAAGATACAGAGATTAGACAGTAAAGAGGCAGGTCAGGACAGATAGCTGACGTAATAAAGTCTTTCACGTCACAACTGGGAATAAGTTTAGAATTGGAAATAAAAAGTAACAAAATGTCTGTATTAAGTATTTTATGGGACCTAGCATAGTGCCTTTCCCATGACAGGAGTCCTATACATACTTGTTGGATAGATGAATGGCTAGATCGATATATAAAATACAAATTCAATTTGATTACAGTGAAATAAATATAGTCAGATGGTTGCTTTTATCTTAACATGCAAATGGAATTTAGATTACACATTTCCGAAAAACCATCTAAATTGTTCATGGTAATGATTAGTTATATATCAATTTACAGAACAAATCCTACTAATGATCAGCCAAATTGATATATTATTGTTTTAAAATTAAGACACAGGAAAAAAACAAGTAGAAGGTTTTAAAATGTAAATCACAGGGTTCTTTTTCTTATATTTATCAACCGCCAAACTAATTCCTAAGTTTTAGTTTATGTTTAGTAAAATAGCTGTCAGATAAAAGTTGCACTAATATTTTCCATCTCATTTACTGACTAAATTCTGTTAATACTGGAGTATAAAATGGAGTATACTTTGTTTGCCTTTTACTTTGCCTTTATGGTTCAAGCTATAACCACTATCAGATATCATTTTAAATATTACTATACAATTTAAAAAATATTTTTTTAAATATTTACTATAATGCCTAGAACATAGTAGGCACTCAAACCCTATTATAAAAAGTACAATGTCATTTCATTTTCTTACAATATTTAAATAATTAATATTTATAATGTTTAATTAATAACATTATAATCAGGACCATATCTTTTTTTCCTACCAGTTAGCTCTTGTGGTTGTAGTATGGTATTACCAAGTTTGACACCAATGACTAGCCCCATATTACAATGCATGCATCTATAAACTACCTGGCAATTATGGATGAAGAGAGAGAATTAACACAGTTGAAAATCAGAACCTATATCTGAATATATTGTTATTAAATTCTAATCTAAGAACTCCTAGTGAAATATATTCTAACTAGAGGCCCGGTGCATGAAATTCATGCAGTGGGGGGAGGGGCGGTCCCTCAGCCCAGCCTGCCCCCTCTCATAGTCCAGGAGCCCTCAGGGGGTGTCCTACTGATGGAAGCAGGCCTAAGCTGCAGTCTGGCCTTTCTCTGCAGGAGGCAACCCGACTGATCAGGGGAAGGCGCCACCCCCATCACCTCACTGCTGCTGCCACTGCTGGCTGCCGAAGCCACCAAGGTGTTTTCATCAACATGAACTCCATTCCCTTCACCACGAAAAAAATGACAACTTTCTTTAGGCATTTTCAAGATGTCTCTTTCATAGGATATGACATTTCTTTCTTTCTTTTTTTTTTTTTTTATCCTTACTTGAGGATATTTTCCCATTGATTTTTTAGAGAGCGTGGAAGAGAGAGGGAAAGACAGAGAGAAACATCAATGTGAGAGGCACACTTCAATTGGTTGCCTCCTGCATGAGCCCTGACCTGGGTCCCGGCCAAGGAGGAGCCTGCAACCTAGGTACCTGCCCTTGATCAAAATTGAACGCGGCCCCCCTGCAGGTTTGTGTTTCTGCTCTGGCCCCAGCAGCCCAGCACCACGGCCTCGAGGCTGGGGCTGGGGGCCGGCCCCCCTATGTGTTGTTCTCTCCAGCTCTGGGGCCCGGTGCAGGCCACCCTGTCTGTTGTTCTCTCAGACTCTGGGCCCTAGCCAGGCCCCTCCTCCTGAGCTGGTCATGACCATTATGGCATCCCGGCCTAACTTGCATATTACCTCTTTATATAGTATATAGATACTACAGGTGCCTGTAAAATAAAACATTTAGGGTTTTCTCTCTTTTATTTCTGTTGCTATCATCATACCTAGAAATTAGGAGTAATGTTACTATCCTATTTTCTCTAGTCTAAATATTTAGGTCAAAACACCCATCTCTTATTTTCTTAGCTCAACTGAAAAATAGATTAACTTCTCTCTAAGCTACTAGTAAACTGTTTCTCAAAAACTTCTTAGCATCTAGGAACCAGTTTGCCTACCAGAACAAGAATCTTGCCTATTTCAAGTGCAAAAAGCAAATGCCTGCCTTAGCTGGGTTGGTTCTGTGGATAGAATGTCGCCCTGAGGAATGAAGGGTCCCAGGTTCGATTCTGGTCAATGTCTCTCTCTGTCTATTCCTCCCAATCGACGTATCTCTCTTCCCTCCTCCCCCAATCGATGTGCATCTCTCCCTCTTGTCCCCTGGTACTAAACACATTTCTTTTTTCCATTTCAAACCTCTATCTTAAAATAAAGACCTCACCATCAGTTCCCATGTGGTAGGCAGAATATTAGCCCCCAAAGATGTCCACAGTTTAATTCCCAGAACCTGAGAATATCTTATTTTATACGGCCAAAGAAACTTGCAGATGTGATTAAGGTTCAAGACCTTGAGATGGGGAGAGTTGCCTGGATTATCCAGGTGGGCCCAATCTAATCACTTGTATCCTTAAAAGTGAAGACATTTTCCTGGGTGTGGTCTGAGATAGATGTGATGACTGAAGAAAAGTCAGAGAGACATGAGGGGTTGCTGAGTTGGAGTGGAGAAACCAAGGACTGTGGTGGTCTCTAGAAAGAAGCTGGAAGATGCAAGGGAAAGGATTCTCCCCTACAGGCCTCCAGGAAAGAATGTAGTCCTGCTTACATCTTTATTTTTGCCCAGTGAGACCTGTTGGACTTCTGACCTCCCACTACATTCCTGGTAATTTGTTAAAGCAGCAACAGAAAAAGAATACATCCAGTTCCCAATCAGAAAGTATTCTTCATCCTCAGCTGGTTTTCATGGTGACAGTGAAAGATATCTTTGAACCTTAATGAATAATTTCGCTCTTTCAAACTAAGGTTATTAGCAACTCCTACTTCTAGAATTCTTTGTAATGATTTATCCAGCTGCCACCCCTTCAAATTGCATAAATTCATCTAGTCATTTCATAACCATACAACCATAACATAACAAATATAGCCAAAATTAGTATGTAATAAGAAGATGATTATAAATGGACAACTTTTTCCCCTCATTAGAGTCTGTCTCCTCAGACGTCCTTAGGATCTTGTTCCATCCGTCCACTGCCCTCTATCTAATATCAAGCTCTCCTTTGCCACTGAGATCTCTGCCCTGGGACTGGAATCTAGTGCAAATCCCTATCATTGTAGGGGTAAAAATTAAGCATATCTCTATCTTCAGCACTGTTTCTTTTCTGTTCTCAACCAAGATTTAAAAAGGAATATTATGTTCCTTATTTCTACTTCTTTATTTCTGAACCTTCTATATCCTCCCTATATACTCCTCTAAAGCTGCCCTTCATTCTGTCCTCCTAATGCCAAATCCAATAGACTCTCACCAGGGAAGAGTCCACCTTATGGACTCTGCTGCTTGATATCCTCTCCTACCTTAGCCTCTGGGGCACACTCTCCCCTGGTTCTCCGGCCCCTCTGAACTGTCCTGAGGTTCCTTGGCATCACCTCTTTCTCCACAACCTATTCCCTAACCTGGGGTATCCAGACTTTGTTCCATACATTCTCTTCTCTCCTCACTCCTCCAGGAAGCCTTCTCTAATCAGGGTTGCCTCCTGTTTAGTTACTGGTAATTGCACCCATTCTCACTGGAATGTAAACTGCTCTGGGTCTTCTAGTTTCCTTAGGGACTCTACCTCAGCTCCTTCAAGATTTTTGAGATGGAGAATGACTCATCAAACTGACATGTTCTAAAGATTAATCTGGGCGTGGCATGTAAGACTGAATGTATTGGGTAGAGCCTGGAGGCAGGGAAACCAGTTGAAAAGGCATAGGAGTACAAGTATGAAATAACAACAGCCTGCATTGCCTTGGCAATAGAAAGAAAGAAAAGCCAGAGAAATATCTCAGTATAAGTATAGGCATACCTCATTGGACTGCACCTCACTTTATTGAACATCACAGGTGTTGCATTTTTTTACAAACTGAGGGCAAGATACTCCACCAGCTAAAAGGTTACAACTCATGCCAAGCTGGTGCTGCTCAGTGGTTGAGAATTGCCTTAGGACCCAAGAGATCCCAGTCAGGGCACATGCCTGGGTTGCAGGCTTGACCCCCAGAAGGGGGCATGCAGGAGGCAGCCAATCAATGATGTTTCTCTCTCATTGATGCTTCTATCTCTCTATCCCTCTTCCTTCCTCTCTCTCTAAAAACCAATGAAAACATTTATAGAAAACCAAGATGGCGGCATAAGGTATACACCTGTACGTGCTGCCTCTCACAACCACACCAAAACTACAACTAAAAGACAAAACGTCTATCACCCAGAACCATGGGAAAGCTGGCTGAGTAGAAGTTCTACAACTAGAAGGAAAGAGACAAGAGCATTGAGGCCAGGTAGTACGTGCACAGGCATGAAAAAGCAGAGGTACAGAGGTGCACGAATCGGGCTGGCGACTGGGTGCGCTGTTTTTTTTCAAACCGAAGGGAGACTCAAGCTCCCGACTGCTCTGAACTCCAGTTTCCAGTGAGACTCTGGGGACCCAGACTCCTATGGGGAGAAGCGGGACTGTCTGCCATTGGGTGGGAAAGTGAGGGTGGCTCTCTTGCAAAGGTGCGTGCAGGAATCATTGTTTACTGCGCTGGGGCGCGGGACGAGGAGACGGGACATGGAAATGCAGAGATGCAGAGAGGGCTGACTGGCAGCCATCGCTGTTTGCCATGCCCTAGTGATTCCCTGAGATCCCACCCTGCCCAATTTACAAACTCACCCAAACTGTGCTCAGCAGCTTTTGCATATGAATGGCTTGCCCTATTGCAGCTTAACCTAACAAACTACAGTTGGGTCAGCTCCAAAACTTCCAAACCCCAAGCAAAGAGGAGAAATCTGCAGATCTTGCTATAGCTCCTGCTGGGTGGCCTCAGACAGTAGCTGACCTGCACCTCCTTGCAGATCCAGGAGCCAGTGTACCTAGTGGTCAGTGTGAGACGACACCAGATTTCAACTCCTCACATCCATAAGTGACACACTCAAGAGGCAGACTCAGTGAGCACCAAAGCCCCACTGAAGCAAGTCCTGCCCCATAAGGGTGTCTCTAGCACAGCAGTTCTTCCATTATAGACACAGTGGGTCCTCACAGCCAATTGGCCTGGAGGTCAATTCCTCCCAGTATACCAACAGAATCAAGGTTTAACTACAACAAGACTGTGCACTCAGCCCACAAAGGGGTGCACCAAGAGTGTGCACCTCAGGTGATTGGGGAGGCTGAACCACTGGGCCCTATAGGTCACCTACCACACAAAGCCATTCCATCAACACAGAGAAGCAGCCAAAATGCAGAGACAAAGAAACATGTCAGAATGAAAGAAATGGAGGAAAGCAAACTACTGGTTATAGAGTTCAAAACCACATTTATAAGGTTACTCAAGAATCTTCTAGAAACCTCTGAGGAACTTAGTGAGACCTTTAAGGATCTTAATGAGAATGCCCAAAAAATGGAAAAGGACCAGTCAGAAATTAAACATACACTGTCTGAAATAAAGAATAATATACAGAAATTCAACAGTAGACCAAAAGACCCCAAGAATCAAACCAAAGATTTGAAATATGAGGAAGCAAAAAACACCCAACCAGAAAAACAAAAAGAAAAAAAGAATCCAGCCGAAACCGGTTTGGCTCAGTGGATAGAGCGTCGGCCTGCGGACTGAAGGGTCCCGGGTTCGATTCCGGTCAAGGGCATGTACCTTGGTTGCGGGCACATCTTCAGTGGGAGGTGTGCAGGAGGCAGCTGATCGATGTTTCTCTCTCATCGATGTTTCTGGCTCTCTATCCCTCTCCCTTCCTCTCTGTGAAATATCAATAAAATATATTTAAAAAAAAAAAAAAGAATCCAAAAATTTGAAGATAGTATAGGGAGTCCCTGGGACAACTTCAAGCGTACCAACATCTGAATTATGGGGGTGCCAGAAGAAGAGAGAGAGCAAAATATTGAAAACCTATTAGAAGAAATAATGACAGAAAACTTTCCCTACCTGGTGAAAGAAATAGACTTACAAGTCCAGGAAGCACAGAGAACCCCAAACAAGAGGAATCCAAAGAGGACCACACCAAGACACATCATAATTAAAATGCCAAGGGCAAAAAGACAAAGAGAGAATATTAAAAGCAGCAAGAGAAAAACAGCTGGCTACCTCCAAGGGAGTACCCATACAACTGTCAGCTGATTTCTCAACAGAAACTATGCAGGCCAGAAGGGAGTGGCAAGAAATATTCAAAGTGATGAATAGCAAGAACCTACAACCAAGATTACTCTACCCAGCAAAGCTATCATTCAGAATTGAAGGTCAGATAAAGAGCTTCACAGATAAGAAAAAGCTAAAAGAGTTCATCACCATCAAGCCAGGATTATATGAAATGCTGAAGGGTATTCTTTAAGAAGAGGAGGAAGAAGAAAAAGGTAAAGATAAAAATTATGAACAACAAAGTGACAACAAATACATATCTATCAACAAGTGAATCTAAAAATCAAGTGAATAAAAAATCTGATGAACAGAATAAACTGGTGAATATAATAGAATCAGGGGCATAGAAAGGGAGTGGACTGACAATTTTCAGGGGGAAGGGGGTGTGAGGGGTGCGGGAAGAGATTGGACAAAAATCTTACACCTATTGATGAGGACAGTGGCGGGGGGTAAGGGCATGGGGGGGCTCGGGTGGAGGGGGGCTATGGGGGGAAAGAGGAACATTTATAATAATCTGAACAATAAAGATTTATTTATTAAAAAATTTTATAAAAGAAAACAATAAATATTTCAAGATAAAAAGCATTCTTAAAAAAAGATTACAACTCGCTTTATTGTGATACTCTATTACTGTGGTCTGGAACTGAATCCACAATATCTCCAAAATATACCTATATTTAGTGACAGAACTTGATGACACATTAAGGAAGGGAGAGGAAATGCCAGAGATGACTCAAAAGTTTCAGACCTGAAAGACTAGAAAGGTAATACCATCATTAACAGAAATGGGGTGATTAGGTATAGGAGATAGGTTTGGGAGAAAGATGAAGCATTCAGTTTTAGATATGGAACATCAAAGCAGAGATTCCCTACAGGCAGGTGGAAGACTGGACTCTGAAATCAAAAGAGAAATCAGGACTGAGGCTATAAATTAGGGAACTGTTTCCAGAAATAAGATAACAAAAGCTACTCAGGTTGATGGGTATACAGTAGGTAATTAACATTTACTAAATAAATAAGTAACGACATTTTTTCCTCTATTCAAGTACCAGTGCGAGCAATAGGATGCCCAAGATACTCACCAACACTACACAATACCTCTCTGTTCTACTGTAAGTAACCCCCAGCATTTGCTTTTTCCGTTGCTTCTTCCTGGTTGATCATTGCAAGATACTACAAAAACATGCTCTCTAATCTTAGGGCCTTCACCGACATGCTAAACTCCTGTTTAGGTCATCTCATGTTGATGTTCTATTGAACACCCTTACAACAGGTTTTCTAAACCTCTTCATTTTTCCCAAGCTTCCAACCTAAGGGTTTGCTTTCTAGAGCCACATTTGATGCCTGTGATTCCCTTGAAAGCAGAGCTTTAGACAAAGATAGTTTATTGGAGAATATGAGTTCAGGTTATAGAATAAGGGGCTCAGGGTAAACAAAATAGACAAGAAGGAAAAGTCAAAACAAGAATGCATTATTCAGTTGACTTTTGCCTTGGGCAACTGTTTGGTTGATCCTGTGGTATCTTGTGAGAGGCCTTATGAAATATATCTCATGATTCTGTACTGGAGTGAAGAAGAAGAAAGAGGAAAGCATTTATCCACCAGTTCTTGTCTACCATTGCTCAAGGTTGTACCACATGCTTCTAGTTGCACATGTGTGTGGAGAGCTGGTTTTGCAGGTATCCCATTATTAGGCAGGGAGTGAGAGAGGCAAGGTGACGTTATGTTGCTCCTGAGAGAAGGTGGTTGATGCCTGCATAGAGTTGATCATTGGGCAACATATGGATTAAGAGGTAAGGCTGGAAGGATACAACAGGATGCACAAAAGATTTTTAAACACTGCCTCTTCCTGAGTTTTCTCTGTTTGAGTTAATTGTATCTCTCTTCAGATGCTCAGGCCAGTCCTGGGCTCCTTTCTTTCTCTCACATTTCACATCTAATCTTTCCAGAAATCTTATTGGTTCTGCCTTCAAAGTATGTCCAGAATCTGACTACTCACCATCTCCATTGCTACTCTTTGATTATTGCCAATATGTCTCTTTCTTAGTCTTTCTCTCAACACTCACTTTGCCTCCTAATTTATTTACAAAGTCTGGGCCATTCAATATGACTTCTGTTCTCAATCCAAATGTTCTTTTATTCTCACCCCACTCTTTTCCTTCCCTATTGTCTTCTCCTTTCCAAGGCTCTATCTGTGCATTTGATCACATTTCTCTCAACCTGCAGGACCTTATTCTCTGATTTCCTTCTCTAATATCTCCCCACTTCAGTTATTCTTTTCTTTTGGTCTACTAAAGCATGCAAGTCCGCCTTATCCTTAAAAAAACATTTTCCCATCACTTTGCTCCCCTCAGAGCTAGCATCTTATCACTTTTTTTTATAGAGAGTTAGAAACATCGATCAGAGAGAAACATCGATCAGCTGCCTCCTGCACACCCCCCACTGGGGATGTGCCCGCAACCAAGCCACGTGCCCTTGACCGGAATCGAACCCGGGACCCTCCAGTCCGCAGGCTGACGCTCTATCCACTGAGCCAAACCGGTTTTGGCATCTTATCACTCTTTTCCTGTGTTACTAATTAATAGAAATTTTACAACTATATAGAATCTTTTTGTTGTTGTTAATCCTCACCCAAGGATATTTTTTCCGTTGATTTATAAAGAGAGTAAGAAAGGGAGGAGCGGGGAGAGAGAGAAAGAAACATCAATGCGAGAGAGACACACCGATTGGTTTCCTCCTGCACATTCCCCCATTGAGGTAGGGATCAAACCTGCAACTGAAGTACATGCTCTTGAATGGGAATCCAACCTGAGACCCTCAGGTAGAGGGGTGACGCTCTAACCACTGAGAATCCCAGCCAGGGCAAGAATGTTGATAGTGGTTTGAATTCTCGGTAAGGCACTTTTGTGTTATATGTCCTATTTGTTTGTGTCAGAGTCTCCAAAAGTTTCTGTAGGACAGAAGTAATGTAACTCAATCATAAAAATTTTTTAACTATGACTAAAGAAATAGTTGTGAGATTTGGGATGCTGATTTCTGATAAAAAATAAATAATATAATACTATTTTGCCTTTATCTGCTTCCAAGTAGTTAAAAGTGAAATGCACTTAGAGTTGTCATGTGATGGTTATCTCTTAATCATAGGCAGGATTTTTCTGATGTCTATAACAATTGCAATTATACTCATTTAAGGCTGTAAGCAAGAGTCTTGGGCAATCCCTACAGCAACAAATGTAGATGTTAGCGTGAGAAGTGAGCAGTTAAATTTTAAACTTAGACAGCATTATGAGAACACTAATTTTGCTCATTATTAATTTAGATAAAAATCAATTTGACTTTATAAAAGTTATTTACTTGAAAATTGATATTGCCTTCCCCTCTGTATTCTACACATAAACCTACATTTCTCCTTCTATCCCAAAAAAGCTACCTTTTAGCTCTGTTTCACTATAGCTGCCTTTCTAAATTGTTGACGAAGTTAAAGAAAATGCCAGAATGTGCTGCAAAGTATTTGAGCTAAGCGCTTAAGAATAAAATATTTTAAAACAAATTAGTTTTTATAACCAACTTTTAGAAAAAGGTATTTTTATAAGTTTATAAAAATAAAATATGTATTTTATGTTATTTTAACAAAATTAAATCTCCACAACTAGAAAGCTTCTGAAAAATACTTATGAATATTGTGATTTACAGTGACACAAGTTTATTCTTTATAGTGAAATATAAAAATTGAATTAAAATCATTTAGAGAGAAACTGCTGGGTATAAAACACTTTGCCAAGTACTGAGCTTAATATCTATATACATAAAAGCCTAAGCGACCATCGCAACTGAACGGACGACTGAACAGGCTGTGTGGGGTGACCAGGCCGGCACATGGGGCAGTTGGGGGCGACCAGGCTGGTGGGGGGGGGGCAGTGAGGGGCGACCAGGCCAACAGGGGGGGGGCAGTTGGGGGCGACCAGGCTGGCCGGGGCGGGGGGGGCAGTGGGGGTAACGAGGCTGGCAGGGGGGGGGAAGTTGGGGGTGACCAGGCCAGTGGGTGGGGCAGCGAGTGGTGACCAGGCTGGCAGGGGGGGCAGTAAAGGGTGACCAGGCCAGCAAGGGTGGGGGGCAGAATAAGTCAGAAAATTGGCTACCTTTTCCTGAAATCACCTAGGATTTTTTCTTTTCATGTTTTTAAGACCTTTCTAATACAGACAAGATGACATATTCATATTCATTGTGTCATATATTTACTGGAAAATAGAGGTAACTATAAGCTAGTACAAAAATCAGACATAATTTCTACCACTCATCAGGTGATTCAGAACTGCTTCTGACTCAAGATACATACTCAGAAGCAGATACAAGAATTTTAAAAGCAAAAATTTAGAGTCATTTAATGTTAGGACAAAAAGTCCCACATAAATGAAGTGTATTCCAGCACAGTAATAACAATGTTTATTATAGTGCTTCTAAATCATTAATAAAAGATAAAATTAAAAAAAGAAAGAAAAAGAAACAACAACAAAAAGAAATTTAAAAAGATAAAATTATGTTCAATGTACTATTCAGGAGTCTGAAAATGTGTGTACTGTATACACACACACACACACACACACACACACACAATTTTAATCCTTTCCATTGTGAAATACATAGAACAATGCACAAAATAAACACACAGCTCAATTAACTACCACACACACACAAACAACACTACCCAGGTAAAGAAAGAAAACAGCCTGGCTGGTGTGGCCCAGTGGTTGAGCATCAACCTATGAACCAGGTGGTCACAGTTCAATTCATGCCTGGGTTGCAGATTCCATCCCAGTAGGGGGTGTGCAGGATTGATGATTCTCTCTCATCATTGATATTTTTATCTCTCTCTCCCTTCCTCTCTGAAATTAATAAAAATATTTTTTAAAGAAAGAAAACATAGCCGGAACCCCAATATTTATGGGGTTTGTCCAAGTTGTTACACATAGCTGTAGTTTATTCATTTTTGTTACTATGTGGTATTCTATCATATACATTCACCATAATTTATCCATTCTTTCATTGATGAACACTGGGTTGCTTGTAGTTTTATCTATGAACTAGTGGCCCAGTGCACAAAATTCGTACACATTAAAAGGGAATTAATTAGAGGAAATATTTTAATATTGCTATTTGCCCTTTCTCTATAATAGAAGTGCCAGAGATTAAAGAAAATTAGTAAAACGTATATGAAAATCTTCCTCCTGTCAGAGTCTGGGGCGTGTCGCGGGACCCAGAGTTAAGTCCCCGTCCACATGTGCGTGCCTCGAAATCGCGCGAGACGCATACCTGGCTGGCCTCACCCCCATTGGGCAAGATCCAGACCTAGCCAGCCTCATCCCCATTAAGCCCCACTGGGCGGGGGGCGCAGCCTCAGGTCCACTGGCCTGGTGCTGGGTGGGGTGTGCAGCCTCAGGTCCCCTGGCCTGGTGCTGGGCCGGCGGCACAGCCTCAGGTTCCCTGTCAAGCCCCGCTGGGCGGGGGGTGCAGCCTCAGGTCCCCCGCACTCGCCAGGCGGGGGGCACAGGCTCAGGTCCCCCGGCCCGGTGCCAGGGCAAAGGGCATGGCCTGAGGTCCCCTGCCCCAGCTCGGCACCACACAGCCTCAAGTCCCTGCTGATCATTCGTTACAGGAACCCCACCTCCACTGTGGGTGCAGCCATCTTGTGTTATGGGAACCCCCCCCTCCTCTGTTGGCGCAGCCATCTTGTGAAGGCGTGAGGGTTAATTTGCATATTACCTCTTTATTATATAGGATATTCTTGTACGTGTCTGTTGAATATGTGAATGTGTAGATAGGAGTGGAATTGTTAGGTCACAGAATATGCATATTTTTAGCATTAATGGAAATAAATTGTCTTCCAAAGTGGTTATATAAATTGGCATTCCCACCAGCATCATTACATAAGTTCCAGTGACTGCATTTCCTCACTAATACTTGGTATTGCCTTTCTTTTCAGCCATTCTTATACGTACGTAATAACATCTCACTGTAAATTTGCATTTTTCTGATTGCTAATGAGGTAGATTATCTTTATGCATGTTTGTCATTTACATTTTTTTTGGTGATATCCTCTTTACATCTGAAAAGATTTTGATATTAAGTGGTTCAAATAAACAGAATAAATTTTGTTAGGTAGAACAGGGGCAAAGAACAGCCATCACAGCTCTTTAACTTGCTACTTATTGGGCTTCTTGAGCAAAACAAAAAAAGACCAAAAGTTGCTTTGCCTTACAACATAGAGTCATGGTTTCTATGTACTGAGCTTGAGGCCTGCAAATACAGGGAAGTTATTATTTTCTCATTAGGCTTTAGAGAAACTTATCTGTTTCAAAGTGTAATGTGTAAATTTTGTGGTGTCCACAAGAACAGGGAGGCCAAGGGAACTCTGCCCCATTGCATTCCCTCCAGACCTCAGGAGAGAGAAGACATTAACTCAAAGATGAACTCCAATCAAGTTCTAGTGGCTTTTGGTAGCAGAAGAGGGTCTCATAATCAGAAAATATTTTTGAGAGAGACTGTAAGCCTGACTGGTCCTCTCTCATAGGCTAAAAGTGAAGTTGCAATGGGGGCTGGATGGGAGGGACAGCTAACTACTGGGTGATCATATATGGGAAATTCACAAATACAGAACAGTTTCACTTCCCCTCCTGTCAGATTATTGAAGCTTTTGGTAAATTCTCTTCTTTCAAATAAGAGAAGAATGCATCCCTTATTTGCCAGACATCCGTACAATAGTTAAGGATTATTAATCATGCTAGAGAAACAATAGGCTGTTGCAGAAAGTAAATGCCTTTGTAAGACTGGGTTTTTAAAATTTCCCATTTGGCACATAAAACCTTGGGAAACAAAGTTTTCTCATCTATAAAGAGTGGAGATAGATTCTAGACTTATATATGTTTCTATGTGAATTTTATCAAAACTTTAAGGCATATATACATTATCATCTATACTATCTGTCTATTCTAGAAGATATAATGCTATGGAAAGTTTCATTATTTATTTTACAAAGTTAGCATAATCCTGAGAACAAAATCTGTGACATATATAGCACACACAGAAAAAGAAAACCACAGAGCAATACCATTAATGAAAACTGATGCCAAAAAAAAGCCCAAATATAGTATTAGTCATAAAATCCAGTAATATATTAACATAATAACACACCCTAACCGAGAAGGTTATTTTAAGACTGTACAATGGTTCAACATTAGATCAACAAATAAATTTCAATACATTAATAGATCAAAAGAGTAAAAATCCAAGATCACTTTGAGAGGGAACAAAAAAGAACTTGATAAAATTCACTGTCTGATCTTCACTGTAATAAAAAAACAACAACAAAAGTATAAATGAAGACACAATGAAGCATAAATAGCAAATGTGAAACTAACATTAAAACTTTAATTATATTTCTATCAAAATTTGAAATAATAAAAAAATCCTCACTATTTTTGCTATTATTCATATTTGTTCAGGATGCTGGCTAATACAAGAAAAATAAATAGCAAGTATGATATTAAAATCTTAGAGAAATTTATAATTATGTGTAGATGATCTAATTAGAAAACCAAGAGTCACCTAAAAAAAATTACCACTAATAAGAGAGGTTCAGGTTCAGAAAGATGTTTGGTAACAAGATAGCTTTCCTATATAGTAGCAGTAACCATTTGGAAAATATAGGGGAAGCAAGATCCCATTCAAAAAGAGCCCAGAATTCTCACTTGATATTTATTCTGCTTGAAACACTTTCCCTACATCTCTGTATGTCTACTGCTCTCATTATTCCCTTCTCTTCTTAATTTCCTATTCTTTAGAAAGATTTCTCCCCTTTCTAGGCCCAATGCTATTAAGCATTTTCCCAGGCAGAGATTGCGGCTCTGTGTGTTTGCATGTGCTTACTTTTCCTCCTGGGTACACAGAACACATTTCCAAGCCTCCCTTGTAGTTAGTTGGACCCATGTGACTGAATTCTGGCCAATGTAATATGGAGAAAATGCCACTTGTAAAGCAGGTAGAGAAAGCTCTCAAGCATTTCTCTACTCCCCCTTCTCTTTTCCCGTCAACTAAGTGAAAATATTCCAAAGATCTAGAGATTGTGGAGATACAAGCTGGAAGTAAGATGAAACCACAGTTTAGAAGAGAATTGCTCCAGGGAGCTGCTCACTCAGGAACAACCACAATGGCCTGTTGCATGAGCAGGAAGTACGTTTATTTCTTACAAATAAAAAATTTTGGGTTGTTTATGACAATATTAGAATAAATACATTTACTATGTGTCAGATATTATAGCACTTTAAGTAATTTAGTGCTCACAACTTCATTTTCAGATGAGAAAATACAAATTTAATGATTTTAGTTTGTTTGCCCAAGGTCACATAGCTACTGGAGTGGTGGAGCCACTTGTTTTTGGCGCCTATGCTCTTTACAGCAGGCTGCACTGGCTCACAAAAGCAAGTACGTTTTTGAAAAAAAGTAATGAGAGGGCCTTATATTATCAGAAACAAAAACATATTGTAAATCTGTAAAAATAAAAAAAGAATAAACAAGAGAGGTAGACACACAAATCAATGGAACAGAGCCACAGATAATCCCCACCAGTATGCTCAGATGATTTTTGACAAGGATGCAAAAGCAAGTAATGGAGGAATGGTGCTGGAGTAATTGAATAGCTATAGGCAAAATAAATAAATAAACTTCAGTTGAAAACTCACACCTTTTACAAAAACTAACTCAAAATGGATCATAGTCTTAATTAAATACAAAACATAAAAACTGTAAATTTTTAGAAGAAGAAAATCTTTGGGACTTAGAGCTAGACAAAGAGTTCTTAATCTTGACACCTAAAAATCATGATCCATAACACCCAACACCCTAAGAGGAACACTTTCCCTACATCTTTGTATGTCTGCTGCTGTCATCATTCCTTTCTCATCTCAATTTGCTGTTCTTTAGAAATATTTCTTCCCTTTCTAGAATGAAAAGACAAGCTATGACTTGGGAGAAAATATTTGCAAACTAATATCCACTACCAAAGGGATTATGTAAATTTCATGTAATATATAAATAATTCTCAAAATTCAACAGTTAAAAAACAATCCAATTAGAAAATGGACAAAAGACATGAACAGACATTTCACTGAAGAGGATATGTGGATGGTAGATAATAAGCATATGAAAAGGTGTTCAACATCATTAGCCATCAGGGAAATGCAAATCAAAACCACATGAGATATTAGTACACACCTATCAGAATGGCTAAAATAATAAATAATGACAACAATGCTGGCAAGAAAGTAGAGAAATTGAATCACTCATTGCAGGTGGAATTGTAAAAGGTTCAGTTGCTCTGGAAAATAATCTCCTTTAGTGAGTCAGTGAATTAATTTTTTTTTTTTTTTACTGGTTTGTGTTGTCTTGCCCTCAAAGTAAATAAAACTCTGTTTTGCTTTAAGAAAAGGGAAGGGAGAATAGACAGATCAATCAATGGAACAAAAGAGAAAGTCCAGAAATAGCCCCAGTAGAGATAAGAATTTAGAATACAAAAAGGTAGAATTTTGAATCAGTGGGGTAAGATGGATCAAAATGATATTGGATCAACTGGGCAAACAATTTGGGAAAAAGATCAATAATATCTCCATCTTATGTCTTATTTCAAAATAAGTTTCATATGGAATATATACTATATGGAAGAGAACCATGAAAGTATAAGGCATATTATTCTGACTTAAAATTTTACTCTTGCCAAAACCGGTTTGGCTCAGTGGATAGAGCGTCGGCCTGCGGACTGAAGGGTCCCGGGTTCGATTCCGGTCAAGGGCATGTACCTTGGTTGCGGGCACATCTCCAGTAGGAGGTGTGCAGGAGACAGCTGATCGATGTTTCTCTCTCATCGATGTTTCTAACTCTCTATCCCTCTCCCTTCCTCTCTGTAAAATATCAATAAAATATATTTTAAAAAAAATTTTACTCTTAGGAGAAAATGTTTGTCCTATCTAATAAAAGAACAATATGCAAATTGACCGTACCTCTGCTACACCCACAAGCCACGCCCACGAGCCAATCAGGAGTGAGTATGCAAATTAACCCAACTAAGATTGCTGCGGCCACAGAGTGAGCAGGAGGCTTGGGTTTCCCTGGCAATGGAGGAAGCCAAGCTTTCTGCACACCCTGGCCGGCCCTGGACTCCACTCAAGGCTACAAAGTTTCAATTATAGAAGATAAATAAATGCCAACAAAAATGGCGGCAGCCACGGAGCTGGAGAGAGCAGGAGGCTTGAGTTGCCCCCGGCGATGGAGGAAGCCAAGCTTCTGCAGCCCTGGCCTGCCCTGGCCTCCGCTCAAGGCTACAAAGTTTCAATTATAGAAGATACATAAATCAAAAAAAAAAAAAAATGGCTGCAGCCACGGAGCAAGCAGGAGGCTTGGCTCCGCTCAAGGCTACAAAGTTTCAATCATAGAAGATAAATAAATCACAGATACCAGGGCCTCTGCTTGGGTCACTGGGGGGTATGGCTGGCCTGCAAACCACCACAGGCCCCTCGCCCAGGCCACCCCACACCCCAAGGGAACCCCCACCCTGATCTGGGACACCCTTCAGGGCAAACCAGCTGGCCCCCACCCATGCACCAGGCCTCTATTCTATCTAATAAAAGAGTAATATGCAGATTGACCATCAATCCAACACACAAGATGGCTGCCCCCATGTGGTCAAAGATCCTGCCCCCATGTGGACACAAGATGGCTGCTACAAGATGGCCAGCAGGGGAGGGCAGTTGGGAGGGACCAGACCTGCAAGGGAGGGCAGTTGTGGGCAATCAGGCCAGCAGGGGAGGGCAGCTGGGAGGGACCAGGCCTGCAAGGGAGGGCAGTTGTGGGCAATCAGGCCAGCAGGAGAGGGCAGCTGGGAGGGACCAGGCCTGCAAGGGAGGGTAGTTGAGGGTGATCAAGCCTGCAGGGGAGGGCAGTTAGGGGTGACCAGGCCTGCAGGGGAGGGCAGTTAGGGGCAAACAGGCTGGCAGGGGAGCAGTTAGGCATCAATCAGGCTGGCAGGGGAGTGGTTAGGGGGGTGATCAGGCTGGCAGGCAGAAGCAGTTAGGGGCAATCAGGAAGGCAGGCAGGCAAGCAGTTGGGAGCCAGCAGTCCTGGATTGTGAGAGGGATGTCCGACTGCCCGTTTAGGCCCTATCCTACTGGGATCGGGCCTAAACGGGCAGTCGGGCATCCCTCAAGAGGTCCCAGATTGGAGAGGATGCAGGCTGGACTGAGGGACACACATCCCCCTCCCCCCGTGCACCAGGCCTCTAGTATTATATAATCTTACTGTAGAGAAAGCCTGCCTGAGCACAATACAATAGATAGCAATAAATCGAATAGACTGATAAAAATAACTATCTATCTATCTATCTATCTATCTATCTATCTATATATATATAAAAGGCTAATATGCTAAGTGTCCCTCTAACTGTTCGACCAGTCACTACAATGCACACTTACCACCAGGGGGCAGACGCTCAATGCAGGATCTGCCATGACACGCACTGGCCATTTACTAGTACAAAGAAATAGCACCGCAGATCTGGTGCCGACAAAGCAACACTCGGCTTCCCCCAAGTGGGACACAGGCCCCGCCACCACCTCAGAGAGACCAAATCTCAGCCCATGCTGCCAAGACCCCATAGCACAAAAAGCGGCCCACAGCCCAGCCCAGAAATAGTCACTGTGGGTGCCGGGTAATGATGTCACATAGCAACACCTGGCTTCCTCTCACTAGCGACTTGCCTTCTTGCAGTTTCTTCAGCCCAGGGACACGACTTGCTTTATAGCCAGGTGCAAACATTTTACACTTTAACCAAATGTCTGTGAAGCATTTTCCCATGCCTCATCTCATTTGATCCTAACAGAAGTCCTGGAATAGGTAGATAGGAGACTCTGTAGAATCCTATTTTCTTTTCATTAGCTGGAAAACGGAGATTTAGAAAGTTTAGAAACTTGACCCAACTGAAAAGAAGTAAGAAATGGTGGACCTTGAAAGACTTCAGGTTTTCTCCCTGTGCATTATATAGTCAAACACTGCTACAGTTAAATATTTTACCCTTTGTTCTCCCTGTGTGATCTACAATAATAATCTGCTTTGTATTGATATTTACTGCTGTGTTGCTGACAATTACCTGAAAGAGAAGTTGGGGTGCTTCACTGGGCTGGAAAAAGTTTAGCTAAATCAGAAAGCAGGTCTAATTAAGCAAATTTATTCTATATTATAAAAGGCTAAGTTGACTCGCACATGCACAATACATATAAAGCTCTTGCTGGCGCCAATCACACACGTGTGTTTTGATCTGTTATTGTCGATCATGAATTTGGTTGACACTTCTATTATAGAGAAAGGGTGAATAGTGATATTAAAATATTTCTTCTAATTAATTTTCTTTCAATGTGCATGAATCCATGCACCAGGCCACTAGTATAAAAATAAAATCTTTTGTTTACCTTAAAATAAAAATTGAAAGCATGGAACACACAGTAATATTTGTAATAATTATGACAGGTAAATGTTTACCAGTAGTATCCTTAATAGATAAAGAGGCCTTATAAACAAAAAGAGCCCAATAGAAAAATGGACAAAGTACATAAAGCCCCTTACAAAAGGAAAAATACAAATGACCAACCTTTGGAGAAAGATGATGTCTCCTTAGAAATCAGAGATATACACACCTATTTTTATTTATTAATCTTCAGGTATAAAATCTGCCCACTTTTTAAACTATTACTATATCTCCCAGAAGTTTTGGGTACTGTAGGCAAACATTTACCTATAATAATGTTCATCAAAGTTTTATTTATATTAGTAAAAAAGAAAAACAATTCAAATGTTTAGTAAAAAAGGATTAAATAAATTATGGTATATCCAAACAACTGAACACTGTACTGCCATTAGAAATGATCTTATAGAAGTGTATTTTATTCACATGGAAAAATATTTTAAATATATCAAGTGAAAAATGTTACAAAATGATATGCATATGTTTCAAAAAGATATAAAAATTTTAACACTAGCCAGTATTTATTTTTGGATTGCTGGGTAATTGGTGTTTTTTATTTCCACTTTAAATATATATATTTTTTGCTGTTTTGAATTTTCTGTAATGAGTATATATTGGTTTTATAATAAGAATAAAAACAAGATTAGCTGGGTTTTGTCTTTAACTGCTGCAACTCAGTAATTTTTATGACAACTAGGAGATAATACGTCATTGCAAACTTTATGGTAGGTCTGGGGAAAGTGTTGTTTACAATACATGAGAAAATAGATTTTCTTTGGCAATATAATTATATAATAAGACTACAAAATGCAAGTGTGGATGTCCCCAAAGCAACACAGTCCAGTCCCTAAAGTTTAGGTCATTGCACCTGCCTCCACACTGCTTTTATTTCAAGTAATGCAACCACAACTGAACATCACTTCCTTTCTCCTTTACAATTCTCTCTTTCTGTTAATGACACTGTTAATAGAAAAATACAAGAAAATGGCTTTTGAGAAATTATTGCTTTAGTAAATTAATTTGATCATTAAATCTATTGGCTAGCAAAGATCAGATAACCCTAAGCATTGATAATAAATTTCTAAGTCTTCTCATTGCTTTTTTTGGTTGTTGTTAATCCTCACCCAAGGATATTTTCCCATTAATTTTTAGAGAGAGGGGAAGGGAGGAGAGACACAGGGAGAGAAACATTGATGTGAGACAGACACATTGATTGGTTGCCTCCTGCCCCACCCCTACTGGGGCCAGGGCGAGGGCCAGGGCGAGGGTTTGAGCCTGCAACCAAGGTACCTGTCTTTGACCAGAATAGAACCCAAGACTCTTCAGTCCCGGGGCTGACACTCTAACTACTGAACCAAACTGGCTGGGGCCTAATTGCTTGTTTTTTGTTTTCTTTTTTAAAAAATATATATTTTATTGATTTTTTACAGAGAAGAAGAGAGAGGGATAGAGAGTTAGAAACATCGATGGGAGAGAAACATCGGTCAGCTGCCTCCTGCACACCGTCTACTGGGGATGTGCCCGCAACCAAGGTATATGCCCTTGACCGGAATCGAACCTGGGACCCTTCAGTCTGCAGGCCGACGTTCTATCCACTGAGCCAAACCAGTTAGGGCTGTTTTCTTTTTTTAATCCTCACCGGAGGGTATGTTTTCACTGAATTTACAGAGAGAAAGAAAGGGAAAGGGAAAGAGAGACAAAGAGAAACATTGCCCGGCTGAGATGGCTCAGTGGTTGAATGTTTACCTATGAACCAGGAGGTCATGGTTCAATTCCAGGTCAGGGCATATGCTTGGGTTTCGGGCTTGATCCCCAGTGGGGGACATGCAAGAGGCAGCCGATCAATGATTCTCTCTCATCACTGATGTTTCTATCACTCTCTCTTCCTCTCTGATATCAATAAAAATAAAAAGAAAGAGAAACATCAATGTGAAAGAGAAACATTGATCATTTGTCTCCTGTATGCACCTTGACCAGGGATCGAATCCACAACCCAGGTATGTGCGCTGCCTGGGAATTGAACTTATGACCCTTTGGTGTACCCCTTTGGTGTGTGGGAGGATACTCCAACCAACTGAGCCACACCAACGAGGGCTCTAATTGCTTTTCGTTAATGAAAAAGTTAATTGTTACCTTCAGAGAAGTGTTAAGCACAATGTTCGTTTATAACAGGCACTTAATATTATTCTCCCTTCCCCTTAAACAGTATTCATATTTATAAAAACAGTCTTTCTACCTAGTAGCAAAATCAAATGTTATTCTTTTTTTAAAATTTAATAAATCTTTATTGTTCAGATTATTACAATTGTTCCACTTTTTTCGCCGCATAGCTCCCCTTCACCCGGTTCCCACCCCACCCTCTGCCCTTACCTCCCCACCACTGTCCTCATCCATAGGTGTACGCTTTTGTCCAGTCTCTTCCTGCACCTCCCACACCCCTTTCTCCCCGAGAATTGTCAGTCCACTCCCTTTCTATGCCCCTGATTCTATTATATTCACCAGTTTATTCTGTTCATCAGATTTTTTATTCACTTGATTTTTAGATTCACTTGTTGATAGATATGTATTTGTAGTTCATAATTTTTATCTTTACCTTTTTCTTCTTCTTCCTCTTCTTAAAGAATACCTTGCAGCATTTCATATAATACTGGTTTGGTGTTGATGAACTCCTTTAGCTTTTCCTTATCTGTGAAGTTCTTTATCTGCCCTTCAATTTTGAATGATAGCTTTGCTGAGTAGAGTAATCTTTGGTTGTAGTTTCTTGCTATTCATCACTTTGAATATTTCTTGCCACTCCCTTCTGGCCTGCATAGTTTCTGTTGAGAAATCAGCTGACAGTCGTATGGGTGCTCCCTTGTAGGTAATTAACTGTTTTTCTCTTGCTGCTTTGAAGATTCTCTCTTTGTCTTTTGCCCTTGGCATTTTAATTATGATGTGTCTTGGTGTGGTCCTCTTTGGATTCCTTTTGTTTGGGGTTCTCTGCGCTTCCTGGACTTGTAAGTCTATTTCTTTCACAAGGTGGGGGAAGTTTTCAGTCATTATTTCTTCAAATAGGTTTTCAGTATCTTGCTCTCTCTCTTCTTCTGGAACCCCCATAATTCTGATGTTGGTACGCTTGAGGTTGTCTCAGAGGCTCCTTACACTATCTTCAAATTTTTGGATTCTTTTTTCTTTTTTCTTTTCCAGCTGAGTGTTTTTTGCTTCTTTGTATTTCAACTCTTTTATTTGATTTTTGCGGTCCTCTAGTCTGCTGTTAGGTCTCTGTATAATATTTTTTATTTCAGTCAGTGTATGTTTAATTTCTAGTTGGTCCTTTTTTATATCCTCAAGGGTCTTGCTAAATTTATTGGCCTTTTCTAGGAAATTCTTGAAAAACCTTATAACTGTGGTTTTGAACTCTATATCCAGTCGTTTGCTTTCCTCCATTTCTTTCTTTTGTGATCTGTTTCTTTGTCTCTGCATTTTCGCTACTTCCCTGAGTTGATAGAGTAGCTTTGTGTGGTGAGTGTCCTCTAGGGCACAGTGGCTCAGCCTCCCCCAGTTACCTGAGGTGAACACTCTTGGTGTACCCCTTTGTGGACTGTGTGCTCAGCCTTGTTGTAGTTAAGTCTTGATTGTTGTTGGTATCACTGGGAGGAATTGACCTCCAGGCCAATTGGCTGTGAGGATCAGCTGTGTCTATGCTGGGAGAACTTCTGTGCTGGAGACACTCTTATGAGACAAGACTTGCAAAATTGCAAAAGCCTCTGTGCTCAGCGTGGATGGGGTGGAGTTTCAGGGCAGAGCAGACAGCCTTGGTTTCCTGTCAGCCCTGCCCTATGAGGCCCCTGGGTCTCAGTGTCCCTCGGTATTCACTGCAAGCACCTCTGAGAGAAAGCCGCCGTCGAGTTTTGCCCACTGCCAGACAGTCCAGTTTCTCCCCGAATGAGTCGGGGTTTCCAGAAACCTGCCCAGAACTGGAGTTCTGCACAGTCAGGAGCCGCCGTCTCCCTCCCGCTTTACAAAGCCAGCCGCGCACTCAGCCTCCAGTGCATTCAGCAGTCAGTCCTCTCTGTGCGCACGCGCCTCCAGACCTCTGCCTTCCGCAGCTCCCGAGTCTGTGTGCTTTCTCTTTTCCTGACAGTCCAGATTCCCTCCGAATGAGTCTGGTTTCCCAGCGTCTCACCCAGACTGGAGTTCAGTGCATTGGGAGCTTCCTTCTCCCTCCTGCTTTAGAAAGCCAGCCGCGCACTCAGCTGCCAGTGCACACAGCTGCCCATCTTCTCCGCGTGCGAGTCTCCGTACCTCAGCCTTTTGCATCTCCTCTGAGTCTCAATGTGCTTTCCTCTTTTCTTCTAGTTGTAGAATTTCCACTCAGCCAGCTTTCCTGTGGTTCTGGATGGTGTCCGTTTTGTCTTTTAGTTGTAGTTTTGATATTGTTGTGCGAGGCAGCAGTTTAGGTGTTTACCTATGCCGCCATCTTGGTTTCTCTTCTCAAATGTTATTCTTCACCCTCCCACCAAGAGTGGGACTGGTCATGCCTTATCTCTACAACCTGAGAGATCTATTTTCTACTTTTAGGCTTTGATATTCCTTTTATTTCAGTTTACCTTTTAAAAAATGCTGGGTGGGCACCCAGTGTAACAGGATCTGAGCCCAAACTCTCTATAAAGTGTCAAAGTCACAGCCCCCCACACATTTCAACTCTATTCCTATGCTGTTTCTGTTCTTCCCCCGAGTTCATGTAGGCCTCCAGACCTAACTCACTAAAAACACTCACTCTGAGATTTGTAAGCTACAGCAACAGCAACAGCAACAGCAACACTGGGACAACACTTCTCTTTTCTAGGAAAGTCTTTGGGTCATTTGGTGGTTCAATCTCTCTCACTTCAAAAGTAAGATTCTCTGGCACTTGCTCTTTTTTCTTTTTTTAAATCTTTTTTGTTGAAAATCTACACTAATAAAAGAGAAACATGCAAATTAACCATCACTCCACTACACCAAGCCACGTCCATCAGCCAATCAGGAGCGAGTGTGCAAATTAATCCAATCAAGATGGCGGCTGGCCACGGAGCTGGAGCAAGCAGGAGGCTTGGGTTGCCCTGGCAATGGAGGAAGCCAAGCCTCCCACCAGCCCTGGCCTCCGCTCAAGGCTACAAAGTTTCAATTATAGAAGATAAATAAATCCTAGATACTTGCTTCCAGCTGGCCCTGGCCTCTGCTCAAGGAGGCGCTGGAAAAAAAAGAAAAAAGAAAAAAGGAGGGGCTGGGACCTTGGGTTGCTGGGGGTGATCAGAGCAGGATGCGACGGCAGGGGCTGTTGGGGTAAGCAAACCAGCAGGGGTGCCAGTTGGGGGTGAGCATGCCATCAGTGGGGGTCAGTTGGAGGTGATCAGGATAGCGGGGGGGGAGGGCAGTCTGGAGTGAGCAGGCCAGCAGGGGGGGCAATTGGGGGTGAGCAGGCCAGTGGAGAGAGAAGGTGGGGGCGAGCAGGCCAGCAGGGGAGGCATTTGGGGGTGATCAGGATGGTGGGGGGGGCACTTGGGGCGAGCAGGCCAGTGGCGGGGGGCAGTTGGGGGCGAACAGGCCGGCAGGCAGAGTGGTTAGGGGCAATCAGGCAGGCAGGCAGGCAGGTGAGTGACTGGAGCCAGCAGTCCAGGATTGTGAGAGGGATGTCTGACTGCCATTTAGGCCCAATCCCTGTAAACCGGCAGTAGGACATCCTTTGAGGGGTCCCAGATTGGAGAGGGTGCAGGCCGAGCTGAGGGACACAGCCCCCCCATGCACGAATTTTGTGCACCGGGCCACTAGTATTACATATGTCCTCCAATTCCCCCATGGATCCCTTCTAGCCTTCTTCCCTCCTCTCCCCCCCCCCCCCCCCGCCGCCCCAGGCCTTCACCACCCTATTGTCTGTGTCCATAGGTTATGTATATATGCATACAAGTGTTTTGGTTGATCTCTTCCCATCCACCCACCCTCCCCTACTTTCCCTCTGAGGTTCCCTAGTCTGTTCTATACTTCTATGTCTTTGGATCTATTTTGTTCATTAGATTCCTCAAATGAGTGAGATCATGTGATATTTATCTTTCCCTGACTGGCTTATTTTCCTTAGCAAAATACTCTCCAGGTCCATCCATGCTGTCTCAAAGGGTAAGAGGTCCTTCTTTTTTACTGCTGCATAGTATTTCATGATATAAATGTACCATAGCTTTTTTTATCCACTCATCTACTGATGGACACTTGGGCTGTTTCCAAATTTTAGCTATTATACATTGTGCTGCTATGAACATAGGGGTGCATACATTCTTTCTGATTGGTGTTTCGGATTTCTTAGGATATACACTGAGTGTCCAGATTATTATGATCTCTGAATGCATAATAATCTGGCCACTCAGTGTATATATCCTATCTAATAAAAGGGTAATATGCAAATTAACTGTCACTCTGTCACAAAGATGGCGGTGCCCATAGCCACAAAATGGCAGCGCCCAGTCCTCTCCACCCTGCCGGAGTCCCCAGTCCTGGGTGGGGCGGCCGCTGAGAGCGGGCAGCGTGAGTGGCCTGGCGGAATGCTTGCTTCAGCCACCTGGCTGCAGAGGGCCTCCGGGCAGTGGGCACGGAGCAGCCAGGGGATGAGGGGGAACGCTTGTGTTGTCACCCCGGCGATGAGTCAAGCGTTCCATGCCCAGTTGTGGATGGGCCTCTGGCCAGGCTGGGGCGCGGATGGGCCTCTGGGCTGTGGAGAGTCTCTGGGCAGCTGAGCGGCCAGGCCCTGCAGAGAGCTACTGGCGCACGAATTCATGTGCAGGGCTACTAGTATATATGTATATTAGAGGCCCTTGCATGAATTCATGCATGGGTGAGGTTTGGCCAGCCTAACCAGGGGGAGGGGACATGGGCAGTTGGCCAGCCTGCCTGCTGGTCGAACTCCTGGTCGAGGGGACAATTTGCATATTAGCCTTTTATTATATAGGATATACACTGAGTGGCCAGATTATTATGGGTTCAGAGATCATAATAATCTGGCCACTCAGTGTATTCCTAAAAGTGGGATCACTGGCTCAAATGGAAGTTTAATTTTTTGAGGAAACTCCATACTATTTTCCATAATGGCTGCACCAGTCTGCATTACCACCAGCAGTGTACTAGGGTTCCCTTTTCTCCACATCTTTGCCAGCACTTATCATTTGTTGATTTGTTGATGGTAGCCATTCTGACAGGTGTGAGGTGATACCTCATTGTCGTTTTAATTTGCATCTCTCTGATAATCAGTGACTTTGAGCATTTTTTCATATGTCTCTTAGCCATCTGTATGTCTGCTTTGGAGAAGTGTCTATTTAGGTCCTTTGCCTATTTTTTAATTGGATTGTTTGTCTTCCTTTTTTAAATTGTATGAGTTTCTTATATATTTTGGATATTAATCCTTTATCAGATGTATCATTGCCAAATATGTTCTCACATACAGTGGGCTCCCTTTTCATCTTGTTGATGGTTTCCTTTGCTGTACAGAAGCTTTTTGTTTTGATGTAGTCCCATTTGTTTCTTTTCTCCTTAGTTTCCATTGCCCTAGGACAGTGGTCGGCAAACTCATTAGTCAACAGAGCCAAATATCAACAGTACAATGATTGAAATTTCTTTTTGAGAGCCAAATTTTTTAAACTTAAACTTCTTCTAATGCCACTTCTTAAAAATAGACTTTCCCAGGCCATGGTATTTTGTGGAAGAGCCACACTTAAGGGGCCAAAGAGCCACATGTGGCTCAGGAGCCGCAGTTTGCCGACCATGGCCCTAGGAGATGTTTCCATAAATAAACATATTGCTACCAGAGATATCTGAGATATTGCTGCCTATAGTTTCTTCTAGAATTTTTATGGTTTCACAACTTACATTTAAGTCTTTTGTCCATTTTGAGTTTATTCTTGTGTATGGTGAAGGTTGGTGGTCTAGTTTCATGCTTTGCATGTATCTGTCCAATTTTCCCAACACCATTTATTGAAGAGCCTGTCTCCATTTTATGCTCTTGCCTCCTTTGTCAAATATTAATTGAACATAATGCCTTGGGTTGGTTTTTAGGGTCTCTGTTCTATATGCCTGTTCTTGTGCCAGTACCAGGCTGTTTTGATTACAGTGGCTTTGTAGTATATCCTGATATCTAGTATAGTGATTCTCCAACTTTGTTCTTTTTTCTCAAGATTGTTGCAGCTATTCCCAGTCTTTTTTTGTCCTATATATAAATTTTTGGAGTATTTGTTCTAGATCTGTGAAATATGCCATTGGCATTTTAATAGGGATTGTATTGAATCTGTAGATTATCTTGGGTAGTATGAATATTTTAATGATGTTAATTTTACCAATTCATGAACATGGTATGTTCTTCCACTTGTTTGTATCTTCCTCTATCTCTTTTTTCAAACTTCTGTAGTTTTCCAAGCACAAGTCCTTTACCTCCTTGGTTAAGTTTATTCCTAAGTATCTTAATTTTTTTGTTGCAATGATAAATGGGATTTTTTTTTTTTTTTTTTTTTTTTTTTTTTTAGTTTCTCTTTCTGAGGATTCATTACTGGTGTATAAAAATGCCATGGATTTTTGGATGTTGGTTTTGTATCCTGCTACATTGCCTAATTCATTTATTAAATCTAGTTGTTTTTTTGGTGGAGTCTGTAGGGTTTTCTATGTACAATATCATGTCATCTGCATATAAGGAGTGTTTTACTTTCTCCTTTCCAATTTGGATGCCTTTTATTTCTTCTTCTTGTCTGATTGCTGTGGCTATGACTTCCAGTACAATGTTGAACAAGAGTGGTGAAAGTGGACATCCCTGTCTTGTTCCTATTCTTAGGAGAATTGGTTTTAGTTTTTGCCCATTGAGTAGGATGTTCCCTATAGGTTTGTCATATATGGCCTTTATTATGTTGAGATATGTTCCTTCTATTCCATCTTTGCTGAGAGTTTTTATTAAAAATGGGTGTTGGATTTTGTTGAATGCTTTTCTGCATCTATTGATATAATCATGTGATTTTGTCTTTCAATTTGTTTGTGATAATATCATGTTAATTGATTTGCAAATATTGTAACAGCCTTGCATCCTTGGAATAAATTTCACTTGTTTATGGTTTCTGATATTTTTAATATATTGATGATCTGATTTGCTAATATTTTGTTGAGGATTTTAGCATCTGTGTTCATCAAGGACATTGGCCTATAATTCTCTTTTTTTGTGGTGTCTTTATCTGTTTTGGAATTAGGACAATGCTGGCCTCATAAAAAGAGCTTGGAAGTGTCCTTCCTCTTGGATTTTTGGGGATAATTTGAGGAGCATAGGTGTTAGTTCTTCTTTGAATGATTGGTAATACTCCTCTGTGAAGCCATCTGGACCAGAGTTTTCGTATGATTGGTAATACTCCTCTGTGAAGCCATCTGGACCAGAGTTTTCGTTTGCTGGGCGTTTTTGTTTTGTTTTGTTTTAATTACTGCTTCTATTTCCTCAGTTGTTATTGGCCTATTAAGGTTTTTGATTCTTCCTAATAGAGTTTTGGGAGATTTTATTTTTCTAGGAATTTGTCCATTTCACGCACATCCTCCAGCTTGTTGGCATATCATTGTTCATAGTATTTTCTTATAATCCTTTGTATTTCTGTGGTGTCAGTTGTTACTTCACTGCTTTTGTTTCTGATTTTATTTATGTGGGTCCTCTCTCTTTTTTTCTTGATGAGTATGGCTAAGCGTTCATCAATCTTGTTCATCTTTTCAAAGAACCAGCTCTTGGTTTCACTGGTTTATTGTTTGTTGTTGTTGTTTTTGGTATTGTTTTTTTAGTCTCTATGTCGTTTATTTCTGCTCTAATCTTTATTATTTCTTTCCTTCTACTGACTCTGGGCTTTTCTTGTTGTTCTCTTTCTAATTCTTTAAGTTGTAGGGTTAAAGAGTTTATTATGATTTTTTCTTGTTTGTTTGAGGTAGGCCTGTAGTACAATGAACTTCCCTCTCAGGACTGCTTTTGCTGTGTCCCAGAGATTTTGGATTGTTGTGTGTTCATTTTCATTTGTTTTCAGGAAGTTTTTTATTTATTTCTTGACCTTGATGGTAACCTATTCATTATTTAAAAACATGCTGTTTAGCCTCCATGTGTTTGAATGTTTTTGATTGTTTTTACTATAGTTGATTTCTAATGTCATTCCATTGTGACCTGAGATGATGCTTGATATGATTACAATCTTCTTAAACTTGTAGAGACTTGTTTTGTGTCCTAACATATGGTCTATCTTTATGAATGATCCGGGTGCGCTTGAGAAGAATGTATTGTCTACAGCTTTGGGGTGAAATGTTCTATGAATGTCAATTAAATCCATCTGATCCAGTGTGTCCTTTAGAGTCACTGTTTCTTTGTTAATTTTTTGTCTGGAAGATCTATCCAGTGAAGTCCCTCCTACTATGACTGTATTGTTGTCTATCTCTCCCATAAAGTCCTCTAGAAGTTTTTAATATATTTAGGTGCTCCTATATTGGGTGCATATATGTTTACCAGGGTTATATCCTCTTGTTGGATATCCCTTTAGCATTAAGTAGTGATCTTTGTTGTCTCTTGCGATGGCCTCCATTTTGAAGTTTATTTTGTCAGATATGAGAATTGTTACCCCAGCTTTTTTTTTCTTTTCCATTTGCAAGGAAAAATTTTTTTCCCATCCCTTCACTCTCATCCTGTGTGTGTCTTTTGTTCTGAGGTGGGTCTCTTGTAGACAGCATATAGTTGGGTCATGTTTTCTTATCCATTCAGCTACCTTATGTATTTTGATTGGAGCATTTCATCCATTTATATTTAAGGTTATTATTGATAGGTACTTATTTATTGCCATTTTAATTCTGTATACTTATGTTTTTCTCTCTCTCTATTTCTTCTTCTCATTATAGCAGTCCCTTTAGCATTTCTTGTAGTGCTGGTTTGGTGGTGGCAAACTCATTTAGTCTTTTTTGTATCGGAAGCTCTTTATTTCACCATCTATTTTGAATGATAGCCTTGCTGAATATAGTAATCTTTGCTTTTCATTAACTTGAGTACTTCATGCCATCCTCTTCTGGCCTGTAAAGTTTCTGATGAGAAAGCAGCTGATAGCTTTATTGGAGCTCCTTTGTAGATAACAAATTGCTTTCTCTTGCTGCCTTTAAGATTCTCTCTTTGTCTTTAATTTTTTGCATTTTAATTATGATGTATCTGGGCATGGGCCTACTTGGGTTCTTCTGGGTTGGGGTTTTCTGTGCCTCCTGGATTTGTATGACTATTTCCTTCACCAGGTTAGGGAAGTTTTCTGCCATTATTTCTTCAAACACATTTTCTGTCCCTTTCTTCCTCTTCTGGCATACTAAATATGCGAATATTATTACGTTTCATGTTGTCCCACAGCTCCCTTAAACTGTCCTCCTGTTTTTTTATTGTTTTTTCTTTTGGTCCTCTGATTGAGTAATTTTTTTCAACTCTGTCTTCTAATTCACTAATTCAATCCTCAGCTTTCCCGAATCTGCTGTGTATTCCTTCAATTGTGTTCTTTATTAGTGCTCTGTCATTCTTCATAGTTACCATATCTTTTCCCATGCTGTTGAGCTCCTTTGCCATCATGATTCTGAACTCTATGTCTGATAAATTTCTGATCTCTATTTCACTTAGCTCTTCTTCAGGAGAATTCTCTTGTTCTTTCATTTGGTGGTTGTTTTTTTGTCTCCCCATTTTGGCTGCCTGTTTGTGTTTGTGACTATGTATTAGGTAGATCTGGTATGCCTCCCAATCTCTAGTTCAGGACAGTGTCAAACGTTGTTTCTGACTAAAAGACTCAAAGCCTCCAGAGACCTGCCTCTGCCTGCAGACTGATTGGATTCAGTCTTGAGTAGCCTCAGGCAATTGTCCAGAAGTGGGGCAAGAGTTTTTCCAACAGGGTAGGAAAAGCATATCAAACTCGTGGACTGCAGGCCACATGCGGTCCACAATGAATATTTTTGCGGCCCAGCCAATATAACGGTATGTAAGAAAAGTTTTAATAAAATTTCGTAACTTAATTTTCACAATATCCTGTTATGCATAATTATTAATAACGAACTACAACATTCACTAATGATTGATCACTATAATCGTGTTGCATTCATTTCCCTTACGCACATTACATGCAGGCGCACCATTTCTCTCCACTAATACTAGCAGCAAATAGTTTAGCAGCCGATTGCCATGTCATTAGTCTTGGATTGACTTGTTTGGTGTGTACAACAGGAAATATTTCGCTTTTGGAGAACAAGAAAAATAGATTTGTGTTATGCATATTAATTTGTGCAGTTATTCAGTGTCTGGTAAGTTAATGTTCAAGAAAAAATATTAATTTTTATTAAAATGTTCTATTATTTTGTGTTAATGATTACTCATTTTCTTCAGCCATTTGTTTTCAGCATGTCTCTAGCAAAATCAAGTGGTAGTAAAAATAAACAAAAAATTGCAGACGAACATCAAAATTTCTAAGAAAAGTGGGAATTGGAGTATTATTGCTGTGAAGTAAAAAATAAAATAATCTGCCTGATATGTAATAATGCTATTAGTGTACCAAAGTTATACATTGAAAATTGAAGCTTTTTTTTTGCGGCCCACTTAAATTTAAACCTTGTTTATTTGGCCTGTGTTAGCCTTTGAGTTTGACATCTTGGGGTAGGGCAATTACTTCTACCTAAAGGCTGATTGTTATTCTCAGTCTCTTAATGGGCCTCAGAAACTCCACACAGTGGGGCAAAGGGTTTTCCAATAGGGTGGGTCAACCGTCTTTCCCCCAACCCCCTGCCCCGCCTGGCAAAAACCACCTGGATAGCACAGGTTTGTCTTAGAAAAATGTTCTCTGCAGTGTGAGGGAATGACTCAGCACAGGAACTGGGGTGCCTGCCCCCCGAGCTCTAACAACAGAGACCCCAACCCTGGCTTCTGCTCACAGCTCCAGTCCACCCTGCCCACCCTCTGTCAAGGTGAGTGGCTGCACTCGAAATGTTGTGCCTTGGTCCTTTAAGAGGATACCTGCATTTCTAGCCACCTCTCCTTGGCAGGCAGCAACGCTGCTGCTTTTCACAGCCAATTATGTGGGCACCTTTCTCAGTTCTGGTGCTCTCTGCTGGGGGCCCCAGATAGGAGTTTAGACCCTAGAGTTCTCAGTGGCAAACCCCACAGCTGAGATATCTCTCTGGAACTTCAGCTGCTGTCTGTGGGAGCCCAGCCAGCCCTTTCGTGCCTCAGCCCTTCCTACCAGTCTCTATGCAGTCTCCACTTTCCGTCCTTGGTTATCAGGGTTCTCTCCAGCTAGTCTTCAGTTGATTATTCAGGATGGTTCCTTTGTATTGTAGTTATAATTCTAGTTTGTTCCTGGGAGTGCGCCATTTTTAATCTCCTCTGGGACTTGCTCTTTGTGGAGTACTTAGCCTCTGTCTTTCTTAGGATTTACTCTCCCCCCACCCAAAAGCATAATCTCTTTTCTAACAAAGTAGCAAATTTTGTTTTGGCTTGAATATTGCTTTTATGGCTTTTGAATGGCCTCAGTCTTATAAATTGTCTATTAGTAACATATAACTTTCTATGCATGTCTTCAAGGATAGCCTAAAGTTTAATTTTGCTATAATTTGCTCTTTGTAATAATGGGGTTCACAACTAAGTATGCTCCTGTAACCTAGGTTCTCTGTAATTTGCACTTATCTGTGTACTGTTTAAAGTTACAAGTAAAGTAGCAGATCTAATAAGAAGCAAATTTTGAACTGTAGCATTTTGTGGTTTTGTTTATCTCTTAATTTTATGAACACATTCCTAAGCAGTTGCAACCAGTCTGTTCAAGAACAAAAGATCATCAGTGTGTCTCAAGAGTCAGAGAAAACAAATTTCAATAAGAGGGTTAAAATTTCCAAATTAAGCAGAACCCAGGAAAAATGTAAGGAATCCAAAATAAACTACTATTGCCCCCAAATTATATTTTGAACAAGTCAAATATAATTATATAGTCCAAGCCATTGTTTTGCAAGTGCAGATTAAGAATACATATTAGATTAAGCACATATCTTAAGGAAGCACTTCCTGTACCACCACCTCCCTAGCACACATAACACTAAGTACTTTTTTATTGGTGCCTTCCCCCCACCTTACTTAGCTCCTGTAACACATTGTATCTGTTTGTTTACATGTTAATAATCCTGGGGGAAGGGTGGGCAGGAACAGTGCCTTCCTCCTCTAAAACAATACCTGGCACATTATAATCCCTTATCCTATCTAATAAAGAGGGAATATGCTAATTGACCATCACTCCATCACAAAGATGGCTGCACCCACAGCTGAGGCCAAGTTTCCTTAAGGAGCCTTAACGAGCAATCAGCAGGGACCTGAGGCTACACCCTCCCCCGCCCCCATGGGGCTTGACAGGGGACCTCAGGCCGTGACCCCTGCCCTGGCGTCAGGCTGGGGGACCTCACGTCGTGCCTCCTGCCTTGGCACCAGGCCGGGGGACCTCAGACCATGCCCCCTACCCGGCAGGGCTTGATGGGGACCTCAGGCCTCACCCCCTGCCCTGGTGCCAGGCCAGGGGACCTGAGGCCATGCCCCCCGCCTGGCAGGGCTTTACGGGGGACCTCAAGGTGGGCTTCCCATCCTGGTGCTGGGCTAGGGGACCTCAGTCTACTCCCCCCACCCCAGCGCCAGACCAGGGGACCTCAGGCCGTGCCCTCACCAGGTGGGGCTTGACAGGGAACTTCAGGCTGCGCCCCCCACCCTGGCACCAGGCCGGGGTACCTCAGGCCACACCCCCCACCCCAGCACTGGGCCAGGGGACCTGAGGCTGTGCCCCCCTGCCTGGCGGGGCTTGACAGGGGACCTCAGGCTGTGCTCCCCACCCAGGGGGGCTTGACGGGAGACCTCAAGGTGCACCCCCCTCTCAGTGCTGGGCTGGGGGACCTGAGGCTGTGCACCCCCCCCCCCCGCCTGGCGGGGCTTGACGGGGGACCTCAGGCCATGCCCCCCACCCAGCAGGGCTTGACAGGGGATTTCAGGCTGTGTCCCCATCTGGGGGACCTCAGACCACGCCCCCCATCCTGGCACCAGCCCAGGGGACCTGAGGCTACATCCCCTGCCTACATCTAAAAAACCATTTCAAATTTTCTAAGAAGACATGCAAATGTGCCATATCATGGCTACCACCAAAATTAGAAATAATTTAGATTTTTACTCATGCTTTTTATAGTCAACTAGAGGCCTGATGCACAAAATTCATGCAAGAGTAGGCCTTCCTTCTCCCAGCTGCTGGCACTGGCTTCCCTCTGGCATCTGGGACCCAGGCTTCCCTCTGGCCGCTGGCAGGCACCCGGGACCTGGGTTTCCCTCACAGCCCAGGCTTCATTCGGAAGGTCATCTGGAAGGATATCTGGTCTAATTAGCATATTACACTTTTATTATTATAGACTAGAGGCCCAGTGCATGAATTCGTGCATGGGTGGGGTCCAGCTGGCCCGCCCCGATGGGGGCCGATTGGGGGCCGGGCCAGCTAGGGGGAGGGGCCGCAGGAGGTTTGCTGGCTGGCCCCACCCCCAATCAGGGCCGGCCAGGCAGAGGGGCCACCCCTTTATCGGGCTGATTGGCTGGCTGCAGTGCGCATCATAGCAACCAGTCGTTCTGGTCATTCTGGTGGTCTGGTTGCTTGGCTTTTATATATATAGATTATTTTTAGCTAAAATATTTCATCTTTGTTAATAGAACTTAATCTTCAGCTATATTTTAAGAGGGTTTTGTTTTGTTTTATTGTTGTGGTGGTTATTAATATAATTAGCTCCCAAATCACTTTATCTCTAAAGTATGACTATTATTTCATGGTAAAACAACTTCATTCTCTCTTAATTTCCATTATCTACTCCATAAAAATCCTCTTTTTTCCTTTTAGATATTACTTACAATGGATCAGAAGAATAAGCAGAGTTCACAACTTACCTCTGAGTTTTATCTTCTATTTATTAAAACCTGAAAATATAGGTTCAATTTGACTTTTACAGTTTATGCAATAATTAAAGGGCAACACCATTCATACAAGCAAAATAAATGAGTAAATATGTTTGTTAAAATAATGTGTAATATTTAATCATGCTCATGTGAAAATTGAACATTTAAAATTTTTTAATTGAAAGAAATACATATAATGCAAACTGTCCACAAAAGTATTTAAAATTAAACTATCTGGATGATGGTAAACATATACAAGGTCATCTGAACATAATTACTGAAAATAATTTTGCTTTCACAGCTATGCCAATCCTCCCCCCATCACTCCCTCTCCCCTCAGTCAATTCTAAATTATCTGGAAGAAACCCAGATTAGGTATTGTAGTTTAAACATAGAACCCATGGGGTCTGCAACCAAAACAATACTTGGGTTATATGCATGAAATAAAAAATGATAACTCCATTTATATCAATCAGCAGTACTGATTTAAAACCTATAATTAGCGAGAAAAACCAAGATGACAGCATAGGTAAACACCTGAATTTGCTGCCTCGCACAACCACTTCAAAACCACAACTAAAAGACAAAATGGATATCATCCAGAAACACAGGAAGGCTGGCTGAGTGGAATTTATACAACTAGAAGGAAAGAGAAAAGCACACTGAGACTGGGAGGAGGTGTGGAGGTACAGAAGTGAAGTGCAGAGGTATGGAGTCATGCGCAGAAAAGGGCTGGCAACTGGGTGCGCTGTTGTCTTTCTCAATCAGGAGGAAGATAGAAGCTCCCGACTGCTCTGAACTCCAGTTCCAGGCGAGACTCTGGGGACCCAGACTCACATGGGGAGAAACTGGACTGTCTGGCATCAGGTCGGAACACAAAGGGGGCTTTCTCTCAGAGGTGCTCGCAGCGATCATTGTTCCTGCACAGTGCCGCAGGACACAGAGACCCAGGGACCTCTTCAGGACAGGGCTGACGGGCAGCCTTTGCTGTTTGCTCCGCCCTGGTGATTCCCTGAGACCCGCCCCACCCAATTTACAACCCCACCCAGGCTGTTTGCAGAGGCTTTTGCATATGAATAGCCTGGCCTTTTGCAATCTAAAACCTAACATACTGCAGCTGGGTCAGAGAGCCCCAGAGCCTCCAAAAGAAGGCCCAAGGCTCCACAGCAGCTTGCATTGCTTCACAGCTGGGCCTCATCTGGGCACCTCCAAACCCCAAACAAAGAGGAGGAATCTGCAGATCTCTCTGTAGCTCCTCCTGGGTGGCCTCAGGCAGTGGCTGACTTTGCAGCTCATTGGAGATCCAAGAGCCAGTGTACGGAGTGGTCAGAGTGAGACCATCGAGATTACAACTCTTTACATCCATAAGAGACACACTCAGGGGCAGACTCAGTGAGCACCAAAGCCCCACTGAAGCAAGCCTTGCCCCATAAGGGTGTCTCCAGCACAGAAGTTCTCTCATCAGTAGAAAAAACCGATCCTCACAGCCAATTGGCCTGGAGGTCAATTCCTCCCAGTGATATTAACAGCAATCAAGGCTTAACTACAACAAGACTGTGCACACAGCCCATAAAGGAGTGCACCAAGAGTGTCCACTTCAGGTAATTAGGGAGACTGAGCCACTGGGCCCTATAGGACACCTAGCACACAAAGCCACTCTATCAACACAGGTAAGCAGCCAAAATGAGGAGACAAAGAAACAGGTCACAAATGAAAGAAATGGAGGAAAGCAAACTATTGGATATAGAGTTCAAAACCACAGTTATAAGGTTACTCAAGAATCTTTTAGAAACCTCCAAGAAATTTAGTGAGACTCTCAAGGATATGAAAAAAAAAACAGCCAGAAATTACACTGACTGAAATAAAAAATAATATACAGAAATCCAACAGCAGACTAGAGGATCGCAAGAATCAAGTCAAAGATTTGAAATACGAAGAAGCAAAAAACACCCAACCAGAAAAGCAAAAAGCAAAAAGAATCCAAAAATTTGAAGATAGTGTAAGGAGCCTCTGGGACAACTTCAAGCATACCAACATCAGAATTATGGGGGTGCCAGAAGAAGAGAGAGAGCAAGATACTGAAAACCTATTTGAAGAAATAATGACTGAAAACTTCCCCCACCTGGTGTAAGAAACAGACTTACAAGTCCAGGAAGTGCACAGAACCCCAAACAAAAGGAATCCAAAGAGGACCACACCAAGACACATCATAATTAAAATGCCAAGAGCAAAAGACAAAGAGAGAATATTAAAAGCAGCAAGAGAAAAACAGTTAATTACCTACAAGGGAGCACCCATACGACTGTCAGCTGATTTCTCAACAGAAACTATGCAGGCCAGATGGGAGTGGCAAGAAATATTCAAAGTGATGAATAGCAAGAACCTACAACCAAGATTACTCTACCCAGCAAAGCTATCATTTAGAATTGAAGGTCAGATAAAGAGCTTCACAGACAAGAAAAAGCTAAAGGAGTTCATAACTGCCAAACCAGTATTATATGAAATGCTGCAAGGTATTCTTTAAGAAGAGGAAGAAGAAGAAAAAGGTAAAGATAAAATATTATGAACAACAAAGTGACAACAAATACATATCTATCAACAAGTGAATCTAAATATCAAGTGAACAAAAAATCTGATGAACAGAATAAACTGGTGAATATAATAGAATCAGGAGCATAGAAAGGGAGTGGACTGACAATTCTCAGGGGGAAGGGGTGAGGGGGTTCGGGAAGAGATTGGACAAAAATCTTACACCTATGGATGAGGACAGTGCGGGGCGGGGGGAGCGTAAGGGCAGAGGGTGGGGTGGGAACCGGGTGGAGGGGAGCTATGGGTGGGAAAAAGAGGAACAACTGTAATAAACTGATCAATAAAGATTTATTAAAAAATAAAACCTATAATTAGCACTGAGGTAAAGTGTCAATAGTTTTCTTATTTTATTCTGACTTGCTAATTAGGGAAAATTTTCACACATACACAAAACAAATTCTACAGCAAATTTATTTTGAGTGTTTAACATTTCCAAAGTTTTATCCATCCTGATTTAATATTTATATGAATGAACATTTCACATACTTTTTAAGTTATAAATTTATAATGCTATATTTATTCTTGTGCATTTTATAAATGGTACCATTGCAGAAAATCGCAGATTATGACTTTAAGTATCATAACTATTATTTACTTACTAGTGGCCCGGTGCATGAAATTCATGCACATTAAAAGGGGATTAATTAGAGGAAATAATTTAATATTGCTATTTGCCCTTTCTGTATAATAGAAGTGTCAGAGATGAAAGAAAATTAGTACAATGTATATGAAAACCTTCCTCCTGTCAGAGTCTGGGGCACACCACGGGACCCAGAGTCAAGTCCCTGCCCACCCACATGCTCCTCAAAATCGCGTGAGACCCAGACCCGCCCCCCCCTCCCAATTGGGCTAGATCCAGACGTGGCCAGTCCCACCCTTGTCAAGCCCTGGTGGGCAGGGGGCGTAGCCTCAGGTCCCCTGTCCCGGCACCAGGATGGGGGGCGTGGCCTGAGGTCCCCCAGCCCAGACCAGGGCAGGGGGTGTGCCTTGAGATCCCCTGCCGAGCCCCGCTGGGTGGGGGGCATGGCCTGAGGTCCCCCGTCAAGCCCCACCAGGCAGGGGGTCACAGCCTCAGTTCCCCAGGCCTGGCAGCAGGAGGGGGGCACAGCCTCAGGTCCCCCATCAAGCCCCGCTGGGCGGGGGCGCGGCCTGAGTTCCCCCGACCCAGCACTGGGGGTGTACCTTGAAGTCTCCTGTCAAGCCCTGCTGGGTGGGGGACACGGCCTGAGGTCTCCTGTCAAGCCCAGACAGGCAGGGGGGGGCACAGCCTCAGGTCTCCTGGCCCGGTGCTGGGGCGGGAGGTACGGTCTGAGGTCCCCAGCCTGGTGCCAGGGTGGGGGGTGCGGCCTGAGGTCCCCTAGCCCAGCACCAGGATGGGAAGTGCACCTTGAGGTCCCCCATCAAGCCCCACTGGGCAGGGGGCGTGGCCTCAGGTCCCCTGGCCTGGCGCCTGGGCGGGGGTCGAGGTCTGAGGTCCCCCAGTCTGATGCCAGGGTGGGGGGCACAGCCTGAGGTCCCCGTCAAGCCCCGCCAGGTGGGGGGCATGGCCTGATGTCCCCCGGCCTGGTGCCAAGGCAGGAGGCGTGGCCTGAGGTCCCCCAGCCTGATACCAGGGCAGGGGGCACAGCCTGAGGTCCCCTGTCAAGCCCCAGGGGGTGGGGGAGGGCATAGCCTCAGGTCCCTGCTGATTGCTCGTTAAGGCTCCTCAAGGGAACTTGGCCTCAGCTGTGGGTGCAGCCATCTTTGTGATGGAGTGATGGTCAATTTGCATATTCCCTCTTTATTATATAGGATTTTATATTTATAATTTAATTAGCTCCCAAATCATTAATTATTAGTGATTCTTAATTCTTAATAATTATTCATTTCCATGACATTTCTATGAAATATTACCACATTGTGTTCCTCTTTTACAAATGATTAATTTAAGAATGCATAAAAGATATTCATTAGCAACAAAGTTAGGAAAAGATGAGTTTCTGATACATGATTTTGAAATTAGTCTCCTAATTCTCACTTCAATTCTGGCTATTAAAAAAAAAAATCCCACCTTGGAGACACAGTTAAATCTAAGCAATAGCCCCCTTAACAAAGAACTATTTTATATTTAAACAATATAATCTTTTCAAATATACAGTACTTGTCAATTAATGTGATTATGAACAAGACCACTCTTAAAAATAAGCTAATTAATCTGTTGCCCAGGTGGCATTCGATAGCCGCAGGGAGAGAGGCCTATCCTCAACCCCTTCCCCAAGTCCCAGGGCAGCTGTAAGCCATTAACGTGTTAGTTTGGATTAGTTACCGCTTACCAACCTGTTGAAGACTTGTAGGAAACAGGAGCTCGCAGCAGAGAGGGAAGGAAAGGACACCTCCCGGCTAGTGAATCTGCAGTGGAGATAGCAGGCGGTTTGGGGAGCAGCAGGGGGATAAACACCCTAGAACAGCGATTTTCAGCTGGTGTGCTGCGAGAATTTTTAAAACGTGCAATACCTAACTCTTTCTCAGGGCCACTGACCTTTTCCCCCTTAAATTGTCAAATAAAAAAGACAACAGCCAACACAATAGCCGTCCCGTATGAATGAATCAACTTTATATCTATTCTTTTTGTCAGATGAGCAAAAAATATGATATGTTTTTTGGTGTACCACAGAATTTTAGTAATTAGTAAATTATGTGTGCCATGAGCTGGAAAAGGTTGAAGATCACTGTCCTAGAAGAATGGAGAATGCTGAAAGATACCATAGAAAAGGAGATAAAGGATTCATTTAAAATACTTATCCTACTTCACAATTTAAAAAATAATCGGGGGTATTTCATTTATACAGTTGATTCCAAACGGTATTCAAACAAAATGGATCTTAAATACTAAATGCAGTTACAGATAATAAAAGTTCTAAACAGTTAAGAAATAATTACCTTTTTTGGTGTTGAAGAAAATTATAGGCTGAATTTCATATCCCTGTGAATGTATTCTATTTATTCTACTGGTTTTTTTTCCTTCTAGCAGTTAAAAACCAGTAACCTACAGGAAAACAGTAGTATAATCTCAACATTCTATTAAAGTTAATTATAATCAGTAGCTGAGCCAATACTGAAGTGGTAAGGTCATTTATTATAATTTATATTGAAATAAAGATATGTGTGTTTTCTTTAAATTTTTATTAGAAAAAAATGAGATTATTGAATTTACAGATTACTGTAAATTATTAGAGAAAAACATATTCTCCTTTCCCAATTATTCCCCTTATACAATTCTGACATATGGCTATAATCAGGTGTTGAGTTCATAATCTGAAAAAGTAATATAACAGAAAGTATTTGGAAAAAGATATATGTCCATATTTCTGCCTGTTTCAGGTTTGTGCAGTGGTGCAAAGGCAGAAAGAAAGCACATAATCAAATAGGCTCTATGGGCACCACTGAGTGCATGAACCTCTCCTCAAAGAGTGGAGCAGACACACACACACACACACACACACACACACACACACACACACACACACACTTTTTCAGTTTGTTTGTTTTGATATGTGCCTGAAGGAAAGCAGGGTGTTTTAGGAAAAACACACACACCAAAAACAAAGCCACTACCGCAGATACATAGCAAGGATGCAATTAAGAAAAGATGAAACTGCTTACTCAACAGCTTCCAGGCATCATTTCAGTCTGTCTTCAATATCTCACCAATGACCTGAAGGAAAGCAGGAAAGCAAGCTTTACCCATCAGTGTAGGAGTGAACAAAAATGAAATAGAGAGCAGTTTGTATGGTGGTTCCTCACTTATGCTCTGAAGTCATGCAGGCTCCAGTGTGAATCCTGTCTCTGGCACTTGCTAACTACAACTAAACAATGTGTGTATTTTCTGATCCTGTGCCCATTTCCTGATTGGTAAAGGGAATTGATAAAATATGTGCCAGGCATGAAGTAAATACTGGCTATACAGTCATCATTATTGATGCTCTTCCCTACTACTGTTCTGAAATTGGAAAAGACCAATTTTGAGGCAGATCATAAAATGATTGACTTGTTTTGTGTGTTTTTATTTTTTTAACATATTTTCATTGATTTCAGAGAGGAAGGAAGAGGGAGAAAGAGATAGAAACATCCATGATGAGAGAGACTCATGGATTGGCTGCCTCCTGCAAGTCCCCCACTGGGGATCGAGCCCACAACCCCGGGCATGTGCCCTTGACCGGAATCGAACCTGGGACCTTTCAGTTCGCAGGCTGACGCTCTATCCATTGAGCCAAACCGGAGGGCTGTTTTGTGTGTTTTTAAATTTAATTTAATTTTCCATCAACATTTACAGTATTCCCTCTATGTCCTCTTCCCCCTCTACCCATTCCCCTCTACCCTCACAAATGAGTGACTTGTTGATAACTATTTATTGAGCTATCTGCCTTTAGCACTCTGACTGTATGCCCATATTTTTAATCTCTAGTTGATATAATTTTTTCTTGATCTTTCATCCCCTTTAGGAGTTTGTGGGAGGAAATACTTCAAAAAAGAAATAGGCCTATTGCTTGAGGAAATGGTATGATTTTAGTAGCTGGAAAAAAAGAGAGTTGGACTACTATATTGCCTCCATCTTCCAAGCAAAAAGAAATATTTTCAAGCTGGAAGAAAATCAAAATACTATTTGGAAACTATTCTTCAGCCTCTCCAAGATAAAACTGAATATTATCTATATTCCTGGGACAAGCTTTAAAATATGAAAATCCATTGATATTGTATTAGAAATTCAGAACTTTAAGGTTAGCTACTTTCACACACAGAATTTCATCTACCTCATCCAATCCATTTCATTCACACAAGAATGTGAATTGGTTGGGAACATGCATATCACCACCTCCAATGGAGAGTAAATTCCTTGATTTTTCAACTTTGTTCAGGTTCAGTACATCATGGTGCTTCATTCACGTACGTTAAGTGAACAAACCTAAAGGTGGACTAGAGGCCCACAATAAGTGAAGAAATAAGGACAAGTCACTTACTTCAACAGAGTTCAAGATTCCAAGACTTTTGAGAATTATATCTTCAGATGCGAAAAGAGTTTGCCCATTGATTGCAGAGTCAGTGTTAGTAATATCTAAGAAATAATGTATTTCTGAGAAATAAGGGGTAGAGTTGAGCACATTTCTGGAAAACTGTGAACTAATAACAATGAATTTTCAATAATATATATTCCAATAATTACAGGGTAGAAAGTTGATTCTGATATCCAGCAACATTCTACATAGAACAATTCATTAAACATTGGCACATGAACATTTGTAGAAGTACATAGTAATCATTAGAAGCCGACATGTGTTCTTTCAGAATGTCATTCAAAACAAATCCCCTTTCCTCTTTTGCTAAGGTTACTGGGTTGGTATATCAGCCTGTCTTCACTAGTTACCGTGACTGAACAAGGAGACGAGCTGACCATTGTGATAGCTATTTATGCGTATGGGATTTTAAGTGTATACGGAATTAAGATCTCTTGCTTAAACCAAAGCTGGAATAAGTAGATAGGAATCAAAATATATTAGCTTCATGAATTAGGAATAAGGCAGTAGGACATAAATACAGGCAGGAACCAATCTGTGGCTCCTTATTGGGGTGAGCAGCAAGCCAGAAACCTTTATTGGTTGTTAGAACAGAAAAATAAAGAGGTGCTTAAGTTATCAGGAAGCAAGAGCCATTTATCTAGGAAACCAAAGACATGGTCAGGGAAAAAGCCAAGCCAGGCAGGTGCAACAGCTAAGTTCTGGGGGTGCTTCTGGATCGTGGTTGTTTTCTAGTGACACCCATCAAATAGATGATAAAGGCATCCTTCCAGGTTTTTAAGGAACCACGCTCCTAACAATCGTGAGCTGTAATTATAGAACACTGCTTCTCAATTCTGGCTGCAATTAGGGGTTTTTAAAAATACCAGCAGCAAGGGTCCCAACCCTAGGCCAATTAAATCAGTCTCAAGGGGTGCAGCCCCGTCAGCAGTATTTTTTAAAAGCCCTCCCAGGTGACTTTAATATGCAGTGAAGATTGTGGATTACTATCCTAGAGGGAAATCTCTATTATATACTGCTCTCAAACTCTTAATGTGCATACAAGTAACTGGGAGGATCTTGTTAAAATGTAGATTTTGAATGATTAAGTCTGGTTTGGGGCCCGAGATTCAGAATTTATAAAAAGCTCCATCTATAGTTGGTTCATAGACCATACTTAGAATAATAAAGCTCTAGGAAAATGCTACATGATTTTATTTCTAGCCCTTTTTTGTTGAAAATTTTATGTTAGATTAGTATCGATAGGCATGGTAATTAAATGTATAATTATACTAGAGGCCCAGTGCAGGAAATTCATGCACTTAGGGGGATCCCTCAGCCCAGACTGCGCCCTCTTGCAGTCCAGGACCCCTCAGGGGATGTCCATCTGCTGGGCACCACTGCCGCTGCGCTCGCCAGCTGTGAGCCCGGCTTCTGGCTGAGTGGCGCTCCCCCTGTGGGAGCACACTGACCACCAGGGGGCAGCTCCTGCATTGAGTGTCTGCCCCCTGGTGGTCAGTGCACGTCATATCGACTGGTCCTTCAGCCATTCTGTCGATTTGCATATTAGGGTTTTATTATATAGGATAAAAAGAGAGATAACAGTTTATTAGGATTAAGATTCAAAAATATTTTCACAGGCTGAAATAAACAATGAAATTTATTCATTAATAGTTTATTATCTAAGCTAACTCTGGAAAACAAGATTAAAATATATTATAAAGCAATACTAATTTCATATTATGGTAGTAGCTTATGAATAGATAAATTAATTAAATTGAATAGTTAGTAGATAAATACATTTTAAAACAAAAGAATCTGGATATGATAAAGTGGTTATTTAAAATGGGGAAGGATTATTTAACTAATCAAATTGAAACAAGAGAAAAAATAGCCATCCAGAAAGAAAAAAAATGATGCATATTTCAGATCTTGCCCTAGGATAAATTCCACATGGATCATAGATTTAAATATAAAAAATAAAACTATGAAAGTATTTTTGTTTCTGCTAATGTCTGAGTGAGTGGGGGAACCCTTTCTTAACATGATACAAAGCCAAAAGACACAAAAAACTGATAAATTGACCAGAAAAAAACACCTTTATATGTAAAGTCAAAAGACTAAGAACAAGTTGTAGAAAAACATTTGTCACTCATAGAATAGACAAATAATTAATTTTTCTAAATTAAAGAGTTCCTACAAAAGAATAACAACAATAAAAAAAGACCCATAACTCCTCAAGAAAGATGGGGAATATTTATGACCAAACTGTTAAAAGAAAATTAATTTTCTCCCTTTATCATGGTTTATAACTTCAGCCCTCTGTTGACAATATTCCTAACTTTCTCAAATTCAACTACTTCAAAATATAGGGTGTCCCAAAAAATGTATACACATTTTAACAGCTGATAGCTCAATTTTGAAAATAAAATGTATGTTAATAAACATTGCCATATTATTCAAAGTATGTGTATACATTTTTTGGGACACCCTATATATACAATTTCACTTTCCCAATCAGGGTCTTTCTTCCTATTTAACAGTTATCTATGTTCTAGAATTAATCCTACCCATTTCTGTCCCCTTAATTTTTCTATCATTTATCATCTTCCTTACCAATATGTTCAGCTACTTCTTCTCAACTAGATCTTTTCAGTAGCATTTTAAGCTACTCAAGTTTCTCCCATCATAAAACCCAAAACCCAAAATGGTCATTGACCTTTCATCCCTCTCAGCTACTGTACTTGTTCTCTTCTCACCAAATCTCATGAACACTTCTTTACTTCCCACTAATTCTTTGGTCCACTGCAATCTGTCTTTGACCACCAACCTTTCTAAAACTACTCTTGCCAAGAACACCAATAACATTCTGGTCTCAAAAATCCAATAAACACCTTTTGAAATGATATAATTAATATACCAAAAAAATCACCACTTTATAGTGATTTTTAGTATATTCACAGGGTTGTTTAATTATTACTCCTATCTAATTCCAGAAAAGCCTCATTATCCCCAAAGAAAGCCCCATAGTTGTTAGTAGACACTTTCCATTTCCTCTTCCCCACTGCCCCTGGTAACTATTCATCTGCTTTCTGTCTTGCTATGGATTTGCCTATTTGGGACATTTATTATGAATGGAATCATACAATTTCCATGAATACATTCAGTAGCCACAGCTTTATACACATCATTTATACTTTCCTCAAATGTCCCAAAATGGCCACAGTACCTCTATGTTTGACTTTTTTTTTTTTTTTTATCTATCTGAGACACACACCTGTACTCTCATTCTTCTTTTGGTGTTTTATAAAAAGAAAAACCTATAATATAAAATACGCTTGCAGCTGTTATATAAAATACTCTTGCAGCTTTTCTTGAAAACATACAAAATTTGTAGACTAATTGTATGTAGATATGTATGTATTGAGAGCCTAAATCTAGAAAACCTATTTAGAAAGAACCCATAATTTTCTCATGGTCCTAGGGACTTGTAAGATTTAATTTAAATGTCTATACTTGACAAAGTGATCATCTATAATAATAAAAGCATAATATGCAAATCAACCGAATGGCCGAACAGTGGAATGACTGTCTGGAGGAACACGCTACGACACCCACTGGTACCAGGCCAGCCAAGGTGGATTGATCGGGGGCCTGGCCATTGCCCCATGATCGCCCCGCAGAGGGAGACCCAGGCCACCAACCGGCGGGCTGCAGTGAGTGGGCAGGGCCTCCCTCTGTGGGGGGATTGATTGCAGGGCTCCCGGACTGTGAGAGGGTGCAGGCCAGGCTAAGGGACCCCCAACCCCAAGTGCATGAATTTCGTGCACCAGGCCTCTAGTAATAGCATAAACAGCATAGTACAGTGATTAAGTGTATGGACACTGGAGTCACACAGCCTGGGTTTAAATTCCAGGTATGTAACTTTATATAGATTATTTAATCTATCTGATCCTTAATTTCCTCAAATGTAAATGTTTATCAGTAAAAAACATAAAACACTAAAGACAGGGGAAAAGTCTATATAGTAAATCCTCACTTGATGTCGTCAATAGGTTCTGTGACTTGAAGTGAAATGGTGTATAACAAAACCAATTTTCCCATAGGCTAATTGATATAAACAAGAGTTAAGTTCCTACGGCAACTTATCAACATTATGATGAAATGGCATAACTTGAGGATCTAATGTATTTGAATACGATAAGAGAAATCTCAGTCATAATCAGAAACTAATAGTGTTAGCAAAAGCTGTTACTCAATCTATAGTCCCTATTGATTTGTGAGCCTGGGGCATTTGATCTGGTCAATTGCCACTCTCATGTTTCATTGGGGTTGTCCTTAAATTACGGACAATCCCTAGGACAGAATAATTCTAGTGACTCCAAACAACTCAGTTTGGTCCTGTTATTCCCCATGCTTATGCTAACTGGAATCCACTTTCTGAAACTGATCAGAACTCCTCCAAGACAATGTCTCTGTCCTTTTGGCATAAGGAGCCCCTACTTCTGCTCTCTTGAGTTAGATTCCCCAGACATATCCTAATCCTACTCTACACCCCTGGAACAGCCCAGGACCCTGAAAAGGTGCCTTGTAGTTTCTCATTAGTTTAGTGAAACTGATTTGAGCTACATATGTCAGCTACTTTCCACTAGTGTCTGAGTGGGACTAAGCCACAGGAAACGATTCTTGTTAAAATTCCTTGATCACAGAGAAACCAAGATGGTGGCATAGGTTAACACCTAAACTGCTGCCTCGCACAACAATTTCAAAACTACAGCTAAAAGATAGAATGGACATGATCCAGAACCACAGGAAAGCTGGCTGAGTGGAAATTCTACAACTAGAAGGAAAGAGAGGGGCACACAGAGACTCAGAGGAGCTGCAAAAGGCTGAGGTACGGAGACACACGTGCGGAGAGGACGGGCGGCTGAGTGCCTGGCTAGCTTTCTTTAGTGGGAGAGAGACGGAAGCTCCCAACTGCACTGAACCCCAGTTCCAACTGCACTGAACCCCAGTTCTGACTGCACTGAACCCCAGTTCCAGGTAAGACCCTGGGGTCCCAGACTCATACGGGGGGAATCTGGACTGTCGGGAAAAGAGAGGAGTAAATGGAAACTCAGGAGAGCTGCGAAAGGCAGAGGTCTGGAGGCGCGCCTCTAGCGGGGGGAGGGGGAAGAGAGGGGAGGTGGAAGTTCCCGACTGCGCTGAACTCCAGTTCCAGGCAAGAATCTGGGAATCCAGATTCATCAGGGGAGAAACTGGACTGTCTGGCAGTGGGTGAAACTCGAGGACAGCTTTCTCTCAGAGGTGCTTGCAGAGATTACCATGGGACACTGAGACCCAGGGGCAGGGCTGACGGGAAGCCAAGGCTGTCTCAGCCCTGAGACTCCGCCCCATCCAAGCTGAGCACAGAGGCTTCTGCAATTTTGCAAGTCTTGTCTCATAAGGCTGTCTCCAGCACAGAAGTTCTCCCATCATAGACACAGCTGATCCTCACAGCCAGTTGGCCTGGAGGTCAATTCCTCCCAGTGATACCAACAACAATCAAGACTTAACTACAACAAGGCTGTGCACACAGTCCACAAAGGGGTGCACCAAGAGCGTCCACCTCAGGTAACTGGGGAAGCTGAGCCACTGTGCCTTAGAGGACACCTATCGCACAAAGCTACTCCACCAACTCAGGGAAGCAACGAAAATGCGGAGACAAAGAAACAGATCACAAACGAAAGAAATGGAGGAAAGCAAACGACTGGATATAGAGTTCAAAACCACGGTTATAAGGTTTTTCAAGAATTTTCTAGAAAAGGCCGATAAATTTAGCGAGACCCTCGAGGATATAAAAAAGGACCAACTAGAAATTAAACATACACTGACTGAAATAAAAAAATATTATACCGAGACCTAACAGCAGACTAGAGGAATTCAGAATCAAGTCAAAGATTTAAAATACAAAGAAGCAAAAAACACTCAACCAGAAAAGCAAAAAGAAAAAAGAATCCAAAAATTCGAAGATAGTGTAAGGAGCCTCTGGGACAACTTCAAGCATACCAACATCAGAATTATGGGGGTGCCAGAAGAAGAGAGAGAGCAAGATACTGAAAACCTATTTGAAGAAATAATGACTGAAAACTTCCCCCACCTGGTGAAAGAAATAGACTTACAAGTCCAGGAAGCACACAGAACCCCAAACAAAAGGAATCCAAAGAGGACCACACCAAGACACATCATAATTAAAATGCCAAGAGCAAAAGACAAAGAGAGAATCTTCAAAGCAGCAAGAGAAAAACAGTTAATTACCTACAAGGGAGCACCCATACGATTGTCAGCTGATTTCTCAATAGAAACTATGCAGGCCAGACAAGTGGCAAGAAATATTCAAAGTGATGAAAAGCAAGAACCTACAACCAAGATTACTCTACCCAGCAAAGCTATCATTCAGAATTGAAGGGAAGATAAAGAGCTTCACAGGTAAGAAAAAGCTAAAGGAGTTCATCACCACCAAACTAGTATTATATGAAATGCTGAAAGGTACTCTTTAAGAAGAGGAAGAAGAAGAAAAAGGTAAAGATAAAAATTATGAACTACAAATACATATCTATCAACAAGTGAATCTAAAAATCAAGTGAATAAAAAATCTGATGAACAGAATAAACTGGTGAATATAATAGAATCAGGGGCATAGAAAGGGAGTGGACTGACAATTCTCAGGGGGTAGGGGTGTGGGGGTGTGGGAAGAGATTGTACAAAAATCGTACACCTATGGATGAGGACAGTGCAGGGGGGAAGTAAGAGCAGAGGGTGGGGTGGGAACCGGGTGGAGGGGAGCCATGGGGGAAAAAAGTGGAACAATTGTAATAATCTGAACAATAAAGATTAAATTAAAAAAAATTCCTTGATCATTTCTCACGCCTCCATCTTGTGTTAGGCATATATACATATATTTCACTATGTCTTTCTCCCCTTCTTATCATGTTTTGTTTGTTTGTTTAAAAATATCTCTGTAACAATAATTGCAAGTATAGCATCTATGATTTTATTGTATAAAACTTTCCATCTTAGGAACTGGAGAGCATTATGCTAAGTGAAATAAGCCAGTCAGTGAAAGAAAAATACCACATGATCTCACTCCTTTATGGATAATAAAGAACATTATAACCTGATGAACAAAAAGATAGATACAGAGGCAGAGAAGCATCAAGCAGACTGTCAAACTACCGTGGGGCCAAAACCGGTTTGGCTCAGTGGATAGAGCGTCGGCCTGCGGACTGAAGGGTCCCAGGTTCGATTCCGGTCAAGGGCATGTAACTTGGTTGCGGGCACATCCCCAGTGGGAGGTGTGCAGGAGGCAGCTGATCGATGTTTCTCTCTCATCGATGTTTCTGACTATCTATCCCTCTTCCTTCCTCTCTGTAAAAAAATCAATAAAATATATAAAAAAGAAAAAAAAAGAAAATTAAGTTTTAAAAAAAAAAAAACTACCGTGGGAAGGCTGGGGAGGGTAGAGGAGGGAGGTGAGAGATCAACCGAATGACTTGTAAGCATGCACATAAGCATAACCTATTGGACGCAAGACACTGTTGGGGGGGGCGGGTGAGGGCATGTGCTAGGGGGTAGGAGAGGCTGGGGGAAGGTCAATGGGGAGAAAAGGAGACATATGTACTACTATTTGTAATACTTTAAACAATAAAATTAAATTAAAACAAACAAAAACAACCTTCCATCTTTGCTAGATTGGAGAAACATTTTTTACCTCCAGTATGTTGATGAAGAAACAATGATTAAGAATGATTAGTGACTTATTCAAGATCATATAACTTGTTGGCCGATGAGTTGTTGTTTTTTAAAATTTGGATATCTCTTGATACTTCTTACCATATTCTTTCCATTCATTATAAGGAAAGTAAGATTTTGAGAAAGCCCTCTTAGTATTACTATCCTCAGTATGTTTTGTTGTTGTTGTTGTTGTGTGCTAGAAAAATGATGAACAGAGATTATGTAAGCCACAGAAGAGAAGGAAGCCTCAGAAAAATGTGAGACACCATTAAGAACACTAACATGCACATAATGGGACCACCAGAAGGAAAGGACATGGCGGGGCGGGGGGGATACCTGGAAGAAATCATGGCTGCAAAATCCCCAGATTTAGTAAAAAATTATAACATCTAGAAAACTCAACAAATTCCACATAGGATAAATATAAAGGGACCTACTAGTAGATATACCATAGAAAACATGCTGAAAGTCAAAGAAAAAGAGAAAATTTTGAAAACATTATAATTTCTTCACAAAACTCTTTTTGCCTTCAAAAGATCTTTTTGTCTTCGAAAGAATCAAAAGTTCTGAATTCAATTCTGTATTTTCCTCTTAATAACTAAATGAGCTTTAGCAATTACCATCTCTGAATCCCAATTTCGTCACCTACAAAATAAAATTAATATTTCCAACAAACAAAATAGTTCTTAAAAAAATAATAGTCTTGGCCCAGCCAGTATTGTTCAATGGTTGAGCATTGGCCCATGAACCAGGAGGTCACGGTTCGATTCCTGTTCAGGGCAAATGCCCGGGTTGTGGGCTCAATCCCCAGTGTGCAGCATGCAGGAGGCAGCTGAGCAATGATTCTCTCTCAGCATTGATGTTTTTATCTCTCTCTCTTTCCCTTCTCTCTCTGAAATCAATAAAAAAAACACCTATACTAATAAAAGCGTAATATGTTCATTAGACCAGATAACCAAACGAAATTCTGGACATCCTCCCGACGTCCTTCTGGACAACCTCTGGACGAAGCTGGGGCTGTGAGGGCCAAGCCCCTTGCACAGATTTCGTGCATTGGGCCTCTAATATTTAATAAAATAATCTTAAAGTGTGACCTATCTTATTACTAATGGCATATATTGGACATCATATTCAATAAGATTTAGAGAAGCACAAACACCTATAGACAAAGCCCCTCCCTCATTCAATTTCAGCTCTTTTTAATAACAACTTGCCCAAATCACCAAAGGTTTTTTTTGGAGCTAAGGCAGAGCTGGAATGTTGCACCTACTAGAATGGGTGAAAGGTGAAGGCAGTCAGGGTTACTGGAGTGCTGCATTCCTGAAAGCCCTGAAGAACAGGTGGGTCAAGTTGCCGACTAGAGCAGGTAGGAGTTATCAGAAAGGAGTTGTGGTATGCTTAGAATTAGTCACTGGGATGTCAGGAAGGTTGATGATATCAAGTCAGGACTAAAGGAGCCAGGATTTAGGAGCCTAAACTAAATGCCTTACCAGGGCAGCAATTAGGGACCAAGATAAGTCAGGCTGCCATGGGGGAACAAACATACTGTACCCTTGCATTAAATCTTGTATGCAAACAAATGCCATTTGGAAACTAGAATCTCCTTCTCTGTTGATGGTCAAGAGCTTTCCATAGTTATGTTCTTTTCTAAAATATGGTATTTACTGAGCACTTGCTATGTGCCATCACTGTTCTAAGCACTTTACTTGTAGTATTTATCTCTTTTAATTTTGTTAACAGCCCTATGAAGAAGGTAATCTATTTATCTGTATTTTATAGAAGAAACTGAAGCAAAGTAGGTTAACCAGCTTGTCCAGGGTTACTCATTCAATAAATAGTAGAGCTATGACTCTAATCCAGGCAGCCTGACTCCAGAGCCTGAACTCTAAACTGCTGTATGACATGGCTCCCTGCAGCTTTAACTCATGTTTATCATCTATCATTTCACTGGGTAGCCTAGTCTTGAGAGTGATGGCTGGAGACATGCACATCAGGTCTAGATATTATTTAGTCTAACTTTTCTTGTTAAGAACATACTATTTGAGAAAACTTTAATGAAGTACAGCTATAATTTAAAAAATAAAAAACTTTAACTCTATCCTCTTTGAGGTTAAAAAGTCTCTATGTAGTTTGCTGTACAAAAACACTTAGAAATTTTGTCACGAGAATTTCTCATTGCTGATTTTGCTTAATTTTGGATCTGTTTGTTCATTTGTAGAAGAAAAATTAGCTTTACTTTTCCTCCTTCAAGGAAGGACCACATTTACCTCTCTGCAGTCTAAACTCTCAATCCTTGCATCTTTTCTCACTGGAGTCATACTGGATTTAAAGATATTTCAGGATAGCCAAATGAAAGTGTCAGCTAATGAGATATGCGGGATTAAAAATTAGGGCTAGAGCCCTAGCCGATTTAGCTCAGTGGATAGAGCATTGGCTTGCAGACCGGAGGGTCCCCAGTTTGATTCTGGTCAAGGACATGTATCTTAATTACAGGCTCCTCCCTGGTTAGGACTCGTGCAGGAGGCAATCAATTGATGTGATTTTCTCACATTGATATTCCTCTCTGTCTTTCCCTCTGTCTTCCACTCTATAAATCAACGGGGGGAAAAATTAGGGCTAGAGATAGAATTTGGGTATTATTCATAAAGAGGTTATAGCTGAAATTATGGGAAATACGTAAAATTTCCAAGGGAAAATATTTAAAAATTTAAAAAAGAGGGCTCAGTACCAGTGGGAAAGGCTTTTTAGATTGTTCTAGTCCAATCCTTTCCACAAATCTCAGCTCCCTGGATCAAAATCATCCAGCTCGATTACTATCTGTGATGATGGAAAGACACTCACTATCCCCGAGATTAGTTCCCTCTTGTCATTGTAACAAATCACCACAAATTTAGTGGTTTAAACAACACAAACATAAAATCTTACAGTTCTGCATGTCAGAGGTCCAAAAATCTTACAGTTCTGTAGGTCACAGGGCCAAAATCAAGGTGTTGGCAGGGCTGAATTCCCTCCAGAGGCTCTAGGGTAGAATCGGTTTCCTTGCTTTCCCTGTGTCTACCAGCTGCATTCTGTGGCTTATGGTCCCTTACTCCGTCTTCAAAGGCAGCAACATAGCATCTGCACATCTCTCTCTGATTCTGGCCCTCTGCTTCCATCATCACATCTTCCTCTCTGGTTATTCTGCCTCCCTCTTCCTTCTTTCAAAGACCATTGTGATTACAATGGGCTCATCTGGATAATCCAGGAGAATATCCCTAATTTAAGATTCTTAAATTAATTACATCTATAAAGTCTTTTTTTGCCAGATATGGCAACATATTTATGGGTTCTAGGGATTAATACATGGACATCTTTGGGGGTGCATTTGTCTACCCCCCACCAAAGCAGCCCACAATCCTAATGACTAGAAAGTTGTTATACTGAGCTAAACTTTGTTTACATGTAGTTTCTATACGTTGATCCTGGCTTTGTTCTCTGAAGTCACAAATATTAAGTTTAATATCTAAGACATAACGCTCCTTCAGATATTTGAAGATCTGACAAAACCATTTATTCAATAGCTTAATAGTTCCAAATTTCTATGGCTGGTCTCTATGGAGACCTTTGGTTTATTAATGTTTCTTTGAAAAAGTGGTATGGTCTGACCAAGCATGAATAGATAGGACCTGTTTCTTTAGTTCTAAGCATTGAATGTTAATTAATAAAACCCAAGATTACAGTCTACCAAAATTCTTCTTTCCAAATACTACTGAAGAAAATGTTTACCTGAACTAAACTTGTACAGTTGATTTTTTAACTGAAATGCTGGCTTTTGTAAGTAGGTTCCCAAATAGCTCTTTAGTGTCAATAAACAAATTAGTAATTCTTAACTATATGTGACCAACAAATTTAATTACATGAGTTTCTATCCAAATTCCCCTCCTCCTCCTCCTCCCCCTCCTCCTCCTCCTCCTCCTCCTCCTCCTCCTCCTTCTCCTCCTCCTCCTCCTCCTCCTCCTCCTCCTCCTCCTCCTCCTCCTCCTCCTCCTTCTTCATTTAGCAGAGAGGAAGGGAAAGGGAGAGAGGAATAGAAACATCAATGATGAGAGAGAATCATTGATTAGCTACCTCCTACAAGCCCCCTATAGGGGATCAAGCCTGAAACTAGGGCATATGCCCTGACTGGGAATTGAACCGTGACCTCCTGGTTCATGGGTCAACACTCAACCACTGAGCCACACTGGCAGGGCTTTATCCAAATTATTAATAAAAATGTTAAGTGCAATAGAGCTTATCACAGAGCCCAGCATAACTGGAGGGCTCGTCCAAGAGAACATTTATCTGCTTTCTCGGGCCAAAGTCATTCAGGCAAGGTCTACCTGCATTGTAATCTGACCCACAGTTTTTCTTCTTGTCCACAAGGAATTCAATGTTTTACACCCTTCACATAGCATTTTCCCAGACTACCAACCTACAAGGAGTTCAGTGAATGTTTTATATGAAAATATTACCTTTCAGATCACCTATATGAAGAGAACAGAGCAAAATAGGATATATAAAGATTTTCACTTACTTCATTTAGTATCTTCTCTCTCTCTCTTTCTCTTTCTTTCTTTCTTTCTTTTTTTTTTTTTTTTTTTACAGATGTGTGGTATTTATTGTCTCTGGAGAGCAAAAGTAGTCTGATACTAAGGGGACAGTTCTTTATGACCCAAGCAATGAAATGAAGAGAAATGAAGAACTAAATTCCAGTTTTTCCCATTTGACTTGCTCTTAAACATTAGTCACAAATTTTTATATCCCCTCCACAAAACAGGCCATCAATTAAATAAGTTTAATGATAAATTTTGAGTATATGTGAATAAATAAATTAATGTGAAAAACTCTTCATTATGACAACTGCATACTAGTAAATGTTGTGCACATTTAAACAAAGAATAGTATATATAAATTTTATATGTATATAAAATTAACAAATACTTTTTGGTCTATAGCCCTCTAAACACCATTATTATGGTTACAGTTTGGGATTTATACCTTTTAATTAATCCAGAAACTTGTTTCAGTTTGTCCTTTTTGCACATATGTGCGTGTGTGCCTGCATGTATATTTGTGTGTGTGTAGATTTCATTTTTGCTTTTATGTCAGGATTTCTCATTTATCTCTGGCAGTCATGAAGCCACTATCAGAGGCAGTTTAGAATAATTATTTAGATTTATGGTCTTATAAAGCTAGATTTGCTTTTTGATAGCACATAAGTAATAAACTTTTCTCATTAAAGTACTTCGAAAAACAGAGAAAAGTAAATATTACCTGTTCACACCTTCTGTAAAATATCTAGAAGTCAATGTAATCTTAAGATGTTTACCTTTCTCAAATTCTATTTTTAGCTTTGAAAATTCATGGAATATTTTGAGGAAATAGATATGTTTATTATCTTAATTGTAGTATTGCAAATGGGTGTATACATATGTCAAAACTCATCAAATTTTATACTTTTAAAATGTGCAATTTATTCTATGTCGTATAACCTTAATAAAATTGTAAAACATATTAAGCTCTTAGCAACGAGTGAACTATAATTATATAAAACAACGGAGATGACTGATACAAACAATGTTGAGGAAGAGAAGCCAGATACAAAAGAGTACGTGATATGTGATGCAATCTTGAAGGAGGATAATGACTGAAGGGAGGATTAGGAGGTCTTCTGAGATGGTGGTCATTTTGAATCTTGAACTGAATTACATGGCTACATTTACTTCATAAAAATTCATTGAGCTGTGCATTTGTGCACAGGATCTTTGCAGTGAAGGAATCGTTCTGTATCTTCATTATGGTGGTGGTTACACAAATCTATACGGATATGACAAAATTGCATATATTTTTATACACACATACAAATGAGTGCATGTGAAAGTGGTGAAATCTGAATACCGTTTATGGAGTGTACCAGTCAATTTCCTGGTTTTGATATTTTGCTACAGTTACATAAGATGCTACCATTGGAGGGAACTGGGTGGAACCTCTCTGTACTAACTTCCTGTGAACTTATAATTATTTCAAAATAAAACACACACACACAATATGTTTGTGTAAAGTAGTATTTTCGTATGAGAACATCCATTGGACTTTCTATTATTGATTTCAGAGAGGAAGGGGGGAGGGAGAGAGAGACCTCCTGCATGCCCCTCACTAGGATTGAGCCCAAAACCCAGGCATATGCCCTGACTGGGAATCGAACCGTGACCTCTTGGTTCCTAGGTTAATGCTCAACCACTGAGCCACACCTGCCTGGGCTATATCCCCTTTCTAGAAATTTTCCTCTTCCCCATCCTCAGGGTTGTGGTGAAAGCTGTTATGTTCAATCTAAGTGGTCCCAACTGGGAACTTAGACAACTGATTACTCCCGGGGAAGCATCTATCCTAAAGTGGGCCAATTAGAGCATTTTCTTGAAATATGGCATTTGGACTGAGAGAGAACCATCTTTCTTCATTTGTCTGGACTATATCTTTTAAATTCAAGAACTTACAGGGTATCTTATTTTCCATTCTGTGGTCAGGGGAAACAGAAGAACCTGGTCTATAGAGAGAAGGTAGAGTGAAGTAGATGTATAAAATCAGGGAGAGACAGAGAGGAAGAGTCCTTTGACTTCACCCTCCTGGTTCCTCATGTGCAGCTGAATTTCTGCCCTTGGGTTCTGTGAGACAATTCTTTGCCTTTATGATAAATTCACCTTCTTATCTAAACGAGATCCATTTGGATTTCTATTAAGTGCATCCATAAAGAATCCTAACCAATACACCTAGGAAGATACAACCACATCTCTCCTGAGGCTTACACTTAGAATATGTTTGTTTTTGAATTTAGGACTTTACAGTATCTGAGGTAAAGATTTCCACTTCCTCATTGTATAATCGCACAGGATATGCTAAAGATCACTTAACCCATCCCTATCATTTTCAGATGAGGTAATAAAACCAGAAAGGTTAGGGACAAAGTCACCCAGCCAGTTTCTTGAAGATCCAGAATCACCACCCTGTCACCTCCCTCACTTCAATATGACATGGTTATATCCTGAAGAGAAGCACCACGATGTTCCATTGAGGGTTTTCTTTGCTTGTTTTTAGTGTGTTAGCTGCATAACTGATGAATCAGAAAGTGGTCAACAAGAACCTACTTGAGAAGTAACATGAATAAAGTATAGAAAATAGGGATATAAGTAGAGTCATAGACACTTGAATCCAAAAAACTTCAACTTTTATCATCATTAGTCATAGAGATATTCCATTTGTCACTTAGAACAGATATACATAATCTTTTGATAGTCATAGGAAACAATTTCAGGACAGATTAGTTAAAATAGTGAGTAGAATTGAGGAGAAAAGTTTAGACTGTGTTAAACAGGATGTCAGTTCTCAGTTTGACGTAAGCTTCCTGAGAGGTGGAGGTTTGCTCTGAAACTTCCTGCTTGGTCATAAAGCGGAACAAGGCAACTGGAACACATTGGTCTTTCTCTCTCAATCTGGTCCTATGTGGTCGATTAAAAATGCTGATTTGTGATTATTCTTAAAAAAACAACAACAAAAGTAGCCAAAGCATTGCATATTGGAAGGCACCTCTGAGGTGGGAAAGAAGTATTACCTGGTTTTAAGTAAAGAGAAGTCTGACAAACATGTGATTTGCTGGAAAACAAAGCACAGAATAGAAAAAATGTAATTTGCAGCTTTCAGTTTTATGTTCCATTAATGGAAGTGGCTGCTCTTATCACTGCCAGTCATTGGATGCTCAAAGCTGTAGCTGTCTACTTTTTAAAAAATTATTGAATTTATTAAGGTGACATCGATTAATAAAATTACATAGGTTTTCAATGCACATTATTTTAGATGTCTACTTTTTTTCCCCTTTCTTTCTTTCTTTCTTTCTTCTTCTTCTTTTTTTTTTTTTTTTTGCTGTCTACTTTTTGATGAAAGTTGTCTGCCACTGTTAATTGTGCCCAACTCTCTCTGCTGGGGCTGCGGACAATAACCTCATGTAAGGGGAACATGTAATTCTCACTACTCTTACTCTTGTTCTCCCCTAAGCCAGCAGAGTGTTACTATTTTTTTAGTAGTTCTTTCTGCCCAAGGGCATTTTAATATTGATGTCTCAGGAGTAGGGATCCCAGCTCTATCACCACCTCAGGTGCATATGCTGTTGTCTGCAGTCTTCATTCCTGGAGTTACACTCTCCCAGAAAGCAGGCACTAGGGGAAACCTTTGCGCTAGGCGCAGTGGTCGGCAAATTCATTAGTCAACAGAGCCAAATATCAACAGTACAATGATTGAAATTTCTTTTGAGAGCCAAATTTTTTAAACTTAAACTTCTTCTAACGCCACTTCTTCAAAATAGACTCGCCCAGGCCGTGGTATTTTGTGGAAGAGCCACACTCAAGGGGCCAAAGAGCCACATGTGGCTCGCAAGCCGCAGTTTGCCGACCACTGCGCTAGGGGAAAAGAAAAAACTTCTCTCACTATACAGATGCCAAAATATAACTAACTAAAGAAAGCTAAAAAAGGAATGAAGGAGCAAAAAAGAAATAAAGACTTCCCAGTCCCTCGAGATTTTCTCTGGGATGGCAAGTAGCACAGGAAAGGCCTTTGGGGCCCTCATTTCTTCTAGTGTATGGCCCCAACACTCTCATGTTCAGTTGGCTTCCCAATGTCTCCTCTTCTTTCTGGGAACATTTTCTATTTCTTCCTGGCCTGCAGTATTGCATCTTCATAATATTGTTTTGCAAAGAAATGTATCAGACTTTGGCTTTGGTATTAATATTTGCCATAATATTCATTTATACCCTCCCGTTCTGTCTTGCAACTTGGTCACAGAGGCTAACAGAAGGATAAATTTAATTTAGCAAACATTTGTTAAGTAGAGCCATACTGAGATAAATTGGAAGCTCATAATCCTATAACTGTGAAACTGTTATTAACAGTTGATATTACAGAGGTATAGACAATAAATAGACACTCAGAAAGTAATGACAGGAGAGTAATTCTAAATGAGAATGATGGCATTTTAGTGAGGTAGAACTTAGATTTTTTAAAAATTACTGTTCTTTTCTTTCATGACAAAAGGAATACCAGCTTTTAAGTTTGAAAAACACAGAAAAGCAGAATAAAAGAAAAAAATCCAAAAAAAGATAATCACTGTTAACATTTTGGCATAGTCCTTTTAACATTTTCATTTATACATACATTTATACGTACATAGACACACTCACACACAAGCACACACATATAATTGGAATCTTATTCTATGAAACAATCTGTAACATTTCAATTTAATTAAATTTAACATTATATAAGTTTCAGGAGCACAATCTATAGTAGATCATTGTGTGCTTACCACCCAAAGTCCAGTTTCCTTCCATCACCATATATTTCATCCCTTTACCTTCTTCATCCTCCCCCTACTCACTTCCCCTTAGGTAACTACCATGCTGTTGTCTGTGTCTATGCGTTTGTTTGTTCATTTGTGTAACATCATTTTGAACCTAACAATGTATTGTGAACATTTACTCATCTCCTGAAATATTTTTCTATACCTGATTGTCAATTCCAGAATATGGATGCTCTGTCCTTAATTCTTGCTATTAGACATTTAGTTTGTTTCCAAATTTTAACCATTATAAAAACAACACTGTAGTGAACTATTATATATAAACTGTGTTTGTAAACATCAGATTATTTTCTTAAATTCCTAGAAATTGTGCCCTGACCGGTTTGGCTCAGTGGATAGAGCGTCAGCCTGTGGACTGAAGGGTCCCGGGTTTGATTCCAGTCAAGGGCATGTACCTTGGTTGTGGGCACATCCCTGGTGGGGGGGTATGCAGGAGGCAGCTGATCGATGTTTCTAGCTCTCTATCTCTCTCCCTTCCTCTCTGTAAAAAATCAATAAAATATATATTTTTAAAAATTCCTAGAAATTGAACTGCTTAGTCAAGGTATTTAAACATTTTAAGGCTTCTATGACATTCCTATCAGCAGCATCTGAGGATATCTTATTCTGATGGGTAGACCGTTTCTAGAGGTGACAGTATCGCTTATTTGAGGGCTTGATTTGTTGTAAAGATGCAGAAAATTATGTAACAGAGATTTTCCATCCTAGCACGCCTTACTAAGAAGGAGATGCAGTGCTCTATCCATTCTACCCTGCCAGTTTGGTGTTTGAATGGAAAGGGTAAGTTTGTGTTCAAGGTGGTATCATGCCTTGTCATGTGAGACATATATGTCGATCAAAGAGGAGAAAAGCATTGGGCAGTCCTTTTCATCTCCAGTGTGCTTCTGTTAAATGCCTTCCACACAATATTAAGCAGTCTACTACAAGTGACAGTATAGGTCTTTTTTCCCTTCCAATTTATTTACTTATCAATTAATTGATTTTGAGAGAGATAGGGGGATTTATTGTTCCACTTATTTATGCATTCATTTGTTGTTCCTTATATATGTGCCCTGACCAGGGATCGAACCTGAAACCTTGGTGCATCAGGACAATACTCTACCAACTGAGCTACCTGGCCAGGGCAATATAGGACTGTCTTACCTGAATCTTCTCCCCTTCCAAGGTGATAATAAATTTCATCATTTTCATTAAATATAAGTGGGCTGAAAGATGAGGTCTACTCTAAGGTATTTTCTTTTGTATTTAATTGTAAACTATTTGTACTTTTTAATAAAAGAAAAAGAAAACCAAGTGGCATTAGCTTTGAGTATATGTGTGATGATGGATGATTCTACCCCATTTTAATGAGTATGTAAGTGAATGTATATATCTCAGTTTTTAGTGTGGTGCAACATAGCATTGAGATGTTTCAAAGCTGTTATTTAAGATGTTGATTATATGTATAGATGTCATAGGTGTGTGTTTTAATCTGTTAAGCAATACTTAGAAAAAGGAACATGAATGTACTGTTACTTTGTTATAAACCTGTATTAGGATATATATGGCATTATAATATACTAGAGGCCCGGTGCATGAAAATTCATGCACTGGAGGGGAGGGTCCCTCAGCCCGGCCTGCCCCCTCTCACAGTCAGGGAGCCCTCAGGGGTGGGAGGCAACTCGACAATCAGGGGAAGGCAATGCCCCATCACACCTCTGCTGCTGCCACTGCCAGCAGCGCAAGCCTCGGCCGGCCCTGGGTGGCTGGGCAGCCGCCATCCGAGGCTTGCCTGTGCCTCGGGCTGGCCCTGCGTGGCTGGGGGGCTGAGGGGACTGGGGGACTCTGGAGGCAGGTGCGCAGAGCGGCCGGGCCCGGCCTTGCTGCGAGCCTGCTGCCCCAGCAGGGCTGAGGGGACTGGGCACTGCCATCTTGTGGCTATGGGTACCGCCATCTTTTGCGACGGTGTGAGGGTCAATTAGCATATTCCCTCTTCATTAGATAGGATAATAATCCTTGAATAACAATAGGCCATATGTTATTTAAAAATATATGTTAAGCAAAATTTGGGTTGGTAATGTATTTTACTTGTCTACTAGTCTCCATCCTTCCCCTTCCCCAGGTAGAATCTACACTCCATAAAGATTATGAGCTTGTTTGTCTTTTCATTGTGGCATTCCTATCCTGTACAGTTCCTTTTATATAGTAAAAGATCTAGAAATATTTGCTGAAGAAATAAAAATAGAGATGCCATTTTAAAAGAGTAAAAAATGGCAGTGAATTTATAAAAACACTATAAACAAAAATTCTAAAGGCATCCAGTTCTAAAACAGATCAGATGTGTCAACAGACTGGCAAGTTTAATCTAATTTCAAACTTTAAAGTGGTGGCATTCATTACTGGTCAATGAGTGATGTAATTAGATATTAATAGTAATAGTTAAAACTCAGAATGAGTAATGAAGGCATAGTGGGGCTCATTATACCAGTGTCAAAGGTGGTCCCTGGGGTTCTGACTGAACATTTGAGAAAAGGCAGATCATCAATCCATGTGGGCAGGTGTTTAAGCCTATAGAGGATGAAAAAGGAGGCAATTACAGGAGCAATTTCTCTTTTTCTGATTTTGTGGGCTTCTCTTTAACTTTTGTTTTTTCGTCTTTTAGCTTCCAAAACCAAAGGCTTAATTAAATCTAAAGGGCCTGGGTAACTGATTCAGTAAACAGGCAACTTACACATTTTTAAGAAAATTAATTAAAGTAAGTTAAACTCGATAGAAACTTAGAAAGCACTCTCTTTTTTAAGATGACTACCATATGTAACCCTTTAAAACTTGAACTTTAACCAGTCTTAAATATCAGAATTAGGCAGAAAGCTTGTTTAATTCTTTAATCTCATATTTATTATGAAATGTATTAAACATACCAAAAAGTATATAAAACATATAGATTTTAAATAATAATAACTAAGGAAACCTCTATGTATCCACTAGCTTGAGAATTTTTTTAAAAAATTATTTCAGAGAGGAAGGGAAAGGGAGAGAGATAGAAACATTAATGATGAGAGAGAATCATCCATCAGCTGCCTCCTGCACACCCCACACTGGGGATCGAGCGCACAACCCAGGCATGGAATCATGACATCCTGGTTCATAGATCGACACTCAACCACTGTGCCATGCTGGCTGGGTGAGAATTATTTCTTAAATTAACTATGAGTCAATTTGATTGTTCTCCTATTGAGCTTTTACAATATGGTGGCTGTTGAATTAAATAGATAGGTCTATTCAAATCCACAGCTTTGATAACTTCTATTACAGAATACTTATTTCCAATATTGACCATGGTTCCTACAGAGGTAGGAGTATATTATTTTTCAGAATAGTAGAGAACTAATTATCTACCTATAGCTTGTAAAAATAGAATCTTGTGTTTTTTACTGGAAAAGTATGATTGGAAACTATACTTCTTTAAGATCAATATCTAAACTCAAAAGTGAAATCATGGCACAGTCACTTGGCAAGTACCTAAGTTTTTTTCTGGGCAATAACTACCAGGAGTGGGTAAAGAATAAACATTTTCAGATGCACATTAACTTCTTTGAGTGAAATATGAGTTGAGGTAAGTTAATATTTATCAAATAGAATCTATATTAGTTATTTATTGCTGTGTAACAATTACCTATTGAAAGCAATAAACATTTATCTCAGAGAGTCTAGGTAGGAGGAAGGAAGCTGGGCATGGGTTATTTGGGTCTTCTGACTCTGAGTCTCTACAAGGCTGCAATCAAAGTGTTGGCCGTTGTTACAGTCTTCTTAATGCTTGACTGGAGGTGGATCCACTTTTTATTTCTTCATTTTATTATTTTGAAGCATTTGGGAGTTCCGCCTTTTAAAAAAATCTTCATTGTTGAAAGTATTATATACAGTATGTCCCCTTTCCCCGCCCTTGACCTCTTCTAGCCTGCACTGCCTCTCACCCAAGGCTTCACCACCCTATTGCCTGTGTCCATGGATTATGCATATATGCATACAAGTTTTTTGGTTGATCTCTTCCCATCCACTCAACCTCCCCCACCTTCCCTCTGAGATTTCACAGTCTGTTTCATACTTTTATGTCTCTGGATCTATTTTGTTCATCAGTTTATTTTGTTCATTAGATTCCATGTAAGAGTGAGATCATGTGATACCTATCTTTCTTTGATTGGCTTATTTTGCTTAGCATAATGCTCTCCAGGTCCCTTCATTCTATTGCAAATGGTAAGAGTTCTTCCTTTTTACAGCTGAGTAATATTCTATTATGCTTTTTGATCCACTTATCTGCTGATGGGCACTTGGGCTGTTTTCAAATATTAGCTATGGTGAATTGCACTGCTATAAACATAGGAGTGCATATATTCTTTCTGATTGGCATTTCTGATTTTTTAGGATATATGCCTATAAGTGGGATTACTGGGTCAAATGGGAGTTCCATTTTTAATTTTTTAAGGAAACTCCATACTGTTTTCCATAGTAGCTGCACCAGTCTGCATTCCCACCAGCAGTGTACTGGTGTTCCCTTTTCTCCACATCCTCGCCAGCACTTGTTTGTTGATTTGTTGATGGTAGCCATTCTGGCAGGTGTGATGTGATTCCTCATTTCATTCAAATTTGCATCTCTCAGATGATTAATGACTTTGAACATTTTTTAATATGTCTCTTGGCCTTCTATATATCTACTTTGGAGAAGTGTCTATTTAGGTCCTTTGTCCACTTTTAATTGAATTATTTGTCTTTCTTTTGTTAAGTTGTATGAGTTCCCTATATATTTTGGAAATTAACCCTTTATCAGATGTATCATTGGTAAATATGTTCTGTGCAGTGGGCTCTTGTTTCATTTTGTTGATGGTTTCTTTTGCTGTGCAGAAGCTTTTTATTTTGATGTCGTCCCATTTGTTTATTTTCTCCTTAGGTTTATTTGCCCTAGGAGTTATATTGACAAATATATTGCTACAAGAGATGTCTGAGATTTTGCTGCCTATGATTTCTTCTAAAACTTTTATGGTTTCACGACTTAAGTCTTTTATCCATTTTTAATTTATTCTTGTGTATGGTGATCTAGTTTCATTTTTTTGCATGCATCTGTCTAATTTTCCCAACACCATTTATTGAAGAGACTGTCTTGACTCCATTGTATGTTCTTGTCTCCTTTGTCAAATATTAATTGAGTGTAATGCCTTGGGTTGATTTCTGGGTTCTCTGTTCTGTTTCATTGATCTATATGCCTGTTCTTGTGCCAGTACCAGGATGTTTTGACATCTGGTATTGTGATTCCTCCAACTTTGTTCTTCTTTCTCAAGGTTGCTGTAGCTATTTGGGGTCTATTTTGGTTCCATATAAATTTTTGGAGTGTTTGTTCCAGGTCTATGAAATATGCCATTGGTATTTTAATAGGGATTGCAGTGAATCTATAGTTTGCTTTGGGTAGTATGACATTTTTTTAAATGATGGTGATTGTACTAATCCACAAACATGGTATAGTCTTCCACTTGTTTATATCTTCCTCTATCTATTTTTTTTCAACGTCCTGTAATTTTCTGAGTACAGGTCTTTTACTTCCTTATTAAGTTAAGTATCTTAATTTTTTTTTTTTGCAATGCTAAATGGGATTGTTTCTTTAGTTTCTCTTTCAGAGAGTTCATTATCTCTCTATATAAAAGCCTAAGCAACTGAACAACCAAATGACTGAACGACTGGTTGACCAGTTTCTATGACACGCATTGACCACCAGGGGACAGATGCTTAATGCAGGAGCTGCCCCCTGGTGGTCAGTGTGCTTCCACAGCGGGAGCACCACTCAGCTGACTGACCAGTCAGGCAGCCCACCAGCCTGGCAGCAGCCACTCAGTCCCTCAGTAGTCCTGCAGGTCAATGTCCAGAGAACGGGCCAGGCACCCATGGACCGGTGCTGCCGGCATGATCCCAACAGTGCCGCAGGCCTCCTGGAAGTCAGCCTTGGGCACTGTGGCCGCTTCCCCTCCCTAGATGCTCCCCAAGGAAGAAATGATATAAAAGCAACCGCCAGGTGGCTCCCCACAACTGGCGCAAACCTCAGCAGGACAGATCTGGATCCCATGCTGGCAAGGGCATCCCATGGTCAACCCGGAGGGCCAATCCTGTCCCGTCCCACCCACCCACCCAACCACCCTCAGGACCCCACCTGTGCATGAATTTGTGCAGTGGGCCTCTAGTTGTTGTATAAAATGCCATCAATTTCTGGGTGTTAATTTTGTATCCTGATACATTACCGAATTTATTTATTAAATCTGATAGTTTTTTTATGGACACTTTAGGGTTTTCTATGTACAATATCATGTCATCTGCAAATAATGACAGTTTTACTCCTTTCCAATTTGGATGCCTTTTATTTTTTTCTTCTTGTCTGATCACTATGGCTAGGACTTCCAGGACTATGTTGAACAAGAGTGGTGAAAGTGAACATCCCTGTCTTATTCCTGTTATGTTGAGGTATGACCCCTCTATTCCCACTTTTCTGAGAGTTTTTATCACAAATAGGTGTTGGATTTTGTCAAATGCTTTTTCTGCATCAATTGATATAATCATGTGATTTTTGTCTCACAATCTGTTTATATGATGTATCACATTTATTAATTAATCATACCAGCCTTGCATCCCTCGAATAAATCCCACTTGGTCATGGTGTATGATCTTTTTAATATATTGCTAGATCCAATTTGCTAATATTTTGTTGAGGATTTTAGCTCTATGTTCATCAAAGATATTGACCTGTAATTTTATTTTATTTTATTTTTTGTAGTGTCTTTATCTGGTTTAGGAATTAGGGTAATGCTGGCTTCATAGAAAGACCTGGTGAATGTTCCTTCCTCTTGAATTTTTTGGAATAGTTTGAGGAAGATAGGTATTAGTTCTTCTTTTAGTGGTAAAACTCCCTTGTGAAGCCTTCTGGACCAGAGCTTTAGTTTTTTGGAAGTTTTATTTTTTATTTTTTAAATTACTGCTTCAAAATCATCAGTTGTTATTGACCTATTCAGGTTTTCTGATTCTTCCTGATTGAGTTTTGGAAGATTGTATTTTTCTAGGAATATGTCCATTTCATCCAGGTTGTTCAGTTTGTTGAAATATAGTCCTTCATAGTATCTTTTTATGATCCTTTGTATTTCTGTGGAGTCAGTTGTTATTTTACCTCTTTTGTTTTTGTTTATTTGGATTCTTTCTCTTTGTTTCTTGATAAGTCTGGCTAGAGGTTCATCAATCTTGTTTATCTTTTCAAAGAACCAGCTCTTGGTTTTATTGATCTTTTGTATGGTTATTTTAGTCTCTGTGTCATTTATTTCTGCTCTGATCTTTATTATTTCTTTCCTTCTACAAACTCCAAGCTTTTCTTATTGTTCTCTTTCTAATTCTTTAAGTTGTAGGGTTAGATAACTTATTAAAAGTTTTTCTTGTTTTTTTGAGGTAGGCCTGTAGTGCTATGAACTTCCCTCTTAGGAATGTTTTCACTGTGTCCCATAGATTTTGTGTTGTTGTGTGTTCATGTTCATTTGTTTCCTGGATGTTTTTTATTTCTTCTTTGATCTCTTTGGTAACCCAGTCATTGTTTAATAGCATGCTCTTTAGCCTCCATGTGTTTGAATGTTTTTGAGAGTATTTATTGTAGTTGATTTCTAATTTCATGCATTGTGATCTAAGAAGATGCTTGATACGATTTCAATCTTCTTGAACTTGTAGAGACTTGTTTTGTGTTCTAGCATAGTGGTCTATCCTTGAAAATGTTCCATGTGCACTTGAAAAAAATGTGTATTCTATAGCTTTGGGGTGAAATGTTCTGAAAATGTCAATTAATGCCATCTACATCTTTTAGGATTGCTGTTTCCTTATTGATTTTTTGTCTAGAAGATCTATCCAGTGATATCAGTGGGGTGTTAAAGCCCCCTACTATGATTGTATCGCTGTTGATCTCTCCTCCAGAAGTTTTTTTATATATTTGGATGCTCCTGTATTGGGTGCATATGTGTTTTCCAGAGTTGTATCCTCTTGTTCTGTCAATCCTTTAATATTATGAAGTGGCCTTCATTATCTCTTGTTATGATCTTCATTTTGAAGTCTGTTTTGTCAGATATAAGTATTGCTACGTTTTTCATTTCCTTTTGCCTGGAAAAATTTTTTCTATCTCTTCACGTTCATTCTATGTGCATCCTTTGTTCTAAAGTGGGTCTCTTGTAGACAGCATATATGGGTCATGTTTTCTTAGCCATTCAGCTACCCTTTGTCTTTTGATTGGAGCATTTAATCTATTTACTTTTAAGGTTATTATTGATAGGTAAGCTTGGTCTCTGCTTTTGTTTCCTCTGTAAAGTTCAAAATGCAGGATATGGCATGCAGGGCTCCTGAGGGTGAGGCAGACTGTATCACCTAGGGCAGTTTTATGTTTGTTTGTTTGTTTTTCTTCTGCCCTGTGGCTTCTGGAAACAGCTAGCTCCCCTCAAGAAAAATGGTGTTTCAGTTTGGGGGCCTACGGCCAAATGCCCCTGGCTGCTGTTTTCCAAGTTCCCCTGCAATGCTTCTGACCCCAGCTTCTCCTTAGGCACTTCAAGTTCGTGTCTCTCTCCATATACCAAAGCCTTGGGTGCAAATGAAAACTCCTGTGCTCTGGGTTTAAAGCAAACAAACTAACAAGAAGAAAATAAAACTGTGGCTTTCTCTCTGACTGGCTCCAGCCTGCCAGCTCCAGGCTCCACTGCAGCCAGCAGCCCTGCCACCTTTCATGGCTGGATGTTATGTGAGTCGTGGGTGTCAGCTCTGGTGCTCAGGGCTGTGGAGCCCAACCTGGGTTCTGGGCCTCTATCTTCTGAGGGAACAGACCATCCCATAGCCCAGCGCTCTCTTCTCTCTCAGCCTGCCAGCCTGCCACCCTTGGTAGCTGGGTCAGCTCCTCTCATGACCTCACCCTTCTTACTGGTCTCCAAGTGTTTTCTGTCCTTCCTTGATATGTCTCCTCTTCAGATGGACCTCAGTTGGTAATTTCAGGTGAATGTTCTCCAATTTAGTTGTATTTCAAGTCTGGCCCTGGGACTAGGTGTACAACAGGTCTGCTTATTAGGCCGGTATTTTTTCTCCTTCCTCTGGATCCACTTCTCTCACACTCAGGAGGATGTTGGTAGAATTTAGTTCCTCTCAGGATGTTGTACTGAGGGGCCCAGTTCCTCACCGGCTGTTATCTCAGGGCCTCCCCTACATCTACCCATTGGGAAGTTCAAAACATGACAGTCTCCATCAGAATGAGAAGTGAAAGCAAGATAGAGAAAGAAAGAAGGCACAGCCTTTTGTAAACTAAATCTCAGATATGATATTCCATCACAAAATGCAAATTCTCAACCAATCACAGAACTATGGAATCAGATATTATGGGAGTCGGTAGCAGCAATTTCTGGGTGATTCTGATGTTTGAGAATTGCTCTCCTCAATCATTCTTCCTCTCCCTTTGTATTGCTGACATTAATCTCTAATAAATAATTTGTGGCCCAATTCTTCCTCGGCACCTGCTTATTGGGACTCTGACCTGTGACAACTTTGTTATACCAGTCAGTACCTATGTGAATTAAGGCTCTTAATATCAACCTGATATGCATAATTTTGTTGTTGTTGTTAATCCTCACCCGATGATATTTTTTCCATTGATTTTTAGAGATAATGGAAGGGAGAGGTAGAGACACAGAGAGAGAAACATCAATGTGAGAGAGACACATCAATTGGTGGCCTCCTGCATGCACCCCAACTGAGGCCAGGGATTGTATATGTTAATATACTTTAATTAATTAAATATATATTTATTTAATTAATTTCTGAGAGGAAGGGAAAAGGAGAGAGAGATAGAAACATCAATTGATTAGAGATCAATCATTGATTGACTGCCTTCTGCATGCCCTTTACTGGGGATCAAGCCTGCAACCCAGGCATGTGCCCTTGACCGGAATTGAACCTGGGGCCCTTCAGTCCATAGGCCAATGCTTTATCCACTGAGTCAAACTGGCTAGAGCCAAATAGGTTTTCAATATCTTGCTCTCTCTCTTCTCCTTCTGGCACCCCCATAATGTGAATATTGGTACACTTAAAGTTATCACAAAGGCTCTTTACACTATCTTCATATTTTTGGATTCTTTATTCTTTTTGCTTTTCTGATTGGGTGTTTTTTGCTTCCTCATATTTCAAATCATTGATTTGATTCTTGAAATCCTTTACTCTACTGTTGAATCCCTGTAAATTATTATTTCAGTTAGTGGATGCTTAATTTCTGACTGGTTCTTTTTCATGTCTTTGACATTCTCACTAAGGTCCTTGAAAGCCTCATGAAGATCCTTGAGTAACCTTATAACCATGGTTTTGAACTCTGTATTCAGTAGTTTGCTTGCTTCCATTTCTTTTATTTGTGGCATGTTTCTTTGACTCTGCATTTTGGCTGCTTCACTGTGTTTGTTTCTTTGTATTAGGTAGAGCTGCTATGTCTCTTGGAATTGATAGAGTGGCCTTGTGTAGTTAAGTGTCCTGTAGGGCCCAGTGGCTCAGCCTCCCCAGTCACCTGAGCTGGTCACTCTAGTTGCACCACTGTGTGGGCTGTGTACACAGTCTTGTAGTTGAGCCTTGATTGCTGTTGGCCTCACTGGGAGGAGTTGACCCCAAGGCCAATTGGCCATGAGGACCAGCTATGACTACAGTGAGAGATGTGTTGTGCAGGAGACACCCCTACAGAGCAGGACATGCTTCAGTGACTTTGGTGCTGAGTCTGCCTCTTGAATGTGTCCCTTGTGGATGTGTAGAGTTGTAATCTGCTATGGTCTGAAGCTGTCCACTGGGTGCACTGACTCTAGGGCCTCCAGGGAGGTCCAAAATCAGCCACTCCTGGGGGCCACCTGGCAGGAGCTACAGAAGGAAATATAGGCAGCTGTTATTTGCTATTTGTATTGTGCTTTGAGGTGCCCAGGTGAGGCCCAGCTGTGAAGCAAGGCAGGCTGGTGCTAGTGATGGTTTGGGGGCCTTTTATTGATAGGTTTGGGGCATGCTATCACCAGCTGCTGCTTGTTTGAGATATTTTAGCAAAGTCTGAAGTCTGAGCCAGGATAGGTCATTCATATGGAAAAGCTGCTGCAAAAAGCTTTGGTGGGGCTGCAAAATGGATGGGGCGGGGTCTCAGGGAATCACTAGGGCAGAGAAAACAGTGTGCTCTGGGCTGAAGGAGACTCAGGTATGGCTGCCAGTCAGCCCTGTGATAGGATTGGTCCCAGCACAAAAACAATGAACCCTGTAAGCACCCCCGTGTGGGAGAAAGCCACCCCCAAGTTCCTGCCCTCATACCAGACAATCTAGTTCCTCCCCATATTTGTCTGGGTGCCCCAAAGCCACCTGGTTCTAGGAGTCAGAGTAAGTTCATGCACTCACCCTTTAAATGGAACACCTGGGTCTCCCAGCAGCATCTGTGTCATTCAACCACAATTCTCACTGGTTTTTATAGTCCATAGTTGTGAGGACTTCTCTTTCCAGCTCTGGAACCAAGGACTAGGCATCAGGTGTGAGGCTATGACCCCTTGCTTCTCACAGGAGGCCTCTGCATTGGAGATATCCCTCCCAATTAAAAACATGCCACACGTGGATGTTGGACCAGGTTGTTCCACCCTACACCCCTCCTACCAATCTCAATGTGCTTTTTTCTTTACTTCTCTAGTTGTAGGACTTCCATTCAGCCAGCTTTCAGGCAGTTCTGAGTGATGGTTGCTCTGTATTTTAGTTGTAATTTTGATATAGTTGCGGAAGGCAGTGAATACTGATGTTTACCTACGTTGCCATCTTGGTTCTATGATACCCTCTCTTCTGATTTGACACTCTTCCCATACAATTCATCACTAGGAACATACCAAATAAACTTAATTATTTCTAGCACCTCTCTTTTTGTAAAGTGTAAAAACAAATATTTGTGATTTTCCAGGGCCTCTCTGGGACATCTCAGGGATAGTTTTTGGTGCAAAATATATCCTGCTTTTTAAAATATTATTGTATACTTAGAATTTAATTTGGAAAGACAAATATCAAAAGTTGTCAGGAGATTTGAAAACCTAAGTTAGGAATTGGGTTATTGTCATAGATGTCTGAATCATATATAATAAAAGGCTAATATGCAAATTGACCCAATGGTGGAACGACCGATCGCTATGACATGCACTGACCACCAGGGGGGACAAATGCTCAGTGCAGGAGCTTTCCCCTGGTGGTCAGTATGCTCCCACAGGAGGAGCGCCACTCAGCCATAAGCCCTGAGCCAAGCTCACGGCTGGCGAGTGCAGCAGCAGTGGTGGGAGCCTCTCCAGCCTCCATGGCAGTGCTAAGGATGTCCAGGGGGAGTGGGCCTAAGCCAGCAGTTGGACATCTCCCAAGGGCTCCTGGACTGAGGGAACCCCCTGAGTGCACAAACTACATGCACTAGGCCTCTAGTTTTTAATAAAGAACACCTACTGACCAGAGCAATTCCACATTAATCTAATTGCCATTTCATTTCTTATATACATTAAGTTAACCTATTAGTTTATATATTTCTAAATAGTGTGTGTCTTATTAGCATAAATTATCAGTCCCTAGTTCAGATTGGGGATAAAAAATTTTGAATTTCTTGACTTCTGTGTATTAACCTTAAACCCACAAATCTAAATCCTAGACCTTGGCATATAGGGCCACATTTCTGGACTATGTATCAGATAAGCTATGAAAAATTATAGAAATTTTACTATAGTAAAATGAATTAAAGAAACATGTTCTACACGTTTTCATTTATAAAATGTTTATGATTACATAGAGAAGGTTTCAACTCCAATATTCTTTGAAGAAGAAAACAGTTTCTCTGCTAGATGTTTTTAATAAATTTAATAGATTTAAGAAAGTGTATTTCTTTTAATAAAAATTTTATTTAGTTTCTAAAGGAAATCTATGCATTTGTACTATGCACTTTAGGAAAATAGATGGTACAACTAGCTCTGGGTGGATATTTGATCATGTTTCCCAGCTACATAAACTCTGTAAATTGGTGACAAGCAGGTGGTGTCTCATATCTTCAAAGGAGAGCCTTGAATGCAGCCTGGGAGCTTCTAAGTAGTTTTAGTATCTACATGAAAAACTTGAGCTCAGCCCTTTTTCCTCCTTTCTTTTGCATTGACACATTAGTAGGCTGTATTAACTCTGAAAATCAAATTGATTCCTATTTCTATACTGGAAAAATGCTCACTTTGTGAATAAGAACATATTTCACACTGTGGATTTGAAGTCATGATAAACAATCATAGATGTGAGAATTTGAAATATGGAGTCAATCATGAATATGTCTATAGTAGACACAGGTAAATTAATTATTGCAGAAGTTTATTTAGGTGGGTATTTTATGGGTGTTTAGATGTTAGGGATTAGGCCCATTAAGGGTAGGCTCATGCCTTATTCATTACCAGATTTCTTACCCCCAACCCCTTACACACACACACTTTTGCACAGACCACCTGGAAGGATTTTTTTTTTTTTTTTTTTTTTTTAGAGGAAGGGAGAGGGAGAGAGAAATAGAAACATCAATGATGAGAGAGAAACATAAATGGGTGCCTCCTGCACACCCCCTACTGGGGATCAAGCTCAAACTAGGGCATGTGCTCTGACTGGGAATCAAACCCTGACCTCCTGGTTCATGGGTTGATGCTCAACCACCGAGCCACACCAGCCGGGCCCTAGACGGAATTTTAATAAATTTGTTCAATGCTTGAAAATAATTTGTTTTATTTAAAATGAATTGATATTACATTTGCACTTATAGTGCATTGGATTCTTTTTTTTTGTAATATATTTTTATTGGTTCAAAGAGGAAGGTAGAGGGAGAGAGAGATAGAAATATCAATGATGAGAGAGAATCATTGATTGGCTGCCTCCTGCATGCCCCCTCCTGGGGACCAACCCCACAACCCTGGCATGTGCCCTTGACCGGAATCGAACCTGGGATCTTTCAGTCCACAGGCCAACACTCTATCCACTGAGCCAAACCAGCCAGGGCAGTGCATTGGATTCTTATGGCTAATCTTCTAGTGCATCATGAGACATGCTTATACTTAAATGTATGATGACTGCACAGCTTAAAATTTCTGAGAGAATTCTATTTTGATGTAACGTAGTCATTTATTTATTTATTTATTTATTTATTTGGATTTTTAAAAATAATTCTTTATTGTTGAAAGTATTACATATGTCTCCTTTTTTTCCCCCATTGACCCCCTCCAGCTCGCCCCACACCCCCCGTCCCAGGCCTTCAGTATGCTATTGTTTGTGTTCATGGGTTATGCATACATGCATACAAGGTCTTTGGTTGATTACCTCCCACCCACCCACCCTCTCCCGCCTTCCCTCTAAGATTCCACACTCTGTTCCATGCTCCATGTCTCTGGATCCACTCCATCTGTCAGTTTATTTTGTGTAATGTAGTCTTTTAATACATATGTTAATTACAAGCATTTCTGTAGTTTTTATTTCAAAATTCTCTAAGCTTTTACTTATAAATACGTGAACAAAAAAAAAAAAAATTCTGATTTGCCCTAATGCTAATGGAGGACCCAGAATATTGAAGACTTACAACTATATTCAGATCAATAGCATAGGGTCTATTCCACACTATATTAGTCAGCTGGGCTGCCATAACAAAATCCTATAGACTGAGTGACAATAACAGAAATGTATTTCTCATAATTCTAAAGCTGGGAAGTCCTAGATCAAGGTGCTGGCCATTCAGTTTCTAGTGAGGACTCTTCCTGGCTTTTAGATGGCTTTCTTCTCTCTGTGTCCTTACATTTCTCTCAATTTACATACACGAGGGCGGGGTGGGGGAAGGAGAGAGAGAGAGAGAGAGAGAGAGAGAGAGAGAGAGAGAGAGAGAGAGAGAGAGAGAGAAATTCCCAAAGGCCCCATTTTTTAAATATCATCACATTGGGGCTAACACTTTATCATATGAATTTTGGGGGTGCAAACATTCGGTCCAATACACACACAGAGCTCATTTCTTGTTCATCGCTGCTTATCTATCGCCACTATCCCCACTCTGTCAAGTCAGCTTCTTTTGCCTCTGACATTCCTGCTGATCCAAAAGGTGAGCTAAGAGAGACAAAACACATAACTGATGAGTGAGAAGAATGACATAAAAGCATAGTGGTGGAACGAATTAACTCAGAACACTGTTGGGAGTAGAACCAATGAAGCGGCCAGAATGTTATTATTTTAACCACTGGAAAATTTTTAGAGTAAAATCCACAAGCGTATGAAGCTCAGTCAGACAAAGAGTGATAACCAGTGCACTGAAGTGGTATTGCGATGCTTGCCAAGGGACTTCTGGAGCAGCCTGGCTGATGACACCGAGGCAGATGCCAAGCCCAAGGATGGATGGGCCTGGATACCTACAGGGATTTCTCTGCAACGTATCAGAGATGTGTGGGTCTGGGGCCTAAGACATGTCTGCAAGTTCCCAAGTCTATGTGTCTGTGTGGTTATCACTAGTTACAGTAGCCACAGTACCCCAGCAGCTGTTTTGTTTAAATGACTCAGCACAGGAAAATGAAGGCGGAGAACTTCTTAAAACCCCTCCAGCCATGTTACTCCTTTGGGATGTGGACACAGCTCCGATTAGCTAAGATGTTTTACTCTGGCTCTGCAGTGATGACATGGACATTGAGATCCTGGAGTGTGGCTGCAGGGAAGTGCAGCCTCATTCAGTGGGTAACTAGTTCACATTGCTTTCCTATCATAATGAAATTAGTGCAATGTTTCCACTATGTAAAACCTCTAGAGATATTTGTCAGTCCTAACAGTCCCTCTAGACCTAAGAGGAGATAAGAACACCATTTCAAATGCAGTCTGTCAATCAAGATTTGAGTTTTCTTCCCCACAAGTATCATTTGTTCAAGTCGTGGTACCAAAGAAAGACCAATCATGGAAGGAACAAAAAATTAAGTTAGCAAGTCCCAATCTTAACATACTTACTGGAGCTGGTCTTCTCTACTTGAGCACTCTGTTTCTGGAATTTAAAGCCTGCAGTGGTGGTTAGGAAAAGCTACCGATAATTTAGCTACTGTGCTATTATCCACACTAATAATTACCCCCGTTAATGGGAGAGTCTTTGGGTCATGTATTATTCACTGGTTTGTCTTAAGCATTTTAATAAATAGATTACATATGAGTGAACTAGATTTTTCTAAAACCAGAGGCAAAATGGATATTAAGAAAAGTTTCAGTATTCATGATGTACTCCTTGTAGAGAGCCGTCTGGGAAGGCACATGGATACTTTTTTAATTCTTATCAGCTGAGCCCAAGGGCACTGGCAGAATCCTGTTATCAGTACCCATGTACTTGGAATAAGGAACAAAAGGACCTTCACCCACCCAAAATAAGGAGCTTACTCAGATCCTGATGAATAGGATTTGGGCACACCCGAAACTCCTTTTGATCATAAAATCCCTTTTGGAAACCAATAAATATGCTGTGTTGTCTGAGGTGAGTGTGACTGTCTCTCTATCTGAGGACAGGAAGCCACCCGGCACCCAGCTTGATTCTATTTCTGTCTCTTGTCTCTTTGTTTCTCTAATTTCTTAATCCCCAGCTCCTCCCCTCAGGAACCTGTCTTTCTCCCTTTCCGTGCGGGACGCGGAAAAGGAAGAAACACCGCACCACACTCCTAACTCAGACAAATGAAAACAAAACAATTCTTTCAAAACTGGGGCCAGTGGCATGCCATGTTCACATCAAAGGTTCAATGAGAAGGTTGTTTCCCCCTGTCATTTTTCTTCAGTTTCCTGGAATGGGATGATTCTAATAATAGTAACATATAGCATGTGTTGCATGCTTATTACAGTTAAAGAACCATGATATACACTAAATTACACTAAAGATGATGACACTAGCAATAGCTAATATTTGAGTAGTTGCTATGTGTGAGGGGGGGGGCACTAGTAATTTCTATGCCATAATTACTTGAGCTGTATCAGTCCCATGTTGCAGATGAGGAAACTGAGACATAGTGGGGAGGGCACGGGCCCAAGATCACTCAGCTGGTAGGTGTGAAGTCAGATCTTGAACTTCGGCAAAAGTGCTGGCTGTTAACCCTTCTCAGTGCTGCTGCTGGGTGCTCAGGCTACCTCCAGGGCTGCCACTGCCCTTTAGGTGCTTCTGTACAAATTACAAAGGGCATCTTCCTCAGTATAAAAACTATTACAAACATAAGCCATTCTTTAGGAGTTATGCAAATTGAGTTATTGAACATAAAATAATAGATGTTTTGAATTCTTAGTCAAACTTTGGGAAGTAGCCACTGGGATATAAAATTTTATTTCAAAATATACTTTTTGCTCTCATAGAAATTAAATAACTATAGCAGATTGAATGCTTACTTTCTCCAATACCTTCTTTTCTATAAAAATAGTTTCTAGACTTGTGTTACATCTCTTAGGCATTAGGAGTTTATACATTTCAATTTTTAAGAAGATATTTTCTCCACTGGTGACTAATATTAGAAAGTTAAGTCTGTCCTAAAAACTATAAAAGTATTTGGATATGTCTGATAAATTATTCCTGAAAGAATATTGTGTTTGTGTAAGTGTGTGTTTGTCCTATATAATAAAAGGCTAATATGCAAATTGTCCCCTTGGGAGTTCAACCAACTGGGAGTTCGACCACCTGCTATGACATGCGCTGACCACCATGGGGTGGTGGAATTAAGGAAGGCCCTGGCCAGCAGCCGGCAGCCGAGGAAGGAAGGCCCCAATCAGCCCTGATTGCCAGCCAGGCCTAGGGACCCTACCCATGCACGAATTCTGTGCACCGGGCCTCTAGTATATATGTATGTGTGTGTGTGTGTGTGTGCGCGCGCGAGCGTGTGTGTGTGTGTGTGTGTGTGTCTCTACATCCTTACCAACATTTAGGTGTGAGGTGATATTTCATTGTGGTTTGTGTGTGTGTGATTTTTGAATAGATAATAGCTTTTTAAAAATATATATCTTTTTATTGATTTCAGAGAGGAAGGGAGAGGGAGAGGGAGATAGAAACATCAATGATGTGAGAGAATTGTTGATTGGCTGCCTCCTGCACACCCCACCCTGGGGACTGAGCCTGCAATCTGGGCATGTGCCCTGACCAGGAATTGAACTGTGACTTCCTGATTCATAGATTGTTGCTAAAGCACTGAGCCACACAGGCTGGGCTATAATAGCTTTTATTTGTTTATTTTTTTAGGCCTGGCCTGTGTGGCTCAGTGGTTGAGCATGGACCTGTGAACCAGGAGGTCAGGACACATGCCTGGGTTATGGACTTGATCCCCGGTAGTGGGTGTGCAGGAGGCAGCTGACAGAGAGCAAAGATCTCATTGCTCTGAAGAAAAACATCACCCCCTTTCAGCAGGAAGCAGCTAGGGAAGAGATCCTGAGCCCCCTTTTCCCTGAAAGAATCCAGAGCAAGATCCTTGAGGGGGGGTATTGTAGGCAGTTAGATATGAGCAGGGCAAGGACTATGGGCCAGGTACAGAAGGTCACCAGGGCAGAACACCCTGGACACCTAGTAATTAGAAAGAACTGGTAGGTAGAGCAGATATTGGAAATACTAAATTCAAGACCTTGCCCCAGAACTTCTCTCCACTCTAGAATGACAGGCATTGGCGATAAAGACCTCTCTCTACCCCAGAATGCCTCCGGTCATGCAGGTGGGATTCTCCTGACTTTTCCTCCTCTGGCATGTGGTTAGTCATGTGGGAGACCCCCACCCATAGAGGAGAACAAGGGGGTGGGGGGTTGGAGGAAAGCCCCATCTAACTTCCATGCCAGGACAGAAGATGATAGGACAGGCTCTGATAGGTCAGTTTGAAGAAGAAAGCAATCAATTCCCCTCCAAGAGTTTAAAATGAATCGTAGCCCACTTGAAATTTCTCTTCAAGTGTACTTACTCTTTGCTTGTTTAAATAAATTTTCTCTACCAAAAAAAACACCACACAACAACAAAAGCCTTTTTTTAAAAATCATGGTAAGAACACTTAACATGAGATCTGTCCTCTTCACAAATTTTGAAGTGACCCATACAGTATTTTTAATGATAGGCACAATGCTATACAGCAAGTTTCTAGAACTTAACCTTCTTGCTTAACTGAAGCTTTATGCCTCTTGAATAGCAGTTTCCTATTTCCTCTCCCTTCAGTCCTTGGCAACCACTAATCTTATATAATGAAGAGCTAATATGCTAATTAGACCAAACAGCAGAAACGACCATCTGGATATCCTTCCAGACGACCATCTGGATGACCTTCCGGATGAAGCCGGGGCTGCGAGAGCCGGCCGAAGCTGCAAAGGGCTGCGAGGGCCAGCCGAGGCTGTGAGGGCCGGCCAAGGCCGCCAGGGCTGCGAGGGCCGAACCCTTTGCACGAATTTCGTGCATTGGGCCTCTAGTCTACTATATGCTTCTATGTATTTGACTATATGATACCTCATATTCATGGGATAATGCAGCATTTGTCCTTCTGTGATTGCCTTATTTCACTTAGCATGTCTTCAAGGTTCACCCATGCTGTCTCTAAGACAGGATTTCCATCTTTTTTAAGGTTGAATAATATTCCATTGTAAGCATGCACCATATTTTCTTTATCCATTCATCCATTGATGGACATATAGGTTGTTTCCACATCTTGACTATTGTGAATAATGCTGCAATGAACATGAAGTGCAAATATTTCTTCTAGATCCAGATTTCAATGTTTTTGAATATTCGGAAGTGAGATTGCTAGATTATATGGTAATTCTATTTTTAATTTTTTGAGGAACCTCCAGTATTGTTTTTCATAGCAGCTGCACCGTTATGCATTCCCACGAAAGTGTGAGGGTTCCAAGGTCTCTACATCCTTACCAACATTTAGGTGTGAGGTGATATTTCATTGTGGTTTGTCTTTCTTTGATGATTATTGATGTTGAGGGTAAAAAGATGCACAACATTACTAATCACCAGGAAAATGTAATATTTTAACAAGAGATATAACTGGTTTTTCAAAATCAACTTAAAGTTATAGATATGGCAACACTATCATATTCCTTACTGAAGTCATCAGTCAGTATAAATTGTAGTTTCTTACAAAGTTGCAGTAATTCATATTCATCAAACTTTCAAATGATATATGTCATCTGGAAGAGAACTTCTCAAACTGTAGTATAAATTAGGATCATTGGCGGCCACATTCAAATGCAGACTCAAATTTATTAAGTCTGGTGGGGCCTGCGATTCTGCAGTTCTAAGAATCTCCCAGGTCACAAGTTGTTAGTTGATGTTGCTAGTCCATAGACTACACTTTGAGTAGCAGAACCTAGAACAGTGGTCATTATCATAACCTTTTAAAGGCAATATTGTTATATTCAATATGGAAAAAAATGCTGTTAAAATTTAGTTTTGGATCATAGCAGGGCTGATAGGGAGACTTGTTGGTGAAACAATCCTTCTTCCTCTTTTTTTGTGGTAATTCAATGTTGGAGAAGTTGGTGTTAGAGTCAAAAACTGCAAATGGTTCAACAGCAATGATATAATTTCACTAAGCAGCACTGCTTCATGTTTCTTCAAAGAATTTCTTATTCCTTTTGATTCTTTCAAAGGCACATTTGACTGAATTTTGGTTCCTGCACATTTCGCGTGTAGCATTAAATATCTTTTGTAAGGAGGCTGCAGTATTTTTAAGAGGAGTTAATTTTTGTACTTCCAGAATTTCCATAACAAAATATAATCAATTGCCACATTAAGTGAATGATTACATAGTAATCTCTAATTTATGCCTATGTAACACTTGGTGTATTATTAACGGGAAATAAAGATTTGTTGTTACATAGTGAATTACATCATTGTGGAAGTGTATATTGATTTAAGTTAAGAACTCAGAAATACTATTCCAATACAATAAACAAAGAGCAGATGATATGAATTGTACTACACAGCATCACATTTAACCTGTACACTAATACAAACTGAGGACTTTTTGGCTCACACTTTCAGATACTTATTTCTCAATACACAGAAATGTAATTCCTGGTGTAAAGACACAGGTAATTTTTTATGTTTGACCAACAAGGTCTTTTTGATAATCAAACTTGTGTGTCCTCTTTATCAGGAAATGGTTACAATATACCATTTTTCTTAGAACAAAATGCAGTGCTATCTGCTAAAAATTATCATAATAAATAGACAAATTGCCTGTTCTGGGAATTAATAAATTATGATAAAAATGTGACAATGGTTCAAAATGACAAAGTTGTCTATGATGTGAGTGTAGCCTTTTGAATGAGGAGCCTTGTGCAGTACACAAATGCACAGCCCTCCGTGGCCACCTGGCTGCCTTCCTCAGCATGTTTCATCCAGGGCTGTTTTCTCCCAACTGCAGTTGAACTGGACTCATTGCACCTGGGGTTTCCAGTCTCCAAATTAACGCCAAGAAGTCAGCTGTAGAGAATTAGGTAGGACACTTGAAGTATAATGTAGTCAGCACAAGCAGCAGTGATACGATCCACTTGGGTTTCTTGTATGGAGACCTTTTAAATAGAGGTTGATGTTTGTAGGCCCTCCATCTATCAAGTTTATAATCAGCTCTTGAGCAGAAAGAAAAATCCATGAAGATCTTTGCATTTAACAGCAGACAGGGAGCCTGTGTCTCAAGCTCCATAGATTTTTCCTATCACAAGAGCAGATTCTACCACCAGCCAGTACTCTATACAAAGGAAATCGGATGTACAGCTTTTCCTTGCCCAAGGGCCCACACCCCGAAACAATTAGGCCACCTTCTAGCTTAATTTCTATGTAACCTTGGCTAGGCACTCAAGTACATGATACAAATGTTATGCTTGGAAAGGCCCCGTAGAATCCTCTAGCCCAGTGGTCGGCAAACTGCGGCTCGTGAGCCACATGCGGCTCTTTGGCCCCTTGAGTGTGGCTCTTCCACGAAATACCACGGCCTGGGCGAGTCTATTTTGAAGAAGTGGCGTTAGAAGAAGTTTAAGTTTAAAAAATTTGGCTCTCAAAAGAAATTTCAATCGTTGTATTGTTGATATTTGGCTCTGTTGACTAATGAGTTTGCCGACCACTGCTCTAGCCCAATCTCTTTTCCAGTACAGGAATTTCCTTTCTAGCTATCTTGATCACCTGCCTTCTAACTGAGGGTTTCCAGTGACGGGCTGCTCAATAATCCATTTCATTTCAGCCAGGTCTAATTACTAGAAAAATTTCCCATGTATTAGGTTCTCTAAATTAATTGCTGCTTTCTTTATAACTTCATTTGTTTCGTTTTGTTTTTTGGATTATGAAATATATTCAATTTTGCTTCTGGTTTTTTAAAGAACTGAAAAACAAAGATAATTCTGTCTTCAGAGCCCTGGCCCTGATTATCAACGTTAGTGAGACTAGATAACAGGGCAGAGGGCTGGGCCACACATAGGGCTGGATGCCTCTGGGGGAAGGACACCTGAACCTTCGATTGGCCAGGTAGCAGGGTGCCCAGAAGGGTCAAAGGGATAGCCCCCAAGGAATGGTAGGGGGCCCACAGCACCTAAATGGGCAGAGGTGTGCACCATGGCAAAGGCTCCCGAAGCAATGATATGGAACTAAACCACCGTAAGTGATCCCAAGCCCTGGCCTCTCAGACATACACCACATGGGGATCTTCTTGGCCCAAGACTAGACCAGCACTGGGAACTGGACTGCCAGTGCAGAGAGACCAATGGCAAAGCCCCCAGGAGTGCTGGCAAGAAACTGGTCTGGGGTGGATCAGGGGTTGGTCACATTCCCTACACCATCCCTGCCTGTGTCCCAGGAGGCAGCCTTGGTCAGTGGCACCCAAGCACTGGAAAGCCGTGAACTAGTTAAGAGATTTTATTCTAATAGCTATAATTACAGTGCTTGTTTGTCAAACTGAAAACAAGTATACAAAACAGTTGATTACTAATCGTGTATTGAAAGCAGTAAGAGGTTCCATGACACCAGATAAACCAGTTCGGAGGTTTTCCCCAAGATAAATTTTAACAGCTCTAGTTTCTTCAGTGTTTATTGGAATACAAAAGAAAAAGTAGAGGTTGTTGTTTTTGATGTCAATCTAACCCTTACAGGCTGAGGGAATGAAAGCACACGTGGTTGGGGGCTCTGAAGAGCTGGCTCTAAGATGACCAGTCACCTGCCTGCGTTCCTACTGGTGAGACCCAGACAACCTGGAGCAAGTGTGTGTGTGTAGGGACCATGGGGGTCTCCCATTCTGGCCAGAGTGGTCCCACCAAAGCACCTACGCTGACCCACACTGACCAAAGGGAAGGCTGGGGTCCCTCCAAGGGGTCTGAGTGGTGGCCGCAGCCCCCAGCCCACCCCCATGGGCAGTGGTGTAAGCACAGGTACAAGCACAAACGCTATGGGATGCAGATGACCCAGCGAGACAAAGCCAATCAGGGACGGAGAGTGACCACGCAGAATGTATTGTGGCTGGTTCTGCCCACTGCACACTCCAGATGGGAGACAGACCACAGGCAGACTGGACTCAAGCTGTTACTGCAGAACCTACACTAGGCACATTTCTCCCTTCTCTGTGTTAAAGTGTCTCCTTACCTTGTATTGATATTATAAAAAAATGCACTCAGTTTGGGTTAAAAACCAACCACCAAAATGGATCTCAACACAGATTTGAAGTCCAGAGGAGGAGCGTTGAGGTGATCTCACAGCAACTCCTAGAGGCCCTGCCCCGGATGCCTAAAATCCCTTCTCAGTGCTGAACAGTGGGTTGATTCTTTTTTATTTTTATTTTTTTACAATAAAAGAAGCTGAATAATACTGCATAGGAGTACCAGAAACTACCTCATTGGAAACAAGAACTCTTTACATTGAATAAAAACCTGGTTGCAGGCTGCGTGTGCACATGTACAGCATGATGAAGCACGCTGGACCGACCATGGAGACAGCTTCTGGCACTCACACCACAGGGGCACCTCTGCCACATGGGAGGAAAGCAAGGGCGAAGGAGGGAGTGAGGGGGAAGAGAGGAGTTCGGCTCCCTTCTGGTTCCGGAGCTGAGGACAGCCAGTCCAGGCCTCATAGAGCCCGTCCCCGCTGGTGGCACAGGTAGCCTGAATGTACAGTTCCTGTGGCGCAGAGAGTGCAGGCCCGGCTTGTCCGTGATCTCGGCTCCCTTCATGGCATTGGGGAGGTCCTGCTTGTTTGCGAACACGAGCAGGACAGCATCCCCAGCTCATCCTCCGCCAGCATCCGCATAAGCTCCTCTCAGCCTCGTTCCCACGCTCTCGGTCATTGCTGTCAACCTCGAAGATGAGTCCTTGTGTGTTCTGGAAGTAGTGGCGCCACAGAGGCCGGATCTTGTCCTGGCCACCCACGTCCCACACAGTGAAGCTGACGTTCTTATACTCCACAGTCTCCACGTGGAAACCTGTGGTGGGGGTGGTGGTCACGATCTCACCCAGCTTCAGCTTGTACAGGACGGTGGTCTTCCCCGCAGCGTCCAGGCCCACCACGAGAATGCGCATTTCTTTTTTGCCACAAAGGCCCTTGAAGAGGTTCGCAAAGATATTCCCCATGCTGTAGACCCGAGGGAGAGACACTGGCCAGAGAAACCCTCCGCGCTACTCCGAGCCAGGTGTTGGTTTCGCTCCCACAAATGGTGGCTCACTTCATTTGTTAAAATGATGTTTTCTGGAACAGCACAGAACTTGATCTTCTTCAAACATACAGGGTGAGGCAAAAGTAGGTTGATAGTTGTTGTTAATGAGAGGAGAGGGTCTCATCTTCCTTGGTTGTTGCTGGAGGTGGATTTCTTGCAATATCCCAAGCAAAATAATTTTCTGAGCCTCACACAGGAGGACGAGTGATTTTTATTTCTGTGGAATTACATCCCTGACTTTCCAAGGTTCCATTTTTCTCAGTCCAGTTATAGAAAAAGTGTAGCTGGGACTTTAGCAGAGTTAAAATCAGATCCAGTGTCCAGAGTTTCCTTTCCACGTTGGAGCAGCATCCAATCCAGTATCAGGCTAGTACAGCTTGTGTTTCTCGCTGAGCTTATCAGTCCATTGCATGTGGGGTCCACAGGGCCACACCTATGGAGGAAACATGGGCCAATGCAAGGAAGCAGGAACAACAGAGCCCCATGAATCAACAGTCAAGAGAGCAACAATAGCAACAAGAAAGCAAACTCCTTTGTTTAAGAGATTACTTATTCCCAAATGTTTGTGCACTTGCAGTGGCCACACCCATGCTGGCCAATGATTTTTGTTCCCAGGTGTGACTGACAGGAAAGTATCTCCTTATGTCTCCCCACCTTTACTGGGCATGCATCTATCCTCCCTTTGTCCAGTGCCCTTCCCCATGATCTGCAGGGAGTAGAACAATGGTTCCCTGGAGAGTGCAAAGTTTCAGCTTCCTGGTGGAGCTGCCCAAATAACATGCCTGTAAATGTCTGGCTTCCCCCTTTCCTATGATTAACTAGAGGCCTGGTGCATGAATTTTGTGCACTCGGGGGCGGGGAGGTCCCCTCAGCCCAGCCTGCACCCTCTTGCAATCCAGGAGCCCTCAGGGATGTCTGACTGACAGCTTAGGCCCACTTCCCATGGGGAGCAGGCCTAAGCTGGCAGTCGGACATCCTTAGCACTGCCATGGAGGTGGGAGAGGCTCCTGTCACCCCCGCTGCACTCGCCAGCCATGAACCCAGCTTCTGGCTGAGCGGCGCTCCCCCTGTGGGAGCACACTGACCACCAGGGGGCAGCTCCTGCATTGATCATCTGCCCCCTGGTGGTCAGTGTGCATCATAGCAACTGGTCATTTCACGGTTGGGCCGAAACCAGCTCTCCAACATCCCCTGAGGGGTCCTGTGTTGCGAGAGGGCACAGGCCAGGCCGAGGGATCCCACTGGTGCGTGATTGGGGCCGGGGAAGGATGCAGGACGTTGGCCAGCTGGGGAGGGACTGCGGGAGGGCTCCAGGGCATGTCCAGCCCCTCTCGCTCAGTCCCGATCAGCCGGACCCCAGCAGCAAACTAACCTACCAGTTGGAGCATCTGCCCCCTAGTGGTCAGTGCATGTCATAGTGACTAGTCGACCAGTCAACTGTCTGCCCCCTAGGGGTCAGTGCATGTTATAGTGAGCGGTTGGGCAGCCTTAGCAGATCATTAGCATATTACACTTTGGTTGAACAGTCGACGGGTCACCGGATGACCAGACACTTAGCATATTAGGCTTTTATTATATAGGATAGCTAGCTAATTACAATGGTATCATTGTGAGTATGTGAAACACAGAGTTTATTATTGTATTATTATTTATTAACTAGAGGCCCGGTGCACTACATTCGTGCACTCAGTGGGTGGGGGATCCCTCAGCCCAGTCTGTGCCATCTTGCAGTCCGGGAGCCCTCGGGGGATGTCTGACTGATGGCTTAGGCTCTGCAGGTTGTGGGCCTAAGCCATCAGTCGGACATCCTTAGCACTGCCATGGTGGCTGTGCTTGCCAGCCGTCAGCCCGGCTTGTGGCTGAGTGGCGCTCCCCCTGTGGGAGCACACTGACCACCAGGGGACAGCTCCTGCATTGAGCGTCTGCCCCCTGGTGGTCAGTGTGCATCATAGTGACCGGTCGTTCCATCGTTCGGTCGATTTGCATTTTACCCTTTTATTATATAGGTTTATTATATTATTCTCTATACAAACTACTGTATACCTGCTTTTGCCACACTCTGTATTTATCAAAGCTGAATTTAAAATCCATATATAGCTAAAAAGAAATGTATAGAGGCATACTATAGGATTACAGAATTGTAAGAAAGTATATAATAATATATATTTGATTTTCTTCATTTATTACCTTCCCCCACAAATGTTTAAGTATAGTATTCTCCTTGTGTAATATCAAAAGAAAATGTCTTCTAGCATAAAAGAACTGAATTGCTCTCATAATATCACTGAAAATAAATTCTCTACAGAATGTAACTGATTATATAAAAATGTTCCAGTTCATTTAGTATAATTAGCAGTAAAGTCAATTAATTAAGCTAATTGTCTTTGGGGACTCCACATTGCAGATTTCTTTTCCAATTTGCCAAGCTCTGTCCAAGGCTGCCTTTCCCCCTTCTCTTTCTATTTCTTTTTATGTTTTCACTTAGGATCAATAAGGATCTGTGGGCCACACACTGAACCTGACAAGCTCAGGGAAGGCCTAGTGGCAGCCTTACAAACTCAGACCTAAAGTTACCACATAGGATGGTCGGAAATTAAAACTTTTTAACTAAAAGCAGTTATGGCAGATAGTCATGTCCTAGGCTAGGATCTTCCCTTACAAAAGTCAATCTTTAAACAACAATGAGGTACCACCTCACACCTGTCAGAATGGCTATCATCAACAAATCAACAAAAGACAAGTGCTGGAGAGGATGCAGAGAAAAAGGAACCCTCGTGCACTGCTGGTGGGAATGCAGACTGGTGCAGCCACTGTGGAAAAAGGTATGGCGTTTCCTCAAAAAATTAAAAATGGAACTAGTGATCCCACTTCTAGAAATATATCCCAAGAAAACAGAAACACCAATCAGAAAGGATATATGCACCCCTATGTTCATAGCAGCACAGTTTACAATAGCTAAGATTTGGAAATAGCCTAAGTGCCCATCAGCAGATGAGTGGATTAGAAAACTATGGTAGGTCGACACAATAGAACACTACGCTGCTATGAAAAAGAAGGAATTCTTACCATTTGCAACAGCATGGGTGGACCTGGAGAGCATTATGCTAAGTGAAATAAGCCAGTCAGTGAAAGAAAAATACCACATGATCATTTATGGATAATAAAGAACATTATAACCTGATGAACAAAAAGATAGATACAGAGGCAGAGAAGCATCAAACAGACTGTCAAACTACAGCAGGAAGGCTGGGGAGGGTTGAGGGGGTGGGGGAGGTAAGAGATCAACCGAAGGACTTGTATACATACATGTAAGCATAACCAATGGACCCAAGACACTGGGGGTCCAGGGGGTGAGGGCATGTGCCGGGGGGTAGGGGAGGCCAGGGGAAAGTCAATGGGGAAAAAAAAAGGAGACATATGTACTACTATTTGTAATACTTTAAACAATAAAATAAAATAAATTTTAAAAAATAATAAAAAAGTCATAAGTCTATGTTTCCTTCTATAGTTCTATAGTTTAAGCTCATACAGTAGGCCTTTGATCCATGCTGAATTAATTTTAGTGTATGTTCTGAGGCAGCAGTCTAACTTTTTTTTTTTTTTGCATGTGAATATTCAGTTACCCAGCTCCATTTATTGAAAAGAACTATTTTTCCCCCAATTGAATCATCTTGGTACCCTTGTCAACTTGCTATGATTATTATTAAGGAGAATGGTATGTTTGGAACTAATCCTATATCCCTTCCTTATTATTGTTGGTCATATTGTTAAGGTTTGTTGTTCTTACTAAATTTTTTGTTCTGTTAATAAAATTTGCATACTTTTAAAAAAAGTCAATCTTTACCTTATTAAGCCTGTCTATTGTCTTTTTGTATCTATGATAACATACCTTTGGAATGGCAAAGTAATTTCCCTTTTCCAGACTTGTCAAAGCATTGGCACCAGCCCAGAATGGAGACCACAAATCCCCACATTGTTATTGTCATATTAATTGTTGACTATTAACTATCCTGTAACACCAATGTAAAAGAAGTATGTCTATCATTTTACTTTTTATCCAATCCCAGAGATTTCCCCACTCTGCTTTCTACTGCTTTCCTAATCTGTCACTAATGAAACCAACCTATGTCTTCTCTTTTTATTGTAATGTATAAAGCAGCGTGCAGAACTGCCATTTTCTGGAGCATTTTCTCCATCCACTGAGATTTTGCTTCCTGGAAATTGTCATGAGTTTGGCTCAAGTAAACTCACAAAAATTCTCTACTGGTTTGAATGTTTCTTATATTGACAGATGCAGTCAGAATTTAAATTGTAAAGAGTCTTATGGGAACTCTAACTATCCTTCTTGCCTTTTAACTAGGCCCATTTTTTTTCTTCATGAAAGATTTGGACTGAGCTTGAATAAATCATGATCACTGTGGTTCCACCAGCATGTTAATGAGCAAAATGAGGGTACATGCTGGCTTCAGTTTCAGTGGCAAGTTGCATATGGGCAGCCATGCTGCTGAGGATGGCTGTAGGGGTAGGTGTCTGAAAACTGAGGAGAATGGTGCGGAGGATGATTGGCACAGCAATTAAAAAGGGGACAATGTCCCCTGCTGATGTCAATGCCAACATGGCCTTGGAGGGCCGGTGGATGTGCTCAGAGTACTCTTTCCAGAGGGCACACAGAGATATGAAAGCCTGAGGCGTTACTCACCGCTTTTCCCAAAAGGCTTTGTCTATCTCTCAAATGCACAATCTATATATATAAAACCCTAACTGGTCGCTATGACGTGCACTGACCACTAGGGAGCAGACGCTCAATGCAGGAGCTGCCCCTTGGTGGTCAGTGCACTCCCACAGTGGGAGTGCCACAGGTGCCAGATGCTGGGGAAGGCTGGGCGCAAGCCTCTCCTGCCTCCATGGCAGCGCTACTGAACGGCATCTGTGGCAGGGGCAGGGGGGGCAGGATGAGTGGGAGCAGTGCGGTGCCCAGGCTCCAGCTCCTCCCTGGCTGCCTGCCGCTTTGCACAGTCCGACATCCCCCAAGGGGTCCCAGATGGGGAGAGGGCGCAGGCCAGGCTGAGGGACCCCACCGGGGCCTCTAGTCTAGAATAATTTTCATGAGACATGTAGCAAAAACGTTGCAATCATAGTGAAAGGAAATACTACTCATGGTTCTACTCTTTCTTTCATACTTTCTCCTTTCAGCTCTCTGTGCCTGCAGAAGCAAAGTGGGGAAATCTCTGGGATTGGATAAAAAGTAAATATTAATCAACAAATATTAAGTGAATATGGAGGATTCTCACAGGAAAATGATTAAGTTAAGAAATTCCCTACCTTCTACTCATTTATAACCAAATTGAAGGAGGAAGGATGAGAGAATCATGTACAAAAGTTATTCAGGCTCAGTATGATTTTTTGAAAAAGAAAAAAATAATAAAAATGGGGAGGGGTGGTTTATATCAAAGAAAGTTTTATATGCTTTACATCAATATATTTCACATGTTCCAGTTTTAAATATTATGTTCCATTTATTCTATAAACTACCTAAATGTTCTGATGATGCCAATTCTTTTTAATCTTCAAACTCTATTTTTTGGTGATCTCTTTCTCCTGGAAGTGATGCCAAAACCTACTCAGATAATATGTACTGATTTACAGTTAGGAAATTTTGGTCACTATTAGTTTTAGCTTTAGCTTTTCTACTAAATTGAGTGTGACCCTGGAAAATCCTTTTATGTTGTACTAGAGGCCCGGTGCATGAAATTCGTGCACGGAGGGGGATTCCCTCAACTCAGCCTGCACCCTCTCCAATTGGGGACCCCTTGCGGGATGTCCGGCTGCCGTTTTAGGCCTGATCCCAGGGATAGGGCCTAAACTGGCAGTCAGACATCCCTCTCACAATCTGGGACCACTGGCTCCTAACTGTTCACCTGCCTGCTTGCCTGATTGCCCCTATCTGCCTCTGCCTGCCAGCCTGATCACCCCTAACTGCCCTCTCCTGCAGGCCTGATGTCGCCCCCAACTGCCCTCCTCTGCTGGCCAATATGGTTCTGATTGGTCGGTTCCTATGCCAATGTCAAAAGCTTCACCTCCTAGGTAGCCATTGACTCCCCACAGCACCCAGATTTGGTTCTCATTGGTCAGTTTCAATGCCAGTCAGTGTCAAAAGCTCAGCCTCCTAGACAGCCATTGGCTCCCCACAGCACCCACCTTTGGTTCTCATTGGTCAGTTCCTATGCCAGTCTGCATCTCCAGGCCTATCTCTGGGCCTGATCAAAGAGGCGGGGCTTAACAGCAGCCCCCTCGAGGCCGGGAGAGAAAGAAAAGCCTGGCTGCTGGCAAAGATCAGAAAGAAAAAGGGAGAGAGAGAGGTAAGTACACTGATCAACAGCTTCCACTGAGGCTGCAGATCAGACCCTGACTCACTTCCTGGGTCTCAGCTATCTGAGCAGTCAGTGTTGGGTCACCAGGCTGCAGCTGGGCAACCCAGCGCTGACTTCTGGATGGTCTGCTTTGGTCGCAGGCTCGGCCCCTTCCCAAGCCCCAGGCTTTAGGCTTGGGAAGCGCCCCCGCTTCTGCCCCAACCCTCCAATCGCAGGCTCTGCCCCTCCGATGGCCAGCTGGGAGTGACCTGGGTGCCGAGGAGGTTCCCGGGACCCAGGTATGTATGCAAATTAACCGCCATCTTTGTTAGGTTAATTTGCATACTCACTCTGATTGGCTGTGGGTGTAGGAGGTACGGTCAATTTTCATGTTTCTCTACTATTAGGTAAGATTTTTCTTGGCTCCCTAATCTGTAAAATAAACTGATCTGAAATACTTTGAGGGCCTAAAAATGCAATGATTCTGTATTTCAGTGTAGGTTAAACCCTTTTGACCTTAGAATTTTTTCATGGTGTTGATCCCTGATCTTTACAAATCTTGGACCTCAATTTGTTTTCTTTAAAATGTGTTTTTTAATTAGAAAATTAATGTTAGTCATAGAAAAATAAGCCAATACAATGAATGAAAAAAGCACAACTGCCATATTAACTACTCAGTAATCTATGTACAGGTACTTCCCTTTCCACTTGGTCCCCATCTCAATTCAGCCCAGGTCATAGTCCTGGTAATTGTAGTGTGAGAGCTCTCAGGGGGTATCGCCACACACTTGCCACCCTGGGCCTGAACAGTGAGGGATCCTATTCTAAAATCATATCCTGAAGGGCCTACTTTGAGGACCATTTCCTCTGATTTCGTTAATTTTCTCCAGTGTTTGTTTTCTAATTCATTGATTTCTGCCTTTTTCTTTCTTAGGTCCTTCCTTCTACTTACTTTGTGTTTTATCTGCTCTTCTTTTTTTAGTTTATTAATGTGAAAGCTTATACCATGGATTTTAGACTTTCTTCTTTTCTAATTAAGCGCTTACTTTTTCCTCTAAGGAATTTGTTACATGCATCCACAGATTTTGATATGTTGTATTTTAAAAGTTTTTACAGTTCAAAATATATTCTAGTTTTTCTTCTGGTCTTCTTTGATCCATGACTTATTTATAAATATGTTGTCTAATATCCAAATACTTGAATATTTCCAGAAATTTTTGTTATTAAAATTTCTAGCTTAATTTTGTTGTGGTCAAGAAAATACTTCATATGCTTCAATGGAAAAGGCTGTGAGGAGGTGACATTTAAGCAGAAGTCTGAATGATGAGAAGAAGGTGGCCACCTGAAGATCTGAGAGAAAAGTGTTTCATAAATAAGGCTCTTAGTTGAGAATGAGCAGGGCATGTTCAGGGATTAAAAAGAAGGCTAGTGTAGCTGTGTGTGTGGTAAATGAAGAAGAAAGTAGTAGGAAATGAAACTGGAGAGATGCAATGGCTAAATCATGTAGACCCTATGTAGGTCATTGCAGAAAGCTTGCAATTAGAATGAATTCCATTGGAATTCATTTGAGAGCTGTAAGCAAGAAAGTGACACTTTTTTACTTAAAATTTTAAAAGATTGTTTTGGCTTCCAGATGGAGGTTGTAGACCAGTTAGGAGGCTTATTGTGGTAGTCTAGGTGAGAGGTGAGAGGGTTGGATTATATTTCTAAGGTCCCTTGTAATTTTAGCAATCTATGATCTAGGTTATCTGCATCTGGGCTTTATTTTTGCTGATTTTCACAAACTTTCAACATCAGTTTTGTTCTGAGACCTTTAGCATTTGCCAATGATCCGTTAGGGAAGCATAGCACCACTATGTTTTCATAAATAATGCCCTAGTTATGTTGCTATTTGCTCCAAAAAATCATTAGTAAAGATAATTATCTTGAGTGTTCATTTTTTAAATTTAAGTATAGTTGGTATATAATATTATATTACTTTCAGGTGTACAATACAGTGATTTGACATTTATATACCTTATAGTATGATCACCACCATATAATGCAGCAATTCCACTTTTGGGTATTTATACAAGGAAATTAAGCAAAGGATAAGGAGTATTTATAAGTCTGGATTCTCATATTATTGTCTAATCCATGTATATTTATTTTTAATATGTGGTGGAAAGGCAAAATAATATTTTTTCAATGTCTAACACAATGCCTAAATCACAGGAGTCTCTTAATAGATATTTGTCCATTAACTAGAAACTATTTCTGTAGGTTGGATTCAACATGCACCACCAGTTTATGACCTCTGATACACATAATTTGTCATTAATTCATAATAACCATTCAGCTGGTGGGTGTAGACCTCCTTTGTATAAAACAAGATACCCAAATTCAAAGGAATTCACAGTGTTCCTCATGTGATCCTCAGAGCATTGACATGAGGTAGACCATGGCATTCATTACACAGAACTTACAGTGATGAACCAGATGCAGAGCATAGTGACTTGCCCAACTCCCTATTCCCCTACCTTGCTTTAGTTTTATTAGTAGTACTTATTTCTGAATATCTATATATATAAAAAGCCAGTGTCTGTGATGACCAGGACGACCAAATGACCAGTCACCATGAGGAGCATTGAGCACCTCTCGGTCCCCTCCCCGCCGCCCTGCAGCCCACAGGCTTCTATTGCAGCAAGGTGGGTGGCAGGTGGGCGGGGCAGTGAGTGCACGAGCAGCAACGGGCGGGTGGGCTGGGTGGCAAGCGCGGCAAGCAGCGGTGGGGGGGGGGGGGGGAGGCTGCAAGCAGCGATGGGCTACCACATGCGATTTTGCTGGGCCTCTAGTCTATAATAATAAAAGCATAATATGCTAATTAGACTGGACGTCCTTCTGGACGTCCTTCCAAACGAAGCTAGCGCCACAAGGGAAGCCAGGGTCCCGGGTGCCTGCTGATGGCCGGAAGGGAGCCCTGGTCCCAGGGGGCCAGAGGGAAGCCAATGCTGGCAGCCAGGGGAAGGAAGGCCTACTCTTGTACAAATTTTGTGCATCGGGCCTCTAGTCTATACTAATAAAAGGGTAATATGCTAATTAGATGGACGTCTTCTGGACATCCATCTGGATGTCCTTCCGGACAAAGCCATGGTGGTGGGGGCCGAGGCAGAGGCAGTTTGGGGCAATCAGGCCAGCAGGGGAGAGCAGTTAGGTGTGACCAGGCCAGCAGGGGAGGGCAGTTAGGGGCAACCAGGCCAGCAGGCGGTGAACAGTTAAGAGCCAGTGGTCTCAGATTATGATAGGGATGTCCAACTGCCAGTTTAGGCCCGATCCCGCAGGCATATCTATACTAATAAAAGGGCTATGTGCTAATTAGACTGGACATCTTCCGGACATCCATCCAGACATCCTTCCAGACAAAGCCACGGTGGTGGGGGCTGAGGCAGAGGCGGTTAGGGGCGATCAGGCCAGCAGGGGAGAGCAGTTTGGGGTGACTAGGCCGGCAGGGAGAGTGGTTAGGGGGATCAGGCTGGCAGGGGGGTTAGTGAGAGCCGACCAAATGACTGAGCAGCAGGCTGTGTTTGGCGACCAGGTCAGCAGGGGGGGCAGTGAGGGGTGACCAAACAACTGAACAGTAGGCTGCGTGGGACAACCAGGCCGGCAGGGGGGGCAGTTGGGGCAACCAGGCTGGCAGGGGGGGCAGTTAGGGGTGATCAGGCCAGCAGGGGGGGGGGGGCAGTTAGGGGTGATCAGACAGGCAGGTGAGCAGATAGGAGCCAGTGGTCCCGGATTGTGAGAGGGGTGTCCAACTTCTGGTTTAGGCCCAATCTTAAACCAGCAGTCGGACATCCCCCAAGGGGTCCCAGATTGGAGAGGGTGCAGGCTGGGCTGAGGGGACCCCCCACCCCGTGCACGAATTTCATGCACCAGGCCTCTAGTATATATATAATATTCAGATAGACATCTGGCCTAATTAGCATATTATACTTCTATTATTTAGATATATTTGTGTATTTGTTTGTTAGTTCCACTAGAGTATGCACTTCATGAGGGCAAGAACTCTATAATTATCTTTTGCTGTATAACAAATTACTCCAAAACTCAGTCTTTAAACAACAGACATTTATTATCTCCCATTTTCTGTGGGTCAGGGATTCAGAAGCAGTTCATCTGAGGGTTTTAGCTTAGGCAACAGAAACCAATCATTGTCCCACTAATAGAGAGAGGTGGAAAGGGAATTGGGAAGGCTGGTCAACCTTAATTGCTCTGAAAGGTCCGAGCTAATCACTCACTATTTAGTTGAAACATTGTTAGCTGAAGCAGCCTCCACCCCTGTTTGTCTTATGTAAATTTCTGTTGTTGGAATTTCCTGCCTAAAGGTTATGGGCTATCCCATAGTCTCAATAAAAGGGATAGCAAGGCCAGAGCAGTGTGTAGTCCTCCCACTAGAGGTGGGCTCCCGCCTGGACCCCAATATTCCCAAATTAATACTTTTCCAAGTCTCTTTTCATTTGTGTGCGGCCTTCTCCAGAACCTGAACCCTGAACCGGAACCCTGAACCACGCGGGACGTGAAAGGGGTTCCCACAGGCTGTCTCTCATGAGGTTGTAGTCCAGATGTGTGATGGCTTGACTGGGCCTGAGATATCTGCTTCAAAGACCATTCACATGCCTGTTAGCAGGAGGCCTCTCTTCTCTGGCTGTTGGCGAGAGGCCATGGTTTCTCACCATGTGGGCCTATCTTCACGACATGGAAGCTGGCTTCCTCCAGAGGGCATGATCCAAGAGAGAACAGGGCAGAAGCCTTATACATAAAATGTCTTTTATAACAAAGCATTGGAGGTGACATGCGTTCACACTGCTTTATTCTATTGGAGAAAGAGGCCAATCCTGATATGTGTGGAAGGGCCTACACAGGGTGTGAATAACTGGAGGCGACTCTCTTTGGGGACCATCTTGGAAGCTGTCTACTACAGAGACTTTGTTTCTCTTTTTACTAGTGTTACTGTTATCTCAGCATCAAGAATACCTTATATATGGTAGGTGCTTGACAAATATTTGTTGAATGAATGGATGGATTTACTTAGACTACATGTGAATTCAAATGTGTGTCTTTAGGAGAAAAAGACTATTCATGGAGTCATGAGTTATTGGGGAGGGGCTTGGAAGATGAATAGTAAAATACGAGTGTCAGATGTAAAGAGTAAGGGAACTTATTCTATTTTTTATTATATCTTTCTCTCAGATGTGGAAATGCGAGGGCTTTTTGGCACTCTATAAAGGATTTTGGGTAAACTGGCTTCAACTTCGACCCTGGAACATCATTGTATCCTTTTAGAACATGAGAATGAAAGCAAATCTTCAAGACCCCATGAAATTCTAGACTATGGGAAGGAAAATTTGGTTCTTGAAGCCTTTAGGCAAGTGAGAAACTCAAGCATTCTAATGGTGACCATTGAGGATGGAATTAAGAAATGACTTTCACTTGGAGTCTAATACAAACTGAAAAGATGAGAAAAGACATGGCAAATGTTTCTTCTTTGTTTATTTTTATTGATTGATTTCAGAGAGAGAGAGGAAGGAAGTGGGAAAGAGAGAAGGGGAGAGAGAGAGAGAGAGAGAGATTTGTTGTTTCACTTAGTTATGCATTATTGGTTGATTCTTGTATGTGTCCTGACCAGGAATCAAACCTGAAACCTTGGCACATCAGGACAATGCTCTAACCAACTGAGCTACCCTGCTAGGGCCAAAGTTTCCTCTTAAAACACACACACACACACCACTAACAATAACAGCCAAATCTGGAAGGGGCTATGAAGTTTTTGGAAACCCTACTGGGAGGTGCCCACAGAAAGTCCCTCTGAGGAGGTCCATATTTTCTATCCCCTAACTATAGACCAAGACAGCTGGGGAAATAAGACAGAAAACACTGATCTGGTGAAGGAATCCAGGACCAAGTGGGGCTATTTTCTCTGGGGTGAATCTCCTTTCTTTAGCTGTGTTTACATGCTTTCTACATGCAGAGCCATGAATTGGATTCTGTGTGTGGTGTTGTATGTTTGATAAAATGCTAAAAGGGGCTTAAAATAGAACCCTGTGTCTAGACTCCTTGTTGTCTTACAAACAAAATGATCTGCCTACTTTCTTGTACTAGAATAGTGCCTAAATGTGTCTCATGTCCTAGATGCTGGGGTATAACAATAAGTTAAGCCGAAACCGGTTTGGCTCAGTGGATAGAGCGTCGGCCTGTGGACTGAAGGGTCCCAGGTTCGATTCCGGTCAAGGGCATGTACCATGGTTGTGGGCACATCCCCAGTAAGGGGTGTGCATGAGGCAGCTGATCGATGTTTCTCTCTCATCGATGTTTCTAACTCTCTATCCCTCTCCCTTCCTCTCTGTAAAAAATCAATAAAATATATTTAAAAAAAAAAAACAATAAGTTAAGACAATCTCTGTTTCCAAGCTCACATTATAGTAGGAGGAACAATGTACATAGCTCATTATAATAGGTGCTAAGCACTGTGTGAAAGAGGAACAAAGTGTTGCAGAAGCAGAGAGGAGTGGAGGTGACATTTGTGCTAAAAAGCAGATGTTGCCATGTGGATGAGACAGGAAAGGACATTCCAGACAGGGGAGTGGGGAAAAGTTCAGTGTGGCTAAGATGTAGGGCAGTGGTTTTCAAATACCACATATGGCAGAATCACCTGGCAATCTTGTGAAAATGTAGGCGCTTGCATCCCATCATCTGAGAACCTAACCTTACTTGGGACCAAGGCATTTTGCATTTGTCATAGGCACTCTACCTGGTCCTTAGATTTTATGTTTAGAAACACTGGTACAGAAATGTGAGCTAGAATGAGAGGAAATAAGAATAGTGCAGCCACAGGGTCAAATTGTGAAGTGTCTCTATACACCCAAAGAAAGAGTTTGACTTTTATCCTGGAGGGATAGGACAGACAATGGAAGTTTAAAATAGGGAAATAATATACCCAGATTTTCTTTGTTAGGAAGATAACCCTAGTATGGAGGTAGTATGGAGGGTAGCCTGAAGGAGAACAACCCTAAAAAGGTTAAGACACACTGAAATCTACTTCCCTTTATGTACACAGGGTCCAGATAAACGAAGAAAATTTGTCCTAAGTCACATACCCAGATTGTGGCAGGTCTGAGACTAGCACATAGGTATTGGATTTCTTTGCTCATTCTACCACCCCACAGTGCCTTCGTAACTGTCAGTCTAAAGTCCTACCTTTTGAAATTCAAATTTAATAGACTTTTTTTTTTTTAGAGAGATATTTTGTGGAAGGTACAGAGATTTACCATATACGCCCTATCCCCACATGTGCACAGCTCTCTCCCCTCCCCGCATCAAAATTCTTCACCAAAGCGATTCATTTGTTACAATCAATGAATCTACATTGGCATATCATTTTCACCCCAAATCCATCATTTACATTAGGGTTCCCTCTTGGTGCTATGCATTCTATGGATCTTGGCAAATGTATAATGACATGTATGTACCATTATAGTATCATACAGAATAGCTGCACTGTTCTGAAAACCCTCCGTGTCCCACCTATTCATTCTTCCCTCTCCCCTAATGGCTGGAATCCATTGATCCATTTATTATCTCTAAGGTTTTGCCTTTTCCAGAGTGTCTTATAGTTGGAGTCACACATTATGAAGTCTTTTCAGATTGGCTTCTTTCCCTTAGTATATGCAGTTAAGGTTTCTCCATGGGTTTTCATGACTATAGCTCATTTTCATTTTTCTTTTCTTTTGGATGTATCCCAGTATACTCATTCACATACTGAAGGATGTCTTGGTTGCTTCCAAGTTTTGGCAATTATGAATAAAGCTGCTGTAAACACTCATGTGCAGGGTTTTGTTGTGAACACAAACTCTCAGCTCATTGGGGTAAATACCAAGGAGTGCAATTGCTGGGTTGGTATGGTGAGAGTACGTTTAGGGCCCGGTCGGTGTTTCTCAGTGGTTAGAGCATCAGCCCATGCACCAAAGAGCGGAGGGGTCTTTCTAGTCCAGGTCCAGGGCACATACCTGGGTTGCAGCTTCCACCCCGGGCCCAGTTTTGGCATGTGGGGGAGGTAACCAATCGATGTGTCTCTCACATCAGTGTTTCTCTCTCCCCCCCTCCCTCCTTTCCACTCTCTCTAAACATCAATGGAAAAAAATATCCTTAGGTGAGGATTAACAAAACAGAGTATGTTTAATTTTATAAGAAACTTCCAAAATGTCTTCCAACGTGGCTGTACCATTTGGCACTCGCACCAACAATGAATGAAGGTTCTGTGTCTCCACATCCTGGCTAGTTTCGGGTATTGTAGCATTTTGGATTTTGGCCATTCTTATAGGTGTGCAGTGGTATCTCACTGTTTATATTTATTTGAAGACTACTACACCAGTCAAATAATATTGACTGTAATTTTAAAATAAAGTAAAATAAAATAAAATAAACACTAATGTACCAGTTAGATACTAGACTCATTCCCAAATAGATGAGCAAAGGGGAAACCATGTTCTTGCAATGGTATAGGCTGAAGGATAGTTTCTTAAAGGGTTTATGTATACTGGAAAATGGCTTTCATTCACCAGGTTAAATGCTATTTCTTCAAAGAAATTTTCCATTGATTTCCTCTTCACCAGTGTAAATAACTTTTCTCATTATAATTTCTTGTAATACGTATGCATAATTATATATTTGTGTGATTATTTTATTAATATCTATATTTCTCCTCAACCTGTAAGCTCCATAAAAATAGCAATTCTGTTGATGTTGTTTACTGCTGTGTTCTCAGAGCCTAGCACATATATTACCCTGAAAATATTTGTTAAATGAATAAATTAATTGATCTGCATCCAAAGATCTGATAAAATGCCTAAAATATAGCAAAGTCCAGCAAATACTGTAAGATTTAAATGGAATAAAATTAAATTTTGAATTACTGATAATGATGGGATAGTAGGTAAAGGTAAGTTATTAAGGGGGAAAGGAGGGGCCCGGGGAGATGCACCTAATCTTTTTAACTATTTATCTATTTATTCAATAACTATCTCTGCCTCATGGAGCTTACTGTCTATAGAAGGGAGACATAATGAAAGATTAATGAGTAAATATGTAATATATTAGAAGGTGGTAGATGCTTTGTAGGAAAATAAAGCAGGGTAGGGACATGGGGAATATTGGGGTAAGTTCATACACTGAGCAAGTCAGATTTGACTGAAGTCTCTAAGAGGTAAGATAAAAAGCCAATATAGGTTTAAAGCAAATGCGAAGGCCCTAGGTGACCATGTACCTGGAGTCTAATGTGATGGTACAAGCAAGAAGTGATGGTGGCTTGGATGAGAGTAGTAGCAGCAGAGGCTGTGAGAAGTGGTTGAAATATCTATATTTTGGAGAAGAGAAAATAATGCCTTGCTAAGGAATCAGGTGTGGAAGAGAAAAAGAGCCACGGTCCTCAAAGACTTGAGCCACTAGAAGGGCAGTATTGCCATAGAGATGGAGAGGACTCTGGAGCAATAGGGCTTTTTTTTTGGGGGGGGGGAGATAACTTTTTTGTACATGTTAACTTTGAAATGACTCTTAGACTTTAATAGAGATGTGTAGTAGGCAGTGAGACATAAAAGTATGGAGTTCAGGGGAGAGGGCTGGGGATGTACATTTGGAAATCATCAGCATGTAGATGATGTTCAAAGCCAGAATACTGAAGGAGATCACCAAGGGATTGAGTGTCAGACAAGAGAAGAAGTCCAAGCACTGAGCCTGGGGCAGTTTAACATAAAACAATTGGGGGAGAAAAAAACAGAGGTGAATGGCGATGACTAAATATACAGCCTGAAGTTGTCTTAATAAGACATATTCTGGTGAATGAAAAAGATTAAAGGGGACAAATTTTCAATATAAAATTTGGAGAAAAACAGTTTGAAACTAATGAGATCGTTAGCCAAATTAGTAAATATTTAAAGACTGCTGTCTTTATAGTAGCCAAAATCGGGCAGATAGTTCAAATTAAAGAATTTGACTTGCTATTTTGGTGTCATATTGATCCTATTCTTAGTCATCCTATATAATCTACACTAATAAAAGAGAAATATGCAAATTGACCATACCTCCATGACAGCTACCAGCCAATCAGGAGTAAGTATGCAAATTAACCCAACAAAGATGGTGGGTTAATTTGCATACACAGGTGCAGAGCGGCCGGGCGGGGTGGGACGCCTGCTATGAGGGGGAGGGTGGGGGGCGGAGGGAGCTACAGGAGCAGTGCTCCAGCTGGAGCGGAGAAGACTGAAGGCTCTGGCCAGAGCGAAGACAGAAGGCGGCGACCAGAGCGAAGGCCTGGGTCCCGGGTGCCGGAGGAAAACCAGTGCCGGCAGCCAGGGAAAGGAAGGCCTATTACACGAATCTTTGTGCAACAGGCCTCTAGTAATCCTATATAATAAAAGGTATAATAAAAGGCTAATATGCAAATAGACTGAACGGCGGAACAACTGGTTGCTATGATGTGTGCTGACCACCAGGGGGTGTGTGCAGAACATGGTGGGTGTCGGCCCTGGCGGGATGATGGAGCAGGTGAGCGGGGGTGCCAGACCAAAGCGGGGCACCAGTCGCTGTCATCAGGGTGAGCCTCTGGTGGCCATTGAAAATTCTTTGCTCCCACATGCCATGGTCCTGCCCAGCACTTGCACCTGCTGCTGGCGCTGGCCCCACTCCCACCCACTGCTGGCACCAGAGCCACCGCTTGCACCCACTGCCGGTGCCCAGCACCAGCCCTGATCACTCGGCGCCATCAGCGGGTGCGAGTGGCGGCTGCCAGCCCCTATCACCCTTCAGGGCTTCCCCACCTCCTCCTGTTCCTGAGGAGAGATGGGGGCTGGCAGCCACCTCTCACACCCACTGCTGGCGATGGCGCGCTCGCACCCACAACCAGTACCGGAGCCACTGCTCCCACCCACAACCAGTGCCCGGCGCTGGTCCCGATTGCTTGGCACCATCAGCGGGTGCCAGTGGCGGCTGCTGGCCCTGATCACCCGTGAGGGCTTCTCTACCTCCCCCTGCTCCTGAGGGGCGATCAGGGCAGCAGCTGCCGCTCACACCTGCTGCTGGTGCCAGCCCCAATCACTCCGCACCTTCAGCAGGTGCGAGCGGGCCAGCACCCACAGCACGTGGGAGCGGCAGGAGCGGGGCTGCCGGCAGACCAGGGGTGGTGGCGGCAGGAGGGGCCGGGCGGGGGTGTGAAGGATGGGCCAAGACCCACCCCTGTGCCTTCCGCAGCCTTGTGGCCACAGTTCCTTTCAAGGTGCACGAATTCCTGCACTGGGCCTCTAGTGGATTAATAAAGTATCCTCCTCACCTGTCCCGCCCATAACTGATTGATGGATAGACTGTGTTGATTGAACACTAAGGGCTAACCCATTTCTTTCTTTTTTTTTTTTTTTTAAATATATTTTATTGATTTTTTTACAGAGAGGAAGGGAGAGGGATAGAGAGTTAGAAACATTGATGAGAGAGAAACATCGATCAGCTGCCTCCTGCACACCCCCTACTGGGGATGTGCCCGCAACCAAGGTACATGCCCTTGACCGGAATCGAACCTGGGACCCTTCAGTCCGCAGGCCGACGCTCTATCCACTGAGCCAAACCGGTTTCGGCTGGGCTAACCCATTTCTATAGTGAAATAGGTAACAGTAAGGGCGCCTCAGGGAGTAAATAAAGATCTGCTTCTTGCCACATAACATTTGCCACAGCCAGTGAGTTGAGACACCAACCACAGCCCAGCAATGCAGGCTCCAGCCATGAGCCCGTTCATGCTCTGGAAATAGCAGAAGGGCTGCTTGATGGCAAGGTGCCTGTCAAAGGCATCAGCATAACTGTGAGGACAAAGGCGGCTGCAGAGGAAGTGACAAATGCCACCTGAAAACTGCACAGTCTTCTGTGTGGGCCGAGCTGGGCTGGAGAGCTGGTCTGTAACTGAAAAGGCCACGCCAAGCCAAGTGTGAGCCATAGCCAGATTCAAGGTGAAGCGGAGACTGACACCATCATTCTTGTGGTTCAACAACAGCTCAGCCACAGCCACTAGTGCTTTAGTAGCAATGACGAGGGAGGCCAGGACAGCAAGGACCACTCCAAATGGGAGAGATGACTCCATGTCTGGAAGTGGCAGGATTTCCACTTACTAGGGCATGCTGGCTCTCCAGCTCAAATTCTCATGGGCTGGGAAGGAGCCATAGATTCGGAACTGCAGCAGTCTGGCCATCACTGGCAGTCCAGGCTGGCAGCTTGCCATCTTTGGGATCCTGCTGGTTATTAAGAATCACTCACTCTCCTCTTTTCAGTCCTCAGCCTCTTGCCTCTCCAGCTCTCTGAAGGCAGCAACCCCTGTGCAGACCTCCCCTGGGCCCTAAGCTAGTCCTTCCCCCTCCAACAACCAAGTTAGTAGACATTTACAAGTACCTGCTGCACACCGTCCCGCCGGGCTCCCTCCCCTTGTCACTGATGCTTCAGACGATGGAGGGACTGGAGCATTCAGCAGGGCTCCTGTCTGGCAGAAGATACAATGGACTCTAACCACACTTTTTCTTCCTCCGTAGCTTGTTGTTAAATTTCCACTTCTTTTCTTCCTCACACTCAAGCTTAACAACTAATCTCAGCTTAATTAAGCATTTGCTTAATAACTAATTCTCAGTTGCTTTTATGACTGCTTTTAATGAAGCAAGATGATCATAATCAGTTGAAGTGGGAAGTGAGGGCAGGCAAGCTGTTTCAGGGCCCAGCATACTTCCAGGGATTTGTCACACATTTAAGCTGTTTCTTATCTTTTGCTTCCTAACACCTCAGATTCTAATTTCCTCAGATAGGGTGTGCTGTTCCCCTCTTTCTCACCTCTCGGATCTCAGTTCATTTCGGATTTAGAAGGGAGGGGAAAACCAAGCTGAGAATTGTTAGCAGCCTTCATTCGTTTAGAATAGGGCCCACCCCGTCTGAGGCTGTCTGTTGGGTGTACTCACTGAGAATTTTTCTGCACCATCAGGCCGTTTTTCTGGTCATGCGTCATGGCTCCCAGCCTTACCTTCCTTTATCCTATAACCTTGCCTTTCTTGATCTTTGTCCTTCTTGATACTATAGACCTGAGGTATCTCGGGACAGGAGAAGAGGAGGTGGACTGCATGCTAGAAAGTGTCTGCCCTAATGTTCGGTTGTGGAAGTTTCCATTCCCCAGGGGTAACGTTAGGCCAAAGGGTGGCATGTTGTTGAGGCAGGTCAGATGGGCCCTGGAAGGGCAGCTGCGTAGGTCACTCCTCTTTGAGGTTGTATATCCATTTGCTCAGGTACGTTAGAACTGACCTTTTGCCTGCTACTCTCTTGGACAGCAAGAAGAGGGGTGGGGAGAAGAATGGTTAGAAGCTTATTTACACAGTTCAGGTGAGAGCATAGATGGGAAAGATTATTTTAGGTGAGGGAGTGAGCAAAGTGCAGAGTTGGAGGCAAATATATTCGTAGGTCTTGACTGACAGAGCGGGCCTTTGTCAGATGTCTCTCCTACACAGGATGGGAAAGGCTGTGGCATGGGCCTTGTGTTCCATTTGCCAGCCTGAGAACTGTCCATTCGTTGTTCATCCTCACCCGAGGATTTGTTGTTGTTAGTCATTTTTCCATTGATTTTTAGAGAGAGTGGAAGGAGGGGGAGAGAGCCAGAGAGAAACATCAATGTGAGAGATACACGGATTGGTTGCCTCCTGCACCCGCCCTGACGGGGGCTGGGGATGGAACCTGCAACCCAGGTGCGTGCCCTTGACCAGGAACCAATCCTGCCACTGTTCTAGTGAAATGATTCTTAACCTTCGCTGTGTGGTGGAATCACTCGGTGATTCCAAAACTACTGCCATTTGGGTCATACACCAAGAGACTCTACTGTCATTACTCTGGGATGTGACCTATGCATCCGGAGTTTTAAAGGTTTCTCAGGTGATTAAAATATTCGTGCAGAGCTTAGAACCACTGTCCAATGGCAAACACACAGGCTCTGGAGTCAGGAGTATCACCTGGCCTGATACTACCTCTGTGATTTTGCTTGGACAAATGGCTTCACCTCTCTGCCTTAGCTTTGGCTTCCTCATATGTATCATGGGGACAATAATAGCTACATCACAGGGTTGTGGGATGATAAAATGAGGCGTGGTAGATGTGAAAGGGCTTAATAAACTGTAAAATGTTATACAGGTAATTCTATAGTATGTCTTTTAGTCTCTTGTTAATCAACGTGTTTATCAGATCAGTTATTGGCATGACATGATAGCTTGGTAGAAATATAGAATTTCAGGCCCTGCCCAAGACCTACTGAAGCAGAGTTTCCATTTAAACAAGATATACAGGTGATGTATATGCACATTAGAGTTGTCCTTTCCTCTTTCTCACTCTCTGGTGCCTGCTTGTATTTGTTTCTTTCCTGTTATAACAAACTACCACAATCTTAGTAGCTTAAACAGCACACATCTATTCAAGTTCTCAAGGTCAAAAGTCCAAAACGGGTCCTAAGGGGCTCAAATCAAGGTGTAGGCAGGGCTGCATTCCTTCGAGAGTCTCTAGGGGAGGGTAACTTTCTTGCCTTCTTCAGCTTTTAGATACCGTCTCCATTTCTTGGCTCATGAAATATCACTTTGACCTCTGCTTCTTTAGTCACATTTTCTCTGACTCTGACCCTCCTGCCTCCCTCTTTAAGGGCCCTTTTGATTACATTGAATCTTCCTGGATAATCCATAGCTTCCCCATCTGAAGACTCTTAACTTAATCACATCTGCAGAGTACCTTTTGCCATGTAAAGTAAAATATTCACGGGTTCTGGGTATTAGGACTTGCACATCTTGGGGGCGGGAGGAGGTGCATTATTCTGCCTAACATCCCGGTATTCTCTGCTGGTCTGCTCTTCCTTTGCTCATGCCCTAGACATTTATTTCTTTGCTTTTAGTCATAAACACTTTCCTGTATCTGTCTTGTCCTCTCAGTACCCCCTAAGCTGATTCAAACTAATATATGCAGGCTTGGAAAATAGTGAGCTCCCTGTCATTGGCAGTATGCAAGCAGGGGCTGAATGCTCACCTGTCTGCAGGGCCTTAAATGGAATTCCTACAGTGGTGCAAAGCATCATTATTCCCATGGGGTTGTCTTCCAGTCCCTACACAATCTGTTTTTGTTTTCTTTCGAATTGTTTTTCTTTTTTTAAATTATACTTCCTTTTTTTGTTCTTTTTTTTTTTTTTCCAAACCCTTATGTCGAGGGTCGACTTACAAACTATTTTTTATTATCCCCTGGAGTCTTTTTCTTCCCACAGCCCCCTCCACCTCCACTTCTATATCCACCTTGGTCTTTTAAACCCCCTTTCTGACTCCACCAAATGATCTCAGCTGTGCATCCTAGGTGTGTGCCCATGCGATGAGGTCAAGGCTAGAGAATGTGATTCCTCCCTGGGAGATTGAAAGCTGGTCCTCCCAGTCCTGCCCCACTGGAGTGGGCTGAGGGCTCTCAACGTCTCTGGAATGGAGTGTCAACAAGGCAAACAAACTGAGTTTGAGAAAAGGATGGAAGGAAAGGAACGAGTAGGTTTAGTTTCTGGTCAAAAGATCCCATAATGCAAAAGGGTGTTTCATCCACCCTGTGGCTTGGTCTGAGAACCAGAGGTTTCGGCTGGAATGGGAATGGAGGAGACACAAGGTTTCAACACAGCCCACCTTCAGACCAGGCCCCTGGAAGAGGAGCCCTAGGAAGGGACGCCTGATTTCTCTCGGTGCCTAGACCAGCCACCTGCCTGTGGTGGTTTATTGCATCTTGCCCAAAGACAAAGGCAGGAGTGACATTTAATATCTTTTCCTGAATGACTGGACTGTTACATCCATTACTATGAAATATTATGCAACTGTGTGAAAAAAAATGGGATAAGGTTTATATGTCCTGACACAGAGAGACCTTCAAGCTATATTTTTGACTGATAAATCAAGTCACACATCAATATGTAGAGTCTGGGATCACTTATGAAAATAAAACCCCAGACCCCATCTATATGTGTGTATAAATGCATAGAAAGGAGATGGTTAACAGACAGAGAATAACTTTGAGTAGGGAAGGAGAGGATGAAGATCACGGTCACAATTTACTTTGAATACCTTCTGACTTATTATGTATTTTCACGGTGAGAATGTAGTCAAGTAATTTCAAAAGGAAAAACCTCCTCAAAAGTCCCCCTCCCTATTCCAGCTCAGCCATCAATTTGGAAAGGCCTTTTTCAGACCACACAAAAATGTGGTGTATATTCATATATGTATTTGTATATATACTTATATATCTTTATATACATTGTGTATGTCTAAATGTATATATTTATGTCTGTATATATAGTTATCTCTAATGTGGTATATATATATATACACATACACACTGAGTGGCCAGATTATTATGATCTCTGAATGCATAATAATCTAGCCACTCAGTATATATATGTGTGTGTATATATATATATATATATATATATATATATATATACTTTTTTTTTAGAGGCCCGGTGCATGAATTCGTGCATGGGTGGGGTCCAGCCAGCCTGGCCAGGGGGAGGGGACATGGGCGGTTGGCCAGCCTGCCTGCTGGTTGAACTCCTGGTCGAGGGGACAATTTGCATATTAGCCTTTTATTATATAGGATATACACTGAGTGGTCAGATTATTATGTGTTCAGAGATCATAATAATCTGGCCACTCAGTGTATAATATATATAATATATATAGTTATATATTTGCTTTTACTCATACTAGAGGCCCGGTGCACCAAATTCGTGCATGGGTAGGGTCCCTAAGCCTGGCCACCGATCAGGGCCGATCAGGTTCCCCACCTCCCTGCCTCTGCACTTCCTCCTTCCCTCGCTCCCTCAGCATCCTGCTGCTGCCACTGGTCACCCACTATGTTCCATGCCGCCCCCCCGGTGGTCAGCGCATGTCATAGCGAGCGATAGAACTCCCTGTCTCCCGGTGGAACTCCTGAGGGGACAATTTGCATATTAGCCTTTTATTATATAGAATTGTTTTTACCTGTGTGTGTGGATTGGGAGAAAGGGCAGGGCAAGATAGGGTGGAAGAATCCTATCTCCTTGAAGTGGGAGAAGACAGATCAGCCTTCTCAGGCATCTTGCAGCAGTGATGTTACCAGCCAACATTTATGGGGCCCTTAGGTGCTGAGTTCTGTGCTAAATGTATCACATGGATTCTTGTTTCATCCTCACACATTTCTATAAGAAAGGCACTATTAACACCTCCATTTTACAGTTAAGGAAACCAAGACACACAGAGTGGGTGACTTATTTGCCCAAGGTCACACAACTTATTGGCACACAGGCCAGCAGCTGGTGTGGGACAGCCTGCAGAGTTTGTCCTATTTCATATCAACCATGGAGACCACATGTTGTCCCCTTTTCTTGCCAGTTTTGTGCTTCTGTGCCTTTGTACATTCTATTAGCTGTGGCCTGCAAGTTGATATTTCTATGCTTGGGGTTTTTTTTCAAGGTGCTTGAGCTGAGATTAAATAGAAGCTCTTTTTTGTTATTGTTGTTGCTAAAGCCCAGTGATTGTGGACAATTAAGATCATTTTTACTCTAAGCTCAAGGAAATATATAAATCTGGATTCATATAAACTTTTCCAATTATTTTCCTGCTCCTGCTTTCCATTCCTGCTATTGCCTCCCTTACTTAGCATTTCTTTACCTTCCGTCTGCACTGCTCATGGCCTTCTAACTGCTCATCCTGTCTCTCCCCATGCTGACATCCCTCTTCCAGCATGTTCACTGCGTGCTTACTCCGTGCTAGTTACTATGCTTGGAAAGAGCTTTTCATACATTCAAGTAACACCTTGTGAGTGAGATGTTGTTATCCCCAGTTTACAAATGAAGAATTTTAGGCTTGGAGAGGCAAAGGGACCTGCCTGAGATTACCCAATTGGGAAGGAGTGGCAGAGCTGGTAATGAAATCTGGTTATCCTCACTCCTGGTCCAATGGTCTTTTTGCTACTCACGTGGCAGAAGCCTGGGTGTGGCAGGGTGAATAATGGCCCCCAAAGATGTCCATGTTCTAATCTCTGGAACCTGCGAATATGTTACCTTCCATGGCAAAAAAGGGCCTTTGCAGTTGTAAGGCTCTTGAGATGGGGAGATTATCCTGGATTTTCTGGGTGGGCCCAATGGTACAATCACAAGAGTCCTTATGAGAGGAAGGCGGGAGACTGGAGTGAGCAGTATTAGGGGATATGACACAGAAGCAAGAGTTTGAGTGATCAAGGAAGGATCACAAGCCAAGGACTGCAGGTGGCTCTGGAAGCTGGAAAGCCAAGGAACAGACCCTCCCCAGAGCCTCCCATGGGAGCCAGGCTTGCTGTTAGCCAGTGGACCTGAGAACAGATTCCTGACCTGAGAACTGTAAGCTAACAAATGTGTGTTATATTAAGTGTTAAGTTGGTGGTAATTTGTTACAGCAGTAACCGGAAACTAATAAACTGAACTGAAGGGTTTATATAAGGAGACAGTTCAAAAACGGGGTCCTGTTTATACTGCCGCTTGGCAGTGCCTACTGCCTAAGAGACACTTGGTTGCCATACTAAAAAGATTCCTTCTTAACCAGGAAAGAGCAGCTTGAAGGCCCAAGATGCCAAAATGCCCGTGATCAGGAAACCCAGCAGAGGGCAGGCGCTCTGCAGGGAGAACACAACCCTTGGAAGGGCTTGGCTCCCATCCAGCATGTGAACAGGCCTCCCGGGAAAGCCCCTCCTGGCACTTCTTGGTCGCTGTGATTGTGCTGCCTCTTGGCCAAGCCTTCGTGCAGCCAGAGGAGCGTGGTGAGTACAACACCTTTTCATTTGCCACTCAGGGCTCAGAGCCCTTTTGCTCCTTTTATTTACTTACTAGTGGCCGGTGCACAAAATTCATGCACATTAAAAGGGAATGAATTAGAGGAAATATTTTAATATTGCTATTTGCCCTTTCTCTACAATAGAAGTGTCAGAGATTAAAGAAAATTAGTAAAATGTATATGAAAATCTCTCTCCTGTCAGAGTCTGGGGTGCCCCGAAGGACCCAGAGTTAAGTCCCCACCCACCCACATGCACCTCGAAATCACACGAGACCCAGACCCGGCCAGCCCCACCCGCATTGGGTGAGATCCAGACCCAACCGGCCCCACCCCCGTCAAGCCCCGCCAGGTGGGGGGGCGCAGCCTCAGGTTCCCAGTCAAGCCCCACTGGGCAGGGGGGTGCAGCCTCAGGTCCCCCCATCCGGCGCCAGGGCTGAGGGCGTGACCTCAGAAATTTTAGGTTTTTCTTTCTTATGATATGTTTCCCCACAAATGTTATTTTTTATATAATATAATTTTATTGATTTTTTACAGAGAGGAAGGGAGAAGAATAGAGAGTTAGAAACATCGGTGAGAGAGAAACATGGATCAGCTGCCTCCTGCACACCCCCTACTGGGAATGTGCCCACAACCAAGGTACATGCCCTTGATCGGAATTGAACCTGGGACCCTTCAGTCCGCAGGCCGACACTCTATCCACTGAGCCTAACCAGTTAGGGCACAAATGTTATTTTTTTATGGGCAGAAGATGGTTTTAAAGGTGCCATTGGTTGCTCTATTGACTTGTCAGCTGCCTTTGCACAGGGCTCTGCCTGACACATCTTACTTTTTTCATATGTTTCACCACATGTGATACAGCAACTTGAATTCTCTGAAAAGAGGGAGGAGTCATCAGTCATTGGATATGTAACATTTTTCAACTTTTCTTGATATCTTGTGATGGTTGGATATACTGGTCACTTGTGAATACTGGTCAACTGCTGCTACAACCCAGGTCACTGTGTTATGAATTTTATTGTTCAGTTCTTTAGAAGTTACCTGGAAAGGAAGCAAGCAGGGATATAAGGGAAATCACATACAAATTAACTCTGTTTAGGGACAGGGACTAATCTTGATATACAAAACAATGCATAGCTAGAATACAATCATGGTGTATAGAGAGAACATAAGAAAGGATCTCTTTAGAACATCAGATTAATATCAAGTTAGTTTATTCTCTATGGTTGTGGTCTATTCTTTGAATATGACTACTTTTGATTTAAAAATCCTTGGAACTTTTATTTTCAGCATTTATTATTGATGATAATGGTTTCCTGGTTTAAAAAATAGCCAACAAATAAAAAATAACCAAAATATCTAGCTTCATAGAAAACAAATGCTCTGGCAAGAAGTAGGACTATGTTTATGATACAAGCATTATTTCTTAAAAATATAAAACATTACTTCTAACAGACTATTTCATGAAAAAAATTTTCAGTCAAGACATTTGTATTTTGGCAAATAGCCTCCGTTTACTTGGGAGATGAGGGTAAAAAATAAAGCCCCAGAGTTGAGGGGTCAGCCTGTGGGATCTGTGGCCCAACTGTTGCTGCCTTCCTCTGTCAATTGAATTTGTTTATACATGCAGATAACTACAGCTACTAATTCAAGTTTCATTGGTGAACAACAATTAGCACTGATGATCTGATTCAGTAGAAATAAATAGGTTTTGGGTCCAACAAAAGATTACCAGTGCAAATGGTCTTGGATAGGAAGGCAGAGAATAGCTCATCAAGTAGAGAAACACATTAATTTAGGTAGAAAAAAAAGGGGCTGAGATAGGACTGGGACTTAAAAAGCCAGAAGGCTTAGCAGTAGAGAAAAGTTAGGGTCTCCCTTCAGTAGGAGCCAAAGTAGAAACCCATTTCTGCTGTGCTTAACTGTGCTGTCACAGCTTAGAATGGACCAGGGGCAGATGCAAAGTGTACCTGCCAAACTCTATACCTGTTTGTGTACTTCTATTTATTGCAGATATATTTTGAGAACATAAAAATCGTCTTGCCCATAATAAAACAGTATTTGTTTTAACATTGTTACCTTCAAGACAGCCAGACCAAGAGTGTTTGCCTTCCATAGGAACTCTACTTCTCAAAACTATAGATATAAGTCAGTGGCAGCAAAGGCCAGATGCCTGACATTCTGTTTAGGCATTGTTCAATATCCTGGCATTTTGACACCAGATTCCCTATACAGGCAGTCCTCAGGTTACGTCGGACGTATGTTGTTTCGTGGTTAGTCGCCATCTCCCATTTATTTATAAAAAAAAAAAGTTCCTGCCCTAACCGGTTTGGCTAGTGGATAGAGCATCGGCCTGCGGACTGAAGGGTCCCAGGTTCGATTCCGGTCAAGGGCATGTACCTTGGTTGCAGGCACATCCCCAGTGGGGAGTGTGCAGGAGGCAGCTGATCAATGTTCCTAACTCTTTATCCCTCTCCCTTCCTCTCTGTAAAAAAAATAATAAAATATATATATTTTTTAAAAGTCCCATCATTATGTTTTTTATTATTTATTTACCACAAGTAAAGGTCAGGAATTGTTATCTTTCTTTAAATTTTTTTTTACTGTTTCACTTCATTACTGCTGTGTATGTGCTCTGTGTGAGTGACGTAGGTGATTATGTAGGTGGGTTCCGACTTACAGCAGAAATCGCGTTACATCGCGCCGTAGGAACAGATCTCTGGATCTCGAACATAACCTGAGGACCTACTGTAATGTGGTTGTTGACTCCCAATTATCTCCAAAGATTGCTCCCAGATTGTTCAGGTTTAGGCCAACATTCAAAGAAAAGTTAACACCTAGTCATATGAGACATATTCTCTCCTGACTCATTAGAGAAGTTTCGAGGAGCACTTCAGGGAAAAGTCATATTATTCCACTCCAGTTCCCAAATCTCTTAATGCATTTTTATTGTGGTAAAATGCATATAATTTAAGGTTTACCACTTTGCCATTTTTAAGTATACAGTAGGATGGCATTAAGTACATTCACAATGTCATGCAAACATCAGAACTATCTAGTTTTCTTATGCCTTTTTTTTTTTTTTTTTTTTTTTTTTTTTTTTTTTACCTACTGCCCAGACCAGAAAATGGCTATTGAGTTTGAAAAAAGTTGGGGGGTGACAGCATATGGTTGAAAACATTTGTTTTACACAAACATGTTCTAAATCAAATACTTCTAAGCCTAACATCTAAACATTAATGGGCAAGTTACTCACCTTCCTAGTCAAAATCCATTCCAATATATATGAGCTAAGAATTTCAATATATATTATTTTCTCATTACTAAAGATAACATATAGCAGATCTACATTACTCTTAGGGTAGCTGAGAAGAAGCATTTCCAACATTAAAATATATCATTTAAGAAAAATAAATAAATAAATAAATAAATAAATAAATAAGAATGGAAAATAAAAACAAAGAAAAAAGATAAAATATATCACTTAGGCATTTGTAAGTTTTTTAAAACATTTTTTTATTTTTCAATTATAGTTGGAATATAATAGTATATTAGTTTCAGGTGTACTCCCTAGTGATTAGACTTTACATAACTTACTACTAGTAAGTGATCATTCTGATAAATCTTGCAAGCATCTGACTTTATACATAGTTATTAAAATATTATTGACTATATTCCTTATGCTGTACTTTACATTCCCCTGACTATTCTATAACTACCAATTTTTACTTCTTAATCCCTTCACCTTTTTCATCCATCCTCCAAACCCCCCTCCCATTTAGCAACCATCAAATTGCTCTATGTATCTATAGGTCTGTTTCTGTTCTGCTTGTTCATTTATTTTTTTTTAGATTTAATTGCTGATAGATATGTATTTATTGCCACTTTATTGTTCATATTTTTTCTTCTTCTTAAAGAAGATCCTTTAACATTTCATGTAATTCTGGTTTGATGGTGATGAACTCCTTTAGATTTTTCTAGTCTGGAAGCTCTTTATATGTCCTTCAATTCTAAATTATAGCTTTGCAGGGTAGAATAATCTTGGTTGTAAGTTCTTGCTTTTCATCACTTTGAATACTTTTTTGCCACTCCCCTCTGGCCTGCAAAGTTTCTGTTGAGAAATCAGCTGACAGTCTTATGGTTGCTCCCTTGTAGGTAACTAACTGCTTTTCTCTTGCTGCTATTAAGATTCTCACTTTGGTCCTCACCGGTGTGGCTCAGTGGATAGAGCGTCGGCCTGCGGACTGAAGGGTCCCAGGTTCGATTCCCGGTCAAGGGCATGTACCTTGGTTGCGGGCACATCCCCAGTAAGGGGCGCGCAGGAGGCAGCTGATGGATGTTTCTAACCCTCTATCCCTCTCCCTTCCTCTCTGTAAAAAATCAATAAAATATAATAATAATAAAAAAAAAGATTCTCACTTTGTCTTTAACCTTTGGCATTTTAATTATGATGTGTCTTGATAGGGGCCTCTTTGGGTTCATCTTGGTTTGGACTCTGCACTTCCTGGACTTGTATGTGTATTTCCTTCACCAGGTTAGGGAAGTTTTCTGTCATTTTTTCAAATAGGTTTTCAATTTCTTGCTCTCTCTTTTCTCCTCCCAGCACCCTCGAGATGTAAATGTTGGTGAGCTTAAAGTTTTCCCAGAGGCTCCTTACACTATCCTCATTTTTCAATTCTTTTTTCTTTTTGCTGTTCTGATTCAGTGTTCTTTGCTTCCTTATATTCCAAATTGCATTTGATTCTTGGCTTCATCTTTTTTACTGTTGATTCCCTGTAATTTCAGTTGGTGTATCTTTCATTTCTGACTGGTTCTTTTTAATGATTTTCATGTCCTTTTTTATGCTGTTTAAATTCTCACTAAGTTCCTTGAGCATCCTTGTAACCATTGTTTTGAGCTCTGTTAGTTTGCTTGCCTCCATTTCATTTAGTTCTTTTTCTTGTTTTTTCATTTAGGACCTGTTTCTTTGTCTCCTCATTCTGGCTGCTTCCCTAATTGTTTCTATGTATTAAGTAGAGCTGCTACATCTCCTGAGCTTGGTAGTGGGGCCTAATGTAGTAGGTGCCTCATAGGGTCCAGTGACACAACCTCCCCATTCACCCGAGTTGGGTACTCCAGGTGTCCCACCCCAACCCCACATGGGCTGTGTACACTCTCCTATTGTAGTTTGAGCCTTGATTGCTGTTGGCACCTCATGGGAGAGATTTACTCCCAGGCTGATTGACTGTAAGGACTAGCTAGGACCACTGTGGAGGATCAGCTGTGGAGGGGCCCACCCCATGGAACAGGACTTACTTCAGTGATGATCTGGTGCCATCTAAATCTACCCCTTGAGTGTGTTGCTTTTGGAAGTGGTTGGGTGTCACTTAAGTGTGGTCTGAAGCTGTCCATTGGGTCCGCTGGTTCTGGGGCCTCCTGGGAGATGTAGACCAAGGTCAGCTACTGCCTGTGTTCTTCCCAAGGCCATCCAGCATGAGCTACAAAGTGATCTGCAGATGCCTGCTAGTTGTGCTGGGTTTGGAAGTACCCAGGAGAGGCCAAGCTGTAAACCAAGGCCTGCTCCCACTAGTGCCAAGCATAGGTTCACTTAATGAAATTTATGGGGCATGCTGAGGCCAAATGCTGCTAGCTTGAGAGATTTTAGGAAAGTCTGAAGCATGAGCTAAGACAGGCTGTTTGTACAGAAAAGCCACTGGAAAAGGGCCCAAAAATTGGGTGGGACAGAGTCTTAGGGTATCATCAGGGAGGGTCTAACAGCCTTAACCAGATTGATGAAGACTCAGATATGGCACCTGCCTGCAGGCTTTGTGGTGGATGGGCTCAGAGAAGAAACAATTGCCTCTGCCAGCACTTCTCTCTGGGAGAAAGCTCCCCTCCAGCTCTTGCTCTGATGCCGGATAATTCAATTCCTCCCTGTACGTCTTTGGTGCCTTTCAAGCTGTTGCCCCAGCACTGAAGCTCAGAGGGAGTGAGTTTGAGTAAGTCAGTGTGCAGGCCCTTTAAGAGAAACTACCAGGGACTTCAGCAGCCCTCCGTCTCACTCAGCCACAATCCCTGCTGGTTTTCACAGCCAGAAGGTATGAGGACTTCTCTTCCTGGCACTAGAACCCTGGTCTGGGGGGCCTGGGATCCCTTGCTCCTCAAGGAGGACCTCTACTGCCAAAATATCACTCCTGATTTTTATCTGCCACATGTATGTGTGAGACTAGCCTGTTCAGCATCTCTGTTTCTCCTACCAGTATGAATGTGGCTACTTCTTTATATCCTTAGCTGTAGGTCTTCCATTCAGCTAGATTTCAGGAGGTTCTGAATGATGATTTCTCTGTAGTTTAGCTATAATTTTGATGTGATTGTGGGAAAATGTGAGCACCACATTTACCTACGCTGCCATCTTGACCAGAGCCAGCATTCTTAAAGTCTTTAATGAAGTGAAATGTGATAAATAGAATATGATTTTATAGCTTATTTTTATTATACTTGTTAAACCAAGACATATTCTCCTGGTGCCAATATGTCTAGGTATTTTTCTTTTTCTACTTTCTTTTAATATTTTGTGTGTGTCTAGGTCTTTGTGTTTGCTGCAGGTTCTATGAATTGAGCAGGTGTATGTGTGAGTGTGTGAATGTGCTACTCCCCAGAATCCCTCTCTTGTTCATGACTCCTCTGACTAGCTCCAGAGTTGTAGCTCATCATTCACCATTTTCTCTTTGCCTGATCCAAGTTGCAGTCCCCAGGTGACCAGTTCCCTTCTTTTGATGGAGTGGTCATCTTAAGATTTTTCTTACTTCCAGGAAAATTAAGAGATAGACCCAGGCATCCTGGTTCAGCTGGCCAAGGGCAGGACGCTGATCTGAACTAGATCTGCAGTGGTCTGCAAAGGCATTTTCCTTAATGCCTTCCCATTAAAGAGTCGGTCTGTGGTATTTGCTGGTTTCCCCATGACTAACACTCCTAAGGATTCCCCAATCTACCCTCCTGAGTCCCCTCTCCAAAGAGCCAAAACAGTAACTTTGGGCCACTATTAACAGTACCTCTTTTAACAATAACTTTGGACCTCTGCAAAAATAAAGAATAACAGAGTGAAAGTCAAGGAAGAGAAAAAGGCAAAGAGGGAAACTGACTAATGTCAAAAGATGATTTTGCTGGTTGTCTGATTCACAGATTTTTCTCTAATAACATGTTAGAAAATACCCTTAATATGTTTCTTTATCAGTAAATTTCATGGTACATACTTTTTCTTTTTTTCTTATAGTTTTTTAATGTTTTTATTGATTTTGAGAGAGAGAAGAAGGGAGAGTGATAGAGAGATAGAAACATCAATGAGAGAGGAACATCATTAATCAGCTGCCTCCTGCATGCACCCCTACTGGGGATGGAGCCTGCAACTCAGGCATGTGGCCTGACCAGGAACTGAACTGGTAACCTCTTGGTTCCTGGACTGATGCTCAACCGCTGAGCCACATTGGCCAGGCTGTACATACGTTTTCTTGACAGTAATTTTGATAGTTGTTTTTTTGTCTGAAAAGTAAAAATAGATTGATTTTATTACTTATGGTTAATTATTTATGTACCTTTCCCCAAAATTCCTAATTATAGAATCAGATTATCCCCTTTGTTCTTGGCAGTTTTCTCCCCAGCAATTCACAGAGAATAATAAGCTTTATTTTTTTGTATAACCCCCATATTTAGCTTTCTACTTAGATAATGGCCGCTGGTAGACTATATAGGGCATGCTCTATTACTCAGAGGTGTAGAATAATTGCTGCGTAAACAGTACAGTAATAGCTGCTGCATAAACTAACATCTATCTGATATTACTACTCTTCTCAAAATATATTTTTATTGCTATCAGAGTGGGAGGGAGAGGGAGAGAGAGATAGAAACATCAATGATGAGAGAATCATTGTCTGCTGCCTTCTGCATGCCCCACACTGGAGATTGAGCTCACAATTCTGCATGTGCCCTGACTGAGAATCAAACTGTGATCTCCTGGTTCACAGGTCAATGCTCAACCACTGAGCCACTCTGGGCTAATGTTGCTATTCTTGACCCATCCTAGCCATATTTATTTTGTAGTGAGTTGGGAAGAGATGGTCTAGTCCTTTCTGTCTATTCTGCTTAATCAGAGCTTTCTGATAATTTACTTTCTACCCACCTCCTCAAAACATCTAGTCTCCTCCTCTTACTCCCCAGTAGGAAAAGAGCTATGGATGATTATTGATTATGATGGATTAAAATAATGGGTTTCTGATCATATGCAGCACCAAATTATATGTAGCCCTTTTCTAGGTATTACAATATTCTATCCTATGCTCTAATCAGAATCATTTGTTATCACCTGCTACTTGTAACCAAAAACACATTTTACTGAATTGTAGCAAGAGACAACACAATCATGTAAGTTATAGAATAAAAATAGTTTTACAATCAAGGCCTAACACTAGTTTTGATTTATTTTCATATTTTCCTGCCTACATGAATTCCTTACCTCCCTTCGTTTTTACCTTCCTAAAAGAAAAAATGGCACTCTATCTTCATTTTTACTTGGCCTGCCCTTACGTTACTGAATTTACTACCCTCCTCCCACCCCAAGGCCTGCAATTCAATTTTGAGAAATACTGCCAGACTGTTATATTGAAACCTAACTCCTCGTGGGAAAAGAAAACCATATAGGTCTCAGGGAGGGTTAGATAGCCATAGCCCATCTTCAGAGTAGTACCTTTTTGTGGTATGGAATCTGGAAGATGAATGCTGATGTCAGTGGCATAGTTGCTATCCTTTAGCTTCATCTATTTTTGTAAGACCCAGTTTCGTAGGCCAACTCCAGCACAATTTCCTTCTTGTAGATCTTCTGCAATCGATGTGCTCAGATTCTTCTTTTTTTTCTTTCTCTGCCCCATACCACAGGCAGCAAGTGGAACCCTGTGAGTGCTGTGTATTTGTTGCAATCTGTCCCCACAGACTTTCTGTCACAAAAGCATGAATTTAGATAAAGGAAATATCAAAGACCTGAGAACAAACCTAACCAAATGAATGAGAAAAGCCTTATATAAGACCACTAATGTAACAATACTAAAATTTAGTCTGTCTGCATAATCCTTCTGAATACCTAATCTTAAATCTAATTTGTGGTCTTCTACTTGTATCTCAGACTCATAACTTTGGGGTGATGACTGATACCTCCTGATCACCCATACACATAATCCATTCTGTTACGAAATCAATTTTCCCATTTCGGTGGCTGAATGGGATTTAAAAGCAGCACCTCTATATCCAAGCATCAGTGTTCCAATCTGAATGCCAAAGACCAGGTGGTCCCATGGGTGGCCTTTCCTTTGTCTGCCATTTTATCCACTACTCTCCTGCCCTCAGTTCCCTCTGTGCCATTCTTCATGTCTCCTTGTCTTTTCTTCCTGATGTGACACACAACTGAGGTCAGGAGCAGTGCTCTATTCATCTTGGTATCCCCTTAACACCCAGCACATAGTAGTAGGTTCTCATAGTAGGTTCTCAAGACACTTTGGTAAATAAATTCCCTTTTAACGTGTTTTAGATCTATGCATACTTCTTTCTACTCCAATATGAAGGACACTGTGCAGGCCACAAATCATTAATGAACATCTGCATCTGGTAGCTATTTAACTGTCTTTAATTTGTGCTACATACTGCTCTTAGAGGTGTTCAGCAGTTATTGATTTGATAATATCATCTTCGTCCTCAAAACCATTAAAATGTTACCCAATTAATTAAATACAAGCTTCTGAGCAGTCTTCAGGGCAACAGTCTCACTGCCTTCTTTACTCTATTTCTCCTCTTATATTCCATCCCAATCATAAGAACATAGTAACTAAATGCAAAACTTACTTATTACAACTGTTTACCCCACCACTATCTCATCACATTTGCATTCTTTTGTTCTGGTTTCTTGGTTCCTAATTCTATTTTATTAATCTTGGGGTTTATGTCCTTAGCATTTAAAAAACAAAAAACCACCCAGAGAACTAAGGAATTGAGGGGAGAAAAAAGAGATGAGGTAAATGGTGGAATGGACATGATGTGTCCACAGTTGAGTCTTGGGAAGCAAGGAGATGCATCAAAACAAGAGGATTAAGTCAAACACCTTGAACCTGTGTTCTTCCGTGTGAGGTAAGGGAATACGACCTGGGTGCAATGGGCAGAGCCAGTTTGGTATTGTTAGCTATGTTTTGCTGTGCTCTGGCCTGGAATGTCCTAGGTAGCTAAAGGTATTTAACCCTGTGTATATGAGAGTAATGGGGAGAAGCTTCAAGTCATGTGTCGAGTTTTCATCTACTTGAGCTAAGATTTTTAATAAAAGGGTATTCAGAGCATTTGCTATTGAAAAGACTCAAGTGATTCTGTAGCTCTGTAGTATGGTGGGGGCAGGAGGAAAAGGGAGTTAGAAATTAACACTTTATAAAACTATGAAAATCAGTATTCTCTCACTTTTGTTTCTTTAAACTGTCTTAATACTGGGTTAGTCAGTTTATCCTTCAGCATCTTTGTAGCCCAGGATCACTCAGTATGTCAGACAACTGGCTTTCATCACTGCTAAGCTCAAAATTCTTCTCTAGGAAGCTCAGTCTGAATGTCAAGCCATTCACCACCTCATACTACTTCACTGTACCCAACCATTTTTCTCAGAGTTTAGGATTTATAAAACCTATCCTGGACCTCATTTGGTTTGTTGAGTATTTAAAATATGGTGTTGGTATGTATGTTTCATCAGGAATTATTTATGTGCATGAAATATTATTTAAATTTGAGTAACAGAACATCAGCAGAATAGGGTGGCCACCAAGCTTTGAGGGCTGAAAGGTCCCTAGGCCAAAAAAAAATTATCCATTGGCCTTTATTTTGCATCATTAGAGATTTCATTGATTACAGTGCACATATCCTTAGGATGGAGTAACAGAGTAAGTCATTAATACCACATAGTGAACTTATCATCATTAGAAAAACAACCTCAGAAGGCACAAATAATGCATGTTTGACTGGGGAGAGGGGAAAGGAATAAATCCAGATCCCAGAAAGCTACCTGGAGAGAAGAAGTAGTGCTACCTGAAAGGGGAGTGGAGGCCTGTATATTACGGGAGCATAGAACCAAAGTGAGAATAAAGAGAGAAGGAGGTAGAAGAGCAAGAATAACCAACTTTGCCTACTTTACAATTTTAGTTTAGTCCAGAGAGGTTGTAAAAGATGAGTTTCACTACATACAAGTAATTCTTAAAATGTTAATTTACAGTAGTGTATTAAGTTTTCTTAGATACTTACTTAACTGATGCATCATGAGAAAGGCTGGTTCTGTGAGCTGCAAGTGGAATGTCAAAGAAAAAGAAAATTACTATTTGTTAGTATCCTTCAGAGATTACTTGTAAAATGGTAACTAACATATCTTAATAGGTATCTATTCCCTACTGTCACTGCTCTGTTTTAACCCTCCAGGCACTCCCAGGGAGGCATAAAATAGACCGTAAGATCTGGAGACATTGCCTATCTTGCCAGTCTCATCTCTGGTCACCAGTCTACATACATACTATGTTCAAGAGTACTGAACAACATGTAATTCCCTTTGCCTTTGACCTTACTATTTCCTTAGCAACCCGTGTTCCTCTTTTAAATTTCTCATCCTTTAGTACTCATTCAGCTCATGTCAACTCCTTCAGAAAGCCTTCCTTGAAATCTGCCTAAGTAGACAAGCATCATCTTTCAATGATCACAAAGCATCTTATACATCCTTCTATTTCAGGACTTACTATGCTGTATTGTGATTTCTGGTTTATAGTGCTTGGCATATAGTAAGCACTCAATAACATTTATTTGTTGAATTAATTCTTAATACATGTGCTAGCTTAATGTTTGTTCATTAGTCTGACTGTGATTAATCTCTTCCCACTCAAATACTGTCTAAAATGCTTTATATTTCATCTTCCAAGTTCCATAAGTGGATTTAGTAAATATTTCTGGATAATTATACTAAAGTAAGCCTTCATGTAGTGTATTTCCATAAGAATACTGGGATGCTGTATGTCAATTATGCACATGCATGACCAAACAATCTTAGACAGAATGCTCTAAATAACAGAAAGTAGTATTACCAATTAGAGTCAGTTCAAAGTCAAGATGATTTAGTATTTATTTTTATCCCAATAAATGTAAAGTGTATTGTGAGTAACCAATAAATTCCAACAATCTGCATAAAAGAGTTTTACTTAAATTCTATCTACCGTCTTGCATTTGTGTATGAGTATAGTATGTTTTTGCACGTGTACTGTTTTGGAAGGAAGGTGCAGGAATTAATAGTGCACAAATCTGAAAAATTAAGTTTGGAGACAATACTGTTGTGGTGGCTTTAAAACATGTCTACAAATTCTTTGACAATACTCCCTTTTAGAAGTGGGCGTTAATTCTCTTCCCCTTGAGTGTGGGTTAGATTTAGTGACTTGCTTCTAAAGAATAGTATATGGTGGAAGTAATGTGCATAACTTCTGAGATTTAGGTTATAAATATATTGTGACTTCAGCCCCTCTCAGATTATTCACTTGGGGGAAGCCAGATGCCGTATCATGAGGATACTCAAGAAGCCCTCTGGAGAGTCCCACATGAGGAGGAACAGCCACATGAGTGAGCCACCTTGGAAGTGATTCCTCCAGTCCCGGGCAAACTTTTACATGACTGCAGCAGCCCTGGATGTTATCTTGATCATAACCATGAAAGATCCTGAGTCAGAGCCACCCAGCTCAGCTAAGTTGCTCCTGTATTCCTAACCACAAAAACCTAGAGATAATACTGTTTGGTTTATTTTTTAGGCTGCCAAGTTTTGGGGGGTGATTTGTTGCTTAGCAATACATAATGAATGTAACTTAAAAAAAAAAAAAAAAAAAAAAAAAAAGAACTCTTCTTTGGTTCTAGCAATGGGGTGAATTAAATATCCTAAAGAGCCCAACTGTTTAAAACCTATCAGGGGGAGTATTTCTCCCTCCCCACGTGGGAGTCTGTGCTTGTTTCTCAATAAATTTCTACCTTTGCTATAAAAAACACACTCACAACTATCAGAAATGCAATGGGAATTTGATAAAAATACAATTATAGTGTAGAAGAACTTCAATATATCTCTTTGATGCCTGGACACATCTAGTAGATAGTAAGAAAAGAGTTTACTAAATAAAAAGTCAGTAAAGACATAATTGGATAATATAATCTATACTAATAAAAGGGTAATATGCAAATTGGTCAGGACACCCTCACAATAACAGCAGGCTGCATGGGGCGACCAGGCCGGCAGGGGGGTTAGTGAGGGAAGACCAAACAAATGAGCAGGAGGCTGTGTGGGGTGACCAGGCCAGTAAGGAGGACAGTGAGGGGGCAACCAGGCCGGCAGGGGGGGCTGTGAGGGGTGACCAGGCTGGCGGGGGGGGGCAGTTGGGGGTGACCAGGCTGGCAGGGGGAGCAGTTGGAGGTAACCAGGCCGACAAAGGGGGGCAGCTAGGGGCGACCAGGCCAGTAGAGGGGGGCAGTGAGGGGTGACCAGGCTGGCATGAGGGGCAGTTGGGGGTGACCAGGCCAGTGGGGAGGGCAGTTGGGGATGACTAGGCCAGCAGGGGGGGCAGTTGGGGGTGACCAGGCTGGCAGGGGGGTTAGTGAGGGAATACCAAACGACTGAACAGCAGGCTGCGTGGGGCAACCAGGCCAGCGGGGGGGCAGTGAAGGGTGACCAGGCTGGCGGGGGAGGGGGGCAGTTGGGAGTGACCAGGCTGGCAGGGGGGCAATTGGGGGTGACCAGGCCAGTGGGGGGGGGGGCAGTTGGGGATGACTAGGCCAGCAGAGGGGGCAGTTGGGGGCAACCAGGCCAGCAGGGGGAGGGGCAATTGGGGGTGACCAGGCTGACAGGGGGGCAGTTGGGGGCAACCAGGCCAGCAAGGGGACAATTGGGGGCAACCAGGCCAGCGGGGGGGGGGGGGCAGTTGGGGGCAACCAGGCCAACAAAGGGGGGCAGTTAGGGGCGATAGGCCAGTAGAGGGGGACAGTGAGGGGTGACCAGGCTGCATGGGGGGCAGTTGGAGGTGACCAGGCTGACAAAGGGGGGCAGCTAGGGGCGACCAGGCCAGTAGAGGGGGGCAGTGAGGGATGACCAGGCTGGCATGGGGGGCAGTTGGGGGTGACCAGGCCAGTGGGGAGGGCAGTTGGGGATGACTAGGCCAGCAGGGGGGGCAGTTGGGGGTGACCAGGCTAGCAGGGGGGTTAGTGAGGGAAGACCAAATGACTGAACAGCAGGCTGCGTGGGGCAACCAGGCCAGTGGGGGGGGGGGGCAGTGAAGGGTGACCAGGCTGGCAGTGGGGACTGTGAGGGGTGACCAGGCTGGTGGGGGAGGGGGGCAGTTGGGAGTGACCAGGCTGGCAGGGGGGCAGTTGGGGGTGACCAGGCCAGTGGGGGGGGCAGTTGGGGATGACTAGGCCAGCAGAGGGGGCAGTGAAGGGTGACCAGGCTGGCAGGGGGGACTGTGAGGGGTGACCAGGCTGGCGGGGGAGGGGGGCAGTTGGGAGTGACCAGGCTGGCAGGGGGGCAGTTGAGGGTGACCAGGCCAGTGGGGGGGGGCAGTTGGGGATGACTAGGCCAGCAGAGGGGGCAGTTGGGGGCAACCAGGCCAGCAGGAGGGGGGCAATTGGGGGTGACCAGGCTGACAGGGGGGCAGTTGGGGGTTACCAGGCCAGCAAGGGGACAATTGGGGGCAACCAGGCCAGCGGGGGGGGGGCAGTTGGGGGCAACCAGGCCAGCGGGGGGGGGGCAGTTGGGGGCAACCAGGCCAACAAAGAGGGGCAGTTAGGGGCGACAGGCCAGTAGAGGGGGACAGTGAGGGGTGACCAGGCTGCATGGGGGGCAGTTGGGGGTGACCAGGCCAGTGGAGGGGGGCAGTTGGGGATGACTAGGCCAGCAGCGGGGGCAGTTGGGGGTGACCAGGCCAGTGGAGGGGGGCAGTTGGGGATGACTAGGCCAGCAGCGGGGGCAGTTGGGGGTGACCAGGCTGGCAGGAGGGCAGTTGGGGGCGACCAGGCCGACAGGGGGTGCAGTGAGGGGTGACCAGGCTGGTGGGGTGGGGGCATTTGGGGGTGACCAGGCTGGCAAAGGGGGGCAGTTAGGGGTGACCAGGCCAGTAGAGGGGGGCAGTGAGAGGCAACCAGGCTGGCAGGGGGGGAAGTTGGGGGCAACCAGGTTGGCAGGGGGGGCAGTTGCGGATGACTAGGCCAGTGGGGGGGAGGGCAGTTGGGGGCAACCAGGCTGGTGGTGGGGGGAAGTTGGGGGTGACCAGGCCAACAAAGGGGGGGCAGTTAGAGGCGACCAGGCCAGCATGGGGGGCAGTTGGGAGTGACCAGGCCGGCAGGGGGGCAGTTGGGGGCGACCAGGCTGACAGGGGGGCAGTTGGGGGCAATCAGGCCAGGGGGTCAGTTGGGGGTGACCAGGCCGGTGGGAGGGAGGGCAGTTAGGGGCGATCAGGCCAGCAGGCAGAGGCATTTAGGGGTGATCAGGCTGGTGGGGGGGGCAGTTAGGGGTGATCAAGCAGGCAGGCAGGTGAGCAGTTAGGAGCCAGTGGTCCAGGATCGGGCCTAAACCGGCAGTCGGACATCCCCCGAGGGGTCCCAGATTGGAGAGGGTGCAGGCTGGGCTGAGGGGACCCTCCCCCCAGGCACAAATTTCATGCACCGGGCCTCTAGTCAATAAATATAATTGACTATTCTTTTAAAACCTTACATCCTTCAAATAGAGACTATACAATTTTTAGCATATCCATGGAACATTTTCAAATATTTGGCCACACAGACAACCTGAACAACTTCAATGTGTTAAAGATTTGCATGCTATAATTTCTGAATCTAATAAAAAATGTCAACCAAAATATTTTCTTGGTAATTAAGAAACATACTTAGTTATGTTTGTTATGGCCCTGGCTGGTGCGGCTCAGTTTGGTTGAGTGTCATCCCATGCACCAAAAGGTCACTGGTTCTGTTCCATCAGGGCACAAGCCTGGGTTGTGGGCTCGATCCCCAGCAGGCAACCTGCAGGAGGCAGCTGACCAATGTTTCTCTCTCACATTGATGTTTCTCTCTCTCTTTCTCTCTCCCTCAAATCAATAAAAACATATTAGAAAAAGAAACATACTTATGGATAACTCTTAATTCAAAGGGAGAATTAAAAGAAGGAAGTATAATCTACCTAAAAAAGGACACTTTATTATCAAAACCTATGGGAATTTCCCATAGCTTTTTTTTTCCCCCCCCTGTGCATCAATTCCAGTGCGGATGAGCTTTCAGTGTGTCCTTGTGTGAAAACTATTTCAGTCCACTTGTTAATTCAGGATGCTATAATTACACCGCAATGGTGATGTGTCCTGTGTCTTCAGAAAGGGATTTTGCCAGGCTAGTTTAGGTTCAAGAAAAAGTCAAAGGTATTGAATTTTAGTCCTATATATGCTCCTGATTATATTTCTTTCAGTTATTATTGTTTATTTTTATTTAAATTCTTTATTGTTTAAAGTATTACATATGTCTCCTTTTCCTCCCATTGACCTCTCCCTGGCCACTCCCACCCCCAGCACATGCCCTCACCCCCTTACTGTCTGTGTCCATTGGTTATGCTTATATGCATGCATACAAGTCCTTTGGTTGATCTCATAGGTTTTTAAAAATATATTTTTTTAATTGATTTCAGAGAGGAAGGGAGAGAGAGACAGAAACATCAGTGATGAGAAAGATTCATTGATCAGCTGCCTCCTGCATGCCCCACACTGGGGATAGAGCCTACAACCCGAGCGTGTGCCCTGACTTGGAATCAAACCATGACCTTCTGGTTCATAGATCGACACTCAACCACTGAGACACCCTGGGCTAATGTTACTACTCTTGATCCACCCTAGCCATGTTTGTTTTGTAGTGAGTTGGGAAGAGAGAGAAGTGATAGTCTACTCTTTTCTGCCTGTTCTGCTTGATCAGAGCTTTCTGATAATTTACTTTCTACCCACCTCCTCAAAACATCTAGTTTCTCCCCTTGCCCCCTGCCCCACCCTGTAGGAAAAGAGCTGGGCTCCCATAGGTTTTGCTATAGGTATTCTTTTCTTTGCCTCTCCCATGAGCCTCAGACCAGTATCTATAATTGCCTGCTTGACTGTTCTACTTAGATGCCTGCAGGTTCCTCTAACTCAATGTATTCAAAGCTAAACTAAGTTTTCTCTTCCAAACTTGTTCATCCTTTTGTATTGCTGATCTACTGAATAGTACCACCATTCACCATCCATTTAGTTGTCTAGTCAAACAATCTGGAAGTTCTCTTCAACTCCTTCATCTCCCATATTCAATCACTAACCAAATCTCATCCATTTCCCACCTCCCTTAGTTTGAGTCAAATCTATGCCCACTTCTTCATCCTCACTGCCACTGACTTTGTTCAGGACTCATTTCTACCCTTGACTATTGTAATGGCCTCTTTAACTGCAGTAAGAGACAGCATGGTATTATGGTTAGGACTGGTTGAGTAAGACAGACCTTGGCTTTGCCACATACTATGTGAAACCTTGGGCAAGATAATTTAAGTTTCAGACTTAGTTTACTTCTATGTAAAATGGTTGATAAAATAGTTCTGACCTCATTAGTTTGTTGGGAGGATTAAATGAGAGACTATAAAGAGTTTAGCATCGTGCCTGGTACATAGTAAGTGTTCAATAAATGCTAAATGTTATTTTTATTGTTTTGTTGCCTCCAGTCTCTTCACTTCTAATTTTGTTTTCCCATTTAGAAAAGGCAAATTCTGATCATATTATGCCCTTGCCAATATTCTTCTGCAATTGCCCTTCAATAACAGGATAAAAGGTATATTCCTTGGCATGGCCTATCAGAATCTCAATGATCCAACCCTTCCGGTAAAGTATGTAGTATCAAACTTGCCATCCACGTTACACTTAGGGACACTTTTTTTCTGACTTCATCTTCTGGAATTCTCCAACTTGAACTTTTACTAAAGCAATTCTGAAAAAAACTTTTATTTCCACAAACACACTATGCTCTAATACCTCTATCTTGGTAAATGTATTCCCTTTACCTAAAAGGTTCTCCTTCCATTTGTCTACTTAGAAAATTATTTCTCATCCTTCATATCTCGGCTCAGTTGTGGTCTCTTCTGTGAAAGCTCCCCTGGCTTCCGATGCTTCCACTGGCCTTTGTACATACATCCATTATTGTATTTATCATATTGGGTTCTGATCATCGGCATGTCTGTTCCCCACTAACCAGTAAAATCCAGGGAAGGGACCATGGTTTTTCTGCTTTGTATGTTCAATAATTAACGGTTTCTGGCATGTAGCAGAAGTTCAATAAATGTTAGTTAAATTAATGGGTTAATGGATTGCAGGATTTATTGATAACTGTTGCTAATATTTACCTGACTTATAGTTTAAGCTTGATTTCTTGGCCTTTTTTCCAGTTGAATCAGCTATGTCACCTATATATGGCACATGAAACATAAAAACAAAATCCTCAAAGGCGTTTTAGAGAATTTGAACATCAGCTATTTCTCACATTTAAAACTGAGAAATTTATGAAAATGATTTAAAAGTCAATTTATAATAAATGTACATGTTTTATATGGTTTATATTACTTACAGAATTCAAAGATTTGTAAAAATCATTGGTATTCTAAAATTAAGTAATTGCCCTAGCTGGTTTGGCTCAGTGAACAGAGCGTCGGCCTTCAGACTGAAGGGTCTCAAGTTTGATTCCAGTCAGTGGCACATGCCTGGGGTTGCGGGCTCGATCCCCAGTAGGGGGGCAAGCAGGAGGCAGCCACTCAGTGATTCTCTCTCATCACTGATGTTTCAATCTCTCTCTTCCTCTCTGAAATCAATAAAAAATCATATTAAAAAATAATAAAATTAAGTAACTGATGGATGCACTGATCAGCACGGAAGGTAATCAACTGAACATCTAAAAATACTATGTGTGCAGAGAGCAGGTAGAGCCAAGGGCTGTACCTGCAGGAAGATAACTCCAACAGAGTAGACTTTATTTTTCCCCCAGGTCTGAGAGCTGAACACAAGCCACCAGAAGTGCATTTCCTGACACTGATGGGATGGGTGAAATAAGTTGGGAAATAGTATTGTGTTCTATTGTAATAAAAGTGGTCATGCTGTTTCTCAAAAATAAATTACGCATTTCATGTACTCATATTTCCAATATATTTTAAAATCTCCTTTACAAACAGGTGATCTAACAAATGCTATATGAACTCACTTATAAATGGAATCTAATGAACAATATAAACTGACAAACAAAATAGAAACAGAGACATGGAAGCCTGGAACAGACTGACAGCTGTCAAAGGGGAAGGTTGTTGGGGGGCTGGATGAAAGAAGGTGAAGTGATTAAGCAAAAAAAACCATATATATATATCACATATGTATATCTGTGTATATATACACATGTATATATATATATATGTGCGTGTGTGTGTGTGTGTGTATATATATCACATAGATACAGTCAACAGTGTGGTGATAGCCAACGGGAAAGAGGGTGGATAGGTCAAGCATGTCAAATTCGTGGCCTGTGGGCTGCATGCAGACCACAAGGAATATTTCTGCGGCCCAGCCAATATAACAGTATGTAAGAAACATTTTAATAAAAATTTCATAACTTAATTTTTACAATATCCTGTTATACATAACTAGAGGCCTGGTGCACGAATTCATGCATGGGTGGGGTCCCTCGGCCTGGCCAGCAATCAGGGCCGACTGGGGCCATCTCACCCAGTCCCAGCTGGGGGGGGAGGGACAGCGGGAGTTTAGCTGGCCGCGGGAGGTTGGCTGTAGGAGTTCACTGACCACCAGGGGGCAGCTCCTGCATTGAGCGTCTGCCCCCTGGTCATCAGTACGCATCATAGAGACCGGTCGCTTAGGCTTTTATATATATAGATTATTAGTAACAAACCACAACGTTCACTAATGACTGATTACTATAACTGTGTTGCATTCCTTTCCCTTACGTGTCTTACAAGCAGGCACACCATTTCTCTCCACTAATTCTAGCAGCAAATATTTTAGCAGCTGATTGCCACGTCATGAGTCTTGTACTCACTTGTTTGGTGTGCACAACAGGAAATATTTCACTTTTGGAGAACAAGAAACATAGGTTTATTTGTGTTACACTTATTAATTTGTGTAGTTATTCAGTGTCTGGTAAGTTAATGTTCAAGAAAAAATATTAATTTTATTAAAATGTTCTATTATTTCATGTTAACAATTACTCATTTATTTCAGCCCTTTGTATTCAGCATGTCTCTATCGAAATAAACCTATGTTTCTATGAAAATTGAAGCTTTTGTTTTTTTGCAGCCCACATAAACTTAAACCTCGTTTATTTTGGCCCATGTTAGCCTTTGAGTTTGACATGTTTGGGGTAGGTGGAGATGGGCAAAGGGGAGATAAATGGGTTAAAGGCATAACAATCCATCCAGTGCTCCATTCTAGAAAGCTTAGAGTTATTCCATTTATTTCAGATAAGGCCATTGTAATCAATTGAATTCCAATTGAGCATACCACTTGGAATTGAACTAAGATGTATAATTACTGATCTCAAGGTGTTTATCACCCAATAGAACAGACAGACAAATATGATACAGTATAATGAGTCCTGAGATAGAGGAAAGTCTGATCACTATGGGAGCAAGGTGAAAAGACAGCCACTTTAAGAAAACCTAGACACAAAATTAAATCCTCATTCTCATCATCTCCCTTGTTCTGGATCCACACATCTATTGAGTCACTAAATCCTGACAGTCTGACTCTGAAATATCTTAAATCTGTGGCCTTTAGTTCACCCTCATTGCCTCTACCTTAGTTCAGGCCTTAAGCATTTTTATCTAGACTATCTCAGTAGATTCAAAACTATCTTGTCTCTAATCTTCTCTGTCTCTCTCACACACTGTAACCAGATTATCTTCTATACTGATAATGGCCTAGGGGCATCACAACCAGACAGACTACTGGTCACCAGGAAATGCATGGAACACCTCTGGGTCCCGCCCCTGTGGCCCACAGGCTCCTATCACAGCAAGGCTGGCAGCCTGTGGGGAGGGTGAGGCAGGCACAGAGAGCAGGGCCTGGCTGCCAGGCGCCAAGGCGAGCAAGCGAGCAGGCATGCAGACAGCAGGGCCTGCCAGTGGCAGCGCACCAGTAGTCCCCCCTCTGTGCGTGAGCTGCAGAGAAAACACCTTTTCTGACCGCTCATTGGCTAAGCTCCCCTTACACCACTCGAAGTGGTCTTGGTAACTTGGTAATAAGAATCCAAGAAGCCGAAACCGGTTTGGCTCAGTGGATAGAGCATCGGCCTGCGGACTGAAAGGTCCCAGGTTCGATTCCGGTCAAGGGCACGTACCTTGGTTGCGGGCACATCCCCAGTAGGAGGTGTGCAGGAGGCAGCTGATCGATGTTTCTCTCTCATCGATGTTCTCTATCCCTCTCCTCTCTCTTCCTCTCTGTAAAAAATTAATAAAATATATTAAAAAAAAAAAAAAAAAAGAATCCAAGAAGGTGATCTAGGGTTTTTCCATCTCACTCCTGGAGGAAAAAACGAAGGTCCACTGCTGGAGGGGCTAAAAAATGTCATATCCTGCCCTAGCCGGTTTGGCTCAGTGGATAGAGCCTCAGCCTACCGACCGCAGGGTCCAGGTTCAATTCTGGTCAAGGGCATGTACCTAGGTTACAGGCTCCTCCCTGGCCAGGGCCCAGGTCAGGGCTCATGCAGGAGGCAACCAATCGAAGTGTCCCTCTCACATTGATGTTTTTCTCTGTCTTTCCCTCTCTCTTCCACATTCTCTAAAAATCATTGGAAAAATATCCTCAGGTGAGGATTAAAAAAAAGAAAGGTCATATCCTATGAAAGAGACATCTTGAAAATGCCTAAAGAAAGTTGTCATTTTTTTGTGTGGTGAAGGGACTGGAGTCCGTGTTGATGAAAACACCTTGGCGGCTGCAGCAGCCAGCAGTGGTGGCAGCAGCAAGGTGACAGGGGCAGCACCTTCCTCTGATCAGCCCAGTCACCTCCTGCAGAGGGAGGTCAGTAGGACATCCCCTGAGGGCTCCCGGATTGGAGAGGGTGCAGGTCGGGCTGAGGGACCCCCCTCCCATGCACGAATTTCGTGCACCAGGCCTCTATCTTTTATAAAAACCCAAATAGTTGTTATTTCACAGTCCTTCCTAAAACGCTGCAATGACCCCCTTACTTCTAAAAGAACAAATTCATACTTGAGAAAGGTATATGAAGCTCTGGCTTGAAACTACCTTTTCAGTCTCCTCTCCTGCACTGCCCTGGCTTTGCCGGCTGGCACTTCCTGCTTCCACTTGGCACTTGAACATGTATCTATGGTACTGCCTCATTATATCCTCATGTCTATTTATATAGAAATTCCCATTCACATTTCAAGAGTTAATTTAATTAAGCCCTCCTTTAATAAAGTCTTTTTATATTTCTGTAGTAAGGAGTAGTCTCTAAACGTTTTGTGCTCCTATTGCATTGTGTACACATCAAAACTGTCCTCTCATTTTACTTTAAGAACTTTGTTTGTGTGTGTGTGATCCCTGGATGGTGAGTCCTCAAGAGTAGTGAGGATGTCTTTTTCATCCTTGCATCCTATGTCACATACTTTCCCCCTTTTGCTTCCCTTGTAGCTTAGCACAGGACTTGGCCCTCAGTAGATTCTCAATAAACATTAGCTATCATCATCATAATTATCATCATCATTATAAACATCAAATATTTAAGTTGGTTTCTGCTAAACTACATGGTACATTTAGCATGGAGCCAACTCAGAACCATCTCTTCCAGGGAGAGGTCCAGACTTGTGTAGGACCTTATTATTTTTGACCATCTAGTACCATGCCAGTGAAGGGGATATCCCATAGATATGAAAATTAACCAGGTAAATTAATGATCAATACAAAGCATCTGAGACATACAACTTTCTACCTTTCATTCTGCTGTGTTAGTACAGCATGCTGAGGAGGTAACAAGGTTGATGATGTTTTGGTAGGAATCTTTATAAAGCTATGAGAATGCTGAACTGATCCTGGAAGTACATGAAAGAGAAATCACATAATTTTGAAACTTTATTGAAGTATAATTAAAGTACAATAAACCACAAATCTTTAATATGTACCATTTGTTCCGTTTTAACAGATGTATAAACACACGAAACCATCACCACAGTCAAGATAGGGGGAAATCCACAGCTCAGAGATGGTGGTAAAATGGAAGGGTGGTGGTATTGGCTGGAGAACAAATCAGATGGGATGTCACATTTCCCCTCGCTTGGGCCTTGGTTGCTATAGATAATTGAGGTTAACATGGAGAGGAAAGAAGAACTGCTTTGTTCTGCTTTCCATTTAGGATTCTAGAAAGAGAACTCTTAAGCTACCCCTACCCCTGCCTCCTCCTCATCTGGCATGACCAGGAACTTTTACATACAGTGTGATCGGGCATAGCAAGGCTTTCTCTGAGGTTTTGATTTCTTTTTTTTAATTTGAGATTTATTGAAGTATATAATTGAAGATCGTTAAAATGTACCTCGCAGTGATTTATTTACTAGTATACATTGAAAGGATTCCCTCCATTTAGTTAACATACCCATCTTTTTTTGTTATTGAAACATTTAAGTTCTATTCTCTTAGCAAATTTCAATTTTACCAACACAGTGTTATAAACTATAGTCACTGTGTTTTACCTTAGACACTCAGACCTTTTTTTTTCACCAATGAACTATTTGGTGTTTTATCAGGAAATAGCAGGAGTGAGAAATATAGAAAAACATACCTGTGTATTAAGATTAATCTTTATGCTACTGGGAATCATTTATTGAGCACTAACTGAATTAATGGCACTTACTAATATAGATGAAACACACTGTGTAAAGGCATTGATTCACAATATAACAGGGGACAAGTGACATGCCTATTCAATCAGCTGAGCTGTGGACAATAACTACTTGATTGATTTGGTAATCAACTCATTTGTATTCTGCCTTCTTCCAAAACAGATTTTAGACCTTATTTTTCTTATAGCTGACAATTTATACCCTTTTACTAACCTCTCCCTATTTTCCTTTTAGGTTATGCTTTCTTAAACCACCCTTAGTTCCAATGTGGTGTACACACAGCCCAGGAAGGGCTGAAAGTGTAACTGGAAGCTTGCCAAAGGAAGTCCCTAAGGTGGAGGTGAAAGGGCTGAATGTTATGGAACAGCCAGTCACAATCAAAGTGGAATGGCAAAGCTAGAGCACTCTACTAAGTCCAGTGAGACCAGGCCGCGAGTCATGCACCAACGGCTGACTTCAACTCTGAATGCCCACCGGCAAAGCACTATCTCAATGGAGATAAAGGCATAGCTTTGGAGACCAGAGGAGGCAGAGGACATTTCATTCAAGCACCTTGACTTTAGTCCATCTTCATGAGGTCATAGAAGCCAGTGTTTTCCAAACTTTTTAATGTGCATATAAAGCACTGGGGAGTCCTAGCCGGTTTGGCTCAGTGGACAGAGTGTCGGCCCTCGGACTGAAGGGTCTCAGGTTCTATTCCAGTCAAGGGCACATACCTCGGTTGCAGGCTTGATCCCCAGCCCTGTTTGGGGCATGTGCAGGAGGTAACCAGTCGATGTGATGTGTCTTTCTCAGGTCGATGTTTCTGTCTGTCTCTCTCCATCCGTTCCACTGTCTCTAAAAATCAATGGGAAAATATCCTTGGGTGAGGATGAACAATAACAATAATAATAATGGTAATAATAATGATAAAAATACTGAGGACTTGTGAAAATGCAGCTCCTGATTAAGTAGGTATTGGGTGGGGCCTGAGAACCTGTATTTCTTATAAACTCCTAAGTGAAGCCCATATTGCTTAACATAAGCCACATCTCTTGCCATGGACATCTGGACACCATCTTTGAGGAAGAAGGTGGGGAGCTTCCCTGAAATTCTGAGCCATTTTGGAGATCTAGAGGAGGAGAACCTGGAGGACTGTTAGAAAAATCAGTGACTGAGCCAGAAGCCAAAGGAGGACACTTAGATCCGGCAAACAGTGCTAATCCTACAGGAAGGGTTCAAGTAGTCAACTCAAGAAGTAGGTTACAATTTTAAAACTACTACTACTCAGTCAGGCTGTGTTAAAAAGGACAGGGAAACAAGAGTGGGCAATACTGATGACATACACCACTGCTGTGGGAAAATAGGTGGCAGAATAAAATATTTCTGCTACCAGTGAAGTGACAGAAGTTAATTCAGGCTTGAAAAGTCCAAAACCTAAGGAAGGGCAGGGTTTTGAAAAAGAGCATCAATTGGGGTCTTTGTCCTCATTAGTCCCGAGCCACAGGCTTTAAAAACATCAGTAGCACCGTCAATCAGCAACCTGCAAGGATGCTTCTCCAGTTGAAACTATTAAGATGCAGGTAAAATCTTCCCTGAGAGGCTCAACTGCTGGGCAAGGAGTGGCAGCAGAAGCAGAAGCAGCAGTAGGAGTGAGGCACATGCTAAAAAAATGACGTGGGATCTTGTGGGGAATGAAAAAGTACAGAAATGAAATCAGGAGCAGAGAGCTGTGGAAAAGACAGGACTCTGAACTGGGAATGCATGGTTATCAGCTGCAAAATGCAGCCTACCCTGCTCATAGGCGTTGGAGGCAGTGACAGGAACCGAGGAAGTATGGAGTCTAATCCCAATGGCAAGAGAGGATGTGGCATTGTTAGTAGGCATTACTCCAAATCCATCATTTACAACGGAAGACAGAGGATTTATCTGTACTATAAGCAGAAGATATCAGTACCAAATCATCTCCCCACCAATTACTATTTTAGAATTTCTAATCATAACATTTTAATTAAATTTTTGTCCTTGGTGTAATTTCAGGGCACTGACATTGTCACTCGTTTTCATCTTCGAAGAAGCTTAAAGAGACCGAATGAAATATTTTTAATAGGAGTGATGACAAAAGTTATCCAAGATAGGTTCTACTTATCCTTTCATGCCCAATAGTAGGAGAGCCATATATGCTAAGCAAAAAAGGGGTTGTGGGGAGGAATTGGTGAAGACAGTTTGTGGTTCTCAATGGGACATGATTTTGTCCCCCAGGGGACATTAGGAAACGTCTGGGGACATTTTGGGTTGTTACGAAGTGGGGCAATTGCTCCTGACATCTAGTGGATGCTGCTAAACATCCTACAATGCACAGGACAGTCCCCACAAAAAAGAATTATCCGGCCCAAAATGTCAATAGTGGCAAGATTGAGAAATTCTAGGATCAGGAGCTGTGAAAGCCACTTTTATATCTTGTCTAGTTAAAGCCACATTTGAGAGGACAGAGTTGTCTCCTAGGAGAAGGGAAAAACGCTATCCCTCCATCTTGCTCAAGGAGAACATGGCTTTTCCACTGTGTGGGGATGCATACCAGCATCATGACTGTGATGGAGACCCTGTAAAGGCACAGTGGCCATGGCAATTCTTGATTGTGCCTCATAGCCTGGCAGAGGCAGCCATATACTATACCTCATCTGTGAGCGAGGTGACTACAGATTCTGCTTCTAATCACTTGAGACAAAGAATTCCAAACTATATGTGTACTGACTGGGTTTTCATTAGTGTTATGAAATGTGCATCCCTTGGTGTCTACACGGTAGATGGCAGCCTTATTATAGTGGTACTAGAGGCCTGGTGCACGACATTCGTGCACTGGGGTGGGGAGGGTGTCCCTCAGCTAAGCCTGCGCCCTTTCACAGTCCGGGAGCCCTCAGGGCATGTCCGACTATGGCCGTGGAGGTGGGCCACTGTGCTTGCCAGCCATCAGGGTGGCTTGTGACTGAGTGGCACTACCCCTGTGGGAGCGCACTGACCACCAGGGGGCAGCTCCTGCGTTGAGCGTCTGCCTCCTGGTGGCCAGTGTATGTCATAGCGACCGGTCATTCCCTGGTTGGGTCAATTTGCATGTCACCCTTTTATTATATAGGATAAGTCTATTTCACAATAATTTCTTTTTCAAAAAGCATTTGAGGTGGCCACTGTTTGAGATGCCTACCTGAAACTTTCTACTGGAAGTAGGAGTTAAAGGTTGCAGGTGGAGGGAGCAAGATAACTGCTAAAGTGACTTATTATCCCAGAGGAGAGGTTACAGCCTCATCATCCATTGAACTGAATTCTTTTCTTACTGACTCCTCTTCTTAAACTTTTCATTCTTCCTCCTATTGTCTCTTTTTCCTGGCTCAGGCTTTTTAAAATTTCTCTTGCACACATTCTCTCATTTTTAAAAAAAGTATTTTATTTTCTGCTCTTCTTTTAAAACTTTTTTTCTATCCCTTTTCCCTCACTCTTGTTACTCTTCCCTCCCCTTCCCTTCTCCACCCTATTCCATTCCATCCCTTCTTTTACCATTTACTGACCACTTTTAACATTTTTCATTTCTCTTTCCTTTTCTAACTCTCTACTTTTACTATTTACTGGTTTCTCCTTTTTCAAATCAGTTCTATCTACCTGTGCATGTGTCTATCTATTCATCCACACACCTACCTAGCTATCTTTATTGTATTTTTTTATTAACTTTTTTAAGAAATCTTATCCCCTTCACACACAATTGCATTTGACTTCCTTATTGGTTTCTCCCTCTCACACGATTTTTCTTTCCTTTATATAACATTTTTTCCTATTGACTCATCATTTATAAACTTTTCTTTCCTCTTTATTTCCTACAAGTACTTCTGTTCCATCATCCTTCTTCCCATCTTTCTCCTACCCTTCCTCCCTCCCCACATTCCCTCTTTCCTTCATCTTTACCCCTCCCCTCCCTCCCCTTTTCCTTCCTTCCCACCTTAATTTTTTTCTTCACTTCCTCCCTGGGAAGTGCTTTGCTCCCTCCCCCATTTCTTCCTTCTTCCCATTCTCCTTTTAAGCTCTACCTGCTCCCCTTTAAAACTTTTCTTCCCTCCATCTTTCTTTCATCCTACCTTTCCCATACATTCTTCTCTACTTACTTCCACTGTTTTAATATCTACCTGCCTAATTATTCACTATCATTTATCTTTTTTCTTTTCTGACTCCTACTTTTAAAAACTGTCCCCAGTACACAATTATACTTGATTTTCATTATAGCTCCTACAGTTCACTCACACATCCTCTTTCCTTCTTTAACTCTGCTCTCTACTGACTCCTTTATAAAGTTCTTCCCCCGCTCCTTCCCTTCTTCCCCTCCTCCCTCACTCTTTTATGCTTTTTACAGGCTAATTTTAAAAAAATACTTTCTTCTCTCTATGCTTTTCATCCTTAGTACTGACCTCTCCATTTAAAAATCACACTCAATAAAATAACATTTTTTAAAAATCACCCTGTACTTAATTTTCTTACCAACTCCTTTTAAACTCCCTTCCTCTCACATTCTGTTTCTTCTTTTTGACTGTTTTTCTGGCCTCGCCCCATTTTAGCATCCTTCTCTTTCCCGCGTTCTTTCCCTCCCTCCCCCTCTCCCTCCCTCCCTCCCTCTCCCTTCATTCCCCGTGTCTGTCTCCAGCTTACTCCTCCCCCCTCCCCCTTCCCCCTCCCCCCATTCGCCTTTCCCTTGTGAGCCCGAACCCCTGCCTCCCTCCCTCCTTCCCTGTTATTGCCCCCCGCCCCCGCCATGTTCAGTAGTTTCTCTTTTAAACTCCCCCTTCCCTCTCGGGGACCTGGTTCCAGCCCCGCCTGAGCGCACTTGGATGTTAAAGCCGCCGTTTGGGGGGCGTTTAACCCCGGCCCAGGGCCCAGTCCCGCCAGGCCTCCGCCACCCCCTCCCCCGGCCAGCAAACTGACTTAACGCGCCACCAACCTGACCCTGGCCGTGCCTTTGGGCCCAGCACTCGGGGGCGAGCGAAAGGGGTTCCCTCCTTAGGGTCTGACTCCGCCCCAGCTAAGCGGCGCCTCCCCTCCCAGCGCCCCGCGCCCGGGTCCCGCCCCTCCATTCCGCGGGCGCCTCCCCGCCAACGGCCCGCGCCGGGGGCCGCCGCCTCCTCCCGCATCTGGACGGGGCTCCCCCTCCGCGCCGCCTGCGGCCCCGCCCCTCTCCGGCGTACCTGCTCGCCACCTGGTCGCCACCCGCTCCGCAGCCCCGCGTTCCTTCTCTTTTCCATTCCTGCGTCTTTTTCTCTTCCCTTTCCATAGTTCTGTTTCTCCTCCCGGCCTGTTTGCACGCAAGCCTGCCTTCCTCTCCCTCTCCTCCTTATCCCTCCTGTGCTAGCCTATCCTACCTCACCCAGCTCACCTCTTTCACTCTAGGCACTCGGCCCCTTTTAAAAATTTTTCATTTCTTCTTTCCCTTTCTAACTATTTCCCTTTTATGTACTGACCTTTCACTGGGTTCCTCTTTTTTTGGGAGGGGGGTGTGGTTCCTCTTTTTAAAAATAAGTTCTATCATCTATCCATCCATCTACCCACCCACCCATCATCATCTATCACCTATCTATATTCTATTTATACTTTATATACCTACCTGTGTACCTACCTTCATATTCAGCTATCACCCATCCATCTATCTTATTTTACTGTAATATTTTTTAAATCTTTTTTTAAAATATATATTTTATTGATTTTTTACAGAGAGGAAGAGAGAGGGAGAGAGAGTTAGAAACATCAATGATAGAGAAACATCAATCAGCTGCCTCCTGCACACCCCCTACTGGGGATGTGCCCACAACCAAGGTACATGCCCTTGACCAGCATCGAACCTGGGACCCTTCACTCTGCAGGCGGATGCTTTATCCACTGAGCCAAACGGGTCAGGGCTATTTTTTAAATCTTTATTGTTCAGATTATTACAGATGTTCCTCTTTTTTCCCCCCATAGCTCCCCTCCACCAGGTTCCCACCCTACTCTAGGCCTTCCCTACCCCCCGCCACTGACGTCATCCATAGGTGTAAACTGTTTGTCCAATCTCTTCCCGCACCCTCCACACCCGCTTTACCCCCCCCCCCCCCCCCGGCTCCCCGAGAATTGTCAGTCTGCTCCCTTTCCATGCCCCTGATTCTATTACATTCACCAGTCTGTTCTGTTCATCAGATTTTTTATTCATTTGATTTTTAGGTTCACTTGTTGATAGATATGTATTTGTTGTTCATAATTTTTTGTCTTTACCTTTTTCTTCTTCTTCCTCTTCTTAAAGAATACCCTTCAGCATTTCATGTAATACTGGTTTGGTGGTGATGAACTCCTTTAGCTTTTTCTTCTCTGTGAAGCTCTTTATCTGACCAATTCTAAATGATAGCTTTGCTGGGTAATCTTGGTTGTAGGTTCTTGCTGTTCATCACTTTGTATATTTCTTGCACTCCCTTCTGGCCTGCATAGTTTCTGTTGAGAAATCAGCTGACATTCGTATGGGTGCTCCCTTGTAGGTAATTAACTGTTTTTCTCTTGCTGCTTTTAAGTTTCTCTCTTTGTCTTTTGCTCTTGGCATTTTAATTATGATGTGTCTTGGTGTGGTCCTCTTTGGATTCCTCTTGTTTGGGGTTCTCTGTGCTTCCTGGACTTGTAAGTCTATTTCTTTCACCAGGTAGGGGAAGTTTTTTGTCATTATTTCTTCAAATAGGTTTTCAGTATCTTGCTCTCTCTCTTCTTCTGGCACCACCATAATTCTGATGTTGGTACACTTGAAGTTGCCCCAGAGGCTCCTTATACTATCTTCATATTTTTGGATTCTTCTTTCTTTTTGCTTTTCTGGTTGGGTGTTTTTTGCTCCTTCATATTTCAAATCTTTGACTTGATTCTTGGGATCCTCTAGTCTGTTGTTGAATCTCTGTATATTATTCTTTATTTCAGTCAGTGTATGCTTAATTTCTGATGGGTCCTTTTTCATATCCTTCAGGTTCTCACTAAATTTCTCAGAGGTATCTAGAAGATTCTTGAGTAACCTTATAACCGTGATTTGAACTCTATATCCAGGATTTTCATTTCTTTCATTTGTGACTTGTTTCTTTGTCTCCACATTTTGGCTGTTCCCTGTGTTTGTTTCTATGTACTGGGTAGCTGCTAAGTCTCCTTGAGTTGATAGAGTGGCCTTGTGTGGTAGGTTACCTATAGGGCCCAGTGGCTCAGCCTCCCCAGTCACCTGAGGTGGACACTCTTGGTGCACTCCTTTGTGGGCTGTGTGCACAGTCTTATTGTAGTTAAGCCTTGATTGCTGTTGATATCACTGGGAGGAACTGACCTCCAGGCCAATTGGCTGTGATGACCAGCTGTGTCTACACTGGAAGATCTGTTGCACAGGAGACACCTTTATGGGGGAGGACTTGCTTCAGTGGGGCTTTGCTCACCGAGTCTGCCCCTTGAGTGTGTCTCTTATGGATGTGAAGAGTTGTAATCCACTATGGTCTCACTCTGACCACTGGGTACACTGGCTCTTGGATCTCCAAGGAGGTGCAAGGTCAGCCACTGACTGGGGCCACCCAGCAGGAGCTACAGAGACATCTGCAGATTCCTCCTCTTTGTATGGGGTTTGGAAGTGCCTAGACTGCTGTGAAGCAAGGCAGGCTGCTGCTGCCGGGCATTGGGCCTTCTTTTGGAAGCTCTGGGGCTCTCTGACCCAGCTGCAGTTTGACAGGTTTTAGGCGGAGAAAGGACAGGCCTTTCATATGCAAAAACCAATGCGCACAACTTGGGTGGGGTTGTAAATTGGGTGGGTCGGGGTCTCTGGGAATCACCAGGATGGAGCAAACAGCAATGGCTGCCAGTCAGCCCTGCACCAGAGAGGTGCCCAGGTCTCCGTGTCCCGCGCCCCCATGCAGGAATAATGTTTGCTGCGAGCACCTCTGAGAGAAAGCTGCCCTCGTGTTCCTTTCCCGATGCCAGACAATCCAGTTTCTCCCTGTATGTGTCTGGGTCCCCCAGAGTCTCTCTCAGAACTGGAGTTCAGAGCAAGCAGGAGCTTGTATCTCCCTCCTGATTAAAAGAACAGCACATCCAGGTGCCAGCACTTTCCGTGCCTCCGCACCTCCTACCAGTCTCAATGAGCTTTCTTCAGCTCTCTAGTTGTGGAACTTCCACTCAGCCAGCTTTCCTGCGATTCTGGGTAGTAGTTGTTCTGCCTTTTAGTGGTAATTTTGATGTGGTTGTGAGAAGCAGCAAATATAGGTGTTTACCTATGCCAGTGGTCAGCAAACTCATTAGTCAACAGAACCAAATATCAACCGTACAATGATTGAAATTTCTTTTGAGAGCCAAATTTTTTAAACTTAAACTTCTTCTAACACCACTTCTTCAAAATAGACTCGCCCAGGCCCTGGTATTTTGTGGAAGAGCCACACTCAAGGGGCCAAAGAGCCGCATGTGGCTCGCGAGCCGCGGTTTGCCGACCACTGACCTATGCTGCCATCTTGGTTCTACTGTAATATTTTTTTAAGATTAAACCATTGGTAACACTTTATTATTTTTTATAATACTAGAGGCCCAGTGCATGAAATTCGTGAATGGGGGGTGTCCCTCAGCCCAGCCTGCACCCTCTCCAATCTGGGACCCCTCGAGGGCCTAAACTGGCAGTCTGACATCCCTCTCACAATCCAGGATAGCTGGCTCCTAACCACTCGCCTGCCTGCCTGATTGTCTCTAACCCCTCTGCCTGCCAACCTGATAGCCCCCTAATCACTCCCCTGCTGGCCTCATTGACGCCTAACTGCTCCCCTGCCAGCATGATTGTCACCAACTGCCCTCCCCTACTGGCCTGATGGCCCCTGACTGCCTTTGCCTGTGGGGCTGAGGGGACTGGAGACTCTGGCTGGATGAGGTGGGGCTGAGGGGATTTGGCGACTGAGGCTGGATGGTGCAGGGACTGGGGGACTGAGGCTGGATGGGGGGAGGGCTGAGGGGACTGAGGCTGGATGAGGTGGGGCTGAGGAGACTGGGGGACTGAGGCTGGATGAGGCGGGGCTGAGGGGACTGGGCGCTGCCATCTTGTGAGGGTGTGGCATTCAATTAGCATATTCACTCTTTATTGGCGGTGGGTGCCAACATCTTTATAAGGGCGTGATGGTCAATTAGCATATTCCCTCTTTATGAGATAGGTTATATTTTTATTTATTTCAGAGAAGAAGAAAGAAATAGAAACATCAATGACTAGAGGCCCAGTGCATGAATTTGTGCATGGGTGGGGTCCCTCTGGGTGGCCTGCAGGGATCAGGCTGAAACCCACAGTCCAATGCCACCTGCAGCTCCTACCTGCCAGTCCCGCTCATCCTGGCCCCCCCTGCCGTGGGCTCACACCCAATCAGTCCCGATCAGGAGAGGCTCGCACTGCCTTAGCAGCACTCGCCAGCCATGAGCCCTGCATCTGGCACCTTCCCAAGGGGAGTGGCCTGCAGGATCAGGCTGAAACTGGCTCTCCGACATTCCCCAAGGGGTCCTGGATTGTGAGAGGGTGCAGGCCAGGCTGAGGGACCATACCGGTGCATGATCGAGCCAGGGAGGGATCACAGGAGGGTTCCAGGGAGTGTCCGGCCCTTCTTGGTCAGTCCCAATCAGCCGAACCCCGGCAGCAAGCTAACCTACCATCGAAGCATCTGCCTCCTGGTGGTCAGTGCACATCATAGCAAGTGGTTGAGTAGCCTTAGCATATCATTAGCATATTACGCTTTGATTGGTTGTTCGGTTGTTCTGCCGTTCGGTCTATTTGCACATTACCCTTTTATTATATAGGATGAGAGAGAATCATTGATCGGCTGCCTCCTGCATGCCCCCTTCTGGAGATTGAGCCTACAACCCAGGCATGTGCCCTGATCGGGAATCAAATCATGACCTCCTGGTTCATAGGCTGATGCTCAACCACTGAACCACCCCACAGGGCCTGGCTTCTTTTTTAAAACTCTCACTCTTTTTCTCCCCCTACCTCTCTCTCCCTCTTTCCCTCCCTTGTAGGGAGCAGTTATAGGATTAAGCCTCGGACTGACCTGCTGGCAAAATCGCAAACAAGTCCCAGCTTGGAGGGCACAGCCCTCTAAGCATAATTAAGCTTGATCTTGTGACTGCTCCCTAGATCTTTCCTGGGTAGCTAATGGGCTGTGGGAGGGCCAGCAAGTGCTGCCAAAACAAGTGAAACTTACAAGAACATTATAAATTACCTTGTTTGCCCCTGACTATAAATAAAGCATCAGCTTTGGAGTCTGGATCTGTTCTGTGGCCTCAGCAAGGCACAGAAGATCCACCTAGACCAGCCGTGGACAAACTACGGCCCGCGGGCCGGATCCGGCCCGTTCGGCTGTTCTATCCGGCCCACGGAGCCGTAAGAGCGGAGGGTTCTCTTGCTCTCCCCTCCGCTCCTTTACTTTGAATTTATATTAGTTCACACAAACACTCCATCCATGCTTTTGTTCCGGCCCTCCGGTCCAGTTTAAGAACCCATTGTGGCCCTCGAGTCAAAAAGTTTGCCCAGCCGAAACCGGTTTGGCTCAGTGGATAGAGCGTCGGCCTGCGGACTGAAGGGTCCCGGGTTCGATTCCGGTCAAGGGCACGTACATTGGTTGCGGGCACATCCCCAGCAGGAGGTGTGCAGGAGGCAGCTGATCGATGTTTCTCTCTCATCGATGTTTCTAGCTCTCTATCCCTCTCCCTTCCTCTCTGTAAAATATCAATAAAATATATTTAAAAAAAAAAAAAAAAAGTTTGCCCACCCCTGACCTAGACCCAGCTTATTCTCTTTGTCTTTTTCTTCATCCTTCACCGGCCCTCCCTCAGGCTTGCCGAACCCTTGGCTGTGCTGGCATGGCTCAAGTGGCGCCCAATGTGGTGCTGAGTTCGGCCCAAGTGGCACTTAATGCGGACCTGAGTGTGAGGGAACTGCAATTGTCAGGTGAAAGGAGGCCCCAAGGTGTGCGCACGCAGTAAGTAAGGCAGGGGTGAAGTACTAGCCAGGTGTAAAACATGGGAAATTCAGGATCGCAGGGAAAGAATGTATGCGTATCCATGCTTAAGGCTATGCTCCAAGCAAGGGGCTGTTCTGTGAGGTATGAACAGCTTTTCGATTTTTTGGATTTTGTGAATAAATCCTGCCCATGGTTTTCTGAGGAAGAAATTAAATATAGAGGCATGGGAGAAGGTAGGAAAACAACTTCGCGATCATTATATAGCTGAAGGTCCAGAGGAAATGCCTGCCTCTACTTTCAGTCTGTGGTCCCTGATTTGGGACTGCCTAGAGCCCACTCCAGAAGGGGTTGGAGGAATGTGGCAGGGAAATGCAATCTTGGCCAAATTGGGTGTTAGTTATTACTTCGGAAAGCGAAAAAGAAAGAAAAATTTTAAGATCTGTCTTTAAAAGAAATTCGGCCAGATCTGTTGCTGAAAATTCCCCTGAAGTAAGCAGGATGTGGGGGAAGGGAGACGTTTGGGGATCCAATATGGAAGCCCACTCTCCCAGTATGCTAATTTAAAGTTTCCTTTCTCGCCATGAATAAGTCTTAAAAATTTAGAAATGTATCTGGAATTTCTGTGCTCGTGGGGGGAGAACCTAGCTGTAAGACATGGTCCAATTTCGGACATTTAGATTGTCTTCAGCTGGAATCTCTCTGCAAAAGCTATAGAAAATGAGAAAACTAGAACTGGTCTTTTTCCTAAGAAAAACAGCGAAAAAAGTATTCTCGAAAGAAATTCAAGCTAATTTCAGCAACAGGATTCGCATTTCCATAATAAAGAGTAGTTTTCAAAATGCTAATGAACCTTGTTAAAAAAGTTAACTTTTAAGGCCTTCAAGAAAATAAGTAAATTTGTCTCTGTTATAGAATTTATCCAAAGTATGTGCCTTAAAATAATTGGAATTGGATTTGAATCTCAAAAAATTGTTGAAATATAGATAAAAAATGTATTAATTATAAAGATCTAAATAGCCCAGGTAACTGGCTATGCCCTTTGATTAATGGAGGAAGGGGTAGACGCCCTTCCCCCAGCAGACAGGTAATCTAGTTTCCTGCCAGCAGCCATCTTTGAAAAATGTGGTAATTTACATTCGAATAAACCAAACCTGGTTTTCCAGAGCCACTGACAAATAAAAATTAAAGTTTAAATTTGCCTCATAAAAAACCTAGAGGACAGAATTGAAGCTATTAATTGATTATGTCTTGTATTTTTCTTAAAAATGTAAAGTGTTATTAATCTAGGAAATGCTAAATATATTTGACCTGCCAGCTTTAAAAGTTCAAAGTGCAAATTAAATTGGGAGAAATTATATAGTTGTGGTAATTAAATGCCTAAAGTATAAGAACTTGTTTTTGAGAAAATAAAATGTTGTGTTTTCTCTAATAATTAGGAATTCAAAATAAGTTGCTTATTATTGGTCTAATTAAAAAAGAGGATTAGCCGAAACCGGTTTGGCTCAGTGGATAGAGCGTCGGCCTGCGGACTGAAGAGTCCCGGGTTCGATTCCGGTCAAGGGCACGTACCTTGGTTGCGGGCACATCCCCAGTAGGGGGTGTGCAGGAGGCAGCTGATCGATGTTTCTCTCTCATCGATGTTTCTAGCTCTCTATCCCTCTCCCTTCCTCTCTGTAAAATATCAATAAAATATATTAAAAAAAAAAAAAGAGGTTTAATTCTGTGATCCCAACCAAAATTTTTCTATGCAAAAACTAGTTTAAAATCTAATTGATATCTTAAGATAATTATAAAAAGTATTATAATCTTTAAATCATATATGGATATATATATATTTGATGGTTTTTTTACATGTTAAAATTTCAAGGCTTTAACAGAGATGATTCTTGGAAAGCTCCAAGGGCCCGGAGTAATACAAGAAATTTATTCTCTTTTCTTAAAGGAAATCTTTTTAAATTTAACAGATCTAATATACTTGAAATTGCATGGAAAGCCTTATCAAATAAAAATTAATAAATATATTTTAAATGTTATGAAGATTTTGACCTCTAAGAAGGGCAAAATGAAGTAACTAAATATCTCTTATAATGCAGGATTCTCTGCATTGTGCTGGATTATGTGCTGAAAAAGTTCAAAAGACATTTCCTTTTTCTTATCTTGGCAGCATTATTGAGGGAAAAACAATAAAACCTCAGAAAATTCAAATTCGGACTGACACTTTACTTACATTAAATGACTTCCAAAAATTATTAGGAGATATTAACTGGGTTCGACCTGCTTTAAAATTAACCACTGCTGACTTAAGCCCTTTATTTCATATACTAAGGGGAGATTCATCTCCGTATCCCCACACTGCTTGACAGAGGAAGCCAAGACAGCCTTACATAAAGTTGAGGATGCCTTAAGTTCAGCACAACTTACTAGAATTGATTACTCCCTTCCCTTACGGGTTTTAATTTTCCCTACGACACATACACCCACTGGGGTCATTTGGCAAGCTCCTGGAGTTGTTGAATGGCTATATTTGGCTCATTCTCCAACTAAGGTATTAATTCCTTTCCATGATTCGGTTTCCCAGCTAATACCTCGAGCCTGCCTTCGAACAGGCCAATTAGTGGGCCAAGACCCTGACCTTATTGTAGTGCCATTTACAGCTGTACAGCAAGACTGGCTCTAGCAACTATCAACAAATTGGCAAGTTGCACTTGCTAATTTCTCCGGACAGGTTGGTAACCATTACCCAGTAAACAAAGATAGTGAAGTCATAACCTATACCTCAGGCACTAACCATTTTTACAGATGGATCCAGTTCTGGAAAAGCTGGATACTACTGCAGCAGAGGTGCAAAGGTCCTTACAAGCTTTTATCTAAGCCTTGACAGATTTTGCTATGGAGCCCATTAACCTATATAGTGATAGTGCCTATGTGGTAAGTATGGCCAAAATTATTGAAACTGCTACTATAGGGCACACTAATTCAGAGGAACTCTTTCATTTATTTTTTCAACCTTCAAAAAGTCATTAGAGAACGACAGTTTCCCTGCTTTATTGGTTATATCCGATCTCATCCAGGTCTCCCTGGTCCATTAGCTATAGGCAATGATGCTATTGATCGCCTCCTTGCTGTAATTCAAGAGGCTACCCCATTTTCTCTTGCCCAGTCCTCCCACGCTTTGCATCATCAAAATGCTGCTGCCTTACACAAACAATTCCGTATTTCTAGGGAGCAAGCTCCTCAAATTGTTAAGCAGTGCTCTCAGTGTGTAATTCATTGCCCTGTACAATCGTTGGGGGTTAATCCTAGGAGTCTTAAACCTAATCAAATTTGGCAAATGGATGTCACCCACATACCGGAATTTGGTAAGCATAGATGGGTACATGTTAATGTAGATACCTGCTCCCGCTTTATCTTTGCGACTCCCCAAACGGGATAGAGTGCCAAGCATGTAATTAATCATTGCCTAGCTGCCTTTGCGGTACTAGGTCCTCCCTTAGAGCTAAAGACAGACAATGGACCCGCATACACTAGTTCTGCTTTTCAACATTTTTGTCAGCAATATCAAATTTGTCATAAAACTGGTATCCCTTACAACCTCAAGGTCAAGCAATACTGGAAAGAGCAAATCGTACTCTTAAAATGCAGTTACTAAAACAGAAAGGGGGAGACGGATGTTATGTGTCACCTCAAAACAAACTCAGTCATGTTCTTTATACTTTAAATTTTTTGAATTGCGATGCAGAGGGTCATACAGCAGCCGAAAGGCATCGGGCCTCCTGTACAATAGCCTCCACGGGGTTAGCCCAATGGAAGGATGCACAAACTGCACAATGGTTTGGACCAGATCCAGTAATGATGTGGGGAAGAGGTTATGTTTGTATCTTTCCAGGAGCAGCGCAACCAATTTGGGTGCCAGAGCGTTACGTACGTCACCACAATGGACCCAGAGAAGCTTCTTGTCCCATTGTTCAAGACTGAGAGTTGCCCCGATGACAGCAAAGCGGAAAAGGAAGATGACAAAGGCTATGCAAGAGACTGAGGTGCCAACATGGGGTCAGCTGAAGAAGTTAACAACTGAGGCCCAGCAGATGGCAGAAAAACAAGAAGTGGAAGCTACTCCCTCAATCATGTTTCTGGCCATGCTAGCATTGGTTAGCTGCCAGTCTTCTGCAAACTCTTGCGCAGCCAAGTCCGAGGACTCTTGAATAAATCAGCAAAAGAAACTTCCATTTAGTAGAAAAATGTTACTGTAGTTTGATTTCTCTATTATTGTTGTGTTGCATTGGCATTGTTTTATTAATAGCATTGTCTGGGTTTTGCATTTGCATTGTTTTGTTATTGGGTTTTGCATTGGCATTGTTTTGTTAATGTTTTAATAGTCAGAACTTTGTTCTTGATGTTTAAGTTTTACTTCCATTATTAGTAGCTTAAAATTAAAAGAAGGGTGAGATGTAGGGAGCGGTTATAGGATTAAGCCTCGGACTGACCTGCTGGCAAAATCGCAAACAAGTCCCAGCTTGGAGGGCACAGCCCTCTAAGCATAATTAAGCTTGATCTTGTGACTGCTCCCTAGATCTTTCCTGGGTAGCTAATGGGCTGTGGGAGGGGCAGCAAGTGCTGCCAAAACAAGTGAAACTTACAAGAACATTATAAATTACCTTGTTTGCCCCTGACTATAAATAAAGCATCAGCTTTGGAGTCTGGATCTGTTCTGTGGCCTCAGCAAGGCACAGAAGATCCACCTAGACCCAGCTTATTCTCTTTGTCTGTCTTTTTCTTCATCCTTCACAGGCCCTCCCTCAGGCTCACCGAACCCTTGGCTGTGCTGGCGTGGCACACTCCCTCATTGTGCTTTTATACTGGATCATCCATTTAAAGTTCTAGCTACCTATATGTCTAACTAGTGACCTGGTGCACAGATTTGTGCACATTGAAAGGAAATTTATTAGAAGGTGGGGCAGGACTGGGCAAGATGGACCGGACAAGCCCTGGAGCTAACCTCCCATTGTCCCTCCCCAGCCAGCCGCACCTGGGGCGCCGGGGCTCGAAGGCCCTCTGGGGAATGAGCAGGGTCCCTCTGGCAGGTGGGGTCCCTCAGCCTGGCCTGTGGGGATCAGGCCAAAATCGGCTCTCTGACATCCCCCGAGGGGTCCCGGAGTGCGAGTGGGCACTCTGCAAAGTTGCTGTCATATAGGGTGTGGAACATAAAACAAGCATGCAGTAAACCAGATTTGGGGCTGACAGTCCCCCAGCAATAACATAACCCATAGCCGAAGGTGGAATCGCGTGGCCCCGTGAAGAATCGGGCTCCCTCCTCTCTGGTTTCAGGGTGCATCACTCGAGAACCACCGCTGCCAAGGCACTGCAGCTCGGCAGCTCCTGCGCTGAGCGTCTGCCCCCTGGTGGTCAGTACATGTTGTAGCGACCAGTCAGATGGTTGGACACTTAGCATATTAGCCTTTTATATATATATAGACTAGAGGCCCGGTGCATGAAATTCATGCATGGGCGGTCCCCTCAGCCCAGCCTGCACCCTCTCCAATCTGGGACCCTTTGAGGAATGTCTGACTGCCGGTTTAGGCCCGATCCTAGGGATCGGGCCTAAACCGGCAGTCGGACCTCCCTCTCACAATCCGGGATCACTGGCTCCTAACTGCTCACCTGCCTGCCTGCCTGATTGCCCCTAACTGCCCGCCCCTGCTGGCCTGGTCACCCTCAGCTGCCCCCCCTGCTGGCCTAGTTGCCCCCAACTGCCCCCCCGCACCGGCCTGGTTGCCCCTAACTGCCCCCTCCACCGGCCTGGTGGCCCCCTTCTGCCCCCCCTGCCAGCCTGGTGGCCCCCAACTGCCCTTCCTGCTGGCCTGGTCGCCCCATGCAGCCTACTTGTTCAGTTGTTTGGTCGCCCCTCACAAACACCCCTGCCAGCCTGGTCGCCCCACGCAGCCTGCTGTTCAGTCGTTTGGTCACCCCTCACTAACCCCCTGCTGGCCTGGTCGCCCCATGCAGCCTACTTGTTCAGTTGTTTGGTCGCCCCTCACAAACACCCCTGCCAGCCTGGTCGCCCCACGCAGCCTGCTGTTCAGTCGTTTGGTCACCCCTCACTAACCCCCTGCTGGCCTGGTTGCCCCATGCAGCCTGCTGTTCAGTCGATTGGTCGCCCCTCACTGCCTCCCCTGTGGGCCTGGTTACCCCATGCAGCCTGCTGCTCCGTCATTTGATCGCCCCTCACTAACACCCCCTGCCAGCCTGGTCACCCCAAACTTCCCCCCCGCATGGGCCAGGTCACCCCACGCAGCCTGCTGTTTGGTCATTTGGTCACCCCTCACTAACCCCCCTGCTGGCCTAGTCACCCCATGCAGCCTGTTCAGTCATCCATTCGGTTGCAATGGTCACTTAGCCTTTTATATGTATAGACTAGAGGCCCAGTGCATGAAATTCGTGCATGGGGGGGTGTCCCTCAGTCCCTGCACCCTCTTCAATCCGGGACCCCTCGGGGGATGTCGAACTCACAATCCGGGACTGCTAGCTCCTAACCGCTCACTTGCCTGCCTGCCTGATCACCCCTAACCACTCTGCCTGCCTGCCTGATCACCCCTAACCCCTCTGCCTACCTGCCTGATGCCCCTAACTGCTCTCCCATGCCTGCCTGATCACCCCCCTAACCACCTCTGCCTCAGCTCCCGCCACTGTGGCTTTGTCCAGAAGGACATCCGGTCTATCTGGTCTAATTAGCATGTTACCCTTTTATTAGTATAGATTGCCTATATTGCTACATACCTATCAATCATCTATATTTTATTGACTTTAAAAGGTCTTTCTCCTCCTTTTTCCAACTGTACATGAGTCTTACTTTAAAGCTTTTTCTTCCCAATTTACTTCCTTCCTCTGTTCCCTTTTATTTCTCTTTAGCTCTCCCATTTTATCATGGACTCTCTTTTCTTTCTCTGTTTGCATACCTGCCTCCTTATTTTCTTCAGTCTCCCTCACCTTATGTCCCTTCCTCACACTTCCTTTCTCTCTCCCCCTTTCCTTCCTTCCATTTTTCCTAATTTTCTGACTTCTGTTTTCAATTTTTTAAATGTCTGGCTGTGTCTAGCTTATCTGCCTACCTATCTACCTATCAATCACCTATATATTTATCTTAATGTTCTTTTTTACTGATTTCTTTTTAAATCCCCACTCCTAGTGTACTGATTTTCTTACTGGCTCCTCCTTTTCAATCTCCTCTTCCTATTTCTATCACCGCCATTGTTTCTTTGTTTTACTCACTCATAGCATTTAAACTTCATTTTGTTTTGTCTCCTCACTCCTTCCTTCTTTATTCCCCGATTCTTTCTCACCCTTTCTCTCACACTCTGTATTTCTGCTTTCTTTGCCTGCATGTATCCTGTCCTTCCTCCTTTGCTTGGTTTTACTGTATTTTTCAGACCCCTATTTTTACACTTTTTTTCTTTCTCTTTTTAACTGTATTTTCTATTGTCTTCTTTACTGGCTTAACAGAAAATTCTGATCGACCTGTCTATCTATAATCTTACATTTTACTATCTTCTTTAATGACCTCTAAGCTCTTTAAATAGCTCACCTCCACAATAATATTTGAGTCTCTTACTGGTTTCATTTTTTCCAAAATTCTCTCAAATTCACCTTTATTTTTTCCTATTGACTTCTCCTTTTTAAAATTTCTTGACTGCCTGCCTTCCTTTCCTCCCTTTCTCTCACCCTCCTTCCCAGCTTCTTTTGCGCCCTCCCCCCCTTTTTTTCCTGGCTCCTGATTTTAATTTTCTGCTCTTTTTACTTTGACTTTTTAAAAAACCTTTTTACTGATACTTCCTTTTAGTCTGTCTTATCTATCTATAAATCATCTATCATTCTAGTTCTTTTTTCTCATTCACTCTTTATCTACCTTCCTTCATTTATTCCGTCTATTGTTTCCTTTCTTTCACTGTCTTTTTTCTTTTGCCTATCTAACGTCCATCCTTATTCTACTCTCTCCTTCCTTTCTTCCTTTCTCTCTCATTCACCCAACCTTCCTTCTACCCTCCTTTCTCCCTCTTTTCTTTCTTCCCTCCCTCTTTCTATCATCCATCCATCACCTCTACATATCTCTATCTTCTATTTATCTAGCTAGCAAGCAACCATCTATCACCCTTATTTTACTGTATTTTGCTTTTTAAGCGTCTCTCTGTCCCAGCATTATATTCACAATTTTACTTGATTTGCTACTGTCTCTTTTTCAAACATTTTGCTGTTTCTACCTTTCTTTCTTGCCCTCTCCCTTCTTCCTTCCTTGATTCCCTTTTCCCTGCTTCTCCTATCCTCTTCCTCTCTCCCTCCTTTTCTGCATGCCTCTTGATGACTTTTCTCTCTCTCTTTTTTCTGTCTTCTTTGCTTGCTGGCCTTCTCCTCCCTCCCTCTTTCCCTCCTCCCTCTTCCTACTTCCCTCCATTCCTCCATCCTCTTTCCCTCCTTTGCTTTGTCCTGGATTACTTTTTGCCTTTTCACCTTTCCCCTTCTAACTGCCTTCTCTCCCTCTCAGCCTTCCTCCTTTCCTTCTCTCTTCCTTCTTCTACTCCCATCTTACTGACTCCAGTTTTTAAACTTTTCTTTCCTTTTTTTTGGTATTATCTTTTTTACTGGCCTCTTTTTACAGTCCTATCTAGTTTTCTATCTGAAAATCTAGTTATCAACATATCTATCTTCATTTTACTTCAACAACACAACACAATTTTATTTCATTTTCTTCCTGGCTCCATTTAAAAAACTTGGTTCCTCTTTTTTTCTAACTGGCTTCTCCTTTTTAAAAGTCCGTTTCTATCTATCCATTATGTATGTTTTACTGCATTTTTTAAAAAGTATATTTTTATTGATTTCATATAGGAAAGGAGAGGGAGAGATAGAAACATCAATGATGAGAGAGAATCATTGACTGGCTGCCTCCTGCATGCCCCACACTGGGGATCAAGCCTCAGGCATGTGCCCTGACCAGGAATCGAACTGTGACCTTCTGGTTCACAGGTCAATGCTTAACCACTGAGCTACACCAGCCAAGCTGTTTTACTGTATTTTTAAAATGACTTACAGATCGTACTTGATTCCTTACTTGCTCCTACTTTTCAATTATCTCTGCTTTGACTTTTTTCATACTCTCCCATCCCGTTTAAACATGTTTTTACTTCTCCCCTTCTTTTATTCCTTTTCTCCATGTTTTAAAAACTTTTTTCTTCTATTATTTATCATTTGTCATCTTTATTTTACAGTCTTTTCTTTTTCCTCAAATGTCTTTTTAAAACTGCTCCCATCCCCTAAATTGTACTTGAATTTCTCATTGGTTTCTCCTTTTCAAACCTCTCTTACACAATCACATTCTCTCTTCTTTTTTATTTCACTTTTTCCAGCTGTCTTATTATCCTTTTAAAACACAATGGTAAATTCCACAGCTTATTATGCTAAAAATAAAGTAAGCAGATATAAGATAGCCCTCACTGGTTTGGCTCCGTGGATGGAGCATCAGCCTGCAGACTGAAGGGTCCCAGGTTCGATCCCGGTCAGCGGGCTCAATCCCCAGTAGGGGGTGTGCAGGAGGCAGCCAATCGATGATTCTCTCTCATCATTGACGTTTCTATCTCTCTCTCCCTCTCCCTTCGTCTCTGAAATCAATAAAGATATATATATTTTTAAAAAAAGATAAATGAAACTCTAACCCCTAACCCTAACCCAGAATACCATGCTGGTGTTTTAAAAGGGATGGAAGTTTATTGTGCCCATTTCAATGTGCTTACAAACTTTTAATGGCTCACTCTGACTCTCAGAATAAAATGTGATCTTTACTGGTTGGCATACCATGCCCGTCCTGACCTGGCATCCAACTATTTCACCAACCTCATGTAATCCTATCCTGGCCTCTAGTCATATGAAAGTACCCATTATGATACAGCATAGAAAATATAGTCAATAATATTGTAATAATTATGTTGCCAGGTGGGTACTGGAAATATGGAGGGGAATACTTTGTAAAGTATAGGATTGTCTAACCACTATGATGTATACCTGAAATAAAAAAATAAAAAAATTGAATGATGCCCTAACCAGTTTGGCTCAGTGGATAGAGCGCCCGCCTGCAGACTGAAAGGTCCCAGGTTCAATTCCGGTCAAGGACATGTACCTTGGTTGCAGGCACATCCCCAGTAGGGGGTGTGCAGGAGGCAGCTGATCAATGTTTCTCTCTCATCAATGTTTCTAACTCTCTATCCCTCTCCCATCCTCTCTGTAAAAAATCAATAAAATATATTTAAAAATATTGAATGTAAACTATAATTAGAAATAAACATCCTAATATATAAAAAGCCAGGGCCCGTCACAACTGAAACAACTGGACAGACAACTGAACACAGGCTACGTGGGGCAACAAGGCTGGCAGGGGGGTTAGTGAGGGACGACCAAACGACTGAACACCAGGCTGCATGGGGTGACCAGGCCAGCAGTGGGGGCAGTTGGGGGCGACCAGGCCAGCGGCGGGGGGCAGTTGGGGGCGACCAGGCTGGTGGGGGGGCAGTTGGGGGCGACCAGGCCAGCAGAGGGGGGCAGTTAGGGGCTATCAGGCCAGCAGGCAGAAGCAGTTAGGGGTGATCAGGCTATCAGGGGGGAGAGCAGTTAGGGGCAATCAGGCAGGTGAGCAGTTAGGAACCAGCGGTCCCAGATTGTGAGAGGGATGTCCGACTCCCAGGGATCGGGCCTAAACTGGCAGTCCGACATCCCCTGAGGGGTCCCGGATTGGAGAGGGTGCAGGCTGGGCTGAGGGCCCCCACCCCCAGGCACGAATTTCATGCACCGGGCCTGTAGTATATATATAAAATACTCATTATGCTGTATGCCTCTGCACAGGCTGTTTCCTCTACCAAGACCATCTTTCCTTATCCTATATCTAAACTAATGTGTCTCTGCTTGGGCCACATATTTTAAACCCTCCTTACCTGTTCCCCAGTTTAAGGTGGAAAGGACCTGTCTTCAAGTTCAGATCCAGAAACCTGTTGCTATGTTCTGAATAAAATCACATTTCCCATTTGTAACAAAAATAATGAACGAATAAATAAATAAATCCTATATAATAAAACCCTAATATGCAAATTGACCGAACAGTGAAACAACCAGTCACTATGATACACACTGACCACCAAGGGACAGACGCTCAACACAGGAGCTGCCCCTGGTGGTCAGTGCACTCCCACAGGGGGAGCGCTGCTCAGCCAGAAGCTGAGCTCACAGCTGGCGCAGTGGCGGGAGAGGCTCTCCCGCCACTGAGGCAGCACTAAGGACCCCTTGGTGGACATCCCCTGAGGCATCCCGGACTGCGAGAGGGTGCAGGCCCAGCTGAGGGACCCCGTCCCCCCCGCCCCCCGCCCCACTCCAGTGCACGAATGTCGTGTACTGGGCCTCTAGTAAATAAATAAACAAACTAACTAATGTGTACTTCTCCCTCCTTACAGTTAAGATCCTTCAGGATGAAACCAAGTGTTAGATTTTTGCGTCTGCAGTGTCAGAGTGCAAAATATACTAGTACAGTGTGAGCTTAATACATGCTTGTATGATTAGTGCAATAGTTGCATGGCTGTAAATTCATCAATACAAAATACTTCACAATGTCTACTGATTATGAAGTTTTCATGAAATTCTGCAATGTTTAAGCTGTGGTATCCCCAAATAAGACCTCAAGGGCATCTGCATTCATAAAGGGGATTGGAGGTTAGATGAGAGAAAGAGGTTGATAAAAGTTGACATGGAATAATTTTAAAGGAACATTGGCAGAAAAAAGTTCTAATGCCCTAATAAGCAACTTTATTTTCAATTTTCTATTAAATTTGTCATATGTTTTATGAGGTAAAGGACATTTACTGTAACCTTAATGTTTTTAGTTTTTTGAGCACAAGTAATGCTAAATGAAAAAAATGTTTTTCTTTTTGGTTTATGTATTTTTCATTTGGCTGCTGAAATATGAATATATCTTATCTACTACCCTTCTACCCCCTGAGCCTTCTGAGACACATAGCATGGACATCAGTGGGTAGAGAGGGTCACTGAGACTAAGGAGCAACGAACAGCTAAAAGTGAAAAACTTCCAACACCAAAAATTTTCCTAAAATAAGAACCTATCTTTATATACACACACACACACACACACTTCAGAAAGAGAGAGGGAAGAGTTAGAAACATCATTGGTGACGGAGAATCATCATTGATTGGCTGCCTCCTGCACGCCCCCTACTGGAGATCAAGCCTGAAACCTGAGCATGTGCCTTGACCAGGAATTAAACCGTGACCTGGTTCATAGGTTGACACTCAATCACTGAGCCACACTGGCCTGGCAGAAACTAGCTTTTATAACTACAGTAATTGTCTCTACACAAATATATAGACATTAAAAAATAAAGTTAAATAACATTAACTTGCAGAACATTAATACTGGTATAGGGATATCTCCTAAATATACTATTGTTCTAATATTTGCCTCTGGCGTTTATTTAAAAATGTTAGTATATACATGTTCACACAAAATATTTTCCAATATTTTAGACTGCTTGTACCTTTTTGCCACTCCATCAACTAAAGATCCACGGCTCATTTTTTTTTTTTTTAAATATATTTTATTGATTTTTCACAGAGGAAGGAAGAGGGACAGAGAGTCAGAAACATCGATGAGAGAGAAACATCGATCAGCTGCCTCCTGCACACCTCCCACTGGGGATGTGCCCGCAACCAAGCTACGTGCCCTTGACCGGAATCGAACCTGGGACCCTCCAGTCCACAGGCTGATGCTCTATCCACTGAGCCAAACCGGTTTTGGCCCACGGCTCATTTTGACATGTCTAAAATCACAGCAGTGACAGTATTTAAACAATTACGCATTATTTCTGTAAGTTTAATCACATATCTATGGTAACCAGCTATAATTTGTATTTTTGACTATTCCACTGACGGCTAAATTCTTATTTTTGTTTTACAGATGAGGGGCTGAATGATTTGAAACTAGGTTTACAAATAGGTTTCTCCCCCCAGGGTCCTGGGTATTGCTAGTGTTCTCTACTCTTCTGGCCTGTCCAAGGCATTCTATCTAGAATGGGAATTCTGGCATTCACCAAGAGCCATAGCGGCATACTTTGCTTTAGAGGTTCATGCTTCTGAGAAACATTATTTATTTTAAATTTAATAAATCTTTATTGTTCAGATTATCACAATTGTTCCTTGTTTTCCCCCCATAGCTCCCCTCCACCCGGTTCCTACCCCACCCTTTGCCCTTACCCCCACCCCCCAACCACTGTCCTCATCCATAGGTGTACACTTTTTGTCCAGTCTCTTCCCGCATCCCCCATACCCCTTTCCCCCCAAGAATTGTCAGTCTGCTCCCTTTCTATGCCCCTGATTCTATCATATTCACTAGTTTATTCTGTTCCTCAGATTTTTTAATTCACTTGATTTTTAGATTCACTTGTTGATAGACATGTATTTGTTGTTCATAAATTTTATCTTTACCTTTTTCTTTTCTTCCTCTTCTTAAAGAATACCTTTTAGCATTTCATATAATACTGGTTTTGTGGTGATGAACTCCTTTAGCTTTTTCTTATCTGTGAAGCTCTTTATCTGCCCTTCAATTCTGAATGATAGCGTTGCTGGGTAGAGTAATCTTGGTTGTAGGTTCTTGCTATTCATCACTTTGAATATTTCTTGCCACTCCCTTCTGGCCTGCATAGTTTCTGTTGAGAAATCAGCTGACAATCGTATGGGTGCTCCCTTGTAGGTAACTAACTGTTTTTCTCTTGCTGCTTTTAATATTCTCTCTTTGTCTTTTGCTCTTGGCATTTTAATTATGATGTGTCTTGGTGTGGTCCTCTTTGGATTGCTTTTGTTTGGGGTTCTGTGTGCTTCCTGGACTTGTAAGTCTATTTCTTTCACCAGATGGGGGAAGTTTTCGGTCATTATTTCTTCAAATAGGTTTTCAGTATCTTGCTCTCTCCCTTCTTCTGGCACTCCCATAATTCAGAAGTTGGTACGCTTGAAGTTGTCCCAGAGGCTCCTTACACTATCTTTATATTTTTGGATTCTTTTTTCTTTTCCGGTTGAGTGTTTTTTGCTTCTTTGTATTCCAAATCTTTGACTTGATTCTTGCAATCCTCTAGTCTGCTGTTAGATTTCTGTATAATATTTTTTATTTCAGTCAGTGTATGCTTAATTTCTAGTTGGTCCTTTTTCATATCCTCGAGGGTCTCGCTAAATTTATCGGCCTTTTCTAGAAAATTCTTGAAAAACCTTATAACCATGGTTTTGAACTCTATATCCAGTCATTTGCTTTCCTCCATTTCTTTCATTTGTGATGTTTCTTTGTCTCTGCATTTTTGCTGCTTCCCTGAGTTGGTGGAGTAGCTTTGTGTGCTAGGTGTCTTAGCAGGGCCCAGTGGCTCAGCCTCCCCAGTTACCTGAGGTGGGCACTCTTGGTGCACCCCTTTGTGGACTGTGTGTACAGCCTTGTTGTAGTTAAGTCTTGATTGTTGTTGGTATCACTGGGAGGAACTGACCTCCAGGCCAATTGGCTGTGAGGATCAGCTGTGTCTACGCTGGGAGAACTTCTGTGCTGGAGACACCCTTATGAGACAAGACTTGCAAAAGCCTCTGTGCTCAGCTTGGATGGGGCGGAGTCTCAGGGCGGAGCAGACAGCATTGGTTTCCCATCAGCCCTGCCTTAATAGGCCCGTGTGTCTCAGTGTCCCGTGGTAATCGCTGCAAGCACCTCTGAGGGAAAGCTGCCCTCGAGTCCTGCCCACCGCCAGACAGTCCAGTTTCACCCCGTATGAGTCTGGGTCCCGAGAGTCTCACCCGGAACTGGAGTTCAGTGCAGTCGGGAGCTTTTGTCTCCCTCCTGCTTGAGAAAGCCAGCTGCGCACTGAGTTGGCAGTCTTCTCCACGCGTGCGCCTCAGTACCTCTGCTTCCTGCAGCTCCTCTGAGTCTCAGTGTGCTTTTCTCTTTCCTTCTAGTTGTAGAATTTCCACTCAGCCAGCTTTCCTGTGGTTCTGGATGATGTCCGTTTTGTCTTTTAGTTGTAGTTTTGAAATTGTTGTGCGAGGCATCAGTTTAGGTGTTTACCTATGTCGCCATCTTGGTTTCCTCCTGACGTTTCCTGAGAAACATTTAAATAAACACTAGGGCTATTGGGATTTAGAGTTTAGGAAATACTTTCTTAAGAATAGGTAAAGCATAAAGTGAAGTTCAGTAACTGTTACATGCTTGTAATTATGTGCCATATTGCTAATAAACTCATTTTTTTCATGGATGAATACTATGTGTATTTTATGTAATGCTCTCACTATTTGCTCCAGTTAGTATTGTTTGTTGTATGTGAAATTTAGGTGTCTGAATATGTTATCACGATAAACCAATAAATACATTTAATCCCATATAATAAAAGCCTAATATGCTAAGTGTCCGACCTTTTGACCAGTCACTATGACACACACTGATCACCAGGAGGCAGACTCAGACCGGTAGGTTAGTTTGCTGCTGGGGCGTGACCAACATTTCAGAGATTCTGCATAACCTCCAGGAAACATCCATCAATTATTACTGAGAGATGTCAGAAGTTGTTAGTGACTTCCTAACAACTTTTGGGGTGACTAGCATGGTTGGTTATAATTTTATCCTGATATGCCAAAGTTGAGGGTTTGATCCCCAGTCAGGGCACATACAAGAATCAACGAATGAATGCATAGATAAGTGGAGCAACAAATCAATGTGTTTTTTTTCTCTCTCTCTTCCCTTCTCTCTCTCAAACCAATAAATTATAAGCATTATTTAATGAGTTAGAATGCCTGTATGAATAAGAAATTATTAGAATTCCAGCATTTATTCTGATATTCACTATTATCCAATCCTAAATATTAAATTTGTTAATATCAACAGTAAAGTTCCAAACACCTGTGTTTTTATTTTCAGCATTTGGTTTAGCTATTGACCAATAACTTTCTTTTGAAAGTTAGAACTGACTGCTATTGCAAATTCTTTTTCATAGGCAGGTAATTTCAAAAAATACATCAGACAAGCCCTTTCAACAGCTAGATCTCCAAAAGGTTCTGCAATTACAAAATTTGTGTTAGTTTAATTTTTTAAAAATAATTTAAGTAGAATACTAAATATGAGATTACTAGAACTAGTTAAGTGTTCAAGTTTTTGTTGTTGTTAATGTTTTTGATTTCAGAGAGAGAAAGTGACAGAGAGATGGAAACATCAGTGATGAGAGAGAATCATCAATCAGCTGCCTCCTGCACATTCCCTTCTGCGGATCAAGCCCAAAACCTGGGCATTTGCCCTGACTAGAAATTGAGCTGTGACCTCCTGGTTCATGGTTGACATTCACTGAAATTCCTTGTTCATCCCAGAGCACCTGAACACAAGTGTCAATTAGGTTCAGCTGATAAGTAGAAGCAGCAGGAGGGGAAGGGGGAATTATATCCAAAAGAACAAAAGTTGGCCCTACCCTGTTTGGCTTAGTGGATAGAGCATCAGTCTGCAGACTGAAAGGTCCTGGGTTCAATTCCCTAGCAACTGTGCTACACTCTTCAGATAAAACTGTATACAAGGAATCTGACAGAACAGAGATCTAATAATTGGAATACAATGTAACTTACTTTACTCTCCACCCTTCTCTTAATAGAAGCTACTTCTAGTCTTTTTTTTTTTTTTTTTTTGCTATATCTGGACTTGGTATACAGAGTTAGTGACTAAAGAAAGACATATTTATATTTGTAACAGAATAAAAGAAACTAGAGGAAAACAAAAAATTTTCAGGTAAGTATTTTAATTAAATTATCACACAAATCAAAGTTGCAAATATACAAACGCAACTATTTATAAATATGTGAACATACGTACAAAGACTAGAAAGGAATATACACAAAAAATATGTTAGGGTGTTGGGGTTATGTTTCTTTTTCAATATTTTGTAATATACTCAAAAAACATTATACTGCGGTAGGACTATTTTAGTGCTAGAGAATCTTATATAAATGTATTTGTTCAAGAGCTTCCCTGTTAATATCCTTTTCTGGGTATACATCATAGTTCAGTGGTACCTCTTCAACCCAGGAAGATAACTGTATACTAACCTGGAAAATAAAAAGATTATAAACAAACAGGAAAATTACAGAATAATCCTATTTTCTGGAAGAAATCATGACTAAGTAAGTTACTAAACACAACAGATTTTTAAAAAATATTTTTTTATTGATTTCAAAGAGGAAGAGAGAGATAGAAACATCAATGATGAGAGAGAATCACTGATCAGCTGCTTCCTGCATGCCCCCCACTTGGGGATCGAGCCTGCAACCCGGGCATGTGCCCTGACCAGGAATCAAACCGTGACCTCCTGGTTCATAGGTCGACACTCAACCCCTGAGCCATACCAGCCGGGCAACACAACAAATTTTTATTACAATGAGCAGGATTAAGTTCTACATGGTGCTACATGAACAATTCTTTTCTTTTTCTTATTCACACGAACCGTTCTTTGTTGTACTAAATGGTACACGTTGTACTAAATGGTCTATGGATTCAGGAATTTAATTAATTTACTCTGAGAATTTGAAATTTTAAAGAATAAAGAAAATAGAGAGTAACTGTTTTAATGTACATAATTTAATCATCATTATGTTTAAACAAAATTCTAAAACAACAATGGGAATACACAGAAATCTGCTCATATAAACATAGTGTTGGTGCTAAGGGGTTGTATAAACAGGACTAATCTCCCTCCATAACCTTCATCAGGCCCTTCCCTTCACAGTGAAAACTTGAGTCTCCATGACAAAGAAATTCTGGAGCCAACCATCTGTTTAAAGAAGTTTCATTAACTATAAGAGCAATAAAATTATTCAAGAATTTATATACAAGGACTCTTATAATTTCCAATGGTTGTCTAGACAGATTTATGTATTTAGTGTGAAAGTTGTTATTTTGGTAAAATAACTGAATTATTTCAATATATGTAGAAATTATAAATTGGAGACCACATATTTTAAAAGGTTTGTTTTTGCCCTGGCCGGTATGGCTCAGTTGGCTGGAGCACTGTCCCATACACCAAAAGTTACAGGTTGGATTCCTGGTCAAGGCACATACCTAGGTTGCAGGTTCAATCCCTGGTTGGGATGTGTGTGGGAGGCAGCCAATCGATGTTTCTCTCTCACTTCAATGTTTCTCTCTCTCCCTCCCTCTCTCTAAAAATCAACAAAAACATATCCTTCAGTGAGGATGAAAAAATAATAAAATTTAAGGCATGTTTTTATGAGTATGGAAAAGTATGTTAAGATCACACACTCAGGAGGCAGGGATCTCATGGGGAAGAATTAAGTGGGGAAAACTGGGAGACTAATATCTTCTCTTCATGTATCTATGGATTACTTCCCTTGTTATGGCAAACATGAATTACTTTTGTAATTTAGATGATTGACCAAAAATTTTTAAAAGGTATTATTGATGATTATTTAGATTTTTTAAAGGAAAAAACAATAGATACTTAAATTTGGCAGTGCTTACATATAAGGAAAGCACGACTAAAGAAAATAATAATACTGTATTAAGAAACACTATTTTTCATCTGGATCTCAAAGGGCTTTACAAACACTAATTAACGTTTGTATAAGGATCAATATATTGGGCTGAATCATATTATTAAATATCAGCCTTATTTTATACCAAAAGTCTGACTGAGCAAGAGAGGTTTGTGTAAGATTTCAAACTGACTTCGAGGCTAAACTGCGCTGCCTCCAGTTTATTTGATTCTACAACCTTGAATAACTGTTCCTTTTGTTCTAAAGAAAAAGTTATGATGTGGGTGTTTAAAGCCTCTTAACAAACATTTAATAGCATTTGTTATCCTAAAACTATAATCCCACAGCTGGAAAAATTGGGTGGAGAAGCAAAGGAGTTTGTATCAAGATAAGAATGGCAACTTGAGAGCTTTTGAGGACAGTTAATCAACCACAAACCAGTTCTTAAGCCATAAATTCTTGCTATTCTTTCTATCATCTGTCACTATATTTAGACAGAACATTTCTAGAATATTGTAACAGCTATCAGAAAAAAGCAGAAGAAATGTTTTGACAATAAAAAAGGGAGGAAGGCTTACATACCTGAAGACCTGAGAGAGACTCTTCAAGACTTGGTACTGTCACCAATAACGATCCTTGTTTCCTTACATTATGGCTGATGCATTCCCAGGCTCTATAACACATTAAAAGCATTATGTCAGGTTTTACCAGACACTGGACATTTTTTAAAAATGCCGATGACAAAAGAAAATGCAGCACAAGTGGTATCTCAAATGAGCAAAAATGTTTGCTTGCAGAAAATAGGACTGCAGCAACATACTAGAAATTGGTCAATTCTTCAGTTCCTGAAGAGGTGCTGGGAAAATTGTGAAGTTACAGTTGACAAGATTTAAGGAGATCATGATTTGAGCTATTACAAGGCATTGTAAGGCCAAAACTCAATTTCAGAACCAATTCAGAAGTCAAAGCTGCATCAGTTAGTGGCTCTTAAATTTCTTACAAAGTATGTAACAAAAAATGGTTCTGCATAAGGGAAATGGGCTGAGGGGTAGAGGTGGGGCAGAGTCCTGGAGAAAGGCCATAGAAACCAGACACCAAGCAAAAACTAACAGTAAATCAAAAGTGAAATCCTACTTTATTTGGCTGCCATAAATATTCAATGCAAAGACTTCTGGACAATATGGCACCTGAGAAGTTTAGTGGGACCAGCCAGGTTTAAAGCATGATGGAAAGCCATGTGCATGTGTGTGTCAGAGGGCAGTGTCTGACCAGTACTGATTAATCTTTAGTGCAGACATGAACTGGATTTCTACGCTGAGTCTTGAAAGTACACCCCACTACTAGGGACCGATGGTCAGGCAAAACAGAGATATGCATCCCTTGCAGTGGGGCAGGTGAGCAGCTGTGTCATTTGCACTTATTTTAGTTATAGCAATGGATATTAAGTTTAGTACATTCTGGATTTAACTAGATAAAATGATACAAATGTTTTTTCTCAGGTTAGATCTAAAATCATGTAGCAATGTTTGATAATAAATATCACCATGGTTGGGCTAGAGCTGTTTGTGTGTTTCTTCCAGTGGTTCCTTAAAAATGACATTTTATAAGTTTATTTAATAAGAATGAAGCAGCTAAGTATACTGGGCATGACTCTCAAAATAGCACTTAATATTTCTGATAAGCTGTCATGGTAGTAGTTGTATCTGTTTCACCTACTAAAATACATAGAAGCACCTTTTATTTTATTTTATTTATTTTTAAAACATTTTTATTGATTTTAGAAAGGAAGGGAGAGACAAAGAAACATCGATGTGAGAGAGAAACATCGACCAGCTTCTCAGAGGTGCACACTCTCACCAGGATAGGACAACAATCACCCGAGCCAGCCAGGGCTAGAGGTACCTTTTAAACTAATACTTTACAATCTGGTTGTTACTCTGTAATGAGAGCTAACTTATTCTGAAGCCTGAGCCTTTCCTGAGGACACATTTCTATTATTATGACATATTTCTGTTTTCTTTTACGTACTAACTCCTATAGCAGCGATACCATTCCACTTGTCCTCAGATGTTGATTAAGATTAAAAATCTCTGGAGGCTATATGAATTACTTTTGTGCCGTCTATTCTCTTTTACTTACTACAATATGGAATTAATGATCAGTTTTGTCAGAACAATTCCAGTATCAGAATGATTTACCATATCTTCTAACCTTTCTTCTGGGAACTGTCATTCAAGATGGAGATAAGATAATTAACTAGGAGAGTCATAAAACCCAGCAAGATTTAGAATTCACTGTGCTAGACTAATTCAGGAAAAACGACTGAACTAACACAGGTGCCAATATCTACTTAGCGAATCATGTAGAGCTTGTGAATAAATGCACCAAGAGAGTTTTGAAAATAATGCAATTATGCAGTATCAAGTTCGGCAGTAGTTTTCATCATTCCTCAGTATTCAAAATCTTTATATAATAAATCTCCAAAGAGTTTAGGGTGTTTTAAAACTTCTTATACAACATAAACCTGGTAATATTTCATTTTCCAACAATTATGTAATGTTTTGACTACTGATCATTAATTTAAAAAGATAAAAAGCTTGCCCTAACCGGTTTGGCTCAGTGGATAAAGCGTCGACCTGCAGACTGAAGGGTCCCAGGTTCGATTCCAGTCAAGGGCATGTACCTTGGTTGCGGTCACATCCCCAGTAGGGGCTGTGCGGAAGGCAGCTGATTGGTGTTTCTTTCTAACTCTCTATCCCTCTCCCTTCCTCTCTGTAAAAAATCAATGAAATATATTTTTTAAAAAGATTAAAGGCTAATCATACTTTATCCACTGGAAATTAAGGGCATTATAATTAAAATAACTTTGCACATTTTGTGTTTCTGGTCTTTAGTCTGTGACCAAAAAAATCACCCCTCATTCTGGCTGAAGTTTGATTATATGATTAGCTTTCTGTTGAAGCAGTTTCTTTTTAAACTATTAATTTTGTAGTGACCTTAATCTACTAGTAATGGCTATGGGTGTGCATGTGTGCGTGTGGGAGAGAGAGAAAGTGGTGGTCAGGGGCAGAATAAAGAGGTTTAGCCATTCAGAATTCCACTCAGTATTAACTTTATGGTCTGTATTATATGCACTTTTATTTCTCTCAGGTAATCCAAACATTTGTGTAATTCCCTTCATACTACTGGAAAGGAGCTTTCCTGTATCTGAAGTATAAATAAGAAGTCAGCAAGCCCAAGTAGCCATAAAGTCAGTGTCTCAGACTACAGACTAGAGGAATTTTCTAATCAAAGGAACCTATAGGTCCTTATGGATCACAAAGCATTAAATTGTGGCAGAGGCCCTAGCTGGTTTGGCTCAATGGATAGAGCGTCTGCCAGCGGACTGAAGGGTCCCAGGTTCGATTCCGGCCAAGGGCACATGCCTGGGTTGCGGGCTTGATCCCCAGTAGGGGGCATGCAGGAGGCAGCCGATCAATGATTCTCTCTTATCATTGATGTTTCTTCCTCTCTCTCACTCTCCCTTCCTCTCTAAAATCTATAAAATATTTTCTAAAAAAAAATTGTGGCAGAAAAGTGATGGCAGACTTGCTAATTTTTCCATTACTTGAATAGTGGAATAAACTTCTACTATTTATTACCCCTTAAAAACATTTTTCAAGTTTGATAATTAATTACAATTTTGGTTAACACTCTTATATCTTGTTTTATATTCACTTATAGGCATTAGTTAATTTCCATCATTTTATGGTAGGATAGCATCATGACATATTTTTTTAAAAGGCAAAACAACAAAAACAACAAAAAAAACGGAGGCAGAAAAAAGTACCCTATAAAGACCCATTAGGAAGTGATATTTATTTCATCCCTGATGGCTAAGCAAATGCTTGGGTCATAAAATTTCATATCTGCCTAAAATGAGATGCAATACTTTACAAAGTCAGACAGTTTATTTTTATTTTATACAGAACATAGTTCCTTTTTAATATAATCTCACAGTTGAGGTCATTTTTAAAAAGTTTAATATGAAAACATTTATACTTTATCAATCCCTTTTCATACTTTGCTGGATAACAACAGACTTCTTGTCTGAATAAATAACATACCTGGCCTGTTCTGCCTCATCAAGAAAATATTCAAAGACGTTATTCATTATAACAACATCAGCATTTTGCAGAAGTGAATCCTGGGTACAGATGTTTGCATGAAGCACCTAAATAAGAATGAGTTCATTTAAGAGAACAAAGATACCATATCATACAATCACAGAACTATATACTGCTGGGTCAGTAATGTTGTGAAGTAATATGTGAAGTTCACCCTAATTCTTAAAATGGGAGAAAGTACAGTATATTTAATATTACCACTTATGGGAGATAGTATCTAATAAAAATGATAAACTTGTGAAAATTTGTTTGTTTAGATGTAATTATTTATATATTCATAAATATGCTCTTTGACTCCTGTTCAGAGCTTTTTTCCACTACAGTAGTACCCCCTTATCCGTGTTTTTGCTTTCCATAGGGTCAGTTACCAGTGATCAACCATGGTCTGAAAATGTTAAATGGAAAATCCAAGTAATGTATCATTCATAGTAAGTTTTAAATTGTAAACTGTACGTAGCATGATGAAATCTCACACTGTCCTACTCCATCCTGCCCGGACATGAATCATCACTCTGTCTAGCATATCCATGCTGCATATGCTACCCACCTGCTGTCACTGAGTAGCCGATCTGTTTATCAGACCAACTGTTGCAGAATCACAGTGCTTGTGTTCAAGTAACCCCTTATTTTACTTAATAATGGCCCCAGCTTTGCGCAGTGGCAGTATCGTAGCCAATGAGGTTATCCGAGGCATGATTATTGCAATTGAAAAAAAAAAAAATAATGGCTCCAAAGTGCAAGAGTAGTCATGCTAGCAATTCAGATATGACAACGAGAAGCCAGAAAGTGCTTCCTCTAAATGAAAAGGTGAAAGTTCTCAACTTAATAAGGAAAGAAAAAACTTTTATGTTGAGGTTCCTAAGATCTACGGTAAAGACAAATCTGTCTATGAAATTGTGAAGAAGAAAAACAAATCTATGCTGGTTTTGCATTACATCTCAAAATGCAAAAGGTATGGCCACAGTGCATGTTGAGTGGTTAGTTAATATAGAAAAGTCATTACATCTGTGGGTAGTAGACATAACAGAAAATGCGTTCCTACTGACAGCACTGTGTTGCACCAGAAAGCACTGAGCCTATAAAAAGACTTCAGCAAGTGATCCCCTGAAACAAGTGACACCAAGCTATTTACTGCAAGTAACGGATGGTTTGGACTGAAAAATATAAAAATTACTGGAGAGATGCCATTCACGTAACTTTTACTGAAATATAATTGTTCTATTTTATTATTAGTTACTAGAGGCCCAGTGCACAAAATTCGAGCATGGGTGTGGTCCCTAGGTCTGGCAGGTGACTGAAGTGCGTCTGGTATGGAAGGGCAGGTCCCAGCTGACTTCTGGGCCCTGGGCAGCACCTAGGCCTCCGCTCACACCCACCTTGGCCTGGTGTCACCTGCTCACCTGCTCCACCATCCCACCACAGTCCCGCTCCCGTCAGGGCCCATTGGGGCTGCCAGCGCCGCGTCGCCAGTGCCGCATCGCCAGTGCCGCGTTGCCAGTGCCCACCATGTTCTGCGCCACCCCCTGGTGGTCAGCGCACATCATAGTGACTGGTCGAACTCCTGGTCTCCTAGTTGAACAACCACCCCAGGGGACAATTTGCATATTAGGCTTTTATTATATAGGATTGTTGTTAAGTTCTTGTGCCTAATTTATAAGTTAAACTTTATCATAGGTATGTATGTACAGGAAAAAACAGTATATATAGAGTTTAGTACTATCAAAGTTTCAGGCATCCACTGGGGGTCTTGGAACGTACACCCCATAGATAAGGGGAGACTATATCAGTGGTTGTAAGTGTCATCAAATTCTCGCTCCATCATCAATGAGGTCTGTACACTTAGGTAGTCAGGGTCCTCATAAATAAAATAGAATAATATCTGTCCTGACTCATAGATCAAATGGGACCATAAAAACTATAAAAGTAATTTATAAATTATAAAATGTTAATACACTATGTTAATTGGCTTTGTCTGGCTCTTCATCTAAAATACACTAGAATATATTATCTGTCCAAAAAAGCAAACCAAACTATTTAAAAACTATATACCTCAAAAAGTTAACTTAGACCACAACCATCAAGTCTTACAGACTACAGGCAATATAACAAGAAGAAACATTTATTTGCTCAAGAGCAAAGCAAACAACTTTTATTTTATTTATTCATTTTTTATTATTTTAATCCTCACCTGTGGCTATGTTTTTTATATGATTTTAGAAAGAGAGGAATAGGGAGAGAGAGAAACATTGATCTGGGAATTGAACCACAACCTAGGTATATGCCCTGACCAGAATTGAACTCATAACCTTTTGGTGCATGGGACAACGCTCCAAGTAATTGAATCACCTGGCCTGGGCAAACAACTTTTATTTTAAAAAGAGAAAAGGTTTAACTACTTTGTATCACATGATTTCTTTCCAAATAAACACTTGCTCTTACAAATAAATAATATTCAAAACGTTGTGGGGACTGATTTTAAAAATTATTTTCTCTTCTTTTAAGTAATAAAAATACTAAAATAATTTTAATAAAGATGGTCTAGACTCGCAGGGGTGGGCAAACTTTTTGACTCGAGGGCCACAATGGGTTCTTAAACTGGACCAGAGGGCCGGAACAAAAGCATGGATGGAGTGTTTGTGTGAACTAATATAAATTCAAAGTAAAGGAGCGGAGGGGAGAGCAAGAGAACTGGATAGAACAGCCGGATCCGGCCCGCGGGCCTTAGTTTGCCCACGGCTGGTCTAGAACCTCTGAAGCATAGGTTTGACATGTTCCTGAACACAGAAAGAAGTTTATCACTTTAAACTTCCTAAATATGTTAGATATAAAACAGGTATGTAAGTTAACCTACTGATACAACATAGCTTTCACACAATTTTCTCTTTTTCTTTCCCATCTCTGTTCACTCGCCCATCCCCACCCCACAGGTAAGTTAAAAAAGAATCAGGTGGATCAATTAACTATGGCAACTGACATAAGTGCTTGTTCTAGAGGTTCCAGGGAAATCCCAAGGAATGATTCTGGACAAAATGGAATGCTAACAACGTGGAGGCCACAAGGCAACTAAGACCAACTTAACCAGTTTCTAATGGCCACCTCTTATGTACTAGATACTGTATAGGGAAATATACCATGATGAATGAGATACAATATCTACTCTCAAATACATTATAATCTAGTAAGGGGGTGAAACAGCTATGCTGATAACTCTATAAAAAATGCCATGGGAGAAACCAAGATGGCGGCATAGGTAAACACCTATACTGCTGCCTCGCACAACAATTTCAAAACTGCAACTGGAAGACAGAGCGGACATCGTCCAGAACCACCAGAAAGCTGGCTGAGTGGAAATTCTATAACTGGAAGGAAAGATAAAAGGACACTGAGACACAGAGGAGCTGTGGAGGACAGAGGTGCGGAGACCCACGTGCGGAAGGGGCGGGTGGCTGAATACTCGGCTGGCTTACTCGTGGTGCGCGGAGAGGGTGGGCCGCAAGCACGCGGCTAGCTTTCTCATTTCAGAGGGAAACGAAACCTCCCGACTGCACTGAAATCCAGTTCTAGGTGAGCCTTTGGGTACCCAGACTCATTCGGGGAGAAACTGGACTGTCTGGCAGTGGGCGAAACTCAAGGGCAGCCTTCTCTCAGAGGTACGCACAGCCATTGCCGCGGGACACTGAGACACAGGGGCCTCGTAGGGCGGGGCTGACGGGAAACCAAGGCTATCTGCTCCACCCTGAGAATCCAACCGATCCAAGCTGAGCACAGAAGCTCTCCCAGCAGAGACACAGCTGATCCTCACAGCCAATTGGCCTGGAGGTCAACTCCCCACAGTGATACTAACAACAATCTAGGCTTAACTACAACAAGACTGTGCACACAGCCCACAAAGGGGTGCACCAAGAGTGTCCATCTCAGGTAACTGGGGAGGCTGAGCCGCTGGGCCCTGCTAGGACACCTAGCACACAAGCCACTCCATCAACTCAGGGAAGCAGCGAAAATGTGGAGACAAAGAGGCAGGTCACAAATGAAGGAAATGGAGGAAAGCAAACAATTGGATATAGAGTTCAAAACCACGGTTACAAGGTTTTTCAAGAATTTCCTAGAAAAGGCCAATAAATTTAACGAGACCCTCCAGGATATGAAAAAGGATCAACTAGAAATTAAGCATACACTGCCTGAAATAAAAAATATTATACAGAGAGCCAATAGCAGACTAGAGGATCGCAAGAATCAAGTCAAAGATTTGAAATACAAAGAAGCAAAAAACACTCAACTGGAAAAGCAAAAAGAAAAAAGAATCCAAAAAATTGAAGATAGTGTAAGAAGCCTCTGGGACAACTTCAAACATACCAACATCAGAATTATGGGGGTGCCAGAAGAAGAGAAAGCACAAGATACTGAAAACCTATTTGAAGAAATAGTGACTGAAAACTTCCCCCACCTGGTGAAAGAAATAGACTTACAAGTCCAGGAAGCGCAGAGAACCCCAAACAAAAGAAATCCAAAGAGGACCACACCAAGACACATCATAATTAAAATGCCAAGAGCAAAAGACAAAGAGAGAATATTAAAAGCAGCAAGAGAAAAACAGTTAGTTACCTACAAGGGAGCACCCATACGATTTTCAGTTGATTTCTCAACAGAAACTATGCAGGCCAGACGGGAATGGCAAGAAATATTCAAAGTGATGAATAGCAAGAAACTACAACCAAGATTACTCTACCCAGCAAAGCTATCATTCAGAATTGAAGGGCAGATAAAGAGCTTCACAGATAAGAGAAAGCTAAAGGAGTTCATCACCACCAAACCAGAATTATATGAAATGCTGAAAGGTATTCTTTAAGAAGAGGAAGGAAGAAGAAAAAGATAAAAATTATGAACAACAAATGCATATCTATCAACAAGTGAATCTAAAAGCCAAGGGAGCCGAAACCAGTTTGGCTCAGTGGATAGAGCGTCAGCCTGCGGACTGAAGAGTCCCAGGTTCAATTCCGGTCAAGGGCATGTACCTTGGTTGCGGGCACATCCCCAGTGGGAGGTGTGCAGGAGGCAGCTGATCGATGTTTCTCTCTCATCGATGTTTCTAGCTCTCTATCCCTCTCCCTTCCTCTCTGTAAAATATCAATAAAATATATTTAAAAAAAATAATAAAATAAAAGCCCAGGGAATAAAAAATCTGATGAACAGTATTAACTGGTGAATATAATAGAATCAGGGGCATAGAAAGGGAGTGGACTGACAATTCTTGGGGGAAAAGGGGAGTGGGGGGGTGCGGGAAGAGACTGGACAAAAATCATACACCTATGGATGAGGACAGTGGTGGGGAGGTAAGGGCAGAGGGTGGGGTCGGAACCAGGTGGAGGGGAGCTATGGGGGGAAAAAAAGAGGAACAATTGTAATAATCTGAACAATAAAGATTTATTAAATTTTAAAAAATGCCATTAAAAAAAAAGCAGGATATGGCCCAGCCAACATGGCTCAATGGTTGAGTGTCAACCTATGAACCAGGAGGTCACGGTTCGATTCCCAGTCAGGGCACATACCCGGGTTGTGGGCTCGATCCCCAGTGTGGGGCGTGCAGGAGGCATATGATCAATGATTCTCTCCCATCATTGATGTTTCTATTTCTCTCCCCCTCTCCCTTCCTCTCTGAAATTAATAAAAATATATTTAAAAAATATATAAATAATAATAAAGCTGGATATGGATGAATGAAAGTTTGAGGCCTGGAGGAAAGGGAAGAAAGAAGAATTTAAATCAATGGGTCTTCCATGGATATCACACATATACTTCCCTGAAACCCCATTATAATAACAGCTTTTTAAAATATATAAGGCAGGGGTCTTCAAACTGCGGCCCGCCGAGGACATTTATCCGGTCCACCGGGTGCCGCTGCCTGTCCTGCTTAGCAGCCGACTCGTCCCGGGCCCACAGTGCGCATAGGAATTTGTTCATAGTTTTTTTTTTTAAACTATAGTCCAGCCCTCCAACGGTCTGAGGGACAGTGAACTGGTCCCCTGTTTAAAAAGTTTGAGGACCCCTCCCTGATAAGGTATACTCTCCAAGGTGGGGAAAATGGGAATGGAAATAACATACATAAAATTTGTAAGTTAGAAAAAATAGGAGATATAATAAGGAATTTAGGAGATCTGAGAAAATTGATTTCTAAGCTAGAAATATAGAAAGCTAAGACCTAAATGTGATTTATACCACAGAATCTTCAAAAGGCTCATAATTGGTATCAGTTATGGGTGAAGGAGTAGGAAGAAATGCTAAAGGTAAGGTAATTTTGTTGAAAGTTCACTTAAGAAACAGCCAGTTCCCTATATACCTTTCTGCTACTCCAGTAAAAGAATAGACGTTTATTCTCTGGGAAGGTTAAAACAGAAAGTCTCTGAGCCAGGGGATGCCAGGCCTAGTTGAAGGAAATAATATACTGAAAACAAGGGAAATATGCAGACAGGGTGCTGAGAACCCCACACCTCTCTCTAGTTCTTTTCTACTACCACTCAGTTCCCAGGATGTTGCTTGACATTCAGTTAGGAGATTGAAAAGGTTTTCTCTGGGCAATCAGACCAGCCCAAAGGGAAGGTCTTAAGATACTTCATCAGATATTCTCCAACAAATTAATTACCCACACGAGATCACTCAACATTGAAGCCCACAGTGCTCAGAATCCCCATTCCAGTGCTTCAATCAGAAATTCAACCAAAGTCACCCCAATAAATGCAATAATTAAAAAAAAAGAACTTCAATCAGCATTTTTTTTTTTCACTCTTAGTAGGAAAAGACAACAAAAAATTCCTACAGTTCTGAGGAAAGCCCTGTTTAAAAAAAAACCCACAAGAACAAAACCAAGGAGTCACGCGAGAAACCAAGATGGTGGCATAGGTAAACACCTAAACTGCCGCCTTGCACAACAATTTCAAAACTACAACTAAAAGACAAAACGGACATCATCCAGAACCACAGGAAGGCTGGCTGAGTGGATATTCTACAACTAGAAGGAACGAGAAAAGCTCACTGAGACTGAGAGGAGCTGCAGGAGGCAGAGGTACTGAGGCGCTCGCGCAGAGAGGGCTGGCAACTGAGTGCGCGGCTGGCTTTCTCAAGCAGGAGGGAGACAAAAGCTCCCGCCTGCACTGAAGTCTAGTTCCAGGCGAGACTCTGGGGATGCAGACTCATACGGGGTGAAACTGGACCGTCTGGCAGCGGACGAAACTCGAGGTCGGCTTTCTCTCGGAGGTGCTTGCAGTGGTTACCACAGGACTGAGACCCAGGGGCCTCATAGGGCAGGGCGGACGGGAAACCAATGCTGTCTGCTCCGCCCTGAGACTACTTTTTTTGTAGTTCAATCAAAATTATACCTTTTTTTTTGGTCAGATTGGCAAAAAAGAAAATATATTTTTTAGTGTGCTACAGAATTTTAGTAATTAGTTTATGTGTGCCATGAGAAGAAAAAGGTTAAAAATTGCTAATATGTAAGAAAAAGAGAAAACTTCTGTTGAAGCCCAACCTAGGGCATCATTTCCCTATAAATTGCTATTCTGTAGCATCCACAATTCCTCCTGAAAGCTTACAAAACAGAAGATAAAGAGCTGTGAGCATTACTTAACCTGTTTGCTTACTTTCTACATTCAGAGATTAATTAAATACACTTCTGACCAACATCTTGAGATTCAAAAATGCTGCTAGCAATATTATAGCTGATATGAAGCAAACTAAGAAAAAACCCCACTTCCTAATAAAATTGGGGAGGAGAGAAATATGTGAGTGGGATATAATGATAATAATTAATCTTTTTAATGTTTTAAAATATTGTCAACTCAAATCTGTTTCTACACAATAGCAACTAAGAATAGATTCAAAAAGGTTTTCCAACTATAATGCAGAAGAAATTGCCTAAATTATGCTATACAATGAACAACAAAATATATATTTGAAAGGGTACCTTTATTCTGTCAGCGAACTGGTATTTTTTTATGATCATATCCTGCAATTGGCAAAAGTCTCCATTCAATTCTACTCCATACAGTTGCAATGCTGAACTGTAAAGATAACCCTAAAATATGAGAATATATTAGGATACAAATGAATTAACTTTTTATTGTGGTTTACTTCTACTTGAAATTTAAAAAGTCAAATTTTAAAAAATAGAATTCAATAAAGTAAAGATAAATAACATCTTGTAGTTTATGTAAAACTTACAACTTTAAGAACTTAAAGACTTACTGATCAAGAACTTGATTGTAGTTCTTTTCCATTATTTAATAATTTCCATTATTTAAAAGTAATTATATTTTAAAAGATTGATTTCTTACTTTTTCTGATAAAACTGTGCACTCAACAAAAGTGAAAATGAGAAAAGTGATTATATATAGATTCTGCATTTAACACCCTATTTCTGTAATTTCTTTGGAAGTTGCTTCGGGGGAAAGCAAGAAAGGAATAAACCTGTGGGGACCATAGTTGGAAAATCGTGCAGCCTGACAACAGAGGAAGGTTGCTGGGGGTATATTCTGTTTGGCTTAGGGAAGTCAGCCTGGCAATCTGCCAAAATAATGACCAATTAGTTAACAAGGATAATCAAGAATTGACTGTATATTGCTATGTATCTATTTTGGTTTCAATAGCAAAACAATATCTGGAAGGAAAGGTCAAATCATATTCTGAATACCATTTTACATCAACTAACACCTAAGTGTAAAAACCAAATTTATATTTATAGCTCATCATGTATTTTAGAATATGTCCAACAAAGCATATGTAGGAATTCAAAAATTTTTGTTGACTGAATCAGTGACCTAATAAGAAGAAAAATGAAAATAAGTTTAAATTACTTAATACTGCCACACACCTGCATAGCCAAGTATTTCAGCTATATACTTTAACAAATAAAAAACAAACAAATGGACAACAGTGGACAAAATATGGTAAACAATCATAATCTCTAATGTTCTCCAAAGAAAACTACCTGACAATTTAGTACTTTTCCATTATGGCTATCTTTTCTAGTTACAGAATAAAGTTTTAATACTGAACAATAAATGAAGCATCAAAGAGTTAACTGTTCCTGTTTAGGGCCGGCAATGATGCTGGGAACTGATAGTGCCTGTTTCTGGCATGAGCCTCTCCTGCCGTTGGCCACATGTTTTAACAAGTCTGCTAATGACAACCACAAACCACATTTCAGTTTTTTGATTAAATCATTTAAGAACATTAAAAATACTCATGATTTAAATTTTTTTAAAAGTCATATTAAAGTGATATTTCAGAAACAAATGTCTACATTCAAACTTTGGATAACAGAAAACTGGAGCAAGATGTGTCCTTGGATATCATTTCGTTTGCTCACTTACAGGGGAGGAACTTGAAGCCCAGAGGTGTTAGTAACTTGCTTATGGCCTTGGGCAATTTCTTAGGTCAAGTAAACTTGTCAGGTTTTTTGTTTGTTTGTTTTTAAATATATTTTATTGATTTTTTACAGAGAGGAAGGGAGAGGGATAGAGAGTTAGAAACATCGATGAGAGAGGAACATCGATCAGCTGCCTCCTGCACACCCCCTACTGGGGACATGCCCGCAACCAAGGTACATGCCCTTGACCGGAATCGAACCTGGGACCTTTCAGTCTGCAGGCTGATGCTCTATCCACTGAGCCAAACCGGTTTCGGCTTGTTGTTGTTTTTTTAATGGCTCTTCTCCTCCTGCATGTTGAACAGGAGACCCACGTTTTTATTTCACACGGAGTCCTGTAAATTACAAAGCTGGTCGTGGGTGGTCCATCAAGAAATGGATGGAAGTCCCACATCACTAAGTTTTGTTGGTTCTACCAATTACATTTCTCTTCTGTCTATCACCTGAGTTTTATTAGCCTGGTGGTGTCTTCAAGATCTTGCCTTTCTTCATATGCTTCAATTCTACCACTCTATGAGATGCTCCCTTCCTGCCCCCCACCATTCTTTCTTTCTTTTTTTTGCTTTATATTCTTTTTTTTTTTAAAGTGGGTCCACTCTTTCCCGACTTCTTTTATATATCTATATCTATATCTATATCTATATCTATCTATCTATATTTTTATTGATTTCAGAGAGGAAGGAAGAGGGAGAGAGAGAGAAAAACATCCATGATGAGAGAGAATCATGGATCAGCTGCCTCCTGCAAGTCCCCCACTGGGGATCGAGCCCACAACCTGGGCATGTGCCCTTGACCAGAATCGAACCTGGGACCTTTCAGTTCGCAGGACAACGCTCTAGCCACTGAGCCAAACCAGCTAGGGCTATATTCTTTTTTTTTTAACTTGTCAGTTTTATAAGGGCTCTTACCAATGCTAGTATACAATTTTAGCACAGCACAAGGAAAACAGAGTTAAAAGGGCAGTGGTGACTACAAAGCAGCAAAGTGTTCGAGAGTTAACTGCTTCTGTTTTGTTGATATTCCTTCATCTGTGTCACAGAGACAAACTAATAAAGGAAATCAGAGAGCTGGCCTTTGAAATTCCAAACTCAATATACTACTTTAATTTTATTATTGTTACTCTAATAAATAAAACAGCCCTAACCGGTTTGGCTCAGTGGATAGAGCGTCGGCCTGTGGACTGAAGGGTCCCAGGTTTGATTCCGGTCAATGGCATGTACCTTGGTTGCGGGCACATCCCCGGTGGGGGGGTGTGCAGGAGGCGGCTGATCGATGTTTCTCTCTCATCAATGTTTCTAACTCTTTATCCCTCTCCCTTCCTCTCTGTAAAAAATCAATAAAATATATTAAAAATAAATAAATAAAAATAAATAAAACCAAGCTGTCACCTTGGATGGTGGCAGGCAAAACTGTTGTTAGCAGGAGAAGAAAGTATTTTCCAAATGTTGAGTATGTCCATAAGCTGGACTTTACCCCGTAAAGGACTGTGCCAAGCCTGGAGCCGACGTCAACCAAGAGCTTTCCCGATAGATCAGGGAGTACATGATGGTAAATGAACTTCAATTCCATGAGAGAGAAGGAATGAGAAATAAATCCTGCAGAATTAGAACAGAATGAATAAATTTTGCTTGGGTACTAACAATTCAATTCTGTATTTCTAAATATTCACCTGTATTTATAAAGAACGAGAGGCCCAGTGCACAAAATTAGTGCATGGGCCTACCTTCCCCCAGCAGCTGCCTGCCACTGGCCAGGGTGGCCTCCCTTTCTGTGGTTGGCCAGCCGGCCCCGCCCTCTGGTTGAACTCCCAGACGAGGGGACAATTTGCATATTAGGCTTTTATTACATAGGATATTTCATGTTTTTATTTTCTTACTCAATAAAAGCCATTCAGAGGTTATTTAGAAAAAATTAATGTGATAATTTTTCACTCATTCACTCTGAGTTGTATTGGAGAAGAATAAATATGAAGTCTCTGACATTTTAAAAGACCTCTAAGGGAACTGCTACTCAGCTGCCTGGCCCTATCCCTGTGCCCCTCATTTCCTTTTCCCCCCTATGACCTGCTATTTGTTGGGCCTGCTTTCTAACTACCATTCCATCTGGCTTTCTCACCTTACCCCAGAGCCAATCACAGAAATGCCACACATTGCTGCACAGACTGTAGACTACCAAATGAATGACCATTCTGGAGGTGCACAATGTGGCAGCCCTGGAGTGCAGAAGAGGGGCAATATGGAAGGAGGTTAAGATACTCCCAAAACTGTTCTTATTTCCCTTGGTTTAACTGCTATAATTTCTAGCTTCCTATTCCATTTTATTACTCCATTATTTCTATAATGAAATATCTGGGACAGCCTGAGTGTGTTTTCTTTTCTTTTTTTTTTTCTCCGAAACCGAGGTAACTCAAAAACTTACTACGCTATGTTTTATGTAACAAAATGGTCTGGAAGGAAAGAAGCTTTGGTCATAACTAATACACTATGGCAAAGAAAATGGAAGCACGCAGGCTACTCAGCTGGACGAAAATAAAGGGTATGACTAGAACTCAGAAGTAATGGGGGGCCTTTGACCACCATAGTTCTTATCTCCCTAGGATCTTCACCTTTACTACCATCTGTGCCACATTAGTGCTTCTGCCCTGGGCTAGAGAGTCATCATTAGTAGCCAGATAAGCGCCCTGTCAAAAAGGGAAGGAGAGTCCCACATCGTGATAACTTTTTCAGATTCATCATGGTTATCTGGGTGGGTGTGGATACCCAGTCACTATTTACAACTTGATTTTTGTGGGAAAATGAATTCTACTCTTTAAATTTTTATTTGTTGAACATAGCTCTTCTATACATTTTGATAAATCAGGTCTTATATGCTGTTACAGTTATAATTCACTTTTTAGTTTTCCCTCTATTGTTTTAAGTCCTTTTCTAATAGAGTTTCAATTACCTCCAATGGAAACCAATGGACTTTACCCCATAAAGGACTATCTAAAAAAACCACCTTAGCTCTGGCTGGTTTGGCTCAGTGGATAGAACATCGGCCTGCAGACTAAAGGGTCCCAGGTTCGATTCTGGTCAAGGGCACATGCCCAGGTTGCGGGCTCGATCCCCAGTGGGGAGCATTCAAGAGGCAGCCATTCAATGATTCTCTCTCATCATTGATGTTTCTATCTCTCTATCCCTCTCCCTTCCTCTCTAAAATCAATAAATATATCTATTTTAAATAAGTAAGTAAATAAATAAACAAACAAACAAACCTTAACCCAGTAAATCAGGGACGTTTAACCCCAATTATAATACAGGTACAATGTATTTTTATTAGAAACATTTTACAAATTTGGTAACAGTAAACTTTTGAGAATGATATTATCTAAGATCAGTAATATAAGCACAATGAAACATACCTGGAGAATAGAACACTCTAAGCAATAAATCTAAGGTAGCGGGGAGATTGAAATAGCATGTCTAAAGTAACAGCCTAGACAATCATATCCAGTTTGAACAAAGAATATATTAACAGAAGAGCTACATTGTAGCAGCATGGAGTCAGTCTAGTTTGCTATTTGGGACTCAGGTACTGCATCTGAGGGGCAGAGATGCAGGAAAATTTCTGTCGCTGGAGTTGGTTTCCTGTTATGGACTGGAGATGCTCTACTAGGTCAAATCAATCATGGCCTGAATAAACTCTCAAGATTATCCATCATTGTCCTCTGAGTCCATGTTCATCCAACAATATTGTTCATCCAACAATACCAGTACTTCTCATGTAGATGTTTTCATAGGAAGAACATTCAGTCCCCTTGACTATATTAAACTAATATAACTATATTTCTCTTGTAAATAAATCAGCATATGGTTTATATATAAATTTCTTTTGAGTATGGAAAGGATGAGTCAGTTGCCCTGTACTCAGTCACTTCTGACCTGCAAAGCCACTGGTGATTAAACAGTTTCTGTGAAAAGTAGAGATACCCTCTTGGGAGACATTAAATGGCCTAGCTTCCTAGACAATATTTCTATTTAGTCTCCCTAACTGCAATAATTGGTAATGGCTATGCTTTACCAATTTGCCTTTGCTTTCAGAAAACATAGAAAGACTGTCAGTAATTTGCATACTCAAGATATCTAAGGAAAAGTACACACACAGTCATCAGGTTTGCATACTTGAGTACTGACCTAAAGGTGCTGTCTGGTATGAGCCACACACCACACAGTAGTTTCTGCTCATTTTTCCTTCCTCACATAATGAATCAATAACATCTTCATCATAAAGGAATGCATCCACATGAACTGTGGGTTCTGGCTGCTGCTGTATCTGGTGGAGAGAAGAAACACATCAAAAGAAACAAAGTACAAAGAAGTCTCTTTTTATTGCTAAACTAGAGGCCCAGTGCACAAAATTCATGCATGGGTAGGGTCCCTAGGCCTGGCCGGCAATCAGGGCTGATTGGGGCCTTCCTTCCAGCTGCCGGCCAGGACCTTCCTTTGTTTCATGCCGCCCCTGGTGGTCATAGCAAGTGGTCAAACTCCTAGTCTCCTGGTCGAACTCCCAAGGGGACACTTTGCATATTAGCCTTTTATATATGTTGATAAGGCAAAACATCAGTGGTTCATATGCTAAAATTCTGCCAGCAACAAGACACAGGAAGACTAATTTCACTTACATCAGCAACTCTGCACTTCTTTCATTTTATTTCTGAAACATTTGGGAGGTGTGAGGGTACCAATTTACTTTATTTGAAGAAAGGATACAAATGAAAGAACAGAAAAAAAAGGTAAAGGTAACGCTAACATGCATGTACTGCTTTGGTGACCAGGAAAGTCACCCCTGTGGCTATGGGAAGCCAGTCTAAGGCTGAGCTCTCATCACTGTCTCCCAGGGTGTGCTTGTCAAAGAGACACTCTGCATGCCAGATTAAAAGTGCCCATCTCGCATGGTCACCCAATTCTTTGATGGATTTCACCTGTTCATTCAGGTAATGAGTCTCAATGAAGTTACACAAATGGGAGCCACTTTGTTAGTGGACAACTTTTTATTTGACCTGTAATTATGCAAAACATGGCAATGAGAAATATATACAATTTTAGTTGAAAGGAGTATTTTGAGACCATCTTGTCCATCCAAAGCAGTATATTTTATAAGTACAGAAACTGATACCCAGAGAGATTTCTCCAAAGAAATGACAGTAGCCAGTAAGAGGGGTCAGAATGGAAACTAATACCAGCTCTTCTGAGTCTTCTATGTCAGTGACTTACCCATCAAAATTCTTAGCAAGTAATTTTTGCTTAGAGGAAAAGTTTTCAAATAATAATGTTAGTAAACCTTCATGGTTACAAATTATGGCCCTTTATTAATACTAGTGGTAACAGCAAGTGGCTACAAAAAAAAAATTTTGTCTGATTCCTTCTACCTGGATTATGGTAAAGTATCAACCTATCTGCTTGGAAACCTACAAAATTATATCTATATCTACACACACACACATACACACACACAATCTATATTACAAGTATGTAAAATGTATGAACATACACAAGGACCAGAAGGAAAGAAAATAAAATAAAAAGTATATTAGCATATGGAATTGTGGGTCGATCATTAACATGCAATGAATACTTTTTCCTCCTTTTATGTATTGTGGTATACCATGATACCAATAAGACTGTTTTGTCAATAACATCCAAACTATATTAGATATTTCTCTCAGTTTTAATACTACTCATTATTTTCCTCCTTTGAGAATCCACTTGAGTGAGCAGATGCTTACTAAGATTTGCTAACTGTTCACAATGTGCACAATACTGTTAAAAATGTACAGGATTTAGTTCCTCTGCTTAGAAAAACCATATGGAGGTTTGCTATTTTCAGATCAGTGGGAGAAGAGATTATCATCATTAGCTTTGCTTTAGGAAACAATATGTATAGCATTTGTAATCCCACAGGAGTTGGGATTTGAAGGGACTTGAATGAGGGGTTGTTTGGAGAAGATAAATGAGAACTAATTATAAGAATAAACAAATAGAAGAATAAGCAAAAATTGTACAATGCAAAAGTAGGGGAAGGAAACAAAGAGGTAAACTTCACCATTGATAAAAGTGATAGATTGGAATAGGGAAGAGAAAATCAGGACAGTGATATAGGCAGAACCGATTACTGTTGGATTGTGATTGTGGAAGGAGGTTGATTGCTTGGCAAACAGATATCCTCAAAAAAATATCTGTTGAATGAATAATACTGGGAAGCCAGAGGGCTTAGAGCAGGGGTCCTCAAACTTTTTAAACAGTGGGCCAGTTCACTGTCCCTCAGACCGTTGGAGGGCTGGACTATAGTTTAAAAAAAAAACTATGAACAAATTCCTATGCGCACTGCAGGCCCAGGACGAGTCGGCTGCTAAGCATGACAGGCAGTGGCACCCGGCGGGCCGGATAAATGTCCTTGGTGGGCCGCATGTGGCCCGCGGGCCGTAGTTTAGGACGCCTGGCTTAAAAACTCAAAAGAATCGGGAACATGGTTGAAGCACTATATGAAAAATTATTTAAAGCAGAATTCAGGACTATCAGTCTGGAGAGACTATGTCGTTTAGGGAAGAACTGGAGAATCCTCAAGTAGCACTAAGAGTAAATTAATAATAATGTACTTACTTTTTGGAGGGCTAGATGTTCTGAGGAAAGCATGGTTTCTAGAGGTAAGCGATTCCGAAGATCTTCTGCTATGCTTTTCAATATACTGTCATTATTATCGTGAGTGAACTCATCAAAATCTCCTGGAACAAAAAAGGAAAAAAAAAAGCTTTTATGGTTGTAGTCAGGTAGCTGGAGAAGTCAGTGAAAAGTTACAAAGCAGGCCAATAGTAGCACAAGGAAATAACCTAGGTTTTGTGCCTCTAAATAAAGGTACTGCTCTTTTCCACTATACCACTCTGTGTCCCTACATACAAAGGTTCTTTCTCTGCATAATTTCCCTTTGAGCAACACTGGTATTTATAAAGATTTATTAGTTATTTCTCTGAAGTGACGTGGGAAGGAAAGTCTTTTAGCTCTTTTTTCTTTCCTCACCTATCCTAAATAATAAAAGGGTAATATGCAAATTGACCCAATTGCGGAACACACACTGACCACTAGGGGCCAGATGCTCAACACAGGAGCTGCCCCCTGGTGGTCAGTGCGCTCCCACAGGGGAATGCAGCTCAGCCACAAGCCAGGCTGACAGCTGGTGAGCACAACTGCGGTGGCAGTGCTAAGGATGTCCACTGACAGCTTAGGCCCGCTCCCTTCGAGGAGCTCCCGGACTGCTAAAGGGCACAGGCCGGGCTGAGGGACCCCCCAACCCACTGAGTGCACAAACGTCGTGCACCAGGCCTCTAGTATAGTATAATCTAAGCTGGTGTTTCAAAGTATTTCTAGAAGGAGGCTGAATATAAATTCTAGAAAAACAAAAATAGTATTAAGATTCATTCCAGCCCTGGCCAGTGTATCACAGTTGATTGGAGCTTCCTCCCACACACCAAAAGGTCTAGGATTCACTTCCTGGTCAGGGCACACACCTTGGTTGGGGATTTGATCCCCAGTCAGGGCAACCGATCAATGTTTCTCTCTCACATCATTGTATGTATGTTTGTTATTTCTTTCTTTCCTTCTTTCCCTTCTTCCTTCCTTCTCTCTCTTTCCCTATTTCTTTCTTTCTCTCTCTCTCTCTTTATCTCTTTCTTTTCTTCCTCTCTCTTTCTCTCTGTGTCTGTTTCTATGTATTAGGTAGAGCTGCTACATCTCCCAATCTTGGAAGAGAGGTCTTATGTGTAGATGTCTTGTAGGACCCAGTAATACGGTCTCTCTGGTCACCTGAGCTGTGTGTTCAAGTAACATCCAACCGTGAAAGGCGGCAGGGCTTTTGGCTGCTAGGGAGACCAGCCAGTCAGAAATAAAAGCCTCAGTTCTGTTTTGTTAATTTCTTTGTTTTATTTGTTTGTTTTTGAACCCAGAGCACAGGATTTTCATTTGCAGCTACTTACTCAAGGCTTTGGTGGAGAGAGGCGTGGACTCAAGGTTCAAGGTACCTAAGGAGAGGCTGGGTTGGGAAGCATTGGGGGAAATGCGGACAAGTGGCAGCTGGGAGACCTGCATTCAATAATACTCTCCCAAACCCGAAAGGGCCATTTTTCCTGAGAGGCCCTGGCTCCTCCCAGAAGCCAGAGCTCAGGAAAAGGAAAAAAACTCCATCTTAGGTAATACAGCTCCTGCCCACCCTCAGGAGCCCTTCCTTGCCACACCCTGTACCTCAACCTTTGCAGAGGAGGCAGCAGCAGAGGCCAAGCCTACAGGTTTGAACAGTCTCAGTGACTGGATTGGGGATGGGGCCATCCACCCCGCTATCCTGGGAACCTGACTGGTTCTTCCCACACAGGGAGGAACTGAAAGAAGCTACCGGTATCCAGCTGATACCACTGGACTGCACACAAGGATCTCTGTCAAGGCGAGGGCAGGGAAATATTCTGGGACACTCTCAAAGGAGTAGCTCTGGGATGGGGAAACACACCCACCTGTTTCCCTGAAATCTGAACAGCACCTCCCCATCACAGGAGACCCAGGAGTCTATACTCCCGATTCTAACTAAAGCCCTTTCAGAAACAGATTTTTGAGTGATTAAGATGACAGCTGACTCGCATGCAAAGGTGGGCAGAAGTGGGAACCTGGGGAAGTTTGCTGACCCATCTCTGGGCCCTGTGCTGCTAACAAACAGGCCTCACAGTGCAGCTTGCCCCCTGCGGAGACAGACACAGCCAAGCCTTAGGGAGACAGACACAAAATGTGGATTATGTGAAGCTACAAAAAGGTTGCGAAAGCCAAAGGAGGACAGTTTCCGACAGTGTTTAGCACCTAAGCACCTCCCGGGAAGCCCAGAAAGGGTAGGCAACACAGTCAGATGCAGTCATCAGAAGAGCAAGATCCAAAAAGAGTTCCCAGGAGGCACTAAATTCTGTTTAGATGAACACCACTTCACTTTTTCCCCCTTTGTCTTCTTTATTTTTCTACTTTATTGGTTTGATATTAGTCTCTATTTTTCTTTCACATCGAATTTTTCTCTTCCCTGTTCTTACTCTATTTTTTCTAATTTCTCCTGCTTTTTCATCTTTTTCTTTTTGTATTTTTAGTCTATCTGTTTTCTCCTCTATATCCCTTTTGAATTTTTTCTTCCTCTTTTGTTTTCTTCCTTTTACTAGTATACTGTTTTCCTTCCTCTATCCTTTAATCTTATTTTCTTTATTTCATCTCTGCCCTTGCACATTCCATTTTCTTCTCCTTTTGTTTATCTTTGTATTTCTTTTCTTCTATCATTCTTGCTTTCTTTTCTCTTTCCTAATTTTCTCTTCTTTTGTGGTTGCTTTTGTTATAGTTTTAGGGTTCTTGTGTATGTTTTTGTTTTGTTTTGTTGTTTTGTTCTGTTCTGTAAGCACCTGCACAACAGCTGGCACAAGGTGGTCAGGCCTGAGCCACAAAGTCAGCCAGCCTGACAGAAGATTCCATCCACGAATGGGAGAACAACCTTCAAGACCCAAGTAGAACAGGAGAGCCCAAAAAACTCACACAGGAGACATTCCTAGAGCACCCACCTCAGGATGAGGAGGCTAAAAGGCTAATTCCAATGTAATCCTGATATTTGGAGCGGGGGGGGGGGGGGGGGGGGCGGGGGGTCCTAGCAATCTGAATCCATGCCAGCAAGCCTAGTGTACATTCTTGATAACCTATAATTAAGTCACTACCTCTTTCCCAGAAACTGGTCTTGCAGAACCTGTTACAGAGGCCATAAAACTGTGAACAGTGCACTGTACCGGAGGGAAGGTTATTAATGCTGGCGCCAGGCCAGACCATCAGATATGGCCTGGAGACCCCCAACACCTGGGGGCCTTCTTGCAAAGCCTGCAAAAAGGACCGGAAGCATAATCCATATTTGCGAGACAAAGACCCCAGAAAGATATAAAAGAGAATCCCCCTGCATGTTACGTTACTCTGATTTGGGAAGTTATTCCTCTGGGTCTGCCGCCGTAAATTAACAGTGTTACTCCTTTTCTCTAAAAGCATTGCTTCGTTTTACTTTGGTCTTCTGGAACAACGAGATCTAAGAGACTTCACTACTGGGTTCCACAAACCACTTACTACATAAGGCCAGTCCAAGAAGACTGGGAGGCAGAGCAGTTTAATTTAATACATAAAAATAATACAGAGGGACAACAAAAATGGGAAGACACCCCATTGCACAGAATGAAACCTGGGATCCTTCAGTCTGCAGGCCGACACTCTATCCACTGAGCCAAAACCAGCTAGGCCTAATTAGCGTGTTATTAAACAATGAGTGGTTTACCAATGATATCAAGCAAGAAATAAAAATCTTCCTGGAAGCAAATGAAAATGAACACACAACACCCCAAAGTTTACTGGACACAGCAAAAGCAGTCCCGAGAGGGAAGTTCATAGCATTACAGGCCTACCTCAAGAAAACAAGAAAAAACTCTAATAAAACTATTTAAGACTACAACTAAAAGAATTAGAGCTGGTTTGGCTCAGTGGATAGACCATGGACTGAAGTGTCCTGGGTTTGATTCTGGTCAAGGGCATATACCTCGGTTGGAGGCTCAATCCACAGCCCTGGTTGGAACACATGTAGGAGCAACTTCACACCAATGTTTCTCTTTCTCTGCCTCTACCCCTCCCTTCAACTCTCTCTAAAAATCACTGGAAAAATATCCTCAGGTGAAGTTTAACCAAAAAAAAAAAAAAAAAAAAAGGAATTAAAAAATGGAACAATAAGAAAAGCCCGGAGTAAGCAGAAGGAAGGAAATAATAAAGATCAGAGCAGAATAAATGACATAGAGACTAAAAAAAAAAAAAACAATACCAAAGATAAGTAAATCCAAGACCTGGTTCTTTGAAAAGATAAGATTGATGAGCCTCTTGCCAGACTTATCATGAAACAAAGAGAAAGGACCCAAATAAATAAAATCAGAAATGAAAGCTGTGAAGTAACAACTAACACCACAGAAATACAAAGGTTTTTAAGAAAATACTATGAACAACTATACGCCAACAAGCTGGACAACCTGGACAATATGAACAAATTCCTAGAAAAATACAATCTTCCAAAACTGAATCAGGAGGAATCAGAAAACCCAAACACTCCAATAACAACAGATGAAATTGAAGCAGTAATTTAAAAAAAATTCCCAGGAACTCAACAAAAGGAAGACAAAAAACCCAATTATAAGATGGGCAGAGGACCTAAATACACTTCTCTGAAGAAGACATGCAAATGGCCAAGAGACATATGAAAAAATGTTCAAAGTCACTAATTATCAGAGAAATGCAAATTAAAATGACAATGAGGTACCACCTCACACCTGCCAGAATGGCTACCATCAACAAATCAACAAACAAGTGCTGGCGAGGATGTGGAGAATGCAAGCTGGTACAACCACTACAGAAAACAGTGTGGAGTTTCCTCCAAAAATTAAAAATGGAATTGCCATTTAACCCAGTAATCTCAATTCTAGGAATATACCCTAAGAAGCCAGAAATACCAATCAGAAGGAATATATGCACCTGTATGTTCATGGCAGTGTTATAATCTCAATTCTAGGATATACCCTAAGAAGCCGAAAATACCAATCAGAAGGAATATATGCACCTGTATGTTCATAGCAGTGTTACTTACAATAGCTAAGATCTGAAAACAGCCCAAGTAACCATCAGTAGATGAATGGATTAGAAAACTGGTACACTTACACAATGGAATACTTATGCAGCTGTAAAAAAAAAAAAAAAAAAGGAAGGATCTCTTACCCTTCAAGACAGCATGGAGGGACCAGGAGAGTATTATGCTAAGCAAAATAAACCATTCAAAGAAAGACAAGTATCACATGATCTCACTCATATGTGGAATCTAATGAACAAAATAAACTGACAAACAAAAAAGATCAAAAGACATGGAAGCATGCAATAGACTGACATATTTCAGCGGGGGCAGGGGGGGAGGAGCAGGGGCCAGATTAGCCAATGAACATATCTGCATATATGCATAGCTCATAGACAACAGTGCAGGGAAGGCCAGAAAAGGGAACAGAAACGAGGTGGAAGGTGTAAATGGGAGGAAAGGGGACAAAAGAGGGTACATCTGTAATACTTTCAAACAACAACAAAAAACCTCCCAGGAAATAAAAGCCCTGGCCGGATGGCTCCACAGTGGAATTTTACCAAAAATTCAAAGAAGTAACACCTATCTTCCTCAATCTATTCCAAAAGATCTAAGAAGAAGCAACACTTCCAAGCTTTTTATTAGGCCAGTATTAGGCCAGTATTATCCTAATTCCAAAACCAGATAAAGACACTACAAAGAAAGAGAATTACAGTCCAATACCCTGATGAACATAGATGCTAAAATCCTCAACAAAATATTAGCAAACTGGATCAAGAATTATATTAAAAAGGTCAAATATCATGATACCAGGATTGCAAGGCTGATATAATATTAGCAAATCAATAAATGTGATATATCACATAATCAAATTGAAAGGTAAAAATCAAATGATCATATTAATAGATGCAAAAAGAGCATTTAGACAAAGTTCAACACCCATCTTTGAAGAAGAAAAAACTCTCAGCAAAGTGGGTATAGAAGAATCATACATACCTCAACATAATAAATGCCTTACAGGACAAACCTACAGCCAACATCATACTCAATGGGTAAAAACTATAACCATTCCTTAAGAACAGGAATAAGACAGGGTTGTCCACTTTCACCACTTTTATCAATATAGTATTGGGAGTCCTAGCCACAGTGATCAGACAAGAAAAAATAAAAGACATCCAAATTGGAAAGGAAGATGTAAAACTGTCATTATTCTCAGATGACCTGATATTGTACATAGAAAACACTAAAGACTCCACCAAAAAACTATCAGATTTAATAAATGAATTCCAAGATGTGGCAGGATACAAAATTAACACCCAGAAATCGATGGCATGTATACATCAACTAGAAGCCCGGTGCATGAAATTTGTGCATGGGTAGGGTCCCTAGGCTGGCCAGCGATGAGGGCCAATCGGGGCCTTCCAGCTGCCACCTGGGGCATTCCTTCTGGCTGCCGGCTGGGGCCTCCCTTCCCAGGCTGCTGGATGGGGCCTTCCTTCATTCCACAGTGCCCCTTGGTGGTCAGCGCACGTCATACAGAGCAATCCAACTCCTGGTCTCCAGGCTGAACTCCCGAGGGGACAATTTGCATATTAGGCTTTTATATATATAGACAACAAACTCTCAGAAAGAGAAATTTTTTAAAAATCCCATTTACCATTGTAACAAAAACTTTAAGAAACTTAGGAATAAACTTAACCAAGGAGGTAAAAGACCTGTACTGGAAAGCTAAAGAATGTTGAAAAAAGAAATAGAAGAAGATATTAACAAGCCCAGCTGGTGTGGCTCAGGGGTTGAGCATCAACCCATGCACCAAGAGGTTGCCGGTTTGATTCCTGGTCAGGGCACATGCCTGGGTCAAAGGTTTTGTGCCCAGGAGGGGGCATACAGGAGGCAGCCAATCAGTGTTGATGTTTCTCTCTCCTCAATTCCTCAATGTTTCTATTTCTCTCTCCCTTCCTCTCTCTCTAAAATCAATACAAACATACTTTTTAAACAAAGAAAAATATACCGTGTTCATGCACCGGTAGAATTAACATCATTAAAATGTTCATACTACCCAAAGCAATCCATAGATTCAATGCAATCCCTATAAAAATACCAATGGTGTATTTCAAAGATCTACAACAAATACGGCAAAAATTTATATGGAACAAAAAAGATCCTAAATAGCCACAGAAATCTTGAGAAATAAGAACAAAGTTGGAGGGATCACAATACCGGATATCAAGCTATAATACAAAGCCACTGTAATTATAATGGCCTGGTACATTCACAAGAACAGGCATATGTAGATCAATGGAACAGAACACACCCCCAGAAATCAACCCAAGCCATTACGCTCAATTAATATTTGACAAAGGCAGCAAGAGCATACAATGGAGTAAAGACATTCTCTTCAGTAAATGGTACTCAGAAAACTGGACAAGTACATGCAAAAAAAAAAAAAAAAAAAAAAAGAAAGAAAGAAAGAAACTAGACCATCAACTTACACCATACACAATAAATTCAAAATGGATAAAAGACTTAAAGTCATGAAACCATAAAAATCCTAGAGAGACCATAGGCAGCAAAATCGCAGAAATCTCCAGTAGCAATGTTTGCCAATATGTCTCCTAGGGCAAGGTAAAAAAAGGAGAAAATAAACAAATGGGACTACATCAAAATAGCTTCTGCACACAAAAGAAACTGGCATCAAACTGAAAAGGGAGCCCACTGTATGGGAGAACATATTCGCCAATGATACACCCGATTAGGGGTTAATTTCCAAAATATACAAAGTACTCATACAGGTGAACCAAGGGAAGACAACCCAATTAACAAATGGGCAGAGGACCTCAATAGATATGCAAAGAGGATATGCAAATGGCCAAGAGACATATGAAAATACTAGAGGCCTGGTGCACGAAATTCGTGCACGGGGGGATGTGTCCCTCAGCCCAGCCTGCACCCTCTCCAATCTGGGACATCCCTCTCACAATCCAGGACTGCTGGCTCCCAACTGCTTGCCTGCCTGCCTTCCTGATTGCCCCTAACCGATTCTGCTTGCCAGCCTGATCACCCCCTAAGCACTCCCCTGCCAGCCTGATTGCCCCTAACTGCCCTCCCCTGCAGGCCTGGTCACCCCTAACTGCCCTCCCCTGCAGGCCTGGTCCCCCCCAACTGCCCGCCCCTGCAGGCCTGGGTCCCCCCCAACTGCCCTCCCCTGCAGGCCCAGTCGCCCCCAACTTCCCTCCTCTGCCAGCCTGGTCACCCCTAACTGCCCTCCCCTGCAGGCTTGATCGCCCCCAACTGCCCTCCCTTGCAGGCCTGGTCCCTCCCAACAGCCCTCCCCTGCAGGCCTGATCACCCACAACTGCCCTCCCTTGCAGACCTGGTCCCTCCCAACTGCCCTCCCCTGCTGGCCATCTTGTGTCCACATGGGGGCAGCCATCTTGTGTGTTGGAGTGACGGTCAATTTGCATATTACTCTTTTATTAGATAGGATAGAGGCCTGGTGTATGGGTGGGGGCCTGGTTTGCCCTGAAGGGTGTCCCAGATCAGGGTAGGGGTTCCCTTGGGGCATGGGGTGGCCTGAGCGAGGGGCCTGTGGTGGTTTGCAGGCCGGCCATGCCCCCCCAGTGACCCAAGCAGAGGCCCTGGTATCTAGGATTTATTTATCTTCCATAATTGAAACTTTGTAGCCTTGAGCGGAGGCCAGGGCAGGCCAGGGCAGGCGGAAAGCTTGGCTTCCTCCATCACAGGGGAAACCCAAGCCTCCTGCTCTCTCCAGCTCCGTGGCTGCCACCATTTTTGTTGGGATTTATTTATCCTCTATAATCAAACTTTGTAGCCTTGAGCGGAGTCCAGGGCCAGCCAGGGTGTGTGGGAAGCTGGGCTTCCTCCATTGCCGGGGAAACCCAAGCTTCCTGCTCGCTCCGTGGCCACAGCCATCTTGGTTGGGTTCATTTGCATACTCGCTCCTGATTGGCTGATGGGCGTAGCTTGTTGGTGTAGCGGAGGCATGGCCAATTTGCATATTACTCTTTTATTAGATAGGCTGCTCAAAATCACTAATCATTAATTGAACAAGAAATGCAAAATATAACGACAGTGTGGTACCACCTCACACATTGCCAGAACGGCTACCATTAATAAATCAACAAACAACAAGTGCTGGTGAAAATGTGAAGAAAAGGGAACCCTAGTATACTGCTGGTGGGAATGCAGACTGGAAAAGAGTCACTATGGAAAAGAGTGTGGAGTTTTCTCCAAAAATTAAAAATAGAACTGCCATGCCCAGCTGGCATGGCTCAGTGATTGAGCGTCAACCCATGAACTAGCAGGTCATGGTTCAATACCCGGTCAGGGCACATGCCCAGGTTTCAGGCTCGATCACCAGGGTGCGACATGCAGGAGGCAGCCGATCAATGATTCTCTCTCATCGTTGATATTTTCTATCCCTCTCTCCCTCTCCTTTCCTCTCTGAAATCAGTAAGAATAAAAATAAATGGAATTGCCATTTGACCCAGTGATCCCACTTCTAGGAATATATCCTAAAAAGCCTGAAACACCAGTAAGAAAGGAAATATACCCTACTATGTTCATAGCAGGGTTATTTACAATAGCTAAGAACTGGGAATAGCCCAAGTGATCATCAGTAGATGAGTGGATTAAAAAGCCATGGTACCTTTATACAATGGAATACTATGTAGCTGTATAAAAGAAGGATCCCTTACCTTTTGAGACAACCTGGACGGACCTGGAGAGTATTATGCTAAGTGAATTAAGCCAGTCAGAGAAAGACAAATACCACATAATCTCACTTACATGTGGAATCTAATGAACAAAATAAAATGACAAACAAAATAGATCCAGAGGCATGGAAGCATGCAACAGAGTAACAATTCTCAGAGGAAATGGGAGGGGGTGGCAGGAAGAGAGTAACCAAAGAATTGATATGCATATATGCATAACCCATGGATGCAGACAATAGTGAGGTGAAAGCGTGGGGAGGGGGCGGGAGTAGGGAGGAGGCAATCAATGGGGGGGGGAAGATGACATCTGTAATACATTCAAAAATAAAAAAAGAGGAAGCAGCAGAAAATACCCAATCATAACAGCAAAAATAATAACATTTTTTAAAGTATCATTTAAGGAGATTCTGGGAGAATGTCAAGCATACCAACATTTGTATCATGGGGGTGTTAGAAGGAGAAGAGATACAACAAGGAACTGAAAACCTATTTGAAAAAAAACAAATGGAAAAAAAAAAACAAAAGCAAAAAACTTCTCTAACCCAGTGAAGGAAATAGATATACAAGTCAAGGAAGTGCAGACGGTCCCAAAGATAAACCCAAAGAGGCCCACACCAACACACATCATTAAAATGCAAAAGGTTAAAGACAAAGAGAAAATCTTAAAAGTGGCAAGAGAAAGCTCTTAGCTACCTTCAAGGGAGATCCCATAAGACTGTCAGCTGATTTCTTAACAGAAACTTTGCAGGCCAGAAGGGATTAACATGAAATATTCAAAGTGATGAAAAGCAAGAACCTACAACCAAGATTACTCTACCCTGCAAAGCTATCATTTAAAATCAAAGGAGAGGCAAAGAGCTTCCCAGACAAGAAAAAGTTAAAGGAATTCATCACCACCAAACCAGTATTATAAGAAATGTTAAAGGAACTTCTTTAAGCCCTGGCTGTTTTGGCTTATTGGACAGAGCACTGACCCTCCAACTGGAGGGTTGTGGGTTTGATTCTGGTCAAAGGCACATACCTTGGTTGGAGGCTCCATCTCTGGCCCTGTTCGGGCATGTGCAGGAGACAACCATTCGATGTGTCTTTCTCACATTGATGTTTCTCTTTGTCTCTCCCCCTCCCTTCCACTCTAAAAATCAATGGGAAAACATCCTTGGGTGAGTATTATCAAAAATATTAAATAAATAAAAAGTAGCAAGATGTCATGCAAGATTTTTTTTTTTTAAAGGAACTTCTTTAAGAAGGGGGAATAAAGATAAAATTATGAATAATAAAATGGCAACAACTACATATCAACAATTACTTTAAATGTAAATGGATTAAATGCTCCACAAAAGAAATCATATGGCTGAAAGGAGAGCAAAACAAGACCCTTATCCTAATATATAAAAAGCCAGGGGCCATCATGACCGAAACAACCGAATGGATGACCGAACAGCAGGCTGTGTGGGGTGACAAGGCCGACGGGGGTTAGTGAGAGACGACCAAACGACTGAACATCAGGCTGCGTGGGGTGACCAGGCCAGCAGGGGGGCAGTTGGGGGCGACCAGGCTGGCGGGGGGAGGGGGCGGTTAGAGATGACCAGGCCAACAGAGGGAGGCAGTTGGGGGTGATCAAGCTTGCAGGGGGGGCAGTAAGGGGCAACCAGGCCGGCGGGGGGGGGGGGTAGTTAGAGACGACCAGGCTTGCAGGGGAGGCAGTTGGGGGCAACCAGGCCAGCAGGGGGGGCAGTAAGGGGCAAGCAGGCCAGCGGGGGGGGGGGGGGGGAAAGGGCAATTGGGGATGACCAGGCTGGCAGGTGGGGCAGTTAGGGGCAATCAGGCAGGCAGATAGGTGAGCAGTTAGGAGCCAGTGGTCCCGGATTGTGAGAGGGATGTCCGACTGCCGGTTTAGGCCCGATCCCCGGGATTGGGCCTAAACCAGCAGTCGGACATCCCCTGAGGGATCCCAGATTGGAGAGGGTGCAGGCTGGACTGAGGGGATCCCCCTTCATGCACGAATTTCGTGCATCAGGCCTCTAGTATGCTAGCTATAAGAGACTCACTTCAGATTGAAATACATACACAGACTGAAAGTAAAGGGATAGAAAAAGATAGTTATGAAAATGGAAATGAAAAAAAAAAGGCTGGAATAGCAATACTTATACCAGACAAAATATATATTTTTATTCTTTTTAATCCTCACCTGAGGATATTTTCCCATTGATTTTTAGAGAGAGTAGAAGGCAGGGGGAGAGACACACAGAGAGAAACATTGATGTAAGAGACATATCAATTGGTTGTCTCCTGCAAGCGGCCCTGGGGGCCAGGATGGAGCCTACAACCAAAGTATGTGCCCTTGAGTGGAACTGAACCCAGGACCCTTTAGTCTACAGGCTGACCAACACTCTATCCACTGAGCCAAACTGGCTAGGGCCCAGACAAAATATATTTTAAAACAAAGACTATAATAAGAGATAAAGATGGACCCAGCAATTCCACTTCTGAGTTTTTATCTGACGAAACCCAAAACATTAAATTGAAAAGACATATAGTGTGGGGGCAAAAGTAGGTTTACAGTTGTGAGTAGGTGAAACAAAGTTTATTCTTGCATTACTATTTATTAACCACTAGAGGCCCGGTGCATAAAATTCTTGCACTGGAGGGGGGCGGTTCCTCAGCCCAGCCTGCACCCTCTCGCAATCAGGGATCCCTCGGGGGATGTCCGCCTGCCAGCTTAGGCGTGGGAAGCGGGCCTAAGTCGGCAGGTGGACATCCCTCTCACAGTCCCGGAGCCCTCACTCCTTGCCACCCTCCTGCTCGCTGCTCCTTACCACTTGGCTCACTGCTCCTTAGTGCTGCCACAGAGGCAGGAGAGGCTCCTGCCACCGCCACTGCACTCGCCAGCCATGAGCCCGGCTTCTGGCTGAGCAGCGCTCCCCCTATGGAAGTGCACTGACCTTCAGGGGGAAGCTCCTGCATTGAGCGTCTGCCTCCTGGTGGTCAGTGCACATCACAGCAACCAGTCATTCTGGTCATTCCATCACAACAGTCACTTAGGCTTTTATTATATAGATTGTATTAGTTTCCACATGAACAACTTTAAATCTACTCCTGCCCCACCCTGTATACATATATATGTTCACTGCAGCATTATTTATAAGATATAGAAGCAACCTAAGTATCCATCAATATATGAATGAGGATGTGGTACATATGTACAATGGAAAAATGACTCAGCTATAAAAAATGAATGATATCTTGTCATCTGCAACAGCAGATGGCCTAGAGGGCACTGTGATGAGTGAAATAAGACAGAGAAAGACAAAGGCCATATGATTTCACTTATATGTGGAATCTAAAAAAAACACAATAAATGAACAAGAAGGACAGAAACAGACTCATAGATACAAAGAACATTTTTATAGTTGCCAGATGGGAGGGGGAAGGGACTATGGATGAAAAGGTGAAGGGATTAAGAACAAATTGGTAGTCATGGGAATGGAAATTACAGATGAGGAATATCTATCTATCTATATATATAAAAGCCTAAGCAACTGAACGACCAGTCGCTATGATGCGCACTGACCACTAGGGAGCAGAAGCTCAACGCAGGAGCTGCCCCTGGTGGTCAGTGTGCTCCCACAGTGGAAGTACTGTTCAGCTGACCAACCCGTCCCGGTGGCCCACCAGCCCGGCGGCAGCCACTCACTCCCTCAGTAGTCCTACAAGTCCAATCTCCGGAGAATGGGCCAGGCACTGATGGACCGGCGCCACTGGCCTGACAGGGCCACTGGCCTCCTGGAAGTCGGCCTCGGACACTGCAGCCGCTTCCCCTCCCTAACAATCCGCAAGGAAGAAACAATATAAAAGTGGCTGCCAGGTGGCTCCTGACAACTGGCGTGAACATCAGCGGGACGTATCCAGATCCTGGGCCGTCCAGAGGGCTGATCGCGTCCCGGCCTCCCCACTTGTTCTGATCCATGGCACACACACTTTCTGAGCAGCACTTCAAAACGTACGAAGATGTGGAAAACTGGGTCTCTGAATGGTTTGCCTCAAAACAAGAAAAGTTCTATTGGGACGGTATCCACAAATTACCTGAAAGATGGGGGAAATGTGTAGCTAGCGATGGACATTACTTTGAATAAAGCACTTTTGATGTTTCTCCTGAAATTATCTTGTTCTCTTTGATTACAAAATCCGCATTATTTACTGATACACCTAGTATATAGGGTATTCAGATTAGCACTAGATTTAATGGGGTGATCACTTCTTACATAAATGTCTAATCACTGGTAGTACACCTGAAACTAATATAATATTGAATGTCCACTCTAATTGAAAAATAAAAAAAAATATTTTAAAATATTCATGTTAATAAACATTCTTCAGAAACTCAGGTAGTTTTCTATTTTTTTTTTAACAAACTGATTGAACTTCTTTAACTACAGGGTCTGCTGGAGAAAGTCAATGAAAGTGCCTTCAAAAAAAGTAAGAATGGGCAGAGACCACGCCATCTTGAAGAACAGAATTGCTCGAGACTAGGATCCTAGCCGCACCACTACCCAATCTGGTCTCAGATATCTGGAAGATATCAGGTGTGAGATTGCAGCAACACAATCATAGTAGGAGACTTTAATACCCCATTAACATCACTGGATAAATCCTATAGACAAAAAATTAGCAAAGAAACTTCAATCCTAAACGACTCACTAGATCAGATGGACTTAATCGACATCTTTAGAATATTTCACACCCCAAAACTAGAGAATATACATTCTTCTCAAGCGCACACGAGACATTTTCAAAGACCACATACTGGGACACAGGCAAAGTCTCTCCAAATTCAAGAGGATTGAAATCATATCAAGCATCTTCTCAGATCACAATGGCATAAAATCAGAAATCAACTACACTAAAAACAATCACAAAAATTCAAACACTTGGAGGCTGGATAGCATACTGTTAAAGAATGAGTGGGTTACCAAAGAGATCAAAGAAGAAATAAAACACATCCTGGAAACAAACAACAATGAAAACACAACAATCCAAAATCTTTGGGACACAATGAAAGCAGTACTGAGAGGGAAGTTCATAGCATTACAGGCCTACCTCAAGAAACAAGAAAAACTGATAATAAACCATCTAACTCTGCAACTTGAAGAATTAGAAAGAGAGCAACAAGAAAAGCCCAGAGTGAGCAGAAGGAAGGAAGTAATAAAGATCAGAGCAGAAATAAATGACATAGAGACCAAAAAAACAATATAAAAGATCAATGAAACCAAGAACTGGTTCTTTGAAAGGATAAACAAGATTGATGAATCTCTAGCCAGGCTCACCAAGAAGAAAAGAGAGAGGGCCTAAATACACAAAATCAGAAACAAAAGAGGTGAAATAACAACAGACCCCACAGAAATACGAAGAATCGTAAAAAAATACTATGAGCAACTCTACTCCAAGAAACTGGTCAACCTAGAAGAAATGGACATATTCCTAAAAAAATACGACCTTCCAAAACTCAGCCAGGAGGAATCAAAAAATCTGAATAGGCCAATAACTATGGAGGAAATTGAAGCAGTAATCAAAAATCTTCCAACAAACAAAAGCCCTGGACCAGACAGCTACACAGGGGCGTTTTATAAAACATTCAAAGAAGAAATAAAACCTATCTTCCTCAGACTATTCCAAAAAATTCAAGAGGAAGGAGCACTACCAAACTCTTTCTACGAAGCCAGCATTACCCTAATCCCAAAACCAGATAAAGACAATACAAAGAAAGAGAATTACAGGCCAATATCCCTCATGAATTCTTAACAAAATCCTTAACAAAATTCTAGCAAATCGAATCCAGCAATACATTAGAAAGATTATACACCATGACCAAGTGGGATTTATTCCGGGGATGCAAGGATGGTACAATATCTGCAAATCAATAAATGTGATACACCATATAAACAAACTGAGAGATAAAAACCATATAATCATATCCATTGATGCAGAAAAAGCATTTGACAAAATCCAACACCCTTTCTTGATAAAAACTCTCAGCAAGGATCATACCTCAACATAATAAAAGCCATATATGACAAACCCACAGCCAACATCATACTCAATGGGCAAAAACTAAAACATTTACACTAAGAACAGGAACAAGACAGGGATGCCCACTCTCACCACTCCTGTTCAACACAGTACTGGAAGTACTAGCCATTGCGATCAGACAAGAAGAAATAAAAGGCATCCAAATTGGAAAAGTAGTAAAACTGTCCTTATTCGCAGATGACATGATATTGTACATAGAAAACCCCAAAGACTCCATCAAAAAATTATTAGACTTAATAGATGAATTCGGCAATGTAGCAGGATACAAAATTAACACCCATAAGTCTATGGCTTTTCTATACACCAATAATGAACTCACAGAAAGAGAAATTTAAAAAGCAATCCCATTTACCATTGTAACAAAAAAATTAAGATACCTAGGAATAAACATAACCAAGGTGAAAAGGACCTGTACTCAGAAAATTTCAGAACGCTGAAAAAAGAGATAGAGGAAGACATGAACAAATGGGAGAATATACCATGTTCACAGATTGGTAGAATCAACATCATTAAAATGTCCATACTACCCAAAGCAATCTATAAATTCAATGCAATCCCCATTAAAATACCAATGGCATACTTCAAAGACCTAGAACAAATTCTCCAAAAATTCATCTAGAATAAGAAAAGACCCCGAATAGCTGAAGCAATCTTGAGAAAGAAGAACAATGTTGCAAGAATTACAATACCAGATATCAAGCTGTATTACAAAGCCACTGTTCTCAAAACAGCCTGGTACTGGCACAAGAACAGACATATAGACCAGTAAAACAAAACAGAGAACCCAGAAATCGACACAAGCCATTATGCACAATCAATATTTGACAAAGGAGGCAAGAGCATACGATGGAGTCAAGACAGTCTCTTCAATAAATGGTGTTGGGAAAACTGGACAGATACTTGCAAAAAAATGAAACTAGACCACCAACTTACACCATACACAAAAATAAACTCAAAATGGATAAAGGACTTAAACATAAGATGGGAAACCATAAAAATCTTAGAAGAAGCCATAGGCAGCAAAATAACAGACATTTGTCGTAGCAATATATTTAACGTAGCAATATATTTAACGATACAGCTCCTAGGGCAATGGAAACTAAGGAGAAAATAAACAAATGGGACTACATCAAAATAAAAAGCTTCTGCACAGCGTAAGAAACCATCAACAAAATAACAAGAAAGCCCATTGCATGGGAGAACATATTTGCCAATGTTATCTCCGATAAGGGTTTACTCTCCAACATTTACAGGGAACTCATACAACTTAACAAAAGGAAGATGAACAACCCAATCAAAAAATGGGCAAATGACCTAAATAGATACTTTTCAAAAGAGGACATTCAGAAAGCCAAGAGACATATGAAAACATGCTCAAAGTCACTAATCATCCGAGAGATGCAAATCAAAACAACCATGAGGTACCACCTCACATCTGTCAGAATGGCTATCATCAACAAATCAACAAACGACAAGTGCTGGCGAGGATGCAGAGAAAAAGGAACCCTCGTGCACTGCTGGTGGGAATGCAGACTGGTGCAGCCACTATGGAAAAAGGTATGGTGTTTCCTCAAAAAAATTAAAAATGGAACTGCCATTTGACCCAGTAATACCACTTCTAGGAATATATCCCAAGAAAACAGAAACACCAATCAGAAAGGATATATGCACCCCTATGTTCATAGCAGCACAATTTACAATAGCTAAGATTTGGAAACAGCCTAAATGCCCATCAGCAGATGAGTGGATTAGAAAACTATGGTACATCTACACAATGGAATACTACGCTGCTATAAAAAAGAAGGAATTCTTACCATTTGCAACAGCATGGGTGGACCTGGAGAGCATTATGCTAAGTGAAATAAGCCAGTCAGTGAAAGAAAAATACCACATGATCTCATTCATTTATGGATAATAAAGAACATTATAAACTGATGAACAAAAATAGATACAGAGGCAGAGAAGCATCGAACAGACTGTCAAACGACAGCGGGAAGGCTGGGGAGGGCGGGGGGAGGTAAGAGATCAACCAAAGGACTTGTATGCAAGCATATTAGCATAACCAATGGACGGAAGACACTGGGAGGTGGGTGAGGGCATGTGCTGGGGGGTAGGGTAGACTGGGGTAAGGTCAATTCGGAAAAAAAAAGGAGACATATTTACTATTATCTGTAATACTTTAAACAAACAAACAAACAAACAAATAAATAAATAAATAAATAAATAAATAAAGCAAAAATGGCCTTTACCGATTTGGCTCAGTGGATAGAGTATCCACCTGCGGACTGAAGGGTCCTGGGTTCGATTCCGGTCAAGGGCACATGCCCTGTTGCGGGCTTGATCCCCTGTAAGGAAGCATGCAGGAGGCAGCCGATTGGTGATTCTCTCTGATCATTAATGTTTCTATCTCTCTCTCCCTCTCCCTTCTCTGAAATCAATAAAAATATATATTTTTTAAAAAGTAAAAATGTACTCTTTAGCCAATGTGATTGGGTCTTCTTGTTTACAAAATTATCTTCTAAAATATGCTTTGAATTTTTTCTGATTTTGAAAAATGGAGCCTCATTTGATGCCTCTAAAACTGGAGATTTAGACTTCAAATGGCTCCAAAGAACTTAAATCTTAGATGGCAAGGATTTTTTAGCTTATGTGCAATGGCCAGAATCAGGCATAGATGACCTTTTTGTAGGCACTCAGGGCTTTTGAATGAAAGATCTTGTGTTTAGGAATGTAGGAAAAAACAGCACACAAAAAAGTAGAAATTGGCACTGTTTTGTAAACAAGGGGATATGATGAATAAAACTGGCAATACAGGATTTAAATAAAGTGACAGGAGTCTCAGCACATTTTGGATAGTCCTATCTTGAATTGTGTATGTGGGTATAAATATGAAGCTAAGTCTCTGGTTTTCACTGCTTTCTAGGCTAAAATCTTATTATCAGATGTCCAAGTTCATTGTAATTTGGCATCTTATCTAAAATGACCTCCCCAAATGTGTAATAATAATAATATCCAAACCTACTGACTGACTCTAACATTACATAGAGAATTCCAGGAAGAAGTGAGGGTTCAAAGTCTAAAATTGGGAGTCATTAACAAACAGGTATTTCAAGTCATGAGTCTGGATGAAAATAAACATGGGAATCAATGTTTAGGCATAGTATGATTTGGCTTACTTCTCAAACAAGCAATATTCTATTTTCTTGTGCCTTCACCAGGCTTTACTTTGTGTAAAACGATCACTCCATTATTCAATAACTAGACGTAATTATAACATTTCCTCAATTCTGACTTGTGCTTTTTATTTTTGTAAGAGAACATTTATTGGGTAAATTAGAGGTAGAAAAAGTAATTCCTTGAAGAAATGGGCTTAGAAAACAAGTTATGGAAGTAAAGGAAGAGTCCCTGGAGCTTGGGAGTGAGGAAGCTTAAGGTAAGGAGCCAGGGGAGGGGAAGAGAAGAGGAGGGTGAGGTGGAAAGGAAGGGAAAGGCACCACGTGTTCGGAGACGGAGGGCGCTAACTTGTGCTTTTTAATATTACTGTTACTAGTTTTGTTAACAGCTTAAAATCAAAGTCTTTTTCCCTTTTCTCTCTCCCCACCATAAAAATATTTTATTAAATCAATGGTCCATATTACAATTGAAAAAATAAATGCACTAACTACAGGTGATTTTGCCTGTAGGGTGAAAAACTTTCAGCTCTGCAGCCTAAAACTTCCCTTATAAAGTGCTTTTTCAGGTAGCTCGCTACTGGTTGTCACAAGTTTGTGGGAGTAATGGGGGGAAGGGGTGTGAAGGCTACCCGCCTCCTTTCTCCTTCAGAAAAAGGGTTAGGCACCAGGAGCCTCTAGCGGCTTGTCTGAAGTTTGCAGCGCAATCACAAACAACCCACAAGATTAAAGAGCCAGCACTTAATCTTCGTGCACCTGATCCCAAACTGGACTCTCAACCTGCCAAGATTTGAGATGTGCCCTCTTCAACCAGACCCGTAGCAGAGTAGAGACCCCCATGAGTGGCTCCTGGCCTCACCCTAAATCCCCAAAGTCAGTCCCCAGAGCATATCCTTGCCCAACCGCCTGCCTCTGGTTCTGATCGCTTACGGGAAGTTCGCATCCACTCGAGCAGTGCTGGGAGGTCTGCCGGAGCCACGGTACGAAGTAGTTGCAGTATTGCTTGCCGCGCGGAGCTTAATTCCATGTTGCAGCAGAAAACAGCTCTGGGAAGGTGTGCATCGCGCACGCGCAAGCAGAGACCGGTAGCTACAACTTAGCCTTCCTAGGCGGCGAAAGCCCTAAGCCCCGCCCCCTTCTTGGAGTTCTCAAGAGCGCGAGGAATTCCTATACTAAAGCGCACCCTTAGCTCTCACCGTTCCCCTTAAGTAGTATTGCTCAGCTTAGTCACTTTTTCTTAAGGCGGCTCCTCGAGGCCGGACTTCTTTCCTGAGGTCGCCTCCTATTTTAACAACTTTGCTGCCGCAGTTGTTGAGCGATAGAAAACGAACGTCTAAAGTCAGTGGGAGTAAAGCAACATCTCGATATACCATTTCAACGCAGTGAAGGAACGCAGCGGGTGCCCCGGAAGCGGAAGTGCATCCTCTTCTTGAAAGGCTGGACTACACTAAGTGGTGACGTTTCCTTATTGGGCGGAAGGTTCGGTGGCAGTCGTCGGACTTCCAGCTGGTGGGAGTTGGCGTCGCAGTGCTGGGCTCTGGGATTCTCGTTTACATAGTTTGGAAAGTCGGTCTGTGGCGTCGTACCTCCCCGTCTGATCCCTGCTTTCTTCTGATTAATCCCACGGCGTGGGGCCTCGCGAAGGAATTCCCGGCCCTTTTGGGCCACGGCCGTAGAGGTGCCTTTTGAGGTAAGTGTCTGCTTTTTCCCGCCCCAGACTGGCAGCTGGCGGCAGCCCCAACCCTGCTTAGGGGGCGAGAGACTCCGGAGAGAGTCGACTTGCCTCGCCACCTGCTGTCATCACCGAAGCCGAGGTGCTTTGGTCCCTTTTCAACTCATTCCGCCCATCAGAAGTTTTATTAAAAGATAAGCTGTGACCCTTTTAAGTTGACTTCAGATTTACTCGAGCCAAATAACATGTGTAGGCAATTGCAGGCCTGACTCTTTGATTTGCTCTCCTGATCAGGAATTTAGTTAATGACTGCTTCCCCGACAGCCTTTTGACGTGTCCCAAATTTTATATTTTCGTGTTCGTTGTGCTCAACACATTGTCCTGCATATAGCAGGCGTGCAGTACGTGAATAAGGGGTATCAGTTCAATGTCAGTGATGACTTAAGATGTACTGATGGCTCTCTAGCATTTAACACTATTACCCATCCATTTCTTGAAACTATTTCTCCTGTTGGCATTCTTGATATTATTCTCACCCACTTTTTTCATATGCTTAATTCAACAAAATATTTACCCATTATTAGCTATAGGGATACAGAAATGAACGACACAAACCCTATCATCGAAGAGCTAACAGTACAATAAAAGAGAAGCATGTAAATATATTCTGTATCTAGATGAGTAATGAGAAACTCTAGAAAGATATAAGAGCCAGGAGAGCTGTGGGAATACAGATGAGAGGTACAGTGATTTGTGATCCTGATTGAGCAAATTCCATCTAGCCTCAGTTTCCTCATTACCTAATAAGTTTATTAAGAGGATGTTGATACTGGAGGAGGTTATACATATGTGGGGACAAGGGGTTATATGGAAACTCTATGTACTTTCTGCTCAATTTTGCTGTGAACCTAAAACTGCTCTAAAAGTAAAGTCTGTTGATTAAAATAAAATAAAAAAGATAGGAAGATTGAAAGATTAGGTAACACATTTGGTGCAATGCCTACAGTATAGCAATGGTGGTCCTAAAGGGGAAGGGAAATATTTCCCTGAAACCTCTTTCCCTTGATTTTTTGATATGGACAATTAGTGTTTTCTGACTTAATGTAGAACTATGCAAAAGCATCTTCAAGCCCTCCTTCCCACAGATTACTTCTCTAACTCCAGCTATCTGGGAATTCTGGACCTGCCACTAAGTAAGATAACCATAAATAGTAACTTTTTTATTTTTTAAATTGATATCTTTCTGTATGCTTTTGGGAAATGGAATTAGTAAAAGCTTCTATCCCTTTGATTATTCTCAGTCTCAATTGACTCTCCTTTTAGTTGGCCCTTCGCTATGGCTATAAGCCAAATAGTCTTCCACAAATTCTCCTGCAGAGTTCTCATCTATGTCCGTGGCATTATTCTTGTATGCCAACCATTTCCAAATATTTTTCTCTAGTTTCTATCTCTGAGTGATATAGTTCTTTAGTTCTCCAAATAGTCTAGGTCCAAAACCAAATTCCTTACCTCCACCTTCCTTTTTTTGTTTCCCTTTTTTAAAATTATTACCTATATCTTAGATACAAAGGTGTATAAAAGCAGTGATCCCTAGTGAGTTTTTGACCCTTTGTTTCTAGTTGAATTTTGTATGTTATTTGTATGTTCAGTTAAAAAAGGATAATAAAGTCAACATCTATGTATTTACTATCCAACTTAAGTAGTAAAACATTACAACAAACCTTTAATCTCCTTGAACCTTTTTTCTAGTAACTCTAACTTTCAAAACAGCTTCTTTTTTTTTTTTTTCTTTTTCCTTCCATTTATTGGTTAATGGCATCACTAGCCATCTGGTTTTTTAAACTGGAGACCTTACAGTCATTTTTGCCTTTTGTTTCTTCTTCCTTCTCCACAGATACTTGGTTATTTGGTCCTATAGATTCTGCTTTATGGGTTGGCTCTTGACTCCAGCCCCTTCTCTCCATTTTACTTTCTGCTTTCCTAGTTCAAGTATGTACTCTCCTTGCTCTCAAGTTTTTCTCACTCTAATGTGTTTACTGCATTGTTTATAATTTTTAAAACAGAACAGATTTTTCATTCTCTTGTTTCCTTCGAGGAGTATTGATTCATACAGTGATCATTAACTTTGGCTGCACATCAGTATAGCCAGTGAAGTTTTTCAAAATAGAGATGCCTTGTTTTGCTCTTCTACAAAACAATTTAGATGAGACCACTTCCTAGAAACCTTCTGAAGTTACTATCCTTGGAGATTTTTAATTTTCAGCTAGTATTACCTAAATGTTATTGAAATAACCCATTGCTTATCCCTCATCCTCCATATGTTCTTTTCAGCTTCAAGGCAAACTATTTCCAAGGAATTCCTTTAACTTTCCTTGCTTTAATTTTTTTTCTTGCTAACAGTTTACATAAAGATTGTTTTAATGATTGACCTGACAGCCAGAAGTATCTTAAAGAAATGATTCCCAGTGTTTTTGAGGTATTACCCCTTTTCTGCTATTAAAGTTTTGCAGTGATTTTAGTATATGTGCTGCCGAAGCGAGCACAGTTTTGCAGTGATTTTATTTTTAATATTAAAAATGAGTTTTAAAATTTGAAAACAATTTTAATGAATTTTGAGACGTTTTGATATAACATAAATGAATATAACCTTTGCTGCAAAATTAAGACCATTCCTCATTTCTATTTCCCTCTTCACTCTCCCCAAATCATCACACCAGCGAAGTCATTGGTGGTGTGATATATAATTTATCTTTTGAAGTTAACGGAAGAGTCTTATCTGTTAAGTTGTTGTAATTTGTTGACTTGGAGTTAGAACTTTTCTCCTGCTGAAACAATTCCTCGAGGTGTTTAATGAATAAATAACTAAATGAATACAAGTGGCAACTCCATCAGAACTTATAATATAATATAATATAATATAATATAATATAATATAATATAATATAATATCACTCTAGTTCTCACAAGAAGCACTTTGAAAAATAATTAATTTTTTCCTTGACTAGGTAAAAATAATACCTAGTCATTGCCAAAAATTTGGAAATTACAAAACGATATAAATAAAAAAATAAAATTACTATTATTTACCATTCAGAGATGACAAATACCGTTTTCTAACAGTTTTACTGAAATGAAATTTATTTATAAATTTTATAAAACTTTAGTTTACCTAAAGTGTACAATTCAGTGGTTTTTATTTACTTACAGAGTTGTGCAACCATAACCACAATCAATTTTAGAACATTTTTATCACTCCATGCAGAAACCCCATCACCATTAATAGTCACTCCTCATTTCCCCCATACTCCCACACCTAAACAACTATTAATTCACTTTCTGTCTCTTTAGATTTGCTTCTTCTGGACATTTCATATAAATGGAATCATATAAAATGTGCTTTTATTGTCACTGTTGTTTTTTCATTTAGCATAATGTTTTCAAGATTCATCTATGTTATAGCATGTATCAGTACTTCATTTCTTTTTATTATTAAACTAGAGACCCGGTTCACGAAATTTATGCGTGGCGGGGGGAGGGTCCCTCAGCCTGGCCTGCATCCTCTCGCAATCCGGGACCCCTCAGGGGATGTTGGACCTAAACCGACAGTTGGACATCCCTCTCGCAATCCGGGAGGCTGCATGCACCAGTGACCATGCTTTTCATACAGGTGAAAGGCATCTTGCTGTTGTATGGGCAGCTACATTTTTTTGCCCTGATTATAAAAAGTAGTACATAACATGATCCTGCTGAGGCAGTAGTACCATTTTCCCCATCTTATGGGTGGAAAAACTAAAGCAGAGAGAAGTTAAGTAATTGGCTTTGTCACACAGTTATAAGTGTCAGAATCAGGGCTGACCACAAAATGTGCAAGCCAGAGTCCATGCATGTCATCGCTGCATCATCCTGTTTTTTCATTGTTAGAGTAGCCTTGCCAGGTTTTAATTTTCAAATCTAAGAGACTGTTCCCAATATATAGGGTAGGGTCCCTAGGCCTGGCTGGCGATCAGGGCCATCTGTGAAGCGACCAGCGGGCAGGGCAATTGGGGGCCCCTGCTGGCACCCGTCTTGGCTGGTGGCCTGGCGCCACCCCCTGGTCAACCCTGCTCCCTGCTGCTACTGCCAGTTGCCTCCCTCTGTGGGGCAACCAGCAGGTGAGTTGATTGGGGGGCCCTGGCTGGCACCTGCCTTGGCTGGCGGTCTGGTGCCGCCCACTGGTTGGCCCCACCTTCTGATTGCCGCCGCCTGTCACCTCCCTCTCAGGGGGCAGATGCATCATAGTGATCAGTCATTTCACTGGTTGTTTTGCTGGTCAGTCAATTTGCATATTAGGTTTTTATTGTATAGGACTAGAGGCCCAGGTTGGGGGGGCCAATTGGGGGCAGGCCCTGACAGGGGGAAGGGCTGCGGGTGGTTGGCCAGCTGGCACCGCCCCTGATCAGGGTGTTGAGGGCTGATCAGGGGCAGGGCTGACTGGGGGGAGAAGCCGATCAGGCCCGGATCAGGCTGGTTGGCTGCCGCAGTGCATGTCATAGCCACCGGTCATTCTGGTCGTTCCGCTGTTCCCCTCCCTGGGCTTTTATATATAGACTAGAGGCCCAGTGCATGAAAAATGGTACACTGGCGCGCCCCTCAGCCCATCCTGCCCCCTCTCATAGTCCGGGAGCCCTCAGGGGATGTCCTGCTGACAGCTTAGGCCCGCTCCCCGCTGGCCTCCCTCTGAAGGAGGCAACTGGCCGATCAGGGGAAGGCATTGCCCCCATCACTCCGCTGCTGCTGCCACTGCTGGCCGCCGCAGCTGCTGGCCCTCGGCCCTCGCCACCGCCAAGGACTCCAGTCCCTTCCACAAAAAAAATGACAACTTTCTTTAGGCATTTTCAAGATGTCTCTTTCATAGAATATGACATTTCTTTCTTTCTTCCTTCCTTCCTTCCTTCCTTCCTTCCTTCCTTCCTTCCTTCCTTCCTTCCTTCCTCCCTTTCTTTCTTTCTTTCTTTCTTTCTTTCTTTCTTTCTTTCTTTCTTTCTTATTCTCACCTGAGGATATTTTTCCATTGATTTTTAGAGAGCGTGGAAGAGAGAGAGAAAGACAGAGAGAAATATCGATGTGAGAGGGACACATTGATTGGTTGCCTCCTGCATGAGCCCTGACCTGGGCCCTGGCCAGGGAGGAGCCTGCAACCTAGGTATGTGACCTTGACTAGAATCGAACCGGGATCCTGCGGTTGGTATGCCGAGGCTCTAGCCACTGAGCCAAACCAGCTAGGGCAGGAAATGACATTTCTTAGCCCCTCCAGCAGTGGACCTTTGTTTTTTCCTCCAGGAGTGAGATGGAAAAACCCTAGATCATTTTCTTGGATTCTTATTACCCAAGTCAGTGGCGTACCGCAAGCTTAGCAGCCGTGGTGAAAGCCCTCTCTCCTCTCTCCAGCCCTTCGCAGCCGCGGCGGCTCTGTTGGGAAGGATGTCTGGAAGACGTCCAGTCTAATTAGCATATTACCCTTTTATTAGTATAGATAATACTCCATTTTATGGATAATACCAAATTTTATTTATCCACTCATTGGTTGAGGGATATTTGGGTTGTTTCAACTTTTTGGCTAGCATAAATAATGCTGCTAATGACCACTCATATACAAATTTTTGTGTGGATTTCTCTGGAATGTACCTAGGAGTAGAATTACCGGGTCATATAGTAACTCTATGTTTAACATTTTGAGGAACTGCCACACTGTTTTTCAAAGGGCTCCACCATTTTGCATTCCTACCAGCTATGTATGAGGGTTCTGATTTCTCCACATTCTCATCAACACTTGTTATAATCTGTCTTTTTTGCTATAGCCATCCTACTGTGTGTGAAGTGGTATCTGATGGTGCCTTTGTTTTTATTTCCTTGGTGGCTATTGTCATTTTTCGGGTATTTGTTTATAGACAAAATATGGGTTATATAATATATGCAGTTTTATATTCTGCCTTTGGCATTTAAGCATATTTTTATCACTAGCAAGCATATTTACAAAAGAATTTTCCTCATTTCTGTTTCCCTCTTCATTCCCTCAAAACCATACTAGTTGAGAAAACTTGCTTAAGTTATATGCACAGAAAATAATTCTATAGGAATTATACCAAATTATTATTGGTGGTTATCAGAGGACAAGAGAGATTAGGATTAGGGAAATTTAATTTCCTACCATTAATATTTCTGTAATGTTTGGGTTTTTACAATGAACGTGTATCCTCTTGTAATCACAAAACATAAAGGTGAATTATTTCCTTGTAGGATTAAGTAGACTCAGAAAGACAAAAAAAAAACACACCCTAAATTTAGGAGTTATAATTAACATTATAATATTGTTCAAATATAATTTTACTCAATAAAATACCTATAGGCCTCTTTGTTAAATAAACTTACTGTTCTGTGGTCCTAGACTATGAATACATGTGCTGTGCAGAATTAAAAAAATACATATTTTTTTCCTGACTCTAATAATATATACATATATACAGTATATATAAAGCAAGTGTTGGTTTGGGCTATTGACTAGGTTGTAAAAATTAATTGTAGAAGTAATTTTTCTAAAGGTATTACTAATCATAATATATTTGTATATTTAGTTCTTTAGTTTAATATTGATCCAATAAGTTAGTCACTAGGACTTAGAAGAACTTTTGTTTTTTTTAAATCTTCATCTTTATTGATTTTAGAGAGAGAGGAAGGGAGAGAAAGAGAAACATTGATGTGAAAGAGAAAATTGAAGATCCAGGATCAGACCTGCAACCTAGGTATGTGCCCTGACTGGGAATTGAACCTACAACCTTCTGGTGTAAGGTATAATGCTCCAACCAACTGAGCCAACTGGCCAGGGCTAAAAGAAGTTTCTTATAAGGATTTTTGTTGTACAGTCATGTGCCACTTAACAATTTAGATACATTCTGAGAAATGCATTGTTAGGCAATTTTGTCATTGTGTGAACATCATGAAGTGCACTTATACAAACCAGATGGTATAGCATACTATACACTTAGACTGTATGGGATAGCCTATTGTTCCTGGGCTATACAGTTGTATAGCATGTTACTATACTGAACACTCTAACCAATTATAACACAATGATAAGTGTGTATTAAATATAAAAAAGCTACAGTAAAAATATGGTATAGAAGATTAAAAAAATGGTACACTTATATAGGGCACTTGCCATGAATGGAGCTTATAGGACTGGGTGAGTCAGCAAGTGAGTGGTAAGTGAATATTCACTACTGTAGACTTCATAAACACTGTACACCAGCATTACCACAGACATGTGAGTAATACTTTGCACTACAATGTTATGACTGCTATGATGTCACTAGGCAATGGGAATTTTTCAGCTCCATTATAATCTTATGAGATCAACATAGTATATGTGGTCTATTGTTGATTGAAACATTATAGGTGCATGACTGTAATAGGATTTTAAATCTTTATTATTAGGATTGATTTATATAATCTCAGATCAGGTAAGTTTCTGGCAAGAATATTTATAATTGGGTATGTAGAAAAAATGGGTTGTTTGGACACTCCAGCTTCTATTGAATAATAACCAGATAACATGGTGCTAAATGTTAAAGATTCCAGGGGTGGTTTCTGGGTAATGGGACGACAGGCACTTTAGTAGTATTATTCAGAAAATTTCCAGTTTAGTCACACTTCAGATAATGTATGGAGAGCCAATTAGTATCATTCATGAAAGGAAGTTAATAGTTAATATAGTAGCCCTGCTAATGTGGTTCAGTGGTTGAGCATCGACCTATGAACCAGGGGGTCACAGTTCAATTCCCCATCAGGGCACATGCCCAGGTTGCAGGATCGAACCCCAGTGTGGGGTGTGCAGGAGGCAGCCAATCAATGATGCTCTCTCAGCATTGATGTTTCTATCTCTCTTTCCCTCTCCCTTCCTCTCTGAAATCAATAAAATATATATACTAAAAAACATCCTATATAATAAAAGGCTAATATGCAAATTGTCCCTTCATCCAGGAGTTCGACCAGGAGGCAGAGCCAGCTGGCCAACCTCTTGCGTCCCCTGCCCCCGGCTGGCCGGCCCGGCCTGATCAGCCCCAATCGGGGCAGGCCAGCTGGACCCCATTCATGCATGAATTCTTGCACTGGGCCTCTAGTAGTTAATATAGTAACCACTTGCAAACAGTTTTATACATGGTGTCTCATTTAATCCTCACAATAGCCCTTCAAGGTAACTACCTTGATAATGGTATAATCTCCATTTTTCAGGTGAGGAAAGTGAGGCTCAGAAAGATTAAGTAACTTTCCCAAAGTAACACAGCCAGTATGTAGCAGAGCTGGGATTTGAATCCAAGTCTGTAAGACTCCAAAGCCCATGCTCTTTCCAGTACTTCACACTGCAGCAGGTAAGTATGATACTTGGCTCTGTGCTTGCCTTTCTTAGGGCACCTCGTACTTGAGCCTGTTTCCATCACCTCGCTATCCAACTCCTAGTCAGACTCATGTTAGAAAAACATGTGACTCGGGCCAGGGTCAATCCATGTACATCCTGATTGCAGTAATGCTTATCAGTTCTTTCTGAACGTTGAAGTTACTCTTCCATGAGGAGCAATGTGCATCTTTGCTTTCAAACTGTGATTTGCCTCCTTGTAGTATAGCAGCAAAAGTTGTCCCTGGAATTTGGCCACAGGGATATTCAACCCTATTGTTTAAAGCATCATTCATATTATAGGACCTAGGGCTGTGTAGCCAAGGGACTATGGGAAGTTATTTTGCTTTTTGTGGGGTAGGGAATGGCTGTTTCATTCCCTATCCTGCTATGTCATAAAATTGTTGTGAGGCTGGGGCTGGAATGAGATAATAGATGTTATATAAAATACTATACAGTAATCCCTTACCTTTCCAACAGCCCCATCAAAGTACAGATTCCTCTTTTGTGAAATTCTAGTGTGCACAGATTTATTTCTATAAATGGCTTTAGTTAGCCTAGAGAATTTTGAGTGTGTGTGCTTGAATTATCAGTTCAATTTGAGGTATAGTGTTAGCTGTCAACATTAAAAAAAGATGTTTTCCATTTTATAGTGCATATTAGAATAAGGTGAAGCTAATTTTTAAAATCTTTATTGTTGAAAGTAATGTAGATGTCCACTTTTTTTCCTCCATTTACCCTCTCCACCCTGCTCTCATCCCATCCCTAGGCCATCACTGTACTATTGTCTGTGTCCATGGGTTATGCATATAAGTTCTTTGGTTAATCTCTTCCCACCTCCCCCCCACCTCCCACCCCCTGTTCCCTCTGAGATTTCTCAGTCTGTTGCATGCTTCCATGTTTCTCTGGATCTATTTTGTTCATCAGTTTTATTCATTAAATGCCACATGTAGGTAAGATCATGTGATACTTGTCTTTCTCTGACTGGTTTATTTTGCTTAGCCTAATACTCTCAGGTCCTTTCATGTTGTCTTAAAGGGTAAGAGATCCTTCTTTTTACAGCTGCATAGTATTCCATTGTATAACTGTACCACAGCTTTTTTTTTTTATCTACATATCTACTGATGGGCACTTGGGCTGTTTCCAGATCTTAACTATTGTAAATAGCACTGCTATGAACATAGGGGTGCGTATATTCTTCCTGATTGGTGTTTTTGGGATTCTGAGGATGTATTCCTAGAAGTGGGATCACTGGGTCAAATGGCAGTTCCATTTTTAATTTTTTAAGGAAACACCATACTATTTTCCATAGTGGCTGCACCAGTCTGCATTCCCACCAGCAGTGTACTAGGATTCCCTTTTCTCTACATCCTCAGCAGCACTTATTTGTTGATTTGATGATGGTAGCCATTCTGGCAGGTGTGAGGTGATACCACATTGTCATTTTAATTTGCATCTCTCTGATGATCAGTGACTTTGAGCATTTTTTCTCATGTCTCTTGGCCATCCGGTATGTCCACTTTGGAGAAGTATCTATTTAGATCCTTTGCCCATTTTTAAAAAAATTTTTTTTATTGAATTCAGAGAGGAAGGGAGAGAGAGATAGAAACATCAGTGATGAGAATCATTGATCGGCTGCCTCCACGCCCCCTACTGGGGATTGAGCCCACAACCCGGGTACCTGCCCTTGACCAGAATTGAACCTGGGACCCTTCCATCCGTAGGTCAACACTCTATCCATTGAGCCAAACCGGCTGCAGCCATGGGCAAACTACGGCCCGCGGGCCGGATACGGCCCGTTCGGCTGTTCTATCCGGCCCACAGAGCCGAAAGAGCGGAGGGTTCTCTTGCTCTCCCCTCCGCTCCTTTACTTTGAATTTATATTAGTTCACACAAACACTCCATCCATGCTTTTGTTCCGGCCCTCCGGTCTAGTTTAAGAATCCATTGTGGCCCTCAAGTCAAAAAGTTTGCCCACCCCTGGGCTAGGGTGTTTTACCCATTTTTTAATTGGATTGTTTGTCTTCCTTTTGTTAAGTTGTATGAGTTCTTTATGTATTTTGGAAATTAACTCCTTGTCAGATGTATCATTGGCAAATATGTTCTCCTGTATAGTGGGATCCCGTTTAATTTTGTTGATGGTTTCTTTTGCTGTGCTTTTTATTTGGATATAGTCCCATTTATGTTTTTCTTTATTTCTAGGAGATATATTGGCAAACATATTGCTACTAGAGATGTCTGAGATTTTGCTGCTTATGGTTTCTTCTAGGATTTTCATGGGTTCATGACTTAGATTTAAGTCTTTTATCCATTTTGAATTTATTCTTGTGTATGGTGTAAGTTTATGGTCTAGACCAGGGGTGGGCAAACTTTTTGACTCGAGGGCCACAATGGGTTCTTAAACTGGACCGGAGGGCCGGAACAAAAGCATGGATGGAGTGTTTGTGTGAACTAATATAAATTCAAAGTAAAGGAGCAGAGGGGAGAGCAAGAGAATCCTCCACTCTTTCGGCTCCACGGGCTGGATAGAACAGCCGAACGGGCCGGATCTGGCCAGCGGGCCGTAGTTTGCCCACGGCTGGTCTAGACTCTAGTTTCATTTTTTTGCATGTATCTGTCCAATTTTCTCAGCACCATTTATTGAAGAGACTGTCTAGTCCAGTGTATGCTCTTGCCTCCTTTGTCAAATATTGAGAGCAGTGGCTTGAGTGGATTTCTGGGGTCTCTCTTCTGTTCCATTGATCTATATATGCTGTTCTTGTGCCAGTACTAGGCCATTTTGATTACAGTGGCTTTGTAGTATAATTTGATATCTGGTATTATCATCCCTCCTATATTGTTTTCCTTCTCAAGAAGAAGCTGCGGCTATTCAGGGTCTTTTTTTGTTCCATTAAATTTTTGGAGTGTTTGTTCTAGACCTGTGAAATATGCCGTAGGTATTTTTTTTTTTAAATATATTTTATTGATTTTTTTACAGAGAGGAAGGGAGAGGGATAGAGAGTTAGAAACATCGATGAGAGAGAGACATCGATCAGCTGCCTCCTGCACACCCCCTACTGGGGATGTGCCCGCAACCAAGGTACATGCCCTTGACCGGAATCGAACCTGGGACCCTTCAATCCGCAGGCCGACGCTCTATCCACTGAGCCAAACCGGTTAGGGCTATGCCGTAGGTATTTTAATAGGGATTGTGTTGAATCCATAGATTGCTTTGGGCAGTATGGACATTTTAATTCTACCAGTGCATGAACACAGTATATTCTTCCATTTGTTTGTATTTTCTATTTCTTTTTTCAGTGTCCTGTAGTTTTCTGAGTACACGTCTTTTACCTCCTTGGTTAAGTTTATTCTAAGATATATTATTATTTTTTTGTTGTTGCAATTGTAAATGGGATTTTGTTGGGGTGTTTTTTTGTGTGTGTGTTTTTTTTAGTTTCTCTTTCTGAGAGTTCATTATTGGTGTATAAAAATGCCATTGGAAAAAAAAATTTTAAAAAATAAAAATGCCATCGATTTCTGGATGTTAATTTTGTGTCCTGCTACTTTGACAAATTTATTTATTAAATATAGTAGTTGTTTGGTGGAGTCTTTAGGGTTTTCTATTAACAATATCATATCTGTGCAAATGAAGATATTTTCACTTTCTTCATTCCAATTTGGATGCTTTTTATTTTTTCTTCTTGCCTGATTGCTGTGGCTAAGACTTCCAGTGCTATGTTGAATAAGAGTGGTGAAAACAACATCCCTGCCTTGTTCCTGATCTTAAGGGAAATGGTTTTAGTTTTTGCTCATTGAATATGATGTTGGCTGTAGGTTTGTCATGTTTAGCCTTTATTATATACTAGGAGCCCAGTGCATGAAATCATGCAGCCCCGCCCTGCCTTGACACCCAAACCTCTCCACGCAGAGCTCCAGTGCACCTAGCCCAGCCCCCAACCCCTCTGGCCTTCTCTGGCCACTTCAAGCCCCACCCTCAGTCCCTCTAGTCACCTCGGGCTGGTCCCACTTTCTCCGGGCACCTCCCCGCTTCCACACCATCTCCAGAGCAATGGAGCGGCTCCGCCCTGTCATGGCTCCGGAGGAGAGCGTGGAAGCCTCCCTCCTGCTGCACTGTGCTCCTTCCCCTGGCAGGTGGGCGGCAAAGGACTGGTGAAAGGGGCGCTACGGGCTCTCACCCCCGCCCTTCCCCATGGATGGTCCCGCTTCCACCCCGTCTCCGGAGCAACGCCCCACCACGCACGCACAGGCAACCTCCTGCGATCGGTCGTGATGTTATGGAGTAACGGACAATTTGCATATTCCTCTATTATTATATAGGATTTTAATAAGGTATGATCCCTCTATTCCCACTTTGCTGAGAGTTTTTATCAAAACTGGGTGTTGGATTTTGTCAAAGGTGGTTAACTTTTCAAAGACTTGTTGGAAATTCTGAAGAGTTATCTACACTAATAAAAGAGAAATATGCAAATTGACTGTACCTCCACTACACCCACAAGCCACACCCACCAGCCAATCAGGAGCAAGTATGCAAATTAACCCAACAAAGATGGCGGTGACCACAGAGCTGGAGCGAGCAGGAGGCTTGGGTTGCCCCCGGCGATGGAGGAAGCCAAGCTTCCCACCCGCCCTGGCCAGCCCTGGCCTTCGCTCAAGGCTACAAAGTTTCAATTATAGAAGATAAATAAATCCCAGATACCTGCTTCCAGCCAGCCCTGGCCTCTGCTCAAGGAGGCGCTGAAAAAGAAAAGAAGAATAGGAGGGGCTGGGAGCCATCAGCCCCTCACCCAGGCTGGCCAGGCACCCCAGCAGGGACCCCCACCTTGACGCCGGTGTGACCAGCCTGAAAACGGCCCTCATCCCCTCACCCAGGCTGGCCAGGCACCCTAGTGGGACCCCCCACCATGAAGGGCTGTGGCCAGCCTACAAACAGCCATCAGCCCCTCACCCAGGCTGGCCACACACCCCCAGCAGGGACCCTCACCCCATGGGGGCATGGCCGGCCTGCAAACCACCACAGGCTCCTTGCCCAGGCTGCCCCATGCCCCAAGGGAACCCCCACCCTGATCTGGGACACCCTTCAAGGCAAACCAGCCAGCCCCCACCCGTGCACCAGGCCTCTATCTATACTAATAAAAGGGTAATATGCCAATTATACTGGGAGACCTTCCAGGAGACCTTCTGGATGTTCTTCTGGACAAAGCCATGGTGGCAGGGCCGAGGCAGAAGCGGTTAGAGGCCAAGAGGGGAGGGCAGTTGTGGGTGACCAGGCCAGGATGGGATGGCAGTTTTGGGTGATCAGGCTGTGGGGGTCGGGGCCATTGGGGGTAAGCAGACCAGCAGGGGGGCCACTTGGGGGCGAGCAGGATGTCAGTGTTGGTCAGTGGAGGTGATCAGGACAGCGGGGGGGCCAGTTTGGAGTGAGCAGGCCAGCAAGGGGACAGTTGGGGATGAGCAGGCCAGTGGGGAGGGAAGGTGAGGGCGAGCAGGCCAGCAGGGGGGGCAGTTGGGGGTGAGCAAGCTGTCAGGGGGGGGCATTTCAGGGCGAGCAGGCCGGCAGCGGGGGCAGTTGGGGATGAGCAGGCCGGCAGGCAGAGTGGTTAGGGGCAATCAGGCAGGCAGGTAGACAGGTGAGCGGTTAGGAGCCAGCAATCCCAGATTGCGAGAGGGATGTCTGACTGCCAGTTTAGGCCCGATCCCTGTAAACAGGCAGTAGGACATCCTTCAAGGGGTCCCAGATTAGAGAGGGTGCAGGCTGGGCTAAGGGACACCCACCCACCCCACCCCCGTGCACAAATTTCATGCACCGGGCCACTAGTAATAAATAATGGCAAATAAATGTTACTTGTACAATATCAGTTACTTACAACATTGATTTTCTTTGGTTGTTTTTTCTTTCCTTTTTAAATATATTTTTATTGATTTCAGAGAGGAAGGGAGAGGGAGAGATATAGAAACATCAATTCTGAGAGAGAATCATTCATCAGGGGTTGGGGGCTGGGCCAGGTGCGCTAGAGCTCTGCCTGCCTGATTGCCCCTAACCACTCGCCTGCCTTCCTGATTGCCCCTAACTTCCTCTGCCTGCCTGCTTGATCACCCCTAACCACTTGCCTGCCTGCTTGATCACCCCTAACCACTCGCCTGCCTCCTGCACACCCCCTACTGGGGATTGAGCCCATAACCCGCCATGTGCCCTTCACTGGAATCAAACCTGGGACCCTTCAGTTTGCAGGCTGATGCTCTATCCCCTCAGCCAAACCAGCTTGGGCTGGTTGTTTTTTCAATTATAGTTGACATACAATATTAGTGTTAGGTGTACAACATAGTGTGATTTTCAAATAATGGAAAATGAATGTTCACTGTAAAATGTCAGTTATATTTCATTGATTATCTTTTGAATTGTCATGTTTTCTTCATTGATTTATTTTAATGGTCTTTAAGAGATCTTTGTAAGGCCTTTCTCATGACTTTGGTTCCCTAGTCTTCCTTTTTCCCTAAGGTCTTAAATACATCATTCATTCATAAAATTCATTTTCACTAAAGGCTTACTATATGAGATTGGGGGTAGATAAAGCAGTGAGGTCACAGGAGAGAGCAAAAGAGGCAAAAATACCTGGCCTCATGCAGCTTACATTTCAGTTGGGACACATAGGCCATAAACAATATAAATAAATTATGTCTTGGTTGGTACTAGAACAATGAGAAAAAATAAAGGGTCAGAGGCTTTGCAATTTTAAACAAATGATTAGGGAAGGTCTTATTGAGAAATTGCATCTGGACAGCGATCTGAAGGAGATGAGGGAGGGAGCTATATTGTCAGCCAGGAGAAGAGTATCCAGCTAGTATTAAGGCCCTGAGGTTGAAACGTGCAGCATCCACAGCAAGGTCAGTGTGATTATAAAAGTGTGTGTGTGTGTGTGTGTGTGTGTGTGTGTGTGTGTGTGTATTTGGGAATGTCTTACATTCCATTCATTCTAAGGACTTTCCCTCTGCATGAAATGGGAAGTTGTTAAGGTTTTGATCAGAATTCTAACACCAGAGTTTTCAGAAACACATCCTTGAAAATTGCAGAGAAAATACTGTATAATAAATTATATTAAATATTATTCTCTACTGGAGTGCATGTTTTTATAATTAGGCAAATATATTTTAAAATATGCTGCCAATAAATAATTACATAAGGAAAAATGTGTTAGGAAACTTCAGAGAAGTATTTTTTATTTTAAAAGAGCCAGTCAATATGGGAAGATTGGTTTATTTTTGAGAGTTAACGTGTATAGCTTTTTAAAATGGAGGATGATCTGTTATGACATAATTTTTGAAAAGTTAATTGTGGTGTCATAATTAGAATTATATCACTCCTGGTAATGTAGTGGTATAGGAGATGAACTGAAACATCTGGATCTTATTTCTTAACCTGTAGAGTACATGTTTACTTGAGCAATAATAATTTAGTATTATGAGTATGGAATAAGAAATAAAAAGTTCTGCGTCTTTTCTATGAAGCACTTGCTCTTTCAAGTTAAGTAACCATGTAACTGCAAATAATTTATGGTAAGTACATTTTTTTTCTTTCATTTTTTTTTCTTTTTTATTTTTTTAATTTAATAAATCTTTATTGTTCAGATTATTACAGTTGTTCCTCTTTTTTCCCCCCATAGCTCCCCTCCACCCGGTTCCCATCCCACCCTCTGCCCTTACCTCCCCGTCACTGTCCTCATCCATAGGTGTACGCTTTTTCTCCAGTCTCTTCCCGCACCCCCCCACAACTCATTCCCCCCGACAATTGTCAGTCCACTCCCTTTCTATGCCCCTGATTCTATTATATTCACCAGTTTATTCTGTTCATCAGATTTTTTATTCACTTGATTTTTAGATTCACTTGTTGATAGATATGTATTTGTTGTTCATAATTTTTATCTTTACTTTTTTCTTCTTCCTCTTCTTTAAGAATACCTTTCAGCATTTCATATAATACTGGTTTGGCGGTGATGAACTCCTTTAGCTTTTTCTTATCTGTGAAGCTCTTTATCTGCCCTTCAATTCTGAATGATAGCTTTGCTGAGTAATCTTGGTTGTAGGTTCTTGCTATTCATCACTTAGAATATTTCTTGCCACTCCCGTCTGGCCTCCATAGTTTCTGTTGAGAAATCAGCTGACAATCATATGGGTGCTCCCTTATAGGTAATTAACTGTTTTTCTCTTGCTGCTTTTAATATTGTCTCTTTGTCTTTTGTTCTTGGTATTTTAATTATGACGTGTCTTGGTGTGGTCCTCTTTGGATTCCTTTTGTTTGGGATTCTCTGCGCTTTCTGGACTTGTAAGTCTATTTCTTTCACCAGGTGGGGGAAGTTTTCAGTCATTATTTCTTCAAATAGGTTTTCAGTATCTTGCTCTCTCTCTTCTTCTGGCACCCCCATAATTCGGATGTTGGTACGCTTGAGGTTGTCCCAGAGGCTCCTTACGCTATCTTCAAATTTTTGGATTATTTTTATTTTTGCTTTTCCAGCTGAGTGTTTTTTGCTTCTTTGTATTTCAACTCTTTTATTTGATTCTTGCGGTCCTCTAGTCTGCTGTTAGGTCTCTGTATAATATTTTTTTATTTCAGTCAGTGTATGTTTAATTTTTAGTTGATCCTTTTTCATATCCTCGAGGGTCTCGCTAAATTTATCGGCCTTTTCTAAAAAATTCTTGAAAAACCTTATAACTGTGGTTTTGAACTCTATATCCAGTTGTTTGCTTTCCTCCATTTCTTTCATTTGTGAACTGTTTCTTTGTCTCTGCATTTTCACTGCTTCCCTGAGTTGGTGGAGTAGCTTTGTGTGCTAGGTGTCCTCTAGGGTACAGTGGCTCAGCCTCCCCAGTTACCTGAGGTGAACACTCTTGGTGTACCCCTTTGTGGACTGTATGCTCAGCCTTGTTGTAGTTAAGTCTTGATTGTTGTTGGTATCACTGGGAGGAATTGACCTCCAGGCCAGTTGGCTGTGAGGATCAGTTGTGTCTACGCTGGGAGAACTTCTGTGCTGGAGACACCCTTATGGGACAAGACTTGCAAAATTGCAAAAGCCTCTGTGCTCAGCTTGGATGGGGCGGAGTTTCAGGCTGGAGCCGACAGCCTTGAATTCCCATCAGCCCTGCCCTAATAGGCCCCTGTGTCTCAGTGTCCCTCAGTAATCGCTGCAAGCACCTCTGAGAGAAAGCCGCCCTCGAATTTCGCCCACTGCCAGACAGTCCAGTTTCTCCCTGAATGAGTCTCGCTTCCCAGAAACTCGCCCAGAACTGGAGTTCAACGCAGTCGGGAGCTTCTGTCTCCCTCCCGCTTTAGAAAGCCACCTGCACACTCAGCCGCCTGTGCATTCAGCCGCCCGTCCTCTCCGCGTGCATCTCCGTACCTCAGCCTTTTGCAGCTCCTCTGAGTCTCAATGTGCTTTCCTCTTTCCTTCTAGTTGTAGTATTTCCACTCAGCAGGCTTTCCTGTGGTTCTGGATGGTGTCCATTTTGTCTTTTAGTTGTAGTTTTGAAATTGTTGTGCGAGGCAGCAGTTTAGGTGTTTACCTATGCCGCCATCTTGGTTTCTCCAAGTGCATTTTTTTTTTTCAGTTCCCTCAAGTGTTGGTAGTAATTTTTTAGGTTCCAAATTATAAAATTTTTCCTCGGTGAAAGGGTAGTGTTTAATTTAGAGTTCAACTTGGAATGTCTTTGCCAGTGATTGGTTCTTGAGTTCACTTTCCCTTTCTTTTTCTTTTGACTCCCCTCATCTCTGCACAAGTCAGCTCTTTTTTCCTCCTGTTTATCTTATTTTTAATCTCCTGTATACTGTATAGATAGGTTTTAGTTTAGATAATCTTTGTTGACTACATTAGACTAGATTAGTTTGGAAGAGTTACTTAAATAGTTGTGTTTTTTTTTTGTTTTTTGTTTTTTGTTTTTTTTTAATATATTTTATTGATTTTTCACAGAGAGGAAGGGAGAGGGATAGAGAGTTAGAAACATCGATGAGAGAGAAACATCGATCAGCTGCCTCCTGCACACCTCCCACTGGGGATGTGCCCGCAACCAAGGTACATGCCCTTGACCGGAATCGAACCCGGGACCCTTCAGTCCGCAGGCCGACGCTCTATCCACTGAGCCAAACCGGTTTTGGCTTAAATAGTTGTTTTTGAGCTATGAACTTTTCTGCCAAAATTGCTATATTGGACAATTGATATTTCTTAACTTGGTTCTTTAGAGCTTTTTGCAATCTGTATTTCCTTTGAACTGTATAGCCCTCTGTCCTGACCAGAATGTTTTATTTACTGTCCCCCAAATAATACTCACTAATCTATAAGTACAGTGCATATATAAGGTTTAAGTATGTCCCAGGCTTTTTCCATGTCTCCATTTCTGGTTGTGCCATTTCACCTTCTTCAAATTCCCTTTGTCCTCTTCCCCACCTATACAAATTCTACCCATATTTCAGAATCAGATTCATATTCAGCCTTTCCAATAAAGCCTACTCTGTGTACTTGAGCCTGTTTTTTCTTCCTTTGAATTTTTACAGAAGTAATCAGTCATTGGCAGTTAACCATAAACTTTTTAAAAATATGTATTTTATTGATATTTTACAGAGAGAAAGAGAGAGGGATAGAGAGTTAGAAACATCGATGAGAGAGAAACATCGATCAGCTACTTCCTGCACACCCCCTACTGGGGATGTGCCCACAACCAAGGTACATGCCCTTGACCGGAATTGAACCTAGGACCCTTCAGTCCACAGGCTGACACTCTATCCACTGAGCCAAACTAGTTAGGGCTAACCATTAACTTTTATTGCTAGCTTTCAACTAGTACTTTACTGGTATTAGTCAAGGCTCTCTCAATGGATGTGTGTATGTCTATACACACATATAAAAAGAGACTTATTATGAGAATTGGCTCATGTGATAATGGAGGTTGACAGTCACAAGATCAACAGGGTGAGTCAACAAGATGGAGACTCAGGCCCTAGCAGGTTTGGCTCAGTGGATAGAGTGTCAGCCTGCAGACTGAACTGCAACATGCCCAGGTTGCAGGCTGGATCACTAGTAGGGGGCCTACAGGAGGCAGCCAATCAATGATTCTCTCTCATCATTGATGTTTCTATCTCTCTCTCCCTCTCCCTTCCTCTCTGAAAGCAATAAAAAATATATTTTTAATAAAGGAAAAACAACACAAGATAGAGACTCAGGAGAGTGGAGCTGAAGGTATAGTTCAGTCTAGAGGTTGGCAGGCTTGGGACCTAGGAAGAGCTGTTTCAGTTTGAGTCTGAAGGCAGGGAAAAGCTAATATCCAGTCCAAAGACAGGCCAAAGGGATTCTCTTTTAATATTTAATTTCTTTTGCTCTTTATTCATGTGTCTTGTCTTGCCAGCTAGGAGATAACTTGAGGGCAGGGACGCTGTAGGTCATATTTGCTTGTTTACCATCCATGAGTCTTTGCATCCTGGCTTAATGTGTAGTAGGTACATCTACACACTTTATAAAACCATTAACATTTTAGAGCTGGGAAGAGCCTTGAGGTTATTTTGCTTTAGAGTTGGGAAATCAATAACAGCTTTAAAATAGGGAGATTAGCCCTAACTGGTTTGGCTCAGTGGATAGAGCGTAGGCCTGCAGACTGAAAGGTCCCAGGTTCGATTCTGGTCAGGGCATGTACCTTGGTTGCGGGCACGTACCTTGGTTGCGGGCACATCTCTAGTAGGAGGTGTGCAGGAGGCAGCTGATCGATGTTTCTCTCTCATCGATGTTTCTAACTCTATCCCTCTCCTTTCCTCTCTGTCAAAAATCAGTAAAATATATTTAAAATAGGGAGATTAATAATATACTACTATTCCTGATTGTTATAAGAATAAGATGAGATCATGTAATGTGTGTGAAAAGTTTGATTCATTAAATAAAACTTCTGTTTTTTGTGTGTTTTGTTGTTTCGCTTAGATTGTGATTCAGAATAGTTTGGGGTGTGTGTGTGTGTGTGTGTGAGTGTTAATCCTCACCAAAGGATATTTCTCCCATTGATTTTTAGAGAGAGTGGAAGGGGGAGGGAGAGGGAGAGAGAGAAAATCAGTAAGAGAGACACATTGATTGGTTGCCTCACCCATCTCACCCATGCACCCCTGGTCCCTGTCTAGGGCCAGGGATGAAGCCTGCAACTGAAGTACGTGCCCTTGACCGGAATCAAACATGGGACCCTACAATCTATGAGCTGACACTCTATCCACTGAGCCAAACCAGCCAGGGCAAAATAGTTTTTTAAAAGTCCTTCAAGCCCTAACCGGTTTGGCTCAGTGTATAGAGCGTCGGCCTGTGGACTGAAAGTCCCAGGTTCGATTCCTGTCAAGGGCATGTACCTTGGTTGCGGGCACATCCCCAGTGGGAGGTGTGCAGGAGGCGGCTGATCGATGTTTCTCTCTCATCGATGTTTCTGGCTCTCTATCCCTCTCCCTTCCTCTCTGTGAAATATCAATAAAATATATTAAAAAAAATAATAATATAATATATTTTTTAAAAAAATAAAAATAAATAAAAAGCCCTTCAATTTGGTAAATCCGACAATATTTCCTGGGTGGGGAATTGACTTTTTTAAAACTTTTTCTTTCTTTTTTTTTTTTCCCTATCTCTCTTCATTTAAAAATGTACATGATACATCAGTTACTCATACTCAAAAGTATGTCCAATGTGAGAATAGATTTAATTTGTGATCATGTCATTGTTTCCTCCAAACATTATCTGACATGTTGAGTTTACTGATTCCTATAGAATATTCCAATTATAAGGCATCATAACCAAGTGACAGCTTTAGGTTTGGACCTGACTGTATTGAAGCTGCAGTGTGAGGCTATAGAAATTGAAGTTATAATATCTAAACCCTAGAGTACTTTAATTTGAATTTAAATACTATTCTTTAGAAGTCTACAGTTGTGGGAACCTGGTATTGATTGTTTTCAAGTGTTTTTATTTAATTTGTTTTTTCCTTCCAGATTTTCTTGTAATCACATCTTAAAGCCTCCAAGATGGTACTAGCAGACCTTGGAAGAAAAATAACATCAGCATTACGCTCATTGAGCAATGCCACCATTATCAATGAAGAGGTATGTGAAATATATATTATTGCACATCATCCCTATCATTGGGGAGATGGATTATTAATATTCTGTATGTTTATATTTATCTTGATGTTGATTTAATATGTGTAGATAAAAACCTAAAATGGATATAATAGTGGTGTTTTTTATTGAGTCGACTATCTTCCTATTAAAATTTCAACTTTCTTTGAAGAATTAAAACAGGAAGAAAACCTTAACTTATATGTAAAAATGACATTTAATATTCTGAAAATGTCTGAGATTTGGAAATATACTTTTAAAAAAAATGTATTTTTTTATTTATTTCAGGGAGAAAGGGAGAGGGAAAGAGAGATAGAAACATCAATGATGAGAGAGAATCATTGATCGGCTGCCTCCTGCATGCCCCCTATTGGGGATTGAACCTACAACCCAGCTATATTCCCAGAAATGGAATTGCTGGATCATAAGGCGTGTGCCCTGACTGGTAATCGAACCGTGACCTCCTGGTTCATAGGTCAGTGCTCAACCATGGAGCTGCACTGGCCGGGCTGGAAAATAGACTTTTGTTTGTCTCTTGACATAGGCCTAAAATTTCAGTATTCTGCTTCTTTCTTCCTGGCTAGGCATGTGTGTACCTGACCTTTCCTCCTCAACTTTTATTTAGCATCCTATCTAATAAAAGAGTAATATGCAAATTGACTGTCACTCCAAGATACAAGATGGCCACCCCCATGTAGTCAAAGATGGCTGCCCCCATGTGGATACAAGATGGCCACCACAAGATGGCCAGCAGAGGAGGGCAGTTGCGGGGGACCCAGGCCTGTAGGGGAGGGCAGTTGTGGGCGATCAGGCAATCAGGGAGGGCAGTTAGGGGTGACTGGGCCTGCAGGGGAGGGCAGTTGGGTGAGACCAGGCCAGCAGGGGAGGACAGTTGGGGGGGACCAGGCCAACAGGGGAGGGCAGTTGGGGGTGACCAGGCCTGCAGGGGAGGGCAGTTGTGGGGGAACAGGCCAGCAGGGGAGGGCAGTTGGGGGGGGACCAGGCCTGCTGGGGAGGCCAATTGGGGAGGACAAGGGCTGCAGGAGAGGGCAGTTGGGGGGAATCCAGGCCTTCAGGGGAGGACAGTTGGGGAGGGACCCAGGTCTGCAGGGGAGGGCTGTTGTGGGCGATCAGGCCAGCAGGGGAGGGCAGTTAGGGGTGACCAGACTGGCAGGGCAGGACAATTAGGGGTGACCAAACCAGCAGGGGAGGGCAGTTGGGGGTGACCAGACAGGCAGGGCAGGACAGTTAGGGGTGACCAGGACAGCAGGGAGGGCAGTTAGGGGCAACCGGGCTGGCCGGGGAGCAGTTAGGCGTCGATCAGGCTGGCAGGGGAGTGGTTAGGGGGTGATCAGGCTGGCAGGCAGAAGTGGTTAGGGGCAATCAGGCAGAGACAGGTGAGCAGTTGGGAGCCAGCAGTCCTGGTTTGTGAGAGGGATGTCCGACCACCCGTTTAGGCCCAGTGGGATCAGGCCTAAACGGGCAGTTGGACATCCCTCAAGGGGTCCCAGATTGGAGAGGGTGCAGGCTGGGCTGAGGGACACCCCCCCCCCCCGCCCCGTGCACAAATTTCGTTTCTGATTTTATTCATTTGGATCCTCTCTCTATTTTTTCCTGATGAGTTTGGTTAAAAGTCTGTCAATCTTATTCATCTTTCCAATAAACCAGCTCTTGGTTTCATTGATCTTTGGTATTATTTCTTTATACTCTACTAGAAGCCCGGTGCACGAAATTCGTGCATGGGGTGGGGTGTGTCCCTCAGCCCAGCCTGCACCCTCTCCAATCTGGGACCCCTTGAGGGATGTCCGACTGCCCGTTTAGGCCCGATCCCACTGGGCCTCACAATCCAGGACTGCTGGCTCCCAACTGCTCGCCTGCATACCTTCCTGATTGCTCCTAACCGCTTCTGCCTGCCAGCCTGATCACCCCCTAACCACTCCCCTGCAGCCTGATTGATGCCTAACTGCTCCCCTGCCAGCCTCTTCACCCCTAACTGCCCTCCCCTGCCAGCCTGGTCACCCCTAACTGCCCTCCCCTGCAGGCCTGGTCACCCCTAACTGCTCTCCCCTGCCGTCTTGGTCACCCCTAACTGCCCTCCCCTGCAGGCTTGATCGCCCCCAACTGCCCTCCTTTGCAGGCCTGGTCCCTCCCAACTGCCCTCCCTTGCTGGCCATCTTGTGGTGGCCATCTTGTGTCCACATGGGGGCAGGATCTTTGACCACATGGGTGCAGCCATCTTGTGTGTTGGAGTGATGGTCAATCTGCATATTACTCTTTTATTAAATAGGATAAAGGGCTGGTGCACGGGTGGGGGCCAGCTGGTTTGCCCTGAAGGATGTCCCGGATCAGGGTGGGGGTTCCCTTGGGGCGTGGGGCAGCCTGGGCGAGGGGCCTGTGGTGGTTTGCAGGCCAGCCACGCCCCCTGGTGACCCAAGCGGAGGCCCTGATATCTGGGGTATATTTATCTTCTACAATTGAAACTTTTAGCCTGGAGTGGAGCCAAGCCTTCTGCTTGCTCCGTGGCAGCAGCCATTTTTGGGGGGATTTATGTATCTTCTATAATTGAAACTTTGTAGCCTTAAGCAGAGGCCTGGGCCGGCCAGGGTGTGCGGAAAGCTTGGCTTCCTCCATCACCGGGGGCAACCCTAGCCTCCTGCTCTTTCCAGCTCCTTCTGTCGGGCTATATTTATCTTCTATCATTGAAACTTTGTAGCCTTGAGCGGAGGCCTAGTCCGGCAAGGGCAGGTGGAAAGCTTGGCTTCCTCCATTGCCAGGGAAACCCAAGCCTCCCTCCTGCTCTCTGTGGCCGTAGCCATCTTGGTTGGGTTTATTTGCATATTTGCTCCTGATTGGCTGGTGGGCGTGGCTGGTGGGTGTAGTGGAGTGAGGGTTAATTTGCATATTACTCTTTTATTAGATAGGATTTTGTTATTTCTGCTCTTATTTTTATTATTTTCTTCCTTATACTCACTTTGGGCTTTGTTTGTTGTTCTTTTTCTAGTTTCTTTAAATGTAAAGTTAGATTGTTGTTTTTATACATTTTTCTTGTTTCTTGAGGTAGGTCTGTAATGCTATGAATTTCCCTGTTAGAACTGCTTTTGCTGTGTTCCATAGATTTGGGGTTGTTGTGTTCTCATTTCCATTTATTCCAAGGTATCTTTTTATTTCTTTCTTGAGCTCATTGTTAACCCATTCTTATTTAGTAACATGTTATTTAGCCTCCATGTCTTTATGTGTTTTTTCGTCTTTATCTTATGATTGGTTTCTAGTTTCATAACATTATGGTCAGTGAAGATGCTTGATATGATTTCGGTCTTCATAAATTTTTTGAGACTTGATTTATGTACTAACATGTGGTCTATCCTAGAAAATGTACTTGAAAAGAATATATCCTGCTGCTTTGGGGTGAAATGCCCTGAAGATACAATTAAATCCATCTGATCTACTGTGTTATTTAAGGCCACTATTTTTTATTTATTTTCTGTCTGGAAGATCTATCCATTAATGTCAATAGGGTATTAAAATCCCCTACTATGACTATTGCTGTCAACCCCTTATGTCCATTGAGATTTGCTGTACATATTTAGGTGCTCCAATGTTGGGCACACAAATGTTTACAAGGGTTATATCCCTGCCCTCATGGAGTTTGCCTTCTAGTGTGTAAACACTTATTTACATGAGCAGCAAAAGCCTCATCTTTTCTTTTTGTGTGTGTGTTAATCCTCACCTGAGGACATTTTCTTCATTGATTTTTTTTTAGGAGAGCGAGAGGCAGGAAGGGAGAAAGGTAGGAAGGAAAAGAGAGAGAAAGAAACATCAGTGTGAGAGAGACACATCTATTGGTTGCCTCCCGTATGTGCTCTTGACTGGTCATCAAAACCTGGACCCTTCAGTGTGCAGGCCAACACTCTAACCATTGAGCACACCGTCAGTTCTTAAGACTTTTTAGTTTTGATCTTTTAATCATGACGCCTTGCCAGTCAACTAATATGTGATGACAGTAAGTTGTTAGTGGAGGATCATTTCCTTTCCACTTTGTTCCTCTGCTCTGAATGGAAATAGTAAACTGGATCATTTTATTTTGTTACATTTTCCTCCATGGTAGTCCAGTTAAGTAGATATTGTGAATATAAAGTGTTGTGTATCAGCAAATGGGAGGTGTTCATTGACATAGAAAACTTCACTGGCGACACCATTGTGTAGTAACTTTCTTTGGCTTATATATTGTCTTTATTATTACTTTAATATCGGAATAAAATTGTAATTAATACTTAGTTGAATAAAACTAAATAGAATGTCTTATTTTGACAAAATGACTAGACATTTTATAAGATGATAGATATCTCTAAAACCAACAAAACTTTTTGTTTCCCCAATAATGTAATATTGTTTTTATTTAGCTATGGTAGTATATGATGACTTATCAACCATTGTTTTTTATGATTGAAATGGAAATAATACACTGAGTGTTTTCAATTTGTGTTTATTTGCAGGTATTAAATGCTATGCTAAAAGAAGTATGCACAGCATTATTGGAAGCAGATGTTAATATTAAACTAGTGAAGCAACTAAGAGAAAATGTAAAGTAAGTTCAATTAATTAGGTAATAAAACAGGCAAAACTAAATTTAGTTTTCTGGGATGAAGAGCTAACTAGAGAAGTTCTATATCAGGAAAGGTTTCTGCCATACAGCACTGGAAAAAATAGAGCTCATGTGTTAGAAGATTGCATGTATAGTATATTTTCATAATGATTGTTCAAAGAATAAATTACATGTGGCTTTCATTTAATTATTGATTTCTTTCCATTTTACTACTGTCTTTAGGTGGATTCAATCATATACTGTATAGTATTTTAATATAAAAACCTTTTAACAATTCAGATTCTTTATAGAAAAGTGGTGCCATTTTATCCTCTTCAGGCTTAAGATAGCATTAATCAGTCTCCTTCATTATTGGAGAACTAGAGGCTTAGTGCACAAAATTCAGGCACAGCGGGGGGGAGGGGTCCCCTCAGCTCGGCCTGCACCCTCTCATAATCCAGAACCCCTCAGGGAATGTCCAACTGCCAGTTGGGGATCGGGCCTAAACTGACAGTTGGACATTCCTCTCACAATCCAGGACCACTGGCTCCTAACCGCTCATCTGCCTGCCTGATCGCCCCTAACCCCTCTGCCTGCCTGCCTCATCACCCTTAACCACTCACCTGCCTGCCTCATCACCCTTAACCACTCACCTGCCTGCCTCATCACCCTTAACCACTCACCTGCCTGCCTCATCGCCTCTAATCCCTCTGCCTGCTGGCTTGATCGCCCCTAACTGCTCACCTACTTGTCTGATTGCCCCTAACCACTTGCCTGCCTGCTTGATCGCCCCAACCACTCTTCCTGCCTGCCTGAACGTCCCTAACCACTCGCCTGCCTGCCTGATTGCACCTAATCTGCCTGCCTGCCTGATTGCCCCTAACTGCTCACCTGCCTGCCTGATTGCCCCTAACTTCCTCTGCCTGCCTGCCTGATTGCCCCTAACTGCTTGCCTGCCTGCCTGATCGCCCCTAACCACCTCTGCCTCTGCCTCGGCCCCTGCCACCATGGCTTTATCTGGAAGGACGTCCAGAATGATGTCTGGAAGGTCGTTCGGCTGTCCAGTCTAATTAGCATATTACACTTTTATTATTATAGAATTGTCTTCTCTTTTGTTTCCCTTTTGGTTTCTTTGTCCAAATTTGAATGAAGTACAAATGTATCTCGTCTCAGTTATCTTGTTCACAGGGAGGGTCACTGGCTGGAGTAGGGCACATAGAATAATGTAAGGAACTCAGTTAACTGCTTGCATCCTAGCCCTTGTTATGCACAGTTCATCCCTCCTTTTCATATTACCAGACTGGATAATAAACGTAATACTACTAGCATTTAAGTATGTAGGACTAGAGAAGTAGTCTTATTTTCGACTAGGTTTAAATATATCTGAAGTATATATGCTGCAAGAAAAATAAAAAAAAAATTAATACTCTGGAGTGATACGAAGACAAACTAATATTTAAATTTTTTTAAAAGCCTTCCAAAACTAACCAATGTCTTATGTCTAATATTTCATGATACATTCTGGTACATTCTTTATAGTATAGCCTTTTGAATCTGTAGTAATTATATGCATGTTAATTTAAAGGCTATTAATATGAATAATTAAATATTTTTACATTTTTTGGGAGAGGAACTTCTTTTTTTAGTGTCTTAACTGGCTCTTCTTCCTCCTACCCCCAAATACCATCATCATGAAGGTCTGCTATTGATCTTGAGGAGATGGCATCTGGTCTTAACAAAAGAAAAATGATTCAGCATGCTGTATTTAAAGAACTTGTGAAGGTAAAAAAGTTTATCAAGCTTCTGCTATGATTCTCTATAGACTCAAAGGATAAAAATACCTTAGCACTGCAAACAGGAATATTATTTCAGAATACTTTTTTATATTTTTATAGACAAATCATCTATATTAGAAGTATTGAGGATTATTAACTTTTCTAAAGTGGCCTAATTTTATTATAGACTTTTCTAAATACAAAATTCTGATTACAGATATAAAGTCCAGTACTATTCCTGCAAAAAAGTACTATTCCTGCCAAAGTCATGTTTTGCCTATTTGCAGGTCCTACTTTTGTACAGAAAATCACTCTGGGCAAGTGTTCTTTTCTACACTCTTCATTGTGTACAGTGTTCTCTTTGAAAAGGCCAAATATCCCAACTCTTGCCTAGATTTGAGCAATTTTGGACTAACAAAGTTTTATTTTGCATGAGTAAATATAACCTATTACTCTGCCTCACCTTAGAACTGATATTGCTGCTGCTGTCATGAAAATTATGGTGAAATCTTTAGAGCTTTAATAAATATGTATGCAATCTAATGGTGGGGGAGGGGAGGGAGAAGGAACTAAAGCCTTTTCTTTTTTCTTTTTTTCTTTTTTTTCTTTTTGAAGAGCAACAGATGTCTGCTAGTGGTCTCCTGGTATTTTTCTCTATGTTGTGTGATTTGTTTCATTTACTCCTTTGGTTCCTGCAGAGCTGATTAGTACTTAGAGAAAGTCTAGTTATCTCAGATGGCTATGTCATTTCAGTTTAGTCTTGTAGACTAATTAATAAAAAAGGAAATTCAGAGGGAAGGAATCAGAGTATTTATCTAGTCACACTTCTCAGTTGCAGTTGAGAAAAGTAAGACAACTAGTTGGTGGCAGACCTAGGTCTGATCTCCAAATTCCTTGTGCAGTGCTGCTCACATTATTTCCAGATTGCTTTTCATGAGCACAGGATGAGTGAAAATTGTTAATTTTAGAGCCTGGCTTCTATAGGCGATTCTAGAGTATTAAGTGCTTTGTTAAAAAGCATTTACTATTGAGTATCTGCCTTATTCTAGGCAGTATGCTAAATGCTGCTGATAACAGAAATGAGCAAGACTGGTGCTTATATTCAGAAGCTTATGGTCCAGAGCAGTGGTGTTCAAAGTAAGGTCAAACTGTTTTCACAGTAACACGAAGACATTATTTGCCTTTTTTGTCTCTTTTACTGTGTTGGTATTTGCACTGATGGTGCAAAAGCAGTTGTGAGTAAAACTCCCCAGCACAAATCAAAGCAATGGTACCAAACTATACTGGTAGACATTGTACTCTTTACTACCACATACTTGCAATAAATACATTGCCAGTTTCATTTAAAAATGCCCTTGATGGAACAATAGAAATTATTAGTTGTACTAAATCTTGACCCTTGAGTATACACAAGTCTTTATAAGATTTTTGTGTGATGAAATGGGAAATATGCAGAAAGCCCTTTTGCTGCATACTGAAATTTGATGGTTGACTTGAAGAAAGCATATGTGTGATTGTTTGATTGTAAGCCTTTTTTTTCTGCATCACCATTTTTATATGAATGTACAACAGATAGGTAGTCTGGTTATTCAGACTTGGGTATTTAGCAAATATTTTCTCCAAAGTAAATAAAGTAAGCCTGTCACTTTAAGGCAAATAAGTAACAATATTGTAGCCAGCGATAAAATTCAAGTTTTCAGGTGAAAACTAGAAACTTGTATCTCTACCTTAAGTTTGACAGTGTTCCAATATTTACTTTTCTGATGAGATCAGTATTGATATTAATAAATAAAATTATTTGATGTTATATAATAAATGTGAATCCCAGTATTTTCAAAATGACTAATGTATGATATTAGAATATCATGTAACAGTATAAGATCCATGCAAAGTGCAAGATACAATAACAGATTTTAATGTAATAGAGCAGTGATTTTCAACTGCCGTGGCACACTGGTGTGCTGCAAGAATTTTTAAAAAGTTCAATATCTGACTATTTAGTCAGGGGCACTGACCTCTTTTCCCTTAGGTTATCATATTAAAAAATGACAAAAACCAGTACAACAACAGCTGTCTGGGGTGAATGAATCAAAATTATACCTGTTGTTTTTTTTGTCAGATCAGCAAAAAGTACAATATATTTTTTGGTATGCCACAGAATTTTAGTAATTAGTTTATGCGTGCCATGAGATGAAAAAGGTTGAAAGTCGCTGTAATAGAGTATGAAAGTTAATAGGAAAAAAAAAAAAAAGAAAGTTATTAGGGTTTCATATTCCACACTGCACTAACCTTTACCAACTACCATGATTATAAAGGAGTCCTGAGACTAAAAATTTCCGTACTGTTATTGTAGAGTGCAGCTGGAAGAATAGATTTATCCTATCTAATAAAAGAGTGATATGCAAATTAACCATCACTCCAACACACAAGATGGCTGCACCCATGTGGTCAAAGATCCTGCCCCCATGTGGACACAAGATGGCCACCACAAGATGGCCAGCAGGGGAGGGCAGTTGGGAGGAACCAGGCCTGCAAGGGAGGGCAGTTGTGGACGATCAGGCCAGCAGGGGAGGGAAGTTAGGGGTGACCTGGCCATCAGAGGAGGGAAGTTGGGGGTGACAGGGTCTGCAGGGAAGGGCAGTTGGGGGGTACCAGGCCTGAGGGGAGAGCAGTTGGGGGGGTACCAGGCCTGCAGAGGAGGGCAGTTAGGGGCAAACAGGCTGGCAGGGGAGCAGTTAGGCATCAATCAGGCTGTCAGGGGAGTGGTTAGGGGGTGATTAGGCTGGCAAGCAGAAGCGGTTAGGGGCAATCAGGAAGGCAAGCAGGCAAACAGTTGGGAGCTAGCAGTCCTGGATTGTGAGAGGGGTCCAAGATTGGAGAGGGTGCAGGCTGGGCTGAGGGACACCGCCCCCCCCCACCCCCGTGCACGAATTTCATGCACCGGGCCTCTAGTAAAATAATAATTCAGTAAAATGCATATATTCGAAATAGTAGATTCATGGAGAGCTCATTTGGCCGTGAGATATAGAGAATGGAGGTAAATGTAGGGTAGCATCAGTTTTCTAAAAGGAGTGGATTTATATTTAAGATAGATTTTGCCTGTTTCAGAAGTTGGCTTAATAAGGCTAGGCAAAATGTGTGTTCTTTTCCTCCTTTCTCTACAACATGGCTTTCTTCCAAATTCAGGTGTAATATGGATTATGTGACTTTTATGCTATCTTTTAGCATGAGCTTGGCAAACTTTCTCTTAAGGACTAAATAGTTTAGGCTTTGTGGTCCATATGGTTTCTGTTGCAACTACTTGGCTCTGCTGTTGTAGCACAAAAGCAGTAAGTGAATGGGTATAGTAACGTTTCATTAAAACTTTTTATATACATAGTTTGCCAACCTCTGATCTAGGACATTAATTACTATTATGGCTTTATTATTATACTAGAGGCCTGGTGCACGAAATTTGTGCACTCGGGGTTAGAGTTCCTCTGCCCAGATTGCGAGAGGGCGCAGGCCAGGCCGAGGGACCCCACCAGTGCACCATCGGGGCCGGAGAGGGATGCAGGAGGTTGGCCAGCCGGGGAGGTACCATGGGAGGGCTCCAGGGCATGTCCAGCCCCTCTCGCTCAGTCCCGATCGGCCGACCCCAGCAGCAAGCTAAACTACCAGTCAAGAGCGTCTGCCCCCTGGTGGTCACTGCACGTCATAGCGGCTGGTCAACCGGTCGACTGTCTGCCCCCTGGTGGTCAGTACATATCATAGCAAGCAGTTGAGCAGCCTTAGCATATCATTAGCATATTACGCTTTGATTGGTTGAATGGACAACCGGACACTTAGCATATTAGGCTTTTAAACCATAGGATGGAGATCTGTGTTTTAAGCTCCAAACAACTGACTTGCAAATGAATTTTTTTTTTCAATGAACTTTAAAAATACCTCATGCTTATTAGTTTGGGGACTGTTCATGTGTGAACCTTAATTTTCCACTGACATTATAAAACTGGTGATTATTTTTTACTAACCCTCTAAATATAATTAATTTATAGAACAGTAGATCTTTGGCGTTGGAAAATTTGACATTTGACTGACTTGGAACGTCTTTCACATATAATTTTGTTCAGATATAAACATTTGTCAAATTGAATGTAAAGATAGGTGCTGTCTCAATATTGTAGCCATTTGCTACATGTGGTTATTGAGCACTTTTGTAATATGGTTAGTCCAAATTCAGATGTACTATAAGTATGAAACACTTGCCAAATTTGAAGACCTACTATAGAAAAAGGGAATATAAAATATCTTATTTTTTTAAGTATAGACTACATGTTGAAATGTTAATATTTTGGGTGTATAGGGTTAAATAAAATATTAAAATTAATATAAATTGTTTTTGCTTTTTTAAATGTCATACCTAGAAATTTAAAAATTCATATGTGGCCTGTATATATATTTTCATATTTCTGCAGTGCTGATGTCAATTGCTCCTTTGGCTCAAACTCGGTCTCACATTTCATTCACATTCTACTTTGTCCTAAAAAATGTTTTGAGATCCTTACTCTGAATTGGTTTGGCAGTATAGGCTTGCTTATGACTTCACAATGCATTATTTTAAGTTCTTAAATTTCACTGTGTGTACAAAGGGAAATAGAGTTGTATTAGAATGGTAGAATAATGGTTGCCTTTTATACAAATGTCCTTAAATTATTTTTACAATTTAAAAGTTTTGGAGAGAGCTGCTTTGAATGTAAGCATATGTTAACCTGATTTTCTGTTTATTTTATTTTGGGGATGTAGCTTGTAGACCCTGGAGTTAAAGCATGGACACCTACTAAAGGAAAACAGAATGTGATCATGTTTGTTGGATTGCAAGGGAGTGGTAAAACTACCACATGTTCTAAGGTAAATTATAATTAATTTTAAAATAAAGTCATAGAGAAGATAGTTTTATAAAAATCAAATTTTATGTTAAATCTGGCTTTATAGTATTGTTGCTTTTCAGTTTTGTATTACTTGATGTATATATTATATATTTATAATAGCTTTTTGTAGGATAAGAAAAACTAAACCCATAGTTTCTCTTGTGATTGCTTTTTTTAAAAAATAATATCTTTTTTTATTGATTTCAGAGAGGAAGGGAGAGGGAGAGAGTGGTAGAAACATCAGTGATGAGAGAGAATCATTGATCGGCTGCCTCCTTCATGCCCCCCAGTGAGCATCAAGCCCACAACCCAGGCATGTACCCTTGACCAGAATCGAACTCTGGACCCTTTAGTCCGCAGGCTGACGCTCTATCCGTTGAGCAAAACCAGCCAGGGCACTTGTGATTGCTTTTTGTAAGAATGCCAGATCCTATATAATAAAAGCCTAATATGCAAATCGACTGAACAGTGGAACTACCGGTCGCTATGATGCACACTGACCACCAGGGGGCAGATGCTCAACGCAGGAGCTGCCCCCTGGTGGTCAGTGCGCTCCCACGGGGAGCGCCCCTCAGCCAGAAGCCCGGCTCACAGCTGGCGAGCGCAGCAACAGTGGCGGGAGCCTCTCCTGACCCCGCAGCAGCGCTAAGGAGCAGCGAGCAGATGGGCGGTAAGGAGCTAGGGGTCCCGGGCTGCAAGAGGGCACAGGCCAGGCTGAGGGACCCCCCTCAGTGCGTGAATTTTGTGCACCGGGCCTCTAGTGTCTATATAACTATGTTATTTATTTTACCAATAAGACTTCCTGTCCTTTAAGGAGGTGAGTATATCATTTTTTAGAGGAAAAAAAGGAAAGTTTACCTTATCTCCTATGGCTCAAGACTCTCCTATTCACAGTGTCACACCCAGCATAATATAGATCTTTATTTTACACTAGAGGCCCGGTGCACGGATTCATGCACCAGTGGGGTTCCTCGGCTTGGCCTACTCCTTTTTGCAATCTGGGACGCCTCGGGGGATGTCGGATAGCCAGTTTCAGTCCAATCCAGATTGGAGGGAGCCCAATCCCCGCAGGCCCAATCCAGACAGGAGGGAGCCCGATCCTGTGCGTTGAGCATCTGTCCCCTGGTGGTCAGTGCGCGTCATAGCGACCAGTCGTTTGGTCGTTCAGCCACTTAGACTTTTATATAGATAGAGTAGAGGCCCAGTGCATGAAATTCGTGCACGGGGCGGGGAGGTGTCCCCTCAGCCCAGCCTGGACCCTCTTCAATCTGGGACACCTCGGGGGATGTCCGACTGCCGGTTTAGGCCTGATCCCTCAGGGGACATCCCTCTCACAATCTGGGATTGCTGGCTCCTAACTGCTCACCTGCCTGCCTGCCTGATCCTCCCTAACTGCCCTCCATCCCCCCCCCCGCTGGCCTGGTCTCCCCTTAGTGCCCCCCCTGCTGGCCTGGTTGCCCCCAACTGCTCCCCTCTGCTGGCCTGGTTGCCCCCAACTACCCCCCCTGCTGGCCTGGTCACCCCCAACTGCCCCCTCCCCCGCCAGCCTGGTTGCCCCCAACTGCCCCCACCCCCACCGGCCTGGTTGCCCCTCACTGCTCCCCTCTGCTGGCTTGGTTGCCCCTAACTGCCCCCCCCCCGCTGGCCTGGTCTCCCCCCACTGCCCCCCCTGCCAGCCTGGTTGCCCCTCACTGCCCCCCCTGCCAGCCTGGTTGCCCCTCATGGCCCCCCTCTGCCGACCTGGTTGCTCCTCACTGCCCCCCATGCTGGCCTGGTTGCCGCCAACTGCCCCCCCCCTGCCAGCCTGGTCACCCCTCACTGCCCCCCTCTGCCGGCCTGGTTGCCCCTCACTGCCCCCCCGCCTGCCGGCCTGGTCGCCCCATGCAGCCTGCTGGTCAGTCATTTGGTCGTCCCTCACTAACCCCCCTGCCAGCCTGGTTGCCCCATGCAGCCTGCTGTTTGGTTGTTACTATGAGGGTGTCGTGACCAATTTGCATATTACCCTTTTATTAGTATAGATTATTAGTATAGATATCCTTATGCTAATTTTTAATTCATTATACCACACTTTCTTCCAGAATTGGGTGCCTCAACTTTGTTACCACCTTTAGTTTCACAAGCTTCAACTGTCTTAACGCTTAGAAAAAAAACAAAGGATTATTTCTTAGAAGATTATGTTATTATTTTTACTTTATTAACACTAATTGTAATTAACTTTTTTTACTACAGTCATGTGTTGCTTGATTATCTTATATCCTTTGAATGTGACTGTATGGCAGTTAGAATTTAAACTCTTTAGGAAAGTTACTATATTCAAAAATGTAATAATATTACTCAGAAGAATATGGGTAGTTTTACTTAATTCCTTAAGTAAATAACTAGGATAAACAGTAAAAAATATATATATAACAATGTATATTTATTGATATTATATATTTTTTAATCTTCCTTTCCCAGTTAGCTTATTATTACCAGAGGAAAGGTTGGAAGACCTGTTTGATATGTGCAGACACATTCAGAGCAGGTAATGTGTTGAAATTTGAAATTTTGTTTCCTGTAATTTTTATTTTTAAGTTTGAGGATTCATTAACTCTTTATCTCGTAGGGGCTTTTGACCAACTAAAACAGAATGCTACAAAAGCAAGAATCCCATTCTATGGAAGGTGAGTTGTTTTTTTTTTATTTTGATACTCAAGTGCCTCATCTTGTCTCTTTATTTTATGTTATCTAGTCACATTTTAATATATACTTAAAAGTTTAAATTCTTTCTGGAACAAAGTGGGAATATAATTAATAAATTGGTGACTTTTATTATTATAACATAACTCTTCTGATTCAACCTGATAGATTAGAGTAGAAATTGTTTAGTTTTAATTCTGCTTTGCATGCTTATCATCCTGCCTTTGCATACTTTCTGAACTCCTTCTGCTTCTCTCTATTCCTATTGTTTATTCCTATTGTTTCTTTTAAGATCTGTCTAAAGCACTCCTCATTTAAACACACAGTGGTGAATTCCATACTGTCCGTTTCTTTAGTACATCATTTAAAAAAGTTTGATGATCTGCCTGGCCGGGTAGCTCAGTCAGTTAGAGTGTTTGATCTCTGGTCAGGACACATACAAGAAAGCAGCAATGAATACATAAATAAGTGGAACAACAAATAGGTCTCTCTCTCTCTCTCCAATTTTTTAAAAAAAATTTGATCATCTTGCTGAAACCGGTTTGGCTCAGTGGATAGAGCGTCGGCCTGCGGACTGAAGGGTCCCGGGTTTGATTCCGGTCAGGGGCATGTGCCTTGGTTGCGGGCACATCCCCAGTGGGAGGTGTGGAGGCAGCCGATCGATGTTCCTCTCTCATCGATGTTTCTAGCTCTCTATCCTTCTCCCTTCCTCTCTGTAAAATGTCAATAAAATATATTTTAAAAAAAAAATTTGATCATCTTAAAATGGTTTATAATCTGTACACATATCAGAGATTCTGATCATTGCTATCCTTCATTTGATACATTGCTATTCAGTTAGGTAGTTTGTATATGTTAGAATGATTAATGAAAATAAACAAGTCTAAATTGAATTTAGGAGGATTTGTTTGAGACAATAGCATTTTTCTTAACATTATTCATGTAAATGGTTTATAATACCTTCAGGAAGAAAGTTTAAAGAAGCTAAAATTTGAGGTAATTAAATAGTGGATATTTTTTTGTTAGTCATTACCTTATACTTTTTGGCTGGCCACAAAAGCTAGTGAACTTTGCCTATATATGCTCTTTATTTAATTTTTTTTCTTTTAGTTATTTTTTTTTAATTTATCTTCTTTTAGTTATTTTTAATAATTTCTAACAAATAGATGAATGAATAGTAGGTATTTTAATTTTAGGATAAAGACTGTTTCTCACATAGTTTTAAAACTCAAGGGAGCCCTAGCTGGTTTGGCTCCGTGGATAGAACATCAGCCTATGGGCTGAAGGGTTCCCAATTCAATTCCGGTCAAGGGCACATGCCTGGGTTGTGGGCTTGATCCCTAGTGGGGGGCATACAGGAGGCAGCCGATCAATGATTCTCTCTCATCATTGATGTTTCTCTCTCCTTCTCCCTTCCTCTCTGAAATCAATAAAAATATATATTTCTTTAAAAAAAGGTCAAGTGATAATAAAATGTTCTATCTGTAGGGTTCAAAATTTGCAAATGATATAATAGCTCTGATAATTACTTGAACTTTTGACCAAAGCTGGAGTATTAATTTTTAACCGGTATTCTCAGTACCACTTACTAAATAAATCTCCTTTATTCATGTTACCTTAAAAAACATATTAGTGAGCATTGTTTCCTCTTGGAGGGCTGAAGGGAATGGGACTGGGGAAGAACTTGAACTATATCTGCAATGTTAAATTTATGTATAGTATTTAGTGGGGGAGGTGGTAGATACAGAACTGTTATGTTATTTGTTCTATCTTTTTTTAAAAAAAAACAACACTATTTTAATTAAAAGTTTTAAATTAAATAAGTGAAGTTACTAAGTTTCACTTCCCAGTTAACAGTTTTTAGTGTGTCTCTCTATGCTTGATTTCAATATCTTTACAAATCAAATTAACACACAGATATAGATAGATAAGTAGGTAGGTAGATGGATGGATGGATAGATAGATAGATAGATAGATAATTTTAAATTAAAATGGACTCTTACAGTGCTTTGTACCTCCATTGCTGTGGTAGTGGTTATATGAGTTATGTAAATTTGACAAACGCATCAAAATGAACATTTAAAGTAGTGCATTTTATTGTATGTGAATATGCCACTATAGAGTTGATTAAAAATGGGATCTTATGACAAGATAGTGATTATTACTGGGAGGGAACGAGGTGCTAGTTATGTTGTTTCTTGATCTTGGTGCATTTGCTTTGCGAAAATTCATTGAGTTGATTATTTGACTTTTCTATGTATGTTATACTTCATTAAAACATTCTAAGAAAATGGGATCTTAATAATTCTGTTATAGACAATATACTGTTTAAGGTAATGCTTTTTTATAACATCATTGTATTCCTTTGTATGCATGTATATTCTTAAGCACTTTCCTTATGAACATATCTGATCATGTTTTTTACACATTTATGAATTTTGTATCTTATATTTAAAACATCTGGTAGTAACTAACCTGTATGTTCTTTATCAACATTTTCTTGCCTATTCTAACCAGCTAATTTCCCTGGATAAATTTTAGAATTTTTTATTAAATTTCAAAAAGAAAAATCACCCAAGATAATTGATCATTTAAAATATATTCCATTGAAATCAGTTAATTTAGGGGAGAACTGAAATCTTTACTATATTTGTATAGTTCCATTTAGGAATCTGCTATATCTTTTTTGTTAAAAAAGATTTTTATGTCCATAACTAGTAATTTTCTTCATTTAAATCTCACACGTATTCTTATTAAGTGTATTTTCTACCTAATTTGTGTTGTTGTTATTTGAGGGAAAAACATTTTTTTTATTATGTCTTTTCATTTGACAGTATTGATCTGTATAAAAATTTCCACTAATCAAGAGAATACAAATTAAAATTTGATCTCATTTTTTTATTTTCAAAGTGAAACATTTTTAAGAATTGTAAAAATGTAGTGCAATAGGAAGGAAATTAAACGTTGTGGAGGACATTTTTGTTTTAAAAACCAAAAGTCTAAACCGTCAGACCAATTTATTTAAGGTCAACCTGTAGGGGTGTATCAACAATTTCAAAGAAGCAACATTAATATGTTTCTCATATTGGCTATATGTTTAATATCAAGAAATGAGAGAAACCTTAAATGACCAACAATAGGACATTTATTTAATAAACGATGACAAAGCTATCTGATGCAATGCTTATAGTCTAAAAGTCATACTTTATAGGAACATTTAATGGTTTTTATAATGCTTACAAAAGGGTATTAAATGGAAAAGCGTGTGAAACACTAGGTAACAAAAATTCAACTACTGTATTAAAGAAAATGTGTGAAACACTAGGTAACATAAATTAAATTACTGTATTTTTAAAAATTGAAGGAAACAGCTTATTCAAGAGAGACATACAGCAGAATCAGACAGGATTTTGTAATTGGGAAACTGGATACCGCTTTATGCTGATCTAGAAGTAAATTGCTATATGTAATACTTACTAGGTTTTATTCTTCTAAATTGAAATTGAGATCATTATGACTTTTCCATAATAGATTAAAGGAAGTTTTGGTGTTGGCTGTTAAATCATTTGTCCATGTTAAATAGCTATACAGAAATGGATCCTGTTATCATTGCCTCTGAAGGAGTGGAGAAATTCAAAAATGAAAATTTTGAAATTATTATTGTTGATACAAGTGGCCGTCATAAACAAGAAGACTCTTTGTTTGAAGAAATGCTTCAAGTTGCTAATGCTATAGTAAGTAGCTTTATTTTAACATTATGAAGTCTTTGGTTAAGTAAATTGTAAACCTTGATTGAGTTTATGACCTGTATAAATTATTTTTTGACTATAAGACAGGTTCTAAGTATTTTATTTTTGTCTTGAGTACCTCTATCTGTATGAAAATAACTTTATCTTCTCTATATTAAGTATGAAATTTTCATGAGCAAATATCAGAAAAATAATTTCCTATCTCATTCATCTTATTAGTATGTATGAGAAAACAAAAAAATTCAGGAATTAACCTTTAATAACTATTGCATTTCCTTTCTGTAAATACTTAAATTAAATTAGAAACATTTATTTTAGAATTTTCAAAGTGAGGCACTTAAAAATATTAATCATCACTTAGTTTCTCTTTAGAATTTTGATGGAAGTTAATTTGGGAAGAAGAAGCAGTTTATAGGTAATCTATAGCACATATTATAAACCCATTTTTTGCCACTGGGTGGAGGCTATAATTCTTTGGTTCATTATAATAAGTTTCTTTTTAACTATGCCAATATTTTGACCTAGTTAAGCACAGTGAAGAGAAATAATCTCACCTGTATTTTATTCAATTTGGTTTTCATGTACATTCTTCTACTTTTTCTTTTTCTCTGATTTACTTTTGCTCTTCTCTTTGCCTAAAGTGTTATTCTTCCAGATCTTTGTATAACTTTTTTCTGTTTATTCAGGCCTTGGCCCAAATGTTTACATCCAGAGAGGCCTTCCCTGACTACCCTACCTAAATAAGTCTCCCTCACCTCAAAACTGATATTCTCTATCCCCGTTTAGTTGTTATACACCTATTTATTATCAGTCTCCTCTGACTAGAATGTAAGTCCCACTAGGACAAGGATTTTCTTATTCATCTCTTTGTCTTAGGACCTAAATAGTGCCTAATACATAGTATTCCCTCAGTAAATATTTATTGATTGGGTGAATAATTATTTATAATATTTTATATAGCTTCTAATAATGAAATTGCTGAAGATCAGGAAAAATATGTATCTTTTCTATTTAAATTTTCTAGCAACCTGATAACATTGTTTATGTGATGGATGCCTCCATTGGGCAGGCCTGTGAAGCCCAGGCTAAGGCTTTTAAAGATAAAGTAGATGTAGCCTCAGTAATAGTGACAAAACTTGATGGCCATGCAAAAGGAGGTGGTGCACTCAGTGCGTAAGTATCATTGATGCTCTTGTCCTATGTCTTAGGCCAGTGGTTGGCAAACTCATTAGTCAACAGAGCCAAATATCAACAGTACAACGATTGAAATTTCTTTTGAGAGCCGAAAACCGACTTCTGCGCATGGGCCATGAAGTTTCAATCGCACTGTACGTGCGCACCCGCACGTGGTATTTTGTGGAAGAGCCACACTCAAGGGGCCAAAGAGCCACATGTGGCTCGCGAGCTGCGGTTTGCCGACCACTGTCTTAGGCTTATGTGGTGTGTGTGTGTGTGTGTCCGTGCGTGCGTGCGTGCGCATATTTACAGATTTCTTACTGATCATTTAAAATATATTCCAATAGTGGACCTAATATGGTCTATGAAAGAAGTTGAAATAGAAACAAAATTTTGGAGTCCCTCTGATACATAGTTTTGTTTTAACTAGTTAAAAGAAATTTGAGCTATGTACCTCTTTCTAATTAGCTTTGAAATATGCAAGAAAATTTGTTTTCCTTTTATGTTTTCTTTTTGCAGAGTTGCTGCCACAAAAAGTCCGATTATTTTCATTGGTACAGGGGAACATATAGATGACTTTGAACCTTTTAAAACACAGCCTTTCATCAGCAAACTTCTTGGTATGTATGATGGTAGAATACACAAAAATCTCCAAGAAATAGCATGGATCTTTAGGACAGATTAGGGTTTTAATTCTGTCCACTTACTAGTTCAGGAAAATCATGTCCTTCTATGATTTATCTTCCTCACCTGTAAAATAGGGATGGTGGTTATTTACTTCTTGTGGTTAGAATGTTAACATGAGCTATTAGATGGCAAGTTTTTTGGAAAAGTTGTAGAGCACAATACAAAAGTATGTGGTTGTACTAATAGCAGTGAAAATGGCAATAAAACTTTTATAATGTCTCCAGCTGTTACAGAGAACATGGAATTTGGAATTAAACCCTGGGTTGGCATCCCTGCTTTGTCACTTAACCTTTCTAGCTTCAGTTTTCTCACCTATAAAGTGAAATAGAAATAACAGATCTGCCTATCTCACAGGGTTATTATGTATGTGCATGTATTTTGTGTAATGTAAAGTAAGGTATGCTATTAGTTGTTAATTTTACTTTTTTGCATATTATAGGTATGGGTGACATTGAAGGACTGATAGATAAAGTCAATGAGTTGAAGTTGGATGACAATGAAGCACTTATAGAGAAGTTGAAACATGGTATAAAAGGAGCCAAAAGCATTTTATCTAAGACTATCTTCTATTACTTTCTTTTTAATAAAACTAGTATTTATTTGTTTGAAATGATAAGTCTATTACTAAAGCCAATTCCTGAAATGTTTATTTCTTAGATGATTTATATGCAAATCATTTTAAATTTCAGACGTCTGAGCAATTTAATTTTAGTCATCCTAGTGGGTATAGTTTATCTGCCTTGTTTTCAAGTGTCTTGTGTATTTTTTTATTCCATTTTCTCTGATAGAATGTAAGCTGCTCTAGGATAGGATCTGTGTATCTGTATATTCTCTATTGAATTCATCCTATGATCTTACACATAATTACTGCTCAGTGACTATTTATTGATTGGATATTTTGTAAGTGTGCTTCAAGATGAACCCATAATGAAAGAAAATATTAGTTTTATGAAATGAAATGTACATTCTCTAATATATCTGACTCACATTGTATTTCAGGTCAGTTTACGTTGCGAGACATGTATGAACAATTTCAAAATATTATGAAAATGGGCCCCTTCAGTCAAATCTTGGTTAGTTATCCTAAAAAGTTTTTTTCTAACTTGTTTTGTTTTTCATTAAAATTTCTAAGAACAGATGTACTTGCTTTAATTATTTTTAATATTTGGGTAAAATATATACTTTAAAAACTTAGCGTCAATGTTAAAGCCAATAATTAAATGCCAACATTCGAAATAATTCATCTCAAACTATTATTGATATTATGTTTAAATATGTCTGTTTTAGGGGATGATCCCTGGTTTTGGAACAGATTTTATGAGCAAAGGAAATGAACAGGAGTCAATGGCAAGGCTAAAGAAATTAATGACAATAATGGATAGTATGAATGATCAAGGTAATGGTAGATTACTTGTTCTGCATATCAGCAAGTTGAGAGTTTCACTGTGGTCTTATGGACAAGATGGAGATAAATTGAGACTACAAGGCTTTTGTTAGGTAGATTTGTGTTTGTTTGAAAGCTCTTACTCAGAGGTTAATGATTAGTAGATAGACTTCATTGAGAAAAAGGTCTAGTTCCATGGTAACAACACTAGTTCTTCATGATGTTGGTAGAAAGAACTTAACAGGGAAGTTCTGTAGTCAAATAAATTTGGTGGAAGGCCAGGCTAAAAAGAAACTAATAAGTGTATTTATTATAAGTCTCTTCAGATCTCTAGTATGCTAACGTGAAATGGTATTTATGAGAGAGGGATAGTTTAAGCAGTGTTTGCAAAGTTATTTTGCTCTGAAACTGATTGTTCATTTTTCATTCTTCTTAGATGAAGTACATTGCTCTGTCTCTCTAATCCTTTATTATCACTGCCTTCTATATTTCAGGTGTTTTAGCATTTCTAGTCCCTAGACGCCTTTATCTTTTTACTAGTTTTTAAGCACCCTTTCTGATTCAATCCAGCATGTATACCATACATACTCTTTTTTAAGGCTCTTTACCACTTGACCTCAGACCTCATTTACAAAGAAATACATGCTTTTTTTTTTAAGTCTCTACCTCTTTCCTAAGTGCTAGGCTTTCATAGTAATTTAAATAAGATTGTGTCTTTCTTATCTCTTATCTTCAACACTGCAAGAAGTTTTACATGTAGAATTAATAATTGCAGCCATATCTAGAGTACTTTACTCTGTCCTGGGCATTGTCCTTAGGCACTGTCCTGAGGACTTAACATATATTAACCCACTTAATTTTGACGACAAATCTTAAAGGGCAATTCTGGAGTCAAAATCCATTGTTATCGCCCTAACTGGTTTGGCTCAGTGGATAAAGTGTCAGCCTGCGGACTCAAGGGTCCCAGGTTTGATTCCGGTCAAGGGCATGTACCTTGGTAGCGGGCACATCTCCAGTGGGGGGTGTGCAGGAGGCGGCTGATTGATGTTTCTCTCCCTTCGATGTTTCTAACTCTCTATCCCTCTCACTTCCTCTCTGTGAAAAATCAATAAAATGTAAAAAAAAAAAAAAAATCCATTGTTATCTAGCTTTTACAGATTAGGAAACTGAGAAGCAGGGAGTAATTTTCTCAAAATCACTAGCTGGAGTGGAGAGGATGGGCTTCAAACTCAACCATTCTGGCTCAAGAATCTACACGCTGGATCACCTTCTTTTTAGGTGCTCACTAAATGATGGACATCTTTGTTTTCATGTTTGAAAGTATTCTGAGGCAAATCAGATCCAAAATGTAGTGCTTCTCCCTTGGTAAATGACACTTTATCTACTCAGTCACCCAAGCTAGAAACGGGTCAACTTAGATTTATATCCTCGATGATTTTCGGTTTAATGGTTGTATTGATTGTGAAGATAGAGGTATTAAAATTCCTAACTTTTTTCTTTTCAGTTATATCAGTTTTGTTTTATATATTTTGAAGCTTTTTTGTTGGGTGTATACACATTTAGAATTTTTATGTCTCCTTGGTGAATGACTCTTTTATCATTATGTATGTAATGTCCTCTTTTGTTCTGGATCTACTTTGATATTAATGCAACCACTTTAACTTTTTTTTAAAATATGTTTTTATTGATTTCAGAGAAAGAAAGGGTGAGGGAGATAGAAACATCGATGAGAGAGAACCATCAATTGGCTTCCCCCTACTGGGGATTGGGCCGCAACCTGGTCTTGTGCCTTGTTCAAGAATCGAACCAGCTACCTCTGGGTGCATGGGACAAGGCTTAACCAACTGAGCCACACCAGCCAGGCTTCAGCTTTTTTTTAATTAGTTTTTTGCATTGTGTATCTTTTTTCATCCTTTTACTTTTTTAAAAAATATTTTTTTTATTGATTTCAGAGAAGGGAGAGAGAGAGATAGAAACATCAATGATGAGAGGGAATCATTGATCAGCTGCCTCCTGCATGCCCTCTACTGGGGATCGAGCCCGCAACCCAGGTATGTGCCCTGATGGGAAATCAAACCATGACCTCCTGGTTTATAGATCAACCCTCAACCACTGAGCCATGCTGGCTGGGTCCACCTTTTTACTTTAAATTACCTATATCAAACTTTTAAAAATTTATCTTTATTGTTGAAAGTATTACAGATGTCCTCTTTTTTTTCCCCATTGACCCTTTCTAGCCCACTCCCACCCCCCACCCCAGGCCTTCACCATACTTGTCTGTGTCCTTGTTATGTATATATACATACTAGAGGCCCAATGCACGAATATTCGTGCAAGAATGGGCCTTCCTTCCCCTGGCTGCCGGCACTGCCTTTGCTCCAGCCTGCAGCCGCCTTTCTGCCTTCGCTCTGCCTGGAGCCACCTTTCTGCCTTCCCATGCTGCCCAGAGGCCCAGAGTGGCTGGGGCAATGTGGAACACCTGCGTCATCACCTTGGTGGCGACACAAGCGCCCGCCCCCAGCTGCTCAGCACCTGTGTATGCAAATCAACCCGCCATCTTTGTTGGGTTAATTTGCATACTCATTCTGACTGGCTGGTGGGTGTCATGAAGGTATGGTCAATTTGCATCTTTCTCTTTTATTAGTGTAGATAAGTTCTTTAGTTAATCTCTTCCTACCATCCATTCACCCTGCCTTCCCTCTGAGATTCATCAGTCTTTTCCATGTTTCTATGTCTCTAGATCTGTTTAGTTCATCAGTTTATTTTGTTCTTTATATCCCACATATGAGTGAAATCATGTGATACTTGTCTTTCTCTGACTGGCTTATTTCACTTAGCATAGTACTCCAGGTCCCTCCAGAGTGTCATATTTAAAGTGAGTTTCATGTCAACAGCATGTAATTGGGTGGTTTATCTTTTAATACATTCTGATGATCTCTTTTAACGGATATAGTGTTTATATATTAGGATTTATTTCTAATTCTGTTTGTTCCCTCTGATTTTGTTCTTCTGCTTTCTCTTTTCTATGTGCCTATGGGTTATTTAAACATTATTTAAATTACCTATGGTGTTTTTGAGTATATCTCTGAGTAGTTTTCTTAGTGATTGCTCTGGGTATTACAATATACATACGTATTTAACTTACCACAGCTACTTGTATCAATGTTTTACCACTAGAAGTGGAATATAGAAACCTTAACATCACCTTAGATTTTAGTGAGTGCTACTTCCTAAATATTTCTCACATATTCCCTGTTTTCTTTGCCTCTATAACTCCTGCATAGCTATGTTAGCCTCCCTAACATTCCCCTTTCTATTTTTTCAATCCTCTTTTCAATCTTTCTTCCTCACTGCCACAGAATGGTCTTTCTAAACATAATAGTTCTGGCCTCAAATATTTCAATTGTTCTTTATTGTTTTCATGATGAATTCTAAACTCCTAAGTTTGGCATACAAGTTCTGTTATAACTTGCCCTTACCTTACTTGTACAACTTCTTAAATCTCTCAGCTCTTACCCATGCTTGATTTCTTCTACACATAGTTATTACTGTAGGAATCTATGTTCTACCTCCTAGAATGTCCCCTTCTCCTTTCTCTTCTGTACTTACCTCATACTTGTCCTTCAGGACTACTCAGTTAAAGAGAAACCACCACCTGGAGCTCTTCCTGACTTCCTTTCTTCTTTAAATTATGTCTCCTGCTATTTGCTTAATTCTATCATATTGCTTACCATGATGTGCTATTATTAGCTTATCTTCCCTCTCTCACTCTGTTTGAGCTTTTGAAAAATATGATACACATTTCCTAAATATTTAATAGTGAAGATAATGACTTAAAATCTGCATTTATGAAATGGATTTAGAAGTTTTAATGGACTGTAAGCTTATTATGAGACAATTTAATATTGTATTGTATTGGTAATCAGACTTCATCTGGATTTCAGTTTACTTCTGGACAGAATGCTTAGAGGGCATAGACAAATTAGAAGTTGTATTTAGAAAATCAGGATGATAAATGGAGTTCTAAAGAGTTGGATATTTTTCACCTAGAGAAAATTCATAGGTCACATGTGGATGGCTCTCAAATATTTGAAAGACTTATTCTTTGTGCCTGCTGAGGAGACATTTATGCAAATGGGAAGAAGTACCAGGAAAACATATTTCATTTTAATATGTAAAAAGATATTCTATAATTACAGAAATAATAGAATGGTATAGATTGCCTTATGTTAGATAGTGGGTTATCTCTCCTGGGGATATCAAGGCCGAGGCTAGATGACCACTTATTGGGGGATGTTGTAGAGAGGATGCAGACATAATAGATTTTGACTAAAGGCCCTTTCATTTCTGAGATTATATGCAACTAATACCAGAAGAAATGTGCCTCATATTCTGAGTTATCAAAACACTGAAGCAAATTATCTCATTCTTTATGTTACAGAAAGGATTAAAATACTAGTAGTAATTACTTGATAATAGGAAATATAATAATTATTCTGTTAATATAGGTAGATCTACCTACTTCTGCTTGCTTATATGCCTTAATTTATGATTTAAAGGTTAATGGTATTTAGAGCTAAGGTGAGCACTTTTGTTCTTTTTTGAAATATACCTTTTAGCTCTGATACATGCTCTGAGGAGCAGTTAGATAAGAGATATGGAAAGGATGGACATGCGTTTCAAAGGTTTTCAGAATGTTCTGTTTTACTTAAACTGTAGGGTAAGTACATATTAGTTTTTTTGTTTTTTATAGCAGTGGTTGGCAAACTGCGGCTCGCGAGCCACATGCGGCTCTTTGGCCCCTTGAGTGTGGCTCTTCCACAAAATACCACGGCCTGGGCGAGTCTATTTTGAAGAAGTGGCATTAGAAGAAGTTTAAGTTTAAAAAATTTGGCTCTCAAAAGAAATTTCAATCGTTGTACTGTTGATATTTGGCTCTGTTGACTAATGAGTTTGCCGACCACTGTTTATAGCTTATGAATATAAATTTCTTTGTAATATATTCCATGTTTAACTTTTAATAATCAGATAAACAGGGCAGCTGATAACATTTGTTAAATCTGGTTGTGGTTCGACCATTATAATTGTTTTTATGTGTGTAAGATATTTGCATATAACTGCTTTGATAATGAAAGTTAATTTTATAGAAGTGAAAGTAATTGACCCTTCCTTGCCTGCAGAACTTGACAGTACAGATGGTGCCAAGGTTTTTAGTAAGCAACCAGGAAGAATCCAGAGAGTAGCAAGAGGATCAGGTGTGTCAACGAGAGATGTTCAAGAACTTTTGACACAATATACCAAATTTGCACAAATGGTAAAAAAGATGGGAGGTATCAAAGGACTTTTCAAAGGTAAGAAAAATAAGTTCATCATTTTAGTTAACACACTGAAAGGAAAGAAAGTAAAAATTAAAGCTAGGAATACTGCCAGAATTAGAAAATATATTGCTAAATTTCGTGTTGTATTTCAGTATTTCAAGGTTCATAATGTGATTTCTGATTTACCTGTTTTCAAGGTAATAAACACTCAGATTTTTTTTAACTTAATTAACTTATTTTTTGAAGATGTAATATATATTAAAGAAAATGTAGAGAATATGAGATAAAAATTTAAAATACCCATTACCTTTACTTCCCAGAGAATTACGTGGGTCGTATTCCAAATAATATTTGATATAACTTGTGTATTTTTCAGATACATTGTGACTGTTTTCCATATTGTCAAATTTTCTTCAAAATATAACTTTTAACCACTGCATACTATTCCAATTGAGCATGTATCTTTGTTTAATGCAATGCTTCTTTGTTGGATATTTAGGCTGATTCATCTGCTTCTCTGTCAATATCAGTTCTTGTATCAGTTTCTGTTCCATCATCCATGAGCCAAGGGATTTTTGTTGGTTTGATTAGAAACAGATGCTGAATAAATTTTGTAATAATTTCGTATTTCCAATTTAGTGGTCAAATGTTTGTCAATATATGTTTTTTAGATTACTAATAAAGCTTAACATATCTGTATTTGCTGGTTTGAATTTCCTTTGTGAATCACCTCTTAGGTTAGCTGTTCTTCCTTTTTTTGTCGTTATTGCTTTGTAATAACTCTTTAAAATCCTTGGTTTATATCTACAAATATTTTCCCAGTTTTTTTACTTTAATAAATATTTAAATACATATTTTTTTGTTAATCCTCACCTGAGGATATTTTTTCCATTGATTTTTAGAGAGAGTGGAAGGGAGTGGGGGAGAGAAAGAGAGAAACATCGATCACATCGATTGGTTGCCTCCTGAACGGTGCCCTGACCATGCCAGAGATCAAGTCTGCAATTGAGGCATGTGCCCTTGACTGGAATCCAACCCATGACCCTTCAGTGCAGGCCACCACTCTAACCACCAAGCAAACCAGCAACGTGTGTGTGTGTGTGTGTGTGTGTGTGTGTGTGTGTGTGTGTGTGTGTATGTATGTATATATATTAATCCTCACTCGAGGATATTTTTCCATTAATTTTTAGAGAGAAGGGAAGAGAGAGAGAAAGGCAGAGAAATATCCATGTGAGAAAAACACATCAATTGGTTGCCTCCTACATGTGCCCTGACCAGGGCCCGGGCCAGGGAGGAGCCTGCAATCGAGGTATGTGCCCTTGGCCAGAATCGAACCCAGGACCCTTCGGTCTGCAGGCTGACACTCTATACACTGAGCTAAACCGGCTAGGGCTATTTACATTTTTTTAATGAACAATTTTCATTTTTAATGTAGTCAAGGCTATTTATCATTTTCTTTTATTTCTTTTATGCTCATAAAAGTTTTCTCCATGTTGATGCAACAGTAGTCAACTATATTTTCTTCTACTCATTTTGGTTTTATTTAAATGTTAGGTTTTACTTTTTGTCCCATTTGAAATTTATTTTGCTCTGTATTTTGTAAGGTTAAAAAAAATAAGTGTGTTTTTCCAAAGAGTTAATTAACTGTCCCAGCCCTCTCGATTTCTTTCTATATTATAAACACTATTAAAGTGAGTTTCTTTCAAAAAATATTTTTTAATATATTTTTATTGATTTCAGAGAGGAAGGGAGAGGGAAAGAGATACAGAAACATCAGTGATGAGAGAGAATCATTGATTGGCTGCCTCCTGCACACCCCCTACTGGGGATCAAGCCCACAACCTGGGCATGTGCCCTTGACCGGAATTGAACCCGGGACCCTTCAGTCTGCAGGCCGACGTTCTATCCACTGAGCAAAACCAGCTAGGGCTCAAAAAATATTAGTTAAGCACACTCTAAAGATGAATCGTACCATTAAATAGCTTTCTTAAAAAATGAGTATTTATAGAAGTTCTTATCACCTTTTTCTTTGACACTTTTCTTATTTTCCTTGCTTGCTATATCCTAGATTCTCTTTTATTAAAAAAACATTTTTTTATTGATTTCAGAGAAGAAGGGTGAGGGAGAAAGAGATAAAAAACATCATTGATGAGAGAGAATCATTGATTGGCTACCTCCTGCACACCCCCTACTAGGGATCAAGCCACAACCCCGGGCATGTGCCCTTGACTGGAATCGGACCCGGGACCCTTCAGTCTGTAGGCTGACGCTCTGTCCACAGAGCCAAACTGGCTAGAGCCCTAGATTCTCTTTTGTGCCAAGGGAAAAAGTTAGACATGTTTAAAATTGGTTATAATTGCTAACATCACATGCTATTTCAGATAGTGATTAATAAACATGTCAGTTTAACATCTTTCCTAAACCCTGACTGTTGTTGATAGAACTACTGCAGATCCATCAACCAGTTCTTATCTAAGCATTGATTACTCAGTAATGGCAAAACCAAGATGAAATGGGCATTGGATATGGGGCACATCCTTGTCACACATTAAGTTTTAAATCCTAAGGAACAGACTCTTATGACAAAAAACAAATTGAACATAGAATTTACATCTCGCATAGATTTAATTATTTTTCACAGATTTCATTATGTTTTATAAAAACATCTCTTTTATTCATAGACCTTAGTTTATATAATTTACTCCGATTAGTCAGCTTTGATTAGAGAATCAAGGGCAGCTTTGGTTTCCATTTTCCTAAATGCTCTTACGAAGTAAATTTGCTGAAGCAGTTTTATTTATTCATTGCTGTTCCATTGATCTCTTTTGCTTTCTGTCTCTTAAGCACAGCAGTTATTCTCTAAAGCAAGCATGTCAAATTCAAAGGCTAACACAGGCCAAATAAACAAGGTTTAAGTTTATGTGGGCCGCAAAAAGACAAAAGCTTCAATTTTAATAAATGTGGGTTCATTTCAATAGAGACATGCTGAATACAAAGGGCTGAAATAAGTGAGTAATTATTAACATAAAATAATAGAACATTTTAATAAAAACTAATATTTTTTCTTGAACATTAACTTACCAGACACTGAATAACTATACAAATTAATAAGCGTAACACAAATCTATTTTTCTTATTCTCCAAAAGCAAAATATTTCCTTTTGCGCATACTAGACAAGTCAGGACAAGACTAATGACGTGGCAATCGGCTGCTAAAATATTTGCTGCTAGTATAGTGGAGAGAAATGGTGCGTCTGCGAGTAAGGCACATAAGAGAAATGAATGCAACACGATTATAGTAATCAGTCATTAGAGAGCATTGTAGTTCGTTATTAATAATTATGTATAACAGGCTATTGTAAAAATTAAGAAATTTTTATTAAAACATTTCTTACATACCATTATATTGGCTGGGCCACAAAAATACTCGTTGTGGGCCTGAAGTTTGACATGCTTGCTCAAAAAGAAAACCCCTTATCCTGCCCGAGTGCTTCTTTTTCATTGGCTGCTGCTTTTCCTGTGGAGTTTTGATGTGTGTGGCAATTCATCAATAAATGGAGTTGGTTATTTGTCTTACTATTCTCTGAAGCTTCTTGTTATTTTTAATAGTTTCTTAGATATATAAAAATTTTCAGGTTCTCTCAGACTCATTCTTTCATATTCGTTTACTAGCATCCAGACTCTTTCCCGATTAATCCATATCTAAAAACACAGTTTTTTGTTCAGCATTCTCCCATATCACTCTAATAAATTGTTATAGCTTACATTAATCGCCACTGGATAGTTTTGCTTATAGTGGCTCACAGGTATAACTAAAAGTATTAAGAAATACCTTAGCCCTGAAGGAAGTTCCTTAAATATTTCTTAATATAGAATTTCACTTATACTTTCTCAAAAGTATATTTTTAATTGAGATAAAAATTAGAAATGAATATATATATAAATAGAAATGATTGTGTTAGAGTGATAAGATTATGGGTGATTTTTTTTATTTACTCAATTTATTAAACTCTCTGTGATATCCTGATTGTATTACATTTTATATTGACTCAAAACCTTTAATTTCAGGTGGTGACATGTCTAAGAATGTAAGCCAGTCACAGATGGCAAAATTGAATCAACAAATGGCCAAAATGATGGATCCAAGAGTTCTTCATCACATGGGTAAATACAGAGTTACTGTCAGTTGTTAAGGGTTGAGTTTTCATAAGCCTTCTGTTGGTGATATTGTGAAAATCTGTTCAACAGATATGTGATTTTAGGGAAATGGCCATCTGACTTCTAAGTTGAATAGTTGTAATAGTGCCTATATAAGCTGAAGTTTTATTCACTTCTCTGCTGCCATCTGTGTGATATTTGAGCAAGCTACTTAATCATCTTTTTTTTAAACGTTTTTATAGATTTCAGAAAGAGGAAAGGTGAGGGAGAGAGGGATAGAAACATCAGTAATGAGAGAGAATCATTGATTGGCTGCCTCCTGCATGCCCCCCACTGGGGATCAAGCCCACAACTCATATGTGCCCTGACCAGGAATTGAACCATGACCACCTGGTTCATAGGTCAGTGCACAACCTCTGAGCCACACTGGTCAGGCAATAAAAGGTTAATTCTTTCTGTAAGTCCTATGAAATAACTCCCTGCCCTCCCAGATTGATTACAATTTACAATAAGACTCTTTTGGACTTCCCAGAAATTGAATTTTTTGTTTAGATTTATTGACTTCTTATTGTGTAACAGACACTCAGTTCTAAGGTTTTTCAGGTATTATTTCTCACCACTTGATGAGATAGATTCTTCATTCTCTTTTATAGATGAGGATACTGGTATATTTTTTGGGAGTTAAAGTACTTATTAGTCAAAAGTAACAAATGTTTCAAGTTCTGCTTAATAATTATCTGATTTTACTTTCTCTAGGTGGTATGGCAGGACTTCAGTCAATGATGAGGCAATTTCAACAGGGTGCTGCTGGCAATATGAAAGGCATGATGGGATTCAATAATATGTAAAGAAGATGCCTTAATATAAACTGACTCAGCTGATTACGTTATTTGCTGAAACCTCAGAGTTTCCTCTTTTTAAAAATGGGGAAAAAAGTATTTTTCTTGCCTGTCTTGCCCTTTTTCTTTTCTCTTCTCATCGTTTTTCCCCCCTCCTTTTCTTCTTCCTTCCTTCCTTCTTTCCTCCTTCCCTTTGATATCAGGGAGGAATATGTGATTTTTGTGGAAATCATATTTTGCTTTAGATTTTCTTCTGTCAGTTTTTACCATCGTAACACTTAAGTTAAACAAATCATGATGTAAAATTTTAGTACTTGAGTTTTTAATTGTTTCAAAGGCCAAGCATTACATTTGTAAACAGTCCTGGTCAGTAGTTACATAATTTCTCAATAAAAGTGCTATAAAATAAACTTCAGAGTTGTTATAAGTTAAGGGTTTGTTAATTTTCATTATGCTTTAAAATTATCAGTGGATCACATTACAAAGACAGAAAAATCAATATCTCTGTGTCATTTAAAGCTATCCTTGGAAGTATACCTTTAATGGGAAATATGGTAGAGTGTCATAACCATTAGTACTAGGAATTTTTATTTAACTTAGAAAAATGAAGATAATTTTGCCATAGAAAATCTTACCGCTGCCATTTAAATTTAAATTGTGAATGGGGTTACAATTTATAATACAGTGTTTTGTATATAACTTGCTTTTTTTTTTTTTAGATAAATCTTTATTGTTCAGATTATTACAGTTGTTCCTCATTTTTTCCCCCATAGCTCCCCTCCACCCGGTTCCCACCCCACCCACTGCCCTTACACCATGCCACTGTCCTCATCCATAGGTGTACGATTTTTGTCCAGTCTCTTCCCGCACCCCCCACACCCCTTTCCCCCCCGAGAATTATCAGTCCACTCCCTTTCTATGTCCCTGATTCTATTATATTCACCAGATTATTCTGTTTATCACATTTTTTATTCACTTGATTTTTAGATTCACTTGCTGATAGATATGTATTTGTTGTTCATAATTTTTATCTTTACCTTTTTCTTCTTCTTAAAGAATACCTTTAAGCATTTCATATAATACTGGTTTGGCAGTGATGAACTCCTTTAGCTTTTTCTTATCTGCGAAGTTCTTTATCTGACCTTCAATTCTGAATGATAGCTTTGCTGGGTAAAGTAATCTTGGTTGTAGGTTCTTGCTGTTCATCACTTTGAATATTTCTTGCCACTCCCGTCTGGTCTGCATAGTTTCTGTTGAGAAATCAGCTGACAATCGTATGGGAACTCACTTGTAGGTAACTAACTGTTTTTCTCTTGCTGCTTTTAATATTCTCTCTTTGTCTTTTGTTCTTGGCATTTTAATTATAATGTGTCTTGGTGTGGTCCTCTTTGGATTCCTTTTGTTTGGGGTTCTCTGCACTTCCTGGATTTGTAAGTCTATTTCTTTCACCAGGTAGGGGAAGTTTTCTGTCTTTATTTCTTCAAATAGATTTTCAATATCTTGCTCTCTCTCTTCTTCTGGCAACCACATAATTCGGATGTTGATACACTTGAAGTTGTCCCAGAGGCGCCTTACACTATCTTCATATTTTTTGATTCTTTTTTCTTTTTGCTTTTCCGGTTGGGTGTTTTTTGCTTCTTCGTATTTCAAATCTTTGACTTGATTCTTGCGATCCACTAGTCTGCTGTTGGATCTCTGTATATTATTCTTTATTTCAGTCAGTGTATGCTTAATTTCTAGTTTTTCCTTTTTCATATCCTTGAGGGTCTCGCTAAATTTATTGGCCTTTTCTAGAAAATTCTTGAAAAACCTTAAAACCGTGGTTTTGAACTCTATATCCAGTAGTTTGCTTTCCTCCATTTCTTTCATTTGTTTTTTTGTTTTGTTTTGTTTTGTTTTTAAATATATTTTATTGATATTTTACAGAGAGGAAGGGAGAGGGATAGAGAGTCAGAAACATCGATGAGAGAGAAACATCGATCAGCTGCCCCCTGCACACCTCCCACTGGGGATGTGCCCGCAACCAAGGTACGTGCCCCTGACTGGAATCAAACCCGGGACCCTTCAGTCTGCAGGCCGACGCTCTATCCACTGAGCCAAACCGGTTTCGGCCATTTCTTTCATTTGTGACCTGTTTCTTTGTCTCCGCATTTTGACTGCTTTCCTAAGTTATTAGAGTGGCTTTGTGTGCTAGGTGTCCTATAGGGCTCAGTGGCTCAGCCTCCCTAATTACCTGAGGTGGACACTCTTGGTGTACCCCTTTGTGGGCTGTGTGCACAGTCTTGTTGTAGTTAAGCCTTGACTGTTGTTGGTATCACTGGGAGGAATTGGCCTCCAGGCCAGTTGGCTGTGAGAATCAGCTGTGTCTATGCTGGGAGAACTTCTGTGCTGGAGACACCCTTATGGGGCAAGACTTGCTTCAGTGGGGCTTTGGCGCTCACTGAGTCTGCCCCCTGAGTGTGTCCCTTATGGATCTGAGGAGTTGTAATCTGGATGGTCCCACTCTGACCACTGGGTACACTGGCTCTTGGATCTCCAAGGAGGTGCTAATTTAGCCTCTGCCTGAGGCCACCCAGCAGGAGCTACAGAGAGATCTGCAGATTCCTCTTCTTTGTTTGGTGTTTGGAGGTGCCCAGATGAGGCCCAGCTGTGAAGCAATGCAAGCTGCTGTGGGGCCTTGGGCCTTCTTTTGGATGTTCTGGGTCTCTCTGACCCAGCTGCAGTTTGTTAGGTAATTTTAGATTGCAAAGGGGCAGGCCATTCATATGCAAAAGCCTCTGTGCACAGCTTGGGTGGGGCGGGGTCTCAGGGAATTAACGGGGTAGAGCAAACAGCGATGGCTAATCCTCAGCCCTCCCTTAAGAGGCCCTCGGGTCTCAGTGTCCTGCGGTAATCGCTGCAAGCACCTCTGAGAGAAAACCGCCCTCGAGTTCCGCCTGATGCCAGACAGTCCAGTTTCTCCCGTATGCATCTGGATCCCCAGAGTCTCATCCAGAACTGGAGTTCAGAGCAGTCAGGAGCTTGTGTCTCCCTCCTGACTGAAAAAGACAACCGCGTTCTCAGTTGCCAGCCCTTTGGCGCACGTGCGCACCTCCATACCTCAGCTCCTCTTTACTTTGCTTCCGCAGCTCCTCTGAGTCTCAGTGTGCTTTTCTCTTTCCTTCTAGTTGTAGAATTTCCACTTAGCCAGCCTTTCTGTGGTTCTGGATGATGTCCATTTTGTCTTTTAGTTGTAGTTTTGAAGTGGTTGTGCGAGGCAGCAATTTCAGGTGTTTACCTATGCCTCCATCTTGGTTTCTCCTAACTTGCTTTTTTTTACCTCATATTTTTGAAGCCTTAGTTGCAATATTTGATATTTTTGAAAAGCCAATTTTGTTGTTTTTTACATACCAAATTTCAGCTTGAAGAAATTGATATACTTTAATGACAATAGCTAATGTATAGACCTTCTAATGGAAAAATAATTCTATATAACAAAAGGCTAATATGTAAATAGACCAAACAGTGGAACAACCGGTTGCTATGACATGCGCTAATCACCAGGGGGCATGTGTGGACCATGGCGGGCATTGGCTGCAGCAGGATAGTGGAGCAGGTGAGCGGGAGCACCAGACCAGGGTGGGGCACCAGTCACTGTCATCAGGGCGAGCCTCAGGTGGTTACTTAAAATTCTTCGCACCCGCACGCCACGATCCCACCTGGTGCTCACACCTGTTGCTGCTGGCGCAGGTCCCGCTCGCACCCACTGCTAGCACCGGGCCAGCTCATACCCACAGCTGGTTCCAGAGCTGCCACTCACACCCGCTGCTGTTGCCCGGCGCCAGTCCCGATCACTCGGCACCATCAGCGGGTGTGAGCCGCAGCTGCCGGCATGATCGCTCCTGAGGGCTTCTCCACCTCTCCCTGCTCCTGAGGGGCAATCGGGCAGCAGCCACTGCTCGCACCTGCTGATGGCGCCAGCCCCACTCACACCTGCTGCTGGCGCTGGCACCAATCACTCCGCGCCGTCAGCAGGTCCGAGCACGAGCGAGGCGGGCGCTGTCAACGCAGAAGCGGCGGTGGCAGGAGTGGGGCTGCCAGCAGACAGGACTGGGAGCTGCGGCAGGAGGGGCCAGGTGGGGGCATGGAGGATGGGCCGATACCTGCCCCCATGCCTACCACAGCCTCACGGCCCACAGTTCCTTTCAAGGTGCATGAATTCATGCTCTGGGCCCCTAGTCTCTCTATATAAAAGCCTAAGCGACTGGACGACCCAATGACCCAACCGATCTACTGGTTGCTATGACATGCACTGACCACCAGGGGGCATACGCTCAGCGCAGGAGCTGACCCTGATGGTCAGTGCGCTCCCACAGCGGGAGCGCCGCTCAGCTGTCACAGCGGCCCGTTAGCCTGGTGGCAGCTACTCACTCCCTCAGTAGTCCTGCAGGTCCAATCTTCGGAGAATGGACCAGGCACTGACGGACCGGTGCCACCAGCACGATCCTGACAGCGCCACCGGCACGATCCCTCCTGGAATCGGCCTTGAGCACCACAGCCGATTCCCCTCCCTAGATGCCCCTCAAGGAAGAAATGATATAAAAGCGGTTACCAGGTGGCTCCCAACAACTGGTGCGAACATCAGCGGGATGGATCCGGATCCTGGGCCGGCAAGGGCATCCCACCACTCGCCCACCTGCCTGGAAGGCTGATCGTGTCCCAGGCACCCCCCCACCCCTCTCGGGATGGGTGCCAGACGCAGAGCTCACGGCTGGCAAGCACCACTACAGCGACGCAAGCCTCTCCTGATTGGGACTGCTGGGCGCGAGCCCACGGCAGGCTCAGCAGGGCTGGGATGAGCGGGAGCAGCAGGCAGGAGTGGCAGGCAGCGTTGGACAGGTTTCAGCCCGATCCCCCAGGCCACCCTGAGGGACCCCACCAGTGCACGATTTTGTGCACCGGGCCTCTGGTTGTAAATATTAGGCTGTCATTGCTGTATATTACAAATAATGAGACAATAACAAGTTTGATCCAGCTGTTGGTTACTTTGGATTGTTGCATAGTTCATTTAGAACATGGCTTTTTTTTTTAAAACCCTCATCTGATTTTATTGAGGGAGAGGAAAGGAGAGAAAGAGAGAAACATCCAGCAGTTGCCTCTCATATGTGCCCCAACCAGGAATCGATCCCAAAACCTTTTTGGTGTATGAGACAATGCTCCAACCCAGCCACCTGGCCAGGGCTAGAAAAATGGCTTTTAAATAAGTTGTGGAATTGTTTTAAAATGCTAGAATAATTATTATGCCTATTTATTATTGACATGAATAAATGTAGAGTATTAGTGTATTTTGAACTAGGATCAAATGACTGATTAATAGTAGTAGGAGAGACTGAAAGAAATAACTAGTTTTTATAGTACTAATTTTTTATGACTCAAGTGTTTTAAGGTCTCATAAGGCAAAGTATTTTATTTTTTAAATATATTTTTATTGATTTCAGAGAGGAAGGGAGGGGGAGAGAGATAGAATCATCAATGATGAGAGAGAGTCATTGATTGGCTGCCTCTTGCATGCTCCCCACTGGGGATTGAGCCCACAACCTGGGAATGTGCCCTGATGGGGAATTGAACCGTAACCTCCTGGTTCATAGGTCAATGCTCAACCACTGAGCCACTCTGGCCAGGCATAAGTCAAAGTATTTTTTTTAAATAGTTACATAGCCCTAGCAGGTTTGGGTCAGTGGATAGAGCATTGGCCTGTGGACTGAAGGTTCCCTGGTTTAATTCCAGTCAAGGGCACATGCCCGGGTTGTGGGCTTTATCCCCAGTAGGAGGCATGCAGGAGGCAGCCAATCAATGATTCTCTATCATCATTGATGTTTCTATCTCTCCCTCTCCCTCTCTGAAATCAATAAAAATATATTTTAAAAAGTGTCATTTGTGAACTCAAAATAAAAAATAATGACATAAAGGATGCAACTGATTTTTCTTGTTTACTTGGTAAAGATTTTATAGCCCACAAAGTCATTTTCACTAGCTAAAAACTAGAAAATCCTATAGAACAGTGGTTCTCAACCTTTCTAATGCCGCGGCTCTTTAATACAGTTCCTCATGTTGTGGTGACCCCCAACCATAAAATTATTTTCTTTGCTACTTCATAACTGTAATTTTGCTACTGTTATGAATCGTAATGTAAATATCTGTGTTTTCCGATGGTCTTAGGCTCTACAGCAGCGTTTCTCAACCTGTGGGTCGCTACCCACAGGTTGAGAACCGCTAGCAGGGTCACCTAAGACCTGTCGCGACCCACAGGTTGAGAAACGCTGCTGTAGAGCCTAAGACCATCGGAAAACACAGATATTTACATTACGATTCATAACAGTAGCAAAATTACAGTTATGAAGTAGCAATGAAAATAATTTTATGGTTGGGGGTCACCACAACATGAGGAACTGTATTAAAGGGTCGCGGCATTAGAAAAGTTGAGAACCACTGCTACAGAAGAACAGCGTATACCCTATGAAAATTATGTATCCTGTTTCCACAGAAATGTCATCACAAGATGCAGCTATAGAAATTTGACAATTGAGAAAATTTTGTTCTCCAACTTAGTTTCTAATTAAACTGATGCTACTGCCTTTTTTGGGCATGCATTTTTGTGATTTCTATCTTCCGGGTACCACTTTTGCATTTTGACCAGAAAAGGAAATGAGATACTTGGCCAAACTTTATGGCTTCCGGCATTTGTTTCTGATGCAAAAATAACAATGGCAAAGGACAACTAAAAGTCTAGAAACACCTTGTTCAGCTTCCATTTCTCTTTCTTATTCTGTAAAATGAGGGAATTGGAGAAGCTTTCTGAAATTCTGATTTTATTACTTCTGTAACCAGGGATCTTTAGTTACAAAAGCTATCATTCTGTTCTCACAGTTTGTATCAGGAACTGATTTTTGACAGTGTAAGTACTACATACCAAAGTTAAATTCTTTAATAATTTGAATAAATTATTATTTTTCGCTATTGTTAAAATTGGTTTTTTAACTTTTTGATATGTTATATTCCCAATTTAGACCACTAGCTAGATCTAATGTCATACAACATTTGATTCTTCCTGAATTTTATTAATATGTTACTGAAATATATACAAATATAAAATTAGGTATATAATTCCTTAAGCTTACAATGCTTATGTAATTATAAAACAAAAACACACTTAGAAATGAATTATCAACAAACTATAACAAGAAAGGGCAAATTAACAATGTGATGTGATGGATGTCAATATTCTGGAATTATCACATTTGTTGGCATATAGGATATAAGGTATATCCTACACACACACACATATACATACACACACTACATTACAGTTTTATGGCATAAGTTTTTGGAAAAAATGTATCTTCATCATGTAGTAAAAGTGATTTTAGAGTGTTACATAAACCATTTTTATTCAAATGAATACAGTATATTATAATGTGAGAGGCTCTACTAGTAAGTTCTGATATGTAGTCAAATTGCATTAATCTTAAATAGGAATATAATGTCACATAGCTAAAAAGAAATGTAATGCACCCAGCCAGCATGGCTCAGTGGTTGAGCATTGACCTATAAACCAGGAGGTCACAGTTTGATTCCCTGTCAGGGTACATGCCCAGGTTGCGGGCTCAATCCCCAGTGTGGGGCGTGAAGGAGGCAGCCAGTCAATGATTCTCATCATTGATGTTTCTATCTCTCTTTCCCTCTTTTTCTCTCTGAAATCAATAAAAAACATATATTTTTTTAAAAAGTAATTGACAAATACTACTACACAGTAGGCAAGAAAACCAGGAAATTTATTAGAACTAAAGTCTCATGAGTATTAAAGTATATAAAATTAGTATAATATTAATACCCTATGTCAGTGGATGTAGGGGGTCTAAAAAGTAAACCATAATCCTATATAATAAAAGGCTAATATGCAAATTGACCAAAGAGCAGAACGACTGGTTGCTATGACATGCACTGACCACCAGGGGTCACATGCTCAACGCAGGAGCTGCCCCCTGGTGGTCAGTGTGCTCCCACAGGTGGAGTGCCGCTCAGCCAAAAGCTGGGCTCACGGCTGGCAAGCGCAGCGGCGGTGGCGGGAACCTCTCACGCCTCCATGGCAGCACTAAGGATGTCCAACTGCTGGCTGTCAGTCGGACATCCCTTGAGGGCTCCCAGACTGCTAGAGGGCACAGGCCGGGCTGAGGGACCACTGCCCCCTCCCCTCCCCCCCCCCCCGCATGAATTTCGTGCACTGGGCCTCTAGAATAAAATAAAATTGAATAAATATCTTTTTCAGGTAGCTCTAGTACATATAAACAAATATTTCAGTAAAAAATGGAAGAAAGCATTTAAAATAAATGTGAAGGAATTTCAATTTGACTTCGGTGTACATAGTAAAACAAGTCTTTTACTATTTGAATACAAAAAGCAACCAAAGAATTTGAATTATCTCTAAGAAAAATTGTGTTAGAGCCTTAGCTGGTTTGGCTAAGTGGTTAGAGCACCGGCCTGCAGACTGAAGGGTCATGAATTCAATTCCGGTCCAGTGCACACATACCTCGGTCGCAGGCTCGATCCCTGGCTCTATCGTAGTGCGTACAGGAGGCAACCAATCATTGTGTCCCCCCCACATTGATGTCTCTACCCCTTCCTTCCACTCTCTCTAAAAAACAATGGGAAAAATATCCTCAGGTGAGGATTAACAAAAAACAACAAAAATTGTGTTAGTGAGAACCTTGGTTAAACAACTAAATGTAAATAAGTTTTGGTCTTCCTTAAAACCTAGCAATAATTATTAATAAAGCTAAGTAAGTTATATCCAAAACTGAAAAGCCATAATTACAGCTCAAATCTAGATGATTCCATTCATTGCTGGGGATTAGAAGCAGTCATTTTTAAAATTCTGCTCTAGAGAAGTTACTACAGACATCACAGTTATACAAAGGATAATACTAGAATACTATGAAAGACTATATGCCACCAAATTCAATAACCTAGAAGAAATGGCTAAGTTCCTAGAAATATATAACCTTCCTAGACTGAATCAGGAAGAACTGGAAAATCTAAATAGACTGATCAGCAGTGGAGAAATGGAAACAACCCTGAAAAGCATCCCAAAAATAAAAGTCCAGGACACCATGGTTTCAAAGACAATTCAAAGTGAATTCTACCAAACATTCAAAGAAGATTTGAAACTTATCCTTCTCAAACTCTTCCAAAATATTGAAGAGGAGACAATACCTTCTAATATATTTTATGAGGCCAACATAACCCTGATACCAAAACCTGACAAGGATAACACGAAAGAAAATACAGACCAATATCTCTGATGAATGCAGATGCAAAAATCCTAAACAATACTAGTCAACTGAATACAATAATGCATCACAATCAAGTGGGGTTCATCCCAGGGACACAAGGATGGTTCAACATATGCAAATCGATCAATGTAATATACCACATTAACAAAGAAAAGGATAAAAATCATCTGATCTTATCCGTAGATGTAAAAAAAGCATTTGATTTTTACCATTTGTAGCAACCTGGATGGAATTAGAGAACACTGACTAAGTGAAATAAGCCAGTCAATGAAAAGAAAAATAGCACATGATCTCACTCATTTGTGGATAATAAAAAACATTATAAACTGATGAACAAAAAGATAGATACAGAGGCAGTAAAGCATCAAACAGACTGTCAAATTACAGCAGGAAGGTTAGGGAGAGGTGGGGGAAATAAGAGATCAACTGAAGGACTTGCATGCATATAAGAGTAACCAACGGATGCAAAACATTGGGGGTGAGGGCATGTATGGGAGTGGGGTAGGGGGAGCAATGGTAAGATATGTACGCATTAATGCCTTAATAAAAAAAAATAAAAGAAAAAAATAAATAATAAATAAAAATTAAAAAAAGCATTTGATAAGATACAACATCCATTTGTGATTAAAACACTCAATAAAATAGGTATCGAAGGAAAGCATCTCAACATAGTGAAGGACATATAAGACAAATCCTCAACCACTATCATACTCCATGGTGAAAACAAAGCTTTTCCTGTAAAACAAGACAAGGATGCCCACTCTCAACACTCTTATTCAACATAGTTCTGGAAGTCCTACCAGGGGTCCTCACACTTTTTAAACAGGGGGTCAGTTCACTGTCCCTCAGACCGTTGGAGGGCCGGACTATAGTTTAAAAAAAAAAAACTATGAACAAATTCCTATGCACACTGCGGGCCCGGGACAAGTTGGCTGCTAAGTGGGACAGGCAGCGGCACCCGCCGGGCCGGATAAATGTCCTCAGCAGGCCACATGTGGCCCGCAGGCTGTAGTTTGAGGACCCCTGTACCTAGCCAGAACAATCGGGCAAGAGAATGAAATAAGTCATCCAAATTGGGAAGGAAGAAGTAAAAGTGTCCCTACTTGCAGATGACATCGTTCTGTACATAAAAATCCTGAAGACTCCACCAAAAAACTATTAGAAACAAACAAATACAGTAAAGTTGCAAGATACAAAAATTAATGTACAAAACCCCACTGCTTTCCTATATACTATATACTATATACTAACAACGAAACTTCAGGAAAATAAAAAAACAATTCCGTTTGTAATTGCAATCGAAAAGAATAAAACACCTAGGAATAAACTTAACAAAGGATATAAAAGACCTATATACTGAGCCCAAACTGGTTTGGCTCAGTGGATAGAGTGTCGGCCTGCGGACTGAAGGGTCCCAGGTTCGATTCTGGTCAAGGGCATGTACCTTGGTTGCGGGCACATCCCCAGTAGGGGGTGTGCAGGAGGCAGCTGATCTATGTTTCTCTCTCATCGATGTTTCTAACTCTCTATCCCTCTCCTTTCCTCTCTGTAAAAATCAATAAAATATATTAAAAAAAAAGACCTATATACTGAAAACTACAAAGCATTATTAAAAGAGGTTGAAAAGGTCCAGCTGGTGTGGCTTAGTGGTTGAGCATCAACCTATGAACCAGGAAGTCACAGTTCGATTCCTATTGAGGACACATGCCTGGGTTGTGGCCTTGATCCCCAGTGTGGATCATGCAGGAGGAAGCCAATCAATGCTTCTCTCTCATTGATGTTTCTAACTCTCTCCCTCTGAAATCAATTTAAAAAACATTAAAAAAAAGATTGAAAAGGATACAACAAAATGGAAATACATTTCGTGCTCATGGACTAGAAAAAACAACATAGTTAAAATGGCCATATTACTCAAAGCAACATACAGATTCAATGGAATCCCCATCAAAATCCCAATGTAATTTAAAAAAATAGAACAAAAAATCATCAGATTATTATGGAACCACAAAATACCTCAAACAGCCAAAGCAATCTTGAAAAAAAGAATGTAGCTGGAGGTATCACAATACCTGACTTGAAATTATACTACAGAGCTACACTAATCAAAACAACGTGCTATTGGCAAAAAATATAGATACACAGATCCATGGAACAGAACTGAGAGCCCAGAAATAACACCACATGTATATGGACAGATCATTTTTTACAAAGGAGCCAGAAACACACAATGGAGAAAAGAAAGCCTCTTCATTAAATGGTGCTGGGAAAACTGGAAAGCCACATGCAAAAGAATGATTACAGTTTGCCCCCATATACAAAATTCAAAATGGATCAAAGACCTAAATACCAGAGCTGAAACAAATTACATAGACTAAAACATGGTACTAAACTTACACATCTTGGTCACAGAGAGCATTTTATGAATTTGACCTCAAAGGCAAGGGTAGTAAAGGCTAAAATAAATGAATCTGGCTATATCAAACTAAAAAGCTCCTGCACAGCAAAAGAAACTGACAACAAAACAAAAAGACAACTGACCGAATGGGAGATGATATTTGCAAACAGCCATTCTGACAAAGGTTTAATAACCAAAATATAAAGATCTCATAAAACTCAACACCAAACAAACAAATAATGCAATTAAAAAATGGGCAGGCAAGTGTTGGTGAGGATGTGGAGAAAAGGGAACCTTAGTACGCTGCTGGTGGGAATGCAAACTGGTGAAACCTCTGTGGAAATGAGTATGGAGTTTCCTCAAATAATTAAAAATGGAGCTCCCATTTGACCCAGTTTCCATGTCTAGGAATATATCCTAAGAAATCAGAAACACCAATCAGAAAGAATATATGCACCCCTATGTTCATAGCAGTGCAACTTACAATAGCTAATATTTGGAAACAGCCCAAGTGCCCATCGCAGATGAGTGAATAAAAAAGCTGTGGTAGCCCTGACCGGTTTGGCTCAGTGGATAGAGCATCGGCCTGTGGACTGAAGGGTCCCAGGTTCGATTCCAGTCAAGGGCACGTACCTTGGTTGCAGGCACATCCCCAGTAGGAGGTGTGCAGGAGGCAGCTGATCTATGTTTCTCTCTCATCGATGTTTCTAACTCTCTAACCATCTCCCTTCTTCTCTGTAAGAAAATCAATAAAATATATATATTTTTAAAAAGCTGTGGTACATTTACACAATGGAATACAATGTAGCTGTAAAAAAGGAAGAACTCTTACCATTTGCAATAGCATGGATGGACCTGGAGAGCATTATGCTAAGGGAAATAAGCCAGTCAGAGAAAGATAAGTATAACATGATGTCATTCATCATGTGGAATCTAATTAACAAAATAAATAGATCCAGAGACATATAAGCATGGAGCAGACTTATGAACTTCAGAGAAAAGGCGGGGAGGGTGGGTGGGTGGGAAGAGATCAACCAAAGAACTTGTATGCATATATGCATAACCCTTAGACACAGACAATAGGCTGGTGAAGGCCTGGGGTGGGGGAGTGGGCTAGAAGAGGTCAAGGGGAAGGACATATGTAATATTTTCAACAATAAAGATTTAAAAAAATAAATATACCCTTTTAAAAAAAATGGGAAGACGACCTGAACAGACACCTCTCCCAAGAAGACATACAAATGGCCAATCTATGTATATAAAAGCCTAAGTGACCATTTCCACCAAACGACCGGAACTACTGGTTGACCAGTTGCTATAACACGCACTGATGCTGAGCAGGAGCTGCCCCCACATATTCTTTCTGATTGGTGTTTCTGATTTCTTAGTGGTCAGTGCACTCCCACAGTGGGAGCGCAGCTCAGCTAGAAGCCGGGCTCATGGTTGGCAAGCACAGTTGCCAAGTGGCGGCTGCAGGCCCAGCAGGGCCGAGGTGAGCGGGAGCAGTGGATGGCGCCCCACCAGGGCTCCAGCTCCTCCCCAGCTGCCTGCTGCTTCGCGCACTGCTACATCCCTCCTACCTCATAAGCCTGCAGTTACAATTTCCAGAGAACAGTTGAAGCGCAGACACTTGGAGTAACCAGGATGAGCCTGATATTGCCGCCGGGTTCCTGGAACACTGCCTCGGGCATGGAGATCAAATCTCATCCCTTACCGATTGCCCCAGAGCTACAGAGGAAGGCAGAAATATAACAGTGGCCACAAGGTGGCGACTGACAATGGGGTAAAAGTCAAAGAGAGATGGATCTGAAGGGTGGGGACGTGGGCAACAGAGCACACCTGCCCCCTGAGATCCTCAACTTCGTATTTTTCACCTCGGAGAGTCTCTTATCCAGCCCCGAGCAGTGGAAAGTGTCCAGCATGGCCCAAGGCATCTACCAGGGACCTCCCAGGCAGCAAGGCATGACCCTGGCTACAGAAGGGACATTTAGAAATATTTTTTCAGGAAGCTGAGGAGAGGACAGACTCCCCACGTGACTTCTCCACGGCTCACAGGGATGTGAAAACTCCCCGGGCATGCGGGTTCCCGGTTTCCTTTCAATGTGCACATCTGTGCACCGGGCCACTAGTATGAAAAGATGTTCAACCTCACTGATTCTTAGGGAAATGAAAGTCCAAACTACAATGAGATATCACTTCACACCTGTTAGAATAGCTATTATTAACAAGACAGGTAATGACAAGTGCTGGAGAGGTTGTGGAGAAAAGGGAATCCTCATTCACTGCTTGTGGGAATGTAGACTGGTACAGCCACTATGGGAAAACCATGTGGCAGTTCCTTAAAAAACTAAGAATAGAGTTATCATTTGACTCAGCAATCCTCTCCTGGGTATCTATCACAAAAATTCTAATATATGTGTGCACAAAGATATATGCACCCCTATGTTCATTGCAGCACTATTCATGGTGGCCAAACTATGAAAACAACCAATATGTCTTTCAATAGATGATTGGATAAAGGAGAAGTGGTACAAATATACAACAGAATACTACTCAGCCTGCTTAAAAATATTAGATCAAACATTTAATTAACTTACTCCTAATTCCTTGGCAGGGCCAGACCAAATGATTTCATGGGCCTTATACAGCCCAAAATAAGGTGTTTCCCACCCCTACTCTAAGCCCAATCACTCCTTACTGACCTCTTTTCTGTAATACTAGAGGCCCAATGCACGAAAATCAAGGGGCTTGGCCCTCGCAGCCCCCACTTCGTCTGGAAGGTTGTTCAGCTGCTGGTCTAATTAGCATATTACACTTTTATTATTATAGACTAGAGGCTCAGTGCACAAAATTGGTGCATGTGTGTGTGTGGGGGGGGTCCCTCAGCCTGGCCTGCACCCTATGGGACCTCTCGGGGCATTGGGCCTAAACCGGCAGTCGGACATCCCTCTCACAATCTGGGACTGCTGGCTCCTAACCGCTTGCCTGCCTGTCTGCCTGATCGCCCCTAACTACCTCTGCCTGCTGGCCTGATGTACCTAAATGCTCCCCTACCTGCCTGATCACCCCTAACCACCTTTGCCTGCCAGCCTGATTGCCCATAACCGCCTCTGTCTGCTGGCCTGATCACCCCCTAACTGCTCCCCGCTGCTGGCCTGGTGGCCCCCTAACTGCTCTCCCCTGCTAGCCTAATCACCTCGAACCGCCTCTGCCTCGGCCCCCGCCACTGTGGCTTTATCCAGAAGATGTTTAGTCTAATTATCACATTACCCTTTTATTAGTATAGATAGGCATATTGAGTACAAGGTAATTTTGAATACTTTTAAAGTGAAAAGAAAGATACCTTGTAAGCTGATAATTATGGCACATTTTCTTAGATAACATTAATGTAATGCCACACAAATTTTTTGAATTTGGCATGCCTATCCTACTGTTTGCAATTCTCTCTGTACTTTTCATTTGAAATTATTTGAACAGCATGCTATATCTTTAGCTTCACTTAGCTTAATGGGTTCTCTCATTAGCCTAAAACAGTGATTTTCAACCGGTGTGTCACAAGAATTTTTAAAATATGTAATACCTGACTACTTAGTCAGGTACACTGACCTCTTTTCCCTTAGATTTACAAATAAAAAATGACAACAGCCAACACAACAATAGTCATCTAGTGTGAATGGCCTATCTTAAACCAGAAATGTATAGGTCATATAATAGAGTTGCCTCTGTTGGTCATGTTGCATAATAAGGTTTGATTGGTTCATTTTTGGTACCAGAAATCCTTATATGAAAGTATAGGCACCTGATTTTTTAAAAAAAATATATTTTATTGATATTTTACAGAGAGGAAGGGAGAGGGATAGAGAGTCAGAAACATCGATGAGAGAGAAACATCGATCAGCTGCCTCCTGCACACCTCCTACTGGGGATGTGCCCGCAACCAAGATACATGCCCTTGACCGGAATCGAACCCAGGACCCTTCAGTCCGCAGGCCGATGCTCTATCCACTGAGCCAAACCGGTTTCAGCCTAAAACAATGTATTTCTTGGTAGCAGTTGTATCATAAATGGAAAAATAGTCAAGAAATTACACAATAGTACCTGCGTTAAGAGGGATAATTCAGACAAGACTGACAGTAAGAAAACCCCCTACCTGGGGTTTTCTGACACTGTTGCTAAAGGTTTTTCCTACTTAGGGAAAGCAGAAGGGAATAATCTCCTGTGACTGAGATCTATTTTTCCTAAGCAACATATGGCAAAGTTTTGTGAGCCTCTTTCCAGAGAAAGTTCCCATATCTGCAACAAGGGAGAAGAACATGTAATGTCTGCCTATCTGCATAGCTTATAAATCACTAGAGGCCTGGTGCACGAAAATTCATGCACTGGAGGGGGTGGCCCTGGGCGGCTGGGCAGCCATCATCTGAGGCTTGCCTGCACCTTGGGCCGGCCCTGGGCGGCTGAGGGGACTGAGGGACTCCAGAGGCAGGTGCGCAGAGCGGCCGGACCCGCCTGGGGGTGGGCTCGGCCATGCCACATGCCTGCCGCCCCGGCAGGGCTGAGAGGACTGGGCACCACCATCTTGTGGCTGTGGGTGCTGCCATCTTTGAGGGCGTGACAGTCAATTAGCATATTCCCGCCTTATTTGCTGTGGTCGCCACCATCTTTGTGAGGGCGCGATGGTCATATTCCCTCTTTATTAGATAGGATGTTTGCTTGACTTTTACATTTCATAATAGAATTGGGGAAATTGGCTCCTCAGTGGCAAAGGATGTAGGAGTTGTTATTAGATATATTCATGGGCCCATAATTTTGACTGGGAAATCATTTAAGTGGTTCAGAATTTCATTTCTGGCAGAAGTGGTACAAGAAATAGCCTGTTTCTTGACACTGTGTTTAATAGCAAATGCAGGAAGTGTGAAATCCTTCATTTGATGTGTATTTTCTGCAATTTCCTTCTTATTGTTTTAAAAGACAGAATGGATGATCTTGCCCCAAGAAGAAAGGTATCCTTACTGGTGGAAATCCTTATTAAATCTTTATACTTGTTTTTTAGATTATTGTTAAAAGATCTCTAGGTTTCTACAGACTTCAGATTATGATGCACAGGTCTTCAACCTTGAGATTACTGCGTTTTGGCATTGTGTACAAAGAAACTAATATTTTATGACTTAATGCCATATACAGAATTCTGGTAGTTGAATATCAATAGTATATTCTCATGACAAGAAACCTGACCAAATTTCAATTAAAACAAATGTATTCATGCAACATCAAACAAAACAAGTTTACTTGGTATTTTCATTGGTTTCTTACAGATGGGGACTTAAAGTGTACAAATGGCTACTGCTTACAATAGACTTAAAAATGTACACATTTTACTAATTTCTATGCAAATCTTTCCAAATATCACACATCCCTTTGTTCTAAGAATTTTCTGCCTTCCTGCTAGCCTGTTTTCTGACATATTCATTCTCAAAGGGGCAGCGTCGCTGAGGATAGGCTCTGGAATCAGACTGCCTGGGTTTCAATCTTTGCTCTGCTGCTTACCTATCAGCTGTGTCCTTCCACAAGTTACTAAGCCTTTGCTCATCTGTAAAATGTTGGTGATTATAATAATATCTCAGAGTTGTGAGGAAGAGTTAATATAAGGAAAGTCCTTATCATAGTACCTAGCATACTGGGCTCCATAAGTGAAGCCACTAGACAGCATCAGATCATGTTAATAAAATGTGTTTTCCTCAGCAACAAGCTAATTTGATTTTATTACTGTAATACAGATGAATTTCCAACCATTGTTTAAAATGTAGATGGTTTTCAAATTACCAACTTTATTTTTAAGGTTTTTATTTTTTGTTTTTAGATCATCATGGTTATAGCAGGATGGAAGGTGTACAGCAATATTAAACAGAGAGTAAGAAAAAAAAAACTTTGCACAGGAGAGTAAGTAATATTTACGGTTCTAGTGGTGTTCTGCCCTATGGCTGCTCTTGCCATGCTGCAGAACAAAATATCCTAGTACTTACCTTTGGGAACCATTTCTGAATTTTTACTGGCATGAAAATGCAATTTAAAATACCAAACGAACTCCCTACTCCACTCTCCTTGGCCAAAATAATGTATTTTATATTTGACCTTTTCATGAAAACTTTCATACTAAAATTACAATAAGTCATTTAGCTGGAAATGCCCCCAACTAGCTTAAGTAATGCAATAATCATTACAATCATGACTTTTTAATTTGAACACTGAGAAAATGGGGAAAGTCTAGGATGCCTACACACACACACACACACACACACACACACACACACTTAAAACATTTGTCAAAATGGAAGCTTGCTGTTGCCCTTCACTTTTCTTCAGGTCTCCCTTAACTTGTCTACAGTTACCTTTAAATACTTCAGACAAGTGTCAGTAAAATTCACCCTCGAGGCTCTTCTTTCAAGGCTATTTTGGCTAGACTGTCATCCAGGTTACGCATGGAATGTATAACATGAGCCGCCATACATTTAAAAAATATTTTTTCAGCCACCACATTTCAGCTCCAGGACTTCAGGACCACTAAGCGGCTGTTCTCATTTCACAAGCGCAGAAACCAAAGTCTGAGCGGGCGATTTCCCAGGATGCAGGTGAGAGGCTGCGAAGAGACCCAAACCCAGGCTCCAGGTACAGGTAACAAGGCACGACGTCACCGGGAGGGGCCCTGAGAGCGCCGAGGTGGGCGGGCCGGAAGCGGGACTGCGGCGCCTCGCCCCGCCGCCCGCCGCGCGGGAGCTGGTAGTTGGGCTTCGCAGGCCGCGGCTGGCCGAGCCTGGCAGCCGAGCCCCGCCCTCCGGCTCGGTTAGGCCGGGTGCGGCGCGAGGCGGACGCCTAGGCGAGTCCCCCTTCCCGACCGCGGGCTCTGTCCACGACTGGGCGGGGAGGCGGAGGATGGAAGTGGGCTTATCGGCCATCACGCTCTATCTAGCCAGCGCCAGCAGCCCTGTGGCGGCGACGACGATGGACCGGGAGCCAGGGAGCCGTGCGGAGGCAGGAGAAGCAGTCGCAGCCTCGGGAGCTGCGGCCACCGCGGCCTTCCGAGACCCGGCGCGGCAGGTAGGCGAGGCGCCGAGGGAGGGGCGGCCCGAAGCGAGGGCCGGAGAGCGCGGCCTCCTCTCTGCCTGGTCCGCCGGCTGCCTTTGGCCCGCCCGGCATTCCTCCGAGCGGGCCGCCCTTATTATCCCCGCCTCGGCTCAAGAACACTGGCGTGGAGGAAGGGACCCCTCACGTACCCCTCCCTGGCTGCGCCTCAGGCTCGGGGCGGGGGGTACGGGGCGGGGACGGCCTCGCGTTTCCAGGGGTGATATTCGAGCCTCAGGTCTGTGAACAGAGAATGCGGGCGTGTCCCCAAAGGTGGCCTTAGTGGCAGGAGGCAGGTGACGCGGCTTCAGTCACGTCTCAGTCTCTCCTTTTGCAGGCTCCCGACTTGGCGTCTGCCCTTTGCTTAGCTGGCAGCAAATAGTGCTAATGTTTGCAGGCTTTTTCATTTAATCCTTATAGCTTCTGCCTGAGGTGGGAGCCATCCCCATTTCACCAGCGAGGTAACGAAGGCCCAGAGTTGCACTCTCCAATAGGAATACAATGCTAGCCTCACTGTAAATTCTGCACTTTCTAGTAGCCACATTGAAAAAGTAAAAAGAGCCCGCCCGTGTGGCTCAGTGGTTGAGCGTTGTGGACCCATGAACCAGGAGGTCCCCGTTGGATTCCGGGTCAGGGCACATGCCGGGGTTGCAGTAGGGGCGTGCAGGAGGCAGCCGATCAATGATTCTCTCTCATTGATGTTTCTCTCCTCCCTTCTCTAAAGTCAATAAAAACATTTTTTAAAAAAGTAAAAAGATATCCGTGAAATCAATATTATATTCTATTTAACCCAGTTAGAAAGTTTAACATGTAATTAATATGAAGTGAAATTAACTTTATATTATATTGTATTTAATTCAGTTTTCAAAACACAAATTTCAACATGTAATTAATGTGAAAGTTATCAATGAGATATTTTACATTCTCTTTTTGGTACCAGTATTTGAAATACTGTATGCATTTTATTTTATTTTCTTTATTGATTAAGGTATTACATATGTGTCCTTACTCCCCCTTGCCCCCCCCCCTCCCCCCCCCCCCCGCCCCGTGTCCATTGGTTAGGCTTATATGCATGCATACAAGTCCTTTCGTTGATCTCTCCCCTTTACCCCCACCTTCCCCTACCTTCCCTCTGAGGTTTGATGTTCTGATCGATGCTTCTCTGTCTCTGGATCTGTTTTTGTTCATCAGTTTATGTTTTTCATTATATTCCACAAGTGAGTGAGATCATGTGGTATTTATCTTTCTCTGACTGGCTTATTTCACTTAGCATAATGCTCTCCAGGTCCATCCATGCTGTTGCAAATGGTAAGAGTTCTTTCTTTTTTACTGCAGCGTAGTATTCCATTGTGTAGATGTTCCACAGTTTTTTAATCCACTCATCTGCTGATGGGGACTTAGGCTGTTTCCAAATCTTAGCTATGGTGAATTGTGCTGCTATGAACATAGGGGTGCATATATCCTTTCTGATTGTTGTTTCTAGTTTCTTGGGATATAGTCCTAGAAGTGGGATTACTGGGTCAAATGGGAGTTCCATTTTTAATTTTTATTTTTTTTAATATATATTTTATTGATTTTTTACAGAGAGGAAGGGAGAGGGATAGAGAGTTAGAAACATCGATCAGCTGCCTCTTGCACACCTCCTACTGGGGATGTGCCCGCAACCAAGGTACATGCCCTTGACTGGAATCGAACCTGGGACCCTTGAGTCCACAGGCCGACGCTCCATCCACTGAGCCAAACCGGTCAGGGCCCATTTTTAATTTTTTGAGGAAACTCCATACTGTTCTCCACAGTGGCTGCACCAGTCTGCATTCCCACCAGCAGTGCAAGAGGGTTCCTTTTTCTCCGCATCCTCTGCAGCACTTGTCGTTCGTTGATTTGTTGATGATAGCCATTCTGACAGATGTTGGAGGGTACCTCATTGTCGTTTTGATTTGATTCTCTTGGATGATTAGTGACTTTGAGCATGTTTTCATATGTCTCCTGGTTTTCTGTATGTCCTCCTGTATGCACTTTAAACCTACTGCAATTTGAGTTGAACTAGCCACATTGCACTTGAGCAATAATTAACCACATGTGGCAAGTGATTACTGTTTTGGACAGCATCCTATATAATAAAAGAGAAACATGTAAATTGACCTTGACCGTACCTCTGCTACCCTCACCAGCCAATCAGGAGTGAGTATGAAATTAACCCAATAAAGATGGCGGGTTAATTTGCATACATAGGCCCCAGGGGGAGAGCAGAGTGGGGGAGCAGCTTGGGGAACTTGGCTCCCCAAGTTGCCAGACAAAGAGAAGAGAGGGAGAGTTGGCAGTCTGGAGGACTTGGCAGAGTGGGAGGCCATGGGATGGAGACAGAGTGCGGGGAGCACCAGGAATTCTGGGAGTAGTAGTTCTGGTGGCAGCCCAGGACTGGAAGTGGAATCCCAGAACGCGGGGAGCACCAGGAATGCTGGGAATCGTAATTCTGGTGGCAGACGGGTCTCCTAGACCAGTGGTCCGCAAACTGCGGTTCACTAGCCACATGCGGCTCTTTGGCCCCTCGAGTGTGGCTCTTCCACAAAATACCACGTGCGGGACCCGCACGTAAGTGCGATTGAAACTTCGTGGCCCATGCGCAGAAGTCAGTTTTCGGCTCTCAAAAGAAATTTCAATCGTTGTACTGTTGATATTTGGCTCTGTTGACTAATGAGTTTGCCGACCACTGTCCTAGACACTAGAGCAAAGTGAGCCTGGAGCAAGTTACTGTTGCGGTGGGGGATGGAAGGAAAGCAAAGGTGAGAGACATAAGTCAAATCAGAGTGCCTAGGAAAAATTAAAGGGAAGATATCCTAAAACTTCCAGTAAATCTCCACCAATGAAGCAAAGAAAAAAAAAATGCCTCTATTATTCTGTGAGCAACAAACCAAACTGGGTTGGGGGTCTCAGACAACTTGCTCATATGATTGCAAAGACAGACAGAAACTCCCGCATTAGAGAGGGCTCCCTGAGGGCTCCCAGATTGGAGAGGGTGCAGGTCGTGCTGAGGGACCCATCCCCCATGCACCAATCTTTGTGCACCTGGCCCTTAGTAAGTTTAGAATTAGGTAAGGTTTGGAGGTTTAATTTGTTTTGATTTTGGTACTCTAAAATGGTAGTTTAGGATCTTTGGCCAGATAAAACTAATGAAAATATTGCTTTAACTGAAACCAGCTCAATTGTATACACTTTTGGCTATTAAAAATTTAGCTTTGCTTCTGTATAGAAATCTTCCCACCCTCATTGAGAATGAAGCTTTTTTCAGTAGCTTCATTTTTGAGATTTAACTACTTGAATGTTAGTGAAACATTTTCCCCAAACTACAGATTCCCAGAGAACAGTGTCTGAATGTTAGTATAACTCTTTAAATGTTAGATAATGTTAGTTTGCATTAACAAAAACTTTACTACATACTATGTATATGTAGTTTCTTGCTTCTACTTAAGGAGGAAAGTAGGCTGGGAGGAATTCAGGCGGTAATTGTAATTGATTAGGAAGCCACTTCTCACTTTATTTGAGACCTGTTGTCGACAGGCACAGAATTGAACTTTTAAGTCCACAGTGCTTGATGTGTTTTCCATTTGATTTTTTCTTCTGTTACTATAATTGTTTTCATTATTACTTAAGCTTTGACTCTTAATAGCAAAGTAAACATACCTGTACTGACTAACCAGATAAATGAAGAGAAGCTCTTTGTTGTTTTTAAGTTATTATCTCGAAGCTGTTCATAATTTCTTTCATTACTTTTACTTATTTTTAAATATATTTTTTATTGATTTCAGAGAACAAGGGAGAGGAAGAGAGAGATAGAAACATCAGTGATGAGAGAGAATCATTGATCAGCTGCCTCCTGCACGCCCCGCACTGGGGATCGAGCCCACAACCTGGGCATGTGCCCTTGACTAGAATCGAACCTGGGACCCTTCAGTCCTCAGGCTGACACTCTATCCACTGAGCCAAACCAGTGAGGGTGAGCCTCTTTGTTTTGGGTTGGTGACATTATGTTGTTTTCATATCCTTGGTTTAAAAATAATTAAATAAATACTTAAACAGTAAAAAAGGCCCTAGGCAGGGGTGGGCAAACTTTTTGACTCGAGGGCCACAATGGGTTCTTAAACTGGACCGGAGGGCCGGAACAAAAGCATGGATGGAGTGTTTGTGTGAACTAATATAAATTCAAAGTAAAGGAGCGGAGGGGAGAGCAAGAGAACCCTCTGCTCTTTCGGCTCCGCGGGCCAGATAGAACAGCTGAACGGGCCGGATCCGGCCCGCGGGCCGTAGTTTGCCCACGGCTGCCCTAGAGCAAAAAGTAAAAACTCATAGGAATCCCCCCATCACTTGTTCCTCACATTCTCCTCAAGTAACTAAGTTTCTGGTATATTCTTTCTGGGATTTCCTATGCATATCTAATAATCTTTCTTATTAAACAAACATGGGTTCATACTATACAAATTACTTTTCTAACTTTCTCTTCTTGCTCTCTCATTCACACATTCCTGAAGCAGAAACATCTTTGGGAACTCCACATCTGTCCCTAGGGGTTTGACCACAGTAAGGGAAGAGGTCAGTGAGGTGGAGATTTGGATGGAAGGAGAGGCTGCCATCCCGTACTCCTTTATTAGTTTGTGAGAACTGAGAAGTCCCAAGTGTAGGGAAGGGAGTAAGAAATAGGAGCTTGGCCTTAGCCAGTTTGGCTCAGTGGATAGAGCATCAGCTTGTGGACTGAAGGGTCCTGGGTTCTATTCCAGTCAAGGGCACATGCTTGATCCCCAGTAGGGGGTGTGCAGGAGGCAGCCGATCAGTGATTCTCTCTCATTGATGTTTCTCTCTCTCTCTCTCTCCCTTCCTCTCTGAAATCAATAAAATATATATTAAAAAAAAAAAAAAGAAATAGGAGCTTGGGTTTGTGTTTAGCATTAGGCCTCAAACCAGCAGCTTCTCTGACTAGACTGAATTAGAATTAAAGGAGTTAAAATTTCACTACTACTTCATTTAGCATTATTTAGCAGCTCTGCTACCAAGCACTTGCCATGTGCCAGGAGCTATAGGCTGAAGGATACACACTGTTCCTACTCCTGTGTTGCTAACCACCTAATTGGGAAAGTACAGGTTTTAAAGAAGTTCTGGATGCCATGGGAGTTTATAAAAAGCATATTGCCATTAAAAAACAGGCACTGAGGAACAAGAAAGCAGAATTACAGACTGGTTAACCATAAAATATAATCAAACGTATAACTTTTTTTATGACATTACATCTCATAATTTCCTGGTGTTAAAAACTATTTTCAGATATCTGCAGTTTATTAAAAGAGAATTTGTATAATTGACAGTAAGTACCATTTTTACTTGCAGATTACTGTTTTACTGTAAAAATAAAACATTTGCAAAATTCAGAAAATAAATTCTATTTATAATTGTTGGAAATTTTGACCAAACCACTTTCTGGTTGGTTTTCAAATACCTCCCATAACTGACTCCCCCACCCCAAGAAGAGGTTGGAATTACATGTCATAGATTCTTTCACAAATTTTTAAAAAACTGATTTCAGAGAAGAAGGAAGAGGGAGAGAGATAGAAACTGATGAGAGAGAGACATCTATTGGCTGCCTCCTGCACCCAGGCATGTGCCCTGAGGGGAATCTATCCAGCAACCTCCAGGTCATATGGTATGATGCTCAACCAACTGAGCCACATTGACCAAGCTCTTTGACATATTTTTAAATTTGCCAATCTGGTTTCAGAAGAGAGGTTGACAAATTATAAGCTGTGGGCCAGATCCTACCAACCACCAGTTTATATTAAATTTTATTGGGACAAAGTTATGCCCATTCATTATGGATTGTCTGTGGCTGCTTTCGCAGAGTTCAGTAGTTGTGACAGAAACTATAGCTGCAAAGTGTAAAATATTTACTTTCCGGCCTTTACAGGAAAAGTTTGCTCACTCATGCTTAAGATGATAAAACTTGGGTTTTACTATATAAAAAATTAATATTAAATTAAAAAAGAAAAGTCCTTAAATAAAAGTCTTGTTAGTAAAAATCTTTATACAAAATGTAATTATTAGAGCAAATAAAATGCCTTTTTAAAAAGACATATTTTTAAAATTGATTTTAGAGAGAAAGGGAGAGATAGAGATATCAATGATCAGAATCATTGATCTGCTGCCTCCTACACGCCCCCTACTGGGGATCCAGCCCGCAACCCGGTATGTGCCCTGACCAGGAATCAAACTGTGAACTCCTGGTTCATAGGTCAATGCTCAACCACTGAGCCACGCCAGCTGGGTAGATTTTAAAAAAAAATGTTTTGGAAAGAACATAACCGAGTCATAGACTAGAGATAGTAGCTAAGTTTATACTAGTTGTTATGACCCCGCCACAGTGTTTTGATTTATTAAAGTTGTTGAAGGAAGATACAGTAGTTGAGCCACTGAGAGATTGCTTAGGGAGCCGTGAGAAGCTGCTTCTGCTCTGATGGGAATGGGTTGGGGCCAGAAGGGAGCATGGTGAAGTACTGTGAACGCTCTCAGCTCTACTCATTGACAGGGATTGTTGCTTTGGCGTCAGATCCATCTAGTTAGTATGATGACTGGAGATCTAAACCAGCTCTTCTGACTTTCCCTTGTCTATAAGGGAATCCAAAAAGTCATGGTCCAAAAGGAGACTTTGATGTCAAGACAATCCAAACCAAATCTTATATCAAGGGGTAATATGAGAATGGGTAGGAAGGGCTTACTGTGGCTAGGGATCAGGGATAGAAGAAAGGAGATGTGGATAGGCCATATGTTTGTTTTTTTAACGGACACAATAAATGGATTGGTCTTTCTTTATTAAGGGCTGGGATTTGTTTGAGCCCTTGGGACAGACTAAGGAAATTTTTTTAAAAGATTAATTCATAGATAGCCCATGCTATCAAAGTTTTCATGATCTCAGTTTGCTCCTAGAGTATATAGCAGTAATAGCTCTGTCAGTAATGACCATGTGCTTAATGAAACAATGAATGCCTGAATTCTTTGGGTTGGATATACTGTATCTTGATTCAAATCCTGGCTAATTACTAAATTTACTTTTGGCAAGTGAATGACACAGAAGAACCATATCTATTTTCTAAGAAGGACCTTAGAAGATTAAGAGGAACAATGCATAAAAGTAAAGTTACTTATACTTACATAACTTGGCAGTTCTAGTCCACTATTTTTTATCAGTACAGTCCCATCTCTGCAAATGTAGTTCAGAAAACTTAACTAGTAGTTGAACAATAATCATGGATTTAAATTATGTTTGGTCATATTTACAAGTTTAAGAATCCTTATAGAGGACAAAATTTTTTTATTATTATTTTTTAAAAAATATATTTTATTGATTTTTTACAGAGAGGAAGGGAGAGGGATAGAGACTTAGAAACATTGCATCGATCAGCTGCCTCCTGCACACCCCCCACTGGGGATGTGCCCGCAACCAAGGTACATGCCCTTGACCAGAATCGAACCTGGGACCTTTCAGTCCGCAGGCCATCGCTCTGTCCATCCAGCCAAACTGATTAGGGCGAGGACAAAATTTTTAAACTCTGGACTATCCTAGAGAATCCTACAGACATGGATTCTAATCATGACAGTCCTGTAGTTCTGTATCATTTTGCTTTGGTTTACTTTTTATATTGTATCAGTAATACATGAACATATCCTCATCACAAAAACAAAACAAAATTAAAACGTGAATAAAAAGCCCCCTTGACCATTCCCTTACTTATACCTCCTCCCCCATTTTCACTGTTGCCAGATTCTTTTTTTCACAATTATTACTACTGTGCCTTTTCAAAATCTTCAGGTAAGAAAATTCAATGAAGGCTTTCTTAGGAGTTTAAACCTGAAGCAAGGTGAGAGGGGAAAAAAAGTTACTTACATTCTCCCATAGTTTGCATTTACTCTGAGTTTGGCACATGGCTATATATATGTAGGAGTGGAACTTGGATATAATTAGAATTCTATAGACTTAAGGATTATACTTTAAAAATTTGTAAAATATTTTGCTATCAGGAAAACTCAGTTGTCACCTGTATATTATTGACTAAGAAATCTGGAAGTTCAGAGATAAAACACTGATGGCCTGCTTTCCAGATCTGGTTTACAAATGAGTTTTATTTGGCCTGCACAGTGCTTTAAAATTATTTTCAATTTAATGTCTTTAGTTGAGGCATGCTTTCTCTAAAGCATCTATCCTGCCATCTGTAGCTTTATTCATTTTAGTACCTGTTTGGCCCTAAAAGTCATTTGAATTTAGGACTCCTGTTTTGAGAAAAGGAGCACTTCAGAATTAAGCTGAACTGGTTCTGTTTTGCTCACACATAGCTAAGCTCAAATTCCAAGACTTATTAGACTTAATATAAACTGTTATTTTATGTATTTAACATATATATATGTGTGTCATATGATTTTCTCTTGATATTACACATTAATTCAGCCATAATTAGTGTTAGTCTTTAAAATGATTGATGTTCAACATGTATTCACATATTATACAGTATTGGAATTGCTATGACTTGAAGTGTGGTGCTTGATTTCTTAGCTGTTGACTTAAACAAAATGAAACTTAATTGGTTAAGTTCTGTTTTTTTCACCTTGTTATTGAGTATGCAGATGTTTGCTTTATTATTCATTAAACTCTTTTTAGACGCTATTGATGCTTTTGTGTGTATATGATCTGTTTTATTTTTAAAAAAACTGTTTAAAAATTGGCTTATGTTCTTTATTCCCTAAAATAAAGCAACCTGGAATTTTTTTTTGTCATATGAATGAATATTAATCTCACTTGAAACTCTCATTTTCTTAATTTATTATCAACATTAGATGAGTAATGAAAGAAGCTTTGAAAATGTAGAACTGGGAGTCATCGGAAAAAAGAAGAAAGTCCCAAGGAGAGTCATCCACTTTGTTAGTGGTGAAACAATGGAAGAATATAGCACGGATGAAGATGAAGTCGATGGGCTGGAAAAGAAAGATGTCTTGCCTACTGTTGATCCGGTAGGTTTGATACTAGTGATTTTTTGTGTGTCAGTAGGTTTTGTTTAGATTGATTTGTTTCCCTATTGAATGGAAGGGGACTTCTGAGGTTTCAATCAGCTATATTCTGATTATAAAATTATGCATTATGATTTTGGTAGAAAATAGTATTTTTATACAATATGGATGGAAGTATTTCCTGCATTTCAGAAGCCTGAAATAGTTTTATTTTATTTTTAATCATTTTTAAGTTTTTAATTACAGTTGACATATAATATTATATTAGTTTTAGGTGTACACCCCAGTGATTAGACATAATATAACTTACTAAGTGATTATCCTGATAAATCTCATACCCAGCGGACACCATACATAGTTATTACAATATTATTGACTATATTCCCTATGTAGTACTTTATACTTCTATGACTATTCTGTAACTACTAAGAAATCTATCTATGAAAATGTCTTTCTTTCTTACACTTTTTTTCACAAAATTCATTGGTTTTAAAAAAAATTATGATAAGAACACTTAACGTGAGAGCTATCCTCTTAACAAATTGTTCAGTGTACAATAAGGTATTGTTAACTATAGGCACAACATGGTACAGAACATGATCTCTAAAACATAATCACCCTGTGTAATTGAAATGTTATACAGATTGAATAACAACTCCCCAATTCCCTCCTTCCCCCAGTTTCTGGCAACCACTATTCTGTTCTCTGTTTCTATGTTTGGATTATTTTAGATTACTCATATAAGTGGAATCAAGAAGTATTTGTCCTTTTGTGACTGGCTTATTTTACTTAGCACAATGTCCTGAAGGTTCACCAAGTGATTGTATATGACAGGATTCCCTTCCTTTAAAGGATGAATAATAGCAAAGTAAACTTTTGTCTGATAGGACAAAAGAATTTTGAAAATACATTGTCTTGTATTTATATAGTAGATTTGTAAAACAGACTCAATATTTTTTTTAAACCCTGACATTTAAAATGAAGACTTACTAAGACTCCTGGTATACTTGATAGAAAATAAGAAATGGAATCAACATCATTAAAATGTCCATACTACCCAAGGCAATCTACAGATTCAATGTAATATCTATTAAAATACCAACGGCATATTTCATAGAGCTAGAACAACTACTCCAAAAATTTATATGGAATCAAACAAGACCCCGAATAGCTGCAGCAATTTTGAGAAAGAAGAACAAAGTTGGAGGGATCACAATACCAGATTTCAGGTTATACTACAAAGCCACTGTAATCAAAACAGCTTGGTAATGGCACAAGAACAGGCATAGAGATTAATGGAACAGAACAGAGAACCCAGAAATCAACCCAAGCTATTACACTTAATATTTGACAAAGGAGGAAAGAGCATACATTGGAGTCAAGAGAGTCTTTTCAATAAATGGTGTTGGAAAAATTGGACAGATACATGCAAAAAAATGAAACTAGACCACCAACTTACACCATACACAAGAATAAACTCAAAATGGATAAAAGACTTAAATGTTTTTTTTTTTTAATATATATTTTATTGATTTTTTACAGAGAGGAAGGGAGAGGAATAGAGAGTTAGAAACATCGATGAGAGAGAAACATTGATCAGCTGCCTCATGCACACTCCCTACTGGGTATGTGCCTGCAACCAAGGTACATGCCCTTGACCGGAATTGAACCTGGGACCCTTGAGTCCGCAGGCCGATGCTTTATCCACTGAGCCAAACCGGTTAGGGCAAAAAGACTTAAATGTTAAGTCATGAAACCATAAATATCTTAGAAGAAACCATAGGCAGCAAAATCTCAGACATTTCTTGTAGCAATATGTTTACTGATACATCTCCTAAGGTAAAAGAAACTAAGGAGAAAATAAACAAATGGGACGACATCAAAATAAAAAGCTTCTGCACAGCAAAAGAAACCATCAACAAAATGAAAAGAGAGCCCACTGTATGGGAGAACATATTTGGCAATGATACATCTGATAAAGAGTTAATATCCAAAATATATAAGGAACTCAGACAACTTAACAAAAGGAAGACAAACAATCCAATAAAAAATGGGCAAAGGACCTAAATAGACACTTCTCCAAAGGGGACATACAGATGCCAAGATACATATGAAAAAATGTTCAAAGTCTCTAATCATCTGAGAGATACAAATCAAAATTACAGTGAGGTACCATCTCTCACCTGTCAGAATGGCTAATATCAACAAATCAACAAGTGACAAGTGCTGGCAAGGATGTGGAGAAAAGGGAACCCTAGTACCTGCTGGTGGGAATGCAGACTGGTGCGACCATTATGGAAACAGTATGGAGTTTCCTCAAAAAATTAAACATGGAACTGTCATTGGATCTAGTGATCACCTAGGAATATATCCTAAGAAATCCAAAGCACCAGTCAAAAAGAATGTATGTACCCATGTGTTCATAGCAGTACAATTTACAATAGCTAAGATCTGGAAGCAGCTCAAGTGCCCATCAGTAGATGAATGGATAAAAAAGCTGTGGTATATTTTTACTATGGCACACTATGCAGCAGTGAAAAAGAAGAATTTCTTACTCTTTGAGACAGCATGGAGGGACCTGGAGAATATCATGCCAAGTGAAATAAGTCAGTCAGAGAAAGATAAGTACCACATGATCTCAGTCATATGTGGAATCTAAGTAACAAAATAAACTGGTGAACAGAATGGATCCAGAGACATGGAGCATGAAACAGAGTGCAGAATCTCAGAGGTGGGGGATGGTGGGTGGGTGGGAGATAATCAACCAAAGACCTTATATGTATATATGCATAACCCATGGACATGGGCAATAGGGTGCTAAAGCCCTGGGGTTGGGGAGCTGGGAGGTCGGGAGGAGGGGTGGAAGGGGACATATCTAATACTTTCAACAATAATTATTTTAAAAAAGAAAAGAGAAATGGAGACCTAGATTTTTCTTGCAGTCTTATTTATGGTAATACTTTCCATTAGATTTCACCTCATATGTGCCTTAAGATTAAACATGTTCTCTGCATTCCTTTAACCTTTGATTTAGTTTTGATTTGGGTTACTCAAAATGTGTATATTTGTGTATCTAAGAATATATATTTAAAATTTTTTTTTAATAGTAAAGGTGGAAATTTATTGAACAAGTACAGACTCCCACATGGGGAGGGGGAAAGAGTCCCACTGAGTCCCTTTTCTTTATAGTTTATAAAGGCTGCAGATCTTTGTCCCTTGATATTCCCTCTGATTGGTCACTATTCCCCTTTGATTTGGTCACTATAGCAACTCCTGAGCTTAAATCTCACGTGAAGTTCCCTGCTGACAAAGGCATCATTGTTTGATAGAGAACAGACTGGCGGCTATCAGAGGGGAAGGGGGTTGCAGGGGTGGGTGAAAAAGGTGAAGGGATTAAGCTTACAAAACAAAACCAAACCCAAAACTCAGAGACACAGACAACGGTATGGTGATTACCAGAGGGAAAAGGGGGTTGGGAAGAAGGTAGAAGAGGATATAGGGAGGATAAATGGTGATGGAAGGAGACTTGACTTGGGGTGGTGAACATACAATACAGTATACAGATTATATATATAAAAGGCTAAGTGACGGACCGACCAGCAGTTTAAAAATAAATGTTGACTCGTGCATGTGCGATACATATAAAGCTCTCGCTGGCGCCAATCGCACGTGTGTGTTTCAATCTTTCATTGTCCATCGTGAATTTGGTTGACACTTCTATTATAGAGAAAGGGCGAATAGCGATATTAAAATATTTCTTCTAATTAATTTCCTTTCAATATGCACGAATCCATGCACCGGGCCACTAGTGTATTATAAAATTGTATTCCTGAAACCTATATAATTTTATTAACCAATGTCACCCCAACAAACTCAATAAAAATGTAAAAAAATGATTATGCACATAATTGTTATCTATATAAATGGGCTAATGCCTTTTGCAATATAGTCAAAACTCAAGATTGCCGTAGCTGTCTTGGCTCAGTGGATACAGCGTCGGCCTACAAACGAAGGGTTGCAGGTTCAATCCCCAGTGGGGGGCACAAGAGGCAGCCGATCAATGATTCTCTCTCATCATTGATATTTCTATCTCCCTCCCTCTCCCTCTCCCTTCCTCTCTGAAACCAATAAAAATATATTTTTTAAAAATCCTATAAAGAACTCAAAATTATCTGGGCTCATTTTTCACTTGTCAGTTTTTTTAAAAAGTGAAAGAACAATATGCTGTGGCAAGGGTACTAGGGAATGGGCATCTCATGCATTGCTCTGTGTGTATTGGTAAATTTCCTGGTGTAAAGTTTTGCACTCTGAAGGAAGAGCTTTCCAAATGATTATATTTTTGGCCTAGTTATTCCACTTTAGTAATGTACGCATTTGGGACATATGCTATATATTTCAATATAGTAAATGGGGAAGACAACAGTATGTTCTTAGTTAAATTTATTTGTTTGCTGGGCCATTCATTCTTGTGTAAATAAAAACTAAGGAACTACCTTACTTGTCTTTCAGGAATACTGTCTCAGAAATTGGCATTTGAGAAGAAGGAGGGGAAGGAGAGAGAGAGAAACATCGATGCATGCACCCCAAGCAGGGCTGGGGTTGAGCCTGCACCGAGGTATTCTTGACCTGGAATTGACTGGCTGACGCTCTAACCACTGAGCAACCGGTCAGGGCCAACTTTATTTTTTAAATTAACAGTCAGTGCTCACTCAAAATGACTTTGAAAACCCTCAGGAAAAATAATCTGCTATATATTCTATATTTAGAGCAGGAGGTGTCTCTTACATTGGAATAAAAGCTATTTTAGGAGCTTCTGTTTAAGATACTCTGACATTGGTATTTACCTTATGATTTTTACAGCAAATGGACAGTGCAGAAATATAGAGAATGGAACCAAATTGTATAACACATGGTAAATGATAGGACCAAGAAAGTATAAAAAAGGACTAAATATAGGAAAGGATTAAACATACTTTTGGAAGACAGTGTAGATTTCTATATGCTGGGGTTGTTTCTAGAGAAAATAATTGCTAGTATCAGGCTGTGACTACTAAAGAGCCAAACTTTTTCCAGAGCTGAGGAAATAGATAAGGATTCCTGAGTAACATCTGTCATCACACAGTTATACAGAATTAATTTATAGGGTCTTTTGATTAGACCAGGGGGGAGGGAGGTAGAGGGGGGCCTTTTTTCTTCTAAGGGCCATTTGGATATTTATACATCATTCATGGGCCATATACAATTACCAACTTAAAAATTAGCCTGCTGTATTTGGTCACACATTTAATTAACTCACTCCTAATGCCTTGGCAGGGCCGGATATTCCCCACTCCTGGTTTAGACACTGATCTTACTGAATCAAAAGGACAGGTGGCTCAAGAGCCTACACTAGAACCCTCTTTCTTCCTCTCTCTCTCAAAATCAATAAATTATTCTTTAATAATAATATTGAATGTCAACTGTAATTGAAAATAAAAAAATTTAATCTCCCTCTCTTAACCATGAAGAAAAGGAAATTAAAATCTACAACGATGTCAGCTTTAGTTATCAGAAAAGGAAGATACTATTTCACCAACAAAGAGGAAAGAGTTGTTTCCAGTGTCTACAGTTTTTAGTCTTATAAATAGTCTGCATCTGCTTTTTAATGCCCTTATAATCATTAACATATCTTAGCTAAGAAGGTTATGGACAAGTTTATCTTTTTCTCCCCTCCCTGTAGCAAATATCAAAACAGTGTATTTGATTGAATGCAGGCTCTATACCAGTGGTTCTCAACCTTTCTAATGCTGCGACCCTTTAATACAGTTCCTCATGTTGTGGTGACCCCCAACCATAAAATCATTTTCGTTGCTACTTCATAACTGTGATTTTGCTACTGTTATGAGTTGTACTGTAAATACCTGTGTTTTCCGATGGTCGCGACCCACAGGTTGAGAACCGCTGGGTTGCCTAAGATCATCAGAAAACACAGATATTTACATTACGATTCATAACAGTAGCAAAATCACAGTTATGAAGTAGCAACGAAAATGATTTTATGGTTGGGGGTCACCACAACATGAGGAACTGTATTAAAGGGTCGCGGCATTAGAAAGGTTGAGAACCACTGCTCTATACTATGTTTTTTTTCTTATTTTTTTTTAAATTGTGGGGGCTTTTAAAAATCTTTTTATTGCTTTTAGAGAGGGGGGTGGAGAGAGAGAGAAAGAAAGAAACACATCGATGTGAGAGAAACATTGATTGGCTGCCTTCTGCACTGGGGATCGAGCCTGCAACCTGGGCATGTGCCCTGACCAGGAATCAAATCAGTGATCTTTTGGTGCATGGTACGACGCTCAACCAACTGAGCCACACTGGCCCAGGCAATATCTTTTCTTTTGATGAACAAAAATATTGGTACAGTGAAGCATGCTTGTATTTTTTATTTTTATTTCAGAGAAGGGAGAGGGAGAGACAGAAATATCAATGATGAGAGAGAATCATTGATTGGCTACCTCCTGCACGCCCTACACTGGGAATGGAGCCCACAACCCAGGCATGTGCCCTGACTGAGAATTGAACCTTGACCTCCTGGTTCATAGGTCGACGCTCAACCACTGAGCCACACTGGCTGGGCAGGCATGCTTGTATTACCGATTCCATCCACAGATGCAAACTGTCATCTGTGTGGCAGGCTTCAATTCACAAAAGTATTCTTTGGACTTATAGCACCAAAATTAATTAAGGTGTGCAATGGAGGTTGCATTCTCCCAGTGGTCCTGGCCTATGAAATATACAGTGAGCTATGGTCTAATTCCTTTTTAGACCTTAAAGAAACAAAAAAACTCATCTTGCCTCTTGGTGGTTATTTATTTTCCCACTAATAAAGTTTATTTGCCATGCTGTTGTTCTGCTTAATGTCTCTGAACCTTAATTTCCCCAGTATACCACAAGTGCGTTCTGTATGATTTCTTAAGGCCCCTTTCCATTGACTGCACTTTCTCTGATAATGCTGGTGAACAATGAAGACAGAAAGCAGCATGGCAGGAAAAGGAAGGCTCTGAAATATCAACTCTTAAATAATTAAAACTATGACTTACCAACTCCATTTCAGTGGCTGCTTTTTTTTTGGTTATTACATGGACTTAAGGTGGTAGTAGTTATGTGGGTAAATGTGAAAAGGAGTTCTAGCTATAAAGGTTTTACATTTTTTATTGGAGTGTAGTTTATTTGTAGTACTGTCTATAGATTACTCTGTGCTCACCAAGTATTGATTACTTCATTTTGGCCTTAATAAATAGATAGAATGAGTTTAGGTTTGAGTATTGCTAACCCAACTTTTTGTTACAGACAAAACTTACCTGGGGTCCCTACTTATGGTTTTATATGCTTCGTGCAGCCACGTCAACTCTCTCAGGTATTACTTTTCTTTTTGAATATTGTATAACCACTGTAATATGCTCCAGGAGCTTTGCCAAAAAGGGGCGTTTCAGAAGTGAAGGAGAAACAATAGGGAGTTAATCACTCACAAGCTAGTTAGCATTGAAAGGTATCAATCTCACTTGTACTTCACCTTAAAACATTCTTCAGCTTTTGTGTGTGTGTGTTTTTAAAGGATTGAAAATGGCTATATTAATTTAGATATAATTTTCACATTCTTAAACCTTTTTTTGTTAGTACCTGTTTTATTTTGTCGTTTGATATCCTAAAGCCTGTAGTTATAATTCATTTATGTCATTAATATATTTTTAAAATTTTTTAATTGATGGGGGGGGAGAGAGAGAGAGAGAGTGAGAGAGAGAGAAAGAGAGAGAGAGATTGCTGTTACATTTATTTATGCATTCACTGGTTGATTCTTGTATGTGCCCTGACCGGGGATGGAACCCACAACCTTGGCATATCTAGATGATGCTCTAACCAACTGAGCTACCAGGCCTGGGCAATGTTTTGTTTTCTTTTTTAAAATATATTTTTATTGATTTCAGAGAGGAAGGGAGAGGGAGAGAGAGATAGAAACATTAATGATGAGAGAGAATCATTGGCTGCCTCCTGCACACCCCCTACTGAACTGAGCCCGCAATCTGGGCATTTGCCCTTGACTGGAATTGAACCTGTGAGCCTTCAGTGTGGAGGCCGACGCTCTATCCACTAAGCCAAACTGCTAGGGCTAGTGTTTTATTTCTTATAAGCTAGAGGCCTGATGCATGGATTTGTGCTCCATTGGGGTCCCTCGGCCTGGCCTATGCCCTCTCACAATCCAGGACCCCTTGGGGGATGTCAGAGAGCTGGTTTCAGCCCGATCCCCACAGGCCAGGCCGAGGGACCCAGATCCGTGCACCGGGCCTCTAGTATGCATATAAGATCTTTGGTTAATCTCTTCCAGCTCCCCCTCCCCCCACTCTCCTTCCCTCTGAGATTTATCAGTCTGTTCCATGTTTCCATGCCTGTGGTTTCTGCTCCTGGGTCGAGCATCTGCCTCCCTAGTGGTCAGTGTGCATTATAGCTACCGGCCGGTTGGCTGGTCAGCCAGTCGCTTATTCTATCTAATAAAAGAGTAATATGCAAATTAACCACCACTCTGCTACACCCACAAGCCGCACCCACCAGTCAAACAGGTTGGGGTAAATGCAAATTAACCCCAACCAAGATGGCTGCGGCCATGTAGCGAACAGGAGGCTTGGGTTCCCCTGGCAATGGAGGAAGCCAAGCTTTCCGCACACCCTGGCGGGCCCAGGCCTCCACTCAAGGCTACAAAGTTTCAATTATAGAAGATAGATAAATCCCAACAAAAATGGCAGTGGCCATGGAGCAAGCAGGAGGCTTGGCTCTGCTCCAGGCTACAAAGTTTCAATTATAGCAGATAAATAAATCCCAGATACTAGGGCCTCCGCTTGGGTTGCCAGGGGGCGTGGCCGGCCTGCAAACCACCACAGGCCCCTCACCTGGGCTGCCCCACACCCCAAGGGAACCCCCAACCTGATCCGGGACACCCTTCAGGGCAAACCAGCTGGCCCCCACCCATGCACCAGGCCTCTAGCCTATCTAATAAAAGAGTAATATGCAAATTGACTGTCACTCCAACACAAGATGGCTGCCCCTATGTCGTCAGAGATCCTGCCCCCATGTGGACAAAAGATGACCGCCACAAGATGGCCAGTGGGGGAGGGCAGTTGGCAGGGACCAGGCCTGCAAGGGAGAGCAGTTGGGGGCGATCAAGCCTGCAGGGGAGGACAGTTAGGGGTGACCAGGCTGGCAGAGGAGGGAAGTTGGGGGCGACTGGGCCTGCAGAGAAGGGCAGTTGGGGGGAACCCAGGCCTGCAGGAGAGAGCAGTTTGGGGGAACCAGGCCTGCAGGGGAGGGCAGTTAGGGGCAAACAGGCTGGCAGGGGAGCAGTTAGGCATCAATCAGGCTGGGAGGGGAGTGGTTAGGGGGTAATCAGGCTGGCAGGCAGAAGCGATTAGGGGCAATCAGGAAGGCAGGCAGGCGAGCATTTGGGAGCCAGCAGTCCTGGATTGTGAGAAGGATGTCCGACTGCCCGTTTAGGCCCGATCCTACCGGGATCAGGCCTAAATGGGCAGTCGGACATCCCTTGAGGGGTCCCAGATTGGAGAGGGTGCAGGCTGGGCTGAGGGACACACACCCCCGTGCACAAATTTCGTGCACTGGGCCTCAAGTGCTTTTATATATTTAGATTGAGATATAACTAAGTCATATTAGAAAGAAATGAATTATCAGCTTATGACTCAATCATGCTAACTTTACATATAGGTTTTAAATCATAAAGCTTTCTCTTCTAATTTTAACTCCTTCATAGCTTCTATCACTTTCTCCTTTTTTATTAGATCTAATTTTGAATAGTAATTCATTCAACAAACATTTACTGAGCACTCAGTATATGTTGGACAGTCTGGTGAAATGAAAAGAACATTAGCTTTATATACAGACCTGATTGAATTTTGGATTTGCTGTGTCAGCTTGGCAAGTTCTTCATCCTCTCTGAGTCTAACCTTTCACAGTGCCTGGCATGTATGGTACAAGCCATTCCTCTCCTCCGGCCCATTGGCATCCTAGCTCTCTAAGAATATGCATTTTTTAAAAAAAGAAATAGACATGTAACAAATAATTATAATACTTGGTGGTAAGTATTACTGGCAGTGTTAACAGGTGCCCATAAGGAGCCATAAGTGCTTCTTGAGGAAATCAAGGAATTATATTCAGAAGAGATAATTGAATCTTCGTATTCTCTCTGAGGGCAGGAACTATAACTTTTGTATTTCTACAGTGCTTTGCACATAGAAAGTGCTCAAGAAATGTTTATAAAAATAAATTTTTTAAAAAAGAAATGCTTATGGAATTATGTAAGCTATTTAACTTTTGTATCTTTAGTGTGTGACTTCCTTGGAGAGAAGATTGCATCTGTTTTGGGCATCAGTACCCCAAAATACCAATATGCCATTGATGAGTATTACCGGATGAAGAAGGAGGTGTGTCTCCCTTTACATTTTCTTGATTAGGTTTCGTTTGTTATGGACTTGATGGGTTGTGTATTGAACACATGTATTCTCTAGGTGCCCAAAAGGTAACTCCCTTATGCTAGGCATTTCATTTTACAGTCAGTTTTTTATCAAATTAGCATACATTTTGGAATTTTTTAATACTGAAAGTTTCCTAGGATCTATTTGTAAAATTGAGCTAGATTTACTGTGCTAGGTGCTATGTATGTTATTAATCTTCACACACCTCTCTCTGGATTATTATCTTCCAATTTTAAGGTAAGAAAACAAGACCCAGTCTCTCTACTTAGGGTGCATAGACTGCATGTAGAACTGGAGTGAGTTTGATGCACAGAAAATTATAGTTACTAGAAATGTGTAAGTGCCAGTAGTTAAGGCACAGAGATGTGAGGCAAGTCTGTCTATAGTGAGGTCTTAGAGTGGGGGTGAAATGAGTTTAGCCTTAAACAATGAGAAAGCTTTTGCATTTAAGAGCATGGGCCCAAGAACCAAAGAGTCTGAATTCAAATTCTGGCTCTGCCACTTCTTTGTTACCTTGTGCAAAACACTTAACCTTTATAAGCCTCAGTTTACTCATCTTTATAATGAAAATTGCAGCATCCATGCTCAGGTTGCTCTAAGGATTAAATGAGTTAATATGTAAAATAGAACAGCACCTAGTATATATTAGTGAAAATGAAATAAATATTAGTATCTCTTACTATTCTCCTTCAAGCACTTGAGGGCAATTTAGATAAACCTAGAATATAGAGAAATGAAAATATGTATGTTTGGGGAAATGGCAAGAATACTACTTTATTGTCACTGGAGCATAGAGTACAACAGAATGGCTGGAGATGAATCTGGAAAGCTCAACTGACTTTATATTTATTTGGTTTCAAAAACATTTGATGAACGACTTGTTTAGAACCTCATTACCTAATGGGGAGTATTGAATAGCCTCTCTAAATGGCCTTTCTCATTCACTCCCAAGCAAGCTCTAGATTAATCTTGACAGGTTAGTCATTCTGTACCCATACTGCAGGGACCAATACACATGCCACCTCTTCCATGAACTTAGTAGTTCTGGAAGTTATTATTTCTAAATCTCTAGTTATTCCTTTCTGTCTTCATGCTGTTTTTACATGTCTTTAACTTCCCTCTTAGATTGTAAACTTTTTGAGGGCAGAGACTGCCTTATCTGTTACCACGTGCTTATGGGAACACTAACCACGCTATACCAATTTAGTGGCTAGACCACCCTGTTCCAATGAACAGGCTGATACCCTATAATCGAAGTGATATAGTATTAGCTATAGTTTTAGATTAGACTTAATCTGAAAAGATAAAACTGCTGTCCAAGTTAGTTCAGGTCTCATCTCAGAGGGAAAGGGGTGGGCAGGAAGAGGTTAAATAATTATATGCATATATGCATAATCTGTGGACACAGACAATAGTGCCATGAAGGCCTGGAGAGGGGGCGGGAGCGGGGTGGAGGGGTTCAACGGGGGGAAAAATGGGGACATCTGTAATACTTTCAATAATAAAGATATATTTTTTAAAATGACACCACTTTTCTAAAATGTCATGTACTAGTTTTCATTTCAATTTGGGAATGAAAGGGAAGGAAAGTATGTCTTGTCTTAAGTAGACCAAAGTGAATTGTACAGGATACTGTTTTGGTTAAAAGAGAAAAAAACAAGCAGCTAAAATTGGGGGAACAAATATTATTCCTTTTGGATATTATAACGATTCTTGATATTTCTCTTTTTAGGAGGAGGAGGAGGAGGAAGAAAACAGGATGTCTGAAGAAGCAGAAAGACACTACCAACAGAATAAGCTGCAGGCTGATTCCATTGTTCAGACAGATCAACCAGAAACAGTGGTGTCCAGTTCATTTGTGAATCTCAATTTTGAAATGGAGGGCGATTGTGAAGTATTTACAGAAAGCAAACAAAATCCAGTCTCTGTCCCACCATAGAATGCAATGACTCTCAAACTTCAAACTCTAAGGTGGTTTTTATACCAGGAACTTTCACATTCTCTATTCAGTGGGATTTAATACAGTTATTTATATTTTAAATTATTATCTATAAAGGGAAAACTGTTTCTTTATTCTTAGGCTCTATCTAGCAAAAATCAGATCTGAAATTTGGATATTTGTACTATGCTTTTACTGTGTGTCAAATTAGTGCTTTGGTTTTAAAATGATCTTTATAAAAATGTTAAGGACATTTTAGAGCCCTAACTGCCAATTAAGAAGAGTTAATTATCATGCCTGTCTGTTATTTGTGTTTGTATGAAAAAAAAAAATGGGTTAAGTTGCTGATTAAGGCTAATTAGAGTTGATATTCCTAATCTCAGATGAAAATGAGGATTTTCCCTGATTTTTTCATGCTGTCTTATTTATATATCTAACCATTAACTTCATACTAAAGATGGTTCACTGAGTAATAAAAAGGAGCAAGATAAAAGCACTTTGAATTTTCTTTCCTTGAGAATAACTTTATTTTATGGAAAGGTGATTGAGTCTATAACACCAAATAAGATAGGTTTCCTTTTTTAAATGTTTTTATGGATTCATGGTGTGGTGGTTCATGGCATATGATGGCAATCTTTCTAGTAATGGGTCTATACTACATAATTTAGTGCTTAAAGGATTAGTTATCAGATTATGTAATTAATGTCAACCATAAGTTATAGTTTACCAATAGCTCTAAAACATGCTAACCTGACATCTTCCCTCAAATTTTTTAACTTCATTTGAGTTAGTACTTCCAACTCAGATATTTGGTTATCCAGTGAAGGCATGAATATCTAAAGGTGATCTGAATCTTTTCTCCTTAGAGGTAATATATCTAACAAAAACTAGAAACTTTTCTGATTATAGTAGAAGGAAGTAATGACCTATGAAGATTTTATGCTTCTTGAATTTTATTTTACTTGTCTAACTGTGGCCAGTTTGTAATGTTTACATAGTTATACACTGTGCCTTAAATTTTTATATTTTTATTTATGCAAACTATAAAATTTCCCATAAATGCATTAAATGGTTTTGTCTTATTTTTAAGCCTTTCAGTTTTTCTTTCTTTTAATCCTTTTAATATTTACTGTTCCTTGTGGATCATAGTTCGTGATATTCTATCTTTTATCTCATAAAAACTAGACATAATGTATTTGAGAACCTTTACAGTGAGTTAAATTCTCTAACAATAATCCTTAACAAACTGAAGTCTTATAAAAGGTAACCCTGGTACCAGTTAATAAAACTAGACAGATTTTTTATACCAATGATTTTAATTAAAGTAAAATATTAACTTCAATACTTTTTTATTGAAATATCCTATTAAAAGAAACATCATGTCTACTAGTAAACACTTCTAATCCAGAAATGAAATGAATGGGAAGTCTGTAATCTTTGATATACAAAATACTTTAGAAGAATATTCAAGGTTAAATGATCACATTACAATTTAAACTACCCTTCAGGTATTCAAATTCTTAATGACTAATGTCAGAAATAGTCCTAAATATTACACAGATTTAAAGTGGACTCCTTTTACCTTCAGCAAATCACACTTGTCATATTTAAGCTAAGTGGAAACAGAATTTACTGCTTCCTAATTTGGTCCTATTGCTTCCAAACTATTAAACCCAATAATGAGAACATTTGCTGTGTTCTATAGGCATTTGAAGTCTTTTATTTAGACCATTTCTAAGGATTCTGCTTCAAAGGTTTACATGCAGCATTCAAGCTTATGTTAATGAATACAGTCTAGTTTTTGAGATCATGTATCATCAAGGTCTGCAGAGTTTTCACTGTCATTTGCAACAAGGGCTTCTCTGTTCTCATAAGTCCAGAAGCCATTCAGATCAATTAGAATGGTGGTGACTGTGTCTCCTTGATTACTGTTGATTAAATCCTGAAGAGAGATTTTCAAAGGATCCTTTGGTTTTACCATGTCAAAGATTTCATCCTTGAAGAGAGAAGAAAAAAACACAATGGAATCTGATACATGATTCACTTAATTTTTATCACACAGTGACCTAAAATTCAGCACTTAAGCTTACATAAAATTTTTGTAAAAGAAAAAAAACATTCAACAGATAAGCAAGCAGTCTCCTTTTCTATGTACAATCACAGGATTTTACTGGAATATTCCTTAGTTATGTGATAACTGTCTCTCAAAGAGGACGAAACTGAGGCTCAGAGTTTAAGCTAATATAAGCTACATAGGTAATTAATAGCTAAACTATTTAATGCAGTGTTCTTTGAGTAAATGTTAACTACTTGTACTTTTGTTAGTGATGAAGCAAACCCTTGATTCAATTTAAGTGCAAACTCAGCTCAAACTTAAAGGCTTAAGAGCCAAGATTATGGCAAAATTTCATTTCCAATATTGATGTCAACCTTTTACACGCTGGACCTATGATGAGGGTGGGGGGTTGGTATCAAAGAATTAGTTATCCAGAATAACACTAAATTGTGTTAAAATTTACTGGAATAGATGGAAGAACTTCTTGTAAATGAATACTTACAAAGAATTAGTACGTGTTTCTTAATATTTTTGTAATAAAATTACTCGGTATTTAGTGTAATTAAAGAAGGAAAATTACATTTTCAAAAGTTTAGAACAATTTAGGTAAAAGAAATGAACTTTTATATGTTTGTGAAACTTCCTCTTCTAAGGTTGGTGGCCATTTAAAATTAACTAGTTCTATTGATTTATTTATTAAAAATTTTTTTTTATTGATTTCAGAGAGGAAGGGAGAGGAAGAGAAACATCAATGATGAGAGAGAATTATTGATTGGCTGCCTTCTGCATGCCCCCTACTGGGGATCAAGCCCATAACCCCAGCACATGCCCGTGACTATTCAGTCCGCAGGCCGACTGAGCCAAACCAGGTAGTGCTTAGCTAGTTCTTAAGTTACCTGTTGCATAGTTTAAAATCTGTCTCATTTATATTAAACCAAAATAACCCTTTATCTTATACTTGGTTGAAACTGAATGAGTTATTTATTACATTACTCAGTTAGAACCTGAATCAATATTGGATACTCCTTGTTTTTCATAGCTGGAGAAAGTCTCAATACTAAAGTGCTAAGTAGCAGCATATGTTTCAGTGGTAGTTTTCATAGTGTAGGATTGATGTCTCCTTAAGTAATACCAAAGCAAGCCCTTTAAAGAAAGGGTATCAGACTAAAAATGTGCCTGACCTAAATAGTTCCCAAGTCAAAAATTCAGTTTACAGTGGAATAGTTTGTCAAAGGATGCAGGCCATATTGATTCTCTCTTAATTTTCAATCAAAATGAATGAAAGCTGTCAATGAGAACACAAGGGTGAAAATGCGAAAATCAAACTACAAAAATCATTAGTCACACTGTGGTCTCATTTTCTAATGACTTAAATATCATTGGAACAAATAAGAGCAAAAACTTGATTTGGTTCAGTAGCTTGTAATTCATAAGTTACTTTCATATAAATTTCATTTAATACAAATGGTTAGCTGGTATTATGTAAATTAAAGGAAAAAGTAACCTTCACATCTTGAAATGAAACAGGATCTTGTCCATGGATTTTCATTAGTTCCTGTATGGCCTGTATTTAGAAGAAATAAATCTGTAAATAAAAAATGAAATACAGAACAGCCCCTCTTCCCCCACCCCCAAAAAATCCCATGGTCCCTTTCTAGTTCCAATTACTTTCCTATCAAACCACAAGCCTCATCGTTCCAACCACTCTTGCCAATATTCTCAACATCCTTGACCTTGCATATCATTACTCAGCAAAACCTAAATACTGGGTCACTGTAACCATCAACCTTTCTACACCTACACCTTAGCTATTGAGGGCTTCAGAAAGAAAGTATACAAAACTACGGATTATTGCTACAACATAGGAATATTCTCCAACCTTAGATGAGCCTTTCATGTGGCCTAGCAATTATTCCATTATGACCTCCCATTACCCACGAATGCTGGTCATACCTTCCCTATTCTTTAAGATACCCAATCCACCACCTCCCTTCCCACCCTACATTTTGCCCTCTACTTGACAACTAACATTAGACATCAAAAATGAAAAGATATGAAAAAGAATATTTTCAGGTATAATGATTCATGTATGAAAAACTTAGTAGCAATACGATTGCTTTATGGTAGCTTAGGTGTAACTGATAAGACTTCTTCACTGTACTGAGGAAATCTCAAAAAAACTTTTCAATATATTTTATTGAAAAAATCCACATACAGGTGGACACACACACATGCAATTCAAAACCATGTAGTTCAAGGATCAACTGTACTGTGATCCAATTTGACAAACATTTTATTTTTGTAAAATATATTTTATTGATTTTTTACGGAGAGGAGGGGCTAGGGATAGAGAGTTAGAAACATCAATGAGAGAGAAACAGATCACCTGCCTCCTGCACACCCCTACTGGGGATGTGTCCGCAACCAAGGTTTTTTTTAGTATTTTATTGATTTTTTACAGAGAGAAAGGGAGAGGGATAGAGAGTTAGAAACATCAAGAGAGAAACATCCATCAGCTGCCTCCTGCACACTCCCCACTGGGGATGTGCCCGCAACCAAGGTACATGCCCTTGACCGGAATCGAACCTGGGACCCTTGAGTCCGCAGGCTGATGCTCTATCCACTGAGCCAAACCGGTTAGGGCTTAAACTTTATTTTTTTTAAAAAACGTTTTTTATTTTTAGAAAGAGAAGAGAGAGGGAGAAAAAGAAACACTCATGTGAGAGCAAAACATCAATTGGCTGCCTCCTGCATTGACTGGTTGCCTCCCTTTACCAGGGATCAAGCTCTGCAACTCAGGCATGTGCCCTGACCAGGAATTGAACCAGCAACCCTTCAGTGCACAGGATGATGCCCAACTGAGCCACACCAGCCAGGGCACTGAGTAGGTATTTTAAACCAAATGGTATATTTAACATATATGTTAAGGAACAATGACTCATTTACATGAATGAGACTTACCCTAAAGAAGTAATTAAGAGAAAAGACATTCAAATATCCCTTGTTCTCGATATCAAGTAATTTGAAAATATATTGCAGAGCTGCAGGTTCTTTTCGGTTTTCTAATGCAAGAACAAAGTCCAGGTAGGTCTTATAGTCCTATAGAAAAGAAAATAACATTTATTAGAGACCATATTTAGAATTAACTTTTTGAGTGTCTAATAATCTGAAATTATTTTGCAATCAAAAGTGGCAAGATTTTTAAAACATGAAATGACAAATCCATTTGTATAGTTAATGTTGGTTTCTAGGAAATCTATATAGCAGTAATCTGTACAGGACAGGTTTTGGGACACAGTTAATTTCTTATGAGATTTTCTGTGTTAAACCATAATTTTCTTTTATTATGCTTTTGAAATGTACAGCATAGTGACTAAGCTGGTGTATATTGCCACTACATTTATATCTTCATTTCAGTCTGGTCATTTTGAGAAAAATTTATTGGAATGAATAGAATAGTAAATTTAAATAGCTATTTGGTATACTGTTTAAAAGTTTTTAATCTAGTCATAGATTACTTTTTCTGCATAGTGAAAAGAAGTAAAATACGTGGGAGAATCTCAGAAATTTCCATTCTTGGAAGAGATTTTTTTAGGCTAAGATTAAGAATTCTTTTGCTTAAATTGCAGTATAAAGAACTAGAGAGATGTAGCCTAATCATCGTCTTATCTCCAAGCATAGTTGTAGCTTCTGATTTTCTTTATTCACCAGAAGTCATTTATAAAGTTCCTCACTGTCTGCTGTAGACAATGGTGGGAATCACGAAAGTTTCTGTGCCTTTTTCCCCTTTTCCTTTGCAGTTGGCTAACAAGGGTATTGTTTAGAAAACTGCTATTAAAGCTTAGTGATAAAACCTAGAACCTTGATTCTCTTCTGACAATCTGACCATTTCTTAAGCATCATTGGTTTGGAAAATTTATCACACCCTTAACACATGTATTTAATAGCAAGCATGGTAATTTAAAAATACTATTATAATTTCTGCAATATAAGGACAGGTACATGTTAGTCAATCTTTAGCTACTAATATAGCCACTTAATGGAGAGTAATACAACCTGATTCTTAGATTTAAATCATGGTGTGTCTGGTACTATATCTGACCTGATAATTTAATGGACGAACGATCTCTATGAAAATAGTCAATAGCATTTGCCAAATTTTCAGATTTTTATTTTACCTAGTCTACATCCCTTTACAATTGGTACACTGACAATGAATTGAACAAATTATTAACATTTTCTATTTGCCCAGAATCCATAGGCAAGTCATATTGTAAAACAAATTTACCTTAAGATTAAAGGCTCTTTGAATTTCAAATAATTTGGTCATGTCATACATTTTGAGATACTGTTACACACTGATATAAAAAACACTATCATGGCGTTGGGGAGAAACCAAGATGGCGGCATAGGTAAGCACCTAAACTGCTGCCTTGCACAACAATTTCAAAACTACAACTAAAAGACAGAACGGACACCATCCAGAATCACAGGAAAGCTGGCTGAGTGGAAATTCTACAACTAGAAGGAAAGAGAAAAGCTCATGGAGAATCAGAGGAGCAGCAAAGGGCTGAGGTACGGAGACACGCACAGAAAGGAAGGGCAGCTGAGTGCCTGGCTGACTTTCTCTGGTGGGAAGGGGAAGGAAGACCCCGACTGCACTGAACCCCAGTTCCGACTGCAATGAACCCCAGTTCCAGGCGAAACCCTGTGGACCCAGGCTCATACAGGGGGAGTCTGGGCTGTCAGGTAGAGAAAAAGGCACAGAAACTCGGAGACTCGGGGGAGCCGTGGTGGACAGGGGTCTGGAGGTGCGCGCGCGAGTGCTCGCAGAGAAGACTAAATGTGGAGGTTGCCGCAGGCATTCCCTAGTGGAAGGGAATCAGAAGCTCCTGACTGCAGTGAACCCTAGTTCCGACTGCAATGAACCCCAGTTCCGGGCGAGCCCCTGGGGACCCACGCTCTTACAGGGGGAATCTGGACTGTCAGGCAGAAACTCAGGGGAGTCGCAGAAGGCAGAGTTCTGGAGGCGCACGAGCAAGGGTAGGGCTGACGGGAAGCCAAGACTGTCTGCTCTGCCCTGAGACTCCGCCCCATCCAAGCTGAGCACAGAGGCTTTTGCAGTTTTGCAAGTCTAATCCTATAAGGCTGTCTCCAGCACCGAACTTCTCCCAGTGTAGACACAGCTGATCCTTACAGCCAACTGGCCTGGAGGTCAATTCCTCCCAGTGATACCAACAACAATAAAGACTTAACTACAACAAGGCTGAGCACACAGTCCACAAAGGGGTGCACCAAGAGTGTCCACCTCAGGTTAACTGGGGAGGCCGACCCACTGGGCCATATAGGAAACCTAGCACACAAAGCTACCCTACCAACTCAGGGAAGCAGCGAAAATGCGGAGGCAAAGAAACAGATCACAAACGAAAGAAATGGAGGAAAACAAACGACTGGATATAGAGTTCAAAACCACGGTTATAAGGCTTTTCAAGAATATCCTAGAAAAGGCCGATAAATTTAGTGAGACCCTTGAAGATATGAAAAAGGACCAACTAGAAATTAAACATACACTGACTGAAATAAAAAATATTATACAGAGACCCAACAGCAGACTAGAGGAATGCAAGAATCAAGTCAAAGATTTGAAATACAAAGAAGCAAAAAACACTCAACTGTAAAAGCAAAAAGAAAAAAAGAATCCAAAAAGTTGAAGATCGTGTAAGAAGCCTCTGGGACAACTTCAAGCATACCAACATCAGAATTATGGGGGTGCCAGAAGAAGAGAGCGAGCAAGATACTGAAAACCTATTTGAAGAAATAATGACCGAAAACTTCCCCCACCTGGTGAAAGAAATAGACTTACAAGTCCAGGAAGCACAGAGAACCCCAAACAAAAGAAATCCAAAGAGGACCACACTAAGACACATCATAATTAAAATGCCAAGAGCAAAAGACAAAGAGAGAATCTTAAAAGCAGCAAGAGAAAAACAGCTAATTACCTACAAGGGAGCACCCATACGACTGTCAGCTGACTTTTCAACAGAAACTATGCAGGCCAGACGGGAGTGGCAAGAAATATTCAAAGTGATGAAAACCAAGAACCTATAACCAAGATTACCCAGCAAAGTTATCATTCAGAATGGAAGGTCAGATAAAGAGCTTCACAAATAAGAAAAAGCTAAAGGAGTTCATCACCACCAAACCAGTATTATATGAAATGCTGAAAGGTATTCTTTAAGAAGAGGAAGTGAACCTAAAAATCAAGTGAATTAAAAATCTGAGGAACAGAATAAACTGGTGAATATAATAGAATCGGGCATAGAAAGGGAGTGGACTGATAATTCTCAGGGGAAAGGGGTGTGGGGGGGGGGGTACAGGAAGAGACTGGACAAAAATCGTACACCTATGGATGAGGACAGTGGGGGGGAGGTAAGGGCAGAGGGTGGGGTGGGAACCGGGTGGAGGGAGCTATGGGGGGGAAAAGGAGAAACAATTGTAATAATCTGAACAATAAAGATTAAATTAAAAAAAAAAACACACGAAAAAAACACTATCACATCAAGAAAAAGGCTTTTGAAAGCTGTGGGAACCTAAACTTTTAAACTTGTTAGATTTAAACTAATACCATTTCTCCATCATAAGTGAGACACTCCTGGAAAACACGGTCTAAGAAGACATTGGTCATGGTTGCGGTTCCGTAACGGGAGAGTTCTTCTTTACTGAGCATGCCATTGTGATCCTTATCAAGATTCAAATACTGGCCTTGAGAAGAAAGATGATAAAAAGACAGTTGTGACCAAATAAAATTTGAATACAAAAGAATAAACACATAAAGTTCTTTTTATTGGTTAATATTTTGATTTTCCAAGTAATTATTTTACAGTAAAGGTAGTGAAATCATCAATCCCTGCAATCTCTATCAAAACAACTGTTACCCTAGCCAGTTTGGCTCAGTGGATAGAGCGTTGGCCTGCGGAATGAAAGGTCCTGGGTTCGATTTCAGTCAAGGGGACATGCCTGGGTTATGGGCTCTATCCCCAGTAGGGGGTGTGCAAGAGGCAGCTGATCAATAATTCTCTCTCATCATTGATGTTTCTCTCCCTTCCTCTCTAAAATCAATAAAAATATATTTGGCAAAGAAAAAACACACAACTGTTAAGCCAGAACCAGTAAAAGAAAACCTGCAGGCCAGTGCGGCTCAGCGGTTGAGTGTCCACCCAAGAACCAGGTCAAGGACAGATTCCCGGTCAGGGCACATGCCTGGGTTTTTGGGCTCAATCACTAGTAGGTGGCAAGCAGAAGGTAGCCAATTGATGAATTTCTCTCATCATTGATGTTTCTATCTCTCCCTTCCTCTCTCAAATCAATAAAAACATTTTTGAAAAATTAAAAAAAGAAAACTCATCATAAAGGCATGGCCTTTGGGCTATTTCCCTTACATTATTATTTGCTTTTAGTTTGCAACCTTTTAAGACTTCCTAGGATTCTAAATTAGATGACAAAAACAAAAAACAAAACCAAATTAGCTGGCAATAGAAATCAACAAAAAGCAATGAAATGCTGGCACTTAAAAGCAGAGGTCAAAGACACCAAAATGAGTTAGGACCACCCAAAAGAATAATTTAACAGACTAATGACATTTAAGAAAAGAGCACTCTGGCCAGTGTGACTCAGTTGGTAGGAGTGTCGCCCTGTACACTGAAAGGTCCTGGGTTCAATTCCTGGTCAGGGCACAATCCTGGGTTTCGGATTCAATCCCCAGCCCCAGTTGGGGTGCTTGCATGAGGCAACTGATCAATGTTTCTCTCTCACATCACTCTTTCTCTCTCTCCCTTCCCCTCTAAAAATCAATGAAAATGTACTCAAGTGAAGATTTAAAAAAAAAAAGGGGGGGAATAAATATTACCCACAACACTGGTGTGGCTCAACAAGGTGGCGGGTTTGATCCTGGGTCAGGGCACTTGGAGCATGTGTGGGAGGCAACCAATGTTTCTTTCACACATCAATATTTATCTCTTTCTCTCACCCTCCTTTCCTCTCTCTCTCTCTCTCTAAAAAAATAAAAAGCAAACCAGGTCCTAGAATGCCTCCCAACATTTTATCACAGTACAAGACCACAGTAGATGTTCATAATGCTTGAGTCAAAAAAGACCAAATTAAAGAGAAAGTGTAATAACTTAAAAAGAGTTACAAAAATTTAAAACACTGGTATTTAAAAACAAGTAAATTTTAGTAACCTAGAATACTAGCTCTAAGATAATTGGGATACTTTGATCTTAAGGTAAATTAGCCTATGTATCAAAATGTCCTATGGCCCTATCCGGTTCGCATCAGTAGATAGAGTTGGCCTGCGGACTAAGGGGTCCCAGGTTCGATTCCGGCCAAGGGCACATGCCTGGGTTGTGGGCTCAATCCCCCCCAGTAGAGGGCATGCAGGAGGCAGCCAATCAATGAATCTCTCTCATCATTGATGTTTCTATCTCTATCTCTCTCCCTTCCTCTGTGAAATCAATAAAAAATATATATTAAAAAAAATGTCCTTTGAACACCAATTAACTAAGGAATGAATAATTCAAATTTTAGCATTGTGACAGGAACCTACCATATACCCTTAGGGCAGAAGGAGCAGAAAACCAATTTGTTTCTTGACTCTCCTTGGACAGTTCCTCATCCCTTAGCTAAATGAACACAGAGACAATTAGAAGATAGCAATTGTCAAGTGATATAATTTATAAATGGTTTAAAAACACATTTACCTCCAATAAATCATCTAGGAAGCTGCATGCTAAAATATCTTGAATTTTTATCTTCCCTTTAAAGAACATAAAATACGATTACTTAACTGCATTTTAAAAACAAGAGCAATTTTATAAAGGTACTATTTTATAAGAACAATCAAACAATTGACATTTTAAACCTTCTTAGCTTTTATGCTCCAAAGTCCTTATTGCTATGAAAGGGGAGATGTATAGGAAATCTATATAATAAAAGCCTAAGCAACCATTATGGTGGAATGATCAAAACGACCGGTTGCTATGATGTGCACTGACCACCAGGGGACAGATGCTCAATGCTCAGCCAGAAGCCAGGCTCACGACTGGCGAGCACAGTGGTGGTGGTGGGAGCCTCTCCTGCCTCTGTGGCAGTGCAAAGGAGCAGTGAGCCAAGTGGTAAGGAGCAGTGAGCAGGCGGGTGGTAAGGAGCGAGGGGTGCTGGGCTGAGGGACCCCCCTCCCCACAGTGGACAAATTTCGTGATCAGGCCTCTAGTCCCATATAATAAAAGGCTACTATGCAAATTGTCCCTTAGGGATTTCAACCGACTGGGAGTTTGACTGCCCACTATGATGTGCACTGACCATCAGGGGGCAGCGCAGAATGAAGGAAGGCCCTGGCCAGCAGCCTGCAGCTGGCACCCGGGGAAGGAAGGCCCCGATTGGCCCTGATCGCTGGCCAGGCCTAGAGGCCCTACCTGTGCATGAATTTCATGCACTGGGCCTCTAGTATTTAATAAAATCTCTACTTCACATGTCTACCTTTATAACCCAACTATGTAAATCCAATTGGTAAATTCTTTCTAAAATTATATTGAGAACTGATTCCCTAAAAAAGTTATGTTGAGTATTCTGTGGAGATGAAAATGATACAGCTAGTAATTAAACAAGGAGATTGTCTCCATTTTTCTTTGGCAGGTTCTGGAATAGGAAGCAATTTGGAAGTCTGGTTATAAGTAGAAGGATTGGAATTTAAATGCCATTTCTAGATATATAATCTAAGTCCCAGTGGCCTCACACATAAAATGTGGATAATAATAATACCTTCCTTATGGAGTTATGGGAAGGAAATGAAAGAACCAATGTATAATGCTTAGCATAGTACCTGGTACATAATAAATAGTCAAAACTGAGAGCTATTATTTTGTAAAGTTTTAAGGAAAAAAGATACGTAGGTTCCTATAATGGAGATGTTTAAAAAAGCCTGTCAGCTATGATATACTATGATAGACTCATAGCTGGATTTTCAAGTTTAGGAGACTTACAGACTTTGATTTGGGCCTCCTGTACCTTCCCCGGTCCCAGATACATGTATTTAAGTCATTTAAATCTCAACAGGTTAGAACAGTTGATAAAATTTATGTTAAAGAGGCCAAATTACCAATCTGAGCCCCATATAGGATAGTTAACTTGAGAAAAAGAAAAATACATCATGGCTAAATGGTTCTATCTCCCAATTCACAAATTTGATCAAAAAGCATAATTCTCCATTATCTTACATATCAGAATAGCAAATTATATCAGAATAACTGGCTTCTTAGAAATAGAAAGAGTCATAAATTACCCAGTTCATACTTCATTTAGAGATGAAGGAACTGTAAGAGGTTAGGTGAGATGCCACTGTCACACAGCTGGTTATGGTTGGTGCAAGTAAATCATACAAGATCTTTATATATTAACTAGAGGCCCAGTGCACAAATTCATGCACATTGAAAGGAAATTCATTAGAAGAAATATTTTAATATTGCTATTTGCCCTTTCTTTATAATAGAAGTATCAACCAAATTCACGATAGACAATGACAGATGGAAACACACGGGTGCGAATGGCGCCAGTGAGAGCTTTATATACATAAACTTGCTTAATTAGACCTGCTTTCTGATTTAGCTAAACTTTTTCCAGCCCAGTGAAACACCCCAAATTCTCTTTCAGGTAATTGTCAGCAACACAGCAGTAAATATCAACACGAAGCAGATTATTATTATAGATCACACAGGGAGAACAAAGGGTAAAATATTTAACTGCAGCGGTGTCTTGACTATATTCTGCACAGGGAGAAAAACCTGCAGTCATTTTCAAGGTCCACCACTTCTTACTTCTTTTCAGTTGGGTCAAGTTTCTAAACTTTCTAAATCTCCATTTTCCTGGCTAATAAAAAGAAAATAGGATTCTACCAAGTCTCCTATCTACCTACTCCAGGACTTCTGTGAGGATCAAATGAGATGAAGCACATGAAAACGCTTCACAGACATTTGGTTAAAGTGTGAAATGTTTCCACCTGGCTATAAAGCAAGCCATGTTCCTGGGCTGAAGAAACTGCAAGGAGGCTAGTCACTAGGGAGAGGAAGCTGGGTGTTGCTATGTGATGTCATTACCCGGCACCCACAGCCACTGTTTCTGGGCTGGGCTGTATTTTGCGCAATGGGGTCTCAGCAGCGTTGGCTGCAATTTGGTGGGCTTTCTCTCCGGGGTGGTGGCAGGGCCTGTGCCCCACTTGGGGGAAGCTGAGTGTTGCTTTGTCAGCACCAGGTCACGGTGCCGTTTCTTTGTAAATGGCCAGTGCACATCACGGCAGCTCCTGCATTGAGCATCTGTCCTGGTGGTCAGTGCGTGTCACAGTGACTGGTCGGATGTTCAGAGGGACACTTAGCATATTAGCATTTTGTATATACAGATGGTAATGATGTTGGGAAAATAAAAAATGACATTCCAAGACTTTTCTCTAGTTGAGATTTAAAAGTAATATTTTTATAATATCTAAGTTAGATAAGATTTTATTTTACCTGTTCTTAGAGGGTCCAAAAAGAAAAAGAATTTCCTAACAGCTGTACAAACATAAAAGGAATAAAAGGATTTTTCCAGCCCGTCTAATTGTGGCAAAGTAGGGATAAGTTCCAATATGTAGTTTTCTAAATCCTGAAAGATGAAAACAAAGTAAAACTTTAAAGTATTAAAAGTCTAATTTTGTTTCTTCATTAGATTCTGGAATATAATATCAGTCCTAAAAATTGTTCAACATTAACACTAATTCATAACTAGCTTAGTAGTTTGTATTAAATTTGTTCCTACTAATTTAGTTCTTATTTAAATTTTAACATATTTTTGAATAGGTGATGCATCCTACATAGTTCCAAACTCAAAAGGAACAAAGGAGTATTCATTGAAAAGTTTCCTTCTCACCTATTTCCTCTCCTCAGAGGTAAGCTACATTATCAGCTTCTGGTATATCTTTCCAAAGATAACTAACTGATGCACATACAAGCCAATACATATACAGTGTATATGTATTATTTCCTTTCCTCTTTAACACAGAATATCGAAGCATACCATGCAAATTCTTCTGTATTTTGCTTTTATCACTTAACACTATACTTTGCAGTCATTCCACATTGGCTCTCAAAGAGCTTCTATTAAAAAAAAAAAAAAAAAAAAAAAGCTATGGTGCTCTGACCAGTGGGTTAGTCGGTTGGAGCATCATCCTGTACACCAAAAGGTTGTGAGTTCAATTCCCAGTCAGGGCACAAACCTAGGTTGTGGGTTCAATCCCCGATTGGGGTGTGCACAGGAGGCAACTGATGTTTCTCTCTCCCTTCCTCTCTCTTTCTAAAATCAATAAAAATATATCCTCGGGTGAGGATTAAAAAATATTTCAGATGTAGCATAATCTATTTAGTCTTCTATGGATGGACATTTAGGTTATTTCTAACCTTCTGCCACACCAAAAACATACTACAGTGGCTAAGCAAATTTTTCATTTATAGATATGGAAGAATAATCTACACGAATAAAAGAGAAATATGCAAATTGACCATCACTTCATGACACCCATCAGCCAATCAGGAGTGAGTATGCAAATTAACCCAACAAATATGGCGGTGGCCCCGCCCCCCAGCTGCTCTGGGCCTCTGGGCAGCACACATGCAGGCGAGGAGCAGCCAGGCAGGGCGGGATGCCTGCTATGAGGGAGAGGGGGGGGGGCAGAGGGAGCTACAGGAGTGGCACTCTGGCTGGAGCGAAGACGGAAGGTGCAGCCAGAGCAAAGGCCTGGGTCCCGGGTGCTGGAGGAAAACTGGTGCCGGCAGCCAGGGGAAGGAAGGCCTATTGCACGAATCTTCGTGCAATGGGCCTCTAGTAGGATATAATTTCTGTAAGTAGATTGCTGTGTCAAAACATATGCACATTTATAATTCTGATAGATATTGGTAAACTGCCCACCCCTCCATAAAGGCCACATCCATTTTATACTCCCACCACCAATGGGAGGCTATATTATCATTTCCCAAATTGTGCCCCAGGAGTGCTACATTGAACTCACAGGGATGCAACAGGATAGGATATTTTAGCAACATCTGTCAGACACTGCATGAGCTATGGCTCAGGGGAGTTCACATTTTCAACATTAGTTTCAAATATATATTCCTTTTGATTACATCAATGTTAGCAAAGCTAGGTTCTTGATGGTTGCTGTAATAAAGCAAGTGCCACATGAAAATCAGTGTGAGAGAGGAATTGAGGATGACTGTGTCAAATCTAATTCCCAGGTTGAGTAGCTGTACAGTGCCCCCTGGGCACACACATTCCATTAGTAATTGTTCTTAATCATGAAGTAAAAATATTTTTTTAACTTAAGTGTATTATTCTTTTCAAAAGATTAATAGAATTAAGTTTAATGAATGCTTTTATTGTTCAGAACTGATTAATAAATGGAACTTAGTTTTTAGGTATTTCTTTTGGTATAGAGGTTCTATGATAAATCTACCAAGACAAAAAGGGTACTGAAAACTGAAAAAGTTGGGAAACCATGGCCTATTTTACATTCCTTCATTACAAGCATTATCAAACTTCTTTTTTTAAAGATTCTTTTTTACTGAATTTGAGAGAGAGAGGAAGGTAGAGGGAAAGAGAGAAAAACATGGATGTGAGAGCAAAACACCAACCAGCTGGCTGCCTCTTGCACACCCTTGACCAAGGATTGAGCCTGCAACCTGGGCATGTGCCCTGACTGGGAATTTGACCTGCAACCTCTAGGTACACAGGACAATCAATGCTCAATCAACTGAGCCACACCAGCCAAGATATTATCAAACCTTATGATCTATGCTAATCTGATGGGTGAAAGATGACATTTTAATGTAGATCTATTTGACATTTATCTTATTATGTGAACTTAAGATTTTTTCTATGATTAAGAAGTATTTGTATTTTGCTCTCTGCAAAATACACTCCTTTGCCCAGTTTTGCATTGACTTAGCAGCCATTTTCTTCTGATTTCTTAAGAGCTTTTTATACATTAGGATAATTGGCCATTTGTGACTGAGTTTCAAGTATATTTTCCAGTTTGTCTTCTTTTAGCTTTATTATAGTCTACAGATTTTTAAAATATTTAGCTGAATTTATTGTTTTTTAAAGTTCAGTGTTTTCTCACACTTAGACTTTCCTATTCCAAGATTGTACATTTAAAAGCCTCTCATAGTTTTTTATATTTACTTTAACAATTTTGTTAATTTCACGTTAGCCATTGTAAAGTATGTTCTAGTTGATCAGAGATACTTTATATTTAAGTTGTAGAACAGATGGCATCTCAAACTTGGTTTGTCTGAAATGGGACTCTTATCCCCAACCTTAACCCTCACCCTTTATTCTCTATTCCAGCAGTCATTCAAAACAAAAATTTAAAACTCATCTTTGATTCCTGCCTCTCTTTTACCAAGGATCCTACCCCTTACCCCCAGTATCGAATCCCGTAGCAAATTTTGGGGTGAGTGTGTGTCCAAAATATATATTAAATTAATTCATTACTGGATTTTTCTACAGCATCACACTAATCTGGGCCATTATCATCTCTCACCTGGACTACTGCAGTAGCCTAAACATGCCTTCTTTCATTCTATCCTTACAACCCATTCTACACACACCCACAGTGATGTTTTAAAATGTAAATCCATCATATTCTGACAGATTCAGCTTAAAACTTCTAGTGGCATCCTATTAGTCTCAAATAAAATTCTAACTCCTTACCATGGCCCTAAAAGGCCCTGTATGTGGTCCCTGCCTACTTTTCCAACTTCAACTCCTATTACTCTAACTATATTGCTCATATGCTCTAGCCATACTGGCTTCCTTCAGTTCCTCAACAGATCAGATTTAACTTTGCCTTGGGGGACACTGACCCTACTTTTCCCATTTACTACATTTTCGTAAGGCTGATTTCTTTCTCATCTTTCACAGCTAAAATTCAATCACTATTTCAAAAAAGCACCCCTTTCATCTTATCTAAAATAGCCCCCTCCAACCTCATCATACTCTTTCCCGTTCTCTATATTGTCACCATAGAACTTGCCATTATTTGAAATTATCTTGCTTATAATTTAGTGTCTGCCTCCCTACTCTGCTAGAAAAAAGCTCCGTAAGAGTAGTACTTAGAATAGTACTTAGAACACCTCTGGCCAGTTGTTCAGTGGTTAGAGCACCAGCCTGCAGATTAAAGGGTCCCGAGTTCTATTCCTGGTCAAGGGCAGGTATCTTGGTTGTGGGTTCGCACCCTGCGCCTGATTGGGGTGTGTGCAGGATGCAACCAGTCGATGTGTGTCTCTCAGATCGATGTTTTTCTCTTTCTCTCCCTTCCTCTTCCCTCCCTTACACTCTCTCTAAAAGTCAATGGAAAAAATATCCTCAGGTGAGGATAAAAAAAAAAGAATAGTACTTGGCACAAATTAGGTGTTTGTCAAGTGCTTATTTAATAAGGTTTAGTAAGTGAATGAAAGTTTGCCCAAACTACTCAAATTACAGGTGTTGGTTCTGGAAACTACTGTCTTTTAAGTGAACATACATGATCTGGTTTCAAAAGGCAAAGTGCCCAGGGTAGGAGAAATATTTCTTTTCTTTGAGAGAAGGGAATATTACTCCCTTTTAAAAACAACTACAGAGATGTACTGTTGTATTCTCTCCCCTCCCTTCATCCCTGTTTCAATTTTTGTATCCATTCCTGGAAAGAGGCAAGCAAAAGAAAGTGTGTCTTTAAAAAAAAAACACACCCAATGTATTCTTATTGATCTTCAGAGAAAGAAGAAGGGAGAGGGAGAGAGGGTAGGAGAGGAGAGAGGATGAAAGGGTGAGAGGGTGAGAGGAGAGAGGAGGGAGAGAAACATCAATGTGTCACACTCAACCAGGGATTGATCTTGCAACCTGGAGGTGTGCCCTGACTGGGAATCAAACCTTTGACCTTTTGGTGCATGGGACAATATTCAACCAACTACTGAGCATACTGGCCAGGGCAAGGAAATGTGTCTTGTGAAACAACTAACTGCTGACAAGAATTATTAGAGCTATAGAATTACTCTAGTATCTGATCTGAGAAAGTATCAACAGGTGGCTAATATGTCTTCCTTGCTAGAGAGAGATGGATAAAAGCAAGAACCTTTTTAAAAAATAATTATATTTTAATCCTCACCTGAGGATATGTTTTTATTGATTTTAAAGAGAGAGGGGGAGAGAAAAACATCGATGTGAGAGAGAAACATCGTTCAGTTGCCTCCTGCACATGCCCTAAACCAGGGATCAAATCTGCAACCTTTTGGTGTATGGTTCATTGCTCCAACCAACTGACCCACCCGGCCAGGGCAAAGCAAGAACCTTTTATTGTCAAGTTGATCTGAATCTTAAAGTTCAAGAACTGTACTCTGTCCCTAGCAAGATTTTTGTGTTTTTTATCATTTATTGATTTTTAGAGAGAGAGGAAGGGTGAGGGAGAAACAAAGGCTGCCTCCCACACGTGCACTGACCAGGAATTGAGCTTGCAACCCAGCCATGTGCCCTGACCAGGAATCGAACCGGCAACCTTTCAGTGCATGGGATAATGCCCAACTAACTGAGCCACACTGGCCAGAGCCCCAGAAAGGTTTTTAAGTGTAAATGTTCAGTATGAGCTAACATTCTATCTACAGAAATCTGGATAAAACAGACAGTAAAAAATTATAACAGGAAACAAACTATAACAGGGACTATGTCTTAAAATCTAATATTTGAATATTTATTTAAACAATTAATTAACCTGTTTCATATTTATGCTTAACTCCCCGCCCCTGTCCCCAACAACCCTAAAAAGCACTCTGTATTTGGTGGGAAAAGCCTGAGCTAAAAAAGAAGCATGACCATATAATTTAGATTCCTGCACTCAGAAGAAGCATAGCCATTTAGATGATGAGACTATAATTCTCTATTGATAACTTGGCCTAACTACATTAATACCTAGTGGTATTACCAAACAGCCTCTTGCTAACTGATGTTACAAGCCAAACCTATTGGTGGGAAAACAGTCACATTATTTTTCTCTTATGTATTTCCTTTAAGAGGAAATATTCCTAGCTTTCACATTTTAAAACAGTCATACACTGATAACACTCACGAATAATCACAAGTTTTTCACTGTTTCTTCAATGGTTTTTAATCCTATTAAAACACTACATTCTTATTTTCTCCTATAAAAAACTTGTTCTCAAAAGACTAGAGAAAAGAATCTAAAAATGAATTTTTGTGGTCAATATACATTTAAAAGGTTTTTTAGTAACATGTTATTTGTAAAAACAAACAAAAACAGAGATACAAACAAAAAAAAAACCATCTGTAATTCCAACACCCAGTGGTAACCACTCTTAACATTTTCATGTCTATCGTGGTTATTAAAGTAGATTAATACTTACAGATTCCCGAAGGTATCCTTGTCCTGCAACATCATATAAACTGAGTCCTATTCTTGTTTGATGAAGCCAAACTGACAATAAACAAGAAAATGAAATGTAATTACTAAGTGCTATCCTTTAGCATATATATGGACAAAAGGAGATAAAGAGCTAGATTAGAGGGACAAGCTAATATCTTTATGAACATCTTTATTCTCACACATATTACTTATTTGTTAACCCTAAATTTGTTCCAAACAAAACAAACCTACCATAGAATGGCAGATATCAATAATTCTGCAATGTCTAAAGTGATAATAAAGTTGATGCCCTTGAGGATATTGTTATTAAACTTGTCATTCCACCGAACAGGGACAGTGAGTGTAATGTTATGCTTTTAACAAGCTGTTTTTATTCTACTGAGGTTATTTACTGCCACCAAATATTAAAAGGTGATATACATAAGACTTGAAAGATCATTATGGAATTTACAGGAATCATATAACTCCAGTTGTTTGGTAAAAACTCCTTGAAACTCATACTACAGTTGTGAGTTTGAAACTATCTTCTCAGGCAGCTCAACCCATAATATGTTAGTGAAATAAAATTACCAGTGAATTAAAATAATTTCAAATCACCACACATTAAAACTCTTGGTTCGGCTTTTGATATATCTAGATAGCTAGTATCTTTAGGATGTGAGGTTTTTGTTTTGTTTCTCTTTTTATAATGAAGAACTCAAATTTATGGCAGAAAATCTCAGCTCTAGTAAGTTCTAGGAGAGAATCATGCTAGGAAAAAAAATCTTGTTCAAAAGACAAGAAATTCTGCTATTCAAACTTACTAAGAGAGTATTTTCACATGGGAGGGATACTCTAAAAGCATGGACCAAAATCCTACTTGATTCCAAGATAGGGAGAGCACAATGAAAATGAAATCACCTTTTCTCATGACATAATTAAAGAACTGCATGATGGAAATTCTTCCGTAAGAATCTGTATGAAGGAGTTTAGCAAAGACTTTTGCTGTGAAAAATTGCCTAAGGAAAGGAAATAAGGATTAAAATCATCTGCTAACATAACATAAAAATTACTTCTACATAAATTAGCAAACAACAGCATAAATTCAAGCAATTAAAAATCAAAGTGGTGAAAAAAGTGAGTTATAGTTCAAAAATATTGTTCTACTTTACATTCTCTTAAGAATGAAGGCCTATAGTGTTATAAGTCATATTTCTTTGAATAAATTCATACCAATATAATTTTCTTTACTAAATAATTTTTTAAACTTCATTAATAACTCTTTTAATAACATTGACTCAAATTATCATACCAATGACTTAAATTTTCATCAACATTTGAAGCATTTAAAATGCTTAATGAGCCCTGACTGGTTTGGCTCAGTGGATAGAGCGTCTGCCTGCAGACTCAAGGGTCCCAGGTTCGATTCCAGTCAAGGGCATGTACCTTGGTTGCGGGCACATCCCCAGTGGGGGGTGTGCAGGAGGCAGCTGATGGATGTTTCTAGCTCTCTATCCCTCTTCCTTCCTCTCTGTTAAAAAAATCAATAAAATATATTAAAAAAAAATGCTTAATGAAATATATTCTTTTATTAAATACTACAGGCCTGGTGCACGATATTCGTGCACAGGTGTGGTCCCTAGGCCTGGCTGGCAATCAAAGCACAAGTGTCTGGTGTGGAAGGGCAGGTCCCAGCCTACCTCTGGGCCCTGGGCAGCACTTGGGCCCCTGGGCCCCCGCGCACCCCACTCCGCCTGAGTCATCGGGCCCTGCCCGGCTCCCTCAGCGCCTGGGAGCCGCCGTTGGTCGCAGTCTTCAGGGCGATCAGCAGGGCCATCGGGCTCCGCTTGCACCCGCCTGGGCCTGGTGCCACCTGCTTACCTGCTCCACCATCCTGCTGTAGTCCCGCTCTTGTCAGGGCCCAGCGGGGCCGGCAGCGCCTCCACTGCCGCCCACTGCCAGCGATGCCGACGCCCACCATGTTCTGCGATGCCCCCTAGTGATCAGCTCACGTCATAGCGAGCGGTCGAATTCCCGGTCGAGGGGACAATTTGCTATTAGGCTTTTATTATATAGGATATTATTCTTACTTGCACTTTGGTCCAGCTTTCTCACCAACTTTTAAAAAATTTTCATAATTAATCATTGCTTCCTCTCCAATCATAGGTGGTGTCTGGTGCTTGTCCAGCAAAAACCATAAGTTCTTAGAAGAAATGCAAAAATGGAGATGTTATAGTTAACAGAACAAAACTTAAAAGCATAGTTAAATATGTTATTTATATTAAAATGATAGTTTGATAGTAGAGTTAATATTAAGATGAATCTCATCCCCTATTATTCTTCTGATTAATTAATAACAATAAAAGTAGACATATACATTGCCTCTTTAATCTACATAACTATATACTGTAGATATTCTTATGCCTACTTTACAGATGAGAATTGAAGCAAGAAAATGTTAAGTACATTGCCCAAGATCACAGAGCAGGGCTGGGATTTGAACCCCTTCAGTAGGGGTTTCTCAACTTTATCTTTCCATTAGAATCACCTAGGGACTTTAAAAAACAAAACTATCCTTGGGAGATGGGCCCACACAAGCTCTGCTGCTGTTTCTGGTGGGAGCCATCTCTCTAGAGCTTGTCTTTCACCCACTCTGTAGGCACCTCTCCATTAAGACAGTCCTGAGATCCTGTATGATGTAAGTAGTGCAAATAAGAAATGGCTAACATCCAAAGCAAGCGTTTATTCCATTCTTACCTGTAATTCTTCATTATCTAACAGTTCTCTGCTTTTCCTTTGCAGAAAGACAGCTCTGGATTCCTCTCTTAATTTCTGTAGTAAGACTTCATCTTCAGCTGGCAACTAAAAATACATTGTAGTTAATTTCTATACTTAAATTCTAGACTGTTGGATTAAGTAAAATGTATATGAACTCATAAAATAATTATGTATTCCACTCCTCAATTACTTTTTGTATTTCCATTTTGCTTAATTTCAAATCATCATTCATTTAAAAAGTTCATTTAGCCTGGCAGGTGTGGCTCAGTGGTTGAGCACTGACTATGAACCAGGAGGTCACATTGGATTCCAAGGCACACGCCCGGACTGTGGACTCAATCCCCAGTAGGGGGTGTGCAGGAGATAGCCAATCGATGATCTATCTTATCATATATGTTTTTTAACTCTCTCTTCCCCTCCCTTCCTCCCTCTAAAATCAATAAAAACATATATTTTTTAAAAAAGTTAAAAAGTTCATTTAACAAAAAGAGATCCACAGAGAATTCAGTGGCCAACAAATGACCAATTCTTAGAGCACTGTTTCCACTGTAACCAAGATGGACACAGAATTATATTGGGACTATCTGAAGATCCATAGTCTTACCAAATTATGCTTTTTGAGGCTGCATCACCTCACTTTGGAGATGGTCAAGCCAGTGTCTTATTACATTGGCCTCCAAGGCAGACTGCCCACTGGGGTGATTTTCATAAGCAGGGCTTTATAGTGACTTATACCAACTCAATTTAAAACTTTTTTTTTAAAAGATTTTATCTTCCTTTTCTATATCTTTGCCCCATTAAACGTAGCTAAGTATCTCTTGGTTCAAATCGGAGATTATGGTTTTCATCTTTCATTTCCAAAAACTAAAATACCATCCTTCCCATTAAAAGGAAGGAGTGGAGCAGGAGGATCCAAGATGGCGGCATAGGTAAACACCTAAACTGCTGCCTCGCACAACAATTTCAAAACTACAACTAAAAGACAAAACGTCTATCACCCAGAACCACGGGAAAGCTGGTTGAGTGGAAATTCTACAACTAGAAGGAAAAAGAAAAGAGCAGTGAGACGTGCACAAGCGCTGAAAAGCTGAGGTACTGAGGCACGCGAAATGGGCTGGCGGCGGGCGACTGGGTGCGCTGCTTCTTTCAACCCGAAGGGAGATAAGCTCCCGATTACTCTGAATTCCAGTTTCTGGGGAGACTCCGGGGACCCAAACTCCTATGGGGAGAAGCTGGACTGTCTGCCATCGGGTGGGAAAGTGAGAGTGGCATGCTTGCAGGGCTGCGCGCAGGAATAATTGTTTACTGCACTGGGGTGCGAGACGAGGGGACGCGGAGACACAGAGCCTGCTAACTGGCAGCCAATGCTGTTTGCCACACCCTAGCCTAGTCACGCCCTGAGACCCCGCCCCGCACAATCTACAAACCCACCCAAGCTCCATGCAGCGGCTTTAGCATATGAATGGCCTGCCCTATGGCAGCTTAACCTAGCAAACTTGCAGCCCGGGTCAGACAGCTCCAAAACCTCCAAACCCCAAGCAAAGAGGAGAAAACTGTAGTTCTCGCTGTAGCTCCTGCTGGGTGGACTCAGACAGTAGCTGACCTGCACCCCATTGGAGATCCAGAAGCTAGTGCAGGGGTGGGCAAACTTTTTGACTCGAGGGCCACAATGGGTTCTTAAACTGGACCAGAGGGCCAGAACAAAAGCATGGATGGAGTGTTTGTGTGAACTAATATAAATTCAAAGTAAAGGAGCGAAGGGGAGAGCAAGAGAACCCTCTGCTCTTTCGGCTCCGCGGGCCGGATAGAACAGCTGAACGGGCCGGATCCAGCCCGCGGGCCGTAGTTAGCCCACGGCTGAGCTAGTGTATCTAGTGGTCAGTGTGAGACGACACCAGATTTCAACTCCTCACATCCATAAGTGACACATTCAAGAGGCAGACTCAGTGAGCACCAAAGCCCCACTGAAACAAGTCCTGCCCCACAAGCGTGTCTCCAGCACAGCAGTTCTTCCATTATAGACACAGCGGGTCCTCACAGCCAATTGGCCCGGAGGTCAATTCCTCCCAGTGTACCAACAGCAATCAAGGCTTAACTACACCAAGACTTTGCACTCAGCCCACAAGAGGGTGTACCAAGAGCGTCCTCCTCAGGTGATTGGGGAGGCTGAGCTACTGGCCCCTATAGGTCACCTACCACACAAAACCACTCCATCAACACAGGGAAGCAGCCAAAATGCGGAGACAAAGAAACATGTCACGAATGAAAGAAATGGAGGAAAGCAAACTACTGGACAACATAGAGTTCAGAACCACATTTATAAGGTTACTCAAGAATCTTCTAAAAACCGCTGAGGAACTTAGTGAGACCTTTAAGGATCTTAATGAGAATGCCAAAAAAATGGAAAAGGACCAGACAGAAATTAAGCATACACTGTCTGAAATAAAGAATATACAGAAACTCAACTGTAGATCAAAGGACCCCAAGAATCAAACCAAAGATCTGAAATATGAGGAAACAAAAAACACCCAACCAGAAAAACAAAAAGAAAAAAGAATCCAAAAATATGAAGATAGTGTAAGGAGCCTCTGGGACAACTTTAAGTGTACCAACATCTGAATTTTTGGGGTGCCAGAAGAAGAGAGAGAGCAAAATACTGAAAACCTATTAGAAGAAATAATGACAGAAAACTTTCCCCACCTGGTGAAAGAAATAAACTTGCAAGTCCAGGAAGCGCACAGAACCCCGTACAAGAGGAATCCAAAGAGGACCACACCAAGACACATCATAATTAAAATGCCAAGGGCAAAAGACAAAGAGAGAATCTTGAAAGCAGCAAGAGAAAAATGGTTAGTTACCTACAAGGGAGCACCCATATGACTGTCAGCTGATTTCTCGGCAGAAACTATGCAGGCCAGAAGGGAGTGGCAAGAAATATTCAAAGTGATGAAAACCAAGAACCTACAACCAAGATTACTCTACCCAGCAAAGCTATCATTCAGAGTTGAAGGTCAGATAAAGAGCTTCACAGACAAGATAAAGCTAAAGGAGTTCATCACCACCAAACCAGGATTACATGAAATGCTGAAGGGTATTCTTTAAGAAGAGGAAGAAGAAGAAAAAGGTAAAGATAAAAAGTATGAACAATAAAATGACATCAAATACACACCTACCAACAAGTGAATCTAAAAATCAAGTGAATAAAAAATCTGAAGAACAGAATGGACTAGTGAACATAATAGAATCAGGGACATAGAAAGGGAGTGGACTGACAATTCTCAGGGGGAAAGGGGTGTGAGGGGTGGGGGAAGAGATTGGACAAAAATGTTACACCTATGGATGAAGACAGTGACGGTGGTAAGAGCGTGGGGTGGGGTGGGGTGGGGTGGGAAATCAGGTGGAGGGGAGTTATGGGGGGAAAAAAAAGGAACACCTGTAATAATCTGAACAATAAAGATTTATTTAAAAAATAAAATAAAATAAAAAATTAAAAGGAAGGAGTGGAGAAGGAAAAAACATTCAGAGGTGAGGCTGAGTCTAGGATTATGCTCCAGTGTCTAGTCAATCAGCTAATCAGTGGAGGGGTGTATGTAATGTGTGTGTTAATTGTTAAATGGTTACCAAAGATGATAAGTGCTTTGAAGCAGTGGAGAAGAAACAAGAGAAAGAATGTGCTACAAATACATTTATCTAAAATTCCAACAGTGGTTACATTTTACATAATAATATTAAATAGGACTTACTCTTTTCAGTCACTTTCAATTTTAGCTGGAAATAGCTTTCTTTCTTTTTTTTATTGATTTTTAGAGAGAGAAAGGGAGGGGGGAGAGGGAGGAAGAGTGGGAGGGAAGGAAGGAAAATGGGGGGGAGAGGGGGAAAGGAGAAGGGGAATGGGGGAAGGGGGATGGGGAGGAGGGAGGATAGGGAGGGAGGGAGGGAGAGAGGGAGAGAGAGAGAGAGAGAGAGGGAGGGAGGGAAAGAGAGGGAGGGAGGGAGAGAAGGGGAGGGGGAGAGGGAGAGAGAGAGAGAGAGAGAGAGAGAGAGAGAGAGAGAGAGAGAGAGAGAGAGAGAGAGAGAGAGAGAGAGGAGTTTCCTTCCATATGAATCCTGACCAGGGACTGAACTCATAACCTAGGTATGTGCCAAGACCATGAATCAAACCCACAACCTTTTGGTATAGGTGATGACCCTCCAAACCTCCAACCAACTGAACCACCTGGCCAGGGCTTAAAACTGCCAATGTGTACTTCTTAATCTCTTCATCTTTTTCACCCAGCCCCCAACCCTCCTCCCATCTGGCAACCATCAATTTGTTCTCTGTATGTAAATTGCTTTCTTAAGGTATGTTTTAATCTATAACCCCCTTCAAATACTTTTTTACAATTTTGGCACAAAGAAACAAATAAGTATAAACTCTTCAAGCTTTCCATTCTTAACCTATTTTTCAGTTTAACCTTGAACAAAACATTTTATACAACATAAGTAAAAAACAAAGTTAAAAATTGTGATCAACCCTGGCCTGTGTGACTAGTGGTTATAGAGTAGGCCCTCATACCAAAGGTTCACAGGTTCGATTCTGGTCAAGGGCACGTATGTGGGTTGCAGGTTTGATCCCCAGACCGTTGGGGTGAGTGTGGGAGACAACCAATAGATGTGTCCCTCTACACATTGCTGTTTCTCTCTCTCTCTCTCCCTCTTTCTTTCTTTCTTTCTCTCTCTCTCCCTCTCTCCCTCCCTCCCTCCCTTCCTCTCTCTCTCTCTCTCTCTTCCACCCTCCGGCTCTTCTACTCTCTCTTAACAGCACTGGAAAAAATATCCTTGGGTAAGGATTAAAAAAAAAATTGTTATCAGTCAAGTAATCCTAAATCTTATAAAAAGCCTGACAACATAATCCAACAGAATACCCATTACTAATATCCATAATAAAAATTAGGAAGAAAAAGCCTGTAACTCAAAAAGAGAGGGGAAATTAACAACTTTGTAATCTTATACCAATTTATATGAAAACTCAGAATTTTATCAGCTCCAAAATAATGGTAAGATAAACTAGAATGAAATAATAAATATATAAAATTTAAGATATAATCATCGCCCAGCCGGTGTGGCTCAGTGGTTGAGCACTGACCTATGAACCAGAAGATCACGGTTCGATTCCTGGTCAGGGCACATGCCCAGGTTGCAGGCTTGATCCCCTGTATGGGGCATGCAGGAGGCAGCTGATCAATGATTCTCTCATCATTGATGTTTCTATTTCTCCCTCTCCCTTCTCCCTTCCTGTCTGAAATCTATAAAAACATATTAAAAATAAAAAAGATATAACCCGCCCTAGCCAGTTTGGCTTGGTGGCTAGAGCGTTGGCCTGTGGACCAAAGGGTCCAGAATTCTATTCCGGTCAAGGGCACCTTGGTTGCAAGGCTCCTCCCCAGCCCAGGTCCTGGTTGGGGAGCATGTAGGAGGCAACCAAGTGATGTGTTTCTCTCACATCGATGTTTCTCTCTCTTCCATTCTCTCTAAAAGATCAAAGGAAAAATATCCTCAGGTAAGGATTAACAAAAAATAAAATAAAAAATAAAAAAGGATATAACCCTCAATTTATTTATAAAATATTCTTATTCCATTTTTAAAATTGCATTTTATTTATAAACTCTGCAAGACATTTGCTTAGATACCACTTACCCTATAATAAAACCGAGGAATGGTCTTGTAGAATTCATTTGTATTTTTTCTACCTCCTTTCCATTTGGAGTAGTATTTGGTAAATAAATCCATTTCTTCATCTTTTAATTCTTGCTCACTTTTTTTTTCTGTTAACAAAATAGATTCAGGGGGGAAAACACTTTTAAAATCAAATAATACTTTTCTCAGGTCATCTAGTATAGTCTAATTATAGTGCAAAAAGGTCTTCACAGTTGTGCTTAGACCAGCCTTGGGCAAACTACAGCCCGCGGGCCGGATCCGGCTGTTCTATCCGGTTCTCTTGCTCTCCCCTCCGCTCCTTTACTTTGAATTTATATTAGTTCACACAAACACTCCATCCATGCTTTTGTTCCGGCCCTCCGGTCCAGTTTAAGAACCCATTGTGGCCCTTGAGTCAAAAAGTTTGCCCACCCCTGGCTTAGACACTAAACATTTATATTAACTTTCTTGAAATACCAACACTCACTATCTTCCACTGAAACAGCCTCTCCTACATATTCACTCTCCATTGCTCCCTCTACTTTTTTTTTATTTTTTATCACTATATTTGTTTCTTCCTCAAGCCACTGCCTCTCTTATAGACTTACTAGAGGCCCAGTGCACAAAATTTGTGCACTGGGGGAGGGGGGGGGTCTCCTGAGGATCGGGCCTAAGCTGGCAGTCAGACATCCCTCTCACAGTCCAGGACTTCTTTTTTTTTTTTTTTTTTTTTTTTTTTTTCTTTTTTTTTTTTTTCTCAATGTCTCCCCATTCACAATACAGACCAGGCAAAGAGCCCGAGCTGAGGTGTATATGGGGTAGGTTTACTCTGCCTCCTATTTCTGTACAGTCAGTGTAAGCACACAGCCTGTGGTAAGCACCAGGAGGCCCAGGACTTCTTACTGCCTGCCTGCAGCAAAGGTGTGAGAGGCTCCTGCCACTGCCGCTGCACTTGCCAGCTGTGAGCCCGGCTTCTGGCTGAGCGGTGCTCCCCTTGTGGTAGCGCACTGACCACCAGGGGGCAGCTCCTGTGTTGAGCGTCTGTCCCCTGGTGGTCAGTGCTTGTCATAGCAACCGATCATTCCCCCATTTGGTCAATTTGCATATTACGGTTTTATTATATAGGACTAGAGGCCCAGTGCACGAAATTCGTGCATGGGTGGGGTCCCTAGGCCTGGCCAGGGATCAGGGCCGGTCAGGTTCCCCACCTCCCTGCCTCCTCTCCTCGTCCCAGCCTGGGGCCTGGCCCTGACTGGGTGATCGGGACCTGCCAGCCTAGGGGAGGGTCTTGGAGGTTGGCCAGCAGGCCCCATTGGCGATTGGGGCCTGCGGGCTGGGGGCAGCTCCTGCGTTGAGTGTCTGTCCCCTGGTGGTCAGTGCACGTCATAGTGACCAGTCATTCTGGTCGTTGGGTCATTCTGTCATAACAATCGCTTAGGCTTTTATATATATAGATGGCATGTTCCTAATTCATTCAATTATAAGTATTTATTGAGCACCTACTACATATTGAACCCTATACTAGTCACTGATGCTAGGGTGCTGAGAAAACAGGCACAGCTCTTGACGTCATGAAGTTTCAGCCTTGAAATCACTCTTCTTCCAAAAACCCTTCCCTCTGAAGCTCACATATCCAGATACTATTACTCTCCAACCTCTCCACCTGCCTACTGCTGGCAGGTAGCTGTCATTTAGCCATTCCTCCACAATTGCTTGTGGATCATGATAACTGGTGTACAGCTCTCTTCACCTCAATGTCCTGCAATCATCAAGGAAGAACAGACGTGGGTGACTCAACTTTGAAGGCTTTTGCTTTCACCTCTACTGTGTTACTCAGTTCCATGGCAAGACCAGAGATCTTATCTGCTCTTCTAAAATTTTAAACTCTAATATACTCTCAGATAATTTTTCTTTCCTGGTTATTCAAAACCTCACTATCATAATACCTGCACTTTAGCCTCACTGAGGTCTCCAATTCTATTACCTATTTTCTCAAAAGTTTATTTTCCTCTTCCTGGTCTCATTTCCTTCCCCTAAACTCCTCTTATGCCTGCATTTCTGCCACATCTGCCATGTTAATTTTTACCCTTGGGCCAATCTTAACATCTAATTTGTTTACCATGGCTTAATACCTTTGGAGAAAACTGTACAATTTTGGTCCCACAAATTTATTTCATGGTTACTAATTAGTAAGTCAGCTTTTCAAAACACCAGGACATATTTTATTTGCCCTTGGTGTTCTCTTGCTGATTCCTCTTGTTGACCGACTGCTCCAAACTGTCATTACATTCCTCAAACCCCCTCTGTATTCACCATCAACAGATGACAATCTCTCCCAATTCATCAAAAGTGTGTACTGGATACCCATACACACCTAAATGAAGTGGGAGGGCAGGAAGGTATCAAATCTGTACTTTACTTCTTCCTGCCACTTTTAAGGGAAGAGGTTATCGCCTTTCTCATCCAAGGCTAACCTCTTATTTTACCCGAGGGCTTAATCTAAGCCTTTGTTATTCTCTGTCTGGTTGCTCCATCACTTATTCTTTCCTTCTCTCTCCCTCCCGCATTCAGTTATCTTCAATTCCTTCATCTTTACTGGCTTTTCTTTAATTTACAAACACACAGAGGTTTCTTCCATCTCCTCACCCCCCAAACTCCTTCCTTTCTACCTACTACCACACATAATTCTTTCCTTTCTCATACAATTTTTCAAAAAGAAAGCATACGCTGGCCATCTCTGCTTTCATATGTCTCATCCCTTCTTTATGCAATCCTACTTCTACTCTTACCACTCTACAGAAACTGTAGTTTCTTGCCAGGGCAACCAATGACCTAACTGCTTATTTATTTTTTAAATTAAATTTATTGGGTTGACATTGTCCAATAAGATCATATAGATTTCAAGTGTACATTTCTATGATACATAATCTGTGCATAACCCAAAGTCAAATCATCTTCCATCCCCATATGTTTGGCACCTTTACCCTTCACTACCCCTCCACTCTGTTGCTTAGTTTAATGTAGTGGTCGGCAAACCGCGGCTTGCGAGCCACATGCGGCTCTTTGGCCCCTTCAGTGTGGCTCTTCCACAAAATACCACGGCCTGGGCGAGTCTATTTTGAAGAAGTGGCATTAGAAGAAGTTTAAGTTTTAAAAATTTGGCTCTCAAAAGAAATTTCAATCGTTGTACTGTTGATATTTGGCTCTGTTGACTAATGAGTTTGCCGACCACTGGTTTAATGGATACACCTGTTCTTGGTTTCTCTGTTAAATTTGATACTATTGATTCTAACCTTTTCTTGGCTTTTATGAGACCACTAGAGGCCTGATGCACAAAATTCGTGCACGGGGGTGTGTGTCCCTCAGCCCAGCCTGCACCCTCTCCAATCTGGGACCCCTCAAGGGATGTCCGACTGCCCATTTAGGCCCGATCCTACCGGGCAGTTGGACATCCCTCTCACAATCCAGGACTGCTGGCTCCCAATTGCTCACCTGCCTGCCTTCCTGATTGCCCCTAACCACTTCTTCCTGCCAGCCTGATCACCCCCTAACCACTCCCCTGCCAGCCTGGTCCCCCCCAACTGTCCTCCCCTGCAGGCCTGGTCCCCCCCAACTGCCCTTCCCTGCAGGCCCGGTCACCCCCAACTTCCCTCCTCTGCAGGCCTGGTCTCCCCCAACTGCCCTCCCCAGCAGGCTTGATCGCCCCCAACTGCCCTCCCTTGCAGGCCATCTTGTCACAGCCATCTTGTGTCCACATGGGGGCAGGATCTTTGACAACATGGGGCAGCCATCTTGTGTGTTGGAGTGATGGTCAATCTGCATATTACTCTTTTATTAGATAGGATAGAGGCCTGGTGCATGGGTGGGGGCTGGCTGGTTTGCCCTGAAGGGTGTCCAGGATCAGGGTGGGGTTCCCTTGGGGCATGGGGCGGCCAAGGTGAGGGGCCTGTGGTGGTTTGCAGGCTGGCCACCCTCCCGCCCCACCGGCAACCCAAGCAGAGGCCCTGGGATCTGGGATTTATTTATCTTCTATAACTGAAACTTTGTAGCCTTGAGTGGAGCCAAGTCTCCTGCTCACTCCGTGGCCACAGCCATTTTGTTGGGATTTATTTATGTTCTATAATTGAAACTTTGTAGCCTTAAGCAGAGGCCAAGGCAGGCCAGGGCTGCGGAAAGCTTGGCTTCCTCCATTTCCAGGGAAACCCAAGCCTCCTGCTCTCTCCCTGGCTGCAGCCATCTTGGTTGGGTTAATTTGCATACTCTCTCCTGATTAGCTGGTGGGTGTGGCTTGTGGGTATAGTGGAGTGATGGCTAATTTGCATATTACTCTTTTATTAGATAGGATGCTGTTGATTCTCCTATTTTTTGGACAGTTCTTCTTTTTTTGTTATTTCTTCTTCCTCTATCATTTCACCTTTTATAATTTAACTTCTAAGTCCCAAACCTATGTCACTTCATGTTAAGTTGTTGGGGAGAAGAGGAAGAAAAAGCAGACTGAGAAAGAATGACTGGTGAGGCAGGAGGAAAAATAAGAGTGTATGTCTCCTAGAAACCAAAAAAAAGAAAGTATGTGTAGGATGAAGATATAAGTGGAACAGAGAAATAAGGCATAGCTGGAAGTGGAAGTTAAGATAAAGAGTCTCTTTAAGATGAGAGAAATACCACCATGTTCATATGCTGCTGTGAATGACTGAGAAAGAAAACCCAAGAATGCAGGAGAGAGAGGACATATCCTTGAATAGGCAAAAATGGGGATCTATCTACCAGGGGTCCTCAAACTTTTTAAACAGGGGGCCAGTTCACTGTCCCTCAGACCGTTGGAGGGCCGGACTATAGTTTAAAAAAAACAAACTATGAACAAATTCCTATGCGCACTGCGGGCCCGGGACGAGTCGGCTGCTAAGCAGGACAGGCAGCGGCACCTGGCGGGCTGGATAAATGTCCTCGGCGGGCCGCATGTGGCCCACGGGCCGTAGTTTGAGGACGCCTGACTAGCACACCAAGGGAGCAAACAGTCTTAAACAGAAGTTGTACAACAAGGGAGCAAACAGTCTTAAACAGAAGTTGTACAACCTGTATGATTTACTTATTTTATCATCTCTTCCGATGCTAAAGTGTAAGTTCTACAAGAACAAGGGTTTTTGTGTGCTCTATTTACTGCTGTGGCCTGGAACAGTAATTAGCATGTTAACAAACATGCAATGGAGTGGGTTTTAAGAACGAAGGGGAGGAGAAAGCACAAATACAGGTTACTTTTTCAAAAAGTTTTCCTATAAAGTGTGTAGCAAAATGTGGCTAAAACTGGAGGGGAATATGAGAGCAAATTATTTTTTTTAAGATGAGGGATATTATGGCATGTTTGTTGGAACTGATGGAAATGATCCAGCAGAGAAGGAAAATTGGATGACACATGAGAGAGAGAATAAAGACAGAGTAAAGTCAGTGAATAAAAGACAGGGGACACGATCTAGTGCTGGATTGGAGGGACTGTCTCCAATAGGGGCCTGGACAGTTCCCCATTTTTAACCAAAGTGGGGGCGGTGACCGAAATGGTAAGTGGGAACAGGTGAGGTGCTTTGATGGTTCTGCTCTCAAATATTTACATAGACAAGTTCAGCAGCTGAGGGTAAGGAGTAGGGAGGCTATGCTGGAAGGCTGGAGGTTTGGGAAACGAGAACTGTAGGAGAGTGAACGTCCAGGGCAGTGGTGGGCAAACTCATTAGTCAACAGAGCCAAATATCAACAGTACAACGATTGAAATTTCTTTTGAGAGCCAAATTTTTAAAACTTAAACTTCTTCTAACGCCACTTCTTCAAAATAGACTCGCCCAGGCCGTGGTATTTTGTGGAAGAGCCACACTCAAGGGGCCAAAGAGCCGCAGTTTGCCGACCACTAGTCTAGGGAAATACCGGAGAAATGTAAACGAATGACTGAAACACCTACTTGACGTTAGTGGACAAGCCTTGAAAGGGAGACAATGTGCCCTGGTTCCGTTTTTCCCCAGCACTTTCAGCTGCCCTGGGTGCAGGTGTGAAATAGGGAAGTTTTTTCAACAGGGTGGTTAACAAGCAAGAGTGAAGGATGGGGAAAGGGACAAAGAAAAATGGAGTATGACATTTAAATGGATTAGGAGGGAAGGGAAAGTGATAGTAAAAAGGCGGTAGGATCAACGGATTGTAGGTTCTTGTAGGACCCAAGAGTTGTTGGAACCGGGGTTCTCATTCCTCCTACATCTGTGAGCTTCCCAACCCGCAAATCCTTCCTCAGGGAAGTGTGGGTCAAACCTCCCTGCATCTCTGAACCACAGTCCACTCCGCCTGCTTTCTCAGGCGAGTTTTCACAGCAGCGGAAAGCGCGGCTCCCGGCAGCTGCTCCTCCCATTCTGCCCCCACCTCTAGGAGGTTAGGGCCGGGCTATCTCCGCGGACGGCCCTTCCCAAACTCACTGTTTGGACCGTTGCTGGGCGTCGCTAACCGCCGGCGAAGAACTTCTTTCCAGTCCATGACTGACTCCCGCGCAGCAGCTCCGGCATTTGCTAATCGCTACCCCCGCCACCAGCTCAGAAATCAACCAGCAATCAGCCTCCGAGAGGCTGCGGAGGCCGCCCGGCCGCCATCTTGGGCCCGGGCGGAAGTCGGCTAAGGAGGCAAAACGGTGAATGTAGTGACTGCGGAGAATGCGGCGGTCACACTAACAGCGGGAAAAGCAGGCGGGAGAAAAGATGGGAAATTATGTCCTTCAGGCAGCTTCCCAATGTCACAGCGCCAGATTGTAAAGGCGCGGGATAGGGAAGCTCGTACTTTTTTTTTCCTCTTGGGCCTTTGGCGCGTATGCACCACGTGACTCGGGAGTCCTTTGGCGTTTCCGGGAAGCGTTTTCTCCACAATTTCTGCTTTTTGTTCCTTGAGGATATATGGAGGCCCTAAAGGTTCCCCTAAATGTAGTAGACGCCTTGACTAGCTCCCCCACCCCCCACGAAGGCTCCCTCTGCCACTAAAATCTTCAAAATCGCCTTTCTCTCGCCGCCAGGCCTGCGTCCAGCTCAGTCACGCCCCGCGGCGGGGCCGTCGCGGTGCATTGTGGACACGGTAGTTTCCGCCGCAGTTATGGTTGCGTTCGTAAAGCGTGCGTGCTCCGGTGAGTTGTTGAATGAAGTGAACTTGGTTTGTGATTGATCTGTGCGCTGTAGGCAGAGCCCTTTGTGGCCCTCCCTCCCTTACCTGAGTGTTGGCCCGGCCCTCTGCCCTCCTCCCCCAACCCATTCCCTTGTCTGACGAGTTTGGCGGTCTGGGGACAGTGGTTAAGCGGGGCAGGGCCCCTAGACTGGCTTTCGCCGCTGCCCTTGCTGCCGGTGGGGCTGGGCCTCTGGGTCACGATATTCGACTTTACGCCTCCCCTTCAGCAAGGCACCCAGGGCATCCTATCCCATTTCAAGGACAGTTAAATTGGGCGGTCCTCCTTGTGCTTTTTCCTCAGGTTCGCGGACTGGAATATAACAGGCACCAGCGATTCCTGCTCTGGCTCTGCGATTGCGGCAGAGATCGGATGTCCCCGGATGAACATTGCTTAAGGGAGAAAACTCATAAGACTTCATTGCTATTAAGTAGCCTCAAAAGCAGGGCCTTGTTTTTTCTGTGAGAAATTGAAAATCGTCTTTTAAAAAGTTGCGCTTCGACTCGTCCCCTCCCCCTCCTCCCCATCCCTGCATTATGCGGTAGAAGTAGGGGCTTTTCTTCACCATCTGCTGATCTCACTGCACAATGAATTTCTATTTCACTGGTATTAGAAGCTTTCCTAAGCTTTGGAAAAACAACCCATATCTTGGAGTAGGCCCAGGACACTCTTATAACTCTTTCTTTCTGAAAGATTGTTATGGCATCAGGAACCAACAGAAGTGGTTTTCTCTTAAAACAGTGTCTCCACAAAATACCAAAGCAATAAATCTGATTGCCAAGGCCAGATATCGCAGAAAAGAAGATAAGGGCAGTAATAAAGTTTCTTCTGAGTTTCCTCACCTTTTTGCAGCTGGAGCGGCTAAGAAGAGATCTCAAATGAATCCTCAGAGTCAAGATCTTGCCTTGTCACCTGAGAGAAACATTATTCAGCTCCCAAGAAAACCTTTGAATTCAGAGCAGTGGGATAAACTTAAAGAAGATTTCAAAGGAAAAGCTAATTTTGAAAATTGGATCATTGCACAGATGATTGACTACAATAGCTCTATAGATGTGGCCAAATCTTTGCTGGCCTGGGTAGCTGGAAAAAACAATGGTATTGTAAGCTATAATTTGCTGGTCAAGTATTTGTGTCTCTGTGTCTTTCATAAGCAGACATCAGAAGTTTTTGATGTCTATGAAATCTTGAAAGCCAGATACAAGAGTTTAGAAACTTCAGCAAGCACTCTTCTCATCCGAGGATTAATCCATTCAGACAGATGGAGAGAGGCTTTGCTGCTGTTAGAAGACATCAAAAAAGTCATGACCCCTTCAAAAAAGAATTATGATGACTGTATCCAGGGAGCCCTCCTTCATCAAGATGTGGACATAGCTTGGAATTTGTTTCAGGAATTGTTAGGTCATGATCTTATTCCTATGATGGGAACTTTAAAAGCCTTCTTTGATTTTGGAAAAGACATAAAAGATGATCAATATTCAAAGAAACTGCTTGACATTCTTTTGTATCTAAGAAATAATCAGCTATATCCTGAGGAATCATTTGCACACAGTATAAAAACATGGTTTGAGAGGTAATTTTGATTTTTCTTTTTCTGTATGTTTTTATTTTATACCTATATAGCTGCCTTTTTTATTGGTTGCTGAGATTATTCAGATTAGGGTACCTTTCCCATCTCTTATTAAGATTTGTTTCCCTTTAAGACAAAATCTTCCTTCTCTAAAAAAAAGCAGCATAAACAAATTGTGTTAATCTCTACTCATCACATAAAAGGGAAATTATAGAGAATTTGTAGTTTTTATGTATTTTTCTATTTAGAAGGATCACTTATTTTGCTATCTGAAGTATCTGGCAAGATGTAAGTACTTATGAACAGCACTTGTGCCCGGAGTTCATAGCAATAAAACTAGAGCTGTCTTTGGGTCGTATTAATATTTTCAGAAGTTTTGAAAACTAGTGACTGGTATAATGTGTATATATATGTTCTGTTTATGTATTTCATCAACTTGGATAGAGTTGAGGGGGAGATCCTGATCAACCCTGATATGTAAGCATTAGCATGAACAATCTTCATCCTTGCATTCATTTTAGATCTTTCTATCATTAAACTACTCTCTCCAAAGCTCTCCAATGTCTTTCCTTTGCTTTTATTCATGTTACTGGCTTCGTGCCTTTTTATTGCTTCAGTCTTTAACTTTCTTATTTCTTCACCATTAATTTGCTTCAGGCTATTTCCTAAAATTTTATTCCTTTTCTCTCGTTTCCCCCGCCCCTCTTTTTCTACTATATATCATCAGAGCTTTGAAGTGGTAATCAAGCTGAATTATATTTTTTGTTTGTTTGTTAATCCTAACTCAAGGATATTCCTTTATTGATTTTTTTTTAGAGAGAGTAGAAGGGAGAGACAGAGAGAGAGAAACATTGATGTGAGGGAGACAAATCGATTGGGCTCGGTGGATCAAGCCTGCAACCATGGTACCATAATCAAACCCTCAGCCCTTCAGTCTGAGGGCTGACGCTTTATCCACTGAGCCAAACTTTCTAGGGCTGAATTATCTTATTTAATAAACTTATTGAATATCAACAGAAGCACTAGATGGTGAAAATTTTTGCAAGGATTTTAGATTCTGTTATCAAGAGTGTTTGTCTAGGAGTGGAGTTTTAGAACGGTAACTGCCAAAACATGAGAAAAGAAGATTGGAGAGGGATTAAAATTGAAAACAAATATGTTTGGAGGCAATTATAGGTTTGAATGAGAGATTATAAGATTCTGAATTAAGAACTGAAGAAGAGAAAGCAATAGAATTAATAGAATCATGGTGATATATGTAAGAGGAAAGAAGAAATAAGTTGAGCAAATAAGTGTTTTGAATACCACTAATTAGGGTAGCCACTGAGGATATTTTGTGACACAAGATCTTTTATAGTTTCACAATTGGGAATGCAATACATGTCAGTTAAATAATAGTAGTAGCTTTGGCTGGTGTGGCTCAGTTGATTGAGCCTTGTCCCATGTACCAAAAAGGTTGCTGGTTCGATTCTTGGTCAGGGCATATGCCCAGGTTGCGGGTTCCATCCCTGGTCAGGGTGAGTATATGAGGCAAACAATCGATGTTTCTCTCGTTCTCTCTCCTCTCTCTAAAATAAATAAAAACAGATTAAAAAAATAATAGTGGTATAAGATAGTATAAAAGAAATTACTTCTGTATCTTGGGCAGGAACAATCTCTGGCAGCTTTATGGAGAAGGTTAGAGTTGAGATTAAGAGATTACACTATTAATATCAGCTGCTTTCTGTACAGGTCCTGTGAAGGTAGATTTAGGCTTGAAGATGAGGGTCACATGAGAGAAGTGAAGGGAAGAAGGAGATCCAGAGTAGAGGAGGGGTACCATAAGCTTCTTTTTTTTTTTTTTTTTAAATATATTTTATTGATTTTTTACAGAGAGGAAGGGAGAGGGATAGAGAGTTAGAAACATCGATGAGAGAGAAACATCGATCAGCTGCCTCTTGCACACCCCCTACTGGGGATGTGCCCGCAACCAAGGTACATGCCCTTGAGCAGAATCGAACCTGCGACCTTTCAGTCCACAGGCTGACGCTCTATCCACTGAGCCAAACCGGTTTTGGCATACCATAAGCTTCTTAGCCCTGTTACAGTATATCAACCACTCTTCTAATTAAACCTTTCTATCGAAATAGTCTGAACTTCTAAGAGTTCTTATCTAGTTTCTAAACTTTGGATTCAGTAGGAATCTGCACTGATGATTTGGTTTTGCAGTCTTTTTTTATTTTTTATTTTTTTTAGTGTTCCTGGAGAACAATGGAAAGGACAATTTACCACAATCCAGAAAAAGTAAGGCCAATATTTTATTTTTAACTTGTTTGATTCAGGTTTAATAGGTTGTTTTGCTACTGTTTAAAACCTTTTAATTCCTGAATGTCTTAGAGATAAAATAATTAAGAGTTAGAGTACCCAAGACAAAAGCCATGTTTTGCATAGTGGTTGCTCAAAGTGTTTTTCCTGTCGGTACTCTGAGCCTGTGTGAAGCATCAGAGATGTTTTCTCCTAGTTGTGTTTTAGGAATAACTTGTAAAACTATCTGGATGCCCAGCAGTCTACTCTTTTGTGTTTTCTGGCACACTAATGTGTGATATTACCAGGTGTACAAAAAAACCATATAATGCATGTGATGATCATAAAGGCTATATTCTTTTTTAAAAATTATATTTCAATTTCCTCATGTCTTAGGATTATTCACTTTTTAAAAAGTCCTTTTCCAGGACACTATTTAACACAAACAGTTGTAATTACAGTGGTCAATGTTTGGGCTGTGGAAAAACCATAGAGTCTATTCACTTGAGTCCAGAAGAGTATGAGCTCCTCAAGAGAAAAATCCTGAGCGATGTGATAGATGGAGGTGACCAATACAAAAAGACGACACCTCAGGTGAGTCTGGAACACGTTTTATTGCATTCTTGGTGTCTAGAGCAGGGGATGGCAATTGTTTTCTCTAAAAGGACAGATAGTAAATATTTTAAGCTTTGTAGGTCATATTGTTGTAGTGTACCCTGAATCTCACAAAGGACGCCTCAAAAAGTCACATTATGGAGTCATTTATTCAAAGGCCGGCGGCTACGAGGGGCAACATGCTCCAGATCTCGCAGCCCCGAAATGCTTGCCACATCTGGCTTATCACAAAGGTATCAATTACATCTTTGGGTTTGGAATGAGGAACCTGGTTTGCACAAAGCAGTTAAGCGAAATTGAGCAAGTTAGTTATCTATAAAGATTAAGTATAGTTTTGGGTCTACTGACCACTGAATCAACAGAAACACATTATTTGGAGCCACTGAGTCCATTTAGAATAATTGTGCTGTCCTGGTCTTGGGACCACTGAGTAAACTGAAACGCATTATCTGTAGCTACTGAGACAATTTAGGGTAATTGTGCTGTCCTGGTTCCCAGATACAGAAGAATGTGCTTCGATAACCAGTAAGATCACAATCAATGGGATATTCAAACCACCATCCATGGAGTATTCAATTGATTGGGATAGCATACATAAGTTCAGAAAATCAAAATAACTTTTCTATTGTTTTAGCAAGCAAATAAGTACAGAATCCAAAACAGCAGGGTTAAAGTTAAAGTTAAAATTGCAGTTTCTACCTGAGATGATTGCTACCATACTTCAGTATAGTCCCTTTTGCAACTTTTCTACTCTGCTGTTGTAGTGAAAATAGCCATAGACAATAGAATGAGCATGGCTGTGTTTCAGTAATAATTGTATTTATGAAAATAAGCAGTAGACTGTTGTTTTTTTGTTGTTGTTTTTTTAATGCAAAGAGAAGCAGTAGATTGGGTTTGGCCTGCTGGCCATAGTTGCCAGCCTTTAAGAGAGATTGCTTTAGAATTTCATGGAACAATTGGGTCAGACTATTATCCATCTATTAAAGTCAGTCCTATTTCATCTGGGCACAAGTGCACTTAAGCCAAAAAGATGATGCTTATTCTTTATCTAAGTGCTTCCAGAAAACTGTGTTCAGTAAACTCCCATGAAAGTATTATGGTTTCTCACAACTTTTTTAGTCAAGAGAGTTTAAGATAACAAAGTTATCTCCCAAGTTTTCTTAGTATTGAATTTGATTCTCTGAATTATTTTCAATAGCTTTATTTTGCTCGTCTTCAGTACTTTATGCTGGTTTACCAAGATTAAGTGGATGTAAAATGCTTTTATTTTGAGGAAAAGCTGCCCATCATCTCACTGAATGCTTTTTCTTCAAGGTACTAAATAAAAACAAGAAGTGAAAATTGTTCTGCCTTCCTATCTTGACTTAAAATGTCAGATCATATATTTTTATTGATTTCAGAAAGGAAGGGAGAGGGAGAAAGAGATAGAAACATCAGTGATGCTGCCTCCTGCACACCCCACACTGGGGATCGAGCCTGCAACCCAGGCATGTGCCCTGACTGGGAATCAAACCATGACCTCCTGGTTCATAGGTTGATGCTCAACCATGGAGCCACACAGGCCGGGCATAAAATGTCAGATAATGCCCCTAGATTATATGAAAAGCTTTAATCCTCAGAATAAAGTCAGTATCTGGCCCATAAAAACATCTCCATTTTATGGAATATTTTTCAGCTGACTTTATTGATAAAATCATAGTTAACATCAAGTGATGTTAAGTACTTTACATTGATTATTTTATATCTTAACCCTTACAACCACCCTTTGTGGAGCTATTTTATTTCTATTTTACAGATAAACTGATTGAGACTTTGGGAGATTAAATCTGTCAGAGGATACCTTGCTAATAAAATCTAGGTTTGACCCTGAAAACCTTTGTTGTTACAATACTGCCTCTCATGGAATGAAAAGTTACAGTGACAACTGTAACTGACAGCCAATTGGTTGTAGTAGCTCTTTAAAGCCTTAGGCATTTCTGCCACTAACATATGAATTAAACAGATTTCCTTTCTCTTTTGAGCACTTATATGTATCTTCTGAAGTAGGTGTTTAGATTCAAGGTTGCATGAATTATGCTGTTTGCTACCAAAAACTTACCATTTCTGTTGTGGACTAATTGAATATTCTTCCTACCCTCCAATTTTTTATTTAGTAAAAGTTTCAACCTAAAAGAAAATAGAAAAATAGAACAGTGAACACCTATACACTCTTCATCTAGTAACCAGTTGTTATTATGGCTTATATACTTTCTCTCTATATATGTGTTTTTATGAACCATTTAAAAATAAATTATAGATATGTTACTTTAAATGTTTCAGCAAATATTTTCTGAGAATAAGAAAATTCTATGTAATAAATAGCATCACATGTAAGGACCTTACTATTAATTCAGTGTCATTTGATAAAAAGTATATATTCTGATTTTCCCCATTGTCACCCCAAATTGTACTTTATAACTTTTCCATCTCTGATCCAGGATTCAGTCAAGGTTTATTCATTGCTTTTGGTTTTTATGTCTCTAAATCCATAATTGTCTTCTCTGCCTTTTTTTGTTTTTATAACATTGACTTTTCTGAAAAGTCTGGGTGGTTAATCTTATACAGGGCTTTTCAAACTTCGCACCTACGAATCACTTGAAGATCTGGTTAAAATGCAAATTATGATTCAGCTGTCTGAAGTGGGGCCTGAGATTGTGTATTTTGATAAGATCCCAGGTGATGAATTTATGGTCTTTGGACCACATATTGAGTAGCAAGACTGTGCATAATTGTTTATTATTTTCTTTTCATTAATTTAGTATGATTGCAATAGTAGATTACATGGATGATGCTGTATTCTACTTATTGACACAGCAGCCAAATAATATCAAGTTGTGCTCACTGTTGCTGATGTTAAATTTGATCACTATACAAGATGTCAGCATTGTAAAGGTACATTTCTCCCTTTATAATTTCCCTTTGTAATTAAAAATTAAGTGATCTGTGAAATAATACTTTAAGACTAGCCCAGCCAGTGTGGTTCAGTGGTTGAGTATCAACCCAGGAACTGGGAGGTTGCTGGTTCAATTCCCAATCAGGGCACATGCACAGATTACGGGCTCGATCCTCAGTAGGGGGTATGCAGGAGGCAGCCGATCGATGAAGTTTCTCTTTCATCAATGTTTCTATCTCTTTATTCCTCTCTCTCTAAAATCAATAAAAATATATATTTTTAAAAAAGACTATGCAGATATCTTGTCACCCATTAACTCTTCACTCAATGTTTTTAGAATCGTGGAAATGCTCTCTACCTTTGGAAGTAGCAAAGTGGTGATTATTTTATTTTCTCTGCATTTATTTTTTTTTTTATTATTTTTTTTAATATATTTTAATGATATTTTACAGAGAGGAAGGGAGAGGGATAGAGAGCCAGAAACATCGATGAGAGAGAAACATTGATCAGCTGCCTCCTGCACACCTCCCACTGGGGATGTGCCCGCAACCAAGGCACATGCCCTTGACCGGAATCGAACCCGGGGCCCCTCAGTCCGCAGGCCGACGCTCCATCCACTGAGCCAAACCGGTTTCGGCTCTGCATTTATTAGCTGACATTATTCTATACAAAATTTCCCTTTTCCCCTCTCTTTCTCCTCACCCCAATTTAAAAATAATCTGTATGGACATGAGGATTTTTAAAAAATATATATTTTTATTGATTTCAGAGAGGAAGAAAGAGGGAGATAGAAACATTAATGATGAGACTCATTGATTGGCTGCCTCCTGCATACCCCACACTGGGGATCAAGACCCCAACTTGGGCATGTGCCCTGACCGGATATCAAACCGTGACGTCTTGGTTCATATATCAACTCTTAACCACTGAGCCATGCTGGCTGGGCAGGATTCTTTTTTTTTACTTAACGGTGTTAGAGTTCATTACCATCATTGTTCTTTTTGATGCTCAAATTGTCCAAATTTGACCTGTGGGAGTTCCTTCAAGCAACTGTGACTTTTATATCTCTCCTCCCCTCCATCATTTCCGCCCCCCAGTCAGTTTTTGAGCACTTCTATGCTTTCTGGCACAGGTCCCCTAGGCTCTTACCTTGAAGTGCTCTTGTCCCAGTTGTGGAATCGCTAATTGAATACTTTTGTTTATACTATCTTTTTTGTTTTCTTTTTTTATTGCATTTATTGGGGTGACATAGGTTAATAAAATTATATAGGCTTCAGGTGTACAATTCTAATATATTGTGTTGTTTATTCACCATCCCAAGTCAAGTCTCCTTTCATCATCATTTATTCCCCCTTTACCTCTTCTACTTTCCCTCTCCCTTCTTTCCCTCCGGTAATCACCATATGTTTAACACTCTCAATGGCTAAGCATTGCCATAATTTTTAAAAAAATGAATATCACTTTAATTCTGGATTAATAGAAGGGAAAGTTGTTACTTTTCTCTGCTGATGGAGACCTAGTACCTAGAGCAAATCTTCTCTTTGAAGAATGTTATTCTGTAAGAGGAATTCCAGGCTCATGACTATGGTGAAATAAAAAAGAGTAGTGATACATTTAATTAACCATAATTCACAAAGCAACTGAAGATATTCACAGAAGGACTGAGACATTTTATGACAAGGTAAATTATTTTCTTTTTTCTCTCCATGCATCCTTCCTCTTTCCCTCTGCAACTCCCCAATTCTGTATCCCATTTCTTGTCATTTGCCTTTTTTCTTCTTTTTTTTTATTGTCTAAAGTTTTACACATGTCTTCTTTTATCCTAATGGACACTCCCCCCTCCCCCCCCCGCAGCCATTCCCACCCCCGGCAAGCCTCCACCGCCCCAGTGTCTGTGTCCATTGGTTATGCTAATAATGCATGCATACAAGTCCATTGCTTGCTCTCTAACCGCTGCCCCTCCCCTACCATTTGTCTCTGGATCTATTCTTGTTCATCATATTATGTTGATCATTATATCCCACATATGAGTGAGATCATGTGATACTTATCTTTCTCCTACTGGCTTATTCCACTTAGCATAATGCTCTCCAGTTCCATCCATGCTGTTGCAAATGGTAAAAGTTCCTTTTTTATAGCAGCATAGTATTACATTGTGTGGATATACCACAGTTTTTTAATCCACTCATCTGTTGATGGGCACTTAGGCTGTTTCCAAATCTTAGCTATGGTAAATTGTGCTGCTATGAACATAGGAGTACATATATCCTTTCTGATTGGTGTTTCTGGTTTCTTGGGATATATTCCTAGAAGTGGGATCACTGGGTCAAATGGGAGTTCCATTTTTAACTTTTTGAGGAAACTCCATACTGTTCTCCACAGTGGCTGCACCAGTCTGCATTCCCACCAACAGTGCAGGAGGGTTCCTTTTTTTCCACATCCTCGCCAGCACTTGTCATTTGTTGAATTGTTGATGATAGCCATTCTGACAGGTGTGAGATGGTACCGCATCGTTGTTTTGATTTGCATCTTTTGGATGATTAGTGACCTTGAGCAAGTTTTCATATGTCTCTGGGCCTTCTGTATGTCCTCTTTCGAAAAGTGTCTATTTAGATCCTTTGCCCATTTTTTGATTGGATCATTTATCTCCCTTTTGTTAAGGTTTATGAGTTCTCTGTAAATTTTGGAGATTAAACCCTTATTGGAAATACCATTGGCAAATATGTTCTCCCATGCAGTGGGCTTTCTTGTTGTTTGGTTGATGGTTTCTTTTGTTGTGCAGAAGCTTTTTATTTTGATGGTAGTCCCATTTATTTTCTCCTTGGTCTCCATTGCCCTAGGAGCTGTGTCTGTAAAGATATTGCTATGACATAGGCCTGCTATTTTGCTGCCTATGGAGTCTTGTAGGAATTTTATGGTTTCCCCTCTTACATTTAAGTCCTTTAGCCATTTTGAGTTTGTTTTTGTGTATGGTGTAAGTTGGTGATGTAGTTTCATTTTTTTGCATGTATCTGACCAAATTTCCCAGCACCATTTATTGAAGAGGCTGTCTTGACTCCATTGAATGCTCTTGCCTCCTTTGTCAAATATTAATGGAGCATAATGGCTTGGGTCGGTTTCTGGGTTCTCTGTTCTGTTCCATTGGTCTATATATCTCTGTTTTTGTGCCAGTTTTGAGAACCATGGCTTGGTAATATAGCTTGAAATTTGGAATTGTGATCCCTCCAACTTTGTTCTTTCTCAGGATTGCTGTGGCTATTTGGGGTCTTTTTTTTATTCCATGTGAATTTTTGGAGAGTTTGTTCTAGATCTTTGAAATATGCTGTTGGTATTTTAATGGGGATTGCATTGAATCTGTAGATTGCTTTGGGTAGTATGGACATTTTAATGATGTTGATTCTACCAATCCATGAACATGGTATGTTCTTCCATTTGTTTATGTGTTCCTCTATGTCTTTTTTCAATGTCCTGTAGTTTTCTGAGTACAGGTCTTTTACGTCCTTAGTTAAGTGTATTCCTAAGTATCTTAATTTTTTTGGTGCAATGGTAAATGGGATTGTTTTTTTTCGCTTCTCTTCCTGTGAGTTCATTATTGGTGTATAAAAAGGCCATAGATTTCTGGGTGTTAATTTTGTATCCTGCTACATTGCCAAATTCATTTATTAGGTCTAGTAGTTTTTTGATGGAGTCTTTGGGGTTTTCTATGTGTAGTATCATGTCATCTGCGAATAAGGACAGTTTTACTTCTTCTTTTCCAATTTGGATGCCTTTTATTTCTTCTTCTTGTCTGATCGCTATGGCTAGTACTTCCAGTACTATATCGAACAGGAGTGGTGAAAGTGGGCATCCCTGTTCCTGTTCTTAGGGGAAATTAGATTAGTTTTTGCCTGTTGAGTATGATGTTGGCTGCAGGTTTGTCATATAAGGCTTTTATTATGTTGAGGTATGATCCCTTTATTCCCACTTTGCTGAAAGTTTTTATCAAGAAAGGGTGTTGGATTTTGTCAAATGCTTTTTCTTCATCGATTGATATAATTATGTGATTTTTGTCTCTCAGTTTGTTTATGTGATGTATCACATATATTGATTTATGGATATTGTACCATCCTTGCACCCCGGAATAAATCCCACTTGGTCATGGTGTATGATTTTTCTAATGTAAATGTGAATCCGATTTGCTAGAATTTTGTTGAGGATTTTGCATCTATGTTCATCAAGGATATTGGCGTGTAGTTCTCTTTTTTTGTGGTGTCTTTATCTGGTTTTTGGATTAGGGTAATGCTGGCTTCATAGAAAGAGCTTGGAAGTGTGCCTTCCTCTTGAGTTTTCTGGAATAGTGTGAGGAGGATAGCTTTTAGTTCTTCTTTGAATGCTTGGTAGAACTCCCCTGTAAAGCTCTCCAGACCAGGGCTTTTGTTTGCTGGAAGATTTTTTATCGTTACTTCAATTTCTTCAGTAGTTATCAGCCTATTCAGGTTTTTTGATTCTTCTTGATTGAGTTTTGGGAGCTTGTATTTTTCTAAGAATATGTCCATTTCATCTAGGTTGTTCATTTTGTTGGAATAGAATTGTTCATAGTATTTTTTCATAATCGTTTGTATTTCTGTGGGATCGGTTGTTACTTCACCTCTTTCATTTCTAATTTTGTTCATTTGAGTCCTCTCTCTTTGCTTCTGGCTAGAGGTTCATCAATCTGTTTATCCTTTCAAAGAACGAGCTCTTGGTTTTGTTGATCTTTTGTACTGTATTTTTGGTCTCTGTTGTTTATCTCTGCTCTGACCTTTATTATTTCCTTCCTTCTGCTTACAATGGGCTTTTCTTGTTGCTCTCTTTCTAACTCTTTGAGTTGTAGGATTAGATAATTTATTACCATTGTTTCTTGTTTTTTGAGATAGGCCTGTAGAGCTATGAACTTCCCTCTCAAGACTGCTTTCACTGTGTCCCATAGATTTTTGGATTGTTGTGTTTTCATTGTCATTTGTTGCCATGACTTTTTATTTCTTCTTTGATCTCTTTGGTAACCCAATCATTATTTAATAGCATGTTATTTAGCCTCCAGATGTTTGATTATATTTATTTATTTATTTATTTATTTACTTAATAAATATTTATTGTTCAGTTTATTACAGTTGTTCCTCTTTTTTCCCCCCTTGGCTGCTCTCAACCCGGTTCCCACCCTACCCCATGCCCTTACCCTGACCCCACTGTCCTCATCCAAGGAGTAAGATTTTTGTCCATTCTCTTCCCGCATCCCCAACACCTCCTTCCTCCCGAGAATTGTCAGTCCATTCCCTTTCTATGCCCCTGATTCTATTATATTCACCAGTTTATTTTGTTCATCAGATTTTTTTAATTTAATAAATCTTTATTGTTCAAATTATTACAATTGTTCCTCTTTTTTCCCCCCCATAGCTCCCCTCCACCTGGTTCCCACCCCACCCTCTGCCCTTACCTCCCCCCAACTGTCCTCATCCATAGGTGTATGATTTTAGTCCAGTCTCTTCCCGCACTCCCCACTTGTCAGTCCACTCCCTTTCTATGCCCCTGATTCTGTTATATTAACCAGTTTATTCTGTTCATCAGATTTTTTATTCACTTGATTTTTAGATTCACTTGTTGATAGATATGTATTTGTAGTTCATAATTTTTATCTTTATCTTTTTCTTCTTCCTCTTCTTAGAGTACCTTTCAGCATTTCTTATAATACTGGTTTAGTGTTGATGAACTCCTTTAGCTTTTTCTTATCTGTGAAGCTTTTTATCTGACCTTCAATTCTGAATGATAGCTTTGCTGGGTAGAGTAATCTTGGTTGTAGGTTCTTCCTATTCATCACTTTGAATATTTCTTGCCTCTTGTCTGGCCAGCATAGTTTCTGTTGAGAAATCAGCTGACAATTGTATGGGTGCTCCCTTGTAGGTAACTAAGGGAGCACCCATACAATTTTTTCTGTTTTTCTCTTGCTGCTTTTAATATTCTCTCTTTGTCTTTTGCTCTTGGCATTTTAATTATGATGTGTCTGGGTATGGTCCTCTTTGGATTTCTTTTGTGTGGGATTCTCTGTGCTTCCTGGACTTGTAAGTCTATTTCTTTTAGCAGGTGGGGGAAATTTTCGGTCATTATTTCTTCAAATAGGTTTTCAGTATCTTGCTCTCTCTCTTCTTCTGGCACCCCCATAATTCTGATGTTGGTACGCTTAAAGTTGTTCCAGAGGCTCCTTACACTATCTTCATATTTTTGGATTCTTTTTTCTTTTTGCTTTTCCGGTTAGGTGTTTTTTACTACTTTGTATTTCAAATCTTTGACTTGATTCTTGTGTTCCTCTAGTCTGCTGTTAGGTCTCTGTACAATATTTTTTATTTCAGTCAGTGTATGCTTAATTTCTAGTTGGTTCTTTTTCGTATCCTCGAGGGTCTCGCTAAATTTATTGGCCTTTTCTAGGAAATTCTTGAAAAACCTTACAACTGTGGTTTTTGAACTCTATATCCAGTCGTTTGCTTTCCTCCATTTCTTTCGTTTGTGATCTGTTTCTTTGTCTCCGCATTTTCACTGCTTCCCTGAATTGGTAGAGTAGCTTTGTGTGCTAGGTGTCCTATATGGCCCAGTGGCTCAGCCTCCCCAGTTACCTGAGGTGGACACTCTTGGTGCACCCCTTTGTGGGCTGTGTGCACAGCCTTATTGTAGTTAAGTCTTGATTGTTGTTGGTATCACTGGGAGGAATTGACCTCCAGGCCAATTGGCTGTGAGGATCAGCTGTGTCTACAATGGGAGAACTGCTGTGCTGGAGACACCCTTATGGGGCAGGACTTGCTTCAGTGGGCCTTTGGTGCTCACTGAGTCTGCCCCTTCAGTGTGCTTATGGATGTTTAGAATTGTAATATGGTATGGTCTCACACTGGCCACTGGGTATTCTGGCTCTTGGATCTCCAAGGAGGTGCAAAGTCAGCCACTGCCTGAGGCCACCCAGCAGGAGCTACAGAGAGTTCTGCAGATTCCTCCTCTTTGTTTGGGGTTTGGAAGTACCCAGATGAGGCCCAGCTGTGAAGCAATGTAGGCTGCTGCTGCAGGGCTGTAGGCTTTCTTTTGGACGCTTTGGGGCTCCCTGACCCAGCTGCAGTTTGTTAGGTTTTAGGTTGCAAGAGGGACAGGCCATTCGTATGCAAAAGCTGCTGCACACAGTTTGGGTGGGGTTGTAAATTGGCGGGGCGGGATCTCAGGGAATCACCAGGGCAGAGCAAACAGCAATGACTGCCCGTCCACCCTGCCCCGAGAGGTCCCCGGATCTATGTGTCATGCGGCCCTGTGCAGGAACAATGATCACTGCGAGCACCTCTGAGAGAAAGCCACCTTCGCGTTCCTGCCTGATGCCAGACAGTCCAGTTTCTCCCTGTATGTGTCTGGGTCCCCAGAGTGTCGCCCAGAACTGGAGTTCAGAGCAATTGGGAGCTTGTATCTCCCTCCCAATTGAAAAAAACAACAGCGCACCCAGTTGCCAGCCTGTTTCGTGTGCGTACGTACCTCCCCACTTCTGCACCTCTGCACCTCTACCAGTCTCAGTGCGCTTTTTTCTTTCCTTCTAGTTGTAGAACTTCCACTCAACCAGGTTTCCCGTGGTCCTGGATGATACTTGTTCCGTCTTTTAGTTGGAGTTTTGATGTGGTTGTCAGAGGCAGCCAGTACAGGTGTTCACCTATGCCACCATCTTGGTTCTCAGCCTGATTGTTTTTTTGTAGTAGACTTCTAGTTTTATACCATTGTGATCTGAGAAGATGCTTGATATGATTTCTATCTTCTTGAATTTGAAGAGACTTCGCCTGTGTCCCAATATGTGGTCTACTCAGCTACCCTATGCTTTTGATTGGGGCATTTAATCCATTTACATTTAAAGTTATTATTGATAGGTACTTGTTTTTTGCCATTTTTATTCTTATGCCTGTGTTCCTTCTTCCCTTCCTATTTCTTCTTTTTACAGCAGACCCTTTAGCATTTCTTGCATTGCTGGTTTGGTGGTAATAAACTCCCATAGTCCTTTTTTGTCTGTGAAGCTCCTGATTTCTCCCTCAGTTTTGATTGATAGTCTTGCTGGGTACAGTATTCTTGGATTCAGACCCTTGCTTTGCATGATTTTGTGTATTTCATTCCATTCCCTTCTGGCCTGATGTGTTTCTGTTGAGAAATCAGTCGATAGTCTGATGGGAGATCCTTGTAGGTAACTTTCTGTCTCTCTCCGGCAGCCTTTAACATTCTTACTTTGTCATTGGTGTTTGCCAATCTCTATTATAAAATCCCCGTGGCCATGATGCTGTCACGCCATAACGAACTAATGTCATATGATTTCATCATGGAAACAAGTAAGTGTAGCTCTGTTCAGTTCTCATCTTCCAATGGTCAATTTAAGTGCCCCTGAGAATGAAAGGTTAGGACAGGAAACTATTCTTTTTTCTTTTAAATATATTTTATTGATTTTTACAGAGAGGAAGGGAGAGGGATAGAGAGTTAGAAACATCGATGAGAGAGAAACATCAATCAGCTGCCTCCTGCACACTCCCCACTGGAGATGTGTCCGCAACCAAGGTACATGCCCTTGACTGGAATGGGACCTGGGACCCTTCAGTCCGCAGGCCGATGCTCCATCCACTGAGCCAAACCAGTCAGGGCAGGAAACTATTCTTATCTCCATCCACAACTGTCTTCTATGTGGGCCGGGCTGTGTGCGTCGTGCGCGCGCATGTGGCTAGGTGGGGACTTGAGGCGTGAGCGGGTGGGTGGGACTTGACTAAGGTCCCACGTCCCGCCTGGCACGATGGGAGTCAGTCTGGGTCCTGCTGGCATGGTGGGTCTGGGTCTTTCGTGATATAGCATGCTGGGCCTCTAGTTTAATTATAATGTGTCTTGGTGTTGGTCTTTTGGGGTTCATCTTGTTTGGGACTCTGTGAGCTTCTTGGACTTGTGTGCGTTCTTTTCTTCCCGATATCAGGGAAGTTTCTGTCATTATTTCTTCAAACAGGTTTTCTATTCCTGGCTCAGTTTTCTCTCCTTCTGTTACCCCTATTATGCGTATGTTGTTTCTTTTCATGTTGTCCCAAAGTTCCCTTAGGCTCTCCTCCTGTTCTTTAAGTTTTTTTTCTAGATGCTACTCTGCTTGGGTATATTTTCCTATCTTGTCTTCTAGCTCACTAATGCGGTCCTCCGCTTCTTCTAGTCTACTGTTGATGCTTTCTATTGAGTTCTTTATTGCACCAATGTCCTTTTTCATTTCTTCTTGGTTCTTTATTTCCTCTTGGTTCTTTTTTTTTTTTTTCTACATATATTTTATTGATTTTTTTACAGAGAGGAAGGGAGAGGGATAGAGAGTTAGAAACATCGATGAGAGAGAAACATCGATCAGCTGCCTCCTGCACGCCCCCTACTGGGGATGTGCCCGCAACCAAGGTACATGCCCTTGACCGAAATCGAACCTGGGACCCTTCAGTCTGCAGGCCGATGCTCTATCCACTGAGCCAAACCGGCTAGGACTCCTCTTGGTTCTTATACATATTGTTGAATTTGTCTTCCATCCTTTTCAGTGACCTTATGACCATTGCTCTAAATTCTTTCTCTGTCATTTTGCTTGCCTCCATTTCGTTTGCTTTCTTTTCTGGTGATCCCTCCTTTTCTTTCATTTGCGAGCTATTTCTTTGTCTCCCCATGATCACTCATCTCAGGGTGTCTGGTTATGTAGCTCTCTCTCCTGCATTGACTTAAAGGCACAAAATATAACACAACAAGGCACAATGCACAGGGCACCAAACACAAATGTATTCACTATACTAATACCCCCAAATAAAGGTGACCACCAAAGAAAAGAGAATTAGGGAATAGAAAAGAGTACAAAAATGATATTAAGAAAAGGAAAAAAATCTAAGAGAGAAAAGAGAGAAGAAAAAAGAAAGGGAAAAAATATATGTATATAGGGAGAAAACTCAAATAAAACAACTAATCAAAAAAATGCAAAGAACAAACACCCAGAGATGAATGCAAACTACCAACAACAACTAATCCAAAAAAATGCAAACAAAAAACATCCAAACAACAAACACCGAGATGAATCTGAGGAGGCAGAACTTTCTCTAGGTGATATCTGACCTTTGTGTCTGTGGATTGTCTCACCAGCTGTGTTTAATTCACCAGTTCCGGGTGGGTGTTGTTCAATTCAGCTGTTCCTTCTATCTGCTTTGTGAGAAGGCGCAGCACCCATCCGCATTTTCGGTGCTGCTTTGTCTCCCCCTGGACAGCCCACGGTCGGGGAGGTTGGAATCCCGGTGTTTGTGGGTTTGCAGCTGAGGCAACTGACGCCTCGGTGTTGTGGTTGTAAGGTCCCAGGAGGTATCCGAGATCTCCCTGGTTGAAGGTAAGGCTGGGCTTCTTGGCTTTCTTCTTTAAGGTTTTAACATAATAGTAACGATTGCTACTACTTATTGAATGATTACCATATGTCAGGCACTTCTAGGCCTGTTACACTCACAATCTAGCAACGATATCACCATTTTGAAGACGATGAAGGTCAGGATAAGAAAGGTATCTATGGTTAAAGAGCAGTGAATTGGGTCAGGGTTTTGTAGTATTGGTGAGGCAGAAGGGGCAGGGATTAATCCAGAGCACTTCTTGTGGGTTGAAGTAAAGCCAACTCTTTTTCTGGGACTAGAGGGAAGGAATTAAGGATAGTGCATTAAAGCCCTGACCGGTTTGGCTCAGTGGATAGAGCGTCAGCCTGAGGACTCAAGGGTCCCAGGTTCGATTCCGGTCAGGGGCATGTACCTTGGTTGCGGGCATGTCCCCAGTGGGGGGTGTGCAGGAGGCAGCTTATCGATGTTTCTCTCTCATCGATGTTTCTAACTCTCTATCCCGCTCCCTTCCTCTCTGTAAAAAAAAAAAAATCAATAAAATATATTTAAAAAAAAAAAAAAAGAATAGTGCATTAAATACATAGGTGCAGCAAAGAGTTGGAGCATTTATTCAGACCTCTAATTTTTCTGAGGGCAAATCAATTATATGAAAATGAGACAAGGCATGATAGTCTAAGGGAGCTTAAGGCGAGCTTGAAGCCTTAGAAGTATGGATTATTTGTGAGAGGATTGGGCCAAGTATTGCTGGGTGGTGCTGAAGCCCCAACTGAGGCTGGAGAACATTGTTTTCTAAGCCATATCCAGCGTCCTGAACCATCCAAGTATGCAAACAGAGAAGGCAAGGGAGGGGGCATTTAGGGGCGACCAGGCTGGCGGGGGAGGCAGTTAGGAGCAACCAGGCAGGCAAGCAGGTGAGCAATTAGGAGCCAGCGGTCCAGGATTGTGAGAGGGATGTCCAACTGCCTGTCTAGACCGGCAGTTGGACATCCCCTGAGGAGTTCCAGATTGGAGAGGGTCAGGCTGGGCTGAGGAGACCCCCCTCCCCATGCGCGAATTTCATGCACTGGGCCTCTAGTCCATATATCTTCTTTGGTGAAGTTCAGATCATTTCCCCAATTTAAAAATTTGGTTGTTTTCCTATTATTGAGTTGTAATGGTTGTTTATATATTCTAGGTACAAGTCCTATATGAGATACACCTTTTGCAAATATTTTCTTCCAGTCTGTGGCTTGCTTTTCATTTTTATCAAATAGAGATTCTGATTTAATTGCTCTGGTTTGAAGCCCAGGTATCAGGACTTTCAAAAGCTCCTAGATGATTTTAAAGTGCAGCCAGGGTTAAGAATCACTGCTTCTAATGTGAAATTTTGAAGAACCCTAATTATGTATAGCAACTTATTTTCTTCAGGATAATTTGGGAGAAAAATCTCAATCATAAGTATTTAGCTTTTCTAAGAAACCTTTGTTTACTGTACTTAGATATTACAGCCAGCAGATGGCGATAGTGTAACGTAAAAGTTATTCAAGGTTATATAGAGAAGTCAACCAAGTTGAAGGATTTGGTGGGCTTCTTTTATTATTAAACTGAAAGATATCTGTGTCATTTTTGTTTAAGTCAGATTAGTAATAGATGACGATGGGAGCTGTATATGTGAATTTTAAGTGAACAAAATAGAACTCCATATTATATCCATGTACATTGCTGGTTTAACTCCATGAAACTAATTGAGAGGACATCAGTGAAGATCAAAAAGTGAATTTGGAACTATGTGGATGGTGTTAGTTTAATGTTTTTTTTTAGTTTAATATTATTTAAAAAAAATTTTAAATTTCCTTTATTCTGAGCAATTACAGATTTATTTTTTTATATATAATTGCTCAGTTATGAATTCAATTCTTTAATCTTTTTATTAGGGAAAATTTCAAACATGTGCAAAAGTAGAGAGGCAGTATAATGAACCCCTAGCTCAGTTATTATTAACTCATGGCCACTCCTATTTGATTTATACTTCCTGTTCCTCCCTTGTCCCTCAGGTTTTTGTGAAGCAAATCTGAGCTTAATCATTTGTCCTATAACTTATAAATTCACTTTTAAGCAACTTTATTTCCCCTATCTTAAAACATACTTCTTTGTGTAGAGTGATATTTTTCCTATACAATAAGAAATACTTTAGAACAGCAATTATCAAACTTTTTGGTCTCAAGACCCTTTTACATTCTTAAAAATTAAGGACTCCTGAAAGCTTTTGTTTATGTGGGATTATATTTACTGATAATTACTTCATTAGAAGTTAAAACTGAAAACCTTTAAAAATATATATTAATTTATTTAAAATATCAATATAGCCGAAACCGATTTGGCTCAGTGGATAGAGCGTCAGCCTTCGGACTGAGAGGTCCCAGGTTTGATTCCGGTCAAGGGCATGTACCTTCGTTGCGGGCACGTCCCCAGTGGGGGGTGTGCAGGAGGCAGCTGGTCGATGTTTCTCTCTCATCGATGTTTCTAACTCTCTATCCCCCTCCCTTCCTCTCTGTAAAAAATCAATAAAATATATTTTAAAAAATAAAATAAAATAAAATATCAATATAAAAACTATTACATGTTGTCATAAAATACATTTTTTTCAATAATAACTCTGTTGTCCAAAACAAAAAACAATATGTGAAGAGCTAGGCATTGTTTTACATGTAAATCTCTTTAATTGCATGGCTTATTAGAAGACAGCTGAATTTTTGTATTTGCTTCTGTATTCAGTCCGTTGTGGTAAGTTATTTTGGTTGAATATATGAAAATGGAGGCTTATAGAGATATGTAGTTGGAAAGGATAAGAGTATTTTATTGGCATTTTCAAATAATTATAGTTATTCTTCTTTGATATTATGCCAAAACTCCACTACACATTTGTGAACAATGAGAGTGAAAAAGACAGGTAATATCTTAGTTTAAGAACTGCTCAAGGGGTGGGGGAAGATCTGACTTTGGGTAGTGAGCACATGGTGCAATATACAGATCTTGTAACATAGAAACCCACACCTGAAACCTATATGTTCATATTGGCCAATGTCACCGCAATAAATTTAATTTTAAGAAAAATAAACAAATAAAAATAAAGTACGTTGATACATACCTCACATTATACAGGCAGGCATATCTTGGAGATATTGTGGGTTTAGTTCCAGACCACTGCCATAAAAAGAATGTTGCAATAAAGCAAGTCACAGGAAAAAATAAAATAAAAAGAACCACTGCTCTAGAAATGCTTTAGGAATAGTTTCCTCTTCTTTCTGTTTGAAAAGTTTGAGTAAAATGTATTTCCTCCAATTTTGTTACAAAAGCATATTAACAAAATAAGTTAAAACAAAACAAAGACATCTCACTACTTAGCATATCTTCTGTTTAGTTTCTTCTGTTTTAGTTCTTATTGAGACTTCTTTCATCTTTCATTTTCCAAAATACCAGAAGTGTTTTTTTCTAATTATAAACATATTTATTAATTATTTAAAAACTATGGTCAAAATAGACAACTCTAAAGAAGGAAATAACAGCCCAACATAGTCCTCTCATTTTGAACTTTTAATGAAACTTTAATTACAATAGCACTTGCCCATAATCCTGTGATTTCGAACTTCTTAAATAAAACTTTAATGACTTGGGATTCTGTTTTCTGAAAAAGAAATCTGAGGCAGGCAAATTGCCTGTAGTACATTTAATTGAGTTTTTAAGGGTTAGGTTTAAATCAAATAATTTGTTCTACTTGATAATATATTTTCAGTTAAGGGAGGCCTTCTGGTGTTTTTCTAATTACAGATTTTAGACAGCAAATGTGACCCAAATGAAATGTCAGTATTAGATCTGATGTAATGTAGGCTTGTTTTTGTTTTGTTTTTAATTTGAGAGTGGCAGCTGCAGACTATGAAAGATGTGAACTAACTGAGCTCTTCATCACAGTTGTCAGAACCTTCCACTCTCATCTCTTCTTGGTTTGAAGATTTAGTTATCTCTAAGATGAACTATGAGGTTTTTCCCCAGATTTAAAAAATGTTGAGTGGTAAATGACAAACTTTGGGGGTTTGGTAGTTAAAACAGAAAACTGAGAAAGAAATTTAATCATCTGCAAAGTATAGTTTTAAAAACATGTGTTTTGAATTCTCTATAAAAGCCCATTAAAGATAATTGTCCTCTACTTAAGCACATTTTACTCAGTGCATACTTAATCAGTAATGCTATTCCCCATTTCCTCTTCAACTCCACAATTGAAAACTGAAAAATAGGCTTATTATCTCTGGATCATCAAGGTGTCTTTGGTGTAAGAATTGTGGTCAAAATGTGAATCTTTTAGAAAAATCAATGAGTTCCAAAGTACAGGAAGGGTAAAAATATAAAAAGAGAAACAGGCAGACTCCTTGCAGTGCCTTCTCAGCATCACATACTGGTATTTCCCTTATTTCTTCTAGTTTATTTATTTTCTCTAATAAAATACTTGATGAAATTCTACCAACTGGGCCCAGTCTTTTTCTTTCTCTTTTTGTTTTATTTTATTTTATTTTTTTAAAATAAATCTTTATTGTTCAGATTATTACAGGTGTTCCTCTTTTTTCCCCCCATAGCTCCCCTCCACCTGATTCCCCACCCCACCCCATGCCCTTACCCCCCTGCCACTGTCTTCATCCATAGTGTAAGATTTTTGTCCAATCTCTTCCCACACCCCTCACACCCCCTTCCCCCTGAGAATTGTCAGTCCACTCCCTTTCTATGTCCCTGATTCTATTATATTCACCAGTCCATTCTGTTCTTCAGATTTTTTATTCACTTGATTTTTAGATTCACTTGTTGGTAGGTGTGTATTTGATGTCATTTTGTTGTTTATAATTTTTATCTTTACCTTTTTCTTCTTCTTCCTCTTCTTAAAGAATACCCTTCAGCATTTCATGTAATCCTGGTTTGGTGGTGGTGAACTCCTTTAGCTTTTTCTTGTCTGTGAAGCTCTTTATCTGACCTTCAACTCTGAATGATAGCTTTGCTGGGTAGAGTAATCTTGGTTGTAGGTTCTTGGTTTTCATCACTTTGAATATTTCTTGCCACTCCCTTCTGGCCTGCATGGTTTCTGCCGAGAAATCAGCTGACAGTCGTATGGGTGCTCCCTTATAGGTAACTAACCGTTTTTCTCTTGCTGCTTTCAAGATTCTCTCTTTGTCTTTTGCCCTTGGCATTTTAATTATGATGTGTCTTGGTGTGGTCCTCTTTGGATTCCTCTTGTATGGGGTTCTGTGCGCTTCCTGAACTTGTAAGTCTATTTCTTTCACCAGGTAGGGAAAGTTTTCTGTCATTATTTCTTCTAATAGGTTTTCAATATTTTGCTCTCTCTCTCCTTCTGGCACCCCAAAAATTCAGATGTTGGTATGCTTAAAGTTGTCCCAGAGGCTCCTTACACTATCTTCATATTTTTGGGTTCTTTTTTTCTTTTTGTTTTTCTGGTTGGGTGTTTTTTGTTTCCTCATATTTCAGATCTTTGGTTTGATTCTTGGGGTATGTTGATCTACAGTTGAGTTTCTGTATATTCTTTATTTTAGACAGTGTATGCTTAATTTCTGACTGGTCCTTTTCCATTTTTTTGGCATTCTCATTAAGATCCTTAAAGGTTGCCGAAACCGGTTTGGCTCAGTGGATAGAGCGTCAGCCTGCGGACTGAAAGGTCCCAGGTTCGATTCCGGTCAAGAGCATGTACCTTGGTTGCGGGCATATCCCCAGTAGGGAGTGTGCAGGAGGCAGCTGATAGATGTTTCTCTCTCATCGATGTTTCTAACTCTCTATCCCTCTCCCTTCCTCTCTGTAAAAAATCAATAAAATATATTTAAAAAAAAAAAAAAGATCCTTAAAGGTCTCACTAAGTTCCTCAGTGGTTTTTAGAAGATTCTTGAGTAACCTTATAAATGTGGTTCTGAACTCTATGTTGTCCAGTAGTTTGCTTTCCTCCATTTCTTTCATTCGTGACATGTTTCTTTGTCTCCGCATTTTGCTGCTTCCCTGTGTTAATGGAGTGGCTTTGTGTGGTAGGTGACCTATAGGGGCCAGTAGTTCAGCCTCCCCAATCACCTGAGGTGGACGCCTTTGGTACACCCCTTTGTGGGCTGAGTGCAAAGTCTTGGTGTAGTTAAGCCTTGATTGCTGTTGGTACACTGGGAGGAATTGACCTCCAGGCCAATTGGCTGTGAGGACCCACTGTGTCTATAATGGAAGAACTGCTGCGCTGGAGACACGCTTATGGGGCAGGACTTGTTTCAGTGGGGCTTTGGTGCTCACTGAGTCTGCCTCTTGAATGTGTCACTTATGGATGTGAGGAGTTGAAATCTGGTGTCTCAAACTGACCACTAGGTACACTGGCTTCTGGATCTCTAATGAGATGCAGGTCAGCTACTGTCTGAGGCCACCCAGCAGGCGCTACAGCGAGAACTACAGTTTTCTCCTCTTTGCTTGGGGTTTGGAGGTTTTGGAGCTGTCTGACCCGGGCTGCAAGTTAGCTAGGTTAAGCTGCGCTAGGGCAGGTCATTCATATGCTAAAGCCGCTGCATGGAGCTTGGGTGGGTTTGTAGATTGTGCGGGGCGGGGTCTCAGGGCATGACTAGGCTAGGGCGTGGCAAACAGCGATGGCTGCCAGTCAGCCGGCTCTGCGTCTCTGACCACGTCCCCGCGTCCTGCGCCCCAGCACAGTAAACAATTATTCCTGCGCTCAGCCCTGCAAGCAAGCCACCCTCACTTTCCGACCCCACAGCAGACAGTCCAGCTTCTCCCCGTAGGAGTTTGGGTCCCCCGTTTCTCCCCAGAAACTGGAGTTCAGAGTAATCGGGAGCTTGTCTCCCCTCGGATTGAAAAAAACAGCACTCCCAGTCGCCCGCCGCCAGCCCTATTCGCGCGCCTCTGTACCTTAGCTTTTCAGCGCTTGTGCACCTCTCAATGCTGTTTGCTCTTTCCTTCTAGTTGTAGAACTTCCACTCAGCCAGCTTTCCCGTGGTTCTGGGTGATAGACGTTTTGTCTTTTAGTTGTAGTTTTGAAATTATTGTGCGAGGCAGCAGTTTAGGTGTTTACCTACGCCGCCATCTTGGATCCTCCTCTGGACCCAGTCTTTTTTAGAAGAACTAGCTTGAAGTAGTGCATTTCCTCCTGCTGCCTGACTTCTGTTTTACAAAGTTATGAGAATTAGAATTTTGGGGTGATTTTTAGACATGGAGAACATTTTGGGGGAGAGATCTGAGGAAGATGCAAGAGTGGGAGTTTTCACATGGCAGTACTAGAGGCAGAGGGATAAAGGCATTTTAACTTTAGGAGTTTTGAACAACATGGGAGTGTACAAAAGAGAAACTTATATTTTTCTTAGGTCAAGCACAAGAGAGTTTTTTTTTCTTATACTTTTTCTCTCTGTTTTTTTACTCTGTTATTTTTCTTATACTTTTTCTCTCTCAGATTAAGGCTGGCACTATTATTATTGTAGTGTAACCCCATCTTACAAAGGACGCCTCAAAAAGTCGAATTATGGAGTCATTTATTAAAAGCCGGCGACATACGAGGGAGCAAAAGCACTCCAGACCTCGCAGCCCCGAAAAGCTCGCCACATCTGGCTTATATGCAGAATATCACAAAAGTATCGATTACATCTTTGGGTCTGGAATGAGGAACCTGTTTCCCGAAAAGCATTCTTTACAGAAGCAAAAATTAAGCAAGTTATCTAAAGTATTTACGAATCACTGAATCAACAGAAACACATTATCTGGGACCACCGGGGCAATTTAGAATAATTGTGCTGTCCAGATTTTGGGATCACTGAATCAACTGAAACTCAGTTATCTGTAGCTACTGAAACAATTTGGGATAATTGAGCTGTCCTGGTTCTCAGAAGAATGTGCTTCAGTAACCAGTGAGATCACAATCAGTGGGATATTCAAACCACCATCAATGGAGTATTCAATCATACATAAGTTCAGAAAATCAAAATAACTTTTAAATGAGTACAGAACCCAAAACAGCAAGTTTAAAATATTAAAGAGCAATTTTTACCCAAGGATGGTTGCTACCATACTTCATTGTCATACTGTAGTCTTATTATGTAGTTTTGGCATGGAAACCAAATCACTTCTTATAAATTTGTATTTACAGGAAAAGTATTGAGTTCTAAATAGACATAAGTGAAGTTTTAGAAACAGTATGTTGGAAGTGAGGCAATATCCAGAATGACCACACTTTTCGTTTTCTTTTACTTAGAAAGTGCTGGCTTAGATTTCAGATTCATTTTTTCTTTTGCTGATAACTAAATGCATCAGTTTTTATTGCCTTTTCATTCGGTCTCCCTAGAGAATAGAATAATGTAAATAAGACAGTAGATTAGAAATAACACACTGGTACTGAAGAGGGACAGCCTACTTCTGAGGTAAGAGAAAACAATCAGTTTGAAAGAGTAGCAGCTGAGATGTTGACAATCAGGGCAAAGGTCTTCTCCATTCTCCATAGCGCAAACTGATTTTTATAAAGATGCCCCTCTTGCAGTCTTTCTTATCTCAGTAAATATAATTATTACCACTTTTTGATTCAAGCCACTAAACTATACAACTACAATAGCTTCCCAACTGGTTTCCCTGTTTCCAAATACCCATGTCTGTTTTTGGTGAGAGTGATCCTTTTATTTTTTAACTAGAGGCCCAGTGCATGAATTCATGCATGGGTGGGGTCCCTTGACCTGGCCAGCAATTGGGGCTGGTTGGGGCCGCCTTCCCCATTCCCAATTGGGGCCAATCAGGGCCGGCCAGCGGGGGAGGGAGGAAGGAATGTAGAAGGTTTGCTGTGGAGCACACTGACCACCAGGGGGCAGCTCCTGGGTTGAACGTCTGCCCCCCTTGTGGTCAGTGCGCGTCATAGCTACCGGCTGGTCATCTGGTCATAATGGTCACTTAGGCTTTTATATACAGGCAGTCCTTGCATTATGTTGGAGATCCATTCCTATAGCGTGAAGTAACTCGATTTTTGCCATAAGTCAGAACCCACCTACATGAGCACCTACGTCGCTCACATGGAGCACATACACAGCAGTAATGAAGTGAAACAGTAAAAAAAAATGTTAAAGAAAGATAACAATTCCTGACCTTTACTTGTAGGAAATAAATAATAAAAAACATAAAGCACATATGTATATATGTCAAAATGACGGAACTTTTTTTTTCTTCATAATACTGTAAATGGGAGATGGTGACATAACCACGAAGCGATGTAAGTTGAGTCTGACATAAAACAAGGACTGCCTGTATCCTATCTAATAAAAGTAATATGCAAATTGACCATCACTCCAACACTCAAGATGGCTGCCCCCATGTGGTCAAAGATGGCCACCACAAGATTGTCGGCAAGGGAGGGCAGTTGAGGGGGACCAGGCCTGCAGGGGAGGGCAGTTGAGGGGGACCAGGCCTGCAGGGGAGGGCAGTTGGGGGGAACCAGGCCAGCAGGGTAGAGCAGTTAGGGGCAACCAGGCCAACAGGGGAGGGAAGTTAGGGGTGTCCAGGCCTAGAGGGGAGGGCAGTTGGGGTGACCAGGCCAGCAGGGAAGGGCAGTTAGGGGCAACCAGGCTGGCAAGGGAGGGCAGTTAGGGGTTATTGGGCCAACAGGGGAGGGCAGTTGGGGGCATCCAGGCCTGCAGGGGAGGGCAGTTAGGGGCAACCAGGCTGGCAGGGAAGGGCAGTTAGGGGTGACCAAGCCGGCAGGGGAGGGCAGTTAGGGGCAAACAGGCTGGCAAAGGAGCAGTTAGGTGTCGATCAGGCTGGCCGGGGAGTGGTTAGGGGGTGATCAGGCTGCAGGCAGAAGTGGTTAGGGGCAATCAGGCAGGCAGGTGAGCGGTTGGGAGCCAGCAGTTGTGGATTGTGGGAGGGATGTCCGACTGCCCGTTTAAACAGGCATTCGGACATCCCTTGAGCGGTTCCAGATTGGAGAGGGTGCAGCCTGGGCTGAGGGACCTTCCCCCCCCCCCCCCCCGTGCACGAATTTTGTGCACCGGGCCTCTAGTATAGATATATTTTTTATTGATTTCAGAGAGGAAGGGAGAGGGGGAGAGAGAGAGAAACATTAGTGATGAGAGAGAATCATTGATCAGCTGCCTCCTGCACGCCCCACACTAGGGCATCTAGCCTGCAACCCGAGCATGTGTCCTTGACCAGAATCGAACCTGGGACCCTTCAGTCCACAGGCTGACACTCTATCCACTAAGCCAAATCGGCTAGGGATTTGATGTGAGAGAGACACATCCTTTTAAATCCATGTCAGATCCTGTTACTTCTCTGCTTAAAACTCCAATAGCTTTCCATTTCACTCAAATTAAAAATAAGAGTCTTTACAGGGACCTGTAAGCCCTTTGTATTAGCCTCTCAGGTCTTATTTCATTCTATTCATTCTGGACTTCTTGGTGGCTCTTGATCTCACCAGATATACTCCTGCCTCAGGACCTTTACACTCGCTATTTCCTCTTCCTCCAGGTATCTATGATTATTCATTCACCTCCAACTTTTTTCTTAAATATTACATTCTTAGAATGGTTCTTCCTAGTCACCCTATTTAAAATAACATTAAATAGTATGCCTCAATGGTTAGTGTTGACCTGAGCACCACAGGGTCTTGGGTTCGATTCCCTGTCACGTTTCATACCCGTGCTGCAGGTTTGATCCCTAGCCCAGTCAGGGCACATTCAGGAGCTAAGCAATCAATGTGTTTCTCTCACATCAATATTTCTCTTTTCCTCCCTCCCATTCTCTCTAAAAAAGTCAATGGGCTTGGCCAGTGTGGCTCAGTAGTTGTGTACCAACCTATGAACCATGAGGTCATAGATTTGATTCCCAGTCAGGGCACATGCCTGGGTTGCGGGCTCTATACTCAGTGTGGGGTGTGTGGGGGGCAGCCGATCGATGATTCTCTCTCATCAGTGATGTTTCTATCTCTCCCTCTCCCATCCTCTTTGAAATCAATAAACATATATTAAAAATAAATAGATGGGGGAAAATCTTCTGGTGAGGATTACAAAAAAACAACAATAATAAGATTAAGATAAAATAAAATAGCATGTATATCCTCACTGTCACCCAGGCACTCCCTATTTTCTGTCTCTGCTTTATTTTTCTCCATAGCACTTACCATCATCTGACATACTATATATTTTATTTGCTTTTATTGTCTATCTTTTTTTTACATATTAGAATAGAAGCTCTTCACCCAAGGATATTTTTCCATCGATTTTTAGGAAGAGTGGAAGGGAGGGGGAGAGACTCATCGATTGGTTGCCTCCCAAACACGCCCCAACCAGGGCCTGAGATAGAGCCTGCAACTGAGGTATGTTTACAATGAAATATTTGAGTCACTAAGAAATTTACTAAGATACTGTTTGGAGTCCTTCATTTGATAAAAGAACATATGCAATGCCTTTCTAACAACAATTTCCATTTTGGATGATTTTTACTTTAAAAGATTAAGAAGAAATAAAATTGAGTGTTTAAAGGAGCATGCCTCAGTTATCTGGAATGTTTACTTATATGTATAACACATTCCCCAAAAATGCAAGGTACAAGGGGATAGTGTTTGTATTCTTAAACTCCTTTAAAAATATTTTTAATTTGCCCTAACCGGTTTGGCTCAATGGATAGAGCGTCGGCCTGTGGACTGAAGGGTCCCAGGTTCGATTCCGGTCAAGGGCATGTACCTTGGTTGCGGGCGCATTCCCAGTAGGGGGTGTGCAGGAGGCAGCTGATCGATGATTCTCTCTCATCGATGTTTCTAACTCTCTATCCCTCTCCCTTCCTCTCTGTAAAAAATCAATAAAATATATTTAAAAAAATATTTTTAATTTAATTTTTATTTATTTAATTCGTTGTTCATTCTCACCCAAGAATATTTTCTCCATTGATTTTTAGAGAGAGTGGAATAGACAGGGAGAAACAGAGAGAGAGAAACATCTATGTGAGAGAAACATCGTTTGGTTGCCTCCTGCACGTGCCCTGATTGGTGCTGGGGATTGAGCCTGCACCGAGGTACATGCCCTTGACTGGAATTGAACCCAGGATTCTTCAGTTGGAGGGTTGACGCTCTAACCACCGGTTAGGGCAGTGTTTGTATTCTTTTTTCTTTTTAAATATATTTTTATTGATTTCAGAGAGAAAGGAAGAGGGAGAAAGAAATAGAAACATCAGTGATGAGAGAATCATTGATTGGCTGCTTCCTGCATGTCCTCTACTGGGGATTGAGCCTGTGATCCGGGTATGTACCCTGACCAGGATTGAACCTTGACCTCATGGCTCATAGGTCAGTGCTCAACTCCTGAGCCATAGTGGTTGGGCAGTGTTTGTATTCTTGAAAATGTTCAAAAGATCTTTTCAAATACTAGTTTTGCTATTTAATTGGTTTTAACTCTCCTTTTTGTAAAAATGTAAACATTTATATAAGGCTTATTATATGCTAGTCATTATTTTGAGTGCTTTACAACTTATTTAATGTCATCTTTATAATAATCATGGGAAAGTTACTTCTCTTATCCTCTATTTCTTGATTTTTAAACAGACAAGATTGGACTACATAATCTCCAAAGCCCCTTCCAGCTCTGAAATGTTAAAACTTTCTAACTGTTGGCCAGGCAACCTAGTTATGTGTTAATTAAGACAGGTCATCTTTTCCTAGTGGGAGCAGAGATGATGGTGAAGCCCTGAAGATAGTGCAGAGTAGGAGAGGAAGTTGTTATTTAGATGAATGTAAGTGCAGAATCTGTATCTGGCAGTGTCAGTCTGGGAAGGAAGAAAGAGTACATCAAATCATTGTTGAGGTTTTGATGATGTGAAGCTGTTTAACTACCTCACTGCCTTTCCTTAATATCTTAAGGTTGAAATTCAAAGTTGTTTAAGTCTTGTGCAGAGCACATGACACCTCCTTATTATCTGGCACTACTTTTTAGCTATAGATTGAAACTTAGCAAGGACTTCTCCCCCATGGTTTTAAGAAATAGGAAATAGAAGGGTTAAGAATTTAGTACATGAAATATAAAATTTGAATCTGATTAAGCATCTAGAGCCAACTACTAATTTACAGGAAATATAGGGGATATATTACACCTTAAGGATGCAACATCAAATCCAGTCTATGGGAAACCCAGTTTCTTGCAATAAAAAAATTTGAAGGTTGGGAGAGAGGAAGGACCTGTATATCAAAAGCAATTTGTGATATATCAACCATTTGTGTGTGTGGTCTGTACTAGGCCTTTAATTCTTGATTTGCACAATCAAAAAGCCCTAGCTGGTTTGGCTCAGTGGATAGAGCATCGACTCGAGGACTGAAGGGTCCAGGGTTCGATTCCGGTCAAGGGCAGGTACCTCGGTTGCAGGCTTAATCCCCAGCCTTGATCGTTGCTCGTGTGGGAAGCAACCGATTGATGTGTCGCATATCGCTGTTTCTATTTCTATGTCTCTCCCCCTCCCTTCCACTCCCTCTAAAAATCAATGGGAAAAATGTCTTTGGGTGAGGATTAAAAAAAAAAGATCGGAGCATCAATTGATGGAGATATTAAGAAATTGCTGGATTTTTTTAGATGTAATAATGCTAGTGAGTTATGTTTTGAAACTTGTTATATTTTTAGAACTACACACCAAAACATTTATGGATGAAATGAATGATGTCTGAGATATGCTTCAAAAATAACAGAAATGGGGATGGAGTAGATGGGGTTATGTAAGAAACAAAATTGGCCATGAGTTGATAAAGTTAGTGTTTGGATTCATTGGGACTTATATTATTCTGTCTACTTTTTATATGTTTGGAATTTACATTGTAAAAACCTGTTTTAAAAAACTGACATATTAAATAAATACAAATATGCTTTTAGGATAGAAGTTACGAAGAGGGAGATTATAAAGCAATGCCCCATTAATGAATTTCATGAAGAGGCAGCATCTTGTGTAGTGTTTTTCTCCAAACATATCCTATGTAATAAGACCCTAATGTGCAAATCGACCAAACAACTGGTCGCTATGACGTGCACTGACCACCAGGGAGCAGACACTCAATGCAGAAGCTGCCCCCTGGTGGTCAGTGCGCTCCCATAGGGGGAGCTCCACTCAGCCAGAAGTTTGGCTCAAGACTGGTGAGCGAAGTGGTGGTACATAGGGCCTCTAATATTCATTATAAAAGACAAAAGTAGTTCAGAAATGTCACTGTAGAAAGTGAAAGACCCCTTCTTTAATCAAATAATTTTTAAATGCTGCAAATTGGTCCCGCTGGCATGGCTCAGTGGTTGAGCATCGACATATGAACCAAGAAGCCACGGTTTGATTCCCAGTCAGGGCACATGCCTGGATTGCTGGCTTGATCCCCAGTGTGGGGTGTGCAGGAGGCAGCTGATCAGTGATGCTCTCTCATCATTGATGTTTCTATCTCTCCCTCTCCCTTCCTCTCTGAAGTCAATAAACATATATTTTTAAAAAAATACTGAAAATTGTTATGTCATTTGCACATGGTAATCTATTCCTGTTTCTAATTATGAAATGCATGAGAGATGAACTTTAGATTAAGAGCTGGAGAGAGATTTTTTTTTTTAATAAATCTTTATTCAGATTATTACAATTATTTCTCCTTTTCCCCCCCATAGCTCCCCTCCACCCAGTTCCCACCCCACCTTCTGCCCTTACCTCCCCACCACTGTCCTCATCCATAGGTGTATGATTTTTGTCCAGTCACTTCATGAACCCCCCCATACCACTTTCCCCCTGAGAATTATCAGTCCACTCCCTTTCTATGCCCCTGATTCTATTATATTCACCAGATTATTCTGTTCCTCAGGTTTTTAATTCACTTGATTTTTAGGTTCACTTGTTGATAGATATGTATTTGTTGTTCATAATTTTTCTCTTTCCTTTTTTCTTCTTCCTCTTCTTTAAGAATACCTTTCAGCATTTCATATAATACTGGTTTGGTGGTGATGAACTCCTTCAGCTTTTTCTTATCTGTGCAGCTCTTTATCTTCCCTTCAATTCTGAATGATAGCTTTGCTGGGTAGAGTAATCTTGGTTGTAGGTTCTTGCTATTCATCACATTGAAAATTTCTTGCCACTCCCGTCTGGCCTGCATAGTTTCTGTTGAGAAATCAGCTGACAGTCGTATGGGTGCTCCCTTGTAGGTAATTAACTGTTTTTCTCTTGCTGCTTTTAATATTCTCTCTTTGTCTTTTGCTCTTGGCATTTTAATTATAATGTGTCTTGGTGTGGTCCTCTTTGGATTCCTTTTGTTTGGGGTTCTGTGCGCTTCCTGAACTTGTAAGTCTATTTCTTTCACCAGGTGGTGGAAGTTTTCAGTCATTATTTCTTCAAATAGGTTTTCAGTATCTTGCTCTCTCTCTTCTTCTGGCACCCCCATAATTCTGATGTTGGTACGCTTGAAGTTGTCCCAGAATCTTCTTACACTATCTTCAACTTTTTGGATTTTTTTTTTGCTTTTTTCTTTTTTGGTTGAGTGTTTTTTGCTTCTTTGTGTTTCAATTCTTTGACTTGATTGTTGTGTTCCTCTTGTCTGTTTTTGGGTCTCTGTATAATATTTTTTATTTCAGTCAGTGTATGTTTAATTTCTAGTTGGTCCTTTTTCATATCTTCGAGGGTTTCGTTATATTTATCGGCCTTTTCTAGGATATTCTTAAAAAGTCTTATAACCGTGGTTTTGAATTCTATATCCAGTCGTTTGTTTTCCTCCATTTCTTTCGTTTGTGATCTGATTCTTTGATGCCGCATTTTCACTCTTCCCTGAGTTGGTAAGGTAGATTTGTGTGCTAGGTTTCCAATATGGCCCAGTGGGTCTGCCTCCCCAGTTAACCTGAGGTGGACACTCTTGGTGCACCCCTTTGTGGACTGTGTGTACAGCCTTGTTGTAATTAAGTCTTTATTGTTGTTGGTATCACTGGGAAGAATTGACCTCCAGGCCAGTTGGCTGTAAGGATCAGCTGTGTCTATGCTGGGAGAAGTTCGGTGCTGGAGACAGCCTTATAGGATTAGACTTGCCAAATTGCAATAGCCTCTGTGCTCAGCTTGGATGGGGTGGAGTCTCAGTCTTGGCTTCCTGTCAGCCTTACCCTTGCGCGCACGTGCGCGCCTTCAGACCTCCACCTTCCCTGGCTTCTGAGTCTCTGCGCGAGAGTCCAGACTCCCCCCACAAGAGCGTGGGTCCCCAGGGGCTCGCCTGGAACTGGGGTTCAGTGCAGTCCAGGAACCTCCGACTCCCTTCCACTAGGGAAAGCCTGTGGCAACCTCCGCAGCCTTTGTGCGCACGTGCGCGCCTTCAGTCCTCCGCCTTCCCCGGCTCCCGAGTCTCCGCCCAAGAGTCCAGACTCCCCCCACAAGAGCGTGGGTCCCCAGGGGCTCGCCTGGAACCGGGGTTCAGTGCTGTCAGAACTGGGGCCCAGTGGAGTCAGGAATCTCCGACTCCCTTCCACTAGGGAAAGCCTGTGGCAACCTCCGCAGCCTTTGTGCGCACTGGCGTGCGCGCGCGCACTTTCAGTCCTCCGCCTTCCCCGGCTCCGGAGTCTCCGCCCGAGAGTCCAGACTCCCCCCACAAGAGTGTGGGTCCCCAGGGGCTCGCCTGGAACTGGGGTTCACTGCAGTCAGAACTGAGGCTCAGTGCATTCAGGAGCCTCTGACTCCCTTCCACTAGGGAAAGCCTGTGGCAACCTCCGCAGCCTTTGTGCGCACTGGCACGCGCGCGCCTTCAGACTTCTGCCTTCCCCAGCTCCCGAGTCTCTGCCAGAAAGTCCAGACTCCCCCCGTAAGAGCGTGGGTCCCCAGGGGCTCGCCCAGAACTGGGGTTCAGTGCAGTCAGAACTGGGGTTCAGTGCGGTCGGAGGCTTCCTTCCCCCTTCCGCCAGAGAAAGTCAGCCAGGCTCTCAGCCGCCCTTCCTCTCTGCGCGCACAAAGACCCTTTGCCGTACCTCCAATTCTCTGTGAGCTTTTCTCTTTCCTTCTAGTTGTAGAATTTTCACTCAGCCAGCTTTCCTGTGGTTCTGGATGGTGTCCATTCTGTCTTTTAGTTGTAGTTTTGAAATTGTTGTGCGAGGCAGCAGTTTAGGTGCTTACCTATGCCGCCATCTTGGTTTCTCCCCCTGGAGAGAGATTTTATACTGAACTGCATTGCTTTTCTTTTGCAAAAGGGATATTAACATTAGTTCTGGAGTGAAAAAAAAAATACTATACGTGTTAATCCATTATGTAGTGAGAACTATAGCTAAAGTGACAACCTGGAATGCTCCAGTGTGCTTCTACCCCTGCCTTTGATGCAAATGGCAATTATAGACTAATTGTGGTGTGCTCAGGCCTTCCATGAAGAGAAATTTGAACCTGAGAGCCTATGTCCCCAGCAGTGCTAATTGGGAGATGTGGAGTAAGGGGATTTCCACTCTTGGTTAATAAGATCTCCAGGCGCATTTCCTCTTTGTTTTTGCATTTCTCTCAGCTGTGAAGCAGCTGCAGGGAAGTAAAATGTAATTTCCTGCCCTTGGGTTGCTGGCTTTTCTTTTGGAAAATTATAATTGGAAGAGTGGAATGTGTATGGATTGAGTTACCTACACAGCTGATTTAAACACCAGTTTTTCAGTTTTATTGAGATATAATTGACATATAACATTGTATTAGTTTAAGGTGTACAACATAATGATTTGATATTTGTAAGGAACTGATTATTATTAAGTACCAAAATAACCTGAAAAATCACTTTCAGAACTAGCAGAGCTGAATGATTAGATCCAAAGAACTGCATTCATGTTCCCTTGTGAACTATGTCACCAGTGAAGCTAAATTAGTATTTAAATCTTTAATTTATCACTATTGTGTTAGGATAAAACTTTTATAGAATACCCTTATAAATACTAGTAAAATAATGATAATGGACTTGGGGGGAAGAGGCAAGGGCCATAATTCTCTTTCTTGTTTTGTGATTAACCCTGTTGTTTTTCAGATATTGTTCCACTAGAGGCCTGGTGCATGAAAATTCATGTACTGGAAGGGGGGGTCCTTCAGCCTGGCCTGCCCCCTCTCACAGTCCAGGACCCCTCAGTGGCGGGGGGTGACCCAGCAGTCAGGGGAAGGCCATGCCCCCATCACACCTCTGCTGCTACCACTGCCGGCAGCGCAAGCCTCGGCCGGCCCTGGTTACCTGAGCCTCGGGTGGCCCTGGGCAGCCGGGCAGCTGCCATCCGAGGCTTGCCTGTGCCTCGGGCCAGCCCTGGGCAGATGGGGGACTGAGGGTACTGGGGGACTCCAGAGGCAGGCGCGCCGAGTGGCCGGACCCGCCTGGGGGCGGGCCTGGCTGTGCCGCATGCCTGCTGCCCCGGCAGGGCTGAGGGGCCTGGGCGCTGCCATCTTGTGGCTGTGGGCGCTGCCATCTTTGAGGGTGTGGCGGTCAATTAGCATATTCCCTCCTTATTGGCTGTGGGTGCCTCCATCTTTGTGAGGGCGTGATGATCAGTTAGCATATTCCCTCTTTATTAGATAGGATAGGATGCTGAACTCCCAGAAGTTTTGGTAAATTTTTGTGTAAATATATGTGCAGCCTTGTTTTAGGTGGGTTATAGCCTGGTAGGTAGACATGACATGTACATATAAGCTAAAATTATATTAAATACCAAGTTTAGATAGCTCATGACACCAAAATTTATTAGAAAACTAGTGACCCGGTGCACAAAATTCGTGCACATTAAAAGGGGATTAATTAGAGGAAATAATTTAATGTTGCTATTTGCCCTTTCTCTATAATAGAAGTGTCAGAGATGAAAGAAAATTAGTAAAATGTATATGAAAACCTTCCTCCTGTCAGAGTCTGGGGCACACCACAGGACCCAGAGTCAAGTCCCTGCCCACCCACATGCACCTCAAAATTGTGTGAGACTCAGACCTGGCCAGCGCATGCCCCCGCTCCCCCTCATTGGGCTAGATCCAGACCCGGCCAGTCCCACCCTTGTCAAGCCCTGCCAGGCAGGGGGTGTAGCCTCAGGTCCCCTGGCCCAGCGCCAGGGGGGCGGGGCGTGGCCTGAGGTCCCCCAGCCCAGACCGGGGCGGGGGGCGTGCCTTGAGGTCCTCTGTCAAGCCCTGCCAGGTGGGGGACATGGCCTGAGATCCCCTGTCAAGCCCCGCTGGGTGGGGGGTATGGCCTGAGGTCCCCCGTCAAGTCCTGCCAGGCGGGGGGGGGGGGCACAGCCTCAGGACCCCCATCAAGCCCCGCTGGGCGGGGGCGCAGCCTGAGTTCCCCTGATCCAGCACTGGGGGTGCACCTTGAGGTCCCCCATCAAGCCTCGCTGGGTGGGGGGCATGGCCTGAGGTCTCCTGTCAAGCCCCGCTGGACGGGGGCACGGCCTGAGGTCCCCCGGCCTGGTGCCGGGGTGGGGGGAGCGGCCTGAGGTCCCCTAGCCCAGCACCAGGACCGGAAGTGCACCTTGAGGTCCCCCATCAAGCCCCGCCGGGTGCAGGGCGTGGCCTGAGGTCCCCTGTCAAGCCCTGCTGGGTGGGGGGAGCGGCCTGAGGTCCCCTAGCCTAGCACCAGGATGGGGAGCGTACCTTGAGGTCCCCTTTCAAGTCCCGCTGGGTGGGGGGCGTGGCCTCAGGTCCCCTGGCCTGATGCCAGGGTGGGGGGCGTGGCCTCAGGTCCCCTGTCAAGCCCTGCCAGGTGGGGGGGCGCAGCCTGAAATCCCCTGTCAAACCCCACCTGGCAGGGGGAACAGCCTGAGGTCCCCTAGCCCAGCACCAGGACAGGAAGTGCACCTTGAGGTCCCCTGTCAAGCCCTGCTGGGTGGGGGAGGGCGTAGCTTCAGGTTCCTGCTGATTGCTCATTAAGGTTCCTTATGGGAACTTGGCCTCAGCTGTGGGTGCAGCCATCTTTTGTGATGAAGTGATGGTCAATTAGCATATTCCCTCTTTATTAGATAGGATGGCCAGAGCAGAAGCAGGTGCAGTGAATTTCAGCACAGTTCCAGGGGTGGGCAAACTTTTTGACTCGAGGGCCACAATGGGTTCTTAAACTGGACCGGAGGGCCGGAACAAAAGCATGGATGGAGTGTTTGTGTGAACTAATATAAATTCAAAGTAAAGGAGCGGAGGGGAGAGCAAGAGAACCGGATAGAATAGCCGGATCTGGCCCGCGGGCCGTAGTTTGCCCAAGGCTGCCCTAGCCCCTAGAGTTCCTGAGCAGCGAGTGGCAATGTGCATCTGGGGTAGGATCTCTTCATCTTAAGTCACATTGCATCACAGATCTTTTTCAGTGGTCGGCAAACTCATTAGTCAACAGAACCAAATATCAACAGTACAACGATTGAAATCTTTTTTGAGAGCCGAAAACCGACTTCTGCACATGGACCACGAAGTTTCAATCGCACTGTACGTGCGCGCCTGCACATGGTATTTTGTGGAAGAGCCACACTCAAGGGGCCAAAGAGCCACATGTGGCTCGCGAGCCGCAGTTTGCCGACCACTGATCTAGGTTGACACCACTGTTCACAAAGACTTATACCACAATCTCCATGCCTCCTTTAAGAGGACTTTTATGAATTTTGGGCTCTCCTGGACTCCTTGTCCTCTCCTCACTAGAGGAAAGAACCATTTCCCTGTGGTGAGGGTGTATAACTTTTCTCATGGAAGAGGACCCAGAGCTGTGTTTCTAGTGGGACTTTTTTCCTCAGCTCTAGTTCTTGCTTGTCCAAGTGTCTCCCGAGTTTTCTTTAATCTTGGTTACTCTTTTAAATGCCAGATCAGTGTAACCAATTGCTTGTAAGACATTTCTATGTGAATATGCCATAATGAACTTAAATTCAACATGTCAAAAACAAATTCTAGCCTTCGATCACATACCACTGAGTTTGTTTGTTGTTTTTTTTTTTATTTTCTTCTTTGCCACTCAGATTGGAGAAATTAAAATTGATTTTTTGCCCTGGCTGGAGTGGCTCAGTTGGTTGAGCAGTCGTCCCATGCACCAAAAGGTCACCAGTTCAATTCTCTGTCAGGGCACAGGCCCAAATTGTGGGTTTGGTCCAGGTCTGGGTGCATACGGGAGGCAACCCCATCAATATTTCCCTCTCTCTCTCTTAAAAAACAAAAACATTTTTAAAAAAAGGACTTGAAAGAAACAAACTGATTTTGACTCCTCTTTTATCCTTAAACTTTGTGTGGTATCAGTTACTAACCTTATCGTGCAACATTTCTCAATTCTGCCTCTGTTGTTCTGTTTCCACTACTCCCATAGGCTGTATTGCTGCTTCGAAAACCAATACTCAAGAGGCAGGTGGTGGTGTAAGGAAAAATGATTTATTCAAGAGCCCACAGCCTAATAAGATGAGGGTAGGAGACTCTCATCCCAAAGACCATCTTAACATCTCAGTGCAGGCAGAGGCTTATAAGGAGGGAGAGGGAAAACAACAAAGAGATCAAAGGGAGGGGGTTAAAAAATTCTCCGTGCACACCAGCAGAGTCTTTTCTAATAAGAACTTTGAAAGTGGTCAAGTGATGGTGTGGTGTGCATCATCTTGGTTTTTGTCCTCCTGGTCTTCATCATCCTGGTTTTACGATTGAAGGTCAGCAAATCTCCCAGAGCTGGGATGACTGGAGGTTGGAGTCTGTACCTTTTGAACTTAGTTCCTAGAATTCTTATACAAACATGCTGTTTATCTACAAGTTACATATTAGAGTCAGCATTTACAGAAGCAATGTCAAAAGAATGGTGGGGTGGGTTACATCTACACTCTTCTTCCATCTTTTTTCTTCACACTATTGCCACATCAGTCTTTTCAAAACACTGATTTAATTACATTATTCTCTTGTCCCACAATCTGCAGTTTTCCATTCCTGCCCTGAAAGTAACTCCTTCACAGTTTCTCTACAACCTAATTTTCAAGCCTCATCTTTCAATACTCTCCTCTACACACATCTACTTCAGCTAGATTTGGCTCTTCACTGGCTCTGGACTACTTTTCCCCTTTATCTACTCTGTACTCCTGTTTCCAAATCCTGTTTTTTCGTCAAGGCTTTCTCAAGTCTTTTCTGTCACATAGTCTTCCCTGACCTCTATAGTCTGTTTATCTTTTCTTCCTTTGAACTTGTAGCATTTATTAACCCTGGCACACACTTGGCTATTAATCTGTACCATGTGTTCTTGTTTTGTGCTTAGTTTTTCACATCAGTATCTTTTGTCTTTTCATCTACATTATGCACTGATTGAGGGATAGAGCTCCCTTCTTTGTATTTTTCACAATGCTTGACCTTATAGGTGTGCAATAAATGTTATTTATACATTGACATTCATTTTACATTTCTTGTGTCATAGCTACCATTTATTTAATTATATTGTTTAATCATTACAGTTACAAAGTATATTTTATATACTTTATGAATGAGGAAACTGAGGCTCAGAGAAGTTCAGTGACTTGCCAGAGCCACACAGTTTAAGTCATAAAGGCTGTATGCAAACCCAGATCTTTGGATTCTATTACAGATGCTATTTACACTTACTAGTAATTCTACCTCCTTATTAGTCTGATGTATGTTTTTTTTCTTTTTTATTAAATTTATTGGGGTGACATTGGTTAATATCATATAAATTTCAGGTTTGGGTTTCTGTTACAAGATTTGTATATTGCACTGTGTGCCCATTACCCAAAGTCAAATCTTCTCCTGTTACCATGTTTTTTAGGGTGGGATAGTGCTTAACATTTAGCTTGCTTACATGAATAAGCAGTAATTGCTAGCAGGAACAATAAAACAGTTGCAAACTATGTCAGAGTTCACAGGAAAATAGAATTTCCCTTAATCTCATCGATTACTGGTGGAATGACTCACCTTACAGTAGTGCGTTGTTCTTAAGTTATTCAATATTTGTTTAAGTTAGGCAAGGGAGGGCAAATCACTGATGAGATTGTACAAGAAACGTCATTTGAGCTAATGACTGTTCCTGGGATATCCCCAAGATTTGTACCTCAGTATTCTTGCCTCCTATTTACTCTTTGACTCTTTCACTGTTGGGATTTTTTTCAGAGTAAAATCACTTCCCATTTCCGTTATGCCTTCCATCTGGACAGCTTCCATAGGCTACTTTCTTATACTGTGAAGCACAAAGATTAACTATATGCTTACTTAACATGAGTCAGATTTAGTATTGCTTATCTTAGAATTTCCAAGAATTAAAAAATTATCCACCTCTGTTATCCGTTTTCTATTATTGATTTTTTTTTCATTAAAAGAGGACAAAAAAAAATCCAAACTATTTTCTTTATAAATTAGCAATAAAATTGAACATAGATGACAGTAAATTCTGCTTCATTGCTATGAGAAAATTGTTCCGCAGGGATCGGGCCTAAACTGCTATGTCTCTTGGAATTGATAGAGTGGCCTTGTGTAGTAGGGCCCATGGCTCAGCCTCCCCAGTCACCTGAGCTGAGCACTCTAGGTGTGCCCCTGTGTGGGCTGCGTACACAGTCTTGTAGTTGAGTCTTGAGTGGTGTTGGTATCACAGGGAGGAACTGACCTCCAGGCCAACTGGCTGTGAGAACCAGCTGTGACTACAGTGGGAGAGATGCTGTGCAGCAGACACCCCTATGGAGCAGGACTTGCTTCAGTGGGGCTTTGGTGCTCACTGAGTCTGCCTCTTGAGTGTGTCGCTTATGAATATGTAGAGTTGTAATATGGTATGATCTGATACTGACCACTGGGTACACTGGCTCTTGGGTCTCCAGGGAGGTGCGAAGTCAGCTACTGCCTGCAGCCACCCAGCGGGAGCTACAGAGAGATCTACAGATTTCTCCTCTCTGTATGGGGTTTGGAAGTGACCAGGCAAGGCCCAGCTATGAATCAAGGCAGGCTGGTGCTGGTGCCGGGTCTTGGACCTTTTATTGATAGGTTTGGGGCTCCCTGACCCAGCTGCAGTTAGATTATTGGTACTTACAGGGATCCATCTACTCTACCACTGTATGAGGAACAGGAAGCAGAGAAAGTTGTTTTGCTGATGTCTGTTTTAAAACACAAAGAGTTATAAATGGTGACAAACTATTGGTAAAATTTGTACCAGTATTACTACTTACCTAAATTTAGCACATGAAGAGACTTTTGAGGTATGGTCTTATTGCAGTCAAATCACTTAATTTTATTGAATCCTTGCGACAGCCCTTTGAAGTAGCCCCACTTCATTTCTCAGGAACCTGAGGTCCAGAAAAGTGAGGTAACTGATCAAAAGTATATAAGCTAATGCAGAGAAAATGCAAACACAGATAGGCAGTGGTCAGTTGAGGCTTCTTTAGTATCCTCACAGCTGAGGGCTGTGCATGTATCTGAGGAGGATAATATGGTATCCAAATTTATTATTAAGAGAAACATTCTTAGTTTGGCCACTTTTGAGGATAAACAATGAAAAATTTATAAAGATTCTTAAAAAGAGCCTTGGCAACTCTCTTGTAATTGCTTTTTTCTAGGAATTCTCTTTGAGGGTTTTTAGTTAGGTTCCCTCCATATATAGTTAAAATTTTCTCCAATACTTTCTGCCCCCAATTTGGAAAGTAAGTGTTTACTTTCTGATTTATTTATTTATTTATTTATTTACTTACTTACTAGAGGCTTGGTGCATGAAATTCGTGCGGGTGGGCAGGCGTCCCTCAGCCCGGCCTGCTCCCTCTTGCAATTTGGGACCTCTTGGGGGATGTTCCGCAGGGATCGGGCCTAAACTGGCAGTCAGACATTCCTCTTGCAATCTGGGACCGCTGGCTTCTAACCGCTCCCCTGCCTGCCTGATCACCCCTAACCACTAGCCTGCCTACCCGATTGTTCCTAACTGCCTCTGCCTTGGCCCCCGCTGCCTCGGCTTCATCTGGAAGGATGTCCGGATGTCTGGTCTAATTAGCATATTACACTTTCATTATTATAGATTGGCTTAATGACTTTTTATTTTTCCCTAATGTCCAACAGTTTTGCTAAGTTGATCATTTAAGGTCAATTTTTACAATTTTTCTCTTATTTACACAAAATTCTTGGATTATAGTTATAAGCATTAGTCCTGTTTCTTTGCTTTGTTTTTTCTCCTTTCAGGAGTCTAATAAGTCATATTAAATCTTTTCTGCCTGTTTTCTATTTTAAGGACTTTCTCTCTTGACCTTTTTACTTCTTTTTATTTTATTTTATTCTAGTGTTTTTTAATCTTTATTGTTAAGATTAGAGGCCCGGTGCATGAAAATTCATGCACTGGAGGGAGTGGTCCCTCAGCCCGGCCTTCCTCCTCTCACAGTCCAGGAGCCCTCAGGGGCGGGAGGCGACCTGGCGATCAGAGCAAGGCGATGTTCCGCAGCTGCAGCTTGTTTGAGACATTTTAGCCTGAGCAAGGACAGGTTATTCATATGTAAAAGGCACTGCACACAGCTTGGGTGGGGTTGTAAATTGGATGAGCTGTGGGTCTTAGTGAGTCTCCACGGCGGATCAAACAGAAATGACTGTCAGTCAGCCCTGTGACCAGGGAGGTCCCAACATAGGAATTATGATTCCTGCGAGCACCTCTGTCTGGGAGAAAGCTGCCCCTGAGTTCCTGCTCTGATGCCAGATAATCCATTTTCTCCTTTTACATGTCTGTGTCCTCCAAAGCCTCACCCTGGTGCTGGAGTTCAGAGGAAGCAGGACCTTGTAAGTTCAGTTCATGGTGCCATGAAGTGGTTGCTGATGCTAAATCTCTGATAAGTGTATTTCTTGAACAGTGAACAGACCTATCTGGGTATAAATGAGGAATATCATTACAAGGGTGTATCCGAGTAGGTTCTTCAGCTCACTGGGAGAGTGGGTGAAGTGTAAACACTGGTTCTTTTACAGAGTGGCTACTCCTCTCTGAACTGCAAGAAAAGGCTGGCTGGTAGACAGCTTCATCATTTGAACCAGAAAGGATGACACAGGAGAAACTAAGGAATCTGGATGGGACAGCTGAAACATCTCAGGTTTAAAATTAGCGTTTGCTATCTTCACATATTCCTCAAGCGTTGTGATAAATGTAATACATGTGCACTAAGTAGAGAAGAGGCTTCATTCATGTTTGCTATGCTGGGAGATAAATGATCTTCATCATGGTGAACAAATTCTTGAATTGTATGAATTATGCATTTAGGTCACAGAAGAGGCCAAGTTTAGACATTTTGGTTTTCAGAGATTTCACTTAATTTACTTTTTTAGTCCTAGTATCAGTCAAACAGGTGTTGGGGCTCCCCAGAGCAATCAGCCACCTCTGTTTTGCATCTGCATTCACCGCCTTCATGTAGAAATGCTGCTCTCCTGGAAAGATTAATTCCATTCTTGTGTCGTCTGCCAAATGGACTTTAATTTTACAAACGGCCATCTTTATACTTCCTTTGCTCTCATTGCAAACACCATCTTGTGAATCACAGTAGGATAGGATTCCATTATTTAAAACAAACCATTGAAGCTGTCAACCTGTGAGATAATTGGTCCACTTGAACAGACTTCTTCCATGCTTTGGAGCCTGGCACTACTCAACTTTCTGGTCTGGCACCAGCCTTCCATCCACAGTGATTGGGTAAGTGTGGAGCCTGGACAGCCATTTCTAGCCATGCCAACCCCTCCCCAGGTGGCCCTAGCCAACACCAAGCCGCCCTCAGCCCCTCAGCCTGAGAGTACCCTGGTATCTGGAGGCCCATAGAGGCCTGGACTGAGGTGGCCGCAGGTGGAGCTTGGGGACCTGGAGGAAGTGTGGGCTCAGACATCTCTGGGTGCGTCTTGGCCATCCTCCTGCTCTAGTTTCCTCGTCCCAGCTGCTCCCTTTCTGCTCCCTGTTTGTTTTCCTACATTTTTCTTGATAGGTCAAGTAATCTTTTATAGATTTAAAGCCAGTTAGATTTCTGCTAACTGCTTGCTTCTGTCTTGTCCATTTTTTTATTGATTTATAGGAGCTCTTTATTTGAAAAATTGTGATTTGAATTACAATCTTCTGAGGCCTTTTTTAAAAAACTTATATATTTTTTTTCTGTGCACATTTTTTTTTAAATATATTTTATTGATTTTTTACAGAGAGGAAGGAAGAGTGATAGGTAGTCAGAAACATCGATGAGAGAGAAACATCGATCAGCTGCCTCCTGCACACCTCCCACTGGGGATGTGCCCGCAACCAAGCTACATGCCCTTGACCGGAATCGAACCTGGGACCTTTCAGTCCGCAGGCTGACGCTCTTCCACTGAGACAAACCGGTTTTGGCTGTGCACATTTTTAAATAGGCACATTTATCATACTTGTTTCTTATGGCTCCTGGGTTTCATACTTAGAAACGTCTTTTCCATTATAAGATTACTAGAGGCCTGGTGCACAAAATTCATACACGGGTAGGGTCTCTAGGCCTGGTCTTCGATCAGGGCCAATGTGTGGGGTGACCTGCAGGGCGATCGAGGGGCCCCTACTGGCACCTGCCTTGGCTGGCCTGGCTCTACCAGCTTGCCAGCCTCGCCCCCTGCCACTGCCTCTGGTTGCCTCCCTCTGCAGGGCAACTGGCAGGGCAGTAGTGGGGGGAGGCCCTGCTGGCACCTGCCTTGGCTGGCCTGGGTCCTGTGGGCTGGGGGCAGCTCCTGCATTGGTGGTCCGTGCGCATTATAGTGCCTAGTCGTTCCGTCGGTCATTTGATTTGCATATTAGGCTTTTATTATATAGGATTAAACAAAGAACACTCACAGTCAAAAAACCTCCCTTTGCTCCCTTCTATTTTTGTTGTTTTCCATTAAATTTTTTATTCATTTAGAATTTTTTCTGGTATAAATGAGATATGTAGTTCCCACTTGATTATTTTCTCTACCTAATTACCCAGTTATGTCAATACCTTTTAACCCATATTTTCCCTCCACCACATTGGGATGCCACTTTTAGTATATATTAAATTCCCATTAATACTGGGGTCTGTTTCTTAACTTTCTATTCTCATCCATTAACCTCTGTACATGACCATGTTATTATTATTATTATTTTTTTATTAAGCCTCACCTGAGGATATTTTTCCCATTGATTTTCTTTCCTTTTTTTTTTTTTTTTTTAGAAAGAGTGCAAGGGAGAAAGGGAGTGGGGGAGAGAGAGAGAGAGAAACATCGATGTGAGAGAGAGAGAAACATCAATTGTTTTACCTCCTTCATGATCGTCAGCCAGGGCCAGGGATTGAACCTGCAACTGAGGCATATGCCCTTGACTGGGGATCAAACCCGAGACCCTTTGGTGCATGTCCAGGGTGTGCATGACCATACAATTTTTTGATTGCCTGTGATAGTTGTATTACATATCTTAATATGTGGTAGGGCTAATCCTTAGAACTGAGGTTCTGGCCACTTAATAAACTTTCAAATGGTAAATACTATAGACCCACTAGAGGCCCGGTGCACAAAATTTATGCACTTGGGCAGGGGGTCCCTCAGCCTGGCTTGTGCCTCTCTCAGTCCAGGAGTCCTTGGGGGATGTCCGACTGTCACAGAGGCGGGAGATTCTCCCACCACCGCCACTGTGCTCGCCAGCCGTGAGCCTGGCTTCTGGCTGAGTGGTACACCGCCTCTGGGTGCACACTGACCACTAGCTGGCAGCTCCTGTGTTGAGCGTCTGCCACCTGGTGATCAGTGCATATCATAGCGATTGGTCATTCCGCCATTTGGTCGATTTGTATATTAGCCATTTATGCCTGTGGGATCAGAGCAAAACCAGCTCTCCGACATCCCCTGAAGGGTCCCGGATTGTGAGAGGGCACAGGCCAGGCCAAGGAACCCCACTGGTGCACAATCGGCGATGGGGTGGGATGTGGGAGGTTGGCCAGCTGGGGAAGAACTGCAGGAGTGCTCCAGTGCATGTCTGGCCCGTTTTGCTCAGGCCCGATTGGCCGGACCCCAGCAGCAAGCTAATCTACCGGTCGGAGCGTCTTCCCCCTGGTGGTCATTACACGTCATAGCGAGCAATTGAATGGCCTTAGCATATCATTAGCATATTACGCTTTGATTAGTTGAATGGATGACTGGATGAATGGACACTTAGCATATTAGGCTTTTAATATAGGACTAGAGGACCGGTGCACAAAATTCATGCATGGGGAGGGGGGTCCTCAGGGAATGTCTGACTGCCAGTTTAGGCCCGATCCCCACAGGGGATCGGGCCCGATCCCACAGGCCCGATCCCCTGTGGGATCGGGCCTAAACTGGTAGTCGGACATCCCTCTTGCAATTCGGGATCATTGGCTCCTAATTGCTCACCTGCCTGTCTGCCTGATTGCCCCTGACTGCTCCCCCCCCCACACACACCAGCCTGATCACCCCTAACCGCCTCTGCCTGCCAGCCTGATCGCCCCTAACTGCCCCCCCTGCCGGCCTGGTTGCCCCATGCAGCCTGCTGTTCAGTCGCTTGGTTGTCCCTCACTAACCCCCCTGCTGGCCTGGTCACCTCACACAGCCTGCTGTTTGGTCATCCGTCTGGTCATTTAGGTTGTGACGGCCCCTGGCTTTTTATATATTAGGATGATAAAATATATTAATGTTCCTGGGAAAAATCATATTTTGTATGTATGGCAGAGTCTCATTACCAGTGGCTTTTAAACAGTTTTGACCACAATTTAAGTACAAAATACATTTTATATAACACCCCATTTTTATAGCTGAAAAATATTTTTTACATTCAAAATATTACTATTCTTAATGCATGTGTTGCACTCTATTTTAATTGTTTCTGACCTGTAGTTGAACAATACCCCACTAGACTTCTATTCAGGTGAAATCCCAATACTTCTTATTTGTCTTTTTTGAGGGTGGGGAGCAGAAGGAGGGATATCTCTTCCTAAATAAAGTAGGACACTACATCAAAACCAGTAGGATTTCTCAACAAAAGGCCTCCTGAAGGGCATTTGCATTTCTCTCCCCTTGTTTGCCAGTACCCTATAAGAAAGGAGAGTAGTCTTGATTGACATGCTTTGCTTCTGAATATTGGCCACAACTTATTAATATGTACTGACCAGAAAGAAGGCAGGTGCTAGGAGGTTCAGGCCCATGTGAGGACAGCTCCCACCATCTTCAAACATAGTAGTGTTGTGATCTGGCTTTGGGCTTCCCAGCTTGACTTTTGTTCTGAGGTATAGTGGAATGATGAGAGGATAGATTTTTAGGTTTCAGATTCTAAATTTACCACTTTCTTGTTATGTGACTTCTCTGTGCTTTACTAGTAGTCTCTTAATCTGTTAAAGTGGGGGAAATGATAATATCTACCTTTATCATTGAATAAAAGAGTTAATACATGAAAGCACTTAGAATTCTTGTTTTTCCATATTTTTGTGACCTACATGGTATATGGAATACAATGTAAAGGTTCTTGTTATTATAGGATTTTTCTTCTTTAACCTCACAATTAAAACATTTGGGGGAAGAGGAGCAGGTGGCTTTTTTTCTTTTAAAAAAAAATATATTTTATTGATTTTTTTACAGAGAGGAAGGGAGAGGGATAGAGAGTTAGAAACATCAGTCAGCTGCCTCCTGCACACCTCCTACTGGGGATGTGCCCGTAACTAAGATACATGCCTGTTGGAACCCCTTTCACGTCCCTCAAGGTTCAGGGTTCGGGTTCTGGAGGGGGCTGCACACAAAGAGACTAGAAAAGTATTAATTTGGTGATATTGGAGGCCAGGCGGGAGCCCACCTCTAGGGGGAGGACTACTACCCCGCTCTGGCCTTGCAATTCTTTTATTAAGGTTTGGGATCCACCCATAGCCAGGAATAGCCAATCAGCAAGGATTTACATAAGATTTACAGATGGAAGTTGCGTCAGCTACCAATGTCTCAATCAGAGGATGATTGGCGGCTTCTGACATCTCCCTCGTTTCTTTTCTTTAAAAAAAAATCTTGCATCTGCAGACTAGAAATAAACATATGAGAACAAAAATGAGACAAACAATAATGGTTATGCTGAGAGGCAAATGAATCAGTCTGTAGTAAGTTTCTTTTCTGGGCCAACAGTTTTTTGAGTCCCAATTTCAATGTCCAATAGTTTTGAGTCCCAATTTCAATGTCCAACAGTTCTGAGTGGTGGACAAATGGTGGCAATGCAGGTCTGACCCTCTCTGGTTTGGTCCTGGGCAACCTGCAGCAATGCACAGCTGCTGATTGCTAGCATGGCAAGGCGTCTTCACCATCTTCCATCTCTGGACTGTTTCTCCTCTTGTGTTCGTGGCTGGAGCAGTCCTGTCAATTCCTGTCTGTTGCAGGAATCCACATGGTCTTGGAGTTGTTTTCTGAAAATATACAAACATATTCTCGACCAAAAGTTAATAAAGGAATCTTTTCTATAAATTTGATTTGGGATCCATTTTATTTTTGCCCAAACGATTTTCCTTTGGCTTATTTTGACACCATGTGTGTTTTTCATGGGTGGTCTTGCTGTTAGCATTACAAATGAAAATTAATTTTCTAAAGTAAAAATTTTCTAGATGTAATTTACTTATAGGATATTTTTCCTTACATGATATTTTCCCACTATAACCCCCCCTTTTTTTGATTAATGGAGGCTTTTGGAAATTTTATAATGCAGTCTTGATAACTTTAAATTTTAATTTTTTGCACAAAAATATGACTGCTTTAGGTTCATTGCATGTTAAGCAATTTTACCATGAGATGAGCTACCAATAGAAATTTTAGTTAATACTTTAGGAACAGCTTTTTTTCCAGTACAATTAAACTTTCTTGAATATTCACTTATTTCAATTAGCCAATTTAAATTAATCTGAAAACTTGACTACTATTTTACTGTCAAATTTAATACTCTAACAATAATCTTAGTTTACCCTGTAAATATTAGTGGAAAGGATTATTTGCATTCTTGAGTAGGCCCTGAGCATTCCTGGTGCTAGGCTGGATTTAGATATAGGGCAGCTGCTGTCAGCCAAGTCTCTGTCTGTTACCTGGGTCCCGATTTGAGCTGGGCATGGGAAGTGAAGCAGCCATGGGGGCAGGAGAACTCCCTCAGAAGGGGTGAGGGTTCAGGCCCCTGCAAAGTTGGGGGGGGGTGAGGGTCTGTGCCCCACCTCTGTTGACCCCCAAGTTCTCTCCTGATGGCCCCTTGGCGACTGTGCCTGTCTTAGGTTGTTCCTTCCCTGAGGAATCTTACCTGTCTCTGGCTAACCAGCCATCCTCCAGGGCCAAGCAGGGTGATGTGAGGTTCAGTTCTGTCTCCTTGGTAGCCTATGCCCCCATGGCCTCCACGCCCAGCACCTGCCTTGGGATCCCCTGGCCTGCTGGCGGGGCCCCAGCACTGATCACATATCTTGGGGAACCCAGGTTTCTTCTCCATGGAGGGCCCAGCTCACACCATTGGGCGAGAGACAGATCCATGGTACCAGCCACCACGAGGCTTCAAGCTCAGCATGAACAGAAAGCTCAGGCAACAGCTGTGGGCAATTGGATCGTGAGAAGAGGGTCCCTCTTGGCAAAAAGAGCAAGAGGGGCCAATATAGAATGCTCATGTGTCTCCCCAGGGGGCCCCTCTACACAGTGGAAGGGATTAAATCCTTTCGTGTCCTTTTTAAATTGCCAAACATTCAAAGAATTAGTTTGTAAGTTTGTTTGGGATAATTGTATAATATGCTGTTGTAATTCTAAAATATCAAGAGTTGTGTTACCTTTGTCTCCAAGCACCAAGAAGATGATTTTTTATTGATTCCCAAGGGTGCGAGGTACTGTTATAGGTAGTGGGGGTAACACAAATCTGGGAAAAATTATAATGATGTTGTAGAATAATATGTAAGGATATTCTTAGCTCTAGGCCATGGCAATTCAATTTCAAACTGGCTGTCAATTTCTTTTTATAACTTTACATAAACTTTGTCAGGGAGGCAAAAACACAAATTACTTATTTTAGTTCAAGAGGCCAAATATATTGACTTTCAATTACAATCCTTACAACATTTGAAGGAAACCTCTATTTCTTTCCAAAATAATTTTCAGGCTACAGAGAGTTTCATTTAAAAACCTTTGTCAGCCGAAACCAGGTTTGGCTCAGTGGATAGAGCGTCGGCCTGCGGACTGAAGGGTCCCGGGTTCGATTCCGGTCAAGGGCATGTACCTTGGTTGCAGGCATATCCCCAGTGGGGAGTGTGCAGGAGGCAGCTGATCGATGTTTCTCTCTCATCGATGTTTCTAGCTCTCTATCCTTCTCCCTTCCTCTCTGTAAAATATCAATAAAATATATTTAAAAAAAAACCTTTGTCACATGAAACAATTTCTCTTAAGGTTATGGTGACCACTAGTACAGATTAGATTTAATATTTTAGTAACAATCCACAGTTTATCCTGTAAATACCAGTGAAAGAGATTTCAAAATTTTCAAATTTCTCCTTTTTATTAAGCTAGAATTTTATTTTTAAAGTGTATCCCCTTAGGCTAATTTGCATATATAGAAGGATCATGGGAAGCCTTCAGTAACTTTATTCAAAGGAAGGGGTTGGCCTTTACGGTTTCAAGATGGCGGTCCCTAGGGGAGCGGCAAGCCATGTGGCCATCATGGCGGCTGTCTAATCTGTTCTTTTAAAAGATAGACAGTCAAAATTATATTGCAGACAAACAGAAATCTTACTAGCGGTTTCTGGTCTTCATTAGAATTGTTTATAAAAATATTGGCTTTTCATTTAGCTGAAAACCTTGATTATAATTTAAAAATCTAATTTATTTAAGTAATTTAGGTATCTTCAATTAAAAAAACAAAGCAAAGCAAATTTAGTAAATGTTTACATCTGATTCACAAGCCGCAAATGTTGTCCCTCCTCTAACTTAATTAAGAATGCAGGTGGCTACGGGCTTTTTGTCATTTTAAATTCTGCTGTTGGATTTTAAGAAATATTTTGCTACTTATGTTTGCTCTTCTTAGAGGCCAAAACCTTCATTGCATTTAAAATAGTTATTAATTTTTATTTGATAAAGCTTTCCATGCAATTTTAAGTATATTAGATCGGTTAAATTTAAAATATTTCCTTTAAGAAGAGAGAATAACTTCTTTGAATTACTCTGGATGCCCTTAGAGCTTTCCAAGAATCATCTCTTGGTTACAGCCTTGAAATTTTAACTTGGAAAAAACCATAAAACAAATATCTATATATGATTTAAATATTATAAGACTTTTTATAATTATCTTAAGATATCCAATTTAAACTTTTAGAGCTGGCCAGTCAAATATTTAGCATTTCCTAGGTTAATAACACTTTACATTTCTAGGAAAAATACAAGACATAATCAATTAATAGATTCAATTCTGTCCTCTAGGTTTTTTATGAGGCAAATTTAAACTTTACTTTTTATTTGCCAGTGGCTCTGGAAAACCAGGTTTGGTCTATTCGAATGTAAATTGCCACATTTTTTAAAGATGGCTGCTGGCAGGAAACTGGATTACCTGTTCTTCTGGGGGAAGGGCGTCTACCCCTTCCTCCATTAACAAAGGGCATAGCCAGTTTCCATCTGGGCTACTTGGATTTTTATAATTAATACATTATTTATCTATATTTTAACAATTTCTTTGAGATTCTAGAGTCAATTATAATTATTTTAAAGCATTTACTTTGGATAAGTTCTACAACAGAGACAAATTTACTTATTTTCTTGAAGGCCTTAAAAGTTAACTTTGACCGAGGTTCATTAGCATTTTAAAAACTACTCTTTATTATGGAAATGCCAATCCTGCTACAGCGAGAACTAGCTTGAATTTCTTTCCTTGGGTCAACTTCATCATTTTTCTTAGGAAAAAAAAAAACAGTTCTCGGTTTTTCCTTTCTGCAGCCCTTGTAGAGAGATTCCAGCTTAAAACCCTATCTAATATGTCCAAAAATTGGACCGTGCATGCATTTGTTTTTAAGCCAGGCTTCTCTCCCCATGAGTACAGGAATTCCAGACACATTTCTAAATTTTTAAGACTTTTTCATGGCGAGAAAGGAAACTTTAAATTAGCATACTGGGAGAGTGGCCTTCCATATTGGATTGCCATGTGTCTCCCTTCCCCCACATCCTGCTTGCTCTGGGGTAGCATCAGTAACAGATCTGGCTGCATTTCTTTTCATGCTTTTTTTTTTTAATTGATTTTTTACAGAGAGGAAGGGAGAGGGACAGAGAGCCAGAAACATTGATGAGAGAGAAACATCGATCAGCTGCCTCTTGCACACCCCCCACTGGGGATGTGCCCGCAACCAAGGCACATGTCCTTGACCGGAATCGAACCTGGGACCCTTCAGTCCACAGGCCGACGCTCTATCCACTGAGCCAAACCGGTCAGGGCTCTTTTCATGCTTAATAGATAAAGACAGATCTTAAATTTTTTCTTTCTTTTTTGCTTTCCAAAGTAATAACTAATACCCAATTTGGCCAAGATTTGCATTTCCCTGTGAGTTCTTCTATAATTTTTAAAGAAAGCATTGAGTAATCTCATTGTGGGAGAGCAGATAGCCCTGCCCTCTCCTGCCACCTTTGAATTTCTCTGCACCAGAGGCGGTTTCAGCAGTGGAGTTTCATTTATTATTACAGATTTTAGATTCCAAATACAAACTAAGATTTTAATTTGAACAAGAAACCACATTCTTTAAGCATGCAAACCAAAATTTTATAATAAAATTTACTTTATAACCTAATTTAGGCGTCCTCAAACTACGGCCCGCGGGCCACATGCGGCCCGCCGAGGACATTTATCCGGCCCACCGGGTGTCGCTGCCTGTCCTGCTTAACAGCCGACTCGTCCTGGGCCCGCAGTGCGCATAGGAATTTGTTCATAGTTTTTTTTTTAAACTATAGTCCGGCCCTCCAACGGTCTGAGGGACAGTGAACTGGCCCCCTGTTTAAAAAGTTTGAGGACTGCTGACCTAATTCTTCCCCATTAGCCTGGCTGAGAAAGACGTTCCCACCCTACTTACAGATCCAGTTTCTGTAGCTGGCCATGGGCTTTGCGTGCGGTGAATTTCCCTCACCTTTTTTCGGTGAATTTTCCACACCTTTTCTCGGTGTATTTTTTCCCTCCTTTGCTCTAGGCGAAAAATATCATCTCCAGATGTCCCACGTTCAGGCGCCAGTTGCGGGAACCCCTCTCACGTCCCGCATGGTTCAGGGTTCAGGTTCAGGGTTCGGGTTCTGGAGGAGGCCGCAGACAAATGAAAGAGACTAGAAAAGTATTAATTTGAATTTGGCGATATTGGGGGCCAGGCGGGAGCCCACCTCTAGGGGGAGGACTACTACCCTGCTCTGGCCTTACAATCCCTTTTATTAAGGTTTGGGATCCACCCATAGCCAGTAATAGCCAATCAGCAAGGATTTACATAAGATTGACAGGTGGAAGTTGCTTCAGCTACCAATGTCTCAATCAGAGGACAATGGGCGGCTTCCGACACATGCCCCTGACCGGAATCGAACCTGGGCCCCTTCAGTCCGCAGGCTGATGCTCTATCCACTGAGCCAAACTGGTTAGGGCAGATTTTTTTCATTAAGTTTACCTGAATCTCATGAGTCTATAGCTCTTTTTATCCTATGAAAGCTTTTAGGTTTTTTTAATGATTAGTTCTCATCTTTTTGTTTTGATTTATTCCTTAGAAACATCCTTGTGAGATTTCAGTTGGAGCTCTATTCTCTGGCCTTTATATCTATTAACATTCTTTCTCTTAACATTCTCTTTTTGTTCTTTTCCTCTGCATTCTAATAGAATGTGTCAAAGTTTGTGCTGCATTTCACAATAATCCATGTTCTAGTATATTCTGATGAAGATTTAATTTTGCTGTTGGATTTTGTTTTTTCTTAAATTTATATATATTTTTCCAGATCCTGTTGCATCTCTTGCTGCTCTGTCCTTACAGCTCATTGCTCTTTCTTAATAGATAAAACTGAGTTTTATCCTTTTATAGCAAGAAGACAGTAATAAAAAAAATGTCCTCTGCCTATCCCCTAAGTTCCTGGTGTTTCCCAGGGCTTCTTTCCTCTCCTCCTACCCTACCCCTCTTCTTGTCCATTTTCACCCACTCTTCTGGTTTTCTCTACCACCTGCATGCCAGTGATACATACATCTATATAACTCCAGCCCGCACATTCTCATTGAATCCTATACTTTCTTTTGGGCATCTTCCTGAATATCATTCTTTCAGTGACAGGATAAGAATAGTAAACTGTTTTATTCTTTGTCTGAAAATGTTTACTTGAATGATAGTTTAACTATATAAATTTTAGTATTTTCCCTGAACACTTTAAAGATAGTAGGCCATTGTCTTCTGGCCTCTATTTTAGCTACTGTTGAAGAATTTGCTTTCGGGCCAATTTTTGTCCCATTGTAGATCACCTCAATTTTCCTTGTTGCTCTTAAGATTTTTCACTTCTTCTGTTTCACCATCATATGTATATATGAATGTATTATTTTTCCTACTTGGGATTCATTGAGCTTCTTGAGTCTGGGGTTTCACATCTTGAATTAATTCCGAATAATTCTCAGCCCATATATCTTCAAATATTGCTTCTCCTGAAATTACTATTAGACTTTGTTGGGCCCTTTCACACTCTCCTCCATGTCTCTTATTCTCTCTCTCATATGTTTCACCTCTTTATCTTTCCAAATTGCATTCTGGGTAACTTCTTCAGATCTATCCTCTAGTTCACTACTTCTCACTTTAGATATGTCTATTCTTCCTACCCATCCACTTAGGGGTATTTCCCCTATTGTTTCAATAATTAACAGGCTGTGAAAATGACCTATTTTAAGCTGATAGTTCAATGATTTTGAGAAAATTTATACACTTGTGTGACCATCACCAGAGTTCAGTTTTAGAATACTTATATCACCCCAAAAAGTTTCATCATGCCCTTTTGAGGTCAATCCTTGCTCTTACCCTTTGCTACAGCAACTATTGATTTGCTCTCTGTCTCTGTAGTTCTGTCTTTACTTAAAAAAAATTCATAAAAATAGAATAATATCTGTAATTGTTGTCTTCTTTCACTTGACATAATGTTTGTTTTTACAATATATTAGATTTAGCTTCAAATATATTTTTGAATTTGTGTTATGTGTATCAGTAGTTCATTGCTGAGTAGTGTCCCAGTGTATGAATGTACCACAATTTGTTTATTCACTAGATGATAAACATTTGGATTTCCTCCCCATTCATTTAGTTTTATTTTAGAATTTTAATTTTAGAACTTCTCTTACAATTTTTCCTCTTCAGTTTTTTATGGTCTCTGTCTTATAGTTCTGGTTCTTCTTTTACATTTTAATTATTCTTACAGACTTATTTTAAATTGTCTCTTTGTTCTATTTTTTTTTAACCTGAATTCTTTGGACTTCAATCCTTCTCTTGTGTTAGAGGACCCTCACACATGGTAGATTGTTTACTCTTGTGTTTTGTCATTTTATATTGGTGAGTACAGTTTTAGAGGGGCTTTCTCTTTCTATGCAGGTTCCTTTGTTGCCTGAATTGTTGATAGTGTCTAGAGAGGTTTTGTGTTTGCTTCTGTCAAGTGCCGAGAGATATTACTAGAAGAGAACCAGTTTTCAATAATTTTTTGGTGGAGCGTGATGCTTTTGTCTCGCACAGTTTAATCTAAATTTGTACTCCAAAGCCATTTATGACATAAGACTGGAGTTTCCTATTATTAAGGGATTTTTTTTTCCTCCTACTTAGACGCCTAGAAGTGATAGAGATGCTGGTGTATTGTGTTCTGACATCAATGTGCTTATTTGTAAAGATTCCTCCTTTGTTCAGGAGTTCACTTCCAATTTCTCCCCTCATTTGGGCCCCATGTTGATAGTTATCCAGTTCCCATAGTGATTTCAAAAGCCAAGCCCCTGTTTGCTAATGATCATTCCATTTTTCCTCTTCACTTCTCTCCTGGATAAAATTAGCATCAATTCTTATCCTTACCATTTTGATTTTCAGATCTGGCTTCATCTCTGGCACTTGGAGTTTTTTTCTCTTTTTTTTCCTCCCCAAGTTCAGCCATGCATTAAGTCTTTTTTGTTATATTTTATCCAGTCTTTTTAGATAATTGTTTTAGGAAGTTTTTTAGTTTGTTTTTTCATCTCACTGGTATCAGAAAACTCAGATAACATTATAAGTATTTTTAAAAATATATTTTTTATTGATTTCAGAGAGGGAGAGGGAGACATAGAAACATCAATGATGAGAGAGAATCATTGACAAGCTGCTTCCTGCATTCCCCCTACTGGGGATCGAGCCCTCAACCCCGGGCATGTGGCCTTGACCGGAATTGAACCCAGGACTTTTCAGTCCACAGACCCATGCTCTTTCTACTGAGCTAAACCAACTAGGGCACATTATACGTATTTTTAAATAGGATAGTACACTATTGTAATTATAGCTATAATTACCAAATGAAAAAAATCTCCTAAAACATAGCTTGCTATTAAATGTGTATAAGTTTTCTTAGATTATTAGTTGTTAGATTGTAGTGACATTTTCCAGACATGTGTCTTATATCTTTCCCTGGCTTCATTAAGATATTCATGCAAACATACTTTTTATTTAAGCTTTATTTGTATCCTTGGTTTGAAGAAGGCTCACAAAGAAATTTGGCGATTAGATGCAAAGATGCATTTTTTATTGTTGTTCCCATGTTAAAAGCAGTGCTTCCAACCAAAATAACTGGTATTCCCCTATTTTTCCATATTCACTATCACTAACGTCAGTTATTTTAATACTCCTTTGTTTTGGAAAATATGTATTATCTGATTGTTTTTCAGTACATTGAATATAATTAACATGTTAAGATCACTCTTTTATGATGTAATGTTTCATATACACATTATTTTAGTCCTCCTGTTTCTCCTTGGTTGTTATTCCTAGAGTATGACGTTAACTAAATAAAATAAATGAGAGATCTATTTTGAACTTCCTGGTGAGGTTAGTATCAAAGTCTCAGGATAGAAGTAAGCCATATGGACCATCGTTCTACAAAAATTTAAGTGTTTTAACCTCTTTTAAATGAAAAGGGCAAAAAAAGTTTTAATGACTTTTCTATCTCTTATTGAGAAAAATTAGTTGATTAACCTGTTTTCTCATCTATCATGTAGGAGTAATAAATAGAAGAGTCAAGTTCTACTGCCTTGTATGTTGTTAGAGTAGTTTCTAATTATGAAGCTAGTTCTTTGATGGCAGATGCTGGATCACCTCTGTTCTATACCTCATGTGTCATGAGTAGGGTACAGCTATGCCATTCTTTCATTTCTTTTTTTTTGCACACATCTTTGGGTCCTTTTGCTACTCATTTATGATTAGGTAACAACCACAAAACAACAGATATCAGATTTGCTTCATTGTTTCTATTAAGAAGTTGAATAAGGTAGCAAATTTAAAACTTTTGATTAACTTTTAGAATTGTTTTTACATATATTTACTCTTTCCCATATAATGGTAATAAAGAATTGATTTTCATAAAGATGTTATACTTATTCTTTGAGCTTCCAGATTGCCTAGTTGTTAAGCCTCAAACATGCAAAAAGCCTCAAACATGCAAAATGAGTTTAGTAAGAAGGGCCTAGGCAGTTCTTTTCTCTGCCTAGAAGGCTCTTCCCCCAAAGGGAGCATGCTCCTTCACTTTATTCAGTTCTGTTCAAATGTCACCTCATTAGAAAGGCTTTTTCCTTTTACCATAACTAAAATAGAGAGGCAAGGGAGAGTGGTGCTAATACCTACTCGTTAGCAGTCATTCTCCATTCTGACAACCTACCACACAGCAACTACTAATCTACTTTCTGTCTATAGGTTTACCTATTCTGGATATTTCATATAAACTGAATAATATAAATGTATGGTCTTCTGAGATTGACTTCTTTCACTTGGGATATTTTAGTGGTTAGTTCTCATCTTTTTGTTTTGATTTATTCCTTGGAAACATCTTTGTGAGATTTCAGTTGGAGCTCTATCCTTTGGCCTTGATATCTATAACATTCTTCTCTTAATATTCTCTTTTTGTTCTTTTCCTCTGTATTCTAATAGAATGTGTCAAAGTTTGTGCTGCATTTCACAATAATCCATGTTCTAGTATATTCTGATGAAGATTTAATTTTGCTGTTGGATTTTGTTTTTTCTTAAATTTATATATATTTTTCCAGATCCTGTTGCATCTCTTGCTGCTCTGTCCTTACAGCTCATTGCTCTTTCTTAATAGATAAAACTGAGTTTTATCCTTTTATAGCAAGAAGACAGTAATAAAAAAAATGTCCTCTGCCTATCCCCTAAGTTCCTGGTGTTTCCTAGGGCTTCTTTCCTCTCCTCCTACCCTACCCCTCTTCTTGTCCATTTTCACCCACTCTTCTGGTTTTCTCTACCACCTGCATGCCAGTGATACACACATCTATATAACTCCAGCCCGCACATTCTCATTGAATCCTATACTTTCTTTTGGGCATCTTCCTGAATATCATTCTTTCAGTGACAGGATAAGAATAGTAAACTGTTTTATTCTTTGTCTGAAAATGTTTACTTGAATGATAGTTTAACTATATAAATTTTAGTATTTTCCCTGAACACTTTAAAGATAGTAGTCCTTGTCTTCTGGATGAACCTTGAAGAATGTTCTAAAAATCGATTGTGATGCTGCAAAACCTGTGAATTGAATTATATACTTCAAATAATTGAATGGTATGGATTTGTGGATTTTTATATGCTAGAGATCATTAACCAATCTTTAATCAAGCACAATCCTAGCATTAGCCCTACAAAGAAATATTTGTTCTTCGTTTAAATTTACCCTCCATTAAAACAACTAAGCTTGCAAATTGGAAATGCCCTATGACATAGTTAGTTTGCTATCTCACTAGGTCAACTCTTTGTTGTGCCTTTTCAGCATGATCCACTCAGAGGCTTTTGACTGCAATGGCATACATAAATTTGGGTAGTTGGAAAAGTGAGCATTTTAGAGGCTCACCAGAAGGAAGTATTACGAAGAATCCCAGACTAGAAATATACTTAGTGAGCAGAGCTTTAGTAATGTGAAAAATAGACCAACTTGACATCTTGGATTTTTCTGTCTGTTGGAAGACATGAATCAAGATAATGATCTTTGGATCTGATTTTTAATTTTATTTTATTACACATTCTGTGATTACAGGAGCCTCCTGCCACTCACCTTTCAAACAAACCATCTCAAGTATACCCTTTTCCATTCTGTGATTTTAAGGGATTTCCAAGGCTTGTTAACATAGAATATCAGAACTAGAAGGGGATTTTATGAGTTATCTAGTTTAACTCTTGATTTTTACAGATGTCCATTTTGCTAGTAATACTGTGATACTTTAGTTTGTCATTACTCCTGAGGTGAATATAATGTAGTACTAAGAGCAGCACTAAAATGACAAATTGGAAGTGTAGTGGGAAATCTTGTTCATGTTCATTATTAGTGAAACCTGAATTTTAGAAAGTTAGTGCACTTGTTTTGTTTCTCTTGATTCATTCAGAGTAAAACAAAAACAGTCATATTATATGTAAACTTTATTATCATATTATAGGATAGCTTTATTTTCATTTATAAAAAAATAGTATTCCTATTCTAACCAATATTTTGTTTTTATATTAATTGGAACTTTCTAAACATTTGTAGGAAATACGTTTTGGGTAGAGAAATTTTAAAACAAGGTGTTTTGCTGAATAGAAAGGAAAGAGGTTAGTCCAGACACCTGGAGCTGAAGAGGATAGAAAAGTCAAATGAGAAATGAAGGCATGCACATGGATCAATGGTTATTTTAAAGATGAAGTATATTATGTATAGTATTAGGATTTTCTTTCTTTTGCTTTTTGATCAGTTTTATTAAAGTACTAGAGCCCGGTGCATGACATTCGTGCACTGGGCGGGGGGGTGGGGGGGCGTCCCTCAGCCTGGCCTGCACTCTTTTTGCAGTCTGGGAGCCCTCGGGGTATGTCCGACTGATGGCTTTGTCAGTCGGACATCCTTAGAGCTGCTGCGGAGGTGGGAAAGGCTCCCGCCACCGCCACTGCACTGGCCAGCCATGAGCCTGGCTTCTGGCTGAGCGCACTGACCACCAGGGGGCAGCTCCTATGTTGAGTATCTACCCCTGGTGGTCAGTGCACGTCATAGCGACCAGTCGTTCCGCCATTCGGTTGATTTTCATATTACCCTTTTATTATATAGATAATTTATAAATACTAAAATTTGCCAATGTACAATTCAGTGACTTTTTTGTTGTTAATCCTTACCTGAGGATATTTTTCCATTGATTTTTAGAGAGAGTGGTAGGGTTGGGGAGAGGCAGAGAGAGAGAAACATCTATGTGTTTGCCTCCAGGGATCTAGCCTGCAACTGATGTATGTGCCCTTGACCATAATCCAACCTGTGACCCTTAGTCCATGGGTTGACACTTAATCCACTGAGCCAAACTGGCTAGGACTCAGTAAGTTTTTGTTTTGTTTTTTTAATTCTTCCCTGAGGATACTTTTTCTTTTTTTTTTTTTTTTAATATGTTTTTATTGATTTCAGAGAGAGGGAGGGAGAGAGGGATAGAAACATCAGTGATGAAAGAGAATCATTGATCGACTGCCTCCTGCACTCCCCCTACTGGGGATTGAGCCCAAAACCTGGGCATGTATAGTGACTTCCTGGTTCATAGGTCAGCGCTCAATCACTGAGCCACATTGACTGAGCCCCAGGATCCTTTTTCTATTGATTTTTTTTTTTTTTTTTTTTTTTTTTTTTTTTTTTTTTAGAGAGAGTGGAAGGGAGGCAGGAGGGAGAGAGAGAGAAAATCAACGTGAAAGAGAGAGAAAAAATCAACGTGTGAGAGACGCATTGATTGGTTGCCTCCCGCACACCTGGAACCAGGGTCCGGGATCAAACCTGTAACAGAGGTATGTGCCCTTGACTGGGGAATCCAACCTGAGACCCTTTGGTCTGCAGGACAGTGCTCTAACTACTGAGCAACTGGCCAGGGCCAATTCTGTGAGTTTTGACAAATGCAACCGACTGCATATTAACCTCCATAATCAAGATATGGTGTAATTACGCCCAAAAGTTCCATTGTGTTCATTGTAGTCACTTCCCTCTCCCCACTTCCTGGAACCTTAATCTGCTTTTTGTTGAATGGTTTTGCCTGTAAATTTCATGTAAATGAAAATCATGCAGTATACAAGTAGTTTTTTATGTCTACTTTTTTCCATTTTGTATAATACTTTAGAGATTCATCTATGTTGTTATGTGTATCAGTAATTTCTTATGATGAATAGGATTCCATTGTCTAGATATACCACATTTTCCCCATTAATTTCCAGTTAATGGACATTTTATTTATTTTTTTAAAAATATATTTTATTGATATTTTACAGAGAGGAAGGGAGAGGGACAGAGAGCCAGAAACATCGATGAGAGAGAAACATCGATCAGCTGCCTCCCGCACACCCCCCACTGGGGATGTGCCCACAACCAAGGTACATGTCCTTGACCGGAATCGAACCCGGGACCCTTCAGTCCACAGGCTGACGCTCTATCCACTGAGCCAGACCGGTTTTGGCCCGTTAATGGACATTTTAATTATTTCCAGATTTTGGCAATAAGAAATAAAGTCATTATTAACATTCATGTATAAGTCTTTGTATGAATGTAGGTTTTCATTTCTCTTCTATAAATACCTAGAGGTGGGATTGCTAAGTTGTAAGATAAATGTATACTAAACTTTAGAAGAAACTTGTCAAATTATTTTCCAAAGTGTTTATACCATTTTGCATTTCCAGTAGCAATGTGTGAAAGTTCCAGTTGCTCCACATACTTGTTATGGTCAATTTTTTAAATTTTAGCCCTGCTGGTGGGTATATAATGATATCTCACTGTGGTTTTAAATTTGCATTACCTTAATGATTAATTACGTTGAATATCTTTTCCTGTGCTTATTGGTCTAAAGGAAGTTCATCTTTGTAACATTGATACATAATATTATCTAATCCATAGTTGATACTCAGGTTTGTCACTTGTCACAATAAGCTTTTCCTTTTCCAGATTCAGTCCAGGCTCACACCTCGTGTTTAGCTGTCATGTTTCCTTGGTTTCCTTTAATCTGCAATGAAAAAGCTCAGCTTCCATTGTCTTTCTTGGACTTCCACTTAAAAACATACACATTAGCCGAAACCGGTTTGGCTCAATGGATAGAGCGTCGGCCTGTGGACTGAAGGGTCCCGGGTTCGATTCCGGTCAAGGGCATGTACCTTGGTTGCGGGCACATCCCCAGTGGGGGGTGTGCAGGAGGCAGCTGATCGATGTTTCTCTCTCATTGATGTTTCTAGCTCTCTATCCCTCTCCCTTCCTCTCTGTAAAAAATCAATAAAATATATTTAAAAAAAAAACAACATACACATTATAGGCCTATTATTTTGTGGAATGTTTCTCAGTTTGAGATATTGCTTTATCTTTGTTTCCTTATGATTAGATTCAAGTTATGAACTTTTGGTAAAAATATCACAAAAATGCTATTCTGTTCTCAGCAGCTTCCTATCAAGAGGCTTGCTAAATGAATATCAGTGATGACATTTTTGTTGATCCTAATGTGAAGAATTTGTTTTCTTCAAGAATTTTTAGAGTTTTGGCTTTTTGGTTTAGACTTATGATCTATTTCAAAATAAATTTTTAGTGTGATCTGAGATAGGGGTTGAGGTTCATTTTCCCCCCAACTTTTTCTCTGGTTAATTTTCTTGTTTTTCTGTTTTCTATTTCTTTGATTCTGCACTTTGTTATTCTACTTTCTTTGAAATTTAATTTGCTCTTCTTTTCTAGCTTAAGGTGAAAACTTAGATCAATGATTTTAGGCCTTCTTTTCATATAAACATTTAAAGTATACATTTTCCTCTAAATATTGCTTTATTGCATACTATGAATTTTGATATATAATCTTTTATTATCATTTAGTTAAAATATTTTCTAATTGCCTCTGTAATTTTTATTGACCACAGGTTATTTAGAAGTGTAATTTAGAAATAGTTGGGACTTTTGTAGATATTTTCTGCTATTGGTTTCGGGTTTAATTGTGAGTGTGATTAGCAAACATACCCTTCCAGATTTTAATATTTTGGAATATTTGAGACGTATTTTATGGCCTAGAGCTTGTGAATGTCTTGGTGTCCCATGTGTACTTGAAAAGAATAAATATTCTGCCATTGTTGGGTCTCAAATCCTTCAGATATCAATCAATCAAACTATTAGTGTAGTTTATGTTGTCTCTATCCTTACTGATTTTTATCTACTTGTTATATCATTATGGAGAGAAGAGTGTTGCAATCTCCATCTATAATTGTAAACTTATTTGTTTCTCTTTTTAGTTCTGTCAAGTTTTCCTTCATGTATTTCAAAGCTATTTCTTATATATGAGTATACTTCCTGGAATATTGATCTTGTCATTATGCAGTGTCTGTTTTTACTTTTTGTAATACTTCTTTTCATGAAGCCTGTTTTGTTTGTTACCACTTCAACTTTCTTAAGCTTACCAATATATATTTTCTCCCTGCTTTTTGCTTTCAGTTTATCTTTTTATTTAAAAGTACATCTAGAGAAAAAAAAAATGGCGGCGGAATAGACAGACATGTTCCGAGCCTTGTCCCGGAGCAGAAAGAAAGAACAGCTGAGGGTCGCACGAGGATTGTTTGTTGGCAAGTTAAGGGACAGCTAAACTTCAGGAGAAGGTGGGGGACTGCTAGATGGGGTTCCCCTGACCGGGCAGCCCCCACTGCGGCTGGGACCCCTCCCAGAGCTACGGGCTCGGACTCGGAGACTGTGCCATCTTGAAAGGGAAAGTGGAGCTTATTGGTAGCCTGAAAATCCACAACTGCGCACCCACTGAACAGCTGCAAGCCCCAGAACACTGGTCCCCAATTGGCGCAAACACGCGGATTCAGAGGAGCTCTACACTCCACCACGGAAAGGAGAGAGAGAACTACATAACCAGACATCCGGAGAAGAGAGACCATGGGGAGACAAAGAAACAGCCCGCATATGAAAGGAAAGCAGGCATCACCAGAAAAGGAAGTAAACGAAATGGAGGCAAGCAACCTTCCAGAGAAAGAATTCAGAGAAATGGTCATAAGGTGGCTGAAAAGAATGGAAGACAAATTCAACAATATGAGTAAGAACCAAGAGGAAATGAAGAAGAACCAAGAAGAAATGAAAAATGACATCGCTGCTGTAAAGAACTCAATAGAAAGCATCAAGAGTAGACTAGAAGAAGCAGAGGACCGCATCAGTGAGCTAGAAGACAAGATGGGAAAAAATACCCAAGTAGAGCAGCTTCTAGAAAAAAAAAATTAAAAGTACATCTATTACAAAAAGCACTTTTGATAGTGTTGAATTTAAATATTTTGCTCTGTTTTCTATTTTTTTGCTCCCTCTGTTCCTCCTTTCGTGTGTGTGTGTGTATGTGTGTATGTGTGTATGTGTGTGTGTAGGGGGTAGAGGGTGGATAATCAGAATTTTTTTAGTATTTTATTTAATTCTTCTGCTGGATTTTTGCCTATACATTTTCTGCATTGCTTTTTAATGTATGATTTGGGATTACAATATGAATCTTTAATTTAATCCAGTCTGCTTAGAGTTTAGGTTTTACCATTTCATGTAAAATGTAGGAATCTTAATAGCAATAGAATTTTATTTACCACTTCATGGTTTTTATTATTGTCATACATTTGTATATATTTTAAGCCTTATAGTACAGTGTCATAATATTTTTCTTTAACAGGTCAGGTCTTTTAAAGAAATTTAAAGAAGAAACATATTCTTTTTTATAGTTACCCATATGTTTACCATTTCTGTTTTTCTCTCCCCCTCCCCGCCCTTTTTATTGAGTTTATTGGGATAACACTTGTTAACAAAATTATATGGGTTTTATCTGATGTTTTACATTTCTTCTTCTACATCCAGTTTCCATCTGATATTATTTCCCTTCATCCTGAAGAAATTGCATTAGCATTTCTTATGATGCAGGCTTGCTGGTGATGAATTCTCTTAGTTTCCATATACTTGAAAATGCCTATTTCACCTTACTTTTTTACCTCAGTGCTTGAAAATTTTTTTGCCAGATATAAGTCTAGTTTGACAGGGTTTTTGTTTGTGTTCTGTCATCACCTTAAAACATCCTCTCATTCTCTTCTGGCCCCATTGTTTGATGGGAATTCAACTGTCATTTGTATCATTATCTTATATGTATCTTGGGGCCCAGTGCATGAATTTGTGCACCTTGAAGGAACTGTGGGCCATGAGGCTGCGGTGGCACAGGGGTGGGTCTTGGCCCATCCTCTGTGCTGCCTCCTGCCACGTTCCCTGGTCCCCTGTATGCGGCAGTCCCACTCTCGCCGCCGCTGCTCTCATGTGCCGGCCCCTCTCGCACCTGCTGCCGGCGCAGAGCGATTAGGGCCAGTGCCAGCAGTGTGTGCAAGCGGTGGCTCCAGCGCCGGCTACGGGTGTGAGCAAGGCCGGTGCTGGCAGTGGATGCGAGTGGCAGCTCCAGCACCTGCAACGGGTGCGAGCGGTGGCTCTGGCACCGGCAGCGGATGCGGGCGCTGGGTGGGACCGTGGCGTGGGAGCAAAGAATTTTCAGTAACCACCAGAGGTTCGCTCCGATGACAAAGACCGGTGCCCTGCCTTGGTCTGGCGCCCCCGCTCACCTGCTCCACCATCTTGTCACAGCTGATGCCCGCCATGTTCCTCACTCTGCCACCTGCTGTCGATGCCCGCCATGTTCCATGCGCACCCCCTGGTGGTCAGTGCAGGTCATAGTGACCGGTTGTTTGGTTGTTCCGACGTTTGGTCTATTTGCATATTAGAGTTTTATATATATATAGATGTATCTTTCCTGGATGCTTTAAAGATTTTCTCTTTATTTTTGCTTTTCAGCAGTCTTACTATGATGTGCCTAGTTATAGATTTCTTTATATTTATCGTGCTTTTAATTTGCTCTGCTTCTTGGGTTGCATAACTTATGTTTTTCATCAAATTTGGGAAAAACAAAAATCTGGGGCAAATTTATACACAGATTTTTGTTGTTTCCTCCTTTAACCATTATTCACACATTTTTTTTTCTACCTTCTCCTTTCTATCCTCTCTTTCAGGAGTCTTAATTACGTAAGTTAATCTGTTTCACAGGTTACCGAGGCTCAATTCATCTTTTATTTTCCACCTTTTTTCCCCCTTCATATTGGATCGTTTCTATTGCTCTGTGATTTGTGTTCACTGACTTTTACTTCTGCCATCTCCAGACAGCTAAATCCAGCATGTGAATATTTTATTTCATATTTGTCCTTTTTGGTTCTAGAATGTTTTTATAATTTCTATAGATGCTTCTTAACTTACAGTGAGGTTACGTCCAGATAAACCCATCATAAATTGAAATATTGTAAGTAAAAAATGCATTTAATACACCTAACCTACCTAACATCATATCTTGCCTAATTTATCTTAAAGGTACTCAGAAAACAGTATCCAAAAAATGCTGACAACATAGTATACTATAGAATATCTGTTGTTTACCCTCATGATCATATGCCTGACTGGGAGCTATGGCTCACTGTTACTGCCCAGCATCACGAGAGAGTATTATACTACATATTGCTAACCCAAGAAAAGATCAAAATTCAAAATATGAGTATGGTTTCTATGGAATGCATCATCATAAAGATGAAAAATTGTGAGTCAGGGACTCTCTGTTTTTGTGTATGTTTTCCCTTCTTTGCATTCATCATAACTATATTTTCCTTTAAATTCTTGAGTGTATTCACAATCGTTAAAGTTCTTGTCTGCTAACTCCAGCATCCGGATCTTACATTGATTTCTATTGATTTTCTTTTCACTTGTCTCTTGAGTCACATTTTCCTCATATTTTTTAATTATATATGGACATTGTGATGGACATATTGCAAAGGCTCTGGATTCTATCATCTTCCTCTGGAAATTATTGATTTTTTTTGCTTTGGAGGAATATTAAACTTGTTTAGCCTTTAGACTTTGTCCCTTGCAGTGGATAGTAGCTGAAATCTCTGCTGAGGTCTTTCAAGTCTTTTATCTGTTGTTGTTGTTTTTTTTTTTTTTTTTTTTTTTTTTTTTTGCAGGGCTCTTTGGAGTCTTCTTCATGCATGTATAGATCAAGGGTTAGTCAAGGATTGGGGCTGATTTATACACAGATTTTTGTTGTTTCCTCCTTTCTAGCAATCCTTCTTTCACTTTTTAGCCTCTTGGGCAGCCCTGAATTCTGTCTTTCGATCCTGAAACCAGTAAGTGCACCTTTCTGTTTGATTTCTATCTGCCCCTGCCAACCATGCTGATTCTGGCAAAAGGACATGTGCAGACAAATTTTACCTTGTGCATTTTTCTTCTTTTCTAGTTTTCTATAGATAGTAACAAACCATCCCAAATGTAGTAGCATAAAACAAAAACATTTGTAAGTTACTATTATTGTTATCTCTCATGGTTCTAGGCCTTGACTAGACTGTTGGATGATTCTTACTTGAGTGTTCTACTGTTGTAATCAAATGGGGGCTGAGGTCATTTTGAACTCTTCCTCACTCTCACAGGCCTGATGATTGATCCTGGCTATTGCCTGGTATTCAGTTGAACCACCAGGTGGAGCACCTACATGTGGCCTATGCATGGGCTTTTTATGAAAGCTAGGTTCTAAGTGCTAGTATCCTAGGAGAGTCAGATGGAAGCTACATTGCCTTTTATTACCTAGTCCTGGAAGTCAGATAGCTCCACTTCTGCCACATCCTTTCATTGAGCCAGTCAGAAAGGTGAGCTCATATATTCACATGGAGGGAATTAGACTCCACTTGAGTGGGGAGTAATGTCAAAGAATTTCAGACATGTTTTGAAATCACCAAATCTTTTTTCAAATGTGTCCTCCAGTTTCTGCCTGGTTTTAGTCATTCTCTAGTTCCTTCAAATAGCTGTTTTTTATATAGAATTTATGTTATCTGTTAGTTCAATACAAACTACTCCATCATTACCAGAAGTGAAACTCCCTCTCCTCTATCACACTTGACATCCTATGTAATAAAACCCTAAAATGCAAATTGACCAAACGGAGGAACGACCGGTCTCTATGATGCGCACTGACCACCAGGGGGCAGACGCTCATTGCAGGAGCTGCCCCCAGCCTGCAGGCCAGACCGGCAGCGGTGGTGGAAGGGGGCGGGGCTGGCGAGTGGGCGGCGCCAGGCTACCAGCCAAGGCAGGTGCCAGCAGGGGCTCCCCAATTGCCCTGCCGGTCGCCCCACAGATGGGCCCTGATCACCAGCCAGGCCTAGGGATCCTACCCATGCACAAATTTTGTACACTGGGCCTCTAGTTTAATATAATTTACTTGCTTATTTGGTTCATTTTATGTCTCCTCCTACTAAAATGCAGGTTCCATTAAGTTAGGGTTTTTTGTTTCTTTGGCAACTGCTTGGAACATTGTAGATGCTCACCAAATATTTGTTAAATAAGAGGATGAATATTCAGTTCTCCAAACAGCCATAAGTAAGCAAAAGCCTCTTGATGACAAAAGAGGAGCTACAAATTATAGAGCTTTGTTCTTTCAACACAGTTGCACTGGTAGACTGGCATATCTTAAGTTTACTTCTCCTTGGCTTACAGAACAGGACATAGAGATTTCACATTTTATTCTCATCATGACTATTACGTGTGTCAGTTTAGCAGACTAGATAGCTGGTTACAGATAAAATGAAATAGCATGGGAAAATACTCTGTGAAATGTGAAGCTCTATGAGATTATAAGGTGTGTCAGATAAGAATATGCAGTTGCAACTGTTATGTTGGCTTTTTCAGATTTCATTTTGAAAGTATCTTTGTGTTTTTATGTATTTTTAAGAGATAAATATTTTGAATTCCCAAAACAAGTCATAGCAGTATGTTTATAAAAAAGCCCTATGTCTTTATTAATTTTCTGTCTGATTTTTCTCTTTTAGGAACTTAAGAGATTTCGGAACTTTGTGGAACATTGTCCTCCTTTTGATGTTGTCATTGATGGGCTCAATGTTGCCAAGATGTTTCCTAAAGCTCGTGAGTCTCAAGTTGTAAGTACAAGCTTTATTTTGTTATTCCAAATCTCTAGAAACTATTTATTGTACCCACTTGTGATCTTCCTGGGATCTCATAGCTCCCCATTTTTCCTTCCTCTAAAAATAAAGCTCTTAAAGGTGCCATAGCGACCAACTGCTCAACTAAGATTTGTTGTTTTCATCTCTGCAAAATAAATGGCTCTTACAGGCTGAGCAAGAATGAGAGATTAAAAAGTCCATGTAATAAAGGGCCAGTTCAGCCCTTTTTGTAACCTATAACTAACTTTCTATTCTCCATTTACTCTGTCATTTCCTTGTAGGTCACATCCCTTATTTGAAAATCATCAGCATATACTATCAAGATTCATTAATCATTCATTACTCACATTTGTTTTTTTCAAACATAATATGTTTGTAAATTAACCTAAGCAGGTAATAATTTTTTTCAATCGGTTTATAGATGTCATAGTAGTTTCTAATAGGAATATAATGATTTTTGTAGCAGTTGTGAGCAATTATTTTAATCCGCATTTTACAGTTCAGAAAATTAGAAAATTGAGGCTAATTTTATACAGCAAATCCTTAAAAAGCAGTCATAACATCAAAATTAGTTTGTAGAGAGCTCTAAGGTTTCAGGCTTGTGGCTCTTACTGCTGGCAATCTATGGTCATTCATCTGTAGTTAAACTCTTGTATTTCTTAAAAATTGCTGCCAACTTAAAAGTGGTTTCTCAGAGATTCTACTAGAATATTTTGCCATTTACACTCAGAAAATATAAGTACTAACAAAGAAGAAGGTTGATTTACAGAAATTTCTTTATATGCCTTTTCTTTATATTTATGCCTACCTTTTTATGGTCAAGTATGTGCTTTTTAATCCTTATTTTTTTAAAAATAAAGCAGGTGGAACATATTTTCGTCTCTTAGGCACTTGAAGGGGCCTTTGAGGCAGTAACATTGACAAAGGCAAAGCAAAAAAAAGGAAACACATAATTATCACTAATTCTTGGTAGAGCTAGAATCAGAAAGGCTCATTCTAAAGAGATCATCATCTAATCTAGTCTGCGAAATTGACACATGATAGTCATGATGAAAATGAAATGTCAAAATCTTTATGTCCTATTCTGTAAGCCAAAGAGAATTAGAAAGTGTGCCACGCCAGCACAGCCAAGGGTTTGGTGAGCCTGAGGGAGGGCTGGCGAAGAAAAGACAGATAGAGAATAAGCTGGGTCTAGGTGGATCTTCTGTGCCTGGCTGAGACCACAGAACAGATCCAGTCAGCAAGCTGAGCCTTTATTTTATAGTCAGAGGTAAACAAGATAGTGGTCAACATAGTTGCAATGTTCTTATAAGTTTCACTTGTTTTGGCAGCACTTGCTGCACCTCTCACAGCCCATTAGCTATCCAGGAAGGATCTAGGGCAGGGGTGGGCAAACTTTTTGACTCGAGGACCACAATGGGTTCTTAAACTGGACCGGAGGGCCGGAACAAAAGCATGGATGGAGTGTTTGTGTGAACTAATATAAATTCAAAGTAAACATCATTACATAAAAGGGTACAGTCTTTTTTTTTTATTTCAATAGTTTTATTCATTTCAAACATTTTAACAAGAAGAATGTAAACACTAATTATTATAATTTGAAACTTCAAAAAATGGAGGAATCATAGCACAATAACATACCTTATATTGAAGATGGCAAAGGCAAAATAAAATTGCCTAACAAAGGAAAGGTACAAAAGCCTTTCAAATTAAACTTAAATATAATAAAATAATTTAAAACTAAAACAAATAGAAAAGAACAAAATGTGTAAACAGTAAATTAAACATTTTCTTTAGTGCAACTTCCAAATTATGCCCGGGACGTAGATGTAAATGGCAATGTAGACTGGGTTGAAAGGTTTTTGGTCTTTAAAACATCAACTTCAGTGGGAACAGTGTTGTTGGTCTCCTTTTTAGCTAATTCTCTGATACTGTGCTCTCCAGGGGCGTGTCTCCCTACATCACCACGATAACGTGTCTACGCATTCCCAGGGTGATGTCGGGGGACGCGTCCGCGGGCATTACAAGGAGCCTCTGGAAGATTGAGAGGTTGTTCCTTCTACTGAATGGGCGGATATAAATCTGCCCACTCAGAAGAAGGAGCTGCGGCCGGGCCGTGTTTCCCGACCGTTGCGATGTTAACACTGCTGCTGGTGAAGGAGCGGAGGGGAGAGCAAGAGAACCCTCCGCTCTTTCCGCTCCGCGGGCCGGATAGAACAGCCTGTAGTTTGCCCATGGCTGATCTAGGGAGTGTCACAAGATCAAGCTTAATTATGCTAAGAGGGCTGTGCCCTCTAAGCTAGGACTTGTTTTTGGCTTTGCCAACAGGTCAATTTGAGGTTTAACCCTATAACCGCTCCCTACAAGAAAGTGTCATATTTGTTTATCTTTTGTTTGACTTTCAACTTCACACAAAGCACTAAAAATTGGCTTGCCAGAAATATATAGCCTGAATTGAACTAACTTTTGGGGGGAAAGTAAAACGTTGAAGGTGATGTAGTTGACACATTCCCTGGCATTATGGAAGAAAATGTACACATTTTGAAAGATTCTAGCACAAGCATGTAAAACTCGCGGCCCACAATGAATATTTTTGCGGCCCAGCCAATATAACAGTGTGTAAGAAACATTTTAATAAAAAAGTTATTATTTAATTTTTACAATATCCTGTTATACATAATTATTAATAACGAACTACAATGTTCGCTAACTGGTTACTATAATCGTGTTGCATTCATTTCCCTTACTCGCCTTACACGTAGGCGCACCATTTCTCTCCACTAATACTAGCAGCGAATATTTTAGCAGCTGATTGCCACGTGTTAGTCTTGGACTGACTTGTTTGGTGTGCGCAACCGGAAATATTTCGCTTTCAGAGAACAAGAAAAATAGGTTTATTTGCATTATGCTTATTAATTTGTGCAGTTACTCAGTGTCTCGTAAGTTAATGTTCAAGAAAAAAGTATTAATTTTTATTAAAATGTTCTATTATTTTATGTTAACAATTACTCATTTATTTTTGCTCTTTGAATAGCATGTCTCTATTGAAATAAACCTACGTTTCTATGAAAATTGAAGCTCTTGTTTTTTTGCAGCCCACATAAAAATTATACCTTGTTTATTTGGCTCATGTTAGCCTTTGTGTTTGACATGCTTGTTCTAGCAGATTGTGGCAAATAGGCAAAGAACAAAATAACCAGGGAAATCATAGGCACCTACCACTACTTTTAGCTTTTGCTCTTAAAAGAATTTTATGCAGTTTGGCTCATTGGATAGAGCGTCGGCCTGTGGACTGAAAGATCCCAGGTTCGATTCCGGTCAAGGGCATGTACCTTGGTTGTGGGCACATCCCCAGTGGGAGGTGTGCAGGAGGCAGCTGATTGATGTTTCTCTCTCATCGATGTTTCTAACTCTCTATCCCTCTCCCTTCCTCTCTGTACAAAATCAATAAAAATATATTTTTTTAAAAAATAATTTTATGCTGGCCCTGGCCAGTATGGCTTAGTTGGTTGAGCATTGTCCCTTGCACGAAAAGGTCACCGGGGTTCAATTCCTGGTCAAGTCAACGATTGTGGGTTTGTCCCTGGTCGGGGTACATATGGGAGGCAGCCAATCGATGTTTCTCCTTCTCCCTTCTTCTCTCTCTAAAAATCAATAAAAAAACGTGTTTTAAAAAAGAATTTTATGCTGGCAACAGTTTATGTGACAAATACGTAATGTTATTGCCCAACTCTTTAGAACACTGCTGTCTTGTAGCAGTGCACAGACATTATATTTGGGAAACCTTAATTCAGACTCAGGTTAGAGACGCTACCTGAGTAAGAAAGGAGGAAATAAAGTTTTTTTCAAATCTCTAAAGCTAGAGATTTGTAAAAAAAAACAAAACCCACAATAATCATCATAGTAAATAATAATAATAAAGGCATATCATATTTCCCTTTTTTTTATTTCTTGGATAAATCTAAGGCCCTTTGTTTCATTCTTAAACACTTTCTAGGTTATGAGAAGTAGCTTCCCACTTTTTCGGTTAACCTTTTAAATAGCATTTTCATTTAGAAGTTTAGAATGGGGATTCTGGAGCCAGAAGACCCTTTGAATTCCAATACTGACTCTGCTACTTAGTACCTTTCATAGTTTGAGCAAGTTACCCTCTTTGTGCCTTAGTTTCCTAGCGTGTAAAAAGGAAATAATAACAGTACCTGTCTTATAAAGATGTTGTGAACAGTAAATAAGTTAATGTATGTAAGCTTGGCACATAGTAAGTACTTAATAAGTGTAAGTATTATTGTGATTACTACTCAAATTAACTTCCCAGTAATTCTTGGGAACAACAATTCTTGCTTTCAATAGACCCTTATTTGTCAGTATAAAAATTTTTTCTATCATGTCATTCATGTCAATAGAGTTAAAAGAAAATGCAAAACTCTGCCTTAGTGTTAGACTCAAAATAGGTCTAATACTATCAAAAACTTAAGAAAAATTTTTAATATAATTTAATAAATTTTATTTTCTTCTGATTATAAAAGTAATGCATGATTATTGATTATAAAGTTATTGTGTATAAAAGTAATGCAAGTAATTGTAGAAAAATTGGAAATTACAGAAGAGAAAATCATATATAACTCTACCATGCAGCAATAATCACTGTCATATTTGAAATGGGAAGGACCTTTGAAATATACATAAAATCCAAGATCCCTGCCCAACCGACGTGGCTCAGTGGTTGAGCGTTGACCTAGGAAGTCACGGTTCTATTCCCGGTCAGGGCACATGCCTGGGCTGTGGGCTCAATCCCCTGTGTGGGGCATGCAGGAGGCAGCCGATCAGTGATTCTCTCTCATCATTGATGTTTCTCTCTCTCTCTCTCTCCCTCTCCCTCTCCCAAATCAATAAAAATATATTAAAAAAAAATATCCAAGATCCCTAATGGAAAGAATAGAGAAATTTCCTAGACTGTAAAAAATACTACAAGCACTGTTAAAAGACAACAACAAACTGAAAAAAAAATTTTTACAACATACATAATAAAGGGCTAATTTCCTGACTGTACCAATGACTCTTATACACCTGTAAGAAAAAGATGAGCCAGGCAATAGAAAAGTAGTTTAACCTTATTTATATTTATAGGCATGCAAATTAAAACATTTATGTTCCAGATTGGCAGAGATTTAAAAGTTGCTAGTATCCAGTATTTTGAATGGTTTGAAGAGGTAGGTGGTGGGTGATTTGGCAATAACTTTGAATGCCTAAAATGTTGAAATTCTACTTGTAGGAATTGATATATTTACACTAGTACATTAAGTTATATATCCAAATATGTTAGTTATAGCATTGTTTGTAAGAAGAAAACTCTAATCAACCTAAATATCAATCCAGGACCTGATATATATTGAAACATCCATTTAAAATGAAGTCGATATACACTGAGTGGCCAGATTATTATGATTTCTGAGTACATGAAATACAGAGTTTATTCTTGTATTATTATTTATTAATTATTGTGTTATTTTCCATATGAACAACTGTAAGCCTACTTTTGCCCCAGCCTGTATAAGAGAATGAGATATTTCAATTTTTCATTTCCAATTTCTTAAATTTTCTTTAACAATGAATATATATTATTTTAAAATAAGACATAAATCCACATTACAAAAAGTAAAAACGCATTCTTGGTAAATATTTTGAAATAACTATAATATTCTGTATCTTAGGGATGTACCGTAATTTTTAATCATTTCCCTGTTTGTGGGCCTATTTGATTGTTTCCCATTTTTCACTATGGTAAATAATAATGTTTGGAAGAAGATTACTGTGAATGTTTCAGATTATTTCTTTAGAATAGATTCCCAGAAATAGAACTCTTGAATTAAAGGGTATGGATATTTGCAAAGGTCTCACTACATGTTGCCAAATTGCTTACCCAAATGATTGTAGCCATTTGCTCCTAACAACAATGTATAAAAGTGCCCAAATAGAACACATTTCTTCAAGATTTCTTATTACATGATTGCTTCAACTATTTAGTTACACTTGTGCCATGAATCTGCTAAGTGAAAAGAGCTGGGCCAGTTTTTAGGTCAGACATTTAAAAAAATTTGTAAACCAAGTTAAAATAGTCCAAAAGGAACTATCCTTGACTATTTTATTTGTTCCCCCCTCCCCTCTCTCTCTCTTTTTTTGTTTTGTTTTGTTTTGTTTTGTTTTGTTAATCCTTACCTGAGGATATTTTTCCATTGATTTTTAGAGAGAGTGGAAAGGAGAAACAGAGAGAAACATCTGTGTGAGAGAGAGACATCGATTGGTTGCCTCCTGCATGCACCCCGACCAGGGCTGGGGAACCTGCAACCAAGAATTGAACCCGAGACCTTTCTGTTTGCAGACCGATTGGCTATTCACTGAGCCAAACTGGCTAGGGCTGTCTCTCTCTTACTACAATTGCCTATAAGCATATATAAAGGAAAGATTAGAAATCCTAATTCTGTGTCTTGAGTTTTTTCATGTTTGTGTGAAGAAGTTTCCAGATTTACATTCTTTATTTCTGTTTTCATAGTTACTATATCTTTTCTCATGCTGTTGAGCATCTTTACCATCATTATTCTGAACTCTGTCTCAGATAAATTTCTTATCTCCTTTTCATTTATCTCCTGGAGACTTCTGTTATTCTTTCATTTGGGGGTTATTTTTCTCCTCATTTTGGGTGCCTGTTTGGGTTTGTACCTATGTAATAGGTAGATCCACTCCAGGTTTACAGATAATAGATCATTTTCATTCTTCCCATGAACTCTGTATAATATGTTCTAAGTTATTTTTTTATCCTTTCCCCTTAATGGTTAATTGTATATCCAACATAGTTCTCCATAAGCTCGTAAATGGACAAGACCATTTTTACATTCATCATTTAGAGAGTAGCACCATGATCTCAGAGCCTACATTGTAGGAGTGATAGAGATTAAGGCGCTAAAAATAAGTTCTGGTTGTGAATTTATTTTACTTTCTCAATTTTCATATGCATCTTTTATTTATTTGTTGATAGATATAGATACTTTTTAAAATCTAGAGTATGTCTTACAATTGATGTCAGCAGAAACTTGCCAGCTACCATGTAGAGTTGAGACTTATTAATGTTTGTCATTGCCTGGGTGTGGGCAAATTTAGCTAAACACAGCATATATCTGCTCATCTACTCGTCACCTCAGATGAGTTAGTTGCATTGGCAGGTCCGCACACTGTTCTTAAAATTTTTGCTGAAGGTTTTCTTTTGTTGTTGTTGTTAATCCTCATCCAAGGATATTTTCCCATTGATTTTTAGAGAGCATGGAAGGTAGAGGGAGAGACAGAGAGAGAAAAACATTAATGTGAAAGGGACACATTGATTGGTTGCCTGCCACATATGCCCTGACCAGGACCGGGGATTGAGCCTGCAACCAAGGTGTATGTGCCCTTGACTGGAATTGAACCCAGGACCCTTCAGTCTACAGGCTGACACACTATTATTGAGTCAAACTGGCTATGGCTAAAGGTTTTCTAACAATGCTTAAAAGGTAGTGATGATTGACACATTTCTCAGACTAAAGTACAGAATTTTAAAGCAAGTAGAAATGGTTATAACTGATTTTTTCATTTTGAAAAGCTGTCACTTAGGCTGCAAACTTCTGTCTGCTGAAAGCTTTCCATGGACATTCGAGTTGATTGATTTACATAATGGTATAATTCATTGAAAGAAAAAATAATAATCAAATGTGAAATACAGGTAAAGCCCCAGTATTCTTCAGTCTGCCTTTGCTTTTGGTCCTAAAAGTGATACAAAGGTAAAAATGAAGAACACAGGTTCTAAGAAGAGTGGTATGTAACATAACATTGTCACTATGAGTCTGTACAGAGCTGCCATGGCTAAAGGTGATTCAGAAGAGCCTTTAACTCACATATGAAGGTTTATATTTAAATGTTGCTTGTGATTCTGAAAAAAGAATATGGTATGGACTGTATGGATTGATATATGATTTTGATGATTACTGAAAAAAAGTTTTTTGTGTATTTTGCTTAAAAGTTATTACTAAGTCAGTGGTTAATCTTCTAATCTTTGGTGTTAATACAATTACAGAATATACTAAATGGAATTTTGGAGATTGTAAAGTCCCTTACTAGATTTCACTTTGGCATAATTTTGTGTCTTGACAAAGTGATATCTCAATTCGTTAGTGTCTACATTAGTTTTATTTTTCGATAAACCATTATAGTCACTTTTAAGGTGTACAACTCAGTGGTTTTTAGTATATTCACAAAGTTTTTCAACTGGAATTTATCTAATTTCAGAATATTTTCATTCCCCCCAAAGTAATCCTAAACTCATTAGTAGTCATTCCCAATTCCTTCTTTCCTTTAATTTTTTCCAACCTGTGATCTACTTTCTGTCTTTATGGATTTGCCTGTTCTGGACATTTCATGTTTTCACTTAGTGTGTTTCCAAAGTTCATCTACTAGTATATTGTAACATGAATCAGTACTTGTTTCTTTTTATTGCTGCATAATATTTTATTTATGGATATACCACATTTTATTTATCCATTAGTTTGTGTATATTTGGATTATTTCTACTTTAAGAATAATGCTGCTCTGAACATCTCATATACAAGTTTTTGTATGGACATCTTTTCAATTCTCTTGGATTTATACCTAGGAATAGAATTATTAAATCATATGGTAGCTCTCTGTTTAACCTTTAAAGGAGCTGGAAAACTTTCAAAGCAGCTGTCCCATTTTATATCCCCATCAACAGTGTATAAGAGTTCTAATTTCTGTACATTCTCATCAACACTTGTTAACATCAGTCTTTTTATTATAGCCATCCTGGTGAGTATAAAGTGGTATCTCATTGTTGCTTTGATTTGCATTTCCTAATGACACAGGGACGTTAATCATCTTTTTGTGTGCTTATTGGTCATTTGTATATCTTCTTTGGAGAAATGTCTATTAAAATCTGCTCATTTTAATAGGGTTCATTATCTTTTTACTTTTGAGTTATAATTTTTTATATATTCTGAATACTAGATCTTTAACATACGTATGATTTGGAGATATTTTCTCCCATTTGAATTATCTTTTCAGTTTCTTGATGGTATCCTTTGAAGCATAAAAGTTTTAATTTTTTTAATATATGTATATTTTTTCTTGATTTCAGAGAGGAAGGAAGAGGGAGAGAGAGAGAGAGATAGAAACATGAATGATGAGAGAGAATCATTGATTGGCTGCCTCCTGCACACCCCCAACTGGGGATCGAGCCCGCAACCTGGGCATGTGCCCTTGACTAGAATTGAACCCTGGACCCTTCAATCTGCAGGCTGACGCTCTACACACTGAGTTAAACCAGCCAGGGCCAAAAGTTTTAAATTTTGATGAAGTCCAATTTATCTGTGTTTTTTTTCTTTTGTTGCCTATCATTGTTGCTGTCATATTTAAACAATTATTACTTAATCTAAGGTCATGGATATTTATGCTTGTTTTTTTCTAAGAGTTTTAGTTACTACATTTATAGTATCTGCATTTTTAGAAAAACAGTTAATCTTGAGTAGGTGATAAGCCAACATAATTTATAGTATAGTGAGATTCAGATGGGGCTAGCTTTGGCCCTTTCTAATTCATTTGTTTAATCGTTTGTAAATCTGGGCTAAATAAGACTTGTTGCTCACTCTGTAGTCTGTAGATGTTTTTCAAGTGTAAAGTGTATCCTACTTTAAAAAAATATTTATTTGGTTTCAACTTTCCAGAAGAAAGGTTTGTAGTTTTATTTCTAAGAAGTGGCTGGCAGATTTAATTATATAGCCTCCATTTCCAGAAGGACAAAAGACAAAGTATCTTAACAGGGAATTACAATGTAGATTTCAGTAGCTGTTTATTGAGCACCTATTCCATTCTAGAAACAGTTTTAAAGTGTGAGGATCTATACTAATAATAGAGGAATATGCAAATTGTCCAGGACACAGTCACAGTAACAGTAACAATCAAACAGCAGGCTGCGTGGGGCGACCAGGCCGTCAGGGGGATTAGTGAGGGACGACCAAATGACTGAACAGCAGGCTGCGTGGGGCAACCAGGTCGGCAGGGAGGTTAGTGAGGGACGACCAAACAACTGAACAGCAGGCTGCGTGGGGCAACCAGGCCTGCTGGGGGGGCAATTGGGGAGACCAGGCCGGCAGAGGGGGGCAGTGAGGGGCGACCAGGCTGGCAGATGGGGGCAGTTGGGAGCGATTAGGCCGACAGGCAGAAGCGGTTAGGGGTGATCAGGCTGGCAGGGGGGGGCAGTTAGGGACGATCAGGCAGGTAGGCAGGTGAGCAGTTAGGAGCCAGCAGTCCTGAATTGTGAGAGGGATGTTCGACTGCCAGTTTAGACCCGGCAGTCGGACATACCCCGAGGGGTCCCGGATTGGAGAGGGTGCAGGCTGGGCTGAGGGGACCTCCCCCATACCCCATGCACGAATTTTGTGTACTGGGCCTCTAGTATGTATAAGGCAGTAATGACAATCCTAGGAACATGGTTTAGACTAATGGTTACATTATCTGAACATGAAGTTCATAGTGTAGTGTACATCCTGTTGTCTAGTAACAGTATTCTTGTGTTTGTGTAACTCTTTTCTTAAAAATTTATTTGGAATGTTAGAAGGGAGAATATTTACCCAAAATATTTGGATAAGAATTTTTTAGAAAATAACTATTGCAAAATCGATTTTGTAACATTCAATTCTCCAAAATAACTTGTAATTTTGTAGAAACAATGACTAAACTAAGAAGTGTTAGGTATAAACCCTTTAATGTAAGCACTTGAGCCAACCTTTATGAGGCACTTGGATTAACCTACTGAACTTGTTCCTGCCTCATGTTCCTTCATCCTTTAATGTTCTTCCTTCTTCAAATGGCTGGATCATTATCAGCACCTCAAATATCTTCCCTGATTTTTCTAAAGTAACCCACTCTGCTCACCTACCTCTGTTTGTATTTTCAGTTACATCAACCTTATTTACTCCTGCATGGATTAAAAATGGCCTCAGAGCCCAGCCAGCGTGGCTCAGTGATTGAGTGTTGACCTATAAACCAGGAAGTCAGGTTCAATTTCCCATCAGGGCTCAGGCCCAGCTTGGGGGCTTGATCCCCAGTGTGGGGCATGCAGAAGGCAGCCACTCGGTGATTCTCTCTCCCTCCCTCTCGCTCTCTCTCTGAAATCAATAAAAATAAAGGCCTCTGATTCTTTGCAGTTTCTCTCATCAGGAGATAGAGTCTGTTTTCCCATCTCTTGAATCTGAGTTTGCTTCGTGACTTGCTTTGATTGGTGAAATGTGGTAACAGTGATATTGTGGGACTTCCAAGCAAGGACTTAAGAGGCCATGGAGCTATGCTGTCACTCTCTAGGAACTACCCAACCTTGTGAATAACCCCAGGCTAATCTCTTTGAGGATGAGATGCCATATGAAGGGGGTGAAGGGTGGGAGAGAGAGATAGAGAGAAGCTTGCAGTCATCCCAAGACATGTAAGGTCATTTAGGACCAGGCAGCCTGCCAACTGATTGTGGATACATGAATGAGCCTAGCCAATACCATGTGGAACAGAATAACTGTCCAGCTGAATCCAATCCATCATACTGTGAGAAAATAAGTGGTTATTTTAATCAAAGTTCCTAAGTTTTGTGATGGGTTATTACACAGCAATAGATCACTGGTTTAATTTTTTCATAGCACTTGGTATCTACAATGACTAATACACATTTATTTGTTTTCTTTACCTATCTTCTATTGTAAATGCTCTGAAACAGTGTCTTGCTCACTGTTATATCCTCAGAATTGGAAAAAAGGGCCTTGAACATAATAAGTTCTCACTAGATACTTAGTGAATGAATGAAAGAATGAATAGATTTATATACAGTAAATTACAAACTATTAGAAATAAAATCTGCTTTACAGGGTTAACTCTGAAAGACTAGACTTCTTGAGTTTTACTCTTACTTCACTTGCTACCTACGAGACCTAGTCTCAGTTATTTAACTTCCGGGTTCCTATGTAAAGATTAAATGAGCTAATCCTTGAAAAGCTATTATGGCATTCATTACCTGGCACATGGTTCAATAAGTTTAAAAGGGAAAAAAACAACCCGGCAACTTTGTGAGTGCATTTAGTTGTCCATGGTCTTTACTTTGTATAAGTAAAAGCATGGTAGTTTTTATGATGTGTTTAGTCTCCTAATTTAAATAACTGACAGTTTACTCTTAGTTTTTTTCAGGTTGGGGTCTTTATTATTTTTGAAGTGATGCTTAGAATCTAAAGTTGAGTGTTTAAATAAAGGCTAAGTTCTCTAACTAAATGAGAAATATATCAACAGTATAGAGAAAATAAAAGACTGATTATATTAGTCAGGATAAGGCTACCAGATGTACCAGTTAATAATGCAGACTTTTTTTAATAGTGTGATTTGATATGTATGCTATTTTGTTGTATTGACAGCAAGCTTCAAAACTTCATATGTCAAAATTTCTGAATGTGTTAACATGATAGATATTTTTACACATAAAAATGTTGAATTTCACGCCAAAAAAAGAGCATTTGTGGGAAGTTTTAATTCATTACTTTATTTTGAAGAAAAGTGCTACTGAAAGTTATCGTATACTTCGGGAAGCTTATGGTGAACATGCTCCATCTCAAGATACTTGAGAATGCTGGTTTAAATGCTTTAAAAATGCTGATTTCGATGTTAAAGACAAAGAACATCCAGGTCAACTGAAAAAGTTTGAAGACCAACAGTTACAAGCATTATTGGACGAAGATGCGTGTCAAACTAAAAAACAACTTGAAGAAAGATTAAACATTGCTCAGCAACAATTTCTGATCATTTACAAGCAATGGGAAAGATTTTAAAGGAAGGAAAATGGGTGCCACATCAACTGAATGAAAGACAAATGGAAAACTGAAAAGTCATTAGTAAAATGTTGCTTCAATGGCACAAAAGTAAGTCTTTTTTGCATCGAATTGTGACTGGTGATGAAAAGTGGATTTATTTTGAGAATCTCAAATGCACAAAATCATGGATTGATCCAGGTCAACCATCAACATCGACTGCAAGGCCAAATTGCTTCGGAAAGAAGACAATGCTCTGCGTTTGGTGGGATCAGGAAGGTGTGGTGTATTATGAGCTTCTAAAACCAGGTGAAACCATTAGTACTGATCACTACTGACAACAAATAATCAATTTTGAACCACATTTTGATTGTAAAACGACCAGAATGGGCCAGAAGACACGACAAAGTAATTTTGCTTCATGATAACGCACCATCACACACTTCAAAACCAGTTAAAGACATGTTAAAAGATCTTGCCTGGGAAGTATTAACCCACCCGCTGTAGTATTCACCAGACCTTGCTCCTTCAGATTACTACTTGTTCCGCTCGATGGCACACTCACTTTCTGAATGGTTTGCCTCAAAACAAGAAAGTTCTATTGGGACCGTATCCACAAATTACCTGAAAGATGGGGGAAATGTGTAGCTAGCGATGGACATTACTTTGAATAAAGCTCTTTCGATGTTTCTCTTGAAATTATTGTGTTTTCTTTGATTACAAAATTCGCATTATTAACCGGTACACCTGGTAGATTATGCTGCAGTAATAAACACAAAATTTTAGTGGCTTAAAACAACAAATTATTTTCTGTTCATGCTACATGTCCATTGTTGGTTGTCTATATCGTCATCATCCTCAGTCTAGAACCCAGAATAACTTTCTAAAATATTGTTAGTCATTATGACAAAGGGAAAGTGGTGAAGCACACACTGACACATAAAGCTTCTGCTCAGATACAATACCCATCACTTCTGCCCATCTTTTATTAGCAGCTAATACAAGTTACATAGCTACCCTGTAGTTAGCAGGGTAGGGAATGCAATTCTACTGTGTCTCTGGAAGGAGAAAGACAATTCATATATTTGAACATCCCTAATGACTACCACACTGAGGTTGGTAATGTCTTGCTTATTACATTGGTGTTATGCAAAGAGCTGAGGTCCAAGAAAACCTCAGCGTATTGCTTGCCAATTTTAAAGAAATAACCTGGAGAACTGGCTATGAAAGACATGGATTTATTAGGTCTTATGTGGGCATGGAGGGGTTGGGGTGGGGAATTGTGGGTGAAGTCTCCACAGCATAGGCTTTTATGTTACAGGGTTATATAGAGTACAGAAAACAAAGCAAATAGGGCATGCAGGATAGATGTGCTCATCTGTGCCCAAGCTGTGTAAGATCAAAACGCAAGCTGCTTACAGTCCCGTCTCAAATACTAGAATAGTTTCTGTTTGGCCATTTCATTTTTTTTTAATCTTCATTGTTGAGGTTATTACAGATGGCTCCCTTTTTTCCCCCCATTGTCTCTCTCCACCTGATTCCCACCCCACCCCAGGACTTCACCACCCTATTGTCTGTGTCCATAGGCAATGCATATATGCATGTAAGATCTTTGGCTAAGTTCTTTTCTGAGAATCGTCAGTCTGTTCCATGTTTCTATGCCTCTGATTCTATGTTATTCACCAGTTTATTGTGTTCATAAGATTTCTTATTTATTTGTTTTGATTTATGGATTTAATAGCTGATAGCTATGTATTTATTGCCATATTAATGTTCATATTTTTTATCTTTTCTTCTTATCTTCCTCCTCCTCCTCCTCATCCTCCTGCTCCTCAAGAATACCCATCAACATTTCATGTAATACTGGTTTGGTGGTGATGAACTCCTTTAGCTTTTTCTTGTCTCTGAAGCTCTTTATCTGACCTTCAATTCTAAGTGAGAGCTTTGCTGGGTAGAGTAATTTTGGTTGTAGGTCCCTGCTATTCATCACTTTGAATGTTTCTTGCCACTCCCTTCTGGCCTACAAAGTTTCTGTTGAGAAATCAGCTTAGAGTCATATAGGTGCTCCCTTGTAGGTAACTAACTGCTTTTCTCTTGCTGCTTTTCAGATTCTCTCTTTGTCTTTAACCCTTGCCATTTTAAGGATGATGTGTCTTAGTGTGGGCCTCTTTGGGTTCCTCTTGTTTGTGATTCTGTATGCTTCCTGGACTTGTAAGTCCATTTCTTTCACCAGGTAGGGGAAGTTTTCTGTCATTATTCCTTCAAATAGGTTTTCAATATCTTGCTCTCTTTCTTCTCCTTCTGGCACCTCCATAATGCAAATGTTGGTATGCTTGAACTTGTCCCAGAGGCTTCTTATACTATCTTCATATTTTTGGATTCTTTTTTCTTTTTGCTGTTCTGATTGGGTGTTTTTTGCTTCCTCATATTCCAAATCGTTGATTTGATTCTCAGAATCCTCTACTCTACTGTTGAATCCCTGTAAATTATTCTTGATTTCAGTTAGTGTATGCTTAATTTCTGACTGGTCCTTTTTCATGTCTTTGACATTCTCACTAAGATCCTTGAAAGTCTCAGGGGAGAAACCAAGATGGTGGCATAGGTAAACACCTAAACTGCTCGCACAACAATTTTAAAACTACAACTAAAAGACAAAACGGACATCATCCAGAACCACAGGAAGGCTGGCTGAGTGGAAGTTCTACAACTAGAAGGAAAGAGAAAAGCACACTGAGACTCAGAGGAGCTGCAGAAGGCAGAGGTACTGAGGCGCGGACAGGGCGGGCGACTGAGTACCCGGCTGGCTTTCTCAAGCGGGAGGAGGACAAAAGCTCCTGATGGCTCTGAACTCCAGTTCCAGGCGAGACTATGGGGACCCAGACTCATTCGGGGAGAAACTGGACTGTCTGGCAGCGGGCGAAACTCGAGGGCGGCTTTCTCTCAGAGGTGCTTGCAGCAATTACTGTGGGACACTGAGACCCAGGGGCCTCTTAGGGCAGGGCTGACAGGAAGCCATTGCTGTCTGCTCCACCTGAGACCCCGCCCCATCCAAGCTGATCACAGGCTTTTGCAAGTCTTGCTCATAAGGGTGTCTCCAGCACAGAAGTTCTCTCAGCATAGACACAGCTGATCCTCACAGCTAATTGGCCTGGAGGTCAATTCCTCCCAGTGATACCAACAACAATCAAGGCTTAACTACAACAGGACTGTGCACACAGCCCACAAAGGGGTGCACCAAGAGTGTCCACCTCAGGTAACTGGGGAGGCTGAGCCACTGGGCCCTATAGGACACCTAGCACACAAAGCCACTCTATCAACTCAGGGAAGCAGCCAAAATGCGGAGACAAAGAAACAGGTTACAAGTGAAAGAAAGGGAGGAACGCAAACGACTGGATATAGAGTTCAAAACCATGGTTATAAGGTTTTTCAAGAATTTCCTAGAAAAGGCCGATAAATTTAGCGAGACCCTCGAGAATATGTAAAAGGACCAACTAGAAATTAAGCATACACTGACTGAAATAAAAAATATTACACAGAGATCCAACAGCAGACTAGAGGATCGCAAGAATCAAGTCAAAGATTTGAAATACAAAGAAGTAAAAAACACCCAACTGGAAAAGCAAAAAGAAAAAAGAATCCAAAAATATGAAGACAGTGTAAGGAGCCTCTGGGACAACTTCAAGTGTACCAATATCAGAATTATGGGGGTGCCAGAAGAAGAGAGAGAGCAAGATACTGAAAACCTATTTGAAGAAATAATGACCGAAAACTTCCCCCACCTGGTGAAAGAAATAGACTTACAAGTCCAGGAAGTGCAGAGAACCCCAAACAAAAGGAATCTAAAGAGGACCACACCAAGACACATCATAATTAAAATGCCAAGAGCAAAACACAAAGAGAGAATATTAAAAGCAGCAAGAGAAAAACAGTTAGTTACCTACAAGGGAGCACCCATATGACTGTCAGCTGATTTCTCAACAGAAACTATGCAGGCCAGACAGGAGTGGCAAGAAATATTCAAAGTGATGAATAGCAAGAACCTACAACCAAGATTACTCTACCCAGCCAAATTATCATTCAGAATTGAAGGTCAGATAAAGAGCTTCACAGATAAGAAAAAGCTAAAGGAGTTCATCACCACCAAACCAGTATTATATGAAATGCTGAAAGGTATTCTTTAAGAAGAGGAATAAGAAGAAAAAGGTAAAGATAAAAATTATGAACAACAGATACATATCTATCAACATGTGAATCTAAAAATCAAGTGAATAAAAAAATCTGATGAACAGAATAAACTGGTGAATATAATAGAATCAGAGGCATAGAAAGGGAGTGGACTGACAACTGTCGGGGGGGAAAGGGGTGTGGGGGGTGTGGAAAGAGACTGGACAAAAATCGTACACCTATGGATGAGGACTGTGGGGTAGGGGTAAGGGCAGAGGGTGGGGTGGGAACCGGGTGGTGGGGAGCTATGAGGAAAAATAGAGGAACAATTGTAATAATCTGAACAATAAAGATTTATTTTAATATATATATATGTATATATATATCTCCTTGAAAGTCTCACTGAGTCCCTTGAAGCTCTCACTAAGATCCTTGAGTAACCTTATAATCATGGTTTGAACTCTGTATCCAGTAGTTGCTTGCTTCAATTTCTTTCATTTGTGACATGTTTCCTTGTCTCCACATTTTGGCTGCTTCCCTGTGTTTGTTTCTATTTATTAGGTAGAGATGCCATGTCTCCTGGAATTGCTATAGTGTCCTTGTGCAGTAGGTGTCCTTTAGGGCCCAGTGGCTGAGCCTCCCCAATCACCTGAGCTGGGCATTCTAAGTGCGCCCCTGTGTGGGTTGTGTACACAATCTTGTAGATGAGCCTTGATTGCTGTTGGCATCATAGGGAGGAATGGACCTCCAGGCCAATTGGCTGTAAGGATCAGCTGCAACTACAGTGGAAGAGCTGCTATGCAGGAGACACCCACATGGAGCAGGACTTGATTCATTGGGGCTTTGGTCCTCTCTGAGTCTGCCCCTTGAATGTATTGTTTGTGGATGTGTAGAGCTGTAACCTGGTATGGTCTGAAGCTGTCCACTGGTTGCACTGGCCCTGAGGGCATCCGGCAGGAGCCTCAGAGAGGTCTGCAGATGGCTGCTTCTTGTATTAGGCTTGTGAAGTGTCCAGGGGAGGCCCACCTTTGAAGCAAGGCAGGTTGGTGCTAGTGCCTGGTGTTGGGCCTTTTATTGATAGGTTTGGGGCACACTGACATCAGCTACTGCTTGTTTGAGAGATTTTAGCAAAATCTGAAGTCTGAGGGATCTAGTCTAAGTTCATGCACCAGCCCTTTGGGAGGCACACCGGTGTCTCCAGCCGTTTCTGTGTCACTCAGCCATAATCCCCATTGGTTTTTACAGCCCAAAGTTACAGGGACTTCTCTTTCCAGCTCTGGAAGCCTGGGCTGGGGGCCTGGTGTAGGGCTGGGACCCCTTGCTCTCACAGAGTGTGGGGAGGCTTTGCAGCTTAGATATCCCTCCAGATTAAAATAAGGGCACTCGTGGGTATTGTACCAGCCTGTTCCACGCCTTCGCCCCTCTTGATGGTCTTGATGTGCTTTCTTCTTTACTTCTCTAGTTATAGGACTTCCATTCAGCCAGCTTTCAAGTGGTTCTGAATCATGGTTGTTTTGTATTTTAGTTGTAATTTTAATGTGGTTGTGGGAGGTGGTACCAGCATTTACCTCCTGTTTGACCATTTCTTGAGCAAGGAGCTGTCCAGGCTCCCAAGGTCCCACAGCACTCATACAGATGGCCTTTATTATATTCTTATATTCCCACAGGGTGGAAGGGAGAATTGAATTTGGGAAGGGGCCCATCTTCTCACATACCACACAATTGGTCACATATAGCCCAGGAACATAAATGAATTTCAACATGGCAATGCATATTATCTTTGCCTGAGTTCATTTTTTCAATATCAAATTCCTTACCTGCTGTTTTGTGTGGAAAGAACGATGCTTTGTTGATTATTTTTTCTAGAATTAGCAGATAGGAATTCTAAAGTCTTTGTGATTCATCCTTTATACATATCTTCACAGCTTTCATTTTAAGATGGGTTTTTCTTTTGAGCCACTAAGTCATCATTAATAAATGGTGATGTGAGATTGCCTTGAGGGGACAGAGACAACACACTAACCTTTCACCTAGAAAACAAAAGGATATAATGTGGAAAGCTACTTATCCTGCATTTTCTCTCTCATTATCACTCGCTGCCTCTCCCTCCTCCTCACTCTCACTCCACCCTACCATGTCATGATTCATTCCTAATGTGTTTGTTCTTTGTTCCTCCAGTTTGCATTTTGGACTTTCAGTTGTTCATAAGTTCATCTTGTAGATGGTATATTTGGGGAAAGTACATCATTTTAGTTAATCTTCCTGGCTGTTAAAAACTTTGCTTCCTATTTTTGTAGATAACTGAGAATAAGTTAAAATGATTTCACAGGATGAAAACTTATAATGTAATTTAAAAGAATTATGGCCAGACATCAGCACTGAATGCTTTCCTTCTTACAGCATGCTTGGGCCATTGAATAGAAAGTAGTTTGGTGGAAACACTGCAGAATTTGTTTTGATTGCCATCTTTTAGTTGGTTTTACCACAGTGAGAGGAAAATGCAGGCAAGGGCATTAGCTATTAAAGGTCATTTTGGCAGTAGCATTTACTTGGCAGTGAGTTTTCATTTTTCCCTACCACTCAAGTTATTTTATTTCTTTCTGTTGATTTACATAACCGCTTGTAAATGTTCCAATAACATAAAGAACCTAAGGTACAATAAAGTATGCTCAATGTTTTTGTGTGTATAATTCTGGGCATGTTTTTTGCCCCAAGTTGTAAATGTGTTGTGGAGTTTGACACTAACTGTTTGAAATTATGTTTTGGTAATGTTTAAGTAGCAAGGAAACTCATGAATACCTTATTGTGTTTGCAGTGGCAAATTTTAGATTAAGTATTGAAGTGGAATTTTTATTATACCTCCTTAATTTTTAAATTTTTCATATAATTGTTCCTCCTGTTCTCTTAAGGAATGGTTTTAGAGATAGAAAGTCTTTTTCATTGGGTCTCAAAACTTGAGTGTCATGCCAATACTGAACTCAAGTTCAGCTGCCTGCTGCTTGGGGGGCCAATACTTGAGACAGGTGCTGATGTAAGGAAAAATGGTTTATTCGAGTGTCAGCAGCCTGAGAAGATGGGGGATTCCTGTCCTAAAGATCATCTTTTTTTTTCTTTTTTTTAATTTCAGAGAGGAAGGGAGAGGAAGGGAAACAGAAACATTGATGAGAGAGAATCGTTGATTGGCTGCCTCCTACGTACCCCCTACTGGGAATCGAACCCACAACCCTGGTGTGTGCCCTGACCTGGAATCTAATGGTAACCTCCTGGTTCATAGATTGATGCTCAACCACTGAGCAACACCAGCCGGGCTTAAAGACCATCTTAATGTCTCAGTGCAGACAGGGGTTTTTATTAGGAGGGAGAGGGGAAGCAGAACAAAGAAATCAGGTGGAAAGGGGTTGAAAGTTCTACGTGTAAGTCAACACACTATTCTGATGATTATCTTGAGGTCTGGTTTTTAAATATATTTTATTTATTTTTTTTACAGAGAGGAAGGGAGAAGGATAGAGAGTTAGAAACATCAATGAGAGAGAAACATCGATCAGCTGCCTCCTGCACACTCCCTACTGGGTATGTGCCTGCAACCAAGGTACATGCCCTTGACCGGAATCGAACCTGGGACCCTTGAGTCTGCAGGCCAACGCTCTATTCACTGAGCCAAACCGGTTAGGGCGAGGTCTGGTTTTTGTTTAGCAAGTCTCCTGGAGATGAGATGTCCAGTTGCTGGAGTGAGCTCCCTTTGAACTTAGTTCCTGGAACACTTTCACAAGTATGCTGTTTATCTATGGGTTACATGTTAGTTAACAATTCATCTTTTGCAAAAACACTTTTAACAGAAACAATATTAGAAGAATAGAAGGTTGGGTTATAATACTGCTATATTGCCTTCAAAGAACATACTGCCCTATGTCTGCTCTGAGAATGTATTTGAGTAATATTTATCTCTATTGTTATTTTCCCAGTTTATTTTCATAAGTTTTGTGATTACTAATGATTGGAGATTGCTTCCAAACATTTTCTTAATTTTAGTCAACTGGTTAGCAATAGTTTCTTCCCAATGGAAATTAAAGAGTAGTTTTTTTCTGTGTTTTTAAGGATAGGAATTACAGAACAATTACTAATCCAATTGTTTATGGATTAAACTCTAATCTAGGAAATTACCTTATTTTTTATTTTATACAGTTGCATATTTTTACAGCTACTTATTACATTTCTTTTTTAAAACCTCATATTTTTAAATATAAGACAATTCAAAATAATTTTTAATATTATAAATTTACTAATGTTTCTGTTATAGAATATTGATTCTCAAACTTGAATTTGCTTTAGAATTACCTGGAGGGCTTGCTAAACCACATTTCTAGCCCACACCCAGAGTTCCTGATTCAGAAGGTCTGGGGTGGGGCTAAAAATTTACATTTCTAAGAAGTTCCTAGTTAATGCTAATGCTGCTGGTTTGAGGACTATATTTTGAGAACCACTGTTACATAAAAACAGTTTCCCAGAAGTGCACTCATACTGCTTTGCAAAAACAATCAATTGTAGAAGTCAAATACTCAAAATCATTAGAAGTCTTAGTGCTTCTTAGATTGGGAATTTGTTTTTTAAACTAAACAAATGAAACTCATTTTAAGGTACTGAAACTTGGTCCTAAGAATAATATATTTCTTCCACTTTCAAAATAGAAGTTTATCATGTTTCCATAACCAGCAGTTATCAAGTAGTTATATTAGCATTATATTAAATAGAGTATGACTTTTCTTTTAAAAATATTTTTTTATTGATTTCAGTAGGAAGGGAGAGGGAGAGAGAGGTAGAAACACCAATGATGAGAGAATGAGAGGTAATTATTGATTGCCTCCTGCACACCCCCTACTGGGGATCGAGCCCCAAACCCGAGTATGTGCCCTGACCTGGAATCAAACCATGACCTCTGGATTCATAGGCCGATGCTCAACCACTGAGCCACACCAGCCAGGCTAGAGTATGACTTTTTAAAGTATGGTTCTACTGGTTAGAGCATCATCTCATTCACCAAAAAGGTTGCAGGTTCAGTCCCCGGTCAAGGCATATACCTAGGTTGCAGGTTCTATCCCAGGTTGGGGTGTGTACAGGAGGCAACTGATCAATATTTCTCTCTCATATCAATGTTTCTCTCTCTCTCTCTCTCTCTCTCTCTCTCTGCCCCCCCCCCCTTTCTTTCTCTCTCTAAAATCAATAAACTTATTCTTGGATGAGGATAATAATAATGATGACAATAAATTTGTTAACTATCCAAAAGAGAATGTGCTAACCGGGGAAACCTGAAACTGAAAGTAATTATATGCATTGTCAAACCAATGCAATTGCATGTTTCTCTCTAGAACATCTGAAATAATCACCCAAATACATCAGGATTAGTATGTATTCATAAGCCTAAGATTTTTAAAAAATCAGTGGAAATCATACAATTGGACGGTGTCTTAAGGCAGTTAATCTGGTAGCAACATTTAAGTACTATTTCATTAGGGCTTAAGAAGGGCTGATACAAGTTCTCTATAAACTTATTACATGGTGGGGACAAAAGTAGATTTCATCTTTGCTCCTTATATTTAAAAGAGTTATATATGGCTAGTCAAGGGTAATCTAAGAGACTTGGGGAAATAAATAGGCATTAGTGGATGCCAGTCAAGAATGCCAATAGGTCTTTTTTCCAGTCACTATTCATCTTTCATAACATGATAACTCAGGGAAGTCACCTTGCCCTAGGTCAAATAGTGCCAAACTGAGTAGGTACTTCCTTCCATCCATGCGCCTTTCTACCTACTCCACCTACATGACACATTGTAGGAGTTCTGTTTTGTCATGTGACTGCTGGAAAAGTCTATACCACTTAAAATTATTCTTACTGCTAATGCAGTGAATGATCAACTGTCACATAGGTGGGTTTTCAGTGATGTGATCAAGGGAATAAGTAGAAAGATGAAGGCAAAGTTGCTATAGTGAATTTGGCCTCATATAACTTTCTTTCTAAATATCTCCAAAAGGTACACTTTGCATAATGTTTGAATCAAGATTTCCCCAATTGCATTAGTCAAGTGTCCGATATCTTAGAGCAGAAATGTTAGGAACAGAGCGTTGCCAAGCTCCCATACCTGTTTTCTCTGGCAAAATCTTAATAGCATGTTGATTCTCCTCTTGATGTGTCACTGATAATGTTTGTGTGATAACTATTTGAGGTGTGGTGAGATTGTCTTTGTGAATCATTATTGTGTGTGCCTTGCTTCTATGACAGTGTTTTAAAACATACTTCTCAAGAACGTGGTAGGTAGAGACTACCTATTCTATCCTATATAATAAAAGCCTAACGTGCAAATTGTTCGACCAGGACTTCAACCACTCGCTATGACGTGCGCTGACCACTAGGGGGGTGCACGGAACATGGCAGGCGTTGGTGACACGGCGCTGGCAGCAGGCTGCAGTGAAGGCGCTGCCAGGCCTAATGGGCCCTGACGGGAGCAGGACTGTGGCGGGATGGTGGTGGAGCAGGTGAGCTGGCGGCGCCAGGCCAAGGTGGGTGTGAGTGGGGGCCCAATCGCCCCGCCTATCGCCCTGCAGATAGCGACCAGGGGCAGAGGGCGGGGTCGCCTCCTAGCTCCCAGGAGCTGAGGAAGCTGGGTAGGGGGTCCGGCCCCAATCGATCACCCCGCAGGCAGGATGGGGAGCAGGTGAGAGGGCAGCGCCAGGCCACAGTGGGGTGCCAGGCAGGGCTGCGAGGCTGGGGGCGCGAGCTGGGGCCTGATCCCCTCAGGCCACCCCGAGGGACCATACCTGTGCACTGGGCCTCTAGTGAAAATATAATACCCAATTAAACAATATTTGTTTAAATATTTTAAAAAATATTTGTTAAGTCTACAAGGTAAGCAACAATTCCAGAGTGAATAGTAAATTTACTTAAACATGTTTTTGAAGATATATAAATTACTTTTTCTTAATTTTACTACAATGGTAACACCTTACTAAAGTTTTGATTAACATTTATTTTAAAATACTTTTTTTTTCTGTTAAAATATTTTCTATTCCAGACTTTTCACTATTGTAAAGGATGATTTTTCTCCCAGTTAAATACAGTTAAGATTAATTGATTCAAATCTTAGGTGTTTATTGCAATGTTTCATCTAGACATGGTGGGGTTTTTTTTCTAGATAGTATTGGGAAGGATATATAGTATTCACCTCCAAAGTAGATATTTTTTTCCCCTGGCAATTCCTTCTAACTTTATTTTTTTTTAAATTTAATAAATCTTTATTGTTCAGATTATTACAATTGTTTCTCCTTTTCCCCCCCATAGTTCCCCTCCACCCGGTTCCCACCCCACCCTCTGCCTCTACGTCCCCGCCACTGTCCGCATCCATAGGTGTATGATTTTTGTCCAGTCTCTTCCTGCACCCCCCATTCCCCTTTCCCCCTGAGAATTAACATTCCACTCCCTTTCTATGCCCCTGATTCTATTATATTCACCAGTTTATTCTGTTCCTCAGATTTTTAATTCACTTGATTTTTAGGTTCACTTGTTGATATATATTTGTTGTTGATAATTTTTATCTACTTTTTTCTTCTTTCTCTTCTTAAAGAATACCTTTCAGCATTTCATATAACACTGGTTTGGTGGTGATGAACTCCTTTAGCTTTTCCTTATCTGTGAAGCTCTTTATCTGACCTTGCATTCTGAATGATAGCTTTGCTGGGTAGAGTAATCTTGGTTGTAGGTTCTTGCTATTCATCACTTTGAATATTTCTTGCCACTCCCGTCTGGCCTCCATAGTTTCTGTTGAGAAATCAGCTGACAGTCATATGGGTGCTCCCTTGTAGGTAACTAACTGTTTTTCTCTTGCTGCTTTTAATATTCTCTCTTTGTCTTTTGCTCTTGGCATTTTAATTATGATGTGTCTTGGTGTGGTCCTCTTTGGATTCCTTTTGTTTGGGGTTCTGTGTGCTTCCTGGACTTGTAGTTGGTCCTTTTTCATATCTTCAAGGGTCTCGCTAAATTTATCGGCCTTTTCTAGGATATTCTTGAAAAGCCTTATAACCGTGGTTTTGAATTCTATATCCAGTCGTTTGTTTTCCTCCATTTCTTTCGTTTGTGATCTGTTTCTTTGTCTCCGCATTTTCGCTGCTTCCCTGAGTTGTTAGGGTAGCTTTGTGTGCTATTTTTCCTATATGGCCCAGTGGGTCGGCCTCCCCAGTTAACCTGAGGCGGACACTCTTGGTGCACCCCTTTGGGGACTGTGTGTACAGCCTTGTTGTAGTTAAGTCTTGATTGTTGTTGGTATCACTGGGAGGAATTGACCTCCAGGCCAGTTGGCTATGAGGATCAGTTGTGTCTATGCTGGGAGAAGTTCGGTGCTGGAGACAGCCTTATAGGATTAGACTTGCAAAATTGCAAAAGCCTCTGTGCTCAGCTTGGATGGGGCGGAGTCTCAGGGCGGAGCAGACAGTCTTGGCTTCCCATCAGCCCTGCCCTTGCGCGCGTGCCTCCAGACCTCTGTCTCCCGCGGCTCCCCTGAATTTCCGCCTGAAAGTCCAGATTCCCCCCATAAGAGCGTGGGTCCCCAGGGGCTCGCTCGGAACTGGTGTTCAGTGCAGTCGGTACTAGGGTTCAGTGCAGTCAGGAGCTTCCGACTCCCTTCTGCTAGGGAATGCCTGCGGCAACCTCCGCATTCAGTCTTCTCTGCGAGCATTCATGCGCCCGTGCGCCTCCAAACCCCTTCCCACTGCGGCTCCCCCCTCCGAGTGCCTTTTTCTCTACCTGACAGTCCAGACTCCCCCTGTATGACCCTGGGTCCATGGGGTTTCGCCTGGAACTGGGGTTCAGTGCAGTCGGAACTGGGGTTCAGTGCAGTCAGGGGCTTCCTTCCCCCTCTCGCCAGAGATAGCCAGGCACTCAGCCGCCCTTCCTCTCTGCACGTGTCTCCATACCTCAGCCCTTGCCCCTCCTCTGATTCTCCGTGAGCTTTCCTCTTTCCTTCTAGATATAGAATTTCCACTCAGCCAGCCTTCCTTTGGTTCTGGATGATGTCCATTTTGTCTTTTAGTTGTAGTTTTGAAATTGTTGTGCGAGGCAGCAGTTTAGGTGCTTACCTACGCCGCTATCTTGGTTTCTCCCCCTAGATATTTTTTATTTATAGATTTTTTTCTGCCACTCTTTTTTCTGTAAGAGATGTTAAGATGGTTATCATAATATACACAATGTAGAAAATAAAATTTAAACTAAGTTAAAATAAGAAAAGAGCACAAATGAAATTAGAAATCAACTACAGTAACAACACTCAAAAACATTCAGAGAAATGGAGGCGATAGCATGTTATTAAACAATGAATGGGTTACCAACCAGATCAAGAAAGAAATAAAAAACTTTCTAGAAACAAATGAAAATGAACACACAACAACCCAAAATCTCTGGAACACTGTAAAAGCAGTCCTGAGAGGGAAGTTCATAGCACTACAGGCATACCTAAAAAAAACAACAACAAAAATCAGAAATAGCCCTCTCTGTCTTCTCTGCACTGGGAGCAGCTCCCCTCATCCCCTGAAAATGTATGCCCGCACCAAGTTTTTCTCCACCCCCTCCTTGGTCAGGAGCACCTCTCAGCTGAGCTGGTCAGTGTCTGCAGTGGTGCTGAACCCACCAGAGACACTGACAGATGAGAGCCTCAGCAGCTTGGCAGCCCCACGTCCCCTGACCTGGCTTATTTCTAGCCGCAGCTTCCAAACCAGTGCCATTTCAAGGGACAACGACACAGCAGCCAAGTTCATTGGGGCTGGGGCTGCAACAGTAGGGGTGGCAGGCTCTGGGGCTGGAATTGGGACTGTGTTTGGGAGCCTCATCATTGGTTATGCCAGCAACCCTTCTCTGAAGCAACAGCTCTTCTCCTATGCCATTCTGGGCTTTGCCCTCTCAGAGGCCATGGGGCTCTTTTGCCTGATGGTGGCCTTTCTCATCCTCTTCGCCATGTGAAGGAGCTGTCTCCACCTCCCATAGTTCTTTTTCCCGTGTCTTGTCTGCCCTCTATGTTCCTTTTCCTATACCTCCCTAGGCAGCCTGGGGAAAGTGGTTGGCTCAGGGTTTGACAAAAGGAAGACAAATAAATACTGTATTAATAAGAAAAAAAGAAAGAAAGAAAAATCAGAAATAAAATATTTAACCCTACAATTTAAAGGATTATAAAGAGAGCAATAAGAAAAGTGCAGAGTGAGCAGAAGGAAGGAAATAATAAAGATTAGAGCAGAAATAAATAACATAGAGACTAAAAATAAAAATACAAAAAAATCAATGAAACCAAGAGCTGATTAATTGACAGGATAAACAAAATTGGTAAACCATTAGCCAGACTCATCAAGAAACAGAGAGGACCCAAATAAAATCAGAAACAAAAGTGGAGAAATAACCACTGACACCACAGAAATAAAATGATTGTAAGAAAATACTATGAACAACTATATGACAACAAGCTGGACAATGTGGATGAAATAGACATATTCCTAGTAAACTACCATCTCCCAAATCTGAATCAGGAAGAATCAAAACTGAATGGGCCAATAACAACTGATGAAATAGAAGCAGTAATAAAAATAAGTCCCCCCAAACAGAAGCCCAGATCCGGATGGCTTCACAGGGGAGTTTTTCCAAACATTCAAAGAAGAATTAATACCTATACTCCTCAAACTATTTCAGAAAATCCAAGAGGAAGGAACACTTCCAAACTCTTTTTATGAGGCCAGCATTATCCTAATTCCAAAACCAGATAAAGACACTACAAAGAAAAAGAATTACAGGCCAATATCCCTGATAAACATAGATGCTAAAATCCTCAAAATATTAGCAAATCGCATCCAGCAATATATTAAAAAGATCATACACCATGATCAAATGGGATTTATTCCAGGGATGCAAGACTGTTACAATATTTGCAAATCAATAAATGCAATACATCATATAAACAATTTGAAAGACAAAAATCACATGATCGTATCAATTGATGCAGAAAAAGCATTTGACAAAATCCAATACCATTTTTGATAAAAATTCCCAGCAAAGTGGGAAGAGAGGGAGCATATCTCAACATGATTAAGGCCATTTATGACAAACCTACAGGCAACATCATACTCAATGGGCAAAACCTAAAACCATTTCCCCTAAGCACAGAAACAAAACAGGGATGCCCACTTTCACCACTCCTGTTTGACATAGTACTAGAAGTGCTAGCCATAGCAATCAGATAAGAAGAAATAGAAGGTACCCAAATTGGAAAAGAAGAAGTAAAACTGTTATTATTTGCAGATGACATGATATTATACATAGAAAAACCCCAAAGACTTTATCAAAAAACTACTAGACTTAATAAATGAATTTGGCAATGTAACAGTATAAAAAATTAACTCCCAAATCTGTGGCTTTTTTATACACCAATAATGAACTCACAGAGAAACTAAAAAAAATCCCATTTAACATTGCACCAAAAAATTTAAAATACCTAGGAATAAACTTAACTAAGGAGGTAAAAGACCTGTACTCAGAAAACTACAGGATGTTGAAAAAAGAGATAAAGGAAGACATAAACAAATGGAAGAATATACCGTGTTCATAGATTGGTAGAATCATCATTAAAATGTCCATACTAACGAAAGCAATCTATAGATTCAGTGCAATCCCCATTAAGATACCAATGGCATATTTCACAGACCTAGAACAACCTCTCCAAAAATTCATAGGCCAGCATTGAAAAAAGACCCCAGATAGCCTAGAAAGAAGAACTCAGTTGGAAGGGTCACAATACCAGATATCAAGCTTTATTATAAAGCCACTGTTCTCAAAACTGCCTGGTATTGGCACAAGAACAGGCATATAGACCAATGGAACCGAACAGAGAACCCAGAAATCGACCCAAGCCACTATGCTCAGTTAATATTTGACAAAGGCAAGAGCAAACAGTGGAGTCAAGACAGTCTCTTCAATAAATGGTGTTGGGAAAATTGGACAGATACATGAAAAAAAAATGAAATTAGACCACCAACTTACACCATACACAAAAAATAAACTCAAAATGGATAAAGGACTTAAACATAAGACAGGAAACAATAAAAATCTTTGAAGAATCAAGGTACCAAAATATCAGACATATGTCATAGCAATATCTACCAATACAACTCCTAGGGCAATGGAAACTAAGGAGAAAATAAACAAATGGGACTACATCAAAATAAAAAGCTGCTGCACAGCAAAAGAAACCATCAACAAAAGAACAAGAAAGCCCACTGCATGGGAGACCATATTTGCCAATGTTATCTCCGATAAGGGTTTAATCTCCAACATTTACAGGGAACTCATACAACTTAACAAAAGGAAGATAAACAATCCAATAAAAAAATGGGCAAAGGATCTCAATAGATACTTTTTGAAAGAGAACATACAGAAGGCCCAGAGACATATAAAAATGCTCCAAGACACTAATCATTCAAGAGATGCAAATCAAAATGATAGTGAGGTACCATCTCACACCTGTCAGAATGGCTATCAACAAATCAACAAACGACAAGGGCTGGTGAGGATGCGGAGAAAAAGGAACCCTCGTGCACTGATGGTGGGAATGCAGACTGGTGCAGCCACTGTGGAGAACAGTATGGAGTTTCCTCAAAAAATTAAAAATGGAACTCGCAATTGACCCAGTAATCCCACTTTTAGGAATATATCCCAAGAAATCAGAAACACCTATCAGAAAGGATATATGCACCCCTATGTTCATAGTAGCACAATTTACAATAGCTGAGATTTGGAAACAGCCTAAGTGCCCATCAGCAGATGAGTGGATTAGAAAACTGTGGTACATCTATACTATGGAATACTACACTGCTGTAAAAAAGAAGGATCTCTTACCATTTGCAACAGCATGGATGGACCTAGAGAGCATTATGCTAAGCAAGATAAGCCAGTCAGAGAAAGATAAATATCACATGATCTCACCCATTTGTGGAATATAATGAACAACATAAACTGATGAACCAAAAATAGAGCCAGAGAAAAAAATATATATTTTAGAATATAATAGAAGTAATAGTGTTATTTGCAGATTTTTAATATTTCTTATAACTTTTGTGATATACTATGTTAGTACAGTTTTGGTAATATTAGATTTAAAATATTTTTTTTGAAATATTAATGTTTATTGCATGTAACATTTAAAATTGTTTTCTTGAAATATTAGTATTTATTGCATGTAAATGGCTAATTATTTTGAAATGGAACAGATGTATCTACAATCTGGTAATAGATTTATTGGTGTTTGTTAAGTAATTATAGCCAGTACTATTTCTTTAATGTGAAAAAAGAAGCTTGCAATCTCAATCTGAGATCATTTAATTTAATCACTTGGCCATCTTCTCTCAGTCTTGTCTAAATAATAAATTGCCTAGGATTTGCTTGTATATATAAAGTTACAAAATTAAATTGAAGCTTTACAATTATAATAGAGCTTCTTCTCCACAAAAAGATCTACTCATACTATGATTTTAGTAGCAGGAAAACCTCTTAAAATTCCTCATCTCCATCCTCCACTTCTTACTTAAGTCTTTCCTTTTCTGAATCTGAATTTCTGTGCTGTATCCTGGCTGAATTTCAAAATACCCACTTCCAATTCATAAATTTCCTCATTTATTGTGCTAGAGTTTATTATATCTGTTGAATTTATGATTTAATGACTATTTTTCATTCAAGATTTCTGATTTTTTAAAACATCTGTTCCATTTTCATTTCTGCCTATTTTTGTTTACATTTTTTGTTCATTTTAATGAAATATATTCCTTTGTATCTGAGCATATTAAACGTACCTTAAAATATCTGAAACTTTTATAAAATTAATTTCATTTATAAATTTACATTGTAATCATTGGTTTTGTTGTCTTAGTATTAACTTTTTTCACATTTTGGAGTTTGGGTTTGCAACTCATTTTATTCAAGGTAAGAGTTTTTGCTTCTTTTTTCTCTTTCATATTCCCTCTCTTCTTAACTTACTCTCTTGCTGATCCTGTCTAGGCCTAAAAGTGTTGGGAGTGCTTGCCTTCCTAGTTCCTGAGTCCTGTTTTGAGATTGGTAAATTCATAGATTCTGTTAGATTGTTTGTATCGTCCTTCCTGGGCTTACAGCTAGTTGCAGACCATAACTTCAAATGGTAAAGGTTTTTTTTCCCTTATTGCAGCTTCCTTTGTCCCTTTTAGGAGCCTCACCCTTGCAATAAATCTGGCTTTGCCCCATCTCACGTAGCACACTATTAGTCTGTACTACCCCAAAGGAGTTGAATTCTCTGCCTCCATGCCTATTCTAGGACTCAGAGCTAAGCAGTCTGTGGTTTCAGCTCTACTCAAGTTTTTTGCTTCTATTATGTCTTGTTTTTTCATAGTTTAGCAGCATCTTTTTGTTGTTTTTTTTCTTTTTTCTATATTTCACCTATCATTGATATGTGTTTGGTGCTGAGATGTTATATCAATGTGTGAATTTATAGAACCATCTCTTTGTTTTGTTTTTTGTTAATCCTCACCCGAGGATATTTTTCCCATTGATTTTTTTAGAGAGAATGGAAGGGAGGGGGAGAGACAGAGAGAAACATCGATGTGAGACACATGGATTGGTTGCCTTCTGCATGGTGCCCTGATTGGGGCTGGAGAACAAGTCTCCAACAAATGTATGTGCCCTTGACTGGAATCGAACCCAGGACCCTTTGGTCCGTGGCAGTCACTCACCTACACTGCCAAACTGGCTAAGGGCAATGGAACCATCTTAACTGGAAATTACTGATCCATTTTCCACACCAGAGCCAGAATTATATTTTCAAAATGAAAATCTAATTATGTCCTATCACTTCTTAGAATAAAGACACGAGTCCTTGAAGTCTACAAAGTCTGGCCCTTTACTGTTCCTACCTCCCTGGCCTTCTTTCAGTCCCTCATACTTACGATATTCCCCCCTTTCGCCCAGCAAGGGTCTTTGTACATGCTATTCTCTCTATCTAAAATACTCTTTCTGTCCTTCTTTATTCTTCTTTACTTAGTTAACTCGTACTCATTCCTGTAATCTCAATTTACCATGTCTTCAAGGTAACCTTTTCTGCTTTCCTTATCAAGGTCAAGTGTTTGTTTTTCTTAAATGCCTTCACAGCACCAAGTACCTATTTTTATTTGCTTATTTGGTACCATTTATCACAATTGCAATTCTGCATGTATTTCTATGGTTATTATATTAATGTCAAGTTACAAATTTCATGTCCCTTTTTATTTACCATTGTGTCTTCAATCTATCTGTTTAATGTCTGGAAAAAAAAACAAAAAACTCCACCCTTCAACATGGTATTTAAGGTACTCCCAAACCATGGCTACAACCAGCCCTTTCAACCCATCTCCCATTCTACCAAACAAGTAAGCTATGCTCTAGCTACTGTGATCTTCTCACTATACTTCAAGTATGCTTTTATTTTCTTCCTTCAAATACTCATGGCTTAACCCATTGCCTCTGCTTAGGATATCCTCCTCACTAACTCTGCCTGACAAAGTTTATCTCCTCAAATGCCACCTTGTTCGTAAAGCCTTTCACTAATCTCTTTATCTGCACCTACTTACAGTATTAATATGTTCCCTTCTTTATTTGTATGTCTTATCCCACCTAGGCATATGGCCATTTCCAGAACTACTCATTACTTGTTGAACTGAATTTGGGCACAGATAATTAAATTTATTTTTGCTGATTTGTAGAAGGTATATTATCTCATGTGATCTACACAACTCCATGTGGCGCAGGTACTATTATTATAAAGATTAAGTTAGCTTGTCATTATTAATAAGTGCTAGGGTCAGTATTCAAACTAGGTAGTTTATTCCACAGCCTCCTCTTATCTGACTCTACTGGATTGCCATAATGATTTGGATCTTTTTTTTTTTAATATGTTTTTATTGATTTCAGAGATGAAGGGAGAGGGAGAGAGAGAGAGAAACACTAATGATGAGAGAGAATCACTGATCAGCTGTCTTCTGCTCGCCCTCTACTGGGATCGAGCCTGCAACCTGGACATGTGCCCTAACCGGGAATTGAACCAGTGATCTCTTGGTTCACAGGTCAGTGCTCAACCACTGCACTCACTGGCCAGGCATGATTTCTATCTTTTTAAAAAAATACATTTTGAAAATAAAGAAATCAGTTAACCTGGAGAGTACTATGCTAAGCGAAATAAGCCAGTCAGAGAAAGACAAGTATCACATGATCTCACTCATGTGGGATCTAGTGAACAAAATAACCAGATGAACAAAATAGATCCAGAGACATAGAACCATGGAACAGACTGTCGAACCTCAGAGGGAAGGTGGGGGAGGGTGGGTGGGTTGGAAGAGATCAAAGAACTTGTATGCATATATGCATAACCCATGGACAAAGACAATAGGGTGGTGAAAGTCTAGGGCAAGGGTGGGCTAGAAGAGGTCAGTGCGGGGAAAGGAGGTATATATTTTTTTATTTCAGAGAGGAAGGAGGAGAGAGAGAAGAAACATCAATAATGAGAAGGAATCATTGGTCACCACCTACTGGGGGTCAGCAGGCAACCTGGGCATGTGCCCTGACCAGGCATCGAACCATGACTTCCTGGTTCATAAGTCAATGCTCAATCATTGAGCCACACTGGTGGGGCATATGTAATATTTTCAACAATAAAGATTTAAATAAAAGATAAAAAATTAAAAAATCAGTTACACAGCTTAATGGGAAGCTTAAGCTTATTGGGTGTTAGAAAGTAAGAATAAGTTATAGGAAATAGAAAATAAAAGTTGGCTTTCTAGTTACTTCTCATACCAGATGTGTGGGTTTTCCACACATCAAGCAATTCTCTGCAACACCAGCTGGTGTCCTGTAATTGAATTCAATTCTGGCACTAACTGGAGTTAGTGTAGACCCCATAAGTTAAGGGCTCAGTCCTACAAGACTCTTCATCTCTCTCAGATACCAGTTGCAAGTCCCAGGTTGTTACCTGTATTTCTCACTGACCAGCTATAAATTGTAGGTTCCCATGACCCCACCTTGAATTCCATCCTTTGTAGAATGTCTTATAGAACTCAGAAAAAAACTTACGATTACCAGTTTATTATATAACTAGAGGCCCGTTGCACAAAGATTTATGCAGTAGGCCTTCCTTCCCCTGGCTGCCTGCACTGGTTTTCCTCTGGCACCCGGGACCCAGGCCTTCGCTCCAGCTGCAGTGGAGAAGCCAAGCCTCAAGGCTTCTCCACTCCAGCCGCAACGGAGAAGCCAAGTCTCTTCAGTCTTCAGTCTTTGCTTGGGCCAGAGCCTTCAGTCTTCACTCTGCACCTGTGTATGCAAATTAACCCACCAGCTTTGTTGGGTTAATTTGCATACCCACTCCTGATTGGCTGGTGGGCGTCACTGAGGTATGGTCAGTTTGCATATTTCTCTTTTATTAGTGTAGATAAAGGATATGACAAAGGATACAAATGAGGAGATACATAGAGCAAGGTCTGGAAAGGTCCCAAGTAGGAGTTTCTGTCATTGTGGAATAAGGGTGTGCCACCCTCCCAGCACACTGAATGTGTTCACCAATCCAGAAGCTCTCTGAACCCCATACTTTTAGGATTTTTATGGAAGCTTTATCACATATGATCCATCATTAAGTTAATTCCCAGCCCCTCTTTCCTTCCTGGAGGATGGGGTGGGGGACGGGGCTGAAAGTTCCAAGCTTCTAATTATGGTTTGGTCTTTCTGGTGACCAGCCCAGATCCTGAAACTATCCAGGAACTCACCAAGAATCACCTCCATAGAACAAAAAATTCCCCTATCACCCAGGAAATTCCAAGGGATTTAGGAGCTCTGTGTCAGGAACTGGGCTTAAAGACTAAATATTAAAACAAAAGATGTCCCTAGAGCTCTTAGCACTTGGGAAATTACAAGGGTTTTAGAAGCTCTGTTTCAGGAATTGGGCAGAGACCAATATATACGCCTTCCATTTCACAAGTAGTAAAGGAAATTGAGACAGTGAAGTGGGGAGGATGGAAATAGGACAGTGTCTGGAGGGGGGATGAAGTGCATGGTCAAATGAGAGAAGATGTAGATGAGTGGTTGAAGTTGTCTATATAAGAGAAAAGGAGTGAATGATAGTGTTAAGTATCTGAAAAGGTGAAAAGCAATAAGGTCCAAAGCATAGAAGGACAAATTAGCCAAAACAGGAGGTCTGGAAGGAAGAAGAATACAAGATATGCAGATATTTTCCTAAAGAGGAAATATATTTGACTATAGAACTTTTCTTCACAGAGTATTTTAGAGGATGTATTTGTTCTTCAAAATATACTTGAAGAACTATTGCTTTAAAGCACAACTATCTTCTGAATATTCTAAATCATCAATTACTATTCACTTGTTACATGAGAAGCCATAACAGATATTCAAAATTAATTGCTTTTTTTTTTCATTTAGAATAAATTTGAAGTAATTTTAGATAATAAAATGTTCTTTGTACTTTTTGAAGATTAGTCTACAAGAGCAAAGAAAGTGTATGTTAATATAGATTTAAACCTTATTTGGACCTTGCTTGATCTTGCCACTAATAACATCCAGATTTTAGTATAAAGGTATTCTCTGGATAGAATTGATCATTTTGTTATTGTGTTGCGGCAAAAGAAAAAAAAATCTGCCTTGAAAATCTAGGACATCCTAAGGTTTTTTTATTGAATTGGTTCATTAAATTCTGCACCACTAAATATGTACACCTATGTAGTTATATAGCTTTGTATTTCATAAATGGTATCTGTTATCTTCTTGAATCTGGAAACCACAAAAAAACTTCCTGCAGAGAAACAGTTTATATTTTTAGGTAATATTCTGCTTCTTATTTTGCTCCTTTTAAATTTTTTTTCCACTTTAAACCTTTGGTAAAGGTGATACTCATGTACATGGTCATGTTACTGGAAAGTAATGTTAGGAGAAATATGTGAAAGAAATGAGATAAAATAATTTTTCTGCTGAAAGAGAAATGGGTCAATGAGACTACAAGATTTAACACTTAATTTTATGTGCTCAAATTAAAGGCATATGTTAAGACTCCTGCCTCCCTAATCACGAAATTACCTCTTAAGAAGAATACTGTTTAGTTTCTTTAATAAATCACATTCTAATCATTTTATGATTTTAATATATTTTTGTGATATATTGATGTGGTACAAAGATACCAAATTTATTCAATCTGTTTACACTTTCTCCAACTACATTAATCAGAATGTTCTAATTTTATTCCTCTAATATTTTTGAGGGCCTCCTTGTTTTAAGGCCTTGTGCCGAGTATATCAAAAGTACAAAGGTGAAAGAAGCATAGTCTGTACTCTCAAGAATTTTATAATCTCTTAGGGAAAATAAGAAAAAAGATAGCCGAAACCGGTTTGGCTCAGTGGATAGAGCGTCGGCCTGCGGACTGAAAGGTCCCGGGTTCGATTCCGGTCAAGGGCATGTACCTTGGTTGCGGGCACATCCTCAGTGGGAGGTGTGCAGGAGGCAGCTGATCGATGTTTCTCTCTCATCGATGTTTCTAGCTTTCTATCCCTCTCCCTTCCTTTCTGTGAAATATCAATAAAATATATTTTTTAAAAAAAAAGAAAAAAGATAAATGTTTATGATCGAAGACAGAATAGGATCAGTATGCTAATTATACCAGTAGCTGCACAGGAACCGCAAGTAACATTTCTTAGATTTTTCTATAGTTCAATCTGATCTTTTTTATCCAGTTGCTCAGAAATATTAAACATTTATGGTATTTCCAGTTAACTTATGTATAATGGTCCAGCATCTTCTTCTTAGTTTAGCTAACATTTATTAAGAATTTTACATGGCCCTACCTGTTTTGGCTCAGTGGATAGAGCGTTGGCCTGCATATTGAAGGGTTCTGGGTTCGATTCTACTCAAGGGGATGTGCCCACATTGTGGGCTCCATCCCCAGTAGTTGGCGTGCAGGAGGGAGCTAATCAATGATTCTCTCTCATCATTGATGTTTCTATCTCTCCCTCTCCCTTCCTCTCTGAAATCAACAAAAATATATGTTGCAGAGGGGGGGATTTAAAATGTGCCAGGAACTCTTCTGAGTACCTTACATTTATTATCTCATTTAGTCCTCAACAGCCTTATAAGTATTATTTTCATTTTACAGATGTAGAAACTGAGGGGTTGGAGAAGTCAACCTTGCCAGCTTTATATACATGTGCTCTATTAACAGAGAAAAGCAGCTTCATAAGTGGAAGGAAAGCCATCAGTGGTGTTTGTTCATTGGTTTTAATTAGTTATTCACATGATCTTGAAATCCTATATAATAAAAGCCTAATATGCTAAGTGTCCGGTCGTCGGGTCATCTGTTCAACCAATCTAAGCGTAATATGCTAATGATATACTAAGGGCTGCTCAACCACTCACTGTGACATGCACTGACCACCAGGGGGCAGACAGTTGACCAGTCAACCAGTTGCTATGACACGCACTGACCACCAAGGGCCAGATGCTACGACTGGTAGGTTAGCTTGCTGCTGGGGTCCGGCCAATCAGGGCTGAGCAAGATGGGCTGGACATGCCCTGGACCCTCCCTCAGTTCTTCCTTGGCTGTCCAACCTCCCACGTCCTTCCCTGGCCCTGATCGTGCATCTGGCCTGCACCCTCTTGCAATCCGGGACCCCTCAGGGGATGTCGGAGAGCCAGTTTCGGCCTGATTCTGCAGGCCAGGCCAAGGGACCCCACTGGTGCATGAATTCGTGCACTGGGCCTCTAGTCTATAATAATAAAAAGGTAATATGCTAATTAGACCAGACGTCTTCCGGATGTCCTTCTGGACATTTTTCCTGATGAAGCCATGGCCTGGGGGAAGCCAGCCCGGGTCCTGGGTGCCTACAGGCAGCCCAGGGGAAGCCAGCCTGGGTCCCAGGTGCCTGCAGGCAGCCCAGGGGAGGCTAGCTGGGGTCCCGGGTGCCTGCGGGTGGCCTGGGGGAGGCCAGCCAGGGTCCTGGGTGCCGGAGGGAAGCCGGTGCTGGCAGCCGGGGGAAGGAAGGCCTACTCTTGCATGAATTTTCGTGCATTGGGCCTCTAGTTGCATCATAATAGACAATGATATGTTTAGGATTGGCTTGGATGCCACTGTGGAACTGATGAACATTTTTCAGTGGGTGTATAATACTGTAAAGATTATTTTTAAGGTTGTCCTTAGGTACATGCTTTATTGTCTTCAAATTTTGCAGCCACCTCGTTCATTTATTTGTTTTTGTTTACCAGAAGATACTCACCTCCAAAGAATGTAAGTTCTATAACAGTAGGGACCTTGCCTCTTTTTATTCACTGCTATCTTCCCAGCATCTGAAACCATGACTGGCAGTTAATGGCTGCTCAGTAACTATTTGTCAAGAGAATGCATTTTTTATATTTACATATATATCAATAAATAAAGATCAGCCAAGAATGAGTATTGTATCCCCAGTCCATCTGCTCAGTATACTGTAAAGGCCATTAATGCCGATAATGATAAAAGCCATACATGATTCTTTACTTATCAGTTGTCTAATGTCCATTTGTTTCCTCTTGTCAGTTATCCTTCAAATAAAAGGAAAACATAAAATGTTCTTTCAAAGAATACAAAGATCTAGAAATAGGAAAATGATAAAAGCTAAAATGGCAGTCTCTATATTTATGTTTTTGGAAAAGAGTTATGTACTATCACTTTTTTTATGAATAGCCATTTATAAACCAGCCAAAATAATGAAATGGTAGGACTTATTTTCAGAATAATATCCCAGTACATTAAGGAAATTATAGTAACAGATTTTCTCAGAGGTCCCAAATTAATATTGAATCTATTCTCATTTTAAGATTTTGTTTTCTAGAATTAAACAGAATGATTATACTTTCTCATCTCCTGTTGCTTCTTTTTAGAAGAAGGATACATTATTAATAGACAAGTGCAGAGGTTGTGAGGTTTTATAAATTTTTGTTCTGATTTGTATCAACAGGCAAGAATGGGCATGTCTTTCTAAAATAATACTTTTAAATGGCTGGATATCCAGGAGTGTCATTTTTAGTATGGGCCTTGATACTTACTAAAGATTGGAATAGTATTTTTTAAATTCTTAAAATGTTTATTGAATAAAGAAAGGGAAGATCAGAAAAAATAAGCTCTGGTTATGGTCTGATATGGGGTCCGCTCCCAGCTCTGCTGCTACCTCTTTTTATGATCTTGGGTGGTCTCTTCTTTTTGAACCCCACTTTATTTATAAAATGAGGAGACCAGGCTTCATAATCTTTAGACTCTTTCAACTCTAAAAATATACTGAGTCAGCAGACTCCTGTGAAAAACTGCATTTCTTCCAACAGAGGGTGCTGTGGTATTTCTGAGTGCTTTGGCATTTTCTGAAAGGAACTGAACAGAGTGAAATCGATCCTCATTTTAGATCTTTAGACTCCCAACCTTTGAGAAATAGTGTCTGGTTCTTTAAATTTGTTTAGATGTAAATATTAATGTTATTGATACTTTTAAAGCTTTTAAAATACATGTTTATTTTAGAAAATCTGGCAAATAATGTTTCAAAGGGAAAAATACACATAATCTTGCGACTCAGTATAACAGTATTTTGTTTGTATGCATTCTTTATAAAGTTAAGTGTATTGTCCTTTGTTATATTTATTGCAAATATTTTCCCAGTTTGCCTTTTAATGTTGTTTATGATCTTTGGTATATAGAAGTTTTGAGTTTTAAGAGGCCAAATCGATTATTTTTCTTTGCTTTTTTATTTAGAAACTGTTGCCCCCTCCTAAATTCATTATTCTTAGGAAATCAGATGAATCTTGGCCATCTCAGTCCAGAAAACCAAGTTAGTTAAACTTAATTTAGAAATATGTTACTATATTTTAAAAATTTTTATTTAAAAATGTACATAACAGAACTGTTGCATTAGTCATAAAACAAATTTTTTAAAATATATTTCTTTATTGATTTCAGAGAGGAAGAGAGAAGGAGAGAGATAGAAACATCAGTGATGAGAGAGAATCATTGATAGGCTGCCTTCCTGCACGCCCCATACTGGGGATCAAACCCGCAACCCAGGCATGTGCCCTTGGCCGGAATCGAACCTGGGATCCTTCAGTCCGCAGGCTGATGCTCTATCCACTGAGCCAAGCTGGCTAGGGCCATAAAACAAAATTTTTTTTTAATTTAATAAATCTTTATTGTGAAGATTATTACAGTTGTTTCTCCTTTTCCCCCCCATAGCTCCCCTCCACCCGGTTCCCACCCCTCCTGGACTTGTAAGTCTATTTCTTTCACCAGGTGGGGGAAATTTTCAGTCATTATTTCTTCAAATAGGTTTTCAATATTTTGCTCTCTGTCTTCTTCTAGCACCCCCAAATTCTGATGTTGGTATGCTTGAAGTTGTCCCAGAGGCTTCTTAGACTATCTTCAACTTTTTGGATTCTTTTTTTCTTTTTGCTTTTCCGGTTGAGTGTTTTTTGCTTCTTTGTATTTCAAATCTTTGACTTGATTCTTGCATTCCTCTGGTCTGCTGTTGGGTCTCTGTATAATATTTTTTATTTCAGTCAGTGCATGTTTAATTTCTAGTTGGTCCTTTTTCATATCCTCGAGGGTCTTGCTAAATTTATCGGCCTTTTCTATGATATTCTTGAAAAGCCTTATAACTGTGGTTTTGAATTCTATATCCAGTCGTTTGTTTTCCTCCATTTCTTTCGTTTGTGATCTGTTTCTTTGCCTCCGCATTTTCGTTGCTTCCTTGAGTTGGTAGGGTAGCTTTGTGTGCTAGGTTTCCTATATGGCCCAGTGGGTCGGCCTCCCCAGTTAACCTGAGGCGGACACTCTTGGTGCACCCCTTTGGGGACTGTGTGTACTGCCTTGTTGTAGTTAAGTCTTAATTGTTGTTGGTATCACTGGGAGGAATTGACCTCCAGGCCAGTTGGCTGTGATGATCAGCTGTGTCTACACTGGGAGAAGTTCGGTGCTGGAGACAGCCTTATAGGATTAGACTTGCAAAATTGCAAAAGCCTCTGTGCTCAGCTTGGATGGGGCGGAGTCTCAGGGCGAAGCAGACAGCCTTGGCTTCCTGTCAGCCCTGCCCTTGCACGTGCGCCTCCAGACCTCTGCCTTCCGTGACTCCCCTGAGTTTCCGCCTGACAGTCCAGATTCCCCCTGTAAGAGTGTGGGTCCCCAGGAGCTCGCCCGGAACTGGGGTTCAGTGCAGTCGGTACTAGGGTTCAGTGCAGTCAGGAGCTTCCGATTCCCTTCCGCTAGGGAATGCCTGCTGCAACCTCCACATTCAGCTTTCTCTGAGAGCACTCGCGGCTCCCCCGGGTCTCCGAGTCTCTTTGTGCCTTTCTCTCTACCTGACAGTTCAGACTCCCCCTGTATGAGCCTGGGTCCATGGGGTTTCGCCCAGAACTGGGTTTCAGTGCAGTCGGGACTGGGGTTCAGTGCAGTCGGGGGCTTCCTTCCCACTCCCGCCAGAGAAAGTCAGCCAGGCACTCAGTCGCCCTTCCTCTCTGCGCGCGTCTCCGTACCTCAGCCCTTTGCCCCTCCTCTGATTCTCCGTGAGCTTTCCTCTTTCCTTCTAGTTGTAGAATTTCCACTCAGCCAGCCTTCTTGTGGTTCTGAATGATGTCCGTTCTGTCTTTTAGTTGTAGTTTTGAAATTGTTGTGCGGGGCAGCAGTTTAGGAGCTTACCTATGCCGCCATCTTGGTTTCTCCAATCCATAAAACAAATTTTTAACGATTTTACAACACTTACATCACTGATATTCTCAGTTTAACTTAATCCCTCGGTTTTTTATTTTTGTGGTGTTTTTTTTTTTTAATTTTTTCACAAACTTCACCAAAATACCTTGCTATAATTTGCTTGATTTACTTAGTGTTAAAGTCCTTTCTATTCACAGTAGAACTGTGTGACTTCAGGTTCCTTACTTGAGCCTCCTGTAGGAAAATTAGTCTTGATTCCCATTTTCAGTTTTAATTTTGAGAAAGCCTTTCATTTTCCTTTCCTTTCCTATGCTCTGTTTTTGCTTCTTTCCATGTGTCAGAAACTATAAAAGAAGAGTAACTATTCTTTGTAATTTTTCTTTTTAATGTTTCTCATTTTAACTAGTCAGCTTGGAGCTTCAGAGTTTTTTCTTTTTCTTTGCTGAATTCTCATCCTTTACCCTTTTCTTCTTCTTCTTTTCTGACTCATTCTCTGAAGTATATAACATTTCTGGTCCTACCTTAACTAGGTAGATCAGATAGAACAGCTCAGAGGTTCTTAACCTTGGCACTATAGACATTTTAAGCTAGATAATCCCTTTTGTGGATTATATTTTTCATCACAAGATATGTAATACCTAAGTGCCTCTGCCCACTTAGATGTCGGTAGCACTCCCTTCCTTGACTTCTCCAGTTGTGAAAACCAAAATTGTCTCTAGACATTACCAGATGTCATAGGGACATGATCATCTTCCTGTTAAAAACCCTGAAGTTGATAGACAAACCAACTATTTTAGTTCCAAGATGTAAATTCCCATCTCAACCCTGTTTTTTCGCTGCTTTTGTCTCCTGTATTCCCCAGTCTAGAACCAAATACAATTTTTTTTTATACCCACTAGATCTATAGCTTGATGCCATTTGAGAAGCATTCCTCCTATTATTCATAACATACATTTTGGCATTATGTGCCCTACCCATGAGCTGTCATTTATTGAGTGACCTTATAGCTCTCTGATTACCTACTTCATCTCTAAAATGAGGATAAATACCTACCTGTTGGATTTTAGTGAGAATGAAATTTAAAAAATGCATTTTAAATGTTGACCACATCATAATTGCTCAATTAATAGTTGATGTTATATCATCATCATCACCACTCCGTTGCTCATCTCCTCTATTGAGCTGACTCAGAAATAACCACATAAGCACATCTAAAATTATTACCCATTTCCACCAGTCTACTTTTATTTCAAGCTAAAAGTAGTCTCTCCCTCCTATAATAACTTTGTCTCTACTTTTCTTGTAGCACTTGCCATTCTTCACCTTATGTTATAACTATTTATGTACATGTCTTTCCCACTTTTTATGTTTGTAGTACACATTCTCACATAGTACACTTTTAATAAATATATTGAACTGAATAAACTTATCCAGTGATCCCACTCAGGGTATCCTATTAACGCTAATAGAATAAACAATAAATTGGCAAATAGTATGGTTAAGAGTTCAGGAACAAAATTGTCTGGGTTCGGATTTACCACTTATTTGTCTGCAAGCTACCTCCATCACACCCAAGGATGTTTAAGAAAATGGTATTGTGATCAACGAATAAAATTTTAATGAAAGAAGAAAATTTTTTCTTTTTATTCAAAGTATTTTGTCTTATAAAAAATTTGGTGATGTATAAAACAATATTTGGTGCCATAGTGTCAAGATGTGATTCTTTGTTTTAGTTATACTATCTTCCTTTTGAATTAACAATCAAAAAAGGGTGTGAAATTAGAACATCATTTTTTGTTATTCCCATTTTCTTTAAAAACATAAGAGGTACTCAGATTTTTAAGCCCATTTGGTAAATTAATAACTTAAGAGTGAGATCGGCCTGTGGAGACATTTTTTTCTACATACAGCAGTTTTGAAAGCTAGTGGCCTTCACATAACAGTGTTTAGACACTAAAGATTTCAGAAGTGTTTGGTGGCCACTCAGTAAGCACACTTTCTTCTTTTTTTTATTTTTTAAATATATTTTATTGATATTTTACAGAGAGAGGAAGGGAGAGGGATAGAGAGCTAGAAACATCAGTGAGGGAGAAACTTCGATCAGCTGCCTCCTGCACACCCCCCACTGGGGATGTGCCCGCAACCCAGGTACATGCCCTTGACCGGAATCGAACCCGGGACCCTTCAGTCCGCAGGCCGACGCTCTATCCACTGAGCCAAACCGGTTTCGGCAAGCACACTTTCTTAACCTGCATAATTTGGCTTAGCTGCTATTCCCTAAGTTACCATGACATTTGGATAAAGTCCATCTCAGCTGCAACCTTTAAGGGGATGCCAACAAACTAAGTAATTAAGATAACTATTTTATTAGCACCCTGCATGTTAGACACAGCTTCGTGCTTTTGTTGGAGATAGGCAGGTACTATGAACTGTATAATGTCACCAGTTAATTTATTGGTGAATTTCTGTATGCCTACTTGCTTATATCAAAATACATCTCCTCTTCTCTGTTGCCTGGAGAGTAGAGATGTGTTTCTGGAAACAGTTTATAGAAACATTACAGAAAACTTTCTGAAGTGGTAACTTGCCACATGGACCCCTTTTCCTCCCCACAAGGTAGGAAATGACTAGAAACAAAGATTCTTAGATACAGAAGTTCTTACAAGTCTACTTGTCTAAATCCCCCCTGTGTCATCTTAACATTGCCTCTTTGTGTCTCTTGGCCTCTCTCCTTCTGTATCTTACAAGGTCATTGGATTGAGGAAGGACTCACTTCGGTAATCCAGAATGATCTCTTCTAAAAGATCCTTAACATAACTCGATTACAAAACATCCTTTTCCCAAATAAGGTCATATTCACAGGTTCTAGGCATTAGGACAAGGTCCTCTGTTTAACACCACACCCTAAGCTCACTCCACTTTCTGCCAGCTTCACTTAGCACCCTGACAGGGAATTTCAGGGTTTGTGGTCATGGCATAGTCTTCATTTCACATGTTTACCCATTCTGTTTATGAGTAGCTCCAAAGGTTAAAAATTCTTCCTTATATTGAGCCAAAACCTGTCTTGGGATAATATTTGGTGGTGGGTTCTAGGTCTCTCCTGCAAAACTCTAAGAAACCGGTTCCATGATTCAGGTCAAGGGAGAATAACACAAGACTGCTTCTCTGCTGTTCTGACACAGTATTCTCGGGGGTATGAGATCCTCTCCAGCAGATGTACTACCATCACCACCCTCCAAAAATAAAAATAAAATAAAAATCCCAGATTTAATGTATCATCAATGCCATTGTGAGCCAGTTGTGATGGATGTAATGAATCCCCTCCAGGAGGGTTGGGAGTGGGCAAAAGCTTGAGAAACAGCAATCTCAGCCTTCTTCCTCATGATAGCCATTCAGATAGGTCAGGACAGCTATTATATTTTCCTGAGTCTGTTCTTTTCCAAATCAACACTTTTAATTTTAGTTATTCCCCTATGACATGGCTTCTATGCCATCCATTCAGCAAATATTTCCTGAGGGCTTAACATGTGCCAGGTACTCTTTTAGGTATTAGAGGATGCAGGGATGAATATTCTAGAATCTGTGTCACCTAAGATTGTAGTCTGGGAGAGGATGTAAACAAGTAAATTGCAAAATACTGTAATCAGTATTTTGACAAACTTAAGTATAGGACGCTTGAGGGAGCACAAAGAGGAATACCTAAACCGATAGTGAAGAAGTGATATCTAAACTGAGAGCTATAGATCAAGAAGAGAGGAGGGAGGCAGGACAGATTTGTGTTCCAGGCAGAAATGGCGTCCATACCCACTTCCTGTCATAGAGCCATGCCTATCATAAGGGAAGTCAAAGATGCTTCTAGCCCTAACTGGTTTGGCTCAGTAGATAGAGCGTCGGCCTGCAGACTCAAGGGTCCCAGGTTCGATTCCGGTCAAGGGCATGTGCCTTGGTTGCGGGCACATATCCAGTAGGGAGTATGCAGGAGGCAGCTGATCGATGTTTCTCTCTCATTGATGTTTCTACTATCCCTTTCCCTTCCTCTCTGTAAAAAAATCAATAAAATGTATTTTTTTTTTTTTTTAAATATGCTTCTAGGTAGTCCCTCTTGTTGCTGGGGTTGGGGTGAGGAAAACAAGGCACTCATCTCAGCTGCAATATTTAAGGGAAGTAAAAAAAACTGTATAAGGTAAATATTTTAATGCAATATTTTTAAAAATATATTTTCATTGATTTCAGAGTGGAAGGGAGAGGAAGAGAGAGATAGAAACTTCAATGATGAGGGAGAATCATTGATCTGCTGCCTCCTGCACGTCCTTTACTGGGGATTGAGCCTGCAACCCGGGCATGTGCCCTTGACTAGAATTGAACCCAGGATCCTTCAGTCTGCAGGCCGACGCAAACCGGCTAGGGCTGCAATATTTTTTAAAAGTCACAAAGCACCCTGACTGGTTTGGCTCAGTGGATGTAGTGTCAGCCTGTGGACTCAAGGGTCCCGGGTTTGATTCCAGTCAAGGGCATGTACCTTGATTGAGGGCACATACCCAGTAGGGAGTGTGTAGGAGGCAGCTGATTGATGTTTCTCTTTCATCAATGTTTCTAACTCTCTATCCTTCTCCCTTCCTCTCTGTAGAAAATCAATAAAATATATTTTTAAAAAAAGAATAAAAGTCACAAAGCAAAAAATATGTGATGAATAAAACATTAAAAGATGTTTTGAAGAAAGACGGGATCAGTATTATTGATTTTTTTCCTCACCTCAGGCACCAATATGGCTTGGCATGGCACTATTGAGCCTTTCTTTAAATTTTTATATTTTGTTCATACGGATTTTTTTCACATTAATTTTGATTTTTAAAAATACTGCATTAATTCTATTTATCTTGAAAATGAGGGTTTTTTTGGTGCTTCTTTAAATTTTGTGCCTAAGGCAGGTGCTTAGTCACCTCACCCTGGTCCCAGCCCTGTAACTGAGACATACACACAAGATCCATGGTCAGCGAGTTGGGCTCTCCCTCTTTGAGCTTTGACTCTGGAGGGTGTAAAGACACAGATGTGGTTAGAGACATTTCACAGCAACAACAGTGGTGGTCAGTATCCTACCCTACCATGACTGTCTATGTGTGTATCTGTGTCTGTCACTCCTGTGGTATGACCTTTTATGCTACCACTCTGGCCTCTCTTGATCTTGTTCCATTTCTGAGCTGGTGTTCTGGTATTCAGGATCTAAATTTCCTTACTTTTTGAAAATCAAAATCATGTTTGTTTGTCTTCATAATTCCATTCTCCCTTCTTTAGTGATAGCCAGTAATGTTTGTATGATGACATATGTAAGTCTTATGGTATTTATTGAGGCCTAGAAAAAACTTGTTTGAAGTAATTATTTTTTGCAGTCCTTTCCCTTATCTTGCACTTCTTTCCTCATTCTGTCTTTTGTCTGACATTTCCAACTTGAACATAATTTTGGACATTTATTTGTCATTTCTTAATATTACACTAACTACTCCAAACATGTAAAAAGGATTTTTGTTGTTCATAACTTAATAACTAGTCACTGGATCTGAATATGTGAACAGCAAAGATTAACTGATACTAGACTCAGAGGATCTCACTAAAGGCAGGCAACCAGAGGCACTGTGGAAGCAATGAACAGTATACTTCACCAAGAAACAGTGGGAAGATTTAGAGATATCTATATATAAACCCTAATATGCAAATAGACTGAACAGCAGAACAACCAGTCGTTAAGACATGTGCTGACCACCAGGAGGCATGTGCAGAACATGGCAGGCGTTGGCCACGGTGGGATGGTGGAGCAGGTGAGTGGGGACTCCAGACCAAGGTGGGGCGCTGGTCATTGTCATCAGGTTGAGCCTCTGGTGGTTACTGAAAATTCTTTGCTCCCGCACACCGCAGTCTTGCCTGGTGCTTGCACCTGCTGCCGGAGCCGGCCCTGCTCACACCCACTGCCAGCGCCTGGTGCCGGCCCCAATCATTTGCCCCTCAGGGCTTCTCCACCTCCCCCTGCTCCTGAGGGGCAATTGGGGCCGGCAGCCACCTCTCACACCCACTGATGGCGACTGCCCCACTTGAACCCACTGCCATTGCCGGAGTCACCACTTGCACCCACTGCCAGCGCCAGCCCCACTCACAGCTAGCGCCAGAGCCGCCGCTTACACCTGCTGCTGGCATCTGGTGCCGGTCACGATCGCTTGGCGCCATTAGCGGGTGTGAGCAGCAGCTGCTGGCGCTGATCACCCCTGAGGGCTTCTCTACCTCCCCCTGCTCCTGAGGGGCAATCGGGGCAGCAGCTGGCACTCGCACCTGCTGATGGCACTTGCCCCAATCCTTTCACACTGTCAGCGGGTGCACGTGGGGCCGGCGCCATCAGTACATGAGGGTGGCAGTGGCAGGAGTGGGGCTGCCAGCAGACAGGGGACCTGGGGCCGCAGTGGGAGGGTCCTGGCGGGGGGTGCGGAGGATGGGCCAAGACCTGCCCCTGTGCCCACTGCAGCCTCACAGCCCACAGTTCCTGTCAAGGTGCACGAATTTGTGCACTGGGCCCCTAGTTATTCAATAAGAACCCATGCCCAAACTCCATTTTTTGGAAGAAGTGGCCTCAAAAATTGGCATATATCCAACAGTATTATAGATTGGTTCAAGAACCTTGGAGCAAAACCACACAAAAAAATTCAAGCATATTCAGGGTAAAAGCATCAAGAAGCTCAACAATAATAGTTACCTGAGGGAAAAGTTAAGAGAAATATGCGCATACTACTAAGATCTACAATGGAGCCAGCTTTGTCTCTGGATTCCTATAGATCATCTGGCACTCTTAGTCCAATTTAGCATGTCCTGATTTTAAGGTCCTCTTAGACCACTCTGTTGGCCATAAAATAGCCTATTTGGGGTACTGCCAAGACCGTAAAATATACTGCCTATTCCTTTTGGACTCCCAAATTCTTTTCCCAGGCTGAGGTTCTAATTCTTTGATATCTTCACTTCTAGACAGTACTTAACCAGCAATTCTGACCTGCAAGGGGGGAGAGGGAGGTTATGTGGGTAGGAAAAAAATATTTACCTCACTCTGGGCATTAACTTCCTGATAGTATTATAGTGTGTTTGTGCCACTCTCTGCATTCATCCCTTAATAAATGCATCTTACCTGTTGTTTTTTTTCTTTAGTTGCTTCCCTTTTTTCCTCATTAGAACCAATAATATTACCATTTTATTTTTAAAGCCTAATCTTTCATCTCTTAGTTTGCATTTCCTGTTAGAGTTTCTGGCTTGAAATTACCCCCATCCTATCTCTGAACACTTTGAAATTTACTCTCTTAGGGATCTACGGTCCTCCCATGCAAAAGGGTTCCTTTTTTTGCTATTACAAAGTCCAAGTTAGCAAGCACCATCACCACTTTTAAAGCTCTTGTCACTTTGCATCACCAACAGTTTCCTTCTTGTCAGTCATTAGAGTCCTGAATACCAGGTGTACCAGTTAATAATGCGCATTTTGTAATCAAAGAAAACACGATAATTTCAAGAGAAACATCAAAAGTGCTTTATTCAAAATAATGTCCATCGCTAGCTACACATTTCCCCCATCTTTCAGGTAATTTGTGGATAACGGTCCCAATAGAACTTCCTTGTTTTGAGGCAAACCATTTAGAGACCCAATTTTCCATTCCTTCGTACGTTTTGAAGTGCTGCTGAGAAAATGCATGTGCCATCGATCGGAACAAGTGGTAATCTGAAGGAGCAAGGTCTGGTGAATACTACAGTGGTTAACACTTCCCAGGCAAGATCTTTTAACGTGTCTTTTAACTGGTTTGGAAGTGTGTGATGGTGCATCATCATGAAGCAGAATTACTTTGCTGTGTCTTCTGGCCCATTCTGGTCGTTTTACAATCAAAACGTGGTTCAAATTGATTATTTATTGTTGGTAGTGATCAGTATTTTGTCTTCTTTCCGAAGCAATTTGGCCTTGCAGTCGATGTTGATGGTTGACCTGGATCAATCCATGATTTTGTGCGTTTGGGATTCTCAAAATAAATCCACTTTTCATTGCCAATCACAATTCGATGCAAAAAAGACTTACTTTTGAAGCAACATTTTACTTACGACTTTTTGATTTTCCATTTGTCTTTCGTTCAGTTGATGTGGCACCAATTTTCCTTCTTTTAAAATCTTTCCCATTGCTTGTAAATGATCAGAAATTGTTTGCTGAGCAGTGTTTAATCTTTCTGCAAGTGGTTTTTGAGTTTGACATGCATCTTCATCCAATAATGCTTGTAATAGTTGGTCCTCAAACTTTTTCAGTTTACCTGGATGTTCTTTGTCTTTCACATCAAAATCATCACTTTTAAAGCATTTAAACCAGCGTTCACAAGTATCTTGAGATGGAGCATGTTCACCATAAGCTTCCCGAAGTATACGATAACTTTCAGCAGCACTTTTCTTCAAAAATAATGAATTAAAACTTCTTGCAAATGCTCTTTTTTTGGCATGAAATTCGACATTTTTCAGCGTAAAAATATTTATAATACTAACACCTTCAGAAGGTTTGACATACGAAGTTTTGAAGCTTGCTTTCAATACATAAAATAGCATACATATCAAATCGCATATATATCAACATATGTATAACTCCATCTATTGAAAAAATCCGCATTATTAACCGGTACACCTGGTAGCAGTTCTCTTTGCTGTTTCCTCTACTTTCTGATAAATGAAATTGTCAATATGGTATCAATTTATCAAGTGCTCTACTTTTACCAGAATGAAAACCTCTCCTTGATGCTGGGACAGGTGACATTTCCCATTACCGCTGTATATTGTGTCTATGTCTGGTTTGTAATCTATATTAGGAAAGCATCACTGTGCATCGACCACAACAATATTATTAAAATAGAATATACCTTTCCAGTGTCATGAGTCTCAGTGAAACTTGCCTTCTTAGGTTAACCTTTCAAGTTTTCTTTTTTCTTAATTGATTGATTAATTAATATATATATATATATATATATACACACACACACACACATATATATATATATATATATATACTAGAAGGCCTATGCATGAAGATTCATGCAAGAATGGGCCTTCCTTCCCCTGGCTGCCGGCACCACCTTTGCTCCGGCCTGGAGCCGCCTTTCCGCCTTACCACGCAGTCCAGAGGCCCAGAGCGGCTGGGGCGGTGTGGAATGCCTGCGTCGTCGCCATGGCAAGAGTCCCACCCCCCGCCTCTGGGTGCCTGTGTATGCAAATTAACCTTCCATCTTTGTTGGGTTAATTTGCATACTCACTCCTGATTGGCTGGTGGGCATCACGAAGGTGCAGTCAATTTGCATCTTTCTCTTTTATTAGTTTAGTTTTTATTTCAGAGAGGAAGGGAGAGGAGGAGAGAGATAGAAATATTAATGATGAAAGAGAATCATTGATCGACTGCCTCCTGCACACCCCCTACTGGAGATCAAGTGCACAACCCAGGCATGTGCCCTGACTGGAAATCGAACTGTGACCTCCTGGTTCATAGGTTGAAGCGCAACCACTGAACCACATTGGCCAGGCTCCTTTTCTTATTACTCATTTTATAGAGATTGTCATTAGGAATGAAGCCATTAGCTTAATTTTTCTTTGATAAATTATTGGAAGGCTCTACTATATTATTCTTTAGGTATCATAGCAGCACCTCTATGTGGGAGCTTTTCTTGATTTTACATAATCTTACTGAGACTTCTAACCTCCTTATCATCAGCTATAATGCTTACTGTCACATATCTGATAAGGGAAGTGATATATATCCTCTTTTTGTCTCTTATTTCTGTAGGGACATGGCAAAATTGGTGGAAATGAACACTTAAGGACCCTGAGCAAGAGGCATACTGTTTCCCAGATAACTGTCATTTAATTAGCATTATTGAGGCATAATCATAGGGGAGACAGAAAATAAAGTCAAAGCAGGGTTTCTTCAAAAATAGAAAAAAAAAATTAAGTTCCATCTAATGCCATCATAATAGATACATCTGGAGACCTTATCAATCAGGGGGGCCAAACTCTTATATCAGATTAACATCTAAACTATTGAGGTTATATTTTATTTAGCAAACATTTACATAGCACTTACTATGGGCTAGATGTCCAAATTATTAAATTAATTATTTTATCCTTATAACAAATCCTCCTATCAGGTAGGAACTAATATGAGTTCCCATTTTACAGATAAGAAAGCTGAGGCATATAGAGGTTAAATAACATTCCTAAGGTCACAGCTAGTAAGTGAGAGAGTTGGAATTTGAATTCAAGAAATCCAGCTTGAGTCTATACCCTGAACACTACATAATGCAATCTCTCCAATTGATTTTCTTCCTGAAGTTTCAATGCAGAAAAACTTTACATCCTATACCAGAAAATACCAAATGAGCAGGAAACATTAGTTGAAAAAAACCTAAGTATTTGGTCAAATGTGTAGCACATTGACCTTCGTAGTTTTAACTTTCCCCAAAGCTGCCTAAATTATGGTAAGTTCCCTCCCTGTTATTTATTGCATGCTTGGTTCTCCCACCTATTTCTCAACTTTCAAATTGCATGGTTTGTATCTAGCTCTTGTTTGTGTATCTTTTATCACAAGCTGCTTTTTGTTGGTTGTGATCTGTTGTGTGATCATGAGAAATTTATAGATTGTATGTATCCAGGGTTAGACCAATAATGTCTTTTAATTTGTTTCTCTTTTAGCTTAATTATAATTCTTGCCTGCTAATTATTACTACCTATATCCATGTTGACATCAAATCTTATCTTCCATGTACATTTTGCTAGTATCAGAAATTAATTCTTTTCCATGTCTCTGCATAGATTTTCTATGCTTCTTTTCTAAATACTGTATATGAATCTTTTTAAAAAATATCTTTTTATTGATTTCAGAGAGGAAGGGAGAGGAAGAGAGAGATAGAAACATCAGTGATGAGAGAGAATCACCTACTGGCTGCCTCCTGCACACCCCGCACCGGGGAATGAGCCTGCAACCCGGGCATGTGCCCCTGACCGGAATCAAACCCGGGACCCCTCAGTCCGCAGACTGACGCTCTGTCCACTGAGCCAAATCAGCCACGGCTGAATGTTTTTTTAAATCCTCATCTGAGGACATGCTTATTGATTTGAAAGAGAGGGTAAAGTCGGGGGGGAGGAGGGAGAGAAATCGATCCATTGCCCTCTTGTACACGCCCCAACTAGGAATCAAACCCACACACTTTTGGTGCACTGGCAATGCTTAACCAACTGAACCACACCGGCCAGGGCTAAATATATTAATCTTGTTTTAATAGAAATTCTGTTGTAGTTAATTTCATATGGTATGATATAATACATATGTAAACTTGCTAGGGACTCTGAATAAATCTATGGAGGGCTTGCATACTTGAATACTTTGGTAGAACATTTTTATACTGTAGTAAAGGGAGCCCCAAGGAATTAAATCAGTAAACATAAAGCTAAGGATTCTTTTTAATATTTGCCTTTCCTTTCAACATGTGATATTTTTAAAAATTTGTTTATGCTTTCCTTTTTTGGTAGTTGTGACATCTCCCTGGCAACAGTACAAGCTGTCTAACCTATAAATTAAAGTAACAATTACTAAAGAGCTTAACTCCTTGTAAGTCATATGCCTCTAACCTAGCCAGACATCTAACAAGCTGTAACATTAAGCTGTCACTAGACTGCTGGTGATTAATGGCACTAAATATTACATTCATAAAAATCATGACCTTATCTATACTAATAAAAGGGTAATATACTAATTAGACCGGGAGTCCTTCCAGACAAAGCCATGGTGGCAGGGCCGAGGTAGAGGCGGTTAGGGGCGATCAGGCCAGGAGGGTAGGGCAGTTGGGGGTGTTCAGGCCGGCAAAGGGGGTAGTTGGGGGTGTTCAGGCCGGCAAAGGGGGTAGTTGGGGGTGATCAGGCTGGCAGGGGGGGCCAGTTGGGGGTGAGGAGGCCGGCAGGAGGGGGCAGTTGGGGGCGAGAAGGCCAGTGGGGGGGGGGGCAGTTGGGGGCAAGCAGGCCGGCAGGCAGAGTGGTTAGGGGCGATCAGGCAGGCAGGCAGGTAAGCGGTTAGGAGCCAGCTTTCCTGGATTGTGAGAGGGATGTCCAACTGCCGGTTTAGGCCCAATCCCTGACATCCCCCAAGGGGACCCAGAATGGAGAGGGTGCAGGCTGGGCTGAGGGACACCCCTCCTCCTCCCCTCCCCCGGGAACAAATTTTGTGCACCAGGCCACTAGTATTTGTATAATGTCCTTTTGGGAGCATGAAAATTATATGTGGCTTGGAATACCTTTATTCAGGCTTTCCTCCTTTGCATCTATAAGTCTGAGTCAGTCTGCTTGCTTTTGATGTTCTTCCTCCTCTTTCAATCTGTCTATTCCTAGACTAACCCCACTGGTCAGTAAAGAGGAATCCCACCAAAAATAAGAGAGTCTTTTTACTTCTTATAGGGACTTTCTTTACTTCTGTTTGGATAGTCTTCATTTGTATCTTATAGCAAAATGAAATAAATGGCAATTTGGGCATATTAAAAACATTTCTGAAAATTCTAGTTCAAAATTATAAATTCCTTTTTTCTTCATTGTTTATAGTTACACTTGTGTAATTTAATGACTTAAAGTCATAAGCCCTAGCTTTACAATATTAATTTTTAAAATAACCAGCCAATTGAGTATTATTGCCTTTCCTTATGTGATAAAGAAAAAATATAACTTGCAACTTTAATGAATGTGTGTATTTAAAAGGTCATGGAGATGTTAGCCTGTAGTATGCCAGACATTTCAGTTATTTCCCCCCATTAAAAAAGACCATGGTTCCTACATGTATTTAGATGGCAGTGCTTATACACTGAGTGGCCAGATTATTATGATCTCTGAATGCATAATAATTGGGCCACTCAGAGTGTGTGTGTGTGTGTGTGTGTGTGTGTGTGTGTGTGTGTGTGTATTAGAGGCCCAGTGCATGAATTCGTGCATGGGTGGGGTCAGGCCAGCCTGGCCAGGGGGAGGGGACATGGGCGGTTGCCGGCCTGCCTGCTGGTCGAACTCCTGGTCGAGGGGACAATTTGCATATTAGCCTTTTATTATATAGGATATACACTGAGTGGCCAGATTATTATGCGTTCAGAGATCATAATAATCTGGCCACTCAGTGTATATGGAAAATACAAGTTTATGTAAGAGATTTCAGAATGATTAGCAGATGGGAGTCTTAAATGAGTAAGGTTCAATCGAAATGTTCTTTGCTGATTTTTCTGATACACTGGATTTTTTAAGAGCAATCATAAACTTTCTTTTTCACTCATGTTTCTGTTCAACTTTCTGACACCATCATCTCACCACCCTCCCCACCCCACTTTTGTTTCAAAAATCACGTTATACAACCATTTTCTCTTTAGATGACAGTGATTGGAAACTAGGTGATTATGCACATGATAGGATTCTGTGTAAAATTCTGTGTATTTTTTCTCAAGCAGGTTGAGTGCCAGATGGCACTGCTATAAATTCTGATAGGGACAGAGAAAGCACTGTCATATGTTTCTAAAACACCTTCATTACTGCTGTGGTTGGTGTGGGTCAGTGATTAGAGCATCAGCCTGAGCACCCAAGGGTTGAGGGTTCAATCCCCAGCCCCATTTGGGGCACATGTGGAAGGCAACCAGTCAATGTGTTTCTCTCACATCGATGTTTCTCTCTCTCTCCCTCCCCCCCCCCGCCCCATCTTCAACCCCTCTCTCCCTCCCTTTCACTCTCAATGGAAAAAAATATCCTTGGGTATGGATTAACAACAACAACAAAAAAACCTTCATTACTAATCTATACTTCTAAGCTTGATCATGTCTATCTTTGTATGCAAGGGAGTAGCTCATTTAGGAATGCAAAAAGCTCTCTCATCTCCCTAAACCTTGGAATTTTGCTGAGGTATTAATTATAAATATTTATTGAGTACTAATTATATGCTAGGCACTGAGCTTGGTAGGCATTCTGCATTATGTACATGTTTAATAAAGGTGTGGTAATTCCTACAATAGAGGCATGTAGAAGATACAGTAAGACATAAAACAGGAATAGATGGCTGCAACAGACATCAATAACAACATACTTTACTTCCAAGTCTGCTGGCCTCAAATTTCTTCACAACACAGCACTTGAGAAAGCTGCTATTGTTAAGTGAACAAAGACATGCAAGAAGAAGCCTATTTCCTATCCATGGCATACTGGGAGAAGTGACTAAGAGTCTGCCTAGAAGTGGAATACATTATGCCACCAATTGTGTAAAGAATGGGAAAGAAAACACACACGCACTTATTCTTGTCTCTCTAAAAGGCTACCCAATAAATGGAATACCCTTTGCTTTCTTTTTAAAAAAAACATATTTTTATTGATTTCAGAGAGGAAGGGAGAGAGAGGGAGAGATAGAAACATCAGTGATGAGAGAATGCCTCCTGCACACCCCCCACTGGGGATTGGCCCACAACCCGAGCATGTGCCCTTGACCAGAGTTGTACCTGGGACCCTTCAGTCCACAGGCTGACGTTCTATCCACTGAGCCAAATCAGCTAGGGCTACTCTTTGCATTCTTTTGCAATTTGAATCATGTGACTTTATTACCCATACAAAAATAAAGCTTTACTTCCTTGGTATATCACATTTTCACATCTGAGGAGAATATATACCAGTTGTCTTTTATTTGGTAGGTTGTGTAACATACTAAACTAAACATACATTGGATAGGATTTTGTTAAGGATCACTGAAGTAACATTTTTTTGTTTTGGGTACAGGGAACTTCCCATTTTTTATTTTTCACAGCTCTCTATTAGCATATCCTCAGAAACATCAAGTGGCTGGGAGTGGGAGTGGTTCCTCCCATAGAAGCTAACTGTAGATTTTTTTTTAATACAGCAAAGAGCTGTGTTTGGTTTTTATCTGGTTTTATTGTTTTAATGGAAATTACAGATGACGTGTGCCAAATAACCCTGGCAGAAAACAGACTGTGAGCAGAAAAAATATGGTTCAGTAAGTCACTTTACATTGCTCAGAATTTAGAGCAACTTGGCTGATTTCCTTGGCAAGATGAATTGTTTGTGATATACCATTGGAGGAGTCATAATAGGAGTTTGACTCAATGTAGAGTTTTCAATTCTCTTGAAATAAATAAAAAATACTGGGACTGTGAAAAGAAATCCTATAGAGTCAGCCATAGCCTATGTCCTTAGAAATTTTGTATGTGTTTCTGAATCACGTAAGGATGATGTTGAGGGTTGTAAAGAAACAGAACATAGGCCAAGTTGAAACTTGATAAATAGAACAGAATAAAAATCAAGTATAGGAATAGTATGTTATATATATATATATATATATATATATATATATATATATATGCCTAATATGCAAAGTGTCCCCTCGGGTGTTCAACCAACTGGGAGTTTGATTGCTCGCTATGACATGCATGACCACCAGGGGGTGGTGTGGAACGACGGAAGGCCCTGGCTGGCAGCTGGCAGCCGCTAGGGACCCTACCCGTGCACGAATTTCATGCACTGGGCCTCTAGTCTGTTTTTTTTTTTTTAATATATTTTATTGATTTTTTGCAGAGAGGAAGGAAGAGGGATAGATAGTCAGAAACATCAATGAGAGAGAAACATCGATCAGCTGCCTCCTGCACACCTCCCACTGGGGATGTGCCCGCAATCAAGTTACATGCCCTTGACCAGAATCGAACCTGGGACCCTTCAGTCCGCAGGCCGACGCTCTATCCACTGAGCCAAACCGGTTTTGGCAACTAGTCTGTTTTATATACATGCATATTTCCCAAAGCACAAAATGGTCAGTAGGCATTAGCTGGATAGTTAATTTTTATCAATTCAGTTTCTGTTGTATAATTAAAAACAGCTAACATAGTAGCATCTAACAGTTTAAAGATCATCTCTGCAGTATTTATCTCACTTGTTCATGTGTTCGTGAATTTATTTTGGGGGTGAGGTTCATATTATAATGAAAATCATATCTCTGGTTTCTACTTCCCTGTATGGCTATTGCCATGTAGATGCTTTTGATAGGGAAAAAGCAATTGAGCGAACTTTTCTTGACATACTTAGCATGTTAATTAAGAAGAAAATCTCCATCAGTGTTAACATGGTCTTTCCACTACTTTTTATTATATAACTTTAGGTCAGCCCTTAATTAGTCCATGCCAGAGCACAGAAACCTGGCAAGTCCAAATTGGTTCTGTCCTCCCTTCCTTCTCTTTCATAACAGTTAGGAATTCTATTCCAAGGGTTTGGATTTTTTGACTCGCTCAATCTCTTCCAAGTGTAAGAAATTCTGCTCTAACATATACTTCATCTCTTTTCTCTCAAATTTCTATTTTCCCTTTTTCTTTCATTAATTCATTCACTCATTCAGCAAATATGTATTGACGATCTTAAGCATTAGATCCTATTCTTTGTGCCAGGGATACAGCAGTGAACCAGAGAAAACGTCCTCCCCTCGTGGAGCTCACGTTGTTTTTACTATGTACCTACCATCAGGGCTGCTGCAGTGCATGACTCACCTGGGGGCCTCTCAGGTTGTGGTCTGTGTGCATATTGTCCCTACAACTGTGCAGTGCAAAGCCAGCTCAGCTCTACGTAGTGCTCCTGTCTTCTATGCTTAATTTGGATTTTTGTCAAAATTAATTTCTTATAAAGTCATTTAGTTGTCATGTTCCAACAACTGCCAGAGTGCAACCCCTTCCTTTAAGGAAAACATAGAGTCCTCTCCATGGGCTGGGAGATGATTTTGTAGAGAAACCAACCTTTGTCTTTTTCTAGACTACCTGTGTTAAGCAACTCTTATATTCACTTATTGTTTCTCTCTTTACCTTCAGTAGTAATTGAAGGATTTTTTTCTTTACCTTTGAGGAGTTCTTTAAATTTTTTCTTTTATCTTTTTTTCTTTGCATAGTAAAACATGGGGTGTTTTTCCTAGTTTCTTTTCCTTCACAACGACTACAACATCATTTTTTTATTCCTGAGCTATACAGTGGTTTCCACCTTGATTTTGTGGTCAGTAAATATGTAGTTTGTAAGAAGTCTGTGCCTTGTATTTTGAAGACAAAGTTACATTTCATTTATTTATTAGGAAGAGATTTTTGGAAAAAGAATAGCATTGGATTTTGTTATACCATTATCTTGCCTTGTGACACTATTGAGTTCTAAGTTCTTTAAAGCTCAGGTTTTCCTGTGATCAAAATATAAGGCTAAAAATACCTATTAATAATACCCCACTTTCTTTGTGAATTTATATAAAAATTGTATCTTGTCAACACTCATTATTTGAATGAAATGTGTGTTTGAAGAGAGCAATTCTTTGTGCATGTAGGGTTGGAAAAACTGAGAAGTATGTTTACTTGCACATCGTTAATAGTTAAAATCAGATGGAAAGGTTTAGAGATTGTGCAATTAGGGAATGTTTTCTACCCACAAATTCCCTAGCTATGTCCTTCACATTCATTGTCAATTAGGCCCAAGAATATTTGGATTCAAATCTGCTTTGGAAACTAATTTTCCCAAATATTTTGTTTCCTACATCTTTACTGACATGATCAACAGCATCAGGTATCAACTCTAACAACAACTTTCCTCTCTGAGGTGACCTTGTTTGCTTGCCCTTGGATCTTTTCCATACCTGCCTCTTAAAACTTTATCTCTGCTGCAAATCTCTTTTATAGACCAACTAGAGGCCTAGTGCACAAAATTCATACATTAGTAGGGTCCCTAGTGGCTGCTGGCAGCCTATCAGGGCCTCCCTCCCTTCCCCCGGTTTGCCCCTGGTCGAACTCCCAGAAGAACTCTGGTCGAGGCAACAATTTGCATACTACACTTTTATTATATAGGATGAGGGACCTTTATTTTAAATATTTTTTGGACATATGCTAATTATATGTAAGAAACAAGGGTTCTCACTCTCCCCTAGCTTGCTTCCCTCTTGGCACTTTACTTGATTCATCATTTTTAGGCTTGAAACGTGGTGAATTCTCCCTGACCCTTCCTTTTTCAGTTTTTGTTCCCAATTTTAATATTTCATAACTAAATGCTGTAACTCTGGGCAACTTAACATACATTTTAACTGTGTTGACAGTCTTCAACATTATCAGTGTCTTCTGTACCTTCTATGCTAGGCACTTTTATATGCAATGTCTCATTTAATTCTCACAACGGTTACATAATTAGTGGTATTCCCTTCTTAAGCTCAGAAAAGGTAAAGTAACTTGTCTCATAACTAATAGATGGCAAAGCCACAGGCTTAACATATCTCATTCCAAAATCCATGTTCTTCCTTCTGTAAAACACTGTTCTATCTTTATATTTCAACCTATTAATCTACCCCCTCTTTTTTGAAATACCAATCTAGGCTTTTTGTGACATGATTTTCAGGACTTCCATTGCTTTAATCACTAACTCATAAACAGCTCGTTTGCTCTAGTCTCGCTCCTCCTCATCTAAACTTCCTAAATATCTGGGATACACTTTCTTTCTTGCTACCTAATTACTCCTAACCCCTAAACCTACTGAAGGTCTCGCTTAGACCCCATCACTTGCATTGAAACCGGTCTTTCTAAGACCATCAGTAATTTCTTAATTTCCAATTCTAATGGACTTATTTTTGTGCCTTAGTCTTTTTGGGTTATGATACCAAAAATACCATAGCCTGGTGGCTTATAAACAACAAACATTTATTCTCACAGTTCTGGAGTCTGGGAAGTCCAAGATCATGGCACCACAGATTCAGCATCTGATGAGGGCTCGATTCTTCATTCATAAATGGCCATCTTTTCACTGTAACCTCACCTGGCAGAATGGGTGAGAAAGCTTTTGGGGCCTAATAAAGGCACTAATCCTATTCCTCAGGGTGGGAAGCAGTGACCTAATCCCCTTCCAGAGTCCCCCACCTCCAGATACCATCAAATATCACAGGTTTTAACATATGAATGGGGGCGGGGCACACATAAACATTCAGACCCTTTCTCTGCATTTAATAATTTACTATTACTTTCTTCTTGAAACTCTGTATTTGATTTCTGTGAGTCTGGACTCATCCTTTTCATTATACTCTGATCATTCCTTGTTATCTCTGACTTATTTTTGAGCCCCTTCCTCCTCTTCCTACTTAAATGTTGGTATTCTTTGAGGCTCTGTCTTAGGCCCCTCTTTATATGCTGTCAAATTCCAAATCTACATCTCTACCATTGACACATACTTGAAACTAAGGATGTCCAAAACTGAACTCAGCACTTTTCTCCCAGACCTCTATACTACAGATAGTACCACCACCATTTGTCCAGCCATCCAATCTGGAAACCTGGGATTGATCTGTGACTCTCCATAACCCCCACATCCAGTCATTCGCTGAGTCTTCCCAGTTTTCCTCCTAATTATTTCTCAATCAGTTCTCTTCTCTTCCTCAATTCCATTGTCTTATCATCAGATCCTTATTAGCATCTGCTTAAATATAGAATAGGGCAAAAATAGGTTTACAGTTGTATGTGAAACACAACTTATTCTTATATTCTTTTTTTATTATTGTTTTATTTTCCTTATGAACAACTATAAACCTTTTGCCCCACCCTGTACATACAATACCCTCCTAACTGGTTTTTCATCTCCAGTTTTGTTTCTTTCAAATCTATTCTATTCCACAGGCAAAAATAAAAATAACGCCTTAGCTGGTTTGGCTCAGTGGATAGAGTGGTCCCAGGTTCGATTCCAGTCAAGGGCACCTGCAACGGACACATGCCTAGGTTGCAGGCTTGATTCCAAGTAAGGAGGCGTGCAGGAGGCAGCCGGTCAATGATTCTCTCATCATTGATGTTTCTGTCCCTCCCTCCCTCTCCCTTCCTCTCTGAAGTCAATAAAATTTTAAAAAATAAAATAAAAATAGCCATATAACTCTCCAAATTCAATAGATTTACAGTTCAAGTTTTGACCAGGGAAATATCTGAATCTATTAAAAGATTATTTTGGTAAACTGATGTGAGTTTTTTATTTGTTTCCCTTTCCAATGTAGTCTTTTTATCTTCTTGAACTTTAAAATTAAATATAAAAACTGCTCATTATTAGAGCAGACAAAACTCTACAAATGTAACCATTTTATTTTTAACGCATCTTATTTTTCTGTCTTTTATGTGAAGAAACAGAAACTAAAACTTACTGTGTACTTTTAAAGTTGGATACCATGCTTAAGCAATCCCATGAAGTAAGCAATTAAATTCTTGTTTACAAATGAGTGAACTGAGTTGCAGTTAGGTCTCTTCTCAGTGATCATTGAAACAAGTAACAGTTCCAGAATTCAAATAGCAATCTGACGCCCAAGTGTGTTGTCTTCCCTCTGTGCCACATTACTATGCCCTGTAGTATACAATTGTAATCCCAAATCCACATATCTAGTCCTCCTCTCACCAGGTAGTTCTCTGGGTTTCTTCACACCTGCAGGTTAAGACAGTTTGCCAATTCCGAAATTAAGGTGACTATGAAAATGATGTGAAGAAGCAATGTTGTAGGAAAAATAACCTGACAATGATCCAGGAGAAAAAAACTGGTTGGAAAACCAATCAGCAGACCTAATGGCATCTTGAACTAAAGTGATGACAATGGAACTAAGAAAGAAGAAATGAATGTGTTTAAGGCAAGGAGTTAAAGTAAAGATCTTATAAGATACTAGAGGCCCAGTGCACGAAATTCATGCACGGGGGGAGGGGCTCCCCTCAGCCCAGCCTGCACCCTCTCCAATCCAGGACCCCTAGAGGGATGTCCGACTGCCGGTTTAGGCCCGATCCCTGGGCCTAAACCGGCAGTCGGACATCCCTCTCACAATCCTGGACTGCTGGCTCCTAACTGCTCACCTGCCTGCCTGCCTGATCTCCCCTAACTGCCCCCCACTGGCCTGGTCGCCCCCACTGCCTCCCCCCGTGCCGGCCTGGTCACCCCTAACTGCCCCTCCCCCGCCGACCTGGCACCCCAACTGCCCCCCCTGCCAGCCTGGTTGCCCCTCACTGCCCCCCCTGCTGGCCTGGTCACCCCTCACTGCCCCCATCTGCTGGCCTGGTCTCCCCTCACTGCCCCCCCCCCCCACCGGCCTGGTCACCCCAGGCAGCCTGCTGTTCAGTCGTTTGGTCATCCCTCGCTAACCCCCCTGCTGGCCTGGTCGCCCCGTGCAGCCTGCTGGTCAGTCATTTGGTCATTTCTCGCTATCCCCCCTGCTGGCCTGGTGGTGTCGTGATCAATTTGCATATTACCCTTTTATTAGTATAGATATCTCAACTGTTTTCACGAAGACATCGTAATTATCTGAATCTTAATCTTTTAGGATATATCGAAACTGTTATATAAATGTGCTATATTTTTTGTGCTTTCATAACCTAACAATATGTAGTCTTTTAACAGCTTACTGAGCCCTTTCATAGATCGTACCTAATTTTATCCTCATATATCCCTATGTAGTAAGTAGTTCTATTTTTGTCATTTTACATCTGAGGAAACTGGCTTAGAAGCTAAGTGATTTGCACAGAGGTAACAGCTATCTAGTAATACACTAAATCCATATCCTGTGCTTTTTCTCAGAGATATTCTGCTTCCTTGAAAACAAACAGTATTTTTTCAAAGCAAATTATCAAATTGGAGCCCCTTTTCTTCTCAGCATTTTAATGCCAGCTTGGCAGCTTATTATGTGTTGGTTAGATTAGACAATTAGTGAATGAAGAACAAGAACAGACTATATAATTTATGCTATGGACTGAATAGTGCATAAGCACCCCTTCCCACCCCAATACATATGTTGAAGCCCTAACCCCAGTGTGGTGGTATTTAGAAATTATTATCCGCAAGTGCAATATATTCTAGAACAGAGGTGGGGAACCTTTTTTCTGCCAAGGGTCATTTGGATATTTATAACATCATTCATGTGCCATACAAAATTATCAGCTTAAAAATTAGCCTGCTGGGAGAAACCAAGATGGCTGCATAGGTAAACACCTAAACTGCTGCCTTGCACAACAATTTCAAAACTACAACTAAAAGACAAAACGGACATCATCCAGAACCATAGGAAGGCTGGCTGAGTGGAAATTCTACAACTAGAAGGAAAGAGAAAAGCACACTGAGACTGAGAGGAGCTGCAGGAGGCAGAGGTACTGAGACGCTCGCGCAGAGAGGACTGGCAACTGAGTGCGCGGCTGGCTTTCTCAAGCAGGAGGGAGACAAAAGCTCCCGACTGCACTGAACTCCAGTTCTGGGCGAGACTCTCGGGACCCAGACTCATACGGAGTGAAACTGGACTGTCAGGAAAGAGAAAAGCACACTGAGACTCAGAGGAACTGCAGAAGGCAGAGGTACTGAGGCACGCGCGTGGAGAGTGTGGGCAACTGAGTACACGGCTGGCTTTCTCAAGCGGGAGGGAGACAAAAGCTCCCGACTGCACTGAACTCCAGTTCCGGGTGAGACTCTGGGGACCCAGACTCATTTGGGGAGAAACTGGACTGTCTGGCAGCGGGCGGAACTCGAGGGTGGCTTTCTCTCAGAGGTGCCTGCAGCGATTACCACGGGACACTGAGACACAGGGGCCTATTAGGGCAGGGCTAACGGGAAACCAATGCTGTCTGCTCCACCCTGAGACTCCGCCCCATCCAAGCTGAGCACAGAGGCTGTTGCAAGTCTTGTCTCATAAGGGTGTCTCCAGCACAGAAGTTCTCCCAGCGTAGACACAGCTGATCCTCACAGCCAATTGGCCTGGAGGTCAATTCCTCCCAGTGATACCAACAACAATCAAGGCTTAACTACAACAAGACTGTGCACACAGCCCACAAAGGGGTACACCAAGAGTGGCCACCTCAGGTAACTGGGGAGGCTGAGCCACTGGGCCCTAAAGGACACCTAGCACACAAAGCCACTCTATCAACTCAGGGAAACAACCAAAATGCGGAGACAAAGAAACAGGTCACAAGTGAAGAAATGGAGGAAAGCAAACGACTGGATATAGAGTTCAAAACCACGGTTATAAGGTTTTTCAAGAAATTTCTAGAAAAGGCCGATAAATTTAGCGAGACCCTCGAGGATATGAAAAAGGACCAACTAGAAATTAAGCATACATTGACTGAAATAAAAAATATTATTTTATTAGAGATCTAACAGCAGACTAAAGGATCACAAGAATCAAGTCAAAGATTTGAAATACAAAGAAGCAAAAAACACTCAACCGGAAAAGCAAAAAGAAAAAAGAATCCAAAAAGTTGAAGATAGTGTAAGGAGCCTCTGGGACAACTTTAAGCATACCAACATCAGAATTATGGGGGTGCCAGAAGAAGAGAGAGAGCAAGATACTGAAAACCTATTTGAAGAAATAATGACAGAAAACTTCCCCCACCTGGTGAAAGAAATAGACTTACAAGTCCAGGAAGCGCAGAGAACCCCACACAAAAGAAATCCAAAGAGGACCACACCAAGACACATCATAATTAAAATGCCAAGAGCAAAACACAAAGAGAGAATATTAAAAGCAGCAAGAGAAAAACAGTTACCTACAAGGGAGCACCCATACGATTGTCAGCTGATTTCTCAACAGAAACTATGCAGGCCAGATGGGAGTGGCAAGAAATATTCAAAATGATGAATAGCAAGAACCTACAACCAAGATTACTCTGCCCAGCAAAGCTATCATTCAGAATTGAAGGGCAGATAAAGAGCTTCACAGATAAGAAAAAGCTGAAGGAGTTCATCACCGCCAAACCTGTATTATATGAAATGCTGAAAGGTATCCTTTAAGAAGAGGAAAAAGAAGAAAAAGGTAAAGATAAAAATTATGAACAAATACATATCTATCAACAAGTGAATCTAAAAATCAAGTGAATAAAATCTGATGAACAGAATAAACTGGTGAATATAATAGAATCAGGGGCATAGAAAGGGAGTGGACTGACAATTCTCAGGGGGAAAGGGGTGTGGGGGTGCGGGAAGAGACTGGACAAAAATTGTACACCTATGATGAGGACAGTGGGGGGTGGTGAGGGCAGAAGGTGGGGTGGGAACCCAGTGGAGGGGAGCTATGGGAGGAAAAAAGAACAGTTGTAATAATCTGAACAATAAAGATTTACTAAATTTTAAAAAAAAAATTAGCCTTCTATATTTGGTCAAACATTTAATTAACTCACCCCTAATGCCTTGGCAGGGCCAGACCAAATAATTTGGGGCTGGAAGTTCCCCACCTCTGTTCTAGAATATATTCTAGTATTAGGTGCCTTGTCTGTGACTTACAAACAGGATTCTTGTTCCCTTTGATAGGTGACAGATACATGACACATTATTTCTTCTGCATTTCAAACATTGCCTGTTAGAACTATGTAAATAAAGCCATAGCAGAGTCATGCCAACAACTCAGTGGCATATCATGTAGAAAAAAGTTCCCCACTTACAGGAATTAGCTTGCCTTGTCCAACTAAAAAAAAGCAAGGATCTTCTACGCTGGCCTCTATTAAGAAAAAAAATTAGAAAAGAGTTTGAAACAGAGTGCTTGATAGGATTGTTGTGCAGACTGGCCTAGAGTTCTTGGTTCATCAATCATTTCACTACCACCATAGTTACACCTCAAACCATTTCCCTGCATTCTGCACACACACATTCTAATTTTAGCATTCTTTAAAAATGTGGCCACTACTTCCTGCATAGTGGTCAGCTTTTAAACCATTATTTTCTTTGTTTTCAAACTTACCCAGGTGAGTTTTCTCTATTTACCTGTTTCTATTTTGGAAAATCATTCCTTAAAAACAGGTTATTTTCTTTGTTTATTCCCATTCTTAGATGTGTGTGTGTGTGAGAGAGAGATCACAGACATTTCCTAGGCAACCAATGTATTTTGAGACAGCAAACAATCTTAGGGTTAGCTGTGGTACCACCTACATTTTAGGGGTATCATTTTCTATGCTGTATTATATATATGCACATATTAGAGGAGAACTCAAAATTTAGTTCAAGTAAATGTCCTTGATCTAGCATATAGTAATCAGACTGGATCCCCTTGCTTTTTTTTTTTTTTTAATATTTCTTTATTGATTTCAGAGAGGAAGGGAGAGGGAGAAAGAGATAGAAACATCAATGATGAGAGAGAATCATTGATTGGCTGCCTCCTGCACATCCCCTATTGGGGATCAAGCCTGCAACCCAGGCATGTGCCCTTGACTGGAATCGAACCTGGGACCCTTCAGTCCGCAGGCTGACGCTCTATCCACTGAGCCAAACCAGTTAGGGCTCCCCTTGCTTTTTTACTCTTCAACATATCCAAAGGTCTTAGTAATTTGGGGAGTATTAGATTAATTAGAAATTAATGTCTTCACCTTATGGTATGGACATCATTTTGATGAAATCTTAAAATCCCACTTCTTCCAAGCTAGGTGTATATTTACAAAATAGGATCAAGTGCCTTAGAAAGTGTATTTTTACATTAGATTTTAAAACTTGGAACATTTCAAAAAATCTCTTATTTTCTTTTTTTTAAAAAAAGACATTGGGCATTTTATGTTTTTATTGATTATTTATTTTTAATATATTTTTATTAATTTCAGAGAGGAAGGAAGAGGGAGAAAGAGATAGAAACATCAATGATGAGAGAGAATCATTGATTGGCTGCCTCCTGCACGCTCCCCACTGGGGATCAAGCCTGCAACCTGGGCATGTGCCCTTGACCGGAATCGAATCTGGGACCCTTTAGTCCACAGGTCGACGCTCTATCCACTGAGCCAAACTGGGTAGAGCAAATCTCTTATTTTCTTAAAAATTATTGAAAATTATGGCTGCACTATTAATGCAAGAAATTGTTAATTTAGAGATCTCGCAAGTGGTCTTGATTTTTAAAATTTTTTATTTTTTGGTTTGTTTTTGACACATGTCAATTTTATATTGAATGAAAATAAAAGCAAACTTTGACCTTCCATGTCTCGTCCTGACTCAGAGGAATCCTTAGGAAGGGGTTACATCAAAGAGATCTGGATAAAAATTCTGGCTGTCACTGAATAGCTAGATCACCTTGGTCAAATAACTTCACGCTCAGACATTTCAGTTAACACTCTAAAATGGAATTTCTGTCTCCTCCTTACTCAGGCCTGCTTTTCTGTATCCTCTATTTGGTGTGATGGTACCAATCTCCATCCTCTTATCCAAGCCAGCAGTTCCAGATATATTTACCTCCTTATTCTCTGCATTCACTAAGGTGACAAATCCTGCCAATATTGCTTTCTAAGTCAATCCCTCTAATCCTTCATTGTCTAACATGGTAGCCACTAGTCAGCGGGGCTATTGAGCACTTGATATGTAGCTAACCAAATGGAGATGTGCTGTGTATGAGATACCTACCAAGTCTTAAAGAATTAGTATAAAAAAGAAATAACTATCGCATGAGTAATTTTTATATTAATTTCATGTTGAAATATTTTTGATATGGTGGTTTGAGTAAAATATGTTCTTAATATTTATGTCATGTGTTTCTTTTTTATTAAATTTATTGGGGCGACATTGGTCAGCATGATCTTTTTTTTTAATAGGGCTATCAAACTTATAATTACATTTGTGTCTTGTTTTATTTTTTTTGGACAGCACTGCTCTAGTCTGTCTTGTCCTCTCTATTTTCTATCTTACTCAGATTCTTCATCTCTAACTGTGCTGGTCTAATATTTGACCTTCTACATTCCAAGCCTCAGAAAGAATGCTCTTTCTGAAAAGTATCACTACCCTGCTACAGCCGTGCAGAGGCTTCTTTTCACATAAGCCTGAGGTCCTGTATGCAGCGCACAATCTTGATTATTTGACCCCTGTGTGTATCTTAGCCTATCTCTGCTCCTTCTTCCTCCCACCGTGCACTATATACTCCACTGATCCTCAAATTCCTGTGTTCTCCTAAACATATGCTGCTTCATTCATCTGTGCCTTTGCATTTGCTGACTCTTTAATCTAGAATGCTCTCCCCTTCATCCTCCCACATCTGACTGGGAAGTTCCATTTTAGCTTTCAGAACTTTCCATAGGACCCTCTTTTCTCCCTCCCTTGTAGAGGTCCTACAAACACCTGGTATTTACTTCATTAGGCTGCAAGCTCCTTGAGGCAGAGGTTATGTTTTGTTCATCCTTATGTCTAGCTCTGTTTAGAGCAATACTGGATTAGAGCAGGTACATTCATTTGATAAATATTTGTATTAGGTGTATTAGAATCATATATACCACAGTGATTTATTTAAATGTCTGTCTTTCTACTATGGAATGAATTTTTTGAAGAAGAGAAGTGAATCTTATTGATATAAAGATGCATATATCCCAGAACCTCACATTGTACCTGTCATAGAGTAGATACCAAAATATATATTTGTTGAGTTGAATTGAATAAATTAAGGCAGAACCCACTCTGCATGGATCTGCTGACTTTCAGATTGATCTTAAGGCTCAGTCCTTCAGTGAGATACAGTAGGAAAATCTCTAGGAATTTTTTTTTACCTTTGGTTTTTGGAATTACTTTGTGTGCTATTGCTGCTGAGGTTTTCTCCAGTTTTACTGTGATATAATTGACATTGAGGTATACAACATAATGATTTGATATATGTCATATTGTGAAATGATTAACACTAAGTTTAATTAACATATCCATCACCTCAAATAGTTACAATTTTTTTTTCTTGTGGTGAGAACTTTTAAGATCTATTCTCAGCAATTTTTGAATATACAATATAGTATTATTTAACTGTAGTCACCAGGCTGTACATTATATCCCTGGAACCTGTTTATCTTATTACTGTAAGTTTGTACCTTTTGACCACCTTCATTTTTCCCCCCACACTGTTGTTTCTGTTTTTTTAATCTTTAGATGTTTTCCTTCCTTTACAAAGGTAGTAGTAAACATGTTTACTGGGGGGCAGGGGAGGAGGGAACTCTAATAATATCAAGTAATAGAAATTGAAAATTCGATCAGTTTTGTTCTTCAGAGGAAACCACTGGCAACAGTTTAATGTATACCTTTCAAGACTATTTTCACACATATACATAATTATTTTGTACAAAAATTGCCATTATTAAACATATTACTTTAAAATTTACATTTTCCTTAATATATATATTTTCAAATGCAAAGTTTTAGAAGAGTCTTTGAACAGTCAGATTAAGGCCATGTTCCATATTGTGACTTGTTCCTGGCCCAGGTGAAATGCTATGCTCAACTGACTTATCTTTACAAGCTGGTGGGCCTCATACTACTTCCAGAGGAAGAAGACCTCTTATCCCCCAGAAACTGGGAGCTATGAACCTGCTGCAAATACAAAATGTCTTTGGCATCTTAATTTGTTTTATCTTTTCTTAAATATTTTTGTATTAATTTCAGAGAGGAAGGTAGAGAGAGAGAGAAATATCAATGATGGGAGAGAATCATTGATTGGCTGCCTCCTGCAGGCCCTCACTGGGGATTGAGCCTGCAACCTGGGCATATGCCCTGACCAGGAATTGAACAGTGACCTCCTGGTTCATAGGTCGATGCTCAGTCACTGAACCACTCCAGCCCGGCTTATTAGTTTTATCTTAAAAGTTAGTGCAGCCCTGGCCAAGTGGCTCCGTTGGTTGGAGCTTCATCCTGTACACCAAAAAAGGTTGTGGGTTCTGTTCCTGGTCAGGGCACATAATTATGTTGCAGGTTCAATCCCCAGTCGGGGCACGTACTAGAGGCAACCGATCGATGTTTCTCTTACCTCGATATTTCTCTTTTTCTCTCTCCCTTCCTGTCTCTCTAAATTAAATTTTAAAAAAACAACAACAACACATATCCTTGGTGAGGATTTTTTTTGTTAAGTTAATGCAGATCTTGTATTTGAAGATCACGCATCTCTTTTTTTTGTTTTCAAAGTGAAAAGCAAGGAGATTCTCCCCAAAAATAAAACCTGAAGTAAAAAGTGTCACTCCATGAGGATGTGTCTTGCTATTTCTATAGCTTCCAAGTACCCCCAACATAATTGCCAAGTACTCTTGTGTATACCCCAGTGTGAGAAATACAATGTTAGGCTTTCAAACAAAAGAACCTAGGGATTTCCCACAACTCACTTAGGAAGGATGGAGCAGTAGATGCTATTGGGGAAATCATAGTAACATTTAGCTGTAGAATAAAGTGCAGGATTAAGAAGGGAAATTTTTTAAAAGAAAGGAGGTGGGATCGAGAGTTGTATAGTACCAGTATAAGAAGATTATTGATTAAGAGCATGGATTTCAGGTTAGAATTGCCTTGGTTTTAAACCTAGCTCTACTATTTCCTGGTCTGTCACCTTGAGCTGGTTCCTAAACCTTACTCAGCCTCAGTTACCTCATATGTAAAAGGGCATTAGGAACAGGGTGGTAATAATGGTACCAAATTCATAGGGTGTCTGTGAAGTGTGATGATGTTTATAAAAACATTTAAAATTATTCTAAAACATAATTGCTCAGTAAATCATAGCTAAAGGGAGGAAAGTATAAGATTCTTCTTTGTGAGTTTTTAATCTATAAGATTGAAAAAAAGAGTCTTTGAACAGCTCTTCTATCGAAAACCAACTCAGTCTACCCATGTCTCCACCTTGATTAGAAAAAAAAGTGAATACATTTGTCTCATTTCATATCTGATTCCTCCTCTCACACCTCTCTCTCAAGTCACATCCCCATTATTGCTTCCTGTCATTTCCAGTTCTGTGTCTCCATTGTTGCTAAGAAAAGCAGAAGCGAGGGAAATGTGAAGGCTTGGGGATTTCTGAAAGCTGTTCCTAAGTTCTCATTATTACATTATAGTGAACTATAGTTATGTGAATATAATATTTGCCAGATCTTTTCCTGGGAAGCACAAAGGAATTTCCCCAGTAGAGCCTTACTTACATTTTAACTTTTTATAGGACAGGAATTATTATTGTATTGAGCACAGACAATATGAGAGTTACACAGTTATGAGAGTTCTTTACATTTAAGAACTCCTCTGTGTTTTTTCCACTCTACATTTTGCATATGAGGAAACTTGGGCTCTTAACTTGCCTCAAGGGTACATAGTATGTTGCTGAGCCTGAAGTATCAAGTTTAAAAATATGAACTTGCTATTTTTGTACCTTAAGAAAGGTAGAACATTAGTAACTTCATATGGTTTATAATTACAAAACCTGTGTGTAAAATGCATCACATTTTATACAGACTTTAAATGTATAATGTAAAGAGTAGTAATTAACACCCCTCTACCCACTAGTCATGTTAAGAAACTCCCTATGTGTCCTGTCTAACCTTTAACCTCACTTTCCCTTACCCCCAGCCAGGTAACATCACCCTGACTATAGTATAAATAAATTTTTTCTGCTTTTCATTGTTTAGGTTTGAAAAACTGAGCAGTAAGCTCAGTCCTAGCTGTGTGAGGAAGGACAGATATTAGATGACAGCTCCCTCACAACGGTGAAGAGTCTTTGTCTCATGATCTGACGTTGGCTTCTCTGAGAGCATATAAGAGCTTCTTGTGAAGTCAGGATCAAGGTCATGAATGAATCTTAGGAAACAGCAGGTTTACTATAGTGAAGGCATATGACAGAACTGTAGTTTGGACCAGGTACATGACATTTGACAGAAATATGGTCAAACAGAATAGGCTTCTGTTTACTGCCTCTAAACTCCCCATGGATTTTCTCCAGCTTTGGGGAATAAGCCAAAGAAAAAATTTCTTGCATTTTCAGTAAAATGCAAGTGTTCAGGCAGCAGGGCATGGAGGGGAGTATATTAACTCCAGCCTATAGTTAAGCCAAGTACAAGCTCACACAGGCATTCTGTGCTATGCTCAGGTTAAAATGGCAGTGGGGATCATGCTTATGACTGTCCCCAGTGAGGCTATCTCTGCAGACACCCTCCAATCTGAACTAATCGCCCTGTATCTGTTATACAGCCCTCATCCTGGGATTGCTCTTCACCATCCTCTTGTAATTCCCATTGCCTCTTTCCTGTGTTAGATCTCCTGTTTCCTTTTTCTTGAATTAGTCTCAATAGTGGAAAACATTCACCAGATGCTACTTAAAGAAGGGTGGATGGGAAGTAAATTTTTTTAGTTTTCATGTCTAAAAAATGCCTTTATATTATTCTTATTCATGACATAGTGCCTAAAAATATATCTCTAGGTTAGAAATAATATTCTTTCAAAAAAATTTTTTTGTTAATCCTCACCCAAGGATATTTTTCCATTGATTTTTAGAGAGAGTGGAAGGGAGGGAGAGAGACAGAGAGAGAAACATTGGTTGGTTGCCTCCCACACAAACCAGAGCAGGGCCGGGATCGAGCCTGCAAGAGCCTACAATCAAAGAACATTCCCTTGACTGGAATGGAACCTGGGACCCTGCAGTCAACTGGATAAGGCTGTTTTTTTGTTATTGTTGTTTTGTTTGTTTTTTTGTTTTTTCAAATTTTTTGACGACAATGCTTCATGTTTCCAGTGTTATCCTTGAACTCTGAGGACATTTTGACTCCTAATCTTTTCTGTATTATCTGCTTTTATTTTTTCCTCTCTCTGGAAATTTTTTTGAATTATCTGTTTCCAATTTTTTTAAAGGTTACAGGTAGTGTGGTTTGGTATGGTCTATTTGGCATCCATTGAGTTGGATAGGAAATGGACTTTTTCATTCTAGAAACTCATATATTTCTGTTTGGAGAAATGTTCTTTGGTTATTTCACTAATGACTTCTCTGTTTTCCCTGTTCTATCTTTCTATTTCATTCAGATGTCAGATCGCCTAGATTGGTCCTCTAAATTTCTTATTTTTTATCTCTTTGCTCCTTTTCTGGGAGGCTTCCTCGGTGTTTTCTTCTTACCTTTCAATTGATTCTTTTTATTCATGGTTGCAATTGTGTTTTAATATCAAGAGCTCTCCTGTATTCTCTTCATTTAAAAAAATCTGTTCATGCCCTAGCCAGTTTGGCTCAGTGTATAGAGCATTGGCCTGAGGACTCAAGGGTCCCAGGTTCGATTCTGGTCAAGGGTACATGCCTGGGTTGCGGGCTCTGTCCCCAGTGGGGGGCATGCAGGAGGCAGCCAATCAATGATTCCATTTCATCATTGATGTTTCTATCTCTCTCTTCCTCTCCCTTCCTCTGTGAAATCAATTAAAAAAAATTTTTTTTAATCTGTTCATGAATGCATTATGTATCTCATAGGATTTTAACATGAGGTTTTTGTGGGGTTTTGCCTTCTCCTTTTACAGTCTTTGTTTTTTCACTTCTTTGTTTTTCCTTACTTGTTTTACACGCTCCACAGCTGTGTGGTAATTCTCTGCTATCTGCTTCTGATTAACATGATCTGAAGAGCTCATTGGAAGCTTCAAGAGGGTGATGTGGATGGGCCATTTGTTGGGGAATTCCCAATATTCTGAATCTTTAGGATTTTTTTCTCTTTTGCTAATCAGATTCCCCAAAGGAAAGTTTTCAGTCTCTTGGCTGCGGAGTAAAGGCCTTACTGCCAGTGTTCTGAGAGCCAAATAAGGAAAGAAAGAGGTCTGGGTTTCTCTGCATTCTGCATTCAATATGCATACATTCATGTACTTCCTGTTTTCAGTATGATACTCACACTGTCAAATGTGTTTGGTACTTCAGTCTAGAGACCCTCTGATTTACCACATCCAAGTAATGAACTTTTAGACTTCTCTCTAGCACCCTTGCAGAAACAATATGGATGGGAATCAAATGTTTCTTCAACAGCTTTCAATAGCTTCAACTGAATCATGTCAGTTCTCCTAATTTAAGCCAAACTTCTCCAATTTAGCCTCACACCTTTGCTTCCGATTCTGGAGTTTTTTGAGAAATTGGGTTGGTTTGTAGCTTATTCCTCTCCAAATCTGTCTGTTGGATCTGCAAGATCAAGTACCAACTTGTCTATCTGCCTTTCAAGCATCCATATTATTGCTATTGCCTCCCATCTTGTTCTCCAACTTTTTATGGGTTTATCATTTTAGAAAGACTCTGTATTATAGTTTTAGTGGGATTTCAGTGGGATTAAATGCATGTGTTCCTTTTGTCTTTTTAATCTGAAAGTTTATGTTTTACTCTTCACAGTGTTGACAGAAAGATTAACATAAAAATTGCTCAAGTCTGTGATAATCCAAAAGAATCTCTTTCTTTTGGGGTGATGGTGAAAATATAGTGGGGCTTGGAAGATCTAAATGACTTAGTCAAGGCTGTACTGTCTAATAGCCCAGGTTTATTGAGTACTTTTTCATGTGCTTTGCATTCACGTTCATTTAAATTAATCCTCATAATAACCTAATTTGTACTGTATCTCAGTTTAGCAATGATGAAACAGAGGCCCAAAGAGGAAATGTAACTTTCCCAAGGTCACACAGTTCTGACACAGAGGAACCAGAATTTGAACACAGGCAGCCTGATGCCAAAGCTTGTGCTCACTTACTATTACTATATTATTAAAAAATAAATATAAATTGGAAAAGTCTCTTTTATGTCTCTATTCAGTTTTTTTACTGTATGAGCCCTTCCACTGCAGGGCTGTATAAATGACTTGGGACATTAACAGGAAATGTTCAAGGTATCTTTTATATACCTAGGTCTTTTATATATATTTTTTTTTATTTTAATTTTTTTATTTTAATATATTTTATTGATTTTTTACAGAGAGGAAGAGAGAGGGATAGAGAGTTAGAAACATCGATGAGAGAGAGACATCGATCAGCTGCCTCCTGCACGCCCCCTTCTGGGGATGTGCCCGCAACCAAGGTACATGCCCTTGACCGGAATCGAACCTGGGACCCTTCAGTTCGCAGGCCGACGCTCTATCCACTGAGCCAAACTGGTTAGGGCCTTTTATATATTTTTAACTGACAGGATTATTCCAGAAAACAAAATCAATAGCAATAGTGTACAATGTGTGTGGCTCTGTACCAAGACGAAAGATATGTGGATCAGTGCGGCCATGGAGAGGCTGCATAAATTCTTAAGTGTCCAGAACCCTGCGCATCATATTCTTACCCCTCTAATCACTAAATGGTGTCTTATGAGCCTGAAAGTGTTTGTATACTTTCCCAGTGTGAACAAGTTAGTCGCTGTAAATGGACTAGATCTAGAACCCTAGGGGAAATATTTTTTTCAATTTAATAAATCTTTATTGTTCAGATTATTACAGTTGTTCCTCTTTTTTCCCTCATACCTCCCCTCCACCTGGTTCCCACCCCACCCTCTGCCCTTACCCCCCCACACTGTCCTCATCCATAGGAGTACGATTTTTGTCCAGTCTCTTCCCGCAACCCCCCACATCCCTTTTCCCCCTGAGAATTGTCAGTCCACTCCCTTTCTATGCCCCTGATTCTATTATATTCACCAGTTTATTCTGTTCATCAGATTTTTTTATTCACTTGATTTTTAGATTCACTTGTTGATAGATATGTATTTGTTCATAATTTTTATCTTTACCTTTTTCTTCTTCTTTCTCTTCTTAAAGAATACTTTTCAGCATTTCATATAATACAGGTTTGGCGGTGATGAACTCCTTTAGCTTTTTCTTATCTGTGAAGCTCTTTATCTTCCCTTCAATTCTGAATGATAGCTTTGCTGGGTAGAATAATCTTGGTTGTAGGTTCTTGCTATTCATCACTTTGAATATTTCTTGCCACTCCCGTATGGCCTGCATAGTTTCTGTTGAGAAATCAGCTGACAATCATATGGGTGCTCCCTTGTAGGTAACTGTTTTTCTCTTGCTGCTTTTAATATTCTCTCTTTGTGTTTTGCTCTTGGCATTTTAATTATGATGTGTCTTGGTGTGGTCCTCTTTAGATTTCTTTTGTTTGGGGTTCTCTGCACTTCCTGGACTTGTAAGTCTATTTCTTTCACCAGGTGGGGGAAGTTTTCTGTCATTATTTCTTCAAATAGGTTTTCAGTATCTTTCTCTCTCTCTTCTTCTGGCACCCCCATAATTCTGATGTTGGTATGCTTAAAGTTGTCCCAGAGGCTCCTTACACTATCTTCAACTTTTTGGATTCTTTTTTCTTTTTGCTTTTCTGGTTGAGTGTTTTTTGCTTCTTTGTATTTCAAATCTTTGACTTGATTCTTGTGTTCCTCTAGTCTGCTGTTAGATCTCTGTATAATATTTTTTATTTCAGTCAGTGTATGTTTAATTTCTAGTTGGTCCTTTTTCATATCCTTGAGGGTCTCGCTAAATTTATCGGCCTTTTCTAGAAATTTCTTGAAAAACCTTATAACCGTGGTTTTGAACTCTATATCCAGTCGTTTGCTTTCCTCCATTTCTTTCATTTGTGACCTGTTTCTTTGTCTCTGCATTTTGGTTGTTTCCTTGAGTTGATAGAGTGGCTTTGTGTGCTAGGTGTCCTTTAGGGCCCAGTGGCTCAGCCTCCTCAGTTACCTGAGGTGGTCACTCTTGGTGTACCCCTTTGTGGGCTGTGTGCACAGTCTTGTTGTAGTTAAGCCTTGATTGTTGTTGGTATCACTGGGAGGAATGGACCTCCAGGCCAATTGGCTGTGAGGATCAGCTGTGTCTATGCTGGGAGAACTTCTGTGCTGGAGACACCCTTATGAGACAAGACTTGCAGCAGCCTCTGTGCTCAGCTTGGATGGGGTGGAGTCTCAGGGTGGAGCAGACAGCATTGGTTTCCCGTTAGCCCTGCCCTAATAGGCCCCTGTATCTCAGTGTCCCATGGTAATTGCTGCAGGCACCTCTGAGAGAAAGCCACCCTCGAGTTCCGCCCGCTGCCAGACAGTCCAGTTTCTCCCCAAATGAGTCTGGGTCCCCAGAGTCTCACCCGGAACTGGAGTTCGGCGCAGTCGGGAGCTTTTGTCTCCCTCCCACTTGAGAAAGCCAGCCGCGTACTCAGTTGCCCACCCTCTCCGCGCGCGTGCCTCGGTACCTCTGCCTTCTGCAGTTCCTCTGAGTCTCAATGTGCTTTTCTCTTTCCTGACAGTCCAGTTTCACTCCGTATGAGTCTGGGTCCCCAGAGTCTCGCCCAGAACTGGAGTTCAGTGCAGTCGGGAGCTTTTGTCTCCCTCCTGCTTGAGAAAGCCAGCCGCGCACTCAGTTGCCAGTCCTCTCTGCGTGCGCGCATCTCAGTACCTCTGCCTCCTGCAGCTCCTTGAGTCTCAGTGTGCTTTTCTCTTTCCTTCTAGTTGTAGAAATTCCACTCAGCCAGCCTTCCTGTGTTTCTGGATGATGTCCGTTTTGTCTTTTAGTTGTAGTTTTGAAATTATTATGTGAGGCAGCAGTTTAGGTGTTTACCTATGCCGCCATCTTGGTTTCCCCTAGGGCAGTGGTCGGGAAACTCATTAGTCAACAGAGCCAAATATCAACGGTACAATGATTGAAATTTCTTTTGAGAGCCAAATTTTTTAAACTTAAACTTCTTCTAATGCCACTTCTTCAAAATAGACCTACGCAGGCCGTGGTATTTTGTGGAAGAGCCACACTCAAAGGGCCAAAGAGCCGCATGTGGCTCCCAAGCCACAGTTTGCCAACCATGGTCCTAGGGGAAAATTTTTTTTTAAATATATTTCTTTATTGATTTTAGAGAGGAAGGGAGAAGGAGAGAGAGATAGAAAGATCAATGATGAGAGAGAATCATTGATCGGCTGCCTCCTGCACGACCTCCACTGGGGATCGAGCCCGCAACCCAGGCATGTGCCCTTGGCCGGAATCGAACCTGGGACCCTTCGGTCTGCAGACTGACGCTCTATCCACTGAGCCAAGCCGGCTAGGGCCCTAGGGGAAAATTTTTAATAAGCTTTTGAAAGTGGAAATTAAACTGCATCCAAATAAGTTAATTTAATCTTTCTACAATTCATTTTGAGTCTTCAAAATATTATCCTTTCCTGTCTCTCAGTGATAAAGGAAACAGAAATGTCATAAAGAAACTAAAAAAGACCAAAGAATGCATGTAAATGTTTGGAGAAAAGTCACACTATGAGTCAGGAGCCAAATCTTAAGTCTTTTAGATAGCTCTGACTCTCAGCTAGCTGGGGAAATCCATCCAGGCCAACAATTTAATCGTTTTTTAAAAGGCTGGATAATTGTGTGGGTGCTAATTGCATAGAAGAGGACATGGTACGCAGGAAACACATCCCACACTTGGCAGGATGTTCCCAAGACAGGAAGGGCATTTCTCTTCCTCTGTAGAATTGTTTCATTGACTAAGGACAACATGATATCATTGAAATCTCCCTAAAATACCGAAGACTGACGAAAGCAGGATATAGGACATGGTGAGTCTAATGTAAATCAGTGGGATCATTTATGACATCATAATAAAGTAATAGTGTTTTGTGTATATACTTTCTTTGAAGAGATTCAAATAGCTTTATACTATTAGAGTCAGTTAGTCATCAGAGTTTAAAATTTTATTGTGCTCAAAGCGCATGGTCCCAAAGATGGGAGCAAGACTCCAGCTCAGTCTCAGCTTCTCCTCTCTGGAATTACACCACCCGCCTTATGAAGCTTCCTCTCCTTGAACACCACCCAGTGAAAGTTTCTCTGTCCCTCCTTACCAGGCTGCTGCTATTTCTCTAAAACACTTCCTTTCCTCGTCTTCTAATTTTCTCAAATGCTAATCTGTGTCTTACATGGTATTTGGCTATTTAACAATTCCAGCAATGAAATATCACTAATCTTCCTTTCAAAAAACAGTGATATATTATATCTCTCTCTGTCTGCAAACAACAACAACTACCAAAGGTAGAACTGAGGCTGAGACAGCACCAGTGAGTAGCAGGCAAATGAAAACATGATGAGCAGCTTCAAGCCACAACTTTACTGGGTTTTCCACACTTTCTTCCTTGGTGGCATTTTTAGAAAAATGTTGAATATAGCAGTCACTTATGGACTATCTCTGGGACAGGGATTCTCTTCGCAAAACTTAGCTTAAGAGGGAAATGAGAGGAACAAAGACAGGAAGGGAATGGAACTTGATATTAGGCTACCTGCAGACAGTAGGAACATAGAAACAAGAAAACTCCATTGTTCTAGTGTAAGTGATGACTTAGACCTTGTTTTTTTCTGCTGTGGAGAACACAGTGCATCAATTATAAACATTGTGTTTGTGGTCTTCTCAGTCTGAGAACACTGCCTCCATAGAGTTCATTGTGTGTGTCCTAAAGTGGTTTTATGTTCACTTAGTTTGTGGGAAATAATTTTCAAAATTATTTAATGCACGTGAAGGAAAAGGATCCATAGAATCTTTGTTTACTTTTCTTATTTTCTGTCTGCCTTTGACTTAATTCTTCATATCCTGAAATTCAGCCAGACTCAAATAGAAAAACCCCCACCCTCCATCCCAGTTCAAGCCCCAAGTTACTATGAGGTTGTCTTCAGTGAAGCAATACCATAAAAAGCCAATATTTCCTGGTTTTAGTTTCCCAAACAGGTGTGTAACTGGTATTAGAAATAGTTTGTCGCTGTACATGGACTGGATCTAGAACCCTGGGGGAAATTTTTTTTAAATATATTTTATTAATATTTTACAGAGAGGAAGGGAGAGGGATAGAGAGTCAGAAACATTGATGAGAGAGAAACATCGACCAGCTGCCTCCTGCACACCTCCCACTGGGGATGTGCCCGCAACCAAGGTACATGCCCTTGACCGGAATCAAACCTGGGACCCTTCAGTCCGCAGGCCGACGCTCTATCCACTGAGCCAAACCGGTTTCGGCTGGGGGAAATCTTTTAATAAGCTTTTGAAAATGGGAATTAAACTGCATCCAAATAAGTTAATTTAATTATTAAATTATTTTATGCTGGAACAGTATCTAGGCTATTTGTGCTGATTTAAAAAGTTTCTCTTCTTGCCAAAACCGGTTTGGCTCAGTGGATAGAGCATCAGCCTGTGGACTGAAAGGTCCCAGGTTCGATTCCGGTCAAGGGCACGTAACTTGGTTGCGGGCACATCCCCAGTAGGGGGTGTGCAAGAGGCAGCTGATCGATGTTTCTCTCTCATCGATGTTTCTAACTCTCTATCCCTCTTCCTTCCTCTCTGTAAAAAATCAATAAAATATATATATTTAAAAAATAAAAAAATAAAAAAAATAAAAAATAAATAAATAAAATAAATAAAAAGTTTCTCTTCTGTTTTTTTTATGGAATTTTAAGTTTATAAATAACATGCGGCCTCCTGGGACCACCTTATCAAATAAGCCCCTAGTTTCTTTCCTAAAGCCATTAAAAGAAGGAGACTGCTAGAGAGAGCCTCCCCTGAGATCAGGTGGTTTTGAGATCCTTTCTCCAAAGGTCATTTCAAATAGAAATGGTATGTGAGTGTTGACATTTTACGTTTTTGTTGATGATGACTTGTGGATAAATAATAACAATGTTAAGGATAGTGAAAGAGTACCTTATTCACATTTTATAAAGAAAAACATCTGAGCAAATAAATAAAATAGGAATTTGGAATTCCTGACTCAGGCCATAACCCAAAACCACAGATCCTATACTGATATATAAATTTGGAATGGTGTCTCTAATAGTAGATAGGGAGAAGAATATTAGAAGACTGATGTTTCAAGTATGGTTCCACCTGAAAGTGCCTTTGACCAGATGTTAACAAGGAACAAGGGGCAATCATTATCCACACTGGCCCTCTCACTCTGCAGCCAGCGCACTGAATAGTATAAATCTCCTAATTTTGCCGACTACTGCTTGTCTCTAGTCACTCCTAGCCTCCACCCTCACCTGGGCTTTTACATTGTCTGCATTTGGCTCCTGCACTCAGTCTCACACCAGCTATATCTGACCTGCACCACTGCCCTGAAGTCTCCTGCTCCTCCCTCCCTCCACCATCCTGCCAATGACTCAGCTCCTGTTGTGCACAGAAAATAGGAGATATCAAGAGTAATGACCTCATATGTCAACGCCCCCCACATGCAGCAACACACAATCAAACCAACTTGTCTGTGCTCAAATCCATCTCAGTGCAAGAGGTGATTTCTCCACCAGTTTTCTAGGCTCCCCCTCCATCTGCTTTCTCAGAACCTTGTTCCAACAATTATTTCTTCTATGCCTGTGTCTTCAGCATCTACCTTGCTACTGGCTTTTTCTGATATAAATATTCTCAAGTCTCTTCCATCTGTAAAAAAACAAAAACCTTCTCTCTTCATCTAAAGCTTCTGGGAGGTGGGAGGTTTTGAAGAGGCCACACCACTGAAATGGAAAGCATAACTGATTTGTTATTTTCAGTAAGCCAAATAGAGCCATGCTTGTAAGACAGTGTCTCTGGACAAACTGCAACCTTATACATATAGAGTTTAGGGAACCAACTGAAATCTCAGTCCTGCCCCCCACCCATGGCATCATTAAAATGACTCCTCCAGGTTGTAGGCCACATGTTGGTGTCTCTGTAGTACTGATATACTTAGCCTCTCCTTCCTTCTTGAACTGTTCCTTATAATCTTTCTGAGAGACCACTGTCTCTTCATTCTTTTTCTATCCCTGTGGCCATTCCTCACCTTCCACTAATGGCTTTTAAAAAAAAAAAAAATCACTCTATATGTAGATGATGTATCATAGAATTGTACACTTGAAACATACATATTTTAATGTCACCCAAATAAATTTAATTAAAAAGAAAAAAAATTATTCTCTCTTTTAAGTAATAATATTTCTCAGGTTTCATCCTCAGCTTTTTTCCTTCTAAGTCTGTATCGTATCCTATTATGCCTCATCTATTTGCTAATGGTTCCTACCATTGCATGTTCCCTGATGACTCCAAGTCTTTATCTGCAGCCCAAAGACCTCTCCTAAATGGTAGAGTCACATAACTGACTGCCCCCTGAACATCTCCCACCTGGAGACATCACCAGCTCCCCTCTCCGAGGCCTTGTCTTGCTACCATCATCTATCCAGCTCTCTTAAGTCTTCCTTGGTTTATCCCTTTCCTTATTTCCCATATCCGGTCAGTGACTAAGTCGGTTTAGCTCTGCTTTACTCAGAGGGCTCTCTTCTCTCCATTTTTACTGCTGATGTCTCAGTTCTCATTATCTCTTACCTGAAGTACTGCAGAAGCCCCTACTTGACCTCCCTATTGCAATCCACAATTTTGATCTCTAAATTGATAGTCATGTCATGCTCCTATTTTAAATACTTTGTTTTCCCCCATTACTTCCAGGTGGTAAAAGACTCATTACAGCTTATAAGGATGCCTGTGATCTGACCCCCTACATTCATTTTACAGCCTTCTTTCTGGCACTGCTCATGCATGCCACCCTCTTACACCTACATTTGATCGCTTGCAGTTCCTGTATTCCCCACTTACAACATGCTGCTCCTTGTCCTTGGAAACTCCCCTTCCTTATCTGGATAATTCATCTGAATACTCAACTCAGCTGTCTCTTCCTCTGTGGAGACTTCTCTGACCACCCTTCCCAGCCCCAGTCTGATTTAAGTGCCCATCCTTTGTGCTCCCTCTTAACACTACATTATATTACAATCATTTGGTTGCTAAATCCTGGAGGTTAGGGATAAATGTGTCTTTACATCTGTATTATCAGTACCCTCTGCCTAGTGACTGACAGAGAAGGTTCTTGTTAATTTTTTTTAATCTTTTTTTTTTAATCCTCACCTTAGGATATGATTTTATTGATTCTAGAAAGAGAAGGAGGAGAGAGAGAGAGAGAGAATAGATGTGTGGATGGATGGATAGATAGATAGATAGATAGATAGATAGATAGATAGATAGATAGATAGATAAACATCCATCGGTTGCCTTCTGTACTCGCCATGACCAGGGATTAAACCCAAGACCCTTTGGCTTCGGATGACACTCTAACCAACTGAGCCACACTGGCTAGGGCAGTAGTCAGCAAACTCATTAGTCAACAGAGCCAAATGTCAACAGTACAACGATTGAAATTTCTTTTGAGAGCCAAATTTTTTTAAACTTAAACTTCTTCTGACGCCACTTCTTCAAAATAGACTCGCCCAGGCCATGGTATTTTGTGGAAGAGCCACACTCAAGGGGCCAAAGAGCCGCATGTGGCTCGCGAGCCGCAGTTTGCCGACCATGGGGCTAGGGCAGTTCTCATTAATTTTTGATGATTGAACTGACCTTTTTACTTTATTGGGGCCACAATTTTAAATGCACACAGACCAACCAAAAAAAAACCTTGAATCTCATAAAGTCTCTAGATCCAACTACTACTTTAAAAGAAATAGAGAAGACTGGAGAATGTTTTACCTGATACCATAGAGTTGCTGTTGGCAAAAATCTAAAATTGTGTGAAATTCCTTAAGACAGCTACATTTCTTTAACTGCAATCAAGAAATTGCAGTGTATGGCGCTTTTTAGATCCTGATTAAAAAAAGAAAATAATAAAAAAAATTATGACTCAGAAATATAAACACTGTATATTTTATATTAAGGAATTATTGTTAATTTTTTACATGTGATAATGTATTATGCTTCTATTTTTAGAGCCCTTATGTCCAAATAATCTAAGAAGCAGAAGTGGGAGGTGAAGCAGATAAATTGGATTGCCCATGAGCTGATTGTTCTTACTAAAGCTGGGTGATGGGCACATTGTGCTATTCTGCCTCTTGTTTATTTTTTAAATTTCTATAATAAAAAGTTTTATTATGTTAAAATGTACATTACATAAAACTTATCACTTTAACTGCTTTTATTTTTTAAAATATATTTTTGCTAGAGGCCCAGTGCACAAATTAGTGCACAGGTGGGGTCTGGCCGGCCCACCCCAATTGGGGCCAGCCAGTCGGGGGGAGGGGCCGTGGGAGGTTGGCCAGCTGGCCCCGCCCCCATCGGGCCAGTTGGCCGGCTGCAGTATGCGTCATAGTGACTGGTCATTCTGGTCGCTTGACTTTTATATATATACCAGAGGCCAAGCACACAAAATTTGTGCACAGGTATGGTCTCTAGGCCTGGCCTATGATCAGGGCCATCTTCCCTGGCTGGCTGCAGGCATAGTGCAATCAGAACCTGCTGGCCAGGGGAGGGACTGAGAGGTCGTCCGTTCCCGCCTGCTTGCTGTCCCCACCCCCGCCACGGTTGCCCTCTGTGTGTGGGGCAACCGGCGGGGCAGAGGCCTTGTCCTGGTGCTGCCCACATCCTCCACCACCCACCCCCTGTTCCCCTTTCGCCATTAGGCGATGGGTGCCTGCCAGCCAGGGAAAGGGACCGAGAGGTGGTCAGTGTGCCTCATAGTGACTGGTGGAGCGGTCGTTCTGGTCGTTCCACCGTTAGGGTCAATTTGCATATTACCCTTTTATTATATAGGATAGACTACAGTCCCGGTGCATGAATTCGTGCATGGGTGGGGTTCCTTGGAGTGGCCTGTAGGGATCAGGCTCCAGCTCACGTCCCCAGCATTGCAGCCCCACAGCCCCGCCTGGCACCCCACCGTGGCCTGGCGCTGCCCCTCACCTGCTCCACCATCCTGCCTGCGGGGCGATAGGTCAGGGCCAGCCCCACCCACTTAGCTTCCTCAGCACTTGGGAGCCAGGCAGCGGCCACGCTCCCCACCGCCACTGCTGGTCGCTATCTGCAGGGCTATCAGCTCACACCCGCCTTGGCCTGGTGCTGCCTGCTCACCTGTTCCACCATCCCACCATGGTCCTGCTCTCATCGGGGCCCTTCAGGGCTGCAGCACCTCCATTGCCACCCACTGCCAGTGCCATGTTGCTGACGCCTGCCATGTTCCGCACCTTCCCCTGGTGGTCGGTCGAACTCCCACCCGTGGGGACAATTTGCATATTAGCCTTTTATTATATAGGGAGGATGAATTGTATCTCTGTAAAGCTGTTTTCAAATAGAAATTGAAGACAGTTTGTGTTCATATTTTCTCTCTCCAACCCATACCCCCTGAAACCTAGGATTCTAGTGAATTAACTTTGAATTAATACTTATTACCTAGAATTAAGTGATTATTACTTGCCAGTAGCTACTTTCTTTGTTATATTTTTTAGTTTATATTATAAAGAATGGCCCTCGCCAATTGGCTCAGTTGGTTGAAGCATCATTTCATACACCAGAAGATTGCATGTTCGATTCCCATTCTGGGGGGCACATACCAAGGTTGATGGCTCAGTCCTGGCTGGGGCATGTATGAGAGGCAACCTATCTCTCTCTCTCTCTCTCTCTCTCTCCTCCCTCTAAAAATCAATAAAAACATATCCTCAGGTGAGGATTTAAAAATATATATCTATATATAATTTTGTTTTCTGTCACTATGGGAGTATATTTAGTGCCCTAACATAAATATAGTAATATATACACTTGATGTATGTATGTGTGTGTGTATCTATCTATCTATCTATCTATATATATATAGATAGATAGATAGATAGATACACACACACACACATACAGGAATGGGCAAGTGTAGGTTTACACTAATTTGTATGGAAACTAATACAATAATTAATAAATAATAGTACACGAGTAAACTCTGTGCTTCATGTACTCACAACTGTAAATGTACTTTTGCCCCACACTGTACACATTAACACTCTTTGGTTAGTGAGGTACAAGTGTTCTCTTCCGTCTTCCTTCTAGTCTATATTTTTCAAGTTTTCAAATTTGAGCTACTTTTATGCTGGATAAAAATAGTTATGTACATATTCTTCAGTTAATCAGAAAATGTTTAGTAAACTTTCCATGTATGTGGAGTCAGCATACATATATTTTCCTAGGCTTGGTTGTTGGGTAAGAAAATTATTAGGTACTTTCTCACTAAAGATAGAGACCATGTCTTTTAAAATTGTGTAGGCTATGATACCTACCATGTGCCTTATACATAGAGAGGCCAAGGAAATAACTGTTGAATGAGCACAGAAGCCATTATTCCTAGCTTGGAAGAAAAATAATTACATTTTATTGGTTGTAAAGCTTTGGGTTTAGAGTCCTCACACTGGTCTTGGTATACTTCTCTGCTTGTTTATGAACTCACATTCAATGGGCAACTTGTGTCTATTCTGTCTCTTAAGTCTAGAATTAGTAATTTACTATCAGTGATTCTAGAATTAATAATAGTAAAACCAGTTACTGTTTCCTAAAATAATAAGAAAAGTAGAATGGACAAAAAACACACAATATAAATCCAAAGCACTAAACAGTAATTTAAAAATTCCACCCTTGGAGAGAAACCAAGATGGCGGCATAGGTAAGCACCTAAACTGCTGCCCTGCACAACAATTTCAAAACTACAACTAAAAGACAGAACGGGCACCATCCAGAACCACAGGAAAGCTGGCTGAGTGGAAATTCTACAACTAGAAGGAAAGAGGAAAGCTCACAGAGAAGGAGCGGCAAAGAGCTGAGGTACGGAGACACTGCGCACGCAGAGAGAAAGGGTGGCGGAGTGTCTGGCTGGCTTTCTCTGGCGAGAGGGGGAAGGAAGCCCCCGACTGCACTGAACCCCAGTTCCGACTGCACTGAACTCCAGTTCCGGGCGAAACCCTGTGGACCCAGGCTCATACAGGGGGAGTTTGGACTGTCGGGTGGAGAGAAAGGCACACGGAGACTCAGAAACTCGGAGACTCAGGGGAGCTGCGGCGGCAGGGGTCTAGAGGCGCAAGTGCGCACAAGGACTGACTGCAGAGGTTACCACAGGCTGTCCCTGGCGGAGGGGAGTCGGAGGCTTCTGACTGCACTGAACAGCAGTTCCGGGCGAGCCCCTGGGGACCCACGCTCTTACGGGAGAAATCTGGACTGTAAGGCGGAAACTCGGGAACCGAGGAAGGCAGAGGTCTGGAGACTCGTGAGCAAAGGCAGGGCTGACGGGAAGCCAAGACTGTCTGCTCCGCCCTGAGACTCTGCCCCTTCCAAGCTTAGCACAGAGGCCTTTGCAATCTGGCAAGGCTAATCCTATAAGGCTGTCTCCAGCACCGAAAATCTCCCTGTGTAGACACAGCTGATCCTCACAGCCAACTGGCCTGCAGATCAATTCCTCCCAGTGATACCAACAAGAATCAAGACTTAACTACAACAAGGCAGTACACACAGTCCACAAAGGGGTGCACCAAGAGTGTCCACCTCAGGTTAACTGGGGAGGCCAACCCACTGGGCCATATAGGAAACCTAGCACACAAACCTACCCTACCAACTCAGGGAAGCAGTGGAAAATGGGGAGACGAAGAAACAGATCACAAACGAAAGAAATGGAGGAAAACAAACGACTAGATATAGAATTCAAAACCACGGTTATAAGGCTTTTCAAGAATATCCTAGAAAAGGCCGATAAATATAACAAGACCCTCGAAGATATGAAAAAGGACCAACTAGAAATTAAACATACACTGACTGAAATAAAAAATATTATACAGAGACCCAAAAACAGACAAGAGGAACACAAAAATCAAGTCAAAGAATTGAAATACAAAGAAGCAAAACACACTCAACCGAAAAAGCAAAAAGAAAAAAAAAAAATCCAAAAAGTTGAAGATGGTGTAAGAAGACTCTGGGACAACTTCAAGCGTACCAACATCAGAATTATGGGGGTGCCAGAAGAAGAGAGAGAGCAAGATACTGAAAACCTATTTGAAGAAATAATGACAGAAAACATCCCCCACCTGGTGAAAGAAATAGACTTACAAGTCCAGGAAGCGCACAGAACCCCAAACAAAAGGAATCCAAAGAGGACCACACCAAGACACATCATAATTAAAATGCCAAGAGCAAAAGACAAAGAGAGAATATTAAAAGCAGCAAAAGAAAAACAGTTAGTTACCTACAAGGGAGCACCCATACGACTGTCAGCTGATTTCTCAACAGAAACTATGCAGGCCAGACGGGAGTGGCAAGAAATTTTCAATGTGATGAATAGCAAGAACCTACAACCAAGATTACTCTACCCAGCAAAGCTATCATTCAGAATTGAAGGGCAGATAAAGAGCTTCACAGATAAGAAAAAGCTAAAGGAGTTCATCACCACCAAACCAGTATTATATGAAATGCTGAAAGGTATTCTTTAAGAAGAGGAAGAAGAAAAAAGTAAAGAGAAAAATTATGAACAACAAATACATATCTATCAACAAGTGAACCTAAAAATCAAGTGAATTAAAAACCTGAGGAACAGAATAATCTGGTGAATATAATAGAATCAGGGGCATAGAAAGGGAGTGGACTGATAATTCTCAGGGGGAAAGGGGTATGGGGGGTTCATGAAGAGACTGGACAAAAATCATACACCTATGGATGAGGACAGTGGGGGGGGAGGTAAGGGCAGAAGGTGGGGTGGGAACTGGGTGGAGGGGAGCTATGGGGGGAAAAAGGAGAAATAATTGTAATAATCTGAATAAAGATTTATTTTTAAAAAATCTAGTGAATAAAAAATCTGATGATTAGAATGGACTGATGAATATAATAGAATCAGGGGCATAGAAAGGGAGTGGACTGACAATTCTCAGGGGGAAACGGGTATGGGGGGTGCAGGAAAAGACTGGACAAAAATCGTACACCTATGGATGAGGACAGTGTGGGGGAAGGTAAGGGCAAAGGGTGGGGTGGGAACCGGGTGGAGGGGAGCTATGGGGGGAAAAAGGAGAAACAATTGTAATAATCTGAACAATAAAGATTTATAAAAAATAAAAAAATAAAAATTCCACCCTTGCTAATTCACTATTTGATTGTCAGACAATCTACATGTATATTAGACATAACAAGTACTAAAGCAGTATTTGACAACTGACCAAATAAATGAATGAAATGTTATTGATTAAAGAATTTTAAGTAATATCCTGAAAATCTACATGGGAAGAAATTATGAGTAAAATCAGTGCCTTTTCCAACCAAGACCCAAGAAAATTAAGTATTTCTTCAATGACTTTGAATTTGTGATTTTCAAAGCAACTCTTCGAATTAAATAACTTTTGTATTTCTAACACACTATTATATAACATAAATTATAATTTTTCAGTAGCTTTTATTTAATATAGTAACTTAGTTTAATAGGTTGTACATGAAAGTAATTTTCAGACTTTTCCTTATGAAGGACTGACTATAGGCAAACTCACCAAAGTACTAGATTTACTAAAAATTCAAGTCTAGACTTTTAAGAGGAGTTCATGTGCACACAAGACATGTGGGGAATGAAAAGAATGGGGGTAAATTCATTGACTGGAAAATGGGCTAGAAGATGGAAGATGACATTAACATTCCTTTGGGAGAAAAATAATTCCAACAAAAGGTAACAGTCTCAGCAGAAGCATGACATGGAAAGGTTGGCTGAAAAGTCACTATCTAGTCTAGCTACTTACAAACTTTTAAAGTAAGAAGCAGAACCCTTTATTTGAATGAAAACTTACGTAGAACGCTATTATATAAATTGCAAAAGCTGAGCTGTTTTGGTTGATACAGGGTTTGGAGTATGTAGGAACCAAACCCATCCTCCTTGGCTTCCCTGTCTCTATCCCAGTGGACTCTAGGGAACACAGTTTAAAAACAAATCTAGTTTATGCTTATTTAAAAACAACAACAACCTGGCTCCAATGGAACCTGATCAACAACCTGGCTCCAGTGGGCAGGTGTTAGACATTAATTTGTAAAAAAAGAAGCATTTTCCTCAGATTTAAAAAGATGGACATTGTTTTTCTTTATCCCTCACCAAAAAAAAGTGTTTCACTATTGAGATTATCAGCTGGAAGAATCACTCCACTTCCTTGAGATTCTTCTTCCCTTGACCTTCTTGGGGGCTGGCTTTGTGTTTTTTAGCTCTTGAAAGTGGTCTCTCAGCTAGCCAAGGTTAATCTTCGAGTGTTGGTCCTGGGCCGGAAACATATGACAGTACAGTGTGCTCGGTGGAGAAAGGATGAAATGGAAAAAGTGCAAAAGCAAGCCAGCTGTTTCTTTGCTGACAACATGTAAGTACTGAAGGTAATAATTGAAATGCACCAGGCTCCTGTCATCTGTTTGTTAATTACCTATTTTTGCCATTTTTTAAAGTGTATATGTATGTTACTCAGTCTCATTCCAAAAAAAAAAAAAGATTTGAGGCAGCTTACAAAAATAGTTTCTACAGCAGAATAAATTTAACTAGGTTAGATTAAAGAATCAGGATAAAGGAAGAATGGGAGAAAGATATAGTCAAAAGTGAGATTATTACACAGAATGCATGCCATAAGGGCCTAAATAAATCATTTAACAAATACCTTACAAATATGAGCACTTTCTGTGTTCTTGAAGAAGAGAACAAGACCAACAAGTCTTTGATGTTGTATGACTTATAGTAAACAAGTTATATAATTCCAGGCTCAATGCTATGAAGACTAAAGCAGAATAAGTAGATAGGAAGGAATTAATTAGGGGTAGGTCAGCAGGTAGTGGGTACAATAGTTAGGAGAGGCCTTTGGGAGGGGGCAAGTATGAAGGGAATCAGTGAGTCATTTGAGAAAAGGTGAGGGGTGATGGGAAGAGCATACCAGGTAGAGGGAACATCAAGTGTTCAAAAAGCAGGAATGAGTTTGGCGTGAGGAAGGCAAGCAGGCCAGCATAGATGGCTGTAGCAGTAAGAGGGAAAGTGGTAAGTTCTGAGGTCAGAGAGAAGTCAAGGACCACATTACAAAGGAACTTAAGGGCTCTGGTAAATAAGCAAAGGGCCTGGATGTTAATCTAAATATTACAGAAATGTTACTAGGGCTACAGCTTCTCAGGAAGCCAAAGGAGTATGGAAAACATGGTCAACAACAATATGAACAGTGTCCATAAAGTGAGAAGAATTAACTTAATCAGAAGGAGCACAGATCCTCAGCAGCATAAATGAACTTTAACTTGCATTTCATTTTTCATACTATATACTGACAAAGTTTATTTCCAACTTTGCATGGATAATGTGTGTGCCTCAGCCCCAAGTCTAGGTTTCATTAGGTTGTATGTGATAACTTCAAGATATGTCAGTATTCCTCAAACCATTTATTCTGTTCTTATTTTTATAACTTTTATTAGAAATAATTTTTAAATGTGCTGCCTGATCTTTTTTCTTTTTAAAAATATCTTTATTGTTGAGAGTATTACAGAGACACCTGCCCCCTCTTAAATTTCCCCCCATTGCCCTCCTCCACCCAATCCCGTCCCGTCTTAGGCCTTCACCACCCTATTGTCTATGTCAGTGGTCGGCAAACTCATTAGTCAACAGAGCCAAATATCAACAGTACAACGATTGAAATTTCTTTTGAGAGCCAAATTTTTTAAACTTAAACTTCTTCTAACGCCACTTCTTCAAAATAGACTCGCCCAGGCTGTGGAATTTTGTGGAAGAGCCACACTCAAGGGGCCAAAGAGCTGCATGTGGCTCGCAAGCTGCAGTTTGCCGACCACGAGTCTATGTCCATGGGTAATGCATATATGCATATAAGTTCTTTAGTTACTCTCTTCCCACTCCCCCCTTCCTTCTGATTCTCAATCTGTTTCATGTTTCCATGCCCCTGATTCTATTTTATTCACCAATTTATTTTGTTTATTAGATTATTTGTTCATTTATTTTGGTTTTTAGATTCAATTGTTGATATGTATTTATTGCCATTTTATTGTTCATAATGTTTATCTTTTTTCTTCTTTTTTTTTAAAGAAGACCCTTTAACATTTCTTGTAATACTGGTTTGGTGGTGATGAACTCGTTTAGCTTTTTCTTATCTGGGAAGCTCTTTATCTGACCTTCAATTCTAAATGATAGCTTTGCTGGGTAGAGTAATCTTAATTGTAGTCTTTGCTTTTCATCACTAAATATTTCATGCCACTTCCTTCTGGCCTGCAAAGTTTCTGTTGAGAAATCAGCTGATAGGCTTATGGGCATACCCTTATAGGTAACTAACTGCCTTTTTTTTTGTTTTTCTGCTTTTAAGATTCTCTCTTTGTCTTTCACCTTTGCTGTTTTAATTCTGTGTCTTGGTGTGGACCTCTTTGAGTTCATCTTGTTTGGGACTCTGTATTTCCTGGACTTGTATGTCTTTCACCAGGTAGGGGAAGTTTTCTGTCATTATTTTTTCAAATAGGTTTTCAATATCTTGCTCTCTCTCTTTGCCTTCCAACACCCCCATAATGTGAATATTGGTGTGCTTGAAGTTGTCCCAGAGGCTCCTTATACTATCTTCATATTTTTGGATTCTTTTTGCTCTTCAGATTAGGTGTGTTTTGCTTCCTCATGTTTCCAAATTGCTGATTTGATTCTTTGTGTCTCTACTGTTGATTCCCTGTAAATTATTCTTCAGCCTTTATTTCTGACTTGGTCCTTTGATGTTCTAAGATCCCTGAAATTCTCACTAAGTTCCTTGACTTTCTCACTAAGATCCTTGAAGCTCTGATTAAGTACCTTGAGCATCCTTATGCCCATTGTTTTGAACTCTGTATCTAGTAGTTTGCCTGCTTCCATTTCATTTAGTTCTTTTTCTGGAGATTTCTTCTGTTCTTTCATCTGTGACATGTTACTTTGTCTCTGCATTTTGGCTGTTTCTCTGTGTTTGTTTCTATGTATTAGGTAGAGCTATTATGTCTCCTGGAATTGGTAGAGTGGCCTTGTGTAGTAGGTGTCCTGTAGGGCCCAACGGCTCAGTTTCCCCACTCACAGGGTGTGCCCCTATGTGGGCACAGTCTTGTTGTTGAGCCTTGATTGCAGTTGCCGTCACCAGGAGGAATTGACCCCCAGGCCAATTGGCTGTGAAGATCAGCTGTGACTACAGTGTAAGAGCTGCTGTTCAGGAGACATCCCTGTGGAGTAGGACTTGCTTTAGTGCTCACTGAGTCTGCCCTTGAGTGTGTAGCTTGTGGATTTGGTAGAGTTGTAATATGATATGGTCTGAAGCTGTCCACCGGATGCACTGGCTCTGGGGCCTCCCGAGAAGTGCAAAGTCAGCCACTGCCTGGGGCCACCTAGCACGAGGTACAGAGTGATCTACAGGTTACTGCTACTTGTGTTGGGCTAGGAGGTGCCCAGGAGAGGCCAAGCTGTGAACCTTGGCAAGCTGCTGCTAGTGGGAGAGTTCAGTTGAGCTATTAAGAGTCCCAAGCAGCATTTCTTTCCCCTTACTTCCCATCTGTGTTCTAGATAGTGTTGCCTCCCAGCTAAGATGGTTCCTAAGTATCACTGAGATTATGTTGGTTACGAATGCAGAGGACCGCTGAGGAAAGTAGAATAAGAAATAAAAAACAAACAGCATGGATGGAACTGGAGAGCATTATGCTAAGCTAAATAAGCCAGTTGGAGAAAGATAAATATCACATGATCTCACTCATATGTGGGATATAATGATCAACATAATTTGATGAACAAGAATAGATCCAGAGACAAATAGCAGGGAGGATGGGTAGAGAGCAACCAAAGGACTTGTATGCATGCATATTAGCATAACCAGTGGACACAGACACTGGGGCAGTGGGGGCTTGCCCGGGGTGGGAATGGCGGGGGGGGGGTGTCAATTGGGGGAAAGGGAGACATATGTAAAACTTTAGACAATAAAAAAAAAATAATAATAATAATAAATAAATAAATAAGTAAATAACATGGTGAAGAATGCTATCCTGTGCCTTCTCAGTGGTATACTTGATTGTGTCCTCTCTTTTGCCTGACTCAGCTCAGAGGATGATCCGTTCCTTCTGTATGCCACACTGCACTCAGGGAATCACTGCAAGTTTATCACAAAAGATCTGCTGCGGGACCATAAGGCCTGTCTACCTGATGCCAAGACCCAACGCCTGTTCTTTAAGTGGCAGCAGGGACATCAGCTGGCAATTATTAATAGGTTTCCAGGATCAAAAATAACTTTTCAGGTATGTCATCTGTTCTTTACATAATGTCAACAGAGTCAAGTACATCGTAAGAATGTGGCATAAGCAAAGAATGTTTCAACCCTAAGGGCTTTACTTTTCTCAGTTTTAGTTTGATATTTGGGATTAACCAGTTCCTGGAAATAGAAAGTCTGCTAGAGCAAAAATTGTTATAGGCCAGCCGTGGGCAAACTACGGCCTGCGGGCCGGATCCGGCCTGTTCGGCTGTTCTATCCAGCCCGCGGAGCCGAAAGAGCAGAGGGTTCTCTCTTGCTCTCCCCTCCGCTCCTTTACTTTGAATTTATATTAGTTCACACAAACACTCCATCCATGCTTTTGTTCCGGCCCTCCGGTCCAGTTTAAGAACCCATTGTGGCCCTCGAGTCAAAAAGTTTGCCACCCCTGTTATAGGCCAACCCCACATTAATTGACATATTGAAAACACCTGGGATGTCATCAATTATGGCTCTAATAATGCTATCAAATACAAATATTCATACATGGTTTTTATTTCCTTATTTATTTGTAACTAGAGGCCTGGTGCATGAAATTCGTGCACGCCGGGGGGGTGTCCCTCAGCCCAGCCTGTACCCTCTCCAATCTGGGACCCCCAGTAGGATCGGGCCTAAACGGGCAGTCCGACATCCCTCTCACAATCCAGGACTGCTGGCTCCCAAATGCTCACCTGCCTGCCTTCCTGATTGCCCCTAACTGCTTCTGCCTGCCAGCCTGATCACCCCCTAACCACTCCCCTGCCAGCCTGATTGGTGCCTAACTGCTCCCCTGCCAGCCCAATTGTCCCTAACTGCCCTCCCCTGCTGGCCTGGTCACCCCTAACTGCCCTCCCCTGCTGGCCTGGTCACCCCCAACTGCCCTCCCCTGCCGGCCTGGTCACCCCTAACTGCCCTCCCCTGCAGGCCTGGTCACCCCCAACTGCCCTCCCCTGCAGGCCTGGTCACCCCCAACTGCCCTCCCCTGCCAACCTGGTAACCCCTAACTGCCCTCCCCTGCTGGCCTGGTCACCCCCAACTGCCCTCCCCTGCCGGCCTGGTCACCCCTAACTGCCCTCCCCTGCAGGCCTGGTAACCCCTAACTGCCCTCCCCTGCCAGCCTCATTGTCCCTAACTGCTTTCCCCTGCTGGTCTGGTCTCCCTCCCAACTGCCCTCCCTTGCAGGCCTGATCGCCCACAAGTGCCCTCCCCTGCTGGCCATCTTGTGGTGGCCATCTTGTGTCCACATGGGGGCAGCCATCTTGTGTCCACATGGGGGCAGCCATCTTGTGTGTTGGAGTGACAGTCAATTTGCATATTACTCTTTTATTAGATAAGATTAGATAAGATAACTTAAAGTTGTTGATCCCTATGGTTCTTCATACTTCTACTTTTACTAAGTAACTCCATTTTCCTGGTTAATCCACTCCTACAGGTTGGTTTCAATTGAATCCTCTTTTGATTCTAGTTTAGATGCCTGTAAATACAAGAATGTCTCATGTGTGAAAGCAAAGGGAGAAAATCCAAAGGCGAGTTATTACAGAAAAATACACTAGCCAGTGGTAAATGTGGTTTAATAGTCAAAAAATATACTAAACAAATTTATAGAAAATATAGTATCAAGTGATACCACAGAAATGCAATAAGCATAATCAAGACTGTGAGAAATAATAGAACAGCTGGCCTAATTTCCTCAACAACAAAAAAATTACCAAAATGATGGAGATGGAAAGGGAAGCTCTAGTGTAAAAGAGAATTGAGAGGCAATTCAGCCAATCACAATGTAATAGCCTTATTTCAATCCCTGATCAAACAAACTGTAAAATATATGTATATACATAATTGTAAATGTAAACAGAAATTTGATGATATTAAGGAATTATTAATTCTTAAGTGTAAAAATGGTCTTAATCTTATATTTACAAAATAAGTCCTTATCTTTTTAAGATACATACTGAATTACAAGAAGAAATTATATATCTGAAGTTTGCTTCAAAATAATCTTGGGTGAGAGAGGGTAGAGGCAGCAGAAAGGAAGTGGGTGGATTATGGATGAAATAAAATTAGACTTGTGTTGATAATGGTTGAAGTTGGGTGATGGGCACATGGGAGTTCATGATACTATTTCTCTATTTTTGTATATTTGACTTTTTCTCTGTCACATATAAAATTGGTAAAGGCAACAAAGGGAATACTGTATGGTGTGTGTGTGTGTGTGTGTGTGTGTGTGTGTGTGTGTGTGTGTGTTTGTATAGAGGGTCCTTAACCTTAAAAATGAAGCACCCCAAAAAAGAAACTACTAATACTAGGGTTCATTTTTACAGAGCTAGCTGCTCTTTAAAAACCCATTGTTAAGACAAGGAATATGTCCCTTGTCTTAAGAAGTAGTCAGAGAAGAAAGGGAAAATTAAGAAGTAGTCAAAAAAGAAAGGGAAATAGCCCAGCCAGCATGGCTCAGTGGTTGAACATCACACCTATGAACCAGGAGGTCATGGTTCGATTCCTGGTCAGGGAACATGCCCAGGTTGGGGTCTCAATCCCCAGTGTGGGGCATGCAGGAGGCAGCCAATCAATGATTCTCATCATTGATGTTTCTTTCTCCCTCTTCCTTCCTCTCTGAAATCAATAAAAATATATTTTTTTTAAAAAAAAAAAGGAAAGGGAAATAGCCAGGTATCCCTTTAGTGTTGTTCTTAATGTTTGGTTCCCTTTTTAATTCAACAGCATATTCCCAGCTATGACACAGTGGTGCAAACAACTGGAGACTCGTGGCACATACCATATGATGAAGACCTGGTGGAAAGATATTCCTATGAAGTGCCAACCAAATGGCTTTGCCTTCACCGAAAGACATAAAGACTTTTACCCGCATGCTAAATTTGTATTTGGGTGCCCTCCTGGTTAGCATCAGAGCTCTTAAGTTGATACTTGTTTAGAGCATTGCTTCTGTCCTGTTCTGTTTGGTTCAGTTGGTTTGTATGTCAACAAATTGATTTTTTAATTAAATGAATTATAATATATTTTCACAAGCCATTTCATTTTTTAATGTTTTTATTGATTTTAGAGAGAGAGGAAGAGAAACATCAGTGAGAGAGAAACATAGACCAGCTGCCTCCTGCATGTCCCCCACTGGGGGTTGATCCCGAAACCCGCAACCGAAATTGTACCGGCAACCTCTTGGATGCTCAACTAGCTGAGCCACACTGGCCAGGGCTCTCTTTATATATATATATATAATATATTACACATATATATATATATTATCCTATCTAATAAAAGAGTAATATGCAAATTAACCATCACCCCGCTACACCCACAAGCCACGCCCACCAGCCAATCAGGAGCAAATATGCAAATAAACCCAACCAAGATGGCTGCCGCCACAGAGAGCAGGAGGGAGGCATGGGTTTCCCCAGCAATGGAGGAAGCCAAACTTTCCGCCTGCCCTTGCCAGCCTAGGCCTCCACTCAAGGCTACAAAGTTTCAATGATAGAAGATACATAAACCCAAATAGAAATGGCGGTAGCCACGGAGCTGGAAAGAGCAGGAGGCTAGGGTTACCCGCGGCGATGGAGGAAGCCAAGCTTCTGCAGCCCTGGCTGGCCCAGGCCTCCGCTTAAGGCTACAAAATTTCAATTATAGAAGATACATAAATCCCCCAAAAAATGGCTGCTGCCATGGAGCAAGCAGAAGGCTTGGCTCTGCTCCAGGCTACAAAGTTTCAATTGTAGAAGATAAATAAACCCCAGATACCAGGGCCTCCGCTTGGGTTGCCAGAGGGCGTGGCCGGCCTGCAAACCACCACAGGCCCCTCTCCCAGGCCGCCCCATGCCCCAAGGGAACCCCCACTCTGATCGGGGACACCCTTCAGGGCAAACCAGCTGGCCCCCACCTGTGCACCAGGCCTCTATCCTATCTAATAAAAGAGTAATATGCAGATTGACCATCACTCCAACACACAAGATGGCTGCCCCCATGTGGTCAAAGATCCTGCCCCCATGTGGACACAAGATGGCCACCATAAGATGGCCAGCAGGGGAGGGCAGTTGGGAGGGACCAGGCCTGCAGGGGAGAGCAGTTGTGGGGGACCAGGCCTGCAGGGGAGGGCAGTTAGGGGTGACCAGGCCTGCAGGGGAGGGCAGTTGGGGGGGACCCAGGCCTGCAGGGGAGAGCAGTTGGGGGGGACAAGGCCTGCAGGGGAGGGCAGTTAGGGGTGACCAGGCGTGCAGGGGAGGGCAGTTAGGGGCAAACAGGCTGGCAGGGGAGTGGTTAGGGGGTGATCAGACTGGCAGGCAGAAGCGGTTAGAGGCAATCAGGAAGGCAGGCAGGTGAGCATTTGGGAGCCAGCAGTCCTGGATTGTGAGAGGGGTCCCAGATTGGAGAGGGTGCAGGCTGGGCTGAGGGACATACACCCCCGTGCACGAATTTCGTGCACCGGGCCTCTAGTATATATATAATATTATATATATATATGTATATATATATATATACACACACACACACACACACACACACACACATATATATATATATATATTATAATATGTTATATATATATATATGTACTGAGTGGCCAGATTATTATGATCTCTGAACACATAATAATCTGGCCACTCAGTGTATATCCTATATAATAAAAGGCTAATATGCAAATTGTCCCCTCGACCAGGGGTTCGACCAGCAGGCAGGCCAGCCAACCACCCATGTCCCCTCCCCCTGGCCAGACTGGCCAGACCCCACCCATGCACGAATTCATGCACCGTGCCTCTAAAATATATATATATATATATATATATATATATATATATATATATATATGTGTGTGTGTGTGTGTGTGTGTGTGTAATATATATATACACACACACACACGCACATGCACACATATATCAATTTTTTTTTTATTTTTGAGACTTAACTAGAGTTAGGGAACTTAGTGAAGAGTGAAGCCTACGTTTGTCTTACTGGGCCATCTGTTTCACTTGCTTGGGAAACAGGTGCTTCTGGTATTTTGCTACTCCTGACCTCACCTTCCACCTATAGCAAAACATGCCTTTTCCAAATCTGTTCAAATTTTGTGAACACTATTAACCCCATCACTTGCTTTGAGGGCTTCTTTTCGTTTAATTAAGTTTGACTTAGTTTAACTAAGCGGTTATGTTTAATAGTTGCCTCTCTGTTTTATCCCTTTACTAGCCAGTTGATACCACACTGGGCCTTGATTTTAGCTGAAAATAATCATGTCTGCAGCACTTTATTTTAGGTTTTTCCTTATTCCTACATACCATATGATTTAATATTTAAAAACAGGCAAAACCAATCAATCTATGGTGATAAAAATCAGAATAGTAGGCCCTGGCTGGTGTGTCTCAGTTGGTTGACTGTTGTCCCATGCATGAAGAGGTCACCAGTTCCATTCCTGGTCAGGGCAGGTTTCCCCAGTAGGAGATGTGTGTAGGAGGCAGCCAATGGATGTTTCTCTCTCTTCCTTTCCCTTCCTCTTTCTCTCAAAAAAAAAAAAAATCAGAATAGTAGTTGCCTGAGGAAAGGGGCACAAGAAAACTTTCTGGGGATGATGCGAAGTTCTCGGTGATGCTGTCACTGGAAAAAAAAGGTGCGTGTGTGTGTGTCAAAATTCATTACACTAAACACTTAAAATTGATGCATTTACAACAATGTGCCTCAGAAAAACATGTTAGCATAAGAAAATAACTATTTCATGAAAAAATGACCTTGTTTATGTAAAACAATATACATGGATATAAGTAGGATGTATATTATGGACAGAGATACAATCAGGAAAAACAGAGGAGGGGATGTTTCATCTCCGTAACTATTTACTAGATCCAGCACTGCTGCACACCTAGACTAAAGAGCTCTCCATGAAAGTATCTACACTAATAAAAGAGAAACATGCAAATTGACCATCACTCCGCTACACCCACCAGCCAATCAGGAGGGGATATGCAAATTAGAAGTCCAAAGATGGTGGGTGCCCAGCTGCTCCAGCAGTGGAGCGGCTGGGCGGGGCAGGACGCCTGCTATGAGAGGGAAGGGGACGGGGGGGGGGGGGGGGGCGGGAAGAAGGGGGGCAAAGGAACCAACAGGAGCGGCACTCCGGCCGCAGCGAAGACGAAGACTGCCGACTCCAGAGTCTGCAACGAAGATGAAGATGGCAGACTCCTACTGGAGTCTGCAGTGAAGACAAAGACGGCAGACTCCGGCCCGAGTCTGCAGCAAAGATGGCAGACTCCGGCCAGAGCGAAGGCCTGGGTCCCGGGTGCCAGAGGAAAACTGGTGCTGGAGGCCAAGGGAAGGAAGGCCTATTGCACTAGTCTCTTTGATAAATAAGAGCATTGAAAGAGTCTAAGAATCAGAAAGCTCTCATTAATGCAATGTTTCTTTTTTAAATTTCATAAATACATACTTAAAAAACTGTGCTTTCAGTGTGCTAAACCTTTTTTAAGGAACTATCCTAATCTTAAGAAAAATTAAAAAAAAAAAAAAAAAAGCCTAGCTGGTTTGGCTCAGAGTGTCAGCCTGCAGACTGAGGAGTTCTGGGTTCAATTCCAGTCAAGGGCAAGTGCCCAGGTTGCGGGCTCAATCCGCAGTGTGGGGCATGCAGGATGCGCCCAATGATTCTCTCTCATCATTAATTTTTCTCTCTCTCCCGCTCCCTTCCTCTCTGAAATCAATAAAAGTATATATATATTTAAAAGTATTTGTTTAATAAGCTTGCCTGAAAGCCTAATGCAAATGTCTCACAAGAAACACAGAGATGGGAGAGGATACAAAAAGAATCTAGAACTTTAGAGCAGGAGTGAACCTTGAAGAACATAAAGCTCATTTTATAAAGGAAGAACAGACCCAGCTAGTTAGTGAAGCCATTTCAACCATAACCCACCTCTTCTGATTCCTAGCTAACTATTCTTCCTTCTGTGCACTGATTTAGGCTAGAGTGGTTCATAAAAATTCAAACAGACTGAATGGTAGAGCATACAGTATTTACATTAGAAACTTTGTTAGCCACATAAGAGTAAGAGAGAATGAGAGGAAGGGAACAGGAAGTACCTCTTTAAGGCCCCACATTTCTAGAATGGCCAGCAGCATAGACAATTGTGATAGGGAAATTACATTATTTCTTAACTCTTTAATAACACTAAAAAACCAAACCCTAATTTCTGCTTGAGGTAAATTAAGGTGCATCTGTTCTTTGTCCAGGGGCAGGGGAACCATCCTAGGACCACTCAAAGTAAATCTAACACAGGAACCTCCGGAGTGCAGGGCTTCTCTGAACAAAGACGACTGGTAACAAACATAAGCTGTCTTTTTGTATTCTGGTCACCTGAGTCAAACAGGCTACCTGTCACGCAAGATCCAAGACACTACGGAAAGAAGTTTTTTAAAAAGCGGTCCTGGGGATTCAAAGTGTCTTTAGAGTCAGCCATAAACAACAAAGGTTTTAAAAATGCTTCCCTTTGGCATGCTTCTGAATTTATACTGTTTTTTTTCCTCCTGCTGTTCTTAGACCCAAAAAAGAGAAAATCTCAAAGGAGAAGACTGAGTTCGTTCTCTCAGGGGACCTTCGGGTCTACCTTACCTCAGGTGCCTTGTTCTTCACTTGAAATTAACTTTTCTCGTCAAGTTTGCACTTAAGTGTAATTAGAGCTTCCTTGGTCCTCTAGCAGGTTTCTAACTATTTTTCAAAACTGTCCTAAGGTACTATGAAATGTATCGTATGTGTTCACATTAGATTTCTTTTTCCTTGATAGTTTCATTCTAAAGCAGGTGTGGAAAGGCCAGGTGTGTTGTGTAGGCACCTTAATTCTGGTCCATCATGGTGAGTCTTATCTTCATTTGCTAAAAATCAAAATTATTGGGGTAATTGAGGGTAAAGCAAAATAGGGTCCAGATCTGGTGTTTTGCCCATCTTCAGCAATTTGGAATTCACAGAGTGAAAAACTTCAAAGGGAACCCTTGGTGGAATGACTAGGTGTATGGAAACATGGACCACTGTGATGAGATGGTGGTATTTAGATGTGGGTATTCTTTCCAGAATGGGACTTACGCAGATAGAGTTCTCAGTAATAGGGACCAGGCAGCTGCTGGAGCCTCCTGTGGCCCAGGGTGAGAGTAGGGTTGCCAGATAATATATAGTACTCCCAGTTAAACTGGAATTTCAGATAAATAACCATTTTTTAGTATAGATATGTCCCAAGTGTTGCAAGGATATGTACTAAAAATATTGTCTCTCTGAAATTCACATTTAACCTGGCATCCTGAATCTTTTTATTTGCCAATTCTAGCAACCTTAGGTGGGAATTATATGGGAGGGGAATGGAAATGGAGCATCTATATAGCCCAGCAGTTCTGCAGGAGGCAGGAGGGGAGCAAGGATAAGAAAAGAAGGGAGCCCTAACCGGTTTGGCTCAGTGGATTGAGCATGGGCCTGCGGACTGAAAGGTCCCAGGTTCGATTCCGGGCAAGGGCATGTACCTTGGTTGCGGGCACATCTCTAGTAGGAGGTGTGCAGGAGGCAGCTGACTGATGTTTCTCTCTCATCGATGTTTCTAACTCTCTATCCCTCTCCCTCTCTGTAAAAAAATCAATAAAATATATTTTTTTAAAAAGAAAAGAAAAGAAGGGAGGAGGAAGAAAGAAGATCAGCTTTTTCCTGCCTTGCCTAGTCAATGATAAGCACTCTGCTTGATTCTATACTATTTAAACGAAGGGAGTTCCACTAGGACAGTGGTCGGCAAACTCATTAGTCAACAGAGCCAAATATCAACAGTACAACGATTGAAATTTCTTTTGAGAGCCAAATTTTTTAAACTTAAACTTCTTCTAACGCCACTTCTTCAAAATAGACTTGCCCAGGCCGTGGTATTTTGTGGAAGAGCCACACTCAAGGGGCCAAAGAGCCGCATGTGGCTCGCGAGCCGCAGTTTGCCGACCACTGCACTAAGAGATCTACTTAGAGGAAACCATAGAAAACAATGAAGTGAAAGAAAAGATGAGACGGACACCAAAGAGTACGTGTAGGAAGTCTTGAGAAATGATCTTTAATTTTCTCTTACCATGTCTATTTTACGGTGTTTCAGGATTCCCTTGAAACCCTCTCCCCCCAAGTTTGTTCTTTGTTGACAATATTTGATCTGACAGATGCTTCCAGAGACTCAACATACTTTCAACCAGGAATTGAAATAAACAGGAAGATAATTATCTACTCACTGATGGCAGCTAAAAATAATTTTGCTACTAGAGTACACTCAGAAGTGCACTATTACCAAGTGGATTACATTATTAAGATAACCATGATAATTTGTTGTAAACAGTAGTGTCCTATGAAGGTTTTTTGGTAGCTTCTAACAAGAAATTTGATGTACAGAGTTCATTTTAACCACATTAAAATGACTTCCCCAGTCATATCTTTGATGTTTGTTCAAGTCCAGCCCAATAAGCAAATATTTGAGAAGTCATTGGTAGGGGGCTTTAATTTCTAATATAATAGAAACGTAAGTTCATTTTATTTATTTTTTTAAATATATTTTATTGATTTTTTACAGAGAGGAAGGGAGAGGGATAGAGAGTTAGAAACATCAATGAGAGAGAAACATCCATCAGCTGCCTCCTGCACACCCCCTACTGGGTATGTGCCTGCAACCCAGGTACATGCCCTTGACCGGAATCGAACCTGGGAACCTTGAGTCCGCAGGCTGATGCTCTACCCACTGAGCCAAACCGGTTAGGGCCGTAAGTCCATTTTAAAGAGAACAGATGAGATTGCTCTATCACTCTCAGCTGAACTAGAATATTACCAGGTATCAAGTTTAGTTCACATCTACATACTTAAAGTCCATTATTAAAACAGATTCCTTGTGCTTTGTCTGACTGCATCAGAACAGAGAATGTCAGTTTCCTGATAGATGCCAATAGAATTCTGTGACAATTCTGCTGTTCTGTGGCTCTCTGGGCAGAGTGTACCCTAGGAGAATAGAATGGGGCCTCTACCTCTATGAAACAGGTTCCTTTGGAAATGGTTATAGCAGGTCTTCTGAAGGTAAGTCCCCTGTTCACACTTGTTGCTTAAGATATACTGTATTACTAATTGTTTAAAAATGAACCATTCTTTTATTTTATTCTTCTTTTCAGTAACCTTGTCCTAGAATCCAAAGCTGCATTTTTTTGTATTCTCTGCCCCAAAATTGAGCAGTCTATTGCTATTAAGTTTCTATGCATTTGTATGCCTGTTATATATGTCATATATATTTTAAAGGATTATCCCAGTAAACTCTTTTGTAACATTTAAAAAAAAAGTATTTATTGATTTCAAAGAGGAAGGGAGAGGGGGAGAGAGATAGAAACATCAGTGATGAGAGAGAATCACTGATTGGCTGCCTCTTGTATGCCCCACACTGGGGATGGAGCCCAAAACCTGGGCATGTGCCCCGATGAGGAATTGAACCATGACCTTCTGGTTCATAGGTCGACGCTCAACCACTGAGCTATGCCAGCTGGGCTGTACCATTTTTTTTTTAACCTGACAAAATGAAAACTTCCCCTTATTCTTAATAGTCTTCTACCAGTTTTTCCTTGTGTGCTCTCATCATAATAATATAAATTCATAAAGAGAGGCAAACCATAAAATATTATTCGCATACTCAAACTACTCAAGGTTTCCTTGTGTTCAGAAGGAAATTTGTGTTCCAGAAAGCTGTCACTCAGATAATAGCTATTGGCTCAAATTAAGGCTCATGTCCTTTGGCACTTAGTCCTGTTCTGGCAGGAGTGGTCAAATCCTTGAAAAATGGGTCTTTTCCAAGTTAGGCCCTCTGAGTTGCAAAACTCCTAAAGAAATAAACTCTGGTCACACCCAGTTTTTGAAGAGATAGTCTCAGGAAGAATTGTCACTTTACACAGATAAAGAGCTTTTTATTTTTTAAAGCAAATCACATGCCTCCTCGTATTTGTTGACATCCAAAGGAAGTTTATGTGAGGAAATCAGTATTGAACAGTTTGTGCTTTGTAAATGTCAATAGACTTTTTTTCCTTCCACCCCCACCACCATTATCCCCAGAGATTTCAACATCATCCACAGTCCGGTGTCATTGTTACTTAACCTCTTAAATTGATGATTTGGGGGCTTCTGTAAGATGGCTAACCTGGGCCTTTTAAATTACTTAAAAGTGCTCCGGTTTCAGGAGCTCAAACTTCCAAGGTCTTCATTTTGACCACAGCTTCCTTCCCTGCTCCACTTTTTCATCCCAACCACCAGTTCCTTGGCGGGCTCTTAGGCCTATCCCTTCCTCACCTAAAGCCCTCTATTGTCCATCCCCATCTGGCTTCACTGGCCTTCCCCACCTCACCCCAATCTTAAAGCATTCATCTCAGGGATATTGCAGATTATTTCATTCATTTTACCTCTGTGATGTCCATCTTAGCAATTCTAAACCTAATTTTGGAAAGCCCCAGACCATTCCACTTCCTTCACTCATATACACTGTACTATTGCTAAGTCATGACTTTTGAAAAGTCATGAAATTATATGCTTGAAACTTCACTCCCTTGTGAAGACCCTTTTCCCCCCTTTTGTTAATTTCCCATTAATTTCCTGAAGGAATTCTCCCAGCCTTTGTCATTTTGACTTGAAAAGTAACTCATCTTCTGCAGCCTCCATTTCCTTTTCTGTTAAGTGGGGAAGATGGGCTACAGCGGTACTTGTCAAACTTTAATGGGCATCGAATCACCTGGGTTGTTTAAAATACTGATTCTGGTTCAGGTCTGGTGTGCCGGCTGATACCAATGCTGTAGACCATATTTTGAACAGTATTTTGAGTAGCCTCAAATAAGCTCCAAGGCTTAAATATTAAATGTTTTAATATTTAATAATAACATTAATAATAATATTAATATCAATAATATAATAAATAAATATTAATATAATAAATAATATAAATAATATTAATATTAATAATATTAATAATAATAAAATATTAAATATTTTAATATTTAATAATGATGATGATGATGATAATACATTCATGATTCTAAGTCCTGAGTCATAACCTGGTCATTCTCACTCTCAACAGATGACTTAACCAGCAACTAAAAGTGATGTGTGATGAGCCGCTCCAGCAATTTTTGCCCTTTCCAATAACTTTCTTGTCCTGACCCTTTTCTAGATTACTTTTCTACCTCCTCCATACTACCACTTTTGCTGACTTGGGACCTGGCTCTCTCAGTTAATCCCTTTCTACTGGCTCTCTTTCACCTAACTACAAATATCTTTAGGCTTCTAGCCTGAAGAAATCGTGCTTCTCTAGGGATCGTTCAGTAGCCAAACTTCTCAAAGGAAGAAGCCATCTGTACCTCTGGTTTCTTTCCAATTCCACATTTGTAGCTGAGCATTTCCATTTGAGTAGACTGTGGAATCACAAGCTAAGCCACTTTGAAAACAACTCATCTTCACCCCAACAAAATGACCTCCTGCCTTACTTTATTTTTCCTGCTCCTTCTCCCCTACTTGCATACCCACTTGCAAAATGTCTATTGTAGCCTAGTTATTCGACTCTTGACTACTTCCAAAGGAAATAATTGTGTGTTTTTAAAGCTTTGTTCATGAAGATATTTACAATAGTGTTGTTGATAATAATAAAATTGGAAATAACCAAATGTTCAAAACAAAGGAATAAGGAAGTAAATATAATTTTAAGTCTCACAGTGATTAAAATGATATTTTGTGTGTTGGCATAGATTAAATGAAAAAGCATATACAAAATGGTATGTCTATGATCCCATTTTCCTAATTAGGAAGGAAGGAAGGAGATACTTGGAGAAAAGTATCTGAAAGAAATACCATTTTGTTGATTCCAAATGTTAATAGGTGTTTTGGGGTGTTGGTATTATAGATGATTTTTACTTTCTTTTATCTTCTGCACAGTCTGAAATTGTTACAGTATGTGTGTAATAGAATGTTAGACTAGAACTCTTCCTGCCTCAGTTTCCACTGCAGCACAAATACAATGGATACCAAGATTCCCAGGTGAGTGTGAGGCAGACACCACATATGCAGAATTTACAAAAAGAATAAAGGAAAATCTGCCCCCTCAGTCAGGCCAAAGATAGAAAAACATCAGAGGAAAGGATGAAGTTGTTTCTTTAGAGAGAGCCACTGCCAGCCTCCGAGTTCCTTGGGTCCCCTCTAACCCCAGGACCCCAGGAAAGATGCCTTAGTAGGAGGTCTTGGGGCCCCTCCTGCAGCATGGGGGGCCCAGACAGGTGCCTGAGAAAGCTGAAGCTTCTGTGAACAGGGCCTGACTGCCTGCAAATCTAAAAGATGATAAGGGGCCTTGGAATGGAAACCAGAGAGGGCTGCTGCCTTGGAATTGGTCTGCACTGCAGGTGTCCTGAGAGCCAGATGGGGTCAGACAGGTGGGGAGAGAGCTTCTTTAGAGTTGTCTTAGGTTGGAAGGGAACTTTTGGATGCCCAGGGGTTAAGAAAGGAGCTACAAGTGGCTACCTACATAGAAAGATAGAGAACCACTGAAGAGCTTAAAAAAGTGGCCAAGAGGGGAAATATCAGCTTTAGTCTGCCAGGCTCCCCAGAGACACCAGCTTTAAACATCTGCCAGGCCTAGAAGCATTGAACCACCCCTACCTATCCTAGCTCTCCACTGCCCATCCTCCACGTTGGCCGGGGTGGGGGTGGGGGTGAGCTACAAGTGATTAGAGAGGAAAAGCTAACCATGCCCCCACCCCTTTTCCACTGGAGGCTTTAGTCTGAAACCAACCTAAACTGGCGGAGTAGAAATGATGCAATGCTTTTTGGAATTTTTATTGTTATAGCAGAGACTATCCTAATTTCTGAATTGAGACTGCATTTGTTACTTAAAGTGACATAGCACTGTGTATTACCTAAAAGGAACAGAGAAGTAATAGGACCTTCCAGAGTTTTCATCTAGAAGCAAGAAAGACTAAAGGAAGAATGGGAGAACAAATAATCAAATTGTGCATTTTATCACAATCCCCATCATCTTGTTACGGGAACCCAGATGCCCCCTGGTGCCTACTTCTATCATTTCTTGCCCCCACAAAGATAACCCTATCTAGTCTTCTAACAATATAAATTTTTCCTGTCTTTGTACTTCATATAAATGAAATCATTTAAGATGTGCTCTTTTGTGGCTGACTTCTTTCACTCAATTTTATGGGAGTTTCATTCATATTATTGCATGTAGTTGTATTTCATTTGATTTTATTATTATACTAGAGGCCCGCTGCACAGATTCGTGCACCATGGGGTCCCTCGGCCTGGCCTGCACCCTCTCCCAATCTGGGACCCCTCGGGGGATGTCAGACTGCTGGTTTTGGCCCAGTCCCACAGGCCAGGCCGAGGCACCCAACGGGTTCACAAATCCGTGCACCAGGCCTCTAGTATGCATATAAGATCTTTGGTTAAGGGGGCTGGCAGGACCCTGACCCCAAGATGGTGGCGCCCAATGAAGTGGAGGCACCTGTCTCAGGGAAGGCAATGGTGTGGTGAGGGTAGCTGCTTTGCATGCTGGTTGGATGGATGGTTGGAGGCGCCTCCATCCTTCTGCAGGAGGAGAAGAAGGAGGAATAGAAGCTGGACACTCTGCAGGGCACTGTCTCTGCTTTCCTGAGATGGAGAGAGAAACATTGATGGGAGAAGGCATTGACAGGCTGCCCCATGCATGCGCCCTACTTGGGATCGAGTCTGCAACCCAGGAATGTGCCCTCACCTGAAATTGAATTGGCAATCCCTCAGTGCATTGGACAATACCTAACCACCTGAGCCACACCAGCCAGGGCACAACCACCATCTTCTGAAGCATTCTCTAATTTCTCATCTAATTCATCCTGCACTCGATTGACAGATTAATTTTCTTAAACCATTGATGTGATCTATCACTTCCCTACTTAAAAAATGTTTAATAGTTTCTCAATAGACAAGTCAAATAAAAAAACTTATTCAGCTTAAAAAAAAAAAAAAATCTTGGGGGCCCGTGCGGTCCAGCTGCTCCGGGCAGAGCTCGAGTGTATGGCTCCGCAGAAACCGGCTCCTGGGCCCCATAACGGTCCGCCCCCGCAGTTCCCGGCGCGGGGAGAAGGTCTTCTCTGATCTGAGAATGGCTACCCCTCGATATGAGCCAGTGGCTGAGATTGGTGTTGGTGCCTATGGGACGGTGTACAAGGCCCGTGATCCACACAGTGGCCACTTTGTGGCCCTCAAGAGCGTGAGAGTCCCCAATGGAGGAGGTGCCGGAGGGGGCCTTCCCATCAGCACAGTTCGTGAGGTGGCCTTACTGAGGTGGCTGGAGGCTTTAGAGCATCCCAATGTTGTCCGGCTGATGGATGTCTGTGCCACTGCCCGAACTGACCGGGAGACCAAAGTGACCCTGGTGTTTGAGCATGTGGACCAAGACCTACGGACGTATCTGGACAAGGCACCCCCACCAGGCTTGCCAGTGGAGACCATCAAGGATCTGATGCGCCAGTTTCTAAGAGGCCTGGATTTTCTTCATGCCAATTGCATTGTTCACTGAGATCTGAAGCCCGAGAATATTCTCGTGACAAGTGGTGGGACCGTCAAGCTGGCTGACTTTGGCCTGGCCAGAATCTACAGCTACCAGATGGCACTTACACCTGTGGTTGTTACACTCTGGTACCGTGCTCTGGAAGTTCTTCTGCAGTCTACATATGCAACACCTGTGGACTTGTGGAGCGTTGGCTGTATCTTTGCAGAGATGTTTCGTCGAAAGCCTCTCTTCTGCGGAAACTCTGAAGCTGACCAATTGGGCTGCCTCCAGAGGAAGATTGGCCCCAAGATGTGTCTCTACCCCGAGGAGCCTTCCCCCCCAGAGGGTCCTGCCCAGTGCAGTGGGTGATACCGGAGATGGAGAAGTCTGGAGCACAGCTGCTGCTGGAGATGCTGACTTTTAACCTACACAAGCGAATCTCTGTCTTCCGAACCCTGCAGCACTCTTATCTACAAAAGGAAGAAGGTAACCCAGAGTGAGCAATGGAATAGCTGCAACAGAACCAAGAGAAGCTGTCATTTACCTTCCTTTGAACACTAGAGTGCAGAGCCTCCACCGAGAAGGTGCTGTGTCTTTTTATCTGAGGCTGTGGAGACACTTCCTCCAACTTTTTACAGAGAATATCTTGCTGGCTGCCTTAATGACACTCCCCTCCCTCCCCTCCTTTGGGGATTATCCTTCTCCTGCCCTCCTATTTCCTTATACCAAGGAGTATGTCCCTTGTTCTTCCCTTCCTTACCTTGATATTGGGATCCTTTTTTATACTGGGGTGGTGGGGGGAAACAAAACTAAGAAAAAAAAAATCTTTGGTTAATCTCTTTCCACCCTCCCTCCTCCCCTCTTCCCTCTGAGATTTTATCAGTCTGTTTCATGTTTCCATGCCTGTGCATTGAACATCTGCCCCCTGGTGATCAGTGCGTATCATACCTACTGGTCGAATAGTCAAACGGTCACTTAGGCTTTTATATATATAGACTAGAGGCCTGGTGCATGAATTCGTGCACGGGTGGGGTCCCTCGGCCTGGCTGGCAATCAAGGCCTATTGGGGGGCCGGCCCGGGGGAGAGACCCTGGGAGGTTGGCTGGCCCCGCCCTCGATTGGGGGGCGCCAATCGGGACCAGAGCGGGCCAGTTGGCCGCCGCAATGCGTGTCATAGTGACCGGTCGTTCCACTGGGCTTTTATATATATAGATAATGTTCTATAGTGTGAATATACCACAATTTTATCTATTCTACTGGTTATGGGCTTTTGGATAGCTTCCAGCTTTGGCCTATTACAAAGAATCTATACTTATAAAAGCATAATATGCTAATTCGATCAGACATCCTTCTGGATGACCTTCCGGATGAAGCTGGGGCTGCGAGGGAAGCCCAGGTCCCAGTGCCTGCCGGCGGCTGGAGGGAAGCCTGGGTCCCGGGTGCCAGAGAGAAGCCTGTGCCGGCAGCCAGGAGAAGGAAGGCCTACTCTAGCACAAATTTTGTGCATTGGGCCTCTAGTACTACTATGAATAGTGTGTTATGTTTAATATTGGGGGAGAGCTATTTAAAAATCTCTTGTAGCCTAGCCAGTTTGGCTCAGTGGATAGAGCATCAGCCTGCAGACTGAAGGTCCAGGGTTCGATTCTGGTCAAGGGCACATGCCTGGATTGGGGGCTCGATCCCCGTAGGGGGCGTGCAAGAGGCAGCTGGGCAATGATTCTCTCTCATCATTGATGTTTCTCTCTCTCCCTCTCCCTTCCTCTCTGAAATTAATTAAAAATACATGCAAAAATAATCTCTTGCAGATATTCTTTCCCTTCCATTCCCATTACTATTGCCTCGATTCAGGCCTTCAGAAACGTTCACGTGGACTCTTAGTAATAGCTTCCTGATTAATACCTCTATCTGTAGTTCATCATAAATAATGCCACAGGTTTGTCTTCCCAGAACAGCAAATTTTAACTGGTGTGCTGCAAGAATTTTTAAAACATGAAATACCTGACTAGCCAGAGGTACTGACCTCTTTTCTCTTTGTCAAATAAAAAAATGACAACAGCCAACAAAATAACTGTCTGGTGTGAATGAATCAAAATTATACTTTTTTTTTGTCAGGTTGGCAAAAAAATATATTTTTGGGGGTGCTGCAGAATTTTAGTAATTAGTTTATGTGTGCCAGGAAATGAAAAAGGTTGAAAATTGCTGTCCCAGAACATAATTCTAATCATGCTGCTGCTTTTACTGAAAACATTAAATGTCTCACCGCTGCCTTCTAACCAGAGCCCTCGGTTCCTTCGCTTGGCATTCAAGGCCTCCTCCCTGCATTTGTACCCTAATCCAGAACATTTTGTGTCCTAGTCAAATAGGCCATGGCCACGCCCTAAGCACAGGCTCTTCTTTCCCCCCTCTGCTTCTTTGTTCATGCCACTCCTATTCCATGTTGTGTTGTGATGTCACCCACACTGATCCCACTCTGTCAGAGTCCTTGTCTTCCCAAGCTGTACTTGGATATACTTCTTTCAGCAGGCAGCTTGCTTCCCCTATGGCCCAAGGTAATTTCCCACCTGCAGTCCTTTGTTGGAACCTGCCTTATGTATCATGAGCTGCCTGTGTTAGTATTCATGTTTCATCTTCCTCACTGAGCGCTGGTGGGGACCCCGTCTGTGTCTCAGAGTAGCCAGCTCAGCTTCTTGCCCATAGAAGGGGCTCAATAAATGTTAGCTGAATTGCTTTGGAGAAGTTGTTTGAAAATGTCTTCCTGATTTTTATCTCTGATTCCCACTTCTCCTTTGTGAATTCCCCTCTTGCTCCTAGGTTTGTTTGTTGTTTTAACTCTTCACCCAAGGACATGCTTTTACTGATTTTCAGAGAGAGAGAAACATCAATCGGTTGCCTCCTGTACCCTCCCCAACCTGGAATTGAACTTGCAACCTTTTGGTGTACAGGACAATGCTCCAACCAACTGAGCCACCCAGCCAGGGTGCTCCTAGGTATTTTGTGTATGCACTGGCTAGCTCAAGAACATAGTCACTGGAGTCTGATATTTTGACTGATCCTCAAGAAATAACTTCTCGCCCTGACCGGTTTGGCTCAGTGGATAGAGCGTCGGCTTGCGGACTGAAAGGTCCCGGGTTCGATTCCGGTCGAGGGCATGTACCTTGGTTGCGGGCACGTCCCCGGTGGGGGGTGTGCAGGAGGCAGCTGATCGATGTTTCTCTCTCTCATCGATGTTTCTAACTCTCTATCCCTCTCCCTTCCTCTCTGTAAAAAATCAATAAAATATATTAAAAAAAAAAAGAAAAAAAAAGAAATAACTTCTCAATGCCACTCTCTATAGTCACACCATTATAGTCAGACCCCCCCCCCCATGTCTTAAATGAATTAAATGTTTACTTATTAGGCATCTATGTACATGGCATTATGATAAAATTTGCTCTGTACCTATAACACATCATTCCAGAGTTTTCAATCTTGGAAATGTTTTATTTTTTCTTTTTCTGATATTTTTACATATTATTTTTCAATTATAGTTTACATTCATTATTTTGTATTAGTTTCAGGTGTACCAGTACAGCATAGTGGTTAGACAATTATATACTTTACCAAGTGTTCCTCACAATATTTCCAGTACCCACCTGGCACGATACATAGTTATTACAATATTATTTACTACAGTCCTGCATTCCCTGTGCTGTACTTAATCTTTAGAAATGTTTTAGATCTGCTGCCTGTAGTTGACTTTTGTTTTTGTTGATTTTTTAAGAGGGAGAGAGAAAGAGTGGGGAGTGGGGGGAGACATTGATTTGTTGTTCTACTTATTTATGCATTCATTGGTTGATTCTTGTACTAGTATGAGCCCTGACTGGGGATTGAGCCCTCAACCTTGGCATATCAGGCAACACTCTAACCAACTGAGCTACCTGGCCAGGGCCTGTGATTGATTTTTTTAAAAAACTTGCCCTTGTTTCACCACTATGAATGAAGTGCAGTTGATTAAGTTTGGGGACTTTAGCTGAGATCCATCAAGTCCTTTCACAGCAAGTGAAAAATAAAACTAGAGCACTCTTTTGCTTTCTCAATAACTGGGTTCTCAAGAACTGGTTCCTAAATTAGTGACTGAAAATATTGGTGATAATGGTCCGAAACCTCATTTATTTGCTCTCCCTGCCATTATCCCAAGAGAATTTGGCTTGTTCTGAGCATCAGAGATGACTTAATTTGTGGTAAGAAAATAGGAATTAGAGGAAGCCAATTAGGAAACCTCAAGGAAGAGGAACTATCTCTAGGCTAAAGGGAAGGCTGTTGAATCTTATTTCCTCTCTGTTCTTGACTCACTTTCTTGGTTCCTGGCCAACCTCTGCACCTCCCTATCCCCACCTGATCAAGGGGCTGGAGTGGGGGTGGGTGTAAGGGTGAAGATGGTGAACAGAGTGAATAAAGTTAAATACCATTCATAAAGACCACAGGGTGAAGGGAAGCACCACGAGTTGAAAATCTCAATGAACTGTTTGATTCTTACTGTTCCCACCCTCCTGTCCACAGTCATGGGTGAGGTTGCATGTGTATGGGACAGGGTGGGTAAGAATTGGCTGCTTTCTGAGTTAAGAAAACAGACTGAGTTTCACTTCTGAACAACAGCAGAGTACAGTGCAGGTTGGTGTAATACTTGGTTTCCTTCTCTATTAGGGATAGATCAAAGCAAAATAGCCAGCAATCTAGGCCTTACCAGTCCCTTTCACAGAGAAAAACTGAGTTCAAGCTTACTAGTAGGTGGCTTATTTTCACTGTAGTAATTAATATTTTTGTCCTCTATACCTATAAGGTTGATACAACATGCTCACCTTTTGGCCATAGTCACCAGGTTAGTCTGTGGCAAGGTTCAAATTCAAATTCAGCGCTTTTTAAAAAATATATATATTTTATTGATTTGTTACAGAGAGGAAGAGGGACAGAGAGTTAGAAACATCGATGGGAGAGAAACATCCATCAGCTGCCTCTTGCACACCTCCTACTGGGGATGTGCCCGCAACCAAAGCACATGCCCCTGACCCGAATCGAACCTGGGACCCTTCAGTCCGCAGGCCGACGCTCTATCTACTGAGCCAAACCGGTTAGGGCAAATTCAGCGCTTCTGGCACTCAGAGCAGAGCCTAACCATGTTCAAGACTCGGGTCCCTCTCTTCCCCATCTTACTTTTCACTGGAACATTTGGTGGTTTCTCAAGCTATAAGGCTTTCCTGTTATCATGTCTAAGGGGAAGTTGTATGTTAAAACCACCAATGGTTAAGCCCAAGCCAGCTGGGGTCTCCCATTGCTCCTTCCAGTATGCTGTGGAGACCCAAAAGAATTCTCAGTGTTTCTCAAAGTCCATGGCTTTCAGAAACAAAAGATCAGTCGGTCCTTTGAGCACTGGGTCTTCATTTAAGAGGGAATTTGGTAAAACAAGAAAAACATCAAAAGTTGTAAGAGATAATATTGAAGTTGTTATAGCTTAAAATCAATGATAAACTGAAAGCTAAAAGTTTGGGCTCTATAGAAGGGGTAGTTTTAGTTAAATGGCCTTTGGGTTGAGCTCATAAAAGTTTATTCCCTTTCAAATCAAAGGATGGCATTATTATTATTGGGGATGAATGATATAATCCAGGCACTGAATTAAAGAAAGGAGGGAGGAGGGGAATGCCAGTTGTGTGACTGCTATGTTGCTAGACACCATTTTGTACTCACTACTAGTACTGGAGGGTGAGAGAACCACACTAGATTTTATGGACAAAGTGGGGAGGGAAGTATTGCTTTATTGGAATCTGGTCAGGTAAGAGGTTTTTGAGTAGAAGCATAATCAAATGCCTCATGTAAGCACACCCCAACTCACAGTTGATGCTTCATTTGTCCCTCTCCTTTGCCCATAAATTATAGAACTGGAGTACAGAGAAACCACCCTTTTCTCCTTCCCAGAGACTGAGCTAGAATGACAATTCCTAGGCAGCCTACCATAGTTATTGGAAGAACTGCAGGACTGAGATTGGTGTGAGAATGATTCAAAGAGAGCTAGGTTCTTGCCCTTAGTCCCCTGAGGAAGCATCTGATTGGTGAAAGTCTGGCCAGGGAGCTGGGCAGAGCTCTGCCTCCCTCCAGCTGTTCACCCAGAGCTGCTACATCCCTAGCTCTGTCCTGGCCACACCTGACCTTTGGGGCCCCTTAACATCGGGGAGTCCCAACTTTCCTAAGATACTCTATTACCAGTGTTTATGGCCAACTTACAGGGAAGTGTGTTTCAACACCTGCTAATAGCATATACACTGAGTGGCCAGATTATGATGATCTCTGAACGCATAATAATCTGGCCACTCAGTGTATATCCTATATAATAAAAGGCTAATATGCAAATTGTCCCCTCGACCAGGAGTTCAACCAGCAGGCAGGGCGGCCAGCCGCCCATGTCCCCTCCCCCATGTCCCCTCCCCCTGGCCAGGCTAGCCAGACCCCACCCATGCATGAATTCATGCACTGGGCCTCTAATACACACACACACACACACACACACACACACACACACACACACACACACTGAGTGGCCAGATTATTATGCGTTCAGAGATCATAATAATCTGGCCACTCAGTGTAGAAACACAGATAAGCTTTCTTTTTTTATTCCCTGGCTCTGAAACTGCCAGCAGAGCATCATAACCTAAGGGCTAAATTCTTATTTGTCTTTAAACACCATGGCATTCGGCATGTCTGCAGTCACTGGGAACTTACCCTGCCACTCTTTACCTTTGCCTTCTGGGTAACCCATACCTTCCATCTACCTCCACGCCCAGGGGAGAATGTGAGCCTTGCCAAACGGAAGCCACCAGGAGATTTTTCCAAGATTCACGAGATGTCAAGTCATCTCTGAAATTTTTCAAAAAACCAGAAAGTCATTTCAAAAAGTCTAACTTGGTGGCCCCACAGAGAGGAAGAGCAAACTTTCCACACCAACACAGCAAGTCTGCCCCCATAGGCTTGTGTTAAAGCTGCAGGAGTATTTGTACTCAGACTTTGGTGAAAGCTCAACCCAAGGGGAAGTCCACCTGGTTGAGTAGTTTAGCTGCTGCTTGGCACCCAGTGAAATCTGCTACCAGGGGATTTCCCTTAGCAATGGAATCAGCAAGGGGTTTTGTCTTTCTGAAAGATTTCCCAGAGGAATTCATTTGCCTATGTAGAAAAATCTCAAATTCTAATATAAAATCTCTGACCTTTTTAAGTTTTTGAGATCTGGATTTCTCATTTATTCACAAATCTCTTCAAATGAAAAAACAAACACAATAGAAAACCCAAATAGTGAGAATGCATATTTAGTGAATGATCTGAGTATTTCATGCTAGGCAATGTTTGGCATTGAGATATACTGGAGAGCAAAACACATCTAATTCTAGCTTTCACTTTATGTTTGTATTGAAAATGAGGTTGATTCCTTCCAGTATTAAAGTGTATGTAGCATCCAAAATCCTATGTGTCTTTCAGGGCCCAGCTTAAATACAACCTCAAGAAGGAATCAGGATTTGTTTAATGTGAGAAATAATTCTTACAGCCTGCAGTGTGTGTAGTTTAAAATATCCCAAACTTCCCTAGCCAATTAGCTCAGTTGGTTGAGCGTCCTCCCATGTACCGACAGGAAAACTATAGGAATTACAGTACACGAAGCTCACTTAGAGTCTGAGAGAAAAAATACTCAAAAGGTCAGGAGGAGCCCTAGCCAGTTTTGCTCAGTGGGTAGAGCATCAGCCTGCGACTGAAGGGTCCTGGGTTCGATTCCGGTTAAGGGCCTATGTCTGGGTTGCGGGCTCAGTCCCCAGTAAAGGGCATGCAGGAGGCAGCTGATCAATGATTTTCTCTCATCATTGATGTTTCTCTCTCCCTTCCTCTCTAAAATCAATAATATATATATATATATATATATATATATATATATATATATATATATATATATTTTTTTTTTTAAAGGTCAGGAGGAGTTGGTCCTGAGTGAAGGGACCTGAACCAAAGCAAGGGACTTTTATCAGGACACTTGGGAATTAGGCAGAGCTGGAAAGTACCCTGTGTGCCAGAGATGCACTGAAGTATTTTCTCAATCATGTTTCAGTTTTGAATTTTTTTTCAGGTTAATAAAATAGAAGTTTATTAAAAAAAAAAAACACTTGAGAAACTGGAGGTTCCTAAAGAAACTGCTTAAAAAGTTCTTACAAATGTTTTATTTAAATGGAATGTGAATTTAAGAGGAAATGCATTAAAGAGGTAATAATCCCTCCTTAATGTACTTACAGCAGGCATTAAAGTGGCAGAAACCTTGGTATATCTGGCCTTCCTGGTGCACAAACTAGGGGGGAGGGGCACACAAGCCTAACATCATGTTTTTCATTTTATATTCAGAAGAAACTTTTTCTATTGCCAGTGGCTACCATAACCTAACTAAAATTAACGGCTGCAATCCATTTCTCCCCACAGCAGGAAGGAAAGTGGGTGGGTAAAGAATAGGCTAGAAAGGGTTGTGGGTTCATCCCCAGTGTGGGGCGTGCAGGAGGCAGCCGATTAATGATTCTCATCATTGATGTTTTTTTCTCTCTCTCCCTTCCTCTCTGAAATTATATTTAAGAACAGGTTAGAAAGGACGCCAGCAATTTAGACGCAGGCTGGTTATACAGGGCCCAAAACTAACGAGAGATGAGACTGTGGAATACACGATCCATTTAGGTCACACTTAATGGCAAATCACTACTCTGGACCCAGAAAGTTTTTTCGTTCTTGCTATAGTCAATTCATTTTCCAGATGACAGCTCTAAACAACAACCGAGTTTCACCTGGCATCCTGAAGCTGCGCACACACGACCCTGACGCAAGCGCACTCCGAGCCCCTACGTCCCTTTCCCCACCCCCACCAGGGGCGGGGCTCGGAGCTTTCTCCGCGCGCGAACTGACGCTAGAGTCGTGAGTTCGGCGCGCAAGAGCGGATGAATCTGGCCGATGCACCGGAAGCAGTCGCTGCGGCTTCCGGAGGGGTTTGTACGCCTGGTTTGGGAGCTACCAAGCCCAGAGACCGTTCTTGAAGTAGTGGCTGCTTCAACATGTCCCGTGGTTCCAGCGCTGGTTTTGACCGCCACATTACCATTTTTTCACCCGAGGGCCGGCTTTACCAAGTAGGTGAGTGAACCAGGTCCGCCTTTGATCCACTCGAATTGCTCTGTCATGGTGCGGCCTGGAGTTTAGTCCGGGGCTGAAGCATGGCCGGAGTTGGGACGGGAGAAGGGCCTAGTCTGGGTTGACGTCCCGTGGTGTTCTCACCCCAGACTGGAGGCAGGGATCAGGGGCCCGAAGGCTGAAGGCCTCTTGCTGTTGAGGGCGAGCGGCCGCACTGCCTGGGCACAATAAAGAGTTAAGGAAGGCAGGACCTAAATGTCTGACTTCTGACTTCCTGAGGCCTATTAACTTGTTACATTTTGGCGTAGGTGGACTCGATGTCTGTACTTCTCTAAAGGGTCATTAGTTCCTTAACCTCCCAATTAAAACGTTTCCTCTCCGTTTTCCTTTGTTTGCAGCATGCACTTCCTTGTCCTGAGGTATTTGTTTCCACACAGGCATTCAGAGCCTTCTATGTGCCAGATACTGCTGGTCCTAAGGGATACAAAGATGTCACAGCCTCTCTTATGTTGAAGCTCGCAACTTAAAGGGAATGCCAGATAACGTAAACAAACGGAGAAAAAGAAAAAATACCAAATTACTGGTATCTACAGAGTTCAGGACATCTTTGGAAAACTGGTAGATAGAATGAGTGATTGTCAATTGTAGAGCTGCTGGTGGAACATCCCCTTTTAACCCATATCTGTTTGACTACTGTAGTTTAAAAGCGGTTGATTGTAGATGAGGTCTAGTGAACTAGCTCTTTACTGAGGAGCAACTCTAGTGGGAATAAACACTATACCTTATCAGTTATTCAGTATTACAGTATATTTTATTGGCTCTAAGTGGTGTCAAGAGTTTAGGTTATGATTCTAATTCGGATCCTTAATCTCTTGCCATAGAGAATTTAGTATCAAGAGATCCTGATTTACATGTGGCCCAGAATGGTTTTATTTTTGAGTGAGTTTAGCACCTCATGCCTTGGCAAGGACAGTAATACAACCTGTGTTTGGAAATCATAAGGATAGAGTTGGCCTACAGATGAGGTTCTCTTCACCTGTACATTTTAGAAATAGTTAATTTGGAATGAAACCAGTCCACTATATGGCTACATACTTAATATAATGTAGCAAGAAAACAACATCATATTGGGTAATTCAGTAACCCTTTTAACTCATCACCAATTGAAAAATATGATCAATATTTTGATCAATAATGACCAATATCTAGACAGAAATATGATCAATAATATGTAGTAGAATTATTTTAAACTCTGCCTTGTAAAATAACACACTCCCATTGCTATTCAGGGCACTAATTAGACATTGCTAGGAAAAGGAAAGTGAAAGAATAGTTAGTATGAGCAAGCAGTATTGTGGTGAAGAGTTCAGGCCCTGGAGCCATAACCTGGGTTCAGATACCTGCTCTGCCCCGTACTAGCCAACCAAATGATATAACTTTAGCCTAGTTTCTCTTTGCAAAATTGGGCTGATAATTCCTTGTGGTTGTTTTGAGGATTAAATAAGGTGATGTTTGTAGAGTAATTGTACAGTATTAAGTGCTCAGTAAGGGTTATTAGATTCTTGTTTTTCTTTTTCGGTGTATTAGATTAGTTGCTCTGTAGACCTGGAATATATCCCTTTTTATAGTCCATGCATGCTTAGTTCTCTAGTGAAATATATGTACATTATCTTAATATCATAAGTGCTGTTCATTAGTTTATAACTTTAGAACCTGCCTAAGATAAAGTACATAAAATTTTAGAATGCAAACTTTAACGTTGATAGTGGAAAAATGATATAACAAAAGTGGGAAAATGACAAGGGAAGGAAAGATTAATGGAAAAGTGAGTATGGCATGGCCCAGTGGTTGGGCATCGACCTATGAACCAGGAGTTCACTGTTCGATTCCTGGTCAGGGCTAATGCTCAGGTTGCGGGCTCGATCCCCAGTCGGGGGGGGTGTGCCGGAGGCAGCCAATTAGTGATTCTCATCATTGATATTTCTATCTTTCTTCCTTTCCCTTCCTCTGTAAAATCAGTTAAAAAATATTTTAAAAAAAATGAGTATGCTTCTCATCTTTCATAGTTGGGACTCGAGATAAATGTAGTCTAAAGTTGATAAATCAAAAAATAGAAGTATAAATTTAAAGTTACAACGCTAACCATAATTATAAACAAACGGTTGACAGTGTTTGCTTCCAGGGAGTAGGAAGAAAGATTTTTTTAAAATTGATTTTAGAGGAATGGGGCGGGGGGAGAAGAATATCGATGTGAGAAATATCAATTGGTTGCCTTCTGCATGTGCTTTGATGGGATTGAACCTGCCACCTTTTGGTGTATGGGACAACACTAACCATCTGAGCCACACTGGCCAGGACAGTGAGAAAGATGTTTTTTTTTTTTTTATTGATTTCAGAGAGGAAGGGAGAGAGAGAGAGAAACATCAATGATGAGAGAGAATCATTGATCTGCTGCCTCCTACACACCCCGTACTGGGGATCGAGTCCGCAACCCAGGCATGTGCCCTTGACCAGAATCCAACCCTGGACCCTTCAGTCTGCAGGCCAGTGCTCTATCCACTGAGCCAAACCAGCTGGTGCAAGAAAGATTTTTGATTGTCATTTGTACCCTATGTAACTACTGAAAATTTTCTCTTGACATATGTATTCAAGGTATGTGTATGGGCGTGCCCGTGTGTGTGTGTGTGTGTGTGTGTGTGTGTGTGTGTGTGTGTGTGTATAGAAAAACTGTAGAGCTATATACAGAGCACCTACCTTTGAAATCTAATTTTAGGAATTCCCGAAGTTATCAGTGGGGCAACTTAAGGCCCAGGTGGAACATATAAGCCTGGCTGTTTTCAAAGCCCTCTTCTGCTTGCTGATCTTTTGCTGGATAGGTCTGGCAAGAGAGGAGAGGAGCAGTCACTTGAATTTGGCTGCCAGGTGGATGTGAGCACTGCCTGGATGCTTCTAAGAAAGGAGCATATTGATAAAGGACAGGAAAGAAATGGATTGGTAGAGACAGACTAAAAGTGGACAGTTTTCTAATCTGTATTGAAACCAGGATTCCTGGGTTCAAGTCCTTGCTCCACACCAACTTTGAGAACTTTCTTCATATGTAAAATAGAAATAATAATTCCACCTATCTTATGGGGCAGTAAGATTTAATGCATTAATAGATGTAAAATACTTATAACAGTGTCTGTCACATAGTAAGTGCTCAATAATTGTTTCTGTGAAGGATGCTGTCAGGAAGAAATAAGTGACTGACAAAAATGGAATCAGGAGTTTACAAATAAATGGACTGAGAAGTACTAATTGTTTGCCTCTTTTGCTGTTAAAAAAAATACTCTTGTTTTAAAATAATGTTTCTCAACCCAGACTTCTCATGTCTTCCTTGAATCTGATTTGAAGTTTAATGTCGGGGTGTACACATGCATACATCTGTATGTATGCATACATAAACACATACCTATTATATGTATACATAAATACATACCTATTATAACTACATACAAAAAAGTAACGAGATCAAACACTGCTATGTTTTGAAACTTCATATTCCCCTTCCCACCACTGCCAAGATTTTTAGTGACTCCATCTGCTTGTAGGTCACTGTTTGAAAGTGTAATAGTTGGAGGCGCTTGAAATGAAACACACTTCCCATTTAAGTTACAAGGTTAGAGAAAGAACAACTTCCAAAAACCTTAACAAAAAGTTTCTAGTCATACGGCATTGAAATTGAACATAAACTTATCCTGCAGAGTACCAACCTACCTTCTTGCCTCAGAACAATTCTTTTAATAACCAAATTTCATAGAATATATGGGTCTTTCAATTCATTTTTTCACCAGCCTGTGAAAAATGGGGGGGGGGGTATTATTTGTTTCCCAAAACTCAGTCAACACTTTAAACAAAATTATGAGTGAGAAAAATCTTGAAGTGTATTCCTATGATTGGCAGAACTTCAAAATCACCTGTAGATGCTGATGAGCATGCCTAAAGGGGATGTGCGTCTCCACTATTGGTAACATCATACTGTGAGCCATTGTCTGGCATTGTGTGCTTGTCCTGAACACTTTGTCACAGTGCCTTTTATATTTAGTTCCTGTTTTCCCCCAGTATTACACAAACGAGTCCCAGAAATGTTGGGGAAGTGTTGGGGAAATTTGTAGGGAAGGAAGCAAAGTAAGAGATTACTGTGAAAAAGAGTCTCTATACAAAACAATTATTTATTAACCATTTTGTGATCAAGGAAGCATTCTACTCTTATGGTTTGCTGTTAGGTCGATTTTGATCATTTTTTTACCTATAAAATGACTTTCATGTGGTTCAACCAAATATTTACATATAGGTACATACTTTACTATTATTTAAGTTACAATCTAAAAAATTGGGGACTCAGCAGTTGAGTGTAATCCATTATAATTTATCCCATTTAAAAAATGGGAAATGGACTCAGCCGGTGTGGCTCAGTGGTTGAGTGTTGGCCCATGAACCAGGAAGTCATAGTTCTATTCATGGTCAGGGCACATGTCCAGGTTGCCGGTTCAACCCCCTATAGGGGGCATGCAGGAGGCAGCTGTTGGATGTTTTTTTCTCTCTCTCTCTCTCCTTCTCTCTAAAAACCAATAAAATATATTTTTAAAAATGGGAAATGGGCTGTCAGTTATCATTTTCCTGCATAGTCTTGGGCATTCAACAACAGATTACTAAGATTACCGTAATGGTGTTTGCTAGTTTTACAAGTTTCTGACATTTTATCCAAATAAAATAAAATCTTTAGTGATGTAAATAAAGTGTATAATTACTATTTCCAGCATTTGAATTCTGGCTTTAAAAAATAAATATGCCTTTTCAATGCTGCCTGTAAACAGTTCTGTTTTTTTCTTAAGTGGCCTTCCTTCTCACCTCTGCTATTGGGGGGGGGGGAGGGGCAGTATTATTTGTTTCTTTAGAAGATATTCTTTGGTTATTAAGTTATCTCTAGGTCCTTTACCTGGCAGTTTCTATTTTTCGGGAAATTATTACACAATATATATTTTTTGGTAGTAGTATTATAATGGGGATTCAAGTATACAAAATTTTATTGAAATTTATAACATGGTGAGTATTAAAATAACAGTACAAAGTAAGGCACTGAAGGAAGTGACACTTCCAGGGAGAGCCAGGAAAGGTTCCTCAGAGAAGATGACTTGATTTAGATGGAGATTAGATAAAGAACTTTTGGGGGACCAGTGCATCGGTCAGTGTGACTGGAGCATAGACAGTTGACAACTGGAAAAATAGAGTGTAGCAAAATTTTAAAGAGATTTGGGTACCATGCTAGGGTTTGGACTTTGTCCCATGGGTTTTGGACATAGCTAGCAAAAGTCATTAAGAGTGACAGGATTATTAAATCAGAATGCAAGAGGGTTGAGTGCAGAATTAGAATTACAGTAGAAAGGGGCTGATGGCAGGAAGACCAACTAGAAACTTAACTAATCCATATAAACCTTAATGAGGTATTGAGAGAGAAAGGATAAAGAGGAGATTGAGTAGATATAAAAGTGGACACTTGATAGAGAAGGGGTGAAGAATCAAGGATGGTACCCAGGTTTGTAGCTTGGAAAACTAAGTGGTTAGTAATACCATTGATATAAGGACTATAAGAAAAGTAGCAGATTTACAGAGAGAGGAGTTTGTTGTGGTACATGCCTGTGGGTGAAATAGGCATTGGCAAGTATGGGTTCAGAGGTAAAGATGACAATAGTGGTAAGATAAAATCACCCAGGGATAGGGAGAAATGACAGAATCCTGGGAAATACCAATTTAAGGAGCTGGCTGAAGAGGTGGAAGCAGTGCAAGAGACTGAGAAGGGAAGTTCAGAGAAGTAGGAATGATACTCTTTAAGAACTTCAAAATTCAGTTCCTCAGTACTCAATAGCCACATGTAGCTAATGGCTTTTATATTGGACAATGCAAATATAGAACATTGTCATCATCACAGAAGATTATTTTGGTTAGCACTAGTCTATTTATAGAGGGAGGGAGGAAGAGGACTACTTGAATGAATCCTGGCAAATTCACAAGTGCATTTTCTATTGAGGAACATTTTTTAATATGTAAATAATTTTTATTTTGTGGGACAAGATTTTATTCTGTGGTGGAGGGTTGCTTTATCTTTTGTGGCTTTTATATTTTGTATATAAGCAGACCAGATAAATAATACAAATGAGTGCAACATGCTAGGTGAGATATGACAAGGAGTGGTGGGAATTGGAAAACTGCAAAATATGTGCCAGCCCTAGATGATTTTGCTACGTGCGAATGAGGGGCGGTATTAACAGATTTTTTTTTCCTAAGAAAAACTAAATCCTAATTTTATTTTTATCTGACTTTTAGTTAATTTGAATCTTTCTAGAAAACCATGCATTCCAAGCCAACTTCAGTAAGTGGGATTGGGTCCATGGCCAACTTTTGACTTAGTATCTTCTGGTTGGCAAATTTAATTTTAAAGTTTCTTGGTTCCTCCTTTCTTTGACTGGATGTAGAAGGCAGAAATACATATTTTCAAATGCTAAACTTAGTGGTGAAATAGGAAATGCTATCGGAATCCAGAGAAAGTGTCCATGGGAAATGGCAGGGGCTTAAAGGGGAAGGGCAAGCTTTGGCTAGGTGGACATAAGAGCGAGAAGGCCATCCAGGCTGGACATAAAGAAACAAAGACATGAGTGTGGGAAGGATCAGGATCTATAAACATAAAGGGTAATGTAAGAGGAGAGTTGGTAAGTATTACAAATAGCTCTCTATGGCCTTAGATGGGATGTTTTTTAGGCCAAAATTGTGTTCTGAACAATTGGGTAATAAAAGCAAGCAATAGACAATTAGGCAATATTAAGGATAGTGACATAGATATAAGAATCATCTGTATGGAAGTGATTGTTCCTTACCTCTGTAATCTATAGTGATAATCCCTCCTTTAGTCCTGATACTGATGATTTGTGTTCTCACTACCTTGATTATTCTAGCTAGTGATTTATATTAGTTTCCTCTGGCTGTTGTAACAAATCACCACAAACTTCGTGGCTTAAACAACAGAAATTTATTTTCTCACAGTTCTGGAAACCAGAAGTCCAAAATTAGTATCACTGGATCAAAATTAAAGTGTCGTGCAGGGCTGTGCTCTCTCGAGGCTTTTAGAGAGAAGGTATTCTTCACTTCTTCCACTTCTAGAGGCTGCCAGTATTCTTTGGCTTATAGCTTCATCACTTCAGTCTCATAGACCAACATCATTGTCAAATCTTATTCTGCTCCCTCTTCACATCACCTTTTCGTTCTATGTGTGTAAAATCTCCCTCTGGTTCTCTTATACATATGATATGATTGCATTTAGGACCCACCAGGTTAACCTTCCCCTCTCAAGGTCCTTGAGTTAATCACATCTGCAAAGATCCCTTTTTTTTTTTTTTTTTTTTTTTTTTTTTGAGCCATAAAAGGTAATACTCATAGGTTCTAGGGATTAGACATGGATATCACTTAGGGACCATTTTTTAGCATACCAAAGTGTTTATAATTTTGTTGGTTTGTGTAGTTTATCCATTCTGGCAATTTCTGCTTTTTATTGGAGTATTTTGTCCATTAACATTTAATACAATTGTTGACATGATTAAAGTTTACCATTTTATTATTTGTTTTTCTGGTGTTCTTTTTTGTCTATTTCTTTGATTTCTGATCTTTATTTCTTTTTTTCTAATCTGGATTTATACCATTTTGCCCTTTTCTAGTTTCTTTTTTTTTTTTTTTTAATGAGGTTTTGTTTCATTTATTTTTTTATTTTTTTTATATATTTTATTGATATTTCACAGAGAGGAAGGGAGAGGGATAGAGAGCTAGAAACATCGATGTGAGAGAAACATCGATCAGCTGCCTCCTGCACACCTCCCACTGAGGATGTGCCCGCAACCAAGGTACATGCCCTTGACCGGAATCGAACCCGGGACCTCTCATTCCGCAGGCCGACGCTCTATCCACTGAGCCAAACCGGTTTCGGCCTTTTCTAGTTTCTTATTGTGGAAACTTAAGTCTTTGATTTTAAACCTTTCCTAATATAAACAATTAAGACTATTGTATTAGTTTTCTATGCTGCATAAAAATTACCACAAACTTAGCAGCTTAAAAAAACACACACTTGTTATCTCACAGTTTCTTTAGATCAGGAGTAGTCCCGGCATGTTTTAGCTGAGCCCTCTGCTTAGAATTCTTACAAGGCTGCAATCGTAGTGTTGTCCGAGCTCTGTTCTCATCCCGAGGCTCAATTGGAGAAGAATCTGCTTCCAAGCCTCACTGAGGTTGTTGGCAGAATTCATTTCCTTAGGGACTGGACCCCAGCTACTTGCTGGCTGTTCACAGGGGATTTCTTGCCATACACCTTACCGAGCCAATAAGAAGAATCTCTAAAGTGAGTCTGCTAGCAAAACAGACACTCATCATGTAATCAGGAGTGAGATATCCCATTCTTTCATTATATTCAGTTTGTCAAAAGCAAGTTATATAGGTCCTGTCCAAACACAAGAGGAGGGGATTACACAAAAATGTGAACACCAGGAGGCAAGGATTGAGGTGGGGAGGCCACCATAGGGCCTGGCCCCCATAGCAATAAAATCCCTTAACACTGTTTTATCTGCATTCTGCAAATTAACATTCAATTCAGAATATTTTAAAATCTCCCTTCTGATTACTTCTTTGACCCAGGGACTATTTAGAAATGTGTTTTTAAATTTTCAAATTACTTAGGGTTTTCAGTATTTTAAAATTTATCAAGACTTGTTTTATGGCCTAACATGAGCTGTATTGGTAAATGTACTGATATGTCAATTTTCCTTTCATGTATTTTAAAGTACTCTTTATAAGGTACATATGCATTTATGATTGTTGTGTTTTATTAATTGACTAGAGGCCCAGTGCACGAAATTTGTGCACTGGTAGGGTCCCTAGCAGCTGCCGGCCGGGTACTCCCTCCCGTTCTCTGGATGCCTGCCGCCGCTGCTGGCCAGGGCCTCCCTCCCTTCCCCCAGCCGGCCACGCCCCCTGGTTGAACTCCCGGTCGAGGGGACAATTTGCATATTACGCTTTTATTATATGGGATTCTTACACCATTTTGAAATGCTCCTCTTTATCTTGATAATACTATCTTAAAGTCTACTTTGTCTGATATTAATATAGTCCCTCCAACTTACTGGTGCTTACTGTTTATATGGTATACTTTTTTTTAATCCACTTACTAAAGTGTGTCTCTGGTAGACACCATATATTTGGGGGTTTGTTTTGGGGTTTTTTGTTTTTGCTTATTTACTTATTTTTAACTAGGGGCCTACTGCACGAATACGTGCACCTTGAAAGGAACTGTGGGCTGCGAGGCTGAGGTGGGCACAGGGGTGGGTCTTGGCCCATCCTCTGTGCCCCTGCCCAGCCCCTCGTGCCACGGCCCCCCCGCATCCCCTCTCTGCCAGCAGCCCTGCTCCGGCAACTGCTGCTCACACCCACTGATGGTGCAGAGCATTTGGGGCCAGCACCAGTAATGGGTGTGAGCAGCGGCTACTGCCCGATCACCCCTCAGGAACAGCGGGAGGTGGAGAAGCCCTCAGGGGCAATCGGGGCTGGCAGCTGCCACTCGCATCTGCTGACGGCCCTGAGCGATCAGGACCGGCATTGGGCACTGGCAGCGGGTGCGAGCAGCAGCTCTGGTGCTGGCAGTGGGTGCGAGCAGGGCCAGTGCCGGCAGCAGGTGTGAACACCGGGCGGGACCGCGGCACATGAGAGCAAAGAATTTTCAGTAACCACCAGAGGCTTGCCCTGATGATAGCAACCGGCGCCCCGCCTTGGACTGGCACCCCCGCTCACCTGTTCCACCATCCTGCTGCAGCCAACACCCGCCATGTTCCACGCTCTGCCGCTTGCTGCCAATGCCTGCCATGTTCTGTGCACGTCTCCTGGTAGTCAGCACATATCATAGCAACCGGTTGTTTGGTTTTTCTGCCGTTCGGTCTATTTACATATTAGGGTTTTATATATGTAGATTAGTTCTCTTGTTATTATTTTTATTCTTTATTGTTGAAAGTATTACATATGTCCCCTTTTTTCCCCCATTGACCCCCTCCAGTCTACCTCCGGCCCCCCTCCACCTAACCCCACTCCCCGCCCCAAGCCTTCAGCACCCTATTGTCTGTGTCCATGGATTATACATATATGCATACAAGGTTTTTGGTTGATTACCTCCCACCCACCTGCCCTCCCCTGCCTTCCCTCTAAGATTCCACACACTGTTCCATGATTTCATGTCTCTGGATCTACTCCATCAGTTTATTTTGTTACTTAGATTCCACATATGAGTGAGATCATGTGATACTTGTCCTTTCTCTGACTTATTTTACTTATTATGATACTCTCCAGGTCCTTCCATGATGTCTCAAAGGGTAAGAGAGTCTTCTTTTTTTACTGCTGCATAGTATTCCATGGTATAAATGTACCATAGCTTTTTTATCCTCTCGTCTACTGATGGGCACTTGGGCTGTTTCCAGATCTTAGTTATTGTAAATTTGCTGCTATGAACATAGGGGTGCAAACATTCTTTCTGATTGGTGTTTCACGTTTCTTAGGATATATTCCTAGAAGTGGGATCACAGGGTCAAATGGCAGATCCATATTTAGTTTTTTGAGGAAACTCCATACTGTTTCCATAATAGTTGCACCAGTTTGCATTCCTCCCAGCAGTGTACTAGGGTTCCCTTTTCTCCACATCATCACCAGCACTTGTCATTTGTTGATTTGTTGGTGGTAGCCATTCTGACACGTGTGAGGTGATACCTCATTGTCATTTCAATTTGCATCTCTCTGATGTTCAGTGACTTGGAGCATTTTTTCATGTCTCTTGGCCATCTGTGTGTCCGCTTTGGAGAAGTGTCTGTTTAGGTCCTTTGCCCTTTTTTTTTTTTTTTTAAATATATTTTATTGATTTTCCACAGAGAGGAAGGGAGAGGGACAGAGAGTCAGAAACATCGATGAGAGAGAAACATCGATCAGCTGCCTCCTGCACACCCCCCACTGGGGACGTGCCCGCAACCAAGGCACATGCCCCTGACCGGAATCGAACCCGGGACCCCTGAGTCTGCAGGCTGACGCTCTATCCACTGAGCCAAACCGGTTTTGGCCCTTTGCCCATTTTTTAATTGGATTGTTTATCTTCCTGTTGTTACATTGTACAAGTTCCTGGTGTATTTTGGGTATTAACTCTTTATCAGATACAAGAGTCCCAGTGCACGAAAATTCGTGCACTGCAGGGGATTGGGTCTCTCAGCCTGGCCTGCCCCCTCTCACAGTCCGGGAGCCCTCAGGGGATGTCCTACTGACAGTTTAGGCCTAAGCTGCCATATGGCCTCCCTCTGCGGGAGGCAACTGGGCTGATCAGGGGAAGGCGCCGCTCCCATCATGACACGGCTCCCATCACTCCATCGCTACTGCTGCCTCTGGCCTCCCTCTGCAGGAGGCAACTGGGTCGATCAGGGGAAAGTGCCGCCCTCATCACCCCGCTGCTGCTGCTGCCACTGCCAGCCACTGCGGCTGCCTGCCCTCTGTTGGAAGCCGCCCATTGCCTTCACTAACAGAGAGGTGTGGACAAGGAACCTGGAAGGCTGGTCAACCTTGAAGCTCTGAAAGGTCAGAGCCAACCACCCACTGTTTAGTTGAGACAATGGTTGAGACAATGGTAGCTAAAGCAACTTCCACCTTTTAATCTTATGTAAATCCTTGCTGATTGACTATCATTGGAATTGCCTGTCTAAAGGCTATGGGTGTATCCCATAGTCTTAATAAAAGGGAAAGCAAGGCCAGAATGGGGTGGAGTCCTTCCCCTTGAGTTGGGCTCCTGCCTGGCCCCCAATATTTCCAAATTAATATTTTCTAGTCTCCTCCAGAGCCCGAACCCTGAACCTGAACCCTGAACCATGCAGGACGTGAAAGGGGTTCACTACAGCCCTCCTCGGCCCTCGCAGCCGCTGCGGCTTTGTCCAGAAGGACATCTGGTCTATCTGGTCTAATTAGCATATTACCCTTTTATTAGTATCGATATCATTGTCAAATATGTTCTGCTAGTGGGCTCTCTTTTTGTTTTGTTGATGGTTTATTTTGCTGTGCAGAAGCTTTTTATTTTGATGTACTCCCATTTGTTTATTTTCTCCTTCATTTTCTTTGCCTTAGGAGATATATCAGTAAACATAATGCTATGAGAGATGTCTGAGATTTTGCTGCCTATGGTTTCTTCTAGGATTTTTGTGGTTTCATGACTTACATTTAAGTCTTTTATCCATTTTGAGTTTATTCTTGTGTATGGTGTAAGTTTCTCTTTTTTTTTGCATATATCTGTCCAATTTTCCCAACACCATTTATTGAAGAGACTCTCTTGACTCCATTGTGTGCTCTTGCCTCCTTTGTCAAATATTAATTGAGCGTAATGGCTTGGGTTGATTTCTGGGTTCTCTGTTCTGTTCCATTGATCTATATGCCTATTCTTGTGCCAGTACCAGGTTGTTTTTATTATGGTGGCTTTGTAGTATAATTTGAAATCTGATATTGTGATTCCTCCAACTTTGTTTTTCTTTCTCAAAATTGCTGCAGCCATTCGGGGTCTTTTTTGATTCCATATAAATTTTTGGAGTATTCTAGCTCTGTGAAATATGCCATTGGTATTTTATTTATTTATTTATTTATTTATTTATTTATTTATTTATTTATTTAAATATATTTTATTGAATTTTAACAGAGAGGGAAGGGAGAGTTAGAAACTGATGAGAGAGAAACATCGATCCGCTGCCTCCTGCACACCTTCCACTGGGGATGTGCCCGCAACCAAGGTACATGCCCTTGACAGGAAATCAAACCCGGGACTCCTCAGTCCACAGGCCGACGCTCTCTCCACTGAGCCAAACTGGTTAGGGCTGCCATTGGTATTTTTATGGGGATTGCATTGAAAATGTAGATTGCCTTGGGTAGTATGGACATTTTAATAATGTTGATTCTACCAATCCATGAATATGGTATATTCTTCCACTTGTTATATCTTCTTCTGTCTCTTTTCCCAATATCCTGTAGTTTTCCCAGTACAGGTCTTTTGCCTCCTTGGTTAAGTTTATTCCTAAGTATCTTAATGTTTTTGTTACAATGGTAAATGGGATTGTTTGTTTAGTTTCTCTTTCTGAGAATTCATTATTGGTGTGTAAAAAAGCCACTGATATTTGGGTGTTCATTTTGTATCTTGCTACATTGCCAAGTTCATTTATTCAATCTAGTAGTTTTTTGGCTGTGTCTTTAGGTTTTTTTATGTACAATATCATGTCAACTGTGAATAATAAGAGTTTTCCAATTTGGATGCCTTTTATTTCTTCTTTTTGTCTGATCGGTGTGGCTAGGACTTTCAGTAATATGCTGAATAAGAGTGGTGAACATACTTGGCCACTGTGAGTAATGTTGCAGTGAACATAGGGGTGCATGTATCTTTGTGAATAAATGTTTTTCAAGTTTTTCGGAGATACCCAGAAGAGGGATTGCTGGGTCATTTGGTAACTATTCTTAATTTTTTGAGGAACTGCCATGCTGTTTCCCATGGTGGCTGTATCAGTTTACATTCCATCAGCAATGAATGAGTTCCTTAATAGTGAAGTTGAGCATCTTTTCATATATCTGTTGGCCATCTGTAGGTCTTCTTGTAGAAAGTGTCTCTTCAGGTCCTCTGCCCATTTTTTAATTGGTTTGTTTGTTTGGTCTTGAGTCGTGTATGTTCTTTATATGTTTTGGATACTAACCCCTTGTCAGAGCTGTTGTTTGCAAATATCATCTTCTATTCAGCTGGTTGCCTTTTTGTTTTGTTGTCAGTTTCTTTTGCTATGCAGAAGCTTTTTAGTTTGATTAGCCCTATTCATTTATTTTTGTCTTTATTTCCATTACTTTTGGGGTCAAATTCATAAATCCTCTCTAAGACCATAAAATATTCTCTGAGAGGCTCAGTCACTTCAGAGGTGGGTAACAAGGAGCAAGATGTTTTACATCTTGAATTGACAAGTGTTTGACAGCCAAAGTTATTTTCCCCTGGAGATTATCTTTTTTTAAAAAATGTATTTTATTGATTTTTTAGAGAGGAAGGGAGAAAGAGAGAGTTAGAAACATCGATGAGAAAGAAACATCAATCAGCTGCCTTCTGCACACCCCCTACTGGGGATTTGCCCGCAACCAAGGTACATGCCCTTGACCGGAATCGAACCTGGGACCCTTGAGTCCACAGGCTGATGCTCTATCCACTGAGCCAAACTGGCAGTGGTCGGCTGGAGATTATCTTTGATAACAGAATTCTTCTGGGTAATAGTTGAGTGTGTGGTTTTGTTTTTCGAAACTACTTCAGCAAGATGTGAAAAAGAGAAGAGACTATGGAAACTCATCTGATTCCAAATATAATGGAAGTGGATCCCCAAGTAGCCTCCTCCTCCAGAAGAATGGGTCAAATTAATCATCTGCATGGTCCCAACCCTCCTCCAATGGCTGATGGATGAGGAAGATAAATGTCTGCTCTAAGAAGCAGACAACTGGACATGCACATTTCATGGCAGAAGGAACAAACCATCAGGCAGTAGAAGGATATTTTTATTGGATATAGTCAGAACTGATGGTTTTTCCATCCCTTCACTCTCATCCAGTGTGTGTCTTTTGTTCTGAGGTGGGTCTCTTATAGACAACATATAGTTGGGTCATGTGTTTGTATCCATTCAGCTACCCTATGCCTTTTGATTGGACCATTTAATCCATTTACATTTAGGGTTATTATTGATTAGTGGCCTGGTGCATGAAATTCGTGCACATTAAAAGGGGGACCCAGAGTCAAGTCCCTGCCCACCCACATGCGCCTCAAAATTGCATGAGACCCAGACCTGGCCAGTCCCACCCTTGTCAAGCCCCACTGGGCCGGGGGCTAGCCTCAGGTCCCCTGGCCTAGCGCCAGGACGGTGGGCGTGGCCTGAAGTCCCCCAGATGGGGCGGGGGGCGTGCCTTGAGGTCCCCCATCAAGCCCTGCCAGGTGGGGGACATGGCCTGAGAGCCCCTGTCAAGCCCTGCTGGGTGGGGGGCATGGCCTGAAGTCCCCCGTCAAGCCCCGCCAAGCAGGGGGGCGCAGCCTCAGGTCCCCCATCAAGCCCCGGTGGGCAGGGGGTGCGGTCTGAGGTCCCCTGTCAAGCCCTGCCAGGCAGGGGGGCACAGCCTCAGGTCCCCTGGCCTGGTGCTGGGGCAGGGGGCGCGGCCTGAAGTCCCCTGTCAAGCTCCACCTGGTGGGGGGCGCGGCCTGAGGTCCCCTAGCCCAGCACCAGGACAGGAAGCGCACCTGGAGGTCCCTTGTCAAGCCCTGCTGGGTGGGGGGCGTGGCCTCAGGTCCTCTGGCCTGGTGCCAGGGCAGGGGGCTAGGCCTGAGGTCCCCTGTCAAGCCCCACGGGGGCTGGGGAGGGCGTAGCCTCAGGTCCCTGCTGATTGCTTGTTAAGGCTCCTTAAGGGAACTTGGCCTCAGCTGTGACTGGTCAATTAGCATATTCCCTCTTTATTAGATAGGATAGGTACTTATTTATTGCCATTTTAATTTTCTATGCCTAGGTTTCTCTATTTCTTCTCATTACATCAGTCCCTTAAGCATTTCTTGTAATGCTGACTTGGTGGTGATGTACTCTTTTAGCCTTTTTTGTGTGTGTGTCTGGGAAGTTCTTTATTTGACCGTCTATTTTGAATGATAGCCTTGCTGGATATAGCAATCTTGGTTTCAGATCCTTGCTTTCCATTACCTTGAGTACTTCATGCCATTCGCTTCTGGCCTGTAGAGTTTCAAATGAGAATTCAGGTGTCAGCCTTATGGGAACTACTTTGTAGGTAACAGTTTGCTTTTCTCTTGCTGCCTTTAAGATTCTCTCTGTGTCTTTAATTTTTGGCATTTTAATTATGATGTGTCTGGGTGTGGGTCTGTTTGGGTTCTTCTTGCTTGGGGTTCTCTGTGCCTCCTGAACTTGTGTGATTTTTCCTTTACCAGGTTAGGAAATTTTTCTGCCATTATTTTTTCAAACATGTTCTCTATCTCTTTCTCCCTTTCTGCCTCTTCTGGCATACCTGCTATTCTAATATTGCATGGAAATTTTTTTCTTTCCATACTTTAATGATGTTCCACTATCTTTAGTGAAGCCTGTGGAATTCAAATCATTGTTCTCTTATGTATAAGCTGTTCTTTTTTCTGTGTTTTCAAGTTTCCTATTTTTAGTTTTCAGGAATCCTATATACTCCTATATAATAAAGAGCTAATATGCAAATGGTTGTCACACCCTCACTCCTTAACGTAACAACTCAGACACTCAACACTGGGGAGAGAGGAATGGGAACCAGCCAGGCTGCGGCCTGGGAGAGGGACAAGCCACCTGCCCCATGGTCCTGGTGGCCAGTTCCTGCGGCTGTGGCCCAGGCAAAGCCACCCGCCCACAGTCCCCTGCGGCTCCAGCCGGCCTGGGTCCTGGGTGCCTGCGGCAAGCCGAGGTTCCAGGTGCCTGCGACTGGCCGGAGGAGGGAATCCTGGGTCCCAGATGCGGGGCGAGGCAGAGGTGGTTAGGGGCGAAGAGGCCAGCAGGGAAGCAGTTAGGGGCAATCAGGCAGACACACAGATGTGGTTAGGGGCAATCAGGCAGGCAGGCAGAGGTGTTAGGGGCAATCAGGCAGGCAGGTGAGTGGTTAAGAGCTAGCGGTCCCGGATTGCGAGAGACAGTCAGACATCTCCCAAGGGGTCCCGGATTGGAGAGGATGCAGGCTGGGCTGAGGGATCCCCCTCCCCCTCATGCACGGATTTTGTGTACTGGGCCTCTAGTTTGAATATTGGAACCTACATGCAGTTTTCTTTATATTTATCCACTTAGAGTTTGCTGGATCTTCAATCTGAAACTTTATGTCTTTTGCCATATATGAACCATTTTTAGCCATTATTTTTTCAGATTTTTTTCCCACATAGGATTTCAATTACATGTACATTATATCTTTTTTTTTTTTACAGTATTGTAACAAGTACTTTAATGTACAGTGGCAACCACTATCTACCCACTTTTCCAAAATAGTTTCCTTCCAAGGAGAATTAAAATACAGTTTGGATCTCTAAATCTCACTCCACTCATTCCAGTTTGGATGCCTTTTATTTATTTTTGTCTGATCACTGTGGCTAGGACTTCCAGTACTATTCTATCTAATAAAAGAGTAATATGCAAATTAATCATCACTCCGCTACACCCACAAGCCATGCCCACCAGCCAATCAGGAGCGAGTATGCAAATTAACCCAACCAAGATGGCTGCAGCAACAGAGAGAGCAGGAGGGAGGCTTGGGTTTCCCCAGCGATGGAGGAAGCCAAGCTTTCCGCACACCCTGGCTGGCCCAGGCCTCCGCTTAAGGCTACAAAGTTTCAATTATAGAAGATAAATAAATCCCAACAGAAATGGCTGCCACCACGGAGCGAGCAGAAGGCTTGGCTCCGCTCCAGGCTACAGTTTTAATTATAGAAGATAAATAAATCCCAGATACCAGGGTCTCCGCTTGGGTCGCCGGGGGGCGTGGCCAGCCTGAAAACCACCACAGGCTCCTTGCCCAGGCCACCCACGCCCCAAGGGAACCCTCACCCTGATCCAAGACACCTTTCAGGGCAAACCAGCTGGCCCCCACCCATGCACCAGGCCTCTATACTATCTAATAAAAGAGTAATATGCAGATTGACCATCACTCCAACACACAAGATGGCTGCCCCCATGTGGTCAAAGATCCTGCCCCCATGTGGACACAAGATGGCCAGCAAGGGAGGGCAGTTGGGAGGGACCAGGCCTGCAAGGGAGGGCAGTTGTGGGCAATCAAGCCTGCAGGGGAGGGCAGTTAGGGGTGACCAGGCCGGCAGAGGAGGGAAGTTGGGGGTGACCGGGCCTGCAGGGAAGGGCAGTTGGGTGGGGACCCAGGCCTGCAGGGGAGAGCAGTTGGGGGTGACCAGGCCTGTAGGGGAGGGCAGTTAGGGGCAAATAGGCTGGCAGGGGAGCAGTTAGGCATCAATCAGGCTGGCAGAGGAGTGGTTAGGGGGTGATCAGGCTGGCAGGCAGAAGCGGTTAGGGGCAATCAGGAAGGCAGGCAGGCGAGCAGTTGGGAGCCAGCAGTCCTGGATTGTGAGAGGGATGTCCGACTGTCCGTTTAAGCCCGATCCCACCAGGATCGGGCCTAAATGGACAGTCGGACATCCCTCAAGGGGTCCCAGATTGGAGAGGGTGCAGGCTGGGCTGAGGGACACCCCCCCCCTCCGTGCACAAATTTCATGCACCGGGCCTCTAGTCCTATATAATAAAAGGGTAATATGCAAATTTACCCCAACAGCAGAATGACCGATTGCTATGACACGCACTGACCACCAGGGGGCCGATGCTCAATGCAGGAGCTGCCTCCTGGTGGTCACTGTGCACCCACAGCGGGAACTCTGCTCAGCCACAAGCTGGACTGACGACTGCGAGCACAGCTGCAGTGGCAGGAGCCTCTCCCACCTCCGCGGTAGTGCTAAGGATGTCCGATTGTGGCTTAGGCCCGCTCCCCATGGGAAGCGGGCCTAAGCCGTCAGTCGGACATCCCCTGGGCTGCCAAAGGGATGTCTGACTGCCAGCTTAGGCCTGATCCCCTGGGAAGCAGGCCTAAGTCGGCAGGTGGACATCCCCCAAGGGGTCCTGGACTGCCCTGGGCCTCTAGTGTTGAATAAGAGTGGTGAAAGCAGACATTCCTGTCTTGTTCCTGTTCTTAGGAGATATGCTTTAGTTTTTGCCCATTGAGTATGATGTTGGCTGTAGGTTTGTCATATATGGCCTTTATCATGTTGAGATATGCTCCCATCATGCCCATGCTTAGTCCTTAGTTTAGATCAGCCGTGGGCAAACTACGGCCCGCGGGCCGGATCCTTTACTTTGAATTTATATTAGTTCACACAAACACTCGATCCATGCTTTTGTTCCGGCCCTCCGGTCCAGTTTAAGAACCCATTGTGGCCCTCGAGTCAAAAAGTTTGCCCACCCTTGGTTTAGATGTAGATTATATTCACAGCTCACTTAGCCTTGGTTCATGGTTAATTAGGCTAGGTCCTAGAAAGAAGTAAAAACCTATTGAATGTGTTTTATTCTTGGTATGTACTTTGTGAGAGGGATCAGTTTTCAGGATCTTCCGAGTGTCAGTGAGTGATAAAATCTAGCCATTGAAATTTGTTGGATATAATACTAGGGGACTCACCTAGCTCCAGGTTCCCAAGTGGAGCAAAGAAACTTAAAGAAAAAGAGGAAGTATAGTATTTCTATATAAATAAATAAGTGGGGGAAAAAATGCCCAGACAAGTTTGATTCCCTCCTGTGCCTGTCTACCAACCATGCCCCTTTACATTGGGGTCAGCTGCTAGTCCATGGCCTGCTGAGAGAGCATTACAGATGTGCAGTGCCAAGATTCAGCTATTAGTTCTTGAGGGACAGAAACTTAAAGCTGTCATCCAGGATCGACCTGTTGCTCTGTGTTTTGTTTTGTTTTTATGTTGGTAACAGACCATACCACCAAGAGCCAAAGCAATGAGCAGGAGAATGACACCCATGGCAATTAAGACAGAAGCCAGCATCTTGATATCCTTTACAGGGATCTGCATGCCCAGCATCCTCACATTGCCTTCTCTAAAGTCTCTGGAGATTGCTTTCCCAATCTCGGCGGTGGTGGTGGTGGTGGTGGTGGTGGTGGTGGTGGTGGTGGTGGTGATAATGCTTAAGTGTTCCCTTTGGTACAAGACAGTAACATGGCAGTGAATCAGCCATGTCCCAGGTTGCTGACCACCATCTCCACAACTTCAAAGGTACCCAGGAGAGATCTACCACATCTGCTTGGTAACTCTCTTCATTCTGATAGAGGAAGCTCTCTGCATAGATGTACACAGCGTGCAGGTCAGTATCTTGGCCCATGGCTAGCATGTACCAAGCCACTCATTCCCCTTTGTACATGGTAAGACACTTGAGGTTGGCATAGAGTTTTCCATTAATGGCCTGCATTTTATTACTCTCCAAGAAAGTTTCATCCTGTAAGTTAACACGATCTGGCTCCTGGGGCCCGTGGATTGCCACGTTCTTATCCAGATACCAAGACTGGTTCTCATTAAAAATCAAGAATAACAAGGCAGATTCTTGGTCCATGTCATTTCATAATCCATGGGGCTCCAAGATCCCTTTCTGCAGATAACCAAGGGCACCATCAAGCCACTATTCATGACTTTGATGGGATCTATTGCAGAATAATAAAGCCAGGAAACACAAACAGAATCATTGGGTCCAGGGCCAGATCTTTCTGGGATGTTCCCTTTGTAAATGAGAATCTCACCATTTGCAACAGCATGGATGGACCTGGACAGTATTATGCCAAGCAAAATAAGCCAGTCAGAGAAATTACATTATACCTTTCAATATTGGCCCACAGACTTACTGTCTTTTTTAATCTTATTGATTAATTTCCATATTTATGCACTCTTTATTATCTTTATTCTGCAGTTAAGTCCATTTGGTTAATTATTTTATTGCAGTTATTTGTCTCAGTTCTGCAGTTTCTATTTGTTTTTTGTGATGGTGTTTTTTTGTGCTTCCTCCACTGAGATTTTCTATCTTATTTCATTTTGAGAATTTTGAGCATAGTTTTAATAACTTTTCCTGCTAATACATCATCTGGGTTATCTCAGGGTTGGTCTCTTGCAAATGAATCACATTTTCCTGATTTGGGTTGTCTTATAGTGTGTGTGTGTGTGTGTGTGTGTGTGTGTGTGTGTGTGTGTGTGTGTTTGGTTTGTTTTCTTTTTTGGTATGTTGGAATAATTCTTAATTGTCCTGAACATTTGTGAATGATAGGTTGGGAAGACTAGATTCTGTTATATTCCTACAAAGGGTGTGGATTTGTTCTTGGAGGCAGTTAATTTGGGTGGCAGCTCAAAATCTCACTTTTTTTATCCTTAGCTAGGCTGCCTGGAGTCTGTCTTGTACATGTGTGGTTATGGAATTAGCTAGAGATTTAGGCAATGCTTATATGTAGAAGTTGGGGCTCTCCCTCTCTGGTTCTCTTCTTTCTCTCCCTGACTTTCCAGCATCTGTCTTTACCCCCATACTGCTCTCTAATTCTCTAGGCCAAAAGGACCAAGTTTTCTATGAGTGTTTAGCCCTGACGGGCCTGGATGCAGGCTATAGGCCATGAAACTGGAAATTCATCCCATGCCATTTCTTTCTTCCAAACATTGACACCCCACCTCCCCCCTAGAATCTGCCTACTTGGGCCACTTTCTTGTCTCTTTGAGCAGTTATTATTTTGTCTAGAATATTTGTGGAGGGATGATGAGAAACAGAACTGAAGAGCATTTTGAAACATATATTTTTTTAATTTTTTTAAAAATATATTTTATTGATTTTTTACAGAGAGGAAGGGAGAGGGAAAGAGAGCTAGAAACATCGATGAGAGAGAAACATCGATCAGCTGCCTCCTGCACACCTCCCACTGGGGATGTGCCCGCAACCAAGGTACATGCCCTTGACCGGAATCGAACCCGGGACCCTTCAGTCCGCAGGCCAACGCTCTATCCATTGAGCCAAACCGGTTTCGGCATTGAAACATATTTTAGAAGTTATTTGCAATGTAATGGGATGGTAAAAATATTATAATTAGCCAACCTAAGCTAGATTTGAGGATTTCCTTGAAGTGATTTTTCTAGTCTTTTTACTCTATTCTTTTGTTCTCTCTTCAATATATAGCCATTTAGAAATATTTGATAAAGATTTTTATTATAGCTCCTATCAAAGGAAATTCTTTGGTAGGAGCTATAATATAGGTAGTATCTTTCTTAGCTGGTCCTCATCACCAATGGCTTTATGAACAGATGAGGCCAGGCCTCAGACCCAGTTCCCAGAGTAATACTTACAGAATTTTAAAAGCATCTATTATGCCCAGGCGGTGTGGCTCAGTGGTTAAGCATCAACCCATGAACCAGGAGGTCACAGTTCAATTCCCAGTCCGGGCACATGCTTGGGTTGCGGGCTCAATCCCCAGTTGTGGGTGTGCAAAAGGCAGCCAATCAATGATTCCCTCTCATCATTGATGATTCTCTCTCTCTCTCCATCTCCTTTCCTCTCTGAAATCAGTAAAAACATATTTAAAAAAAATAAAGGTACTGATTGGAGTTATGAGTAATATTTTCTTTTATATTATCTTGTCTTCATATTTCCTACAAAGAGCATATATTAATTTCTGTTGTGTTCCTAATTACAAAATACATGTTTAGGTTAAATATATGGAAATACATAACATAGAATGGGATAGTCTCATCTGTAATACTACTTTCCAAAGGCTGTCATTATCAACGAAACTACATGGTGCCAAAGTCCTTTGTTTTTATGCTACTACTAGAGGCCCGGTGCACGAAAGTTGTGCACTGGCAGGGGTTGGAGAGGTCCCTCAGCCCGGCCTGCACCCTCTCGTAGTCCAGGACCCCTCGCTCTTTACTGCCACCTGCAGCGGAGGCAGGAGAGGCTCCCGCCACTGCGCTCGCCAGCCGTGACCCCGGCTTCTGGCTGAGCGGAGCTCCCCCTGTGGGAACACACTGACCACCAGGGGGTAGCTCCTGCATTGAGCATCTGCCCCCTGGTGGTCAGTGCATGTCATAGTATGTTGATACAGCATTTTAACTGGGTAATGGTTTGATAGCAACTAAAAGTGTATAAGCTGAAGTTTGTTATAGACAAACTAAAGAATCCTATAAAAATGCAAAAAACGTGATCCCGAAAAATTCAGCTTGGTGGGGAAAAGAAATACAAAATAATCTAAGAGCAATTAAAACTATGGTCAAATTAGTTATTGACCAAAAGTTAACAAAAATATTAAATCTAGAGCAACTAAATTTGACCTAGATAAACCAGACTTAGAAATAATGGCCACAAAAACCAACTTTTAAAATTATAAAACATAGCCCTGGCTGGTGTTTTTCAGTGGTGAGAGCATCGGCCCATACACTGAAAGGTCATGGGTTTGATTCCCAGTCAAGGGCACATACCTGGATTGCAGGTTCCATCCCTGGCCCCCCATCGGGTTGTTGCAGTAGGCAACCAATTGATATGTCTCTCTCAAATCGATGTTTCTATCTCCTTTGTCTCTCTCCCTTCCCCTCACTCTCTGAAAAGCAATGGAAAAAATATCCTGGGGTGAGGATTAAAATACATTTTTTTCCAATGATAAAAAATAATTGACAAAGATATAATAAATTAACTAAATCTTTATTTGAAATTTGGTACTTGAGCCTGATAAAAAAGATTTCAGTAAAATTAAAATGGAAAGAAATGGAGTTGGTTTAGCTATGATTTATTATTTCCATTATTTTGACTTTTCATGTCTTAGCCGGCATTCCATATTAGCTCGTATAGCTGTCTCATTCTTTTTAATGACTGCTGTTATCCATTGCATAAATCTATGATAATTTATTCTGCCTTTTAAAAAACTATTCTGTCTTCCAGAATATGCTTTTAAGGCTATTAACCAGGGTGGCCTTACATCAGTAGCTGTCAGAGGGAAAGACTGTGCAGTAATTGTCACACAGAAGAAAGTACCTGTAAGTAATACTGCCCAGATAGCCGATTATTGCAGAATATAATGCCAGAATTTTTCATAAGTTTGTACAGAGGGATATTATTACCTATAAATGTTAACATTATTCTTGCTTTGACTCTACTTTCCTAGTATTTACTTATTAGTTTTAACTGTAAAGCAAACAAAAAACATTTATTATATAGTGTATTATTTAATTTCACAGTATTTTTATCACTACACAGATTTTTTAAAAGTTACCGTGATTTCTTTTGTTTATTAGGACAAATTATTGGATTCCAGCACAGTGACTCACTTATTCAAGATAACCGAAAACATTGGCTGTGTGATGACAGGAATGACAGGTAATTGGCTCAATGTCTACTTAGATTTGTTATTTTCTTCTAATTATTTTTGAGTTTTGTACTAATTTTAAAAGTATAATAGAATTAGATATCCATACTACTGTTAGGGAAACTGGGCCCCTCTCACAGATGATTTATTTCAGATGTAGTTAATAGTGTCAGGGGACGTAAGTCAGTAAATCTCAAACCTGGTAATAATGACATTGGTTAGAAGTAGGTGAGAATTATAAAAAATTACTTTGGGTTTCTATTTTCTGAAATAAGGGAAAATTCAAGCTTACCAAAAAAGATCAAGAGAAACATTCTCTCCTTAAGATTTGTTCTTAGGGAGTTATTAGTTATAGAAACTATTTTGGCAGTTCTATACACAGTACTGCCCTTTAAAGGGCTCAGAATAAAATGACAGTACTGTGTATGGAACCTCATTTTAAAATTTTTTCTTTTTGTTATATACTTATCATTGACTATTAATTGGTGGGCTAAAAAACCATAGTGGACTACTTCTGCTTTCCTTAAGTCGTAATGGAGATATATATACCTCCATTATATATATATGGAAAATTGTCTGGCTTGGAGGGTCATTCTTTGCTTCTAAAGAACTAAACCTTTTTTATGCTCTTAGCTGACAGCAGGTCCCAGGTACAGAGGGCACGCTATGAGGCAGCTAATTGGAAATACAAGTATGGCTATGAGATTCCTGTGGACATGCTGTGTAAAAGAATTGCTGATATTTCTCAGGTGTACACACAGAATGCTGAAATGAGGCCCCTTGGTTGTTGTAAGTATGCTAAGAAGTACCTTAAGTAATTGATGAATTTAGAATTTTTCTTAGAGAAGATGCATAAAGAAAATTATTTCAGTAACACCTAGGTTCTGAACATGTGGTTTGGAAATTGTGAGGAAATCTTTATAATTTATAATTAGTCAGCAATGAAGGATAGGTTTCACAACAGTACTTACAGTATTATCTTGAAACTTTAGATGCTATTAGACTTTTTATCAAAATATTTTTGTTTAGTGTGTGTGATTTGAAAGATCTAAATTGTTGTTATATTAGGCTTTTGTAATGGGGGTTCTACGGCAATTCTAGATTACTTGTTCAAAGGAAATACCTAAATTAGGCATGTTGCAATGTAGTTGTTTTCTTGACCACTCTAAAGAATCAGGCTCACACACATATGCCTGATTCATATTTTTAGAATAAATTTCTTTTAAAAAAAAAAAAAAGGGAAATTTTATTGGGAGAGAGATATGGTTTACTGATTTTAGACTTAATGTAGTAAATTACTCTGAAAAATTCAACACAGGTTTGCTTTTGGCATAGTGTCATTCATTCATTTATGAGAATTAAAGCAGTCAATGTAATGATTTCTCTTTATTATCTAATCCTATTTTTTAACCTCTCACAAATTCTCCCTTCATTTCTTTGGTGATACTCTTCCTGTACCTCACTTTCCTTAGCTCATCCTCTTCTGTTGGTCTCTTAGTAATGTTGCTCACCAGGTTTTTCTCTGTGGTCCTCTCCCTTTTTGTTCTGTCTGTATGTTCTCACCCTCTGTCACATTAGCTCTAGCCCAGTCCCTTCCTCCATGTCCCACAGAATACTTCAAATTTGAAATCATTACTATTTTCCTACTTTCTTTTTTAAAAAATATATTTTATTGATTTTTTATAGAGAGGAAGGGAGAGAGAGAGTTAGAAACATCGGTGAGAGAGAAACATCGATCAGCTGCCTCCTGCACACCCCCTACTGGGGATGTGCCCACAACCAAAGTACATGCCATTGACCGGAATTGAACCTGGGACCCTTTAGTCCGCAGGCCGACACTATCCACTGAGCCAAACCGGTCAGGGCTATTTTCCTACTTTCATCCTTTTCTTTTGTATCCCCACCCCACCTTCCCTGGTCATCTGATTAGTCATCAGGCTTTTCCTCAGAATATCTGTTTCTTCTCCATTTCAGGTTACTTTTTCATTATCTCTTGCCTTTGCCACTAAATTTACTTGTTTCTTCTCTCCCTTCTCACTCTTTCCGAGTCTGTCTTTCATATTGCTGCATGAGTTAATCATTCTAAAGTCAAATTTGGTTGTTGCTCCCTTGGAAAAACTGATTACTATTGGCTAGTGTGTCAATCCCAAACTCCTTATTATGATATGCAAGGCCTCTTACAGTTTACTCCCAAGTTGCCTCTTTCTTGTACTGCTTTCCTCCCTCTTCTGAAGACTCAGTCACACACAGATCATTTTTCATTTCTTTGGTCTACCCTGACCTTTCATGTCTTGTTCCTTTTGCTTTGATCGCCTTGCATGTCCTTATAACCTATTAAACCCTGTTCAGCTTGCAAGACCCTGGAGTAGAGAAGTGTTTCTTGCTTCCCCCAGGCAGTAAGTGGAGATACCTTTCATGTTGCTCTTGTACTTGGTCTATATCAAGTATGAAATGTAAAGAAAATTACAGGGTAACATAACATTTGAATAAAGCAGATATCGGATCACCGTGATAGTGTTTGTCAATAAAATAAGGTTGAAAATTCCTCATTAGGAGACTGTAAAACATCTATAAATTTGAATAAAGTAGTCAGCTCATACTGAATTTTAGAAGAAGGCACTTTAAAAGAGGTTCATATCTAGAATGTAAGAAAGCAGGAGTTAAGCCATTCTTTAAATACATACTTCGTTACCTGCTCTGCTGAGAAGAAAGAAGTTTGATGGTAGTGGCTATTTTAGTTGTCACATCATATGTCAATCTAATAACATTAGATTTGTAATAAATTTATGTACAGAATTTAGAATTTTAATTATACTGGCTTCTAGGGGAATGTTTACCAATAACAACAAAGATGGGCAGTGTAGACGTGAGCATTAGCCCCTGTGTGTATTTCACTTTGCTCCAGCATTCCCAAGGTGTGTTGCATATACTTTTAGGTCCTTGGAACTTTCATCACTAGTTCTTAAATTTAAGAAAAGAGAAAAAGTATTTCTTGGTTAAGTAAATTTAAGGACTACTGAGCTAAAAATAGGTCAACCTACAGCAGAACACTTTAGAACACCTATGCTATTGTATATTATTTTCTCCAAAAGAATAATAAGTGTACTTTCCAAATTTATTTGACCAAGTAACATCTTGAGGAATTAGGATTCAAAGAAACATGCTTTGAGTAATAGCAAGGATTCAGAAAATTTTTTGTGGATTACATTTGTGATAATTTGAACTTTCTAAAAATCTGTATTAAAACCTTTTGCAGTGTTAACCTGTATTTTGTTTATCGGGGTTTTTTGTTTGTTGGTTGGTTTTTTTGTTTGTTTTTTCCTTCTTTGTTTTTAAATATATATTTATTTTAGAGAGAGAGGAAGGGAGAGGGAGAAAGAGAAAGAAACATTAATAATGAAAAGAGAATCCATCAGCTGCCTCCTGCATGCCCCCACTGGGGATCAAGCCAGCAATCTGGGCATGTTCCCTGACCAGGAATCAAACCGGCGAACTCTTGGTTCATGGGTCAGTGCTCAACCACTGAGCCACACTGCCTAGACTGTTTTATCAGGTTTTTTTTAGAGCAAAACACATATTCTAAAATAGTTGGCCAGAGTAATGATTAATAAGAGCTATATGACAACACAAGAATTTTTGCTGTATAAAGGTATAAGATATTTAATTAGGATCTTCCTTTCTTTTTAGGTATGATTTTAATTGGTATAGATGAAGAACAAGGCCCTCAGGTGTACAAGTGTGATCCTGCAGGTTACTACTGTGGGTTTAAAGCCACTGCAGCAGGCGTTAAACAAACTGAGTCAACCAGCTTTCTTGAAAAAAAAGTGAAGAAGAAATTTGATTGGACATTTGAACAGACAGTGGAAGTAAGTTAGCCAAAAGAAGCTAAGGTTTTTTTAATGCTCTATAGAATAGTAAAGATCACTGCATACTTGACATTCTATAAACTCTATTCCTGGGTTATATCACAAGATCCAAGTTTGTTAGCTGAATAGTAAAATAGCTGACGTGGGAACAATGAGGACTTCTTTTCACTTAATTTCTTATCTCATTCCATAACGTATTTGAAATTGCTTTCAACAAAACACATCTAAGATGGAAAAATATAACTAAGAATAGGAATCAAAGACTAGACCTAAAAGCCTGCATGGTTATGACTCAAAGTAGGCTTACACTTCTTGGTAGCAAAAGCAAAAAAATTGAGTCAGTAATGTTGCTCTTATGGTGTGCTAAAGGAAAAATAAATAGCCACACATCAAATTCTCTTCCTAGTAAAAGAACATGCTCACAGGATGACTTGGTAAAGTAATTATATCTGGGATGCAAAAATAGAGCTAGCTTTATACAGGGTTCTTGAAGGGATTATGTATTATGATTGGGAACTTTACCTTGTTAGGACAAGATAAGGTTCTTTTTTTTGACAAGCTAAAATTCTTCTACAAATATTAATAACATTAGACTAAAGAAGCCTCTTATTTATTGCCAAGAAGTTAAAAAAAAATTTAGTAGATATTGGAATGAGGGTCTGTGATACAGCCCTTTCTAAAGACTAATAATATGATTCTGACAAATGACAAAGGGAAAATTACCATCTAATCCTATATAATAAAAGCCTAATATGCTAAGTGTCTGGTTGTCCAGTCATCTGTTCAACTAATCAAAGTGTAATATGCTAATGATATGCTAAGGACTCTCAGCTGCTTGCTAGGACGTGCACTGACCACCAGGGGGCAGACAGTCGACTGGTCGACCAATCGCTATGACATGCATTGACAACCAGGGTCAGAGGCTCTGACCAGTAGGTTAGCTTGCTGCTGGGGTCCAGCCTATCGGGACTGAATGGGACTGAGCGAGACAGGCCGAACATGCCCTGGAGCCCTCCTGTGGTCCCTTCCTGGCTGGCCAACCTCCTGCGTCCCTCCCGGCCCCAGTTGTGCACCGGCGGGGTCCTTTGGCCTGGCCTGTGCCCTCTCACAATCCAGGACCCCTTGGGGGATGTCGGAGAGCTGGTTTCGGCCTGATCCCACCGGCCAGGCCGAGGGACCCCACTGGCACACGAATTCGTGCACCGTGTCTCTAGTACTTGTATGTTTGGTTGGCAGTATTATTTATACTAACAGGTGATATAAAGCTTGTTTTCATCTGGGAGGTACTATGCCCTGTTTAAATGTTTATTAAAGGTTTTTTCTTATTGCAATTCATAATTACATAAGTAATTAATCACATCAGATACAGAGCCACTTAAAGCATTCTTAAATTGTTATTACTATAAATTCCTTGAAAGAAGACTATATCATTCATCTTTTTAAAAAATTGTTTTTATTGATTTTTAGAGAAAGAGGAAGGGAGAGGGGGAGAGAGAGAGAGAAACATCGATTGACTGCCTCATGCACACCCCCTAGCAGGAATTGAGCCCACAACCCTAGCATGTGCCCTCGCCGGGAATCAAACCAACAACCTTTCAGTGCACAGGATGATGCCCACCCAACCGAGCCACACCATCCAGGACTATATCATTCATCCTCTCCTCATCTCACCCCAAATGCTAAGCATAGAGCCTGGCATGTAGTGGTCATTAACCAAATAGACAGTTTTGTGTAAATGTTTCTATTTTGCTTATGGACCCCTTTGATTTATGGCTGGACTGATATAAACAAGTTTCTTTTCATTGGCAGGCGACATATTAGAGTTAAGCAATCTGTTAGTGGCTATGGAAGTACATCACTGAAACATGGAGCAAAAATGAATAGCATGTGGTTAATTCATGATTTGAATAAGCTTGGAATGAGAAAATCTTGGAGTCTCTGAAAAATACCATATTTTAATATTGATACTTTTTTCAGACTGCGATTACCTGCCTGTCTACTGTTCTATCAATTGATTTCAAACCTTCAGAAATAGAAGTTGGAGTAGTTACAGTTGAAAATCCTAAATTCAGGTGAGTTATTTTGTTGACCAGGTACTTTATTTTATTTATTTTTTTAAAATATATTTTATTGATTTTTTACAGAGAGGAAGGGAGAGGGATAGAGTTAGAAACATCGATGAGAGAGAAGCATCGATCAGCTGCCTCCTGCACGCCCCCTACTGGGGATGTGCCCGCAACCAAGGTACATGCCCTTGACCGGAATCGAACCCGGGACCCTTCAGTCCCCAGGCCGACGCTCTATCCACTGAGCCAAACCGGCTAGGGCTGACCAGGTACTTTAGAAGTTTGCCAAGTGATAAATTCCAGCCTAGAAAGTTAGACATGTGGGGTCCATTTGTCCTATAGCATGGGGAAAGGAAACATTTTCTTGTTCTACAGTTATAGTATTTTCCCTTCAGCACCTGAGAGATCTGTTGTTAAACTTACTGATGTCTCTTTAAGACAGATATAACAGCTTTTCTTCTCATTTCAGAGTGATTTTTTTATCTAATACCATAGGTGATATAAAATAACCTCCTTTATAAAATAAGAAGTAAATATAAGTGTTTTTCTTTTTTTAGTTTAATGTCAATAGAAATTCAACTGTCAAAGTAGTTTTCAAGTTTTTCAGGTAGAGCCTCAATTATTTAGTGGTTATATATGTGAAGAACACATATGAAATACTAATATACATCAAACCCTATCTAGAGATCTTTGGAAGCCCCAAATTTTGAATACAGCTCATTGAATTACAGATGCTGGATGTCTTGTCTGTTCTTACTAAGTGAACTAAGTGACTAATTACCACAAATCAACCTTATAGCTTCCATGAGTCAAATCTATACTGGATGCTTAATACATGTAAGCTCACTTAATCCTCCCAGCAACCCTTTGAGGTCATTACTTACCATGAACTTGGTTGCTTTTTTGAATAGTGGAAAATACTTCAGTTAAGTCCACAGATGCGAGGAACTGCTGGAAGGGAAAGCATATTAACTATTATGTATATCTGCTTTTAGGTCACAATTATAAGTACACATGGTTATGGTTAGGGGTAGACCAAGCCTTGAAGAGTTTTTCAGTAGTATGCCTTTTTCTACTTTGTTCTTTTTGTTTCCTGCAGGTAAGTGATACAAACATGAAAGATTTAAGAAAAATTAACATTTTTGTTTTCTGTAGGAAAAGATTTTTTTTAAGATAAAATACAATTCTTTTTCTTTAATCAGTAAAATTTAATCAGGAACAATTTACAGATCTCTCTAATGGATCTGCAATTAGTTTTTGTTTTCTATTCTGAGACCTTCCTATAACCTTTAAAATTCTTACTTCCATCAATTAGTTAAATAGATAAGAAACCAAAGATCTTATGTTTTCAAAAAACCCTTGTATCATTTATAAATCCTGTGATAGTAAGTTTACTTAAATAATAACTAGACTATATAACATAAACATCAACAACTATATAAGCTGCTTATATTGCCCCAAAATGCCCTAAATAATGTCACTTTGACAAATTTTACTTTTTAGTGGTCCAGCAGTGATAGGTATTAAAAGTTACCAAGCAGTTGATTTCTTTGGGGCAAACATCATTTAGAAAATACCATATGTTCAGCCATACCATATGGAGTGCCTTCTTATCTCTCAGCTAATACAAACTTGGGCATTTTGACGTAAGAGCTAAAATAGAATGCTTTATGTGTAGTTTAGCTTTATATTTAAATATTTTCTATCATAGGTGCAACTAAAAGACCTAATTCTAGATTTGATGTCAAGTAATCATTTGTGTATACAAGGAGTTGCTATAACATCTGGGAATTCCTTCAAAATAACCTAAAGGAATGAGTAGTGGGTGTATAGATTTTTTTAAAGATTAGCTATAAATTGACAATTGTTGAAGTTGGGTGTTAGGTACACGTGTATTCATTACTAGCCTACTTCGTGTGTGTTTGGAATTTTGAATAATAAAATTTTTCAAAAAGTAAATAGTTTTGGTTTTTCTTGCCCTTTGCTTTCTAGGATTCTTACAGAAGCAGAGATTGACACTCATCTTGTTGCTCTAGCAGAGAGAGACTAAACATTGTAGTCAGTTTACCAAATCCATTACGCCACTTGCCAGTGTGTTTGGTAACAACAGATGAACATTATGGAGGCCTTTGGATTGAAAAAGGAACCTCTCCCACTCCTCCTGCCACTGAAGTGGTTAGGGCTCTATATAAATAAAAACAGTGCTTTTGGAAAATAATTGCATCCTGTCTTTTTTACCTCCAGTTTTATGTATTAATCCATTTGTACATGCAGGCTGTTAAATGTTCATCTTGACATTGTGGCTTTATTCATTTTGTTGACAGAGATCTAAGTTTCTGTGGCTTAAACTTAATTGCCAGAAATTTATACTATAGCTAAATGGCATAATTAATAAATAGCAAACTAGAACTCTGGCTTTAAAACTTTCTCTAACTGTAGGCAAGGCCTTTATTTCATAATTCCTCATTCATTCAAATGGGATATTTCTGAACGTGGATTCCAGGTTCCATTGGAAGTTTTAATTGTAGTAAAAGATTAGCATTATTGATATTCAGTAGTTTTGAGATACACATTTAATCTATATTCAGTAGGAACCAGTATTTTTAAGAGCAGAAATTAGAGTTACCTTTGGGAAATAGTAGGGCTAAAAGAGCTGTAGAATATGTGTATTTTATATGTTGCCTTAAGATTAATTATTTAAATCCTACTCTAAGGAGTGTTCTATAGTAGATATATCATCATAAACAATGTTAAGGAAAAAAGAGCAAACTATATACTCAAAATAATCTTTATTTATGTACAGAATTAAGTTTTTTAAATTTCCAGAGTGATTCTCTAGTGGCCTAATTGTTTTTGGATTATCCAAAAATCTTGGAGTGTCTAAGGCTGATACATTCCATGTCCTCATTTGCGCTGGATGAGACTGGTGCTTTTGGTGTTCCCTCACACAGGTGAGTGTGGTTGTTGCCAGTCCCTGGAGTCAGTTGCCCCTCTTTCTGTAGCCACCAGGCCCACACAAGGGGACGCCATGTGAACTTGTGACCACCAGAAGCAGGAAACTTCACCAACCACATCCTCTGAATAGCTAAGTCATGAGTTGTAAAGTGTCCTAAAAGGGAAGCAGGGTTCTTCCAGTTTAGAGGTTACTGCTCTGGGATTACCCATCCAAATCCACTAGGCTCCATAAAGAGGCTGCCATCATTTTGAAAGTGGAGTCTGTGTAGAAGTTTCCTGAACAGACCATGACATTATATACCTTAGAATCTTGACTGACTGTTACAGGATAGTGAAAAGTTAGGAAAATTCCTAAGTGGAATAGGGAAACAGACAAGAAAGTGAAACAAGGCCAGACAGTTTGTGCAGCTTGCAGCAAAATCTTTTTTTTTTTTTTTAACGTATTTTATTGGTTTTTTACAGAGAGGAAGGGAGAGGGATAGAGAGTTAGAAACATTGATGAGAGAGAAACATCGATCAGCTGCCTCCTGCACACCTCCTACTGGGGATGTGCCCGCAACCAAGGTACGTGCCCTTGACCGGAATCGAACCTGGGACCTTTCAGTCCGCAGGCTGACGCTCTATCCATTGAGCCAAACCGGTTTCGGCTTGCAGCAAAATCTTAATCTTGAGAACAAATGGCTAATACCTCTCCTCACTAAACAATGAAGGAAAAGGGGGAATTTTAATGCCTCTTCTCCCTAACTAGAAAATACATAGCATAAATCACCCTGGAACTGTTAAGGCAGGAGGGGGGAAGGAAAAAGGGAAGAGTTTTATCACCCACTAAACAAAGAAGTCAGCTGTCTTGGGGAAAGGACAGTTTTATCTCCTTACACAGATAAGCCAGCAGCCTCAGGACTTGTCAGGATAAAATCACAAAGCCCCAGGGGCCGCTGTGGCTCGGTTGGTTGAGCGTTGTACCGAGACCATTCTGGGTCAGGGCACATGCCCAGGTTGTGAGCTCCATCCCAACAGATGGGCGTGCGTGAGGCAACCATCGATGTTCTACTCTCACATCTCATATCTCCCTCTCCCTCTCTCTTTAAAACCAATAAAAATATTTTTTAAAAAAGATAAAGTCGCCAAGTGCTTTTCAAATTCTGGAAAAGCCATAAACAAAAGGATATCTGGTCTGTACAAGGATATTTGGCAGAGGAATTTTAAAACAGAAAAGTATAAAAGCCAAACCTCTACCAGGCAGCACTCCGAAGATGAGCTGAGAGGGCCTATTTCATAAGCCAGATGTATGTTGATAAGATTTGCATGCCATGCTTCGTTGATGAATTTACTTGCTTTACTTTAATAAATTCGCTTTACTACAACGCAACTGTCCATGGTTACTCATTTGAATTCTTTCTCACGAGACTGACAAGAACAGGAGGGGACAGCCCTCTCCAACTCAGAGGGCTGTTCAAGTACACCTTTGCTGGTGTTTCTGGTGCCTGTAACAAGTTTATTTTCCTGGAATCATGGATTGGAGACTAGCAAATAACTCAATTCCTATAAGAAAATACCTTCTAGTGATAGCAAACAAAAATTCTCTCTTAGAAAAATAAGGCTTTTACAATTGTAATGCAAAATCTAGATGAATTAATTATAGCTTTAAGGATGTTGAATTATTTATGCTTTAAAAAAACTAGAAGAAATAAAGGTCAATTTAAGTCTGTGAACATGAAATCTGTGTTGTTTATTTAAATAATCTGGGATGAATAACAAGGGTATGCAGAAGTCTTATACAAATGCTAAGAAATATATCTTTACAACTTTAACTACCTTTTACCCATAGGGCATTCTGATAAACTCGTAAGAAATATAAGAATACATTTGAAAATTGACATTCAGAGGGTTATGTTCAGACATTCATGAATGTGAAGCTATTTGGATAGACATCTGGCTTCCCTTTTGGTTCCCGTTTTTATGAAGAAACAGTTTTGGCCGAGCTGCTGTGGCTCAGTGGTTGAGGGAGGACCCATGAACCAGGAAATCAGGGCACAAGCCAGGGTTGTGGGCTGGATCCCTAGTAGGGGGCGTGCAAGAGGCAGCTGATCGATGATTCTCATCGATGTTTCTATCTTCCTCTTGTTGAAATTAATAAAAAAAAGAAAGCAACAGTTTTGTACCATTTGGGTTGTAAGTGATCTGCAAACCAAGTACTCGACTCCCTCACTAGCCCCCAAATCCAAGATTCAGATTTGTGCCACAACCAAATTACTACATTAAGGATCTTCAGGATCTCCCTTAGGGTCAGCAATGCTAAGGTTAAATATATTTTGACTGGCTACTGCATTTTCAAAATAAAAAGTCTAAACAGTAAACATTGTAATAGTGAATTAGTGGTAGGCACTTCCATTGAAATCAGGGATGATTCCAGGATGACTGTCAACCTCCATTTTACATTCCAGAAAATCCAACTAATAGGAGTTATCAGAACACCAATAGAAAAATTTACTAACAACATAGGTCATGAAAATTTTCTGATCAATAGACTTGGAAAAAAATGATTAATCTCAAATTTAAAATGCAAATTACAAGATATTTCCATTAAACTTAAAAGTATAATACAAAATGTACTCAGTACTTTGCAAGTACTTAATAAATATTTGTTGAATGAAGGAATGATGAGATATGTTAGAAGTTATTCACCTGGTGGAAGGATAAATGGTCACTTTCTGGAGGGCAACTTGGGAATATGAATCAATAAAAAACTAAGAATTTTTCCTAAGGAGGTAATTGAAGATGCAGAATTATGTCGGTAATTTTTTGTACAGCAATAAGTTACATTGCATCCAATATTGTGGAATATTGGACAGTCATTAAAATAAGCTTTGAAGAATAATTAATGAAAACATTCACTATGTAATATTATGGAAGAAACAGGATCAAAAATATATGGTGTGATCCATGCAGCAGACACTTTTGGAACACATTTCATTCCCTCTGCCTGGACTGCTTGACTCCTGCCTGCAGTAATCCCACCTCCAGTGCTCCATGCGTTTATTTGCTCCCTACAGTTAGGCATGTGCTCAGTGTGTGCAAGCCTAACACAACGAGCAGGCTGTAAATGCCAACTGAAAGTTGGTACATAAATGTCCCAGCCTCATGAGGTATTTCTGGAATGGGCCATAGAAAACTGAAACTGCAAAATTTAGTGCATGTCTTAATTTCCTGGGAGAGACCCACACATAGCTTTCATCAGATATTCAAAAAAGTCTGTTATGCACGAAAGGAGCACCACTGGCAGGAAACAGTAGAAGAAGAAAATATAATGTGAACAGTGGTTATTTCTAGTGGGGATTATTTTGGTTGTATAAGGCAGAATTATGAGCACATTTTATTTTTTTCTTTATATTCTCTTTTGAATAAGGAATATGCATGAATAAGTTAAAGGTGGATGTGTTAATGTGTTAACTGATTATAGCTCAAAATATTTTGCTGCCATTAAAAATGTTTTAAAATAATTTAAAATGACATTTTAAAATGCTTACAACATAATTCAGAAAAAAATAAGATTGTTTACAAAGTCTGGATTTCAACAATGTAAACAATGTATGGAGAAAATAACCCCTGAACTAATAAGTGTTTATAGGAAGGTTGCAGGACACAGGCTAATATTCAAAAGTCAATTGCTTTTCTACATATCAATGAACGATTGCAATTTAATATTAAAAACACGACATCACTTACTTTAGAACCAAAATGTGTACTAAAGCTAAAGAGGAAAACTATAAAACTTGGATGGAAGAAACCAAAGATCCAAATAAATAGATAAGGGGGGGCGAACCAAGATGGCAGCATAGGTAAACACCTAAACTGCTGCCTCGCACAACAATTTCAAAACTACAACTAAAAGACAAAACGTCTATCACCCAGAACCACGGGAAAGCTGGCTGAGTGGAAGTTCTACAACTAGAAGGAAAGAGAAAAGAGCATTGAGACGTACACAAGTGCTGAAAAGCTGAGGTACAGAGGCGCACGAATTGGGCTGGTGGCGGGCGACTGGGTGCGCTGCTTTTTTCAACCCGAAGGGAGACAAGCTCCTGATTACTCTGAACTCCAGTTTCTGGGGAGACGCTGGGGACCCAAACTCCAACGAGGAGAAGCTGGACTGTCTGCCATCGGGTCGGAAAGTGAGGATGGCTTTCTTGCAGAGGTGCACGCAGCAATCATTGTTTACTGCGCTGGGGCAACTTGGAAATGCGGAGACGGCTGACTGGCAGCCATTGCTGTTTGCCACACCCTAGCCTAGTGACTCCCTGAGACCCCGCCCTGCACAATCTACAAACCCACCCAAGCTCCACGCAGCAGCTTTTGCATATAAATGGTCTGCCCTATCGCAGCTTAACCTAACAAACTGCAGCTCTGGTCAGACAGCTCCAAAACCTCCAAACCTCAAGCAAAGAGGAGAAAACTAGTTCTCGCTGTAGCTCCTGCTGGGTGGCCTCAGACAGTAGCTGACCTGCACCCCACTGGAGATCCAGAAGCTAGTGTATCTAGTGGTCAGTGTGAGACGACACCAGATTTCAACTCCTCACATCCATAAGTGACACATTCAAGAGGCAGACTCAGTGAGCACCAAAGCCCCACTGAAGCAAGTCCTGCCCCATAAGCATGTCTCCAGCACAGCAGTTCTTCCCTTATAGACACAGCGGGTCCTCACAGCCAATTGGCCTGGAGGTCAATTCCTCCCAGTGTACCAACAGCAATCAAGGCTTAACTACACCAAGACTTTGCACTCAGCCCACAAAGGGGTGCACCAAGAGTGTCTACCTCAGGTGATAGGCTGAACCACTGGTCACCTACCACAGAAAACCACTCCATCATCACAGGGAAGCAGCAAAATGTGGAGACAAAGAAACATGTCATGAATGAAAGAAATGGAGGAAAGCAAACTACTGGACATAGAGTTCAAAACCACATTTATAAGGTTACTCAAGAATCTTCTAAAAATTGCCGAGAAACTTGATGAGACCTCTGAGGAGCTTAGTGAAACCTTCAAGGACCTTAATGAGAATGCCAAAAAAATGGAAAAGGACCAGTCAGAAATTAAGCATACACTGTCTGAAATAAAGAATATACAGAAATTCAACTGTAGATCAAAGGACCCCAAGAATCAACCCAAAGATCTGAAATATGAGGAAACAAAAAACACCCAACTAGAAAAACAAAAAGAAAAAAGAATCCAAAAATATGAAGATAGTGTAAGGAGCCTCTGGGACAACTTTAAGCGTACCAACATCCAAATTATTGGGGTGCCAGAAGAAGAGAGAGAGCAAAATATTGAAAACCTATTAGAAGAAATAATGACAGAAAACTTTCCCTACCTGGTGAAAGAAATAGACTTACAAGTCCAGGAAGCACAGAGAACCCCAAACAAGAGGAATCCAAAGAGGACCACACCAAGACACATCATAATTAAAATGCCAAGGGCAAAAGACAAAGAGAGAATCTTGAAAGCAGCAAGAGAAAAACGGTTAGTTACCTATAAGGGAGCACCCATACGATTGTCAGCTGATTTCTCAACAGAAACTATGCAGGCCAGACGGGAGTGGCAAGAAATATTCAAAGTGATGAATAGCAAGAACCTACAACCAAGATTACCCAGCAAAGCTATCATTCAGAATTGAAGGTCAGATAAAGAGCTTCACAGACAAGAAAAAGCTAAAGGAGTTCATCACCACCAAACCAGGATTATATGAAATGCTGAAGGGTATTCTTTAAGAAGAAGAAGAAGGAGAAGAAGAAGAAGAAGAAAAAGGTAAAGATAAAAATTATGAACAACAAATGACAACAAATACATACCTAGCAACAAGTGAATCTAAAAATCAAGTGAATAAAAAATCTGATGAACAGAATGGACTGATGAATATAATAGAATCAGGGACATAGAAAGGGAGTGGACTGACAATTCTCAGGGAGAAGGGGGTGTGAGGGGCACGGGAAGAGATTGGACAAAAATCTTACACGTATGGATGAGGACAGTGGCAGGGGGTAAGGGCATGGGGTGGAGTGGGGAATCAGGTGGAGGGGAGCTATGGGGGGGGAAAAAGAGGAACACCTGTAATAATCTGAACAATAAAGAGTTATTTTAAAAAAACCAATAAATAGTCATGTTTACAGATAGGAAGAGTCAATATTGCCGATGTCAATTTTTCAAAATCTATAAATTTTGCACACTCCCAATTAAAATTCCAGCAAGTTATTTTGCAGCCATTGAAAAACTGTTTCTAAAGTTTATATGGAGGAAAAAAAACCAAGATGGCGGCATAGGTAAACACCTAAACTGCTGCCTCGCACAACAATTTCAAAACTACAACTAAAAGACAGAACGGACACCATCCAGAACCACAGGAAAGCAGGCTGAGTGAAAATTCTACAACTAGAAGGAAGGAGAAAAGCTCACAGAGAATTGGAGGTACGGCAAAGGGGCTTTGTGCGCGCAGAGAGGAAGGGCGGCTGAGAGCTTGGCTGACTTCCTCTGGCGGAAGGGGGAAGGAAGCCTCGGACCGCGAGCTGGGAAAGGCAGAAGTCTGAAGGCGCACACGGGCCAGTGCGCACAAAGGCTGCAGAGGTAGCCATAGGCTTTCCCTAGTGAAAGGGAGTCAGAGGATCCTGACTGAGCCCCAGTTCTGACTGCAGTGAACCCCGGTTCCAGGCGAGCCCCTGGGGACCCACGCTCTTGTAGGGGGAGTCTGGACTCTCGGGCGGAGACTCAGGAGCCGGGGAAGGCGGAGGACTGAAAGTGCGCACACGCGCCGCGCCGGTGCGCACAAAGGCTGCGGGGGTTGCCACAGGCTTTCCCTAGTGGAGGGGAGTCAGAGGATTCTGACTGCACCGAGCCCCAGTTCTGACTGCAGTGAACCCCAGTTCCAGGCGAGCCCCTGAGGGCCCACGCTCTTGTGGGGGGAGTCTGGACTCTCAGGCGGAGACTCGAGCTGGGGAAGGCGGAGGACTGAAAGCGCACATGCGCGCAGGGGCGGGGCTGACAGGAAGCCAAAACTGAGACTCCACCCCATCCAAGCTGAGCACAGAGGCTATTGCAATTTGGCAAGTCTAATCCTATAAGGCTGTCTCCAGCACCGGGCTTCTCCCAGCATAGACACAGCTGATCCTTACAGCCAACTGGCCCGGAGGTCAATTCTTCCCAGTGATACCAACAACAATAAAGACTTAATTACAACAAGGCTGTACACACAGTCCACAAAGGGGTGCACCAAGAGTGTCCACCTCAGGTTAACTGGGGAAGCAGACCCACTGGGCCATATTGGAAACCTAGCACAAATATCTACCTTACCAACTCAGGGATTCAGTGAAAATGCGGGGTCAAAGAATCAGATCACAAACGAAAGAAATGGAGGAAAACAAACGACTGGATATAGAATTCAAAACCACCGTTATAAGACTTTTTAAGAATATCCTAGAAAAGGCCGATAAATATAACGAGACCCTCGAAGATATGAAAAAGGACCAACTAGAAATTAAACATACACTGACTGAAATAAAAAATATTATACAGAGACCCAGAAACAGAATAGAGGAACACAAGAATCAAGTCAAGGAATTGAAATACAAAGAAGCAAAAAACACTCAACCGAAAAAGCAAAAAGCAAAAAAAAAAATCCAAAAAGTTGAAGATAATGTAAGAAGACTCTGGGACAACTTCAAGCGTACCAACATCAGAATTATGGGGGTGCCAGAAGAAGAGAGAGAGCAAGATATTGAAAACCTATTTGAAGAAATAATGACCGAAAACTTCCCCCACCTGGTGAAAGAAATAGACTTACAAGTCCAGGAAGCCCACAGAACCCCAAACAAAAGGAATCCAAAGAGGACCACACCAAGACACATCATAATTAAAATGCCAAGAGCAAAAGACAAAGAGAGAATATTAAAAGCAGCAAGAGAAAAACAGTTAATTACCTACAAGGGAGCACCCATACGACTGTCAGCTGACTTCTCAACAGAAACTATGCAGGCCAGACGGGAGTGGCAAGAAATTTTCAATGTGATGAATAGCAAGAACCTACAACCAAGATTACTCTACCCAGCAAAGCTATCATTCAGAATTGAAGGGCAGATAAAGAGCTTCACAGATAAGAAAAAGCTGAAGGAGTTCATCACCACCAAACCAGTACTATATGAAATGCTGAAAGGTATTCTTAAAGAAGAGGAAGAAGAAAAAAGTAAAGAGAAAAAATTATGAACAACAAATACATATCTATCAACAAGCCAACCTAAAAATCAAGTGAATTAAAAACCTGAGGAGCAGAATAATCTGGTGAATATAATAGAATCAGGGGCATAGAAAGGGAGTGGGCTGATAATTCTCAGGGGGAAATGGGTATGGGGGGGTTCATGAAGAGAATGGACAAAAATCATACACCTATGGATGAGGACAGTGGGGGGGAGGTAAGGGCAGAAGGTGGGGTGGGAAAGGGGTGGAGGGGAGCTATGGGGGGAAAAAGGAGAAATAATTGTAATAATCTGAATAAAGATTTATTTAAAAAAAAAAAATAAATAAAGTTTATATGGAAAAGCAAAAGACCCAGAACAGCCAACACACTACTGAAGAACAAAGTTACTACCTAACTTTAAGACCATACTACAAACTACATTAGTCAAGACAGTATGGTATTTTTTTAAATATAATTTTATTGTGTTCAGAAAGGAAGGGAGAGAGAGAGAGAGAAACATCAATGATGAGAAAGAATCATTGATGGGTTGCCTCCTGCATGCTCCCTACTGGGATCAAGCCTGCCACCCAGGCATGTGTCCTGACTGGGAATCGAACCATGACCACCTGGTTCATAGGTCAACACTCAATCCCTGAACCGCGCCAGCTGGGCAAGACTGTCGAATTAATGAAAGAATAGATTAATAGTACAGAATAGAGATCCTAGAAGTAGACCCACCTATATATAATCAACTTTGAACTAGTAAGTGTTTATAGGAAGGTTGCAGGACACTGGTCAGGGGCATGTGGGAAGCAATCAATCAATGTGTCTCTCTCACATCGGTGTTTTTTTCTGTCTCTCTCCCTTCCACTCTCTCTAAAAATCAGTGGAGAGAATATCCTCGGGTGAGGATAAAAAAAAAGAAAAGAAAAAGAAAAACAGGAGCAACACCAATTCAATGGAGAAAGAACAGTCTTTGAAATGGTTCTGTAACAACTAGATCTTCACATGCAAAAACAAATCACCTATCAGAAAAAGTAACTCAAAAGAGATCATAATGTAAAATACCAATCTATAAAACTTCTAAACAATAGAGAAAAATGTATATTGTAAGTGAAAGAAGCCAATCTGGAAAAGCTACATACAGTTTGATTCCAATTATAAAGCCTTCTGGAAAAAGTCAAAACTCTAGAGACAGTAAAACTGATTGGTGGTTGCCAGGAGTGTGGAACGGGGGAGAGGAGCACGACTCTGCATTTGTCAAAACCCATAGAAATGTACAACATAAATGGTGAACCCTTATTGTAAACTGTTGGCTTTAGTTCCTAACAGTGTACCAATATTAGTTCACTAAAAGTTTATTTTTCAAATGCATGAGGAAATTCTCAAGAGATAAGCCAAAATGTTCACACTGGTTATTAATAATTTTTCTCATTTCTTATACTTTAATGTATTTTCCAAAATTTTTTTAACACATCAGGTATTGACTTACAGAATCAGACCAAAATTAAACTCTGAATTCTAAAAACCTATAATGAAAAGCATAGACTTTAAAAAATCTGATTAAAGTTTCAGTCTTTTTATGAACAAATAGGCCCCGATTTTCCCAATAAAATACTGAAGTGAAGCCCTAGCGGCTAGGCAAACTCATTAGTGGACGGCAAACTCATTAGTCAACAGAGCCAAATATCAACAGTACAACGATTGAAATTTCTTTTGAGAGCCAAATTTTTAAAGTTTAAACTTCTTCTAACACCAATTCTTCAAAATAGACTCGCCCAGGCCGTGGTATTTTGTGGAAGAGCCACACTCAAGGGGCCAAAGAGCCGCATGTGGCTCTCGAGCTGCAGTTTGCCGACCACGGCTCTAGCCGGTTTGGTTCAGTGGATAGAGCGCCAACCTGTGGACTCAAGGGTCCCGGGTTCAATTCCAGTCAAGGGCACATGCCCAGGTTGCGGGCTCAATCCCCAGTAGGGGGCGTGCAAGAGGCAGCTAAACAAAGATTCTGTCTCATCATTGATGTTTCTATCTCTCCCTGTCCCTATCTCTCTAAAATCAATAAAAATATTTTTTAAAAAATACCAACGTGAAGGTTTGGATATTCTTACCCAGTTTTGGGGTGTTCCCACATCCCTCTGTAGCATTACCTGGAGAGGAGCCTTGCTCAGCTGGTCACCTACTGGCTGAGGCCCCTTGTTCAACCCTGTGTGAGGCATTTGTTTTCCCTAGTTTGGGGCCACAGACAAGCCCAAACTCTGCACATGCATTAAGTGCCTTCACAATTCCTGGGTCAAAGCCATCATCCGGCCAACATTCCCTGGTGCACAATCTCGCCCTGGTTGCCTGTGATCCATCTGACTGACTTCAGGTTTGAGCAGCCTCACCTTTAGCCCTAGGACCCTGCCTCCCCTTAGTTTTACATGAAAGCACACCATCAGGTCCTGATGCTTGTTTCTGACTCAAAAAGAACTCCCTGGGTAACAAAAAGCACTTTTTGCCTCCTGACCCCTCTACGCAACAAGGAAATCACTGAGTTCCGTGTGGTTTGAAATTCTCTGCAATACCACTTTCTATGCCCACATCTCACGAAGGTGAGCAGTGGAGACTTTTAAACTGAAACGGGCTAGACTAGCAGTTCGTAGCCGGGGTTTCACATCAGAACCACGAGGGAACTTTTTTGAAGTATACAAGCCTGGCCCCAGACTTGGGCTGCCAAATCAGAGGCTGCCAGGGTGCTGCTGTGGGCACGTGCGCTTTGAGTGCAGTCCCCGTTAGGTTTGGTGTTGGCTGCTGGTTAGGAAACCATGTAAGAAGTAACTAACTGCAGGTGGCATGATCATAGTCAAGTGTAGCTCATCCCACCTCTACTTTTTGGTCAGTGGGAGGCGGTCCATTGTGCGGAGGAGTCGAGCAAGTTTTCAGGAAGTGACCCCTGTTCATTAAGTTCATATAATCTGTGCTCTGCTGACCTCATCCTTGACTTCTAAAGCCAGTCAAGGGGACAAAAAATGCAAATGTCTAACAGTAATTAACCCCTCCCAGCAGCCCAGCTTGTAGCAACCTCTTCCTGGGGTTCCCCTTGCAAGGGCTCAAGGCAGATCCCCAGGGCTTTCTGCAGACGCCGCCCCAAGAGAGGCTCTCCCAGATGCAGAGGGCTGGGAAAGGAATCCAGGTAACCATTCTTTAGGAGAAGGGAACATGCAGTGGTCCCAGAAGGTCCCTGGGGGTGTCTCCAATGGAGCCATCAGGAAGGAGGCCTGGAGGTTGGTTTTGCACAAGATGCCGAAACTTGCTGAAGTGATGGGTGACCTTTTTGAGCAGTTACCACAAGAAGGCTGTCTGATTAGAGGTATCCTTCGCACAGAAAGCAACGTCTGATCTTATTGCAGGAGGTGAAGTGAACCGCGAAGTTAACCCCATGGAGTAGGTTTTATCAAGAGTAGCAGGGATTGAACCTCCACTGGGGACTGGAATGACGATGAGAAGAAGCAGAACAGGAAAGACCTGGTTTCCCTGGGCAGAATAGGGATGAATTGGGGGGAGCCCCAGCTAACAGCCTCCAAGTGCCTGGCCCAGCCGGGGTTTTCCAGGGAGAGAGGCCGAGAGTAGCAACTTGGTTATCAGCTGCATCTAGCTGCCTAGTTGATAACTACCGTCAGGACCACGTCTGCCTGCGTCAGTAAGCTGTGGCCACCCTACCTGGGCAGCCTCCAGGGGCCTGACGGGTACAGGTTTCAGGGAGCTTAATACGTTCTCACCAGGAGGGAAGACAAAAAACGTTTCGGTGAAGACAGCCATGCTGGCATTTCTTAGGTGGTGGTGGACACAACCCAGGACAAAAGCACCTTCTCCAACCAAGTAGCTCATTGATCCTAACAGAATGGCTGCAGAGCCTCACCGTGGCAGGGTGACCTGGCAGAGGCCTCCGGCTGCTCTGTGTCTGTGTCCAGCAGCCACCTGAGAAGATGTGCATCAAGAGGGACCCAAGGCCGAAACCGGTTTGGCTCAGTGGATAGAGCGTCGGCCTGCGGGCTGAAGGGTCCCGGGTTCGATTCCGGTCAAGGGCATGTACCTTGGTTGCGGGCACATCTCCAGTGGGAGGTGTGCAGGAGGCAGCTGATCGATGTTTCTCTCTCATCGATGTTTCTAGCTCTCTATCCCTCTCCCTTCCTCTCTGTAAAATATCAATAAAATATATTTAAAAAGAAATAGCACAGCTTAGCTGTGCTTAATATTAAAAAAAAAAAAAAAAAAAAAAAAAAAAGAGGGACCCAAGGAGGGAGGCGCAGGGGCCATGCTATTGCACTAGATCCTCTCACTGTAGGAAAAGTTCTCTTAGTTCTTTTGATTGATCAGCAAATATCTTTGAGCCCCTCCTTTAAGTGCAGCCTTGGGTGTGAGACAGTGATGAGCAAGGCAACACAGGCTAGTTCTCTCCAGGGATGAAAATTTGGCCCTTGCAGCTCTTGCAGAGTATCTCCTCCAAGTGCACCATCACCGAGGTATCTGTGGCATCTTCACATCCTGTCTGCGTCCAGCAGGGTGGGGGTGCACCCCTTCATAGGAGCAGACTGGCATGAAGGCATCTTGTGCAAAACCAACCTGCAGGCCTCCTTCCTGATGGCTCCATTGGAGACACCCCAGGGACCAGCAGCAACCTGCCCATGATTGGTGAGAAGATGCCTCTACAACTCCAACCTATAATACACATGGTACACTCCTGTCCGGCCACAGACTATGTGAAGATCCCATCTGGGTTTTTTCTTTTTTTCCCTTCTGTGTTCTTAAAAACCAAAACATCGTTGTAAAAGAGGGTATTATGCAGTTTCTTCTAAAGCAGGGCAGGTTGCAGGTGCTCGCAGCTGATTTCACATTTCTGAAAACCCCCAGTCCAGGCCTCCCTTTTTTAAAGTCGGAGGAGCTGATGGCCTTGGAGGGAGGGGCTCTCTGTGGAGGGGGATAAATGGTCACATGGACCCTGTCTAGGTACCTGGACATCAGACAGCACAGCAAAACGGGGTGTGGGGAGGATCCCTCTGAAAAGGGCACAGCCAACAGCTCCTGACGACTGCGCACCCAGCATCAAAGTCCCAGCCCTGCATTTGCTCCCGCTCACACTGGGCCTCCAGGTGACCCAAGGGACAGAGGCACTGACTAGGGAGGTGGCGTAAGGGGCGCTTGCCTGCCCAGCCTTCCATCTGCTGGACTCCAGTGCTAAGGACGTCAGCTCTCCCGCAGAGGCTCACTGAGTTCTTACAGCCTCAGTTTTCTCTGTGTGGAATGGTTTAATCACAAGATCCATCTCAAAGGGATGCTATGAGAATTAAACGACATAATGCATTTAACTGCTGAAAAGAACAGTATCTACTCTGTCAACAGTATGATGTAGCGCTCCAGAATGGCTCTTGAATGCTTTCAAGTTTCTGAAGCATCTTGACCTCACAAAATATGATTTCCTGAGAACATTTTCACCAAAGCAGTGGGGTCAGCAAGGCAGAAGCCAGCCTGCAGTTAAAAAGCACCGCCCGTCCCCCCCACCCCGACACACACACACACACACACACACACACACACACACACACACACACACGCAGGGCTGAGTCTCTGTGGCCCTGTGTAAGCAGCACAAGCCAGCGAGCCAACTTCCCACTTTTTTTCTGGTGAAAAGTTTCCTTCCTGGGCCTTCTGTCACTCACTTCCTCCTGACACATGACAGGCACAGGCCTCAGCTTTTCCCCATGGGGGTCCCTGCCTTTAGGGCAGTCCCTGGAGGAGCGCACACGATGGCATCAGGAAGCAAGCTGCTTCCAACCCCCCCATGGACCAAAACAGTCTCCTGGCCTCAGATCGGTCCCCCTCCCCTCTGCTCCCAGGACCTGCAGAGACCTCAAGAGGCTGGCTCAGCTGGACCCCAGCACAGAACAGGAGGCCCTGGCCTGCCTTCCCAGGGCTTCCCCGCCCCCGCCCCCCCCCCCCCCCACCACCACCAGGGCACCTCTCACACCTTGTGTGAGTCAAGGTGAGCAGGGAGGGAGGGGCGGAGGTGGAGGAGCCCTAGGAGGCAGAAGAGAGACAGGAAAGATGGGAAACTTCTGTGCTGCCAAGCCCCTCCGGGTGCCTCCGGGCCAAGCCAGGGGTCCCTGAAGTGAGACAGCCCCTATCATGCCCAGGGCTCTTCCACTTTCTCTTCAGATCCTTGTTGAAAGAGCAGCCTCTTGAAGTCTATTTGTATGGGAGGAATTTTGCAACCTCCCAATGGCTTTTGTCCCATAGAAAACTACAGGTCAGCTAATAAAGGAGCTTGCTTATCAGGTGATTGGGGCAGGGAGATTGCAGGCCTTGGATGGGGAAATCCTATCTTGCATGACTTCCTTCCTCCCTCTGGTGAGGCCCCACAAGGGTGGGGACACCTTCTTGGCCTTGGCACCCAGCGGCTGGGCTCCCAGCCAAGTGTCCAAAGGACACTCTGCCTGACACCTGGACCCTCTCACCTCCCGCGGCACAGGGAACGGCGCCAGGCCTCTGTTCTGGAGGCCGGTTGACTGGAAAACCCCTGCCTTTCCAGGGCCTCGAAGTAACCGTGCTAGCCTGGCTTTCTGGGAGAAACTGGGGAAGAACAGTGGTCAGGAGCATTTCCATCTCGCTTTGCACTGCATCGCACATGTCGGCCTGCTGGGGGCTCTTCCCATGACCGTGCCAGCACACAGCAGGGCCCGCGGGCACTCCTCCTCGAGGCCCCAGGCCCAGCTAAGTATTGGTTGAACCTTAGAATGTCTGCACCTGGGCTTAAAAAGTGACTTAAAATTCCTGGTATGCTTGTGGAATGCTGCTTAATTTTTTAAACCAACATGCCCCCCCCCCCACTTCTTTATATTCTCAGCCTGTTTGGAAGCACTGTTGGACCTTCATTAAATGCAGAGCAGGTCTGTCCGCTCTCATTTCCTAATGGCCTCCCATCCCCACCCAACACACCCACTAAGCCCGTAGTCGGGCCAGTTCCCAAGTTGCAAAAACAAAGAGAAAGGTCAAAGGCCAGGATATCATTCCCCGCCCCTTGAAGTTGTTCAGTTGCTGTGGCCTCCCCCGTGTTTGCCCCTCAAGCCCAGAGGCCGGCCCTTCCCCAGTGCAGTCAGGGCCTGAATGGAGCAGAGTACCCGTGCGCCTGCCCCAGGTGCAGCCTCGGGTGCAGGAGCGCTGTGGGAATTTTCCATCTTGCTCTACAGCCTGGTTGGCTCCTCCTTAGAGCATCACCTGCCAGTGACACAGGCCTGGGTTGGGCAAGTTTTCCTGCAGGACACCAGGGGTGGTGGAGGCCATGCGGGGCCTGCTGGGGGCCTGGCCTGCCCCTCTGCAGGTGGGAAGGCTGGAGGAGGGATTCAGGGCCCCAGGTAACCCTCAGGCCAGGGCCTCAGGCCAAGGCCGAGTTCCCGCTGCCTGCACCTGCTGCCTCTGCCCAGGCCTGTTTCCTCCTGGCCTCCTGCTCTCCTGTTTCCTTGCCTTTCCCTCTGGGTGGCTCCCAGCTCTTCCAAAAAACCCCTCCAGGAAATTTGCTTGTTGCCATGAAATAATGCAAATGTGCTTGTGGGGCTGCCCAGGCAACAGCAGCCTGTGTCCTGGAGGCCTGGAGAGAGAGGGCAGGCAGTGTCCCTCTACAGCTGCCAAACTTAGAGGACAAACACCTTCAAGCCCCACGGAACTGAGTAGTGACAAATGCAGGGACACAACGGAGGACAGCAAATAAGTCCTGGCTGTTTGGCTGTTTAGGGCCCAAGCCTGGCATATGCCCCCTGCCACAATGACCTGAGACCTGGGATAAGGAGCCTGTGGCCAGAGAAAGATCAACAGCAGCACCCAGGTGGCTGCACCCTGCTGGGCTTTCCCCTGTTCCTCCAGTGGCATGGGGCAGGAGGTAGGGGTGACCTGTATGCGGGCCCAATGACTGCCATTTCCAGAGGAGAATGGGGGTTGGGGGGGGGGGAACTGCATAAACAGTTCCCTGGCAGAACGGATTGATGCCCAGACCCTCTCAGTTGTGTGCTCCCTGCACTCTCCTCACCCTCTCCTCACCATTACCTGTGGTCCCTGGGCTGAGGGTCTGATGAGAATGTTACTCGCCTGCAGCACTCCTCATTTCTTGCTGCTGCTGCCTCCATGATGGGGCCATGATTGCTCAGTAAAGGAATGGAATCCCAGGTGCTCTCACTCCTAATAAGTGTGTGTGTGGCAGGGGGGGGGGGGGCGCGGGGGTGGCAGGGACACCCAGGACCATCCACTAGGTACCAGGCCCTCAGATTGGTACTTAAAAATAAACAGTGAACAGTGCTTCCGTTGACGCTCAAAGCAATCCTATAAGGTAATTGTTTTCATGCCAGTTGACAGATGGATTCTGAGGCTCAGAGAGGTTAGTGACTTGTCCAAGGTCACACAGGTGGTAGGTGGTGACTCAAAGCCAGTTCTGTTTGGAGTTCAATGGCCATGGAGTCTTTCCGGGTTAAAGGGCTGCTGTGAATCCAACACGCAGCTCTTGCCTTGTGAAACCTGGCACCGTTCACCCACATTCTCACTCGCCTCCAAACTCCAAGTCTCATAGGGTCTTTGCACCTATAAAAGGGAGCCCAGAAACTCTGAGGCCCCTCGAAGACACAGGTGTTTGAATCCAGCTCAGCTTTCTGGAATGGCCTGGGAATGACAGGTGGGAACCAGCAATGACAGGTACGAATAATAGAGCAGGCGAAGGCTTCCCATTTCCACACTGAGCCCTCCAAATTAGGGCCTCAGTCTCAATGGGAAGCCAGCTAAGGTAACTTTACCTCATGATTTCAGAGCAGAATTTGCCTCATGTTGGATGGTATTATTCGACTAAGTCTATTCAGCTGTCCAGCTCTGTGGATTTCATCAGCCAGAAGCCAGGAAGGGGTTAGGGCTCGGGGCTGAGCCTGTGGGCCTGCCTCCCCTCACCCATGGCAGCTCTTGCGGGATGAAAGGCCACAGGCCAGAGCTAGGACCGGGCTGGAAAGGGGAGGGAGTTATCAGGGCAAAATCTCCTCCTGTTAGATAGGACCAGGGTCTCAAGGTCTGGGCCATTCTTGCTAAATGCTATTCCTGCTAAATATTACATGTAGCACAGTATTTTGCAAACCAGCTGTAAACATAACGAGCTTGACGGGAGCCCAACCCAGCAAGTGTAGCCAACTGCAATCCATGTGTAACTGACTGAATAGTGTCTGCTCTAAGCTCAGACTCCCTTCTGGGATGCAGAGCTTTGGATAGGAATCCCCTGTCTCCTTTACTTGCGGCGACAACCACCTCTCGGGTTTTTCGTTTGTTTTTAACTATATTTTTATTGGTTTCAGAGAGGAAGGGAGAGGGAGAGAAACATCAGTGATGAGGGAATCATTGATCGGCTGCCGCCTGCACGTTCCCCCTCAGCATGTGCCCTGACCCGGAATCATAGGTTCATAGGTAGATGCTCAAATACTGAACACCTTCTTTTTTCAATAGAGCACCCCAGGTGGCAAATCCCTTCAGTTTGGTAACACTCCCACAAAGGATATTGAAATACCGGTGCAGTTTGGTAAGTCCTAACACACCTCATGCTGCTCAGCGAGGGCCTTGGGGCAGCCCCACAGATGGGCACCCCGCCCCATTCCCAGGCTGCAGTTCAGCATCAAGGAGACAGCAAGCTACAGGTGAGTATAAATCCTGACTGAGAACTGAAAGCTTGTGCTGTGAGTTCCACCTGCCCACAGACGAGCATCTCTGCTCGGACCTCTGCCTCAGGTTCTTAGCAGCTGTGAACTCTCTCTGTTGGCTGGTGGTTTCAAGCCTTTCTTCTGGTATGTTCCTTTTTGTCCACTGACGACGTCACCATCAGGTGTGAGTGCTGAGAAGTCAAGGACTTCCATGTGGGCAACATGCCTTTCAGCCTTGGATTCCCAGACCTGAGGCTACACAAATCTTCACGTTCGATTTGTTCAGGCTGTTTTTCTGGTGTAAAACCTTTACTGAGAAGGGGGAGGGGGGACTCTCAAGACTCTAGCGTAGTCCTTGTTTGTCTGTTGGAGCACAGGGGGAGCTGGTGGGGTGCCAGTGAGACCTTAAGGTGGCTGTGGGGGCAGAGGTGGCTTAAAGGGAAATTCCTGGGTCTCCAGTCTGGTCGGTGAGCCCCAGCCCCTGCCTCCCTGGGGCTCCTGTCCCGCAGAGGCCACATTTGCAGAGCTCGGGACCCCTGGCTGCCTGTATGAGTCGCCTGGGTTCCACCCTACACATTCTGATCCCAGAGGAGAGAAAGAAGGACAAGGCGTCTCCATGCTAACAGGCTCCTCTGCCCCCGGGTGACTCTTGTGCCCTCACGTTTGAGAACGGTTGCCCTGCAAGCTCAGATCAGACCCAGACGGGGAGGCAACTCTATACAAAGAGCCTGTTTCCTCTTCCCCAGCCAGCTCCCCGACTCCCGAATGTCTGTGTGAATGACGGGCCAGTCCTGGTGTTCTTCGCAGAGGAATGCATGGCTAGGCCTGAGGAGAAGCATCAGCCGGTCCTCCCGGGGCCCCTCCAGGCCCTCCTTCCTCATAACCCTGCCTGGACCTTGCCCTGTGGGACATCTGCCAGGTTGACAGCATGGGAAATCCCGTGGCGGCCTGGGCGCCATGAGGAGGCAGAGTGCGAGGCAGAGGCCTCTGGCTTCTCTCCTTGGGGTGCCCGCTGCACCCCATTGCAGAGCACGCCCCTTCTCTGCACTTCTGTGCTGGGCAGACCTCCGCTCGCCAGCCTGCAAAAATTTGGATTCGTCTTTCAAAACGGATCCCAACGCCCTCACCCTTTCTATGAGTCCTTCCTGACACCTGTCAGAGGACTCTCTCCCTCCTGTGGCGCCTCAGAGGTGGCCGGTCCCTCATATCCGTGGTCATGTCCCTCGCACCCGAGGGCGTACAAAGCCTCTCTGCGGCCTCCCCTCGGTGAGCAGCCGCCCTCGGAGGAGGTGGGCAGGGAAGTAGTTCTCCATTTGGTTCTGTGGTCTGGACAGAGTTCAAGGATTGTTCCTCCACTGACAGTGGTTTGGGCGAGTTTTTTCATTTCAGAAGTGAAGCAAGACCAGCTCAGTCACCCCTCCAGGCTCCCAGTGGGTCCCTCACCCTCTCTGGCTGCTGCTCCCTATGGACCGCCGTTTGCAGTCACTCTGCTTGTTTGCGTGGGTTTTGCTCTGTCTGCCCGCGAGAATGTGAGTGGGGACTGCCCTTGCTTCCCTACGGAGTAGTCAGAGACGTGCTGGCGAGACCCGCGGAGTGCTGCAGAGATGTTTACTGCCTGCGGAATAGGGTTTTGAGATTAGTTTTTGTAAGTCTGAACAGCCTTGTGCGATACGTAAGGATGAGTATGAAACTGAATCACTGGTCCTCATTTGACAGGCACAACATAGACCTCCGCAGTCTCTATTTCCCAGACCCAATGCGGGGACCTTCCGACTCCTGGCCTCAGCTTCCACAGGCCCCTGCTGCATCCTGATTCTGTGCGACTCAAGCCACTCGGCATGACATCTGACTGGTGTGGAGGTCACCCTGCCGCAGTGGCGGAAGTTAGTCGGCAGTCAGGAAGGGACGGGAAGCCAACAGCCTGGGAGGAGGAAAGGAGTCCGGGCCTCGGGCTACGACTCTGCAAACCTGCCGGTCGGTCGCCTGAGGGCGGCAAGCCCGAAACACAGATGTGCCAGGTCAGATGTGCAGCTCTGAAAGCGTCGTCCCATCCTCTGGGGGAGAGCAGCCCAGGCCAGCAGCTACTCCAATGCACAGGCCTCATTTCTCAGTAGCAATGCCCTCTGACCCCAGCCGGTGGGCACCAGTCATCGGCCTGAGCAGGGCCTTCGTGTGGTTTGGGAGAAGGTGACCCATCATCTAGATGGACACAGCCCAACACGAGCCAGGTTAGCCCCCACTCACACCTCAGTCCACACCTGCACGGCTGTGTACAGCAGCTCTGACCTCAGGAAAGTCCCCAAGTTTTGTAGGAAAAGGAAAGGCATACACAGACATTCTCCAGCAGGCTGCTTCTCTGGGTCTTCCCCGAGCATTCCATCCCTTTCTGGCTCTGCCACATCCCAGCTGGATGAGCCTTGGGCCACTTCCCCCTTGGTAGGACCTTGGACCCTGGACCCTGGACCCTGGACGCAAGGGGCCGGACCTGCCCCACATGCAAGGATTCTAAGTCAAGTTCCTAGTTGGAGCCAGCGATTGGCTGGGCTGCCCAACCTGGCTCCCCTTCAAGGCCTGGCTCCGGTTCCTGCCAGCACCGCCCTGCCCTCTGTCCCCACAGTGTTTACCACAAAGAAGGAGGAGAGCTGGGAAACTCCCCGGCCGCCCGCCCGCCCCGCGGCCAGCTGAGGATAATGAGGCCCGCCCTCCCACCGTGCGACACTGTGCTTGCCAAGCCCCTGCTTCTGCGCTTATTGGCAGCGCCTCTGGGCAGTCGAGCCTCCCGGCCTCCTCCACTCAGGGACAAGCAGGAGCTGAGAACAGAAGAGGGGAACAAGGCCAAGATGGGGAGGCCGGAGCTCGGCCTTGGAGTGGCCGTCTCCCCAAAGTTACTTCCTCACCCCTTTCGGGCCCCCACGCAGGGGTCGGGAGGGGGAGATGCATCTCTGGGCATCTCCAGCCGGCTTCTGCCCTTGCTGGCCGGTGGGGGGATTTCCACTACAGAAGCCTGCTGGGCTGTCAGAGGCCTTAGCTGACCCCAGTGATGTTTCAAGTGGTTTTGCTTTTGAGGAACCTGCTGCCCAGGACTTCCAGGCCCTCCCTGGCCCATGTGTGTCTCAAGGCCTCCACTGGCCCCATGCCGTTCCCACTCCGCCGGCCGCTCCTGCCCACTTGCTGCTGGTCCCGGGCTCCCTCGCCTGAGGAGTGAGTCCGGGCTCTGCTGGAACGCTGGAAGATGGGCAGAACCGGGATTACTCTGAGGCCTAAACCTCCAGCAACAAACTGTCACTCCCTGGCAATGACCCCTAATTTCCACAGGCCCCACCTGCACATCTGCTCACATGTCCCAAGGACCCCCCTCCTTAGAGAACGATGGCTCGAGGCTGGTCACCTCAGGGACTATGCAGAGGAGGACAGGAGTACACCCTTCCCTCTTTAGGGGCAGCTGGGGACGTCACGAGGTCCATCTTGGTACCAACTGGGTTTTCTTTCTCACACAGCCAGGGCACCAACCACCCAGGCTGACCTCCTTCTTTCTGAGGGATTTGTAAGCTGGGACCACCCTTTCTGGGGCTCACTGCTCTTTTTTAAATTTCATTTTCCTTTTTATTCCCATCTCTCCACCCCCTCTTTTTGGCAATCATCAGCTTATTCTCTACATCTGTGGGTCTGTTTCTATTTTGTTTTGTTTATTCATTTGTTTCGTTTTCTTAAGATTCCACGTGTGACTGAAATCACACAGTACTTGTCTTTCTCTGACCTGACTTATTTCACTTAGCATAATACCCTCTAGATCCATCCATGTTGCTACAAATGGCAAGATTTCATTCTTTTTTTAAAAAGATTTTATTCTTTTTTATTGCTGAATAATATTCTATTGTCTATATGTATCACATATTTTTTCACATTAAAAATTTTAAAATTTATTTTTCATTAAAAACAAATCCCACCCCCCCCAAAAAAAAACAAAAAAAAAAAAAAACAAATCCCCAGCTATATGGTAAGTCACTTTTAAAATCCAAACAACTTTGTTATAATATTTTATTTGTGAAAGTAATTGTGCAGTAGTTATCAGGAAAGTTGAATACAATAACAAAGTACATAGGCAGCAGATACCAAAGAAATCCTATATGATTTACACAGTTGTTCTAGTAAACACAAGAAAACTCTCGTTTGGTTTACATTAACTATATATGAAAAGGATAAAGACAAAACGCTCTTCTACCTCAAATTAATCAGGTTTTGAATGGCAGCTTTTCAACATAAAATAAAGACATAAAAAACAAAGATATCTCACTCTAAAACATTTCTTTTTAGTCCATTCGTACTTTGAATAATCTTGTATTAAGTTTTTGTTTTGTTTTTGTGTGAATCCTCACCCAAGGATATTTTCCCATTGATTTTTAGAGAGAGTGGAAGAGAGGGGGAGAGAGAAACATTGATAGGAGGGAGACATCGGTTGGTTGCTGCCTGCACGTGCTGGGCCAGGGCTGGGATCGTGCCCTTAACCAGAATCAAATCCAGGACCCTACAGTCTGCAGGCCAACGTTCAATCCACTGAGCCCAGCCAGCTAGGGCCTAGATACCCTTTCATAAGACTCCCTCCCAGAGACCTGCGTTTCTTATTCTGGTGATTGTAAGCAGAATGCTGCTTTCCTAGGATAAATGAAAGAGGGTGCTGTGCTGTGCGAGGGCAGAGGGAGGGAGAGCCCTGCCCAGCAGCAGACTCTCTGTGCTCCCGGACCCCTAGGCTCTGCTCAATGAGCCAGTTACAGGTTTGGTACTTTGGAAATGTAACTTTCTGCTCTCATAATTTTATTTTTATTAAATTAAAAATTTTTTATCTCCTTTCCTCCTCCCCAGACTGTTTGTTTTCTGCTGCAATAAATAAATAAATAAATAATCCTACACATTTGTTTTTTTGTTTTGTGGGTTTTAAAAAGATATATTTTTATTGATTTCAGAGAGGGATGGAGAAGGAGAGAGAGATAGAAACATCAATGATGAGAGAGACTCATCCACCAGCTGCCTCCTGCATGCTCCCCTAAGCCACTCCGGAGCTCACAACCCAGGCATGTGCCCTGACCAGGAATCGAACTGTGACCTCCTGGTTCATAGGTCGACACTCAACCACTGAGCCATGCTGGCTGGGCTTTATTTGTTTATCACATATCTTCTGCCACTAGAATGTAAGCTCCGTAGGTCTGAGACCTTTTCTGTTTTGCTCACTATTATTTTCCCCCACACAGTGCATGGTGAATAATAGGTGCTCCATGAATAGGTGTTGAATGAATGAAATGCCAACACATCTTTGAGCCTGTGAGCTGGCCCTGTCCTCTCTGCCAGGAACAGAACTGGCAGAGAGGATCATTTGATCACTTGGGAAGTTCATATGAAAATGGCTATTTTGATTTCAGAGGTCCTTGAGGCTGCCTCCGGCGAGGGACTCCCCCTGCCCTTTTCTCACGGAGATGCGCAGAGTAGAGCTCACAGGCATCGTAAATCATCCCTGTCATCCCAGGAGGGCTGCTGACCACTTGGTCTACATTGTTGCTGAAAAAGATAGCATCTGTCCAGGGCTGGCCTTGCCGACAAGAATCAGCAGCTCCTGGTCAGTGGCCCCACGGCCTCTTTCCACCATGGGAGGGCAGCCCCCTCCTTTATGGATTGTCTTCTTCCTAATGTCCAGTTTAGTTTGAACTTTGACCTTCAAGGCAGGAGTGAGGAGGGCGAGGGAGAGATGATCTAGGTCCGGATCTTCCTAGTGCTGCCTCAGCCTCTCACAATTCAGCATAGCAGGACGGACTCAGGTGGTTGAGTTACCCACCGGGGATTCTGGAAATACACTAAGGGACAGGTGCACAGACATGTCTCCATGAATGTTCTGACCAGGGTCTGCCTGCTTGACTGGAGTCTTGAGGACTGTGAAGAAGGACCCAGGTCTCCCCTAAGCCACTCCGGAGCGAACAGAACCTCACCCTGCAAATAGAATCAGAGGGCATAATTATGCTGTGGCCTTGGTGTCCTCCATTCCAGGCACTGGGTCAATGCCCAGCCTCAGACAGGGGTCCTGACCTTAGAATGAATCTCAACACCCCCTCACCCTTGGGAGTCTGGTGGCATAAGCTCAACTCCGAGAGAAAAGGCTTCTTCCCACAGCCCGACTTCCCTGGCGCTTCCAAAGGGGGGCTTACCCCAGCCCCTTCCACTCAGGCGTCCACGCGGTCCCGTCCGTCCTCTTTACCACCTCTCTGGCTTCCTGCCTTCCCCCCGCCCCTCCCGATGATGCTACACTTGGGTCCCCCAAGTGGTGACCCTGACACCACCCTTTCTCTAACCTCTCCTTGTTCCTCGGTGAGAGAAGTCTCCCTTAAAGCCCAGGTTGCAGCTGCCACTGGGGTAAAATCCTGTCTCTTCAGCTCCTATCAGAGCCTTTCCCAGGTAGCCCAAACTGCCCTCCCTGCCTCATCCCCAGCACCTCTCCACACGGGCCTCTTTGCCTCCCCCGCCCCACTCCCCTCCCAGTGAGGGCCTGTGATTCCCCCCTGCTGGCAGGGGTGGTGCGGGCTTCATGACAATGGACACAGCAGGCCCAGCTCAGTGCTGACACTTAGAGGTTTGCAAGCTGTCAGTGTCTCAGAGATCATCCCTCTGTCTCTGCAGAGCCTCTCCCGACCCTTTCCCACCTGCCTGTGTCTGGAGAAGGCCCACCCTGCTAGATCCTGCTAGACTGGAGCCCTTGCCCTCTGGTTGCCTTTCCGTGTTGGCCAATGGGAAGCCCAAGAGAGATCAGAGGGCGGGAAGAGGTAGGAGTCTGTATTAATTCCCCTGCCCTCCTCCCTGCAAGGTCATCAGGCTGGCTGTGCCCTGGAAGGAAGGTCTCGGGATCTCCGGGAGGCAGTTGCTATTGGCCCCAGGTGGTGGCTCCATGCCCTGTCTCCTTGCCCTTCACATCTTTGTAAATGAGCCGCCACCCACCACACGGCACTGCTTATCAGCCACTCATCCAGCAAGGCTTAGTCTGTCCTTGGGCCTTCCCAGTTGTAGCTTCCTTTACCTTTAAGGTTTCTTACTTTTTGAAAAGATTTCAATGGCACAAAAGGATGTACAGTGAAGGTCTCCCTTCCTCTTTTATTTTGAACACCCAGTTCTCCCCATAGGCAACTAATGAAGTGTTTTTGGTTTTTGTTGTGGTTAAATACACATGGTATAAAATGTAACCATTTAAATCAGCGATTTTCAACTGGTGTGCCTCAAGAATTTTTAAAACACGCAATACCTGACTATTTTGTCAGGGCCCTGACCTCGTTTCCCTTAGATTGTCAAATGAAAAACAGCAACAGCTGTCTGGTGGGAATAAATCAAAATTTGTCATATTGGCAAAAATGATATTATTTAGCAGGATGTTAGTAATTAGTTTATGTGTGCCATGAGACGAAAGGGTTGAAAACTGCTGATTTAAATCATTTTCAAGTAATCAGCTGTGCTATTAAGTACATTGCTGTGCAACCATCCTCACCAAACCTGTCTCATCTTCCCCAGCTCCCTGAAAGGCTGTGTTTGTTTGTTTTCATTATTATTATTTTATAAATTCTTCCAGAGACATTTTATACAGATTCAAGCAAATACATATAAATAAAAACACCAGTGGTAGCTTCTTTTTTACACTGTCTGCATCTTGCTTTCTTTACTTAATACATCTTGGATATCATTTCACATCAATATATAATGCAATTTCCCATCCTTCTGCTCAGCCTCTCTGTGTATGGATATTCCTACATACTCAGGCCTTCCTCCACAGATGGAACAATATGTGCTATGGCTCACTTCTAACCTGTTTCCGCTCCAGGCTTATGACCTCCCTACAGGGAAACCAATCACCGCCACCACTCGAGGGCCTCCCAGTCGGAGTTCAGACTGGCTGGCCCCTCTCAGGAGACTACCTGCTCCTTTGCCCTGGCTCTGCCGTGACCCCAGCACATGTCTCCTTGGGCCCTGTCTGCTGGGCCCAGCAGCCTCCCTGGCGGCCGATGTTCAGATGTGACAAACCACAGTGACACACTGACCGGAGAGGGCTCTGAGGTACCCTGGGTGGGGTTGTTTTCCTAACCCAAGCTCCTGGGGAGTGTCCACACTGCACCTGCAGGGGCAGGGACCTGCTAGGGTCTGCAGAGGTGAAGGCTTGGCACTAGATTTCCAAACCTCATTCAGTCCCAGCCAAATTTACTGGCACCTACTATGAAAGGTGAGGCCACTGAGAGCCTTTTTATCTTCCATCCACACCCTATACTGTTTTTCCTCTCTACCACTGCCATCACCATCTCCACCTTCTCATTAATAAAGGAATTGTAGAAAAAAAGACAAAGAACATGGTGAAGAAAACCCCCATCTTCTCTAAAAAAAAAATGTGACTCAAGATTTATGCTACATGGAGCAGGATCAATTACAATGAAAAGTGCTTTTCAGATCATCTATACTAATAAAAGGGTAATATGCTAATTAGACCAGGAGACCTTCCAGGAAACCTTCCAGACGTCCTTTCGTCCTTTCGGACAAAGCCATGGTGGCGGGGCCAAGGCAGAGGAGGTCAGGGGCGATCAGGCCAGGAGGGGAGGGCAATTGGGGGTGATCAGGCTGGCGCGGGGGGCGCCGTTGGGGGCGAGAAGGCCGGTTGGGGGTAGTTGGGAGCGAGCAGGCTGGCAGGCAGAGTGGTTAGGGGTGATCAAGCAGGCAGGCAGGTGAGCAGTTAGGAGCTAGCGGTCCTGGATTTTGAGAGGGATGTCCTCAATCAGATATCCCCCGAGGGGTCCCAGATTGGAGAGGGTGCAGGCTGGGCTGAGGGACACGCCACTAGCACTACTAATAATAGAGACCACATGTTTTATAAATGCCCACATGATGCCCGTGGAGCCCTCACACCCTCATGAGGTAATACTGTGCTGTTCCCTTTCATCACGTTACTGATAAAGAAAGGGGCTCAGATGTTGGTGTCAGAGGTGGAGCAGGACCCTCCTCCTGACTCCAAATCTCTACGAATGCCTACATTCCCCGATGCGTTTGGCCTGTACACCCACCCCACCCCCCAAGCCTGCTGGTGGATGGTGTTCTTGAGGAGAGGATTAATTAACAGAAAAACTAGAGGCAGCAAAGCCCTGGGGGAAACTAGCACAGATGTGGGGTAACGGGCCCAGCAAAACTAGGTTAGCTTGCAGGCTGAGCTCACAGAGATGCCGGAGGGGGCGAAAGGCTGGAGAGCAGCCAGAAGTGTTCCCGTGCTGTCCTGAGAGATGGCCCCGCCCGGGAAAGAGAAAGAGGGCCAGGGAGGGTCCCGAGCAGGAGAGCCCACTCGGGGTGCGGGTGCCTGGATGATACTGCCACCCCCACTTCCAGGAAACGTGGCACTCGGAGAAGGACCTTGTTCTTCATGTCCAAAAGGCTTAGAGGTGGAGCTTCAATTCGGCTGCAGACAAAGTAAAGAGGGAAGCAGGGATGTGGTAGGGATGGGATGGAAACACTGTGGGGAATGGACTCAGCTGTGTTCAAATGAAGACGGTGCCTGGCACCTCCCTGCAGCTGCCCTTCCTGGGAGCCGAGGTCTGAGGCCATGGTATACTGTCCAGCCCCCTGGCCTGAAGAAGCACAGGCTCCACAGGGCTGGAGGCCTCACGCACAGACGGTGCTCTCGGGAGAAAACCTTCTTCCTGGTGTCAGCCACGGACGGTCTCCAGGAGAAAGCAGAAGCCTGGGAGGCCATCGGGGGGACACCCTAGGTCCCCCTCACTGATGCCCCACCTTTCCTAGCGTCTTGGAGAGCACCAAGGTCAAGGACAGCCTGGCTGGTTAAAACCGGCAGGTGCTTCAACACCCCACACCCCGACTGAGTGTCCAGATGTGCCAGGCCCCAGCGTAGATGCCACCGAGGGTAGCAAGATGGGCCAGCCCCCACTCACTAAGAACTTCCAGGGAAGGACCACCAGCAAGCACACAAATCACAGCAGCCTCAGATGGTTCCAGGTGAGGGTCTAAGAGAGAACAGGCCTGGAGCAGCGAGGGGCGTGGCTGAGAGCTTTGGGACCCACCTGCTTTCCTCCTGGGGAGCTTTGGTCTCGGCTCCCCAGGAAACACACACACACACACACACACACACACACACACACACACACACACACACAATTTCTGGCCTTCAGGGATGTGATGACAGAAAGAGAAAAAGTATAGAAAGTCTTCCTGACCTCTGAGTCTTCCAGAACTCCTCCTCCTCAGAGGCCTGCAGGACACAGGCATGGATTTGAGGAGCTGCTTGATGAGGAGTCCTAGGCTTGCCCCGCTCTCCCTGACTTGGGAAGAGGACAGAGTTGGGGGGAAGGGGCGGTTGTAAGCTGTGTGTAGACTGGTGGGGCCCTGAGAAGGGGCCCTTCCCGAGTTTCCTGGGGCGAGTCAAAGAACATGGCGAAGACCTAGATTAGAAGCAGCTGTGTGGGGTGTGAGGCAGATGGGCTCTGCATCGCTGTGGGTGGCGGGAAGAGTGCTGTGTTCTCAGGAGTGCAGGGCCACCGAGGACAGAGCAGCTGCCAGGGGCTTGTGGGCCGGAAGGGAGCAGATGGCATTCCGTGGGTGCTAGACGAGCTGGCCTGGAGCAGTAAATGAGCTCTGCCCTCCTCCCAGGTACTGAGCAAGCCCACCTGGACTCAGGACCATTCCAGGAACTGTGGGGGGATGAGAGGGCCAGCCAGCCTTTGAGTTGACAAAATGAAATGCCTGCCACCTCAGGGAAATGGAGACCACAATGTAAAATGAGGATAAGGCACAAAAACCAATTCTTGCACATCAAAATGCGTATATTGAAAAGCTAATCTGCTGTAAGGCAGAAAACCCAGAATCTATAATATATACATGAAAAGGAAACTACAAACAAAAGACAAACAGTAAACAGGGGAAATTATTACACCATACATAGCAAAAAGTACTAATATTCTTCATATATAAAGAACTCTTATAAATCAATAAGGTAAAGATTGACAACTATTAGGATAATTCATAAAAAATATAAATAGGCAGTTCACATAAAAAGAAATACAAATAACTTCTTAACATTTGAGACATATTCCTCAACCATAATTAGAGAAATGAAAATTAAGATACAATAAGACACCATTTTCCACCAATCAGATGGGCAAGATTTCTAAGTTTAACAAGCCTTTGGCTGGTGAGCAAGGGGGCAGGGAACAGCCTTTCTTCATGACTGTCGATGGGAGGGTGAATTGGCACAGCCTCTCTCGAGAGCAGGTTGGAAATATCTATGAAAATTAAAGTACACTTTTCCTTTGACCCTGCAATTCCAGTTCTAGAAATTTACCCTGCAGGTATATCCCCACATGTCCACAAGGGTATTTGTTCAAAGATATTCACAGTAGCATTATTTGTAGATACAACCCCCATCCCCCCCAAAAAAAAACCATCTCCCCAAAACCAAATGTCTATGAATAGGGGACTGAGTAGATACACACACTCACACACACTCACACACACACACACACACACACACACACATCACTGGAATACCATGTGGCCATTCAGCATGAGTTAGATCTGTGTGTGCTGATATGGAAAGATCTTGGAGCTACGTTGTTAATTTAAAAGGAAAGCAAGGTGCAAAGCACTATGTATAGTCGTCTGCCATTTATATTTTTTAGAAGGAATTCACATGTAAATATATGTGTGGTTATGCATAGATATTTTAAAAAGGCACAGAGGTTAATTAAATCTATATCTATATACTCTCACGGGATAATTCTGTAGTGTTAGAACAGTTCAGTATCTGTGGGTGCTTTATTTATTTATTATTATTATTATTTTAGTGAAAGCAAAGTTCTATTACAGAAGCTGCTGCAGGGAGGGGACCCAAACAGGTTGCCGAGTGCATGCTTTATTTTTACAACAGCCAATGAGGTAAAGGGGAGCAGGACAAAGGAGCAGTGGGAGGAAGACACACAGTAAGCACTTCTGCTGCTGGCCCAGGGAATCAGTGCTTTCCACGTGGACAGCCTCAGCCTACAAGGACAGCGGCTGAGTCACAGCCAGCCTGGAAGCTGTGACGCAAGTCCACCACCTTCCACTCGCAGGCTCTGCTGACGTGTTCCAGACGGTTTCTGCTCGAGGAAGGAGCACTGGAGGGGCTCTGGGTGGGGCTGGGAAGGATCGATGAGGAGGCACCTGCTGGGAGAGACAGAAAAGTAGGCCTTTGTCCCCACAGGGTTGTTGTCCCTCTGCCAGAAGAGTTCCTATTTCTTAGCAAAATCTACCTAATCTCAAAGGTGAAATCAGCAAGGAGTTTTAGAGTCATTTCAGATTATTATTAGGAAGAGTGCAAATGTTTGCACAAGACAAAAGAAGACAGTCAGAGTTTAATATCAGACAAGCAACGAGGGAACTAGAAACATAAATTCAAACAACATCAAATTCAAACAGGGGACCCCATGTTCCACCGACCGGGTTAGTAAAAGTGTAAGGATTGCTACTACTTGGTGCTGGTGAGGGCGTGGGAAACAGGCATGCTCAAGCATGGCTGGGGGCAGGATGGGATTATAACCCAAACTATAAAATGAGTCCATATTAACATAAATCAATGATTGAATAAATTATTAAATGAGGAAGAAACATATCTTCTGTACAGAACAATTTAAAAACAGAAATGGTCCAGGCTCTGTGGATAGAGCGTCGGCCTGTGAACCAAAGGATCCTGAGTTCAATTTTGGTTTAGGGCACATAGCTCAGTTGCAGGCTCCTCCCTGGCCCTGGTCAGGAGCGTGCAGGAGGCAACCAATCAATGTCTTTCTCTCACATCGATATTTCTCTCTGTCTTTCCCTCTCTCTTCCACTCTCTCTAAAAATCAATGGAAAGATATCCTTGGGTGAGGATTTTAAAAAAAAGGAATATATATATAAACAGAAATGCACACAAAGTACAGAAATGCTCAAGACAATGTCTCAGTTTTTTCAGAAAAAAAAGTGTATATTCGTGTCACTTGTCTATAAATGGTTTGCTTAGAAAAGCTTTAAAAATCTAAGGGAGGTGCCATTTTTATAGCATTTAAGTTTGCAAATGTATATATATATACATATATATACATTTATACATGCAGCATACATATGTATATGTATCTAGTTATATTGCATTTGCTAATTTAAATGTAAATATATAAATGTGTTATATTTATTTTTAATATATATATTTTTATTGATTTCAGAGAGGAAGGGAGAGAGAAAAAGAGATAGAAACATCAATGATGAGAGAGAATCATTGATTGGCTGCCTCCTGCATGCCCCCTACTGAAGATTGAGCCTACAACCAGGCATGTGCCCTTGACTGGAATTGAACCCAGGACCCTTCAGTCCTCAGGCTGATGCCCTATCCACTGAGCCAAACTGGTTAGGGATATATATATATATATATATATATATATATATATATACACACACACACACACACACACACACACACACACACACGCACATGCACATGCACACAAGTATGCTGTGGCACCTTAGACCTGGCAAAGTTGCAAGAAACTTAATTCATGCATTCATTGCTGTGAGCAGTATAAGTTCTTACATGCCTTTTGGACAGTACCTTGGCAATATCTGTCAAGGACTAGAAAAACATTAATACCCTTGAACATGGTAGTTTCTTTCTTTTCTGACAATTAATAATAAGAAAATATAAATCCACAGGAAAATACAGCAAAGAAAGCAAATTGCATTTTTGCTGCCCTCTAATTTAAATGAGCAAAACTGGAAACTAAATGTCCCACAGAAGGTAACAAAATGACAGTCACTTGGTGGAACATTATTTAATTACTAAAAAGGATGATATGAGGTCTCTATAGGAGCATGGAAAGTGCTGATGAGCATTTATGAGGAAGAAGCATAAAGCAAAACATGAAACTACACTTTAATGAGGACTTGATAGAAATAGGCACACATGGGCTGGAGGCCTAGGGAACTGAGTGGCTGGGCCGTTGACACCTGGACCCTTTCCTACCCCATCACACACCCAGCCTTTCCTCCCTCATCCGACTCCTAAAGCAGCCAGTGAATTCGTCACCTAAGGTACTCCAGGGCATGGAGAGGGTGCTCCACCTATATTTTGGAAGAAATGTTTTATTAATGTTGCTATGATGTTCTTTAGTACCACTTGAAAAAATTCTCCTAAGTATTTACCAGTGAACCTGGATTCAAACTTGAACAGTGTCTGTCAATGTTTTAGTCCCCATCAAGGCCTAACCAAAACCTCCCACGATTCACACATGCTATTCAAAGTTTCCATTGCCATCTCTCAGTCACCTACCAGCCGCCTCTCAAACGTGCGCAAGAAAGCCCCTGTGTCTTCAGATGAAGTCGAGGACTTTAAAAGGTCAAGCAACACTCAGAAAACAGCTGCTCAAAACTCGAAAGGGTTTTCCAGAGAAATGCTTGTATCTTACCTGGAGAACCTAAGAATCTGGACACCCCACAGCTGGACTAGTTTACTTTCGGTCCAGGGGGAGGGGCGGAGCTAAAGACCTCTACAGTTTGGTGGGAACTAAAAGTGGGGCTGGGACCAGGGGCTCCTGGCCACTCGGGCAGGGACAAGGACCTCAGGCAGTGCTGCAACAGAAATGGAGTGTGGCCACAGTTGTTGTAAATGTCCTAGGAGCACATCAACAAGAGTAAAAAATAGGTGATATTAATTTTAATATATTTTGTTTAATCTAAAATCCCCAAAGTATTATTTTAGAGTATTATTATAAGAACTATTCATTGTTGTTTATTTATATTCCTTTTTCGTGCTAAGTCTGTGAAATCTAGCGTATATTTTTTTACTTACAGCACATCTCAGTTCGGATCATCCATATTGTGAGCAGAAGCCACCATATCAAACAGATCTAGAACTTTTGTGTTTCCTTTTCTTTCTTTCTTTTTTTTTTTCACTTCCATTCCTCTCCTCCCTTCCTTCTTTTTTTCTTTGAAAAACAGTCTATTCTTTGGGCATTGAGACATAAGTCTACCTGCCTGCAACATTCACCCAGGCATTGAAATCCTGGGAAGCCTTATTTCCCAGAATCCCCTCCTGTCCAGTGGTTCCTTCTTCTGGAGTGAGGCTGCATGTCTGCAGACCCCTGGTGAGGATCCCTGGACACATCCAGCCCCACACACTCACCCTCCGATGGCGTGGGACCCAGGTGAGCTGTGTCTCCCCACAGTGTGAAGGGGGCAGGCGTGGGCAGGCCCTGTATTCTTCTCTGGCAGAGTCTTCAGGGTTTGGCAAGACGCCCAGGACTTCTTCATGACTGGAGCTGCACTTTGCATGGGAAGTTGGCTGGTGGCCAGACGGGTCTTCTAGCTTGGCGAGTCTCTGCCTCCCTCTCTGGGCCTGAGAGGAGCTTTGATCCCCAAAGTAGGGGTCTCACAGAATTAATCACACAGCAATCCTGGAACACTGCTCTGGGACATACACTCCTGCAGAAGAGACCTTGAGAGGAGGATGGGAGGGGTGGGAGGGGAAGAGAGTAGAAAGTCATCTTCTAGGCATCATTTTACCAGAAGTCATTACTTCTTTATTTGCATTTCCTTTTATTATCAAAGTAAATCACAAACACACACACACACACACACACACACACACACACACACACACACACACACAACTGCAGTTGCTATGAGCCCCAACATGCTAGCTGGGCTGCGTGTGAGTCGGCACATCCCTGGCTTCCCGCACTCGGGGCAACAGGAGGCACTGGGAATTTCTCAAAGGTTCACAAGAATGTCGAGAGCGCGTTCTGAGTAATCACAATTCCTTGAACTTCTTGTGGGAAAATGTAGTCCCGATTTCCTTTTAGAGACAGTAGTCTTTGAAAGCTGTTAGCCACGAGTTTTCATTTGTTTATGGTTCAGATAGCGGTACGAGGGCACGTCCCTGGAAGCCTCCAGCAAATGAGAAGTCCTGCCACGGGATCGCACAGCCCTAAGCGCAGGCACAGAGGAAAGGAACTCTGCAGCTGCCACCAATGCCTGCTGCACTCCTGAGCCCCTCAGCTCTGGTGTTTCGGCTGTGAATGTGATCAGCCTAATCTGCGTATGTCCTTCTTGTTACCCTTTTCTCTTAGGGACACACCCCTTGGTGGCTCCCCTGCCTCTGTTCTCTCCTGCTCTGTGGGACACCCCCTCCCCTGGGTAGAGGCTGGGAAATCTCGGTCAGTGCCTCGTCGTCTCTGACCTCTGATCCCCAACTTCCAGGCTGACAATTAGATTAAGTAAGGAGAAAGCAAAGAATGAAAAGGAAAGAGAAAAGGAAAGAACGGGGGTGGGGGGGGGGCGTGGGGGAGCTAACCCAAGCCAAGCTGCCTAGTCCCTCTCTGCAGTGGGGATAACTGTGGTGGCAGCTGAGCTGCTGTCCCATCCACAGCCCCAGCAGTGGGGAGTTCGAGACCCGGAGGAGATGCTGTGGGGCTGGCGGAGCCTGCAGTGTGGGGAGCGGTCAGCGTCCTCTGTCTGGGCTGCTTGACCAAGGCCCATGAGGGGCTGCTCACTGCCCCCGCCTGGCCAGGCTGGTCTCGCCTGGGCTCTTAGCACCTGCCACCAGGCCTTTGTCCGTTTGAAGAAGCACAATAATAAAACCCTCCTTTGAGGGTCTCCGCCAGCATGAACTTTTTATAATTCGGGACACGTGGACCTCTTTGCCTGCAGCTAGCCATCAGCTCACTCTGTGGGGGTCCAGGATCCCTTGTGGGAGACCACACCAGCATCGTTCCTCTTCACTAAGACACAACATGACAGGGAGTACCCACCTGGGGAAGGGTGGGCTTTTGGGTTTTGTAGCAGCTTCACTGGTTTCTTCTGCTGTTTGTTCAGTCATCTAACAGACATTTATGGGAACCCGAGGGGCTGGGGACCAGGCTGGGCGCCTCCGTCCTGGCTCTGAGGCCCCCATTTGCACAGCTGGGAAGGCCTGCCTCCGGTCTATCTCAGTTTCTCCCCAGGAGGTGGAGTGCCCTCACTTTGAAAAGTGCCTACAGCGCAGTTTCGCGCCTTGTAAATGAGCTTTGGCAAGCGCACAGCTGAGTCACGGTAGTGGTGACACAGAGCACGTGGCTTTAAATCGCCCAGAAGTATGACTGGCACCCCAGGCTGTGCCTCCCCACCCCGAGGGGGTTCTGGGTGAGCCACTGTCAGCTCAGAACAAGGGATCCAAAGATGATCCCCCTAGTTTCTGAAAGCCAGCTGTTGAGTTTCAAGGCCTTGTCCGTACATGGTGAATTCCTTGAAGGCAGTTGAAGTAACCACTGACTTTTGGTTAATTACCTAAGCTAAGTGCCTTTTTCTGGGAGGAAATATTCCCCCCATGAGTCTCTCGAGCTTGAGGAGAAGGTGGAGAATGCTCTTACTTGGGAGTTGAGTGGGGCGATCAGGCCCAGTTCAGAGAGTTGCTGGTGATTCCTGACCCTGGAAACGCATGGCTGACCTGCTGGGGAGCTGGTTGTACATCTGCCTCAGTCACAGCTCACTCTGACCTCCCCCCAGAACCACGCTGGGTCTGCTGAGACACACAGTGGGTGTCTGCCTGACCCTGGCATGGTCACACCTCTCCTGTGCAGAACAGAGCGGAGATGGGAGAAGACAGTGGGCAGCCACTCTGGTGACCACCAACCAGCTGGAAGCCAGGCAGCCGGTGGCTTGTCAGTGACAAGCTAAGGCCTGACTCATGGCCCCGTCACAGCCCTCAGGAGGACTGACCCACAGAGGAAATTACACAGCACTCTGTGGCCGTGGCACAGGCAGGGACTTTTCCAAGCACATCAGCTGGGAAGTAGCCTTCACCCACGCTGGAATCTAAGGCGTGGGGACCCCCACTAACTTCAGGTTAGTCCTGGTGACTGTCGGGATGGGGTAGCCTGTGAAAACCCCTTGCACAGTTCCCCGTTGGCTGGCAGGGAGCCTCTAGCCCTAACCCATCTGTGACAGAGCTGCCATGCCTACCAAGCCAGCCTTCCACACAGTGCCTTGGGCGGCAGCTCCCCGCTCACACGGGTCGGTCTATCTTGAGACAGCACCCAAGGGGCAGACCACTGAGGAAGGTTCTTTTCCACTCTCCCTTCCCCTTCAGATCTGACACCCCAGGGACATCCTTCTGGGAGCCAGAGGCTACCTGTTCCCAAATGTGGGGGAGAAGGGTGCCTAGAGGGTGGGAGGGAAGAAGGGACGGGCGGCACCCCAGGTCCTGCACCTGGAGCTAGTCCTAGGAGCCACGGCCGGGACAATCTTCAGCCCCATGAGGACTCTGGCGGGTTAGAATATTCTCCTGGAACCCAGAGGGCAGGGCTCTTTTGTAGATGCTCCACCACCTGTGCATGACAGGGGCCGGTGCTGGATGACCTGAGGCGGTTATGTGGAGGCCTGCAAGGGTGAGCCGCCAAGCTTCTCCTCTCCGGGAGGCACTAAGGGAATAGAGCAAGTAGGTGGCTAACAAGAAAATACCACCCAAACACTCTCCCTCCACGTAACCCCGGCTCCACAAGCATCCCAAATCTCCTGCCCCTCCTGCTGTGCCTGCTGTCCCCTCAGCCTGGAGGTTCACTCACCAGCACTCCCAGCTCCAGGGCACCTCTCCAGGCTGCTGTCAGGGCTCCAGTTCTATCCTGGGATCAGGTCTGTCTCAATTACCAGATAGGAAGCTCCCAGAGGCCGAGGCCAGCTCTTGGAGAGCCTGGTCCCTTGAACCTTGCACAGTGCCCAGCACATAGGAGGTGCTTGGCATTTGCAGAAAGCCTTGAGGCAGAGTGCAGCTGTGCGTGTGTGCACATGTGTGTCAGGGGAACAAATTCATTGTGCACCTGTAGGTGCCAGGCCAACGCTGAGCCCTGTGCTCAGGGTATCTCGTTTAATCAGCATCATTTGTGTGGCTGCTTCTGAGTAATTCCAGGGTGGCTTTGTACACAGACATTCCTCAGCTGGTGTTGGGGTGGGAAGATATCTATTTCTATTTCTATCTCTCTTGTTGAAGAGTACCAGTCACAGGGTCTCTTATCTCCCCTGGCACTTTCCCCCACATTTGGCTGCAGCTAGACACTTTGAAGCTTTTGGTTTGCAAAAGGAACTTGTTGCTTCACATTCAGTCACCTCACCCTCCCTCTGAGCCCTGCAGGCCCCAGGGCCAGGGTCACCTCTTCCAGAAGACTTCTTTCTTCCCCCAGACCCCACCCTAGGCTGGATGGGGGGATCCCTGCTTCTTCCTGGATCCTGGGAACCACCTGTTATGGGGCATTGCTCCCTTTGCCCCTGCCACCAGCAGTCCAAGGGTTCACTTGGGCTAATGACTCCCTTCCTGCAGCAGCCTACAGTGGTGACAGACCACATGGCTAAGGAGCTCCCCTGGGGCCCCTGCACACACACTGCAGCCAACCGGTGTATTTTAATCCATCCCAGCCCCAGCTGAGCATTGGACAGTACAGTCCGGGGTTGGAGGCACAGTGTGATGTTACATCTAGAACAGCTTGTCCAGAAATAGACTCATTTAATCTTCACAAAACCCCAAAAGGCAATATGATTATTCCTACTTTACAGATAAAAAGACGGAGGCACAAAGAGATGAAGAAACTTGTCCTTGCCCTAGCCAGTATGGCTCAGTGGGTAGAGCGTCGGCCTGCAGACCAAAGGGCCCAGGTTTGATTCCAGTCCAGGGCACGTACCTCAGTTGCAGACTCCTCCCTGACCCGGGCCCTGGTCAGGGCTCGTGCAGGAGGCAACCAATCCATGTGTCTCTCTCACATCAATGTTTCTCTCTGTCTCTCCTCTTCCCTTCCCCTCTAAGAATCAATGGAAAAATATCCTCTGGTGAGGAGTGACAAGAAAAATAAGAATCTTGTCCGAGGTTAAACAGCTAGGAAGTATCCAATAAATGTTCCTTTTAGACCAGTCCTGTGGGCAGAATCTAAGCCTGCCCTTAAAGCTGTGGACACGAGGTCAGTCCTTATGCTTCCTCATTCCTCTGCTTGCAGACAGGTGTGCCTTTGCTTCGCAGGTACGGTTGTGGGTGATTTCTTCGATTTTGTAACAGCATATACTCTCTCATGTTTCGGGGATAAGGAGTATGTTTATTTTTGTTTTTAGGTACTCTCCTTCAGCTGGCCCTCTGCAGGGGGTGGGCCGGAGAAAGGACAAGGACTGAGCCGCTCCAGTGGGGCTGGTGATTCGGGACTTTCCTGGACGGAGGGCCGGGTGCTCTGGGGCTGAGACGGTGCTGCGGGAGGAGCGGCGCCCTGGGCCCCGCGCGGCCGGCGGGGCACGGAACCTGCGGAGACCTCGCCAGAAAGAAGGCCGCTCTCGCCCTCGGGGAATGGCCCGCGGCAAACCCAGCGTGGGACCGGGCGTTTGGGGGTGACTGTGTTGGACTCTTGAGACATGTGGATGCAGCTAACTTTATACGGTTATCTCTTACCTGCAAAGACAAAACAAAGCCACAGAGCAATAGCTACGGTAGTAGGGCCGGGCCCCTTCTCCGCCCCGCGGGACAGAGGCAGAGCCGGCGGCTGCAGGGGAGGAGCCGCCGAGCCCGCCCCCCGCAGGCTCTCTCTGGGCGCAGCCCCTCTGCCCCGTCGCCCCGCCGGGCCGCGCTCGGGTCACAGTCGCGGCTGCGAGCTCTGAGCCTGCACTCGGCCTCGCGGCGCCCACGCCCGGCACCTGGCCTTTCTGACAACCGCGTTATTCAGCTCGCTCCCAGTGCCCCTGTGCGGGGCAGCGGCTCCGGCCTCTGCCCAGAGGTGTGCACAGCCGCTCTCTCAGACCCGCTGCTCTCATGCATCCTCCCCGCACCCCGTCCAGTCAAAGCGGCCTCTGCAGACGCCACCTCCATGCTGGAGGGGCCCGGGCCTGGGAAATCCCAGCTCCGTGTTTTAAAGGAAATGATGGGCCTGGTGTCTGGAAGCGTGAATGCATCCGGACACCGAACGGGAGGTCCCGCAGGAAACTGACAAATGCATGTGCGGGGCTCGTGCTTCCCTCCTGATGTGGAGCCTTCGGGGCCACCGGGGTCGGTAGGAGACCTCAGACCCGAGGAAGCTCCTCGTGGCAGGGCCAGGGCTTCGGACCCGGACCCGAGCGCACAGGACCCTTCAGGCGCTTCCAGGCTGCGAACTCACCCTCCTTCCCTTACACCCGCCACACCGACGCGCGGCCTGGAATGACACCTCCCTGCATCCGTGTCATTCAGCGGCCAGTGAGCGGCCCGAGGCCGCGGGGAACCCGGGAGCCCGGGAGGAGGGGCGCCCCAGAAGATGCTGTCCTTTTGGCAACTGCTCCCGGGATGCTGGCTGGCTGACGGCCTGTGAGCTCCGGGAGAAACAGGACACGCTCACAGGCAGGCCCACCCCTGCCACTCCCGGTTGTTTCCAGGTCCAGAGAGCAAAATGAAAGGCATCCGGTTACCGTGACGTGAGTCAGCTGAGTCCTGTTGGGGCTTCTTCCCCGGTGCATGAGGTGGCTGGGGGTGGGGCCGCTGGAGCAGGGACACGAGAGAAAAGGATCTAGGCTTTGCAAGAGGAAGAGATGTTGGGGTGCTTCTGACCAACTCCCTAATCACCCCAAGACAAGAAAGGGGCCTGAGTTGCAGAGCCGGGCTAGAACCCAGGGCCAGCTCTGGGCAGCACCTCCCAGTGAAGCCTGCTCTCCGCTGGCACTGAGCTGTGCTCCAAACCCCTTGCCAACGGCCTGGAGGCTCAAGTCCAAGAAGCTTAGTTGGAAACTGGCTGTTCAGAGCTGAGGCGGGTGCCCCTGGCACTACAGAAAGTCAGGGCCCTCCTGAGGCCCATCTGGCGACACCCACTGGAGCGTTTGTTCCCTTCTCTGAATTCCTGCTTCTCAGGATCTTCCAAGGTAGATTTTAAATGTTAACATTCAGCCCTGACCGGTTTGGCTCAGTGGATAGAGCGTCGGCCTGCAGACTCAAGGGTCCCAGGTTCCATTCCGGTCAAGGGCATGTACCTTGGTTGCGGGCACATCCCCAGTAGGGGGCGTGAAGGAGGCAGCTGATCGATGTTTCTCTCTCATCGATGTTTCTAGCTCTCTCTCCCTCTCCCTTCCTCTCTGTAAAAAATCAATAAAATATATTTTTTAAAAAAGTTAACATTCATTCATCTCTATCAATCCACGTGGGCCATGTCATGCTGCTGCTGCTGCTTCCCGCACAGAGCACAGATTCCTGAGCCAGTCCCACCTTCCCCTTCATGACCAACCTCAGAAGTATGTGTTGAATTTGGATGAACACTCATTCTGGGACAGGAGCCACAGATTTCCGAGGACTGGGATTGCAGAAGGGCCGAGCACTGATGCCTGGGCCCTCCCAGCTAGGACAAGGGCTTCCACAACTCAGGCAAGGGTGGGAGGGGTAAAGGTGGGGGTTGGTGCCAGATTAACAGGGGCCAACTGGGGTTATTTTCTGAAGCAAGGCAGATGAAAAGGCTTCCTATTCTCCCCCACTACCCTACAGCTACTCTTAATGGTTGTATTAGTGAGAGTTTGCCATGGGTCAGATGTTTGCATTGTTTCTTTCAATCCCATAGGTAGGAACTACCAAAGCCCCAGATTTGAAGATGGGAAACCCAAGGCACAGGAAAGATGAGTGATGTGCTCAAGGTCTCACGGCGGGCAGGTGGTAAGGCCAGAAGCCTGCCATTAGCCACTATGCTCTACTGCCGCCTCCCTCCAAAGTGATTCCGTGGGGGCCTCTCTGCCCTTGATGGGGTGCTTAGGGGTCCTCTGAGCAGAGTTACAAAGGCTGCCTGGGCAAGCTGGGTCCAAGATTAAGGAGCTTTTTATTTGTTTTGTCACCATAGGACTCCAGTAGTTCCATGGCCCCTGAGCTATGAGAAGTCATTGCCCGGCCTACCTTCTTGGGTGCCTAGTGGGCCTCTGAGGTGGGAAGTGGGAGCTAAGAGGACACTGTGAGGAAGGCAGCCAGCAGGAACCTGGCACTACCTAATAGACAGTAGGTCATAAAGCCCTCGCCAGAGTCCCTGGTTATTCAAGCAGACTGAAACAACAAGCTGGAAACCAAGCCAGGGTACAGGGCTAGGAAGCCAGAAAAAATAGGAAAGGTGCCTTCTCTTATCAAGATCACAGAGGCGGTTCACTGAGCAGCTGGAACAAAAAGTTCCAATTAAAACTCAAAGTAGCCATTGAAAGAGACAACTTGGGAGGAAAGCATACGGTGTAGCCAGTCCACCCCTTTCCCAGGACAGGGCCCAGGCCATCTTTCCTGCATCTGAATGGAGCCCGGAGCCAGCAGGAGGGGCTTGTTCAGCTGGGACCCTCCTGAACCTGAAGCTGTCCTAGCTGTCAACACCAATGTCTTTCTACCTTCTGAGACGTTTACTGGGCTATTCATTGTACTAACTTTTTAATCAAGGAAAAATGAAATAAAAAAGTCTTGGGAAATTTAGAAAGCACAGTGCAAGAATACCTCAGAAAGGTGATTCAGTACTTCTTCATTTCACAATGGGAACCAGAAATTTTGCAAACACAATGTTGTTCCCTCTAAATAAGTGGATCAAACCAGGAGACTGGTACAGACATTTTGCTGAAGACCGAGGGATCAGTTCTAAGACTGATAGGACCAGGGCTCCACCTTTTCATAAACAGTTGAGTACAGGACGGCTGGGTGACCCGATGCACTTCTGCAGAGGGCCTCAGGCTGGCTCGGGCCTGGTAGCAGGGTGTCCTCTGGAACACCAGGAAATGTTGAACTATTTTTTAAAATACATTTTTATTGACTTCAGAGAGAAAGGGAGAGGGAGAGAGAGAGAGAGATAGAAACATCAATGATGAGAGAGAATCATTGATCACCTGCCTCCTGCACGCCCTCCTGCCCCCCCACCCCAAACCCCCGGGAATTGAGCCAGCAACCCAGGCATGTACCTTGACCAGAATCAAGCCCGGACCCTTCAGTCCGTAGGCGGATGCTCCATCCATTGAGCCAAATCGGCTAGGGCAATGTTGAACTATTAATCCATCTCATGAACCAGAAGCAATAGTGCCAATAAAATTCTGCCTGTGAATAGGACATGAAATCACAATCAAAAGCAGGTGTCCAAAGAAAGCTTTCATTCACAGCATGATGAATGTTTTTTTAGTTTTTCTATTAACATCCATTTGCTCTTTAAAATGTATTTTGTAAAACATATATGGATACTAACTATAATTAGCCAAGAAATTGGAAGGATGAAAATAAAGTTTCATGTTTTTGTAGTAGCTTGTTTTGCAAAGTTACGTAAGTTGTATATTTTTAAAAAGTACTTTTCCAGATGTCATGCCTTCCTTACCAATGCTATAATTTTTCTAATTTTGCACTAGCCTCACATATGGTGTATTTCAGTCAACCAGAGTGCAATCAACTTTAGAACATCCCAGCTGTGCGTATCACATCATGTCACCCACTTGCTGATGCCAACCACATGGTTTGCTCTGGACCTGGCTGGAAGAGCTGAGGGAGTTCAAGGCTTGTCAGTGAATCCCATAAAGGTCTCTGAGCCTGGGGACTGAGCCCAGCACTGTTGTACCACAAGAGCTTGGGACTGGCAGGAGGTGGGGGGGATTTCTGAGGCTGGATTACTTCTTGCTTGCATGCACACACTCACACACACATGCACATACAAACATGTACACATACACAATTGTTTGATAGTGGAGCTTCTTCCTCACTGAGAGCTGCCTTTCTTTAAAGATCTGTGTTTTCTGCAGCAGCTTCTTAGCTGAGCTCTCTTGCAGCTTACTCTGCATTCCAAGTTCTGCTAACTATCACTGTTGTCCTTTATCCTTGACTTCCCTGCTCAAGAACCTAGTGTGGGTCTCTGTTGCCTGTAGGTCAAGTCAGACGTCCATAGCCTTCTGTAACCTGGTCCCGCCCCTGCCATCTAACCGTAGGAGTCCTGTGTTCTCCTTGAGGGGATTCAGAGGAACACCCACCTTAATACCTTCCCCTGATGGAAAACCTTGTCCCTTCTTGTCTGTCCAAACCTTGGCAAGAATTTGGGGCTGGGAAGATGGCTCTCTGGATCTGGCTTACTGCTCCCAGGAACTTGCCTTGGTTTGGGGCAGTCGCTGACCCTCCAGAGGGCTGCTAGAAGGCCTGGGTTGGATCAGGTGGTTGGCGGAGGTCCCTTATAGTTCCCAATCGAACAAATACTATGCAAAGCCTCCTCCCACTTTTGTCCACCTCTTTTCTTTGTGAAGCCCCATCCCTGGCAGAGGGCACGGAGGGACCACCGAAGGCCCTCTTCCTCTGCTCCTTCCTTAGTCATTACAGTCCTGTCAGCCAGATGGGCACAGCTGGGCTTGCAGTGTGGCCTCAGAGAAAAAGGAGACAGACAGTCAGGTCCCCAAAGACAGAGCTCACTGTTGACTCCGACCACATGGATGAAGGCCTGCCCAGGGTTTAGAGTCTAGGATGGGTGATGCTGGAGTCCACAGGACCTTCCACCGTGTCAGCTTCTGCCCAGGCCACCACCTGACCCTGCCTCCTGCTGCTCTATATGGCTTTCTATGTTATTGGCACCCAGGTCTTCTCCCTAAACCCAAGCTCTCTGTCACACAGACCTTGTGTGAGGTGGGCACCCCTAGGCTGCCTCCTCAGCTCACAGTGGCCCTCCTTCTGCTCATTGTCTTTGATCTGCCTAGATCCACCCAGGGATTCAGGGCTGGCTCTCAGGGCTTAGACATAAACATGCCCCACTTCTCAGGATATAATTAGACTGGTCTGAGTCCTCTCCGTGGGAGTGTATGAGCGAGTGTGTGTGTGTGTGTGTGTGTGTGTGTGTGTGTGTGTGTGTGTGAATGTGAATGTGTGGAGTGAGTGTGTGAGTATGTGTATTAGCGTGTGTATATATCTGTGGGTATGTGTGTGAGAAAGAGAGCAAGTTTGATTGAGGGGTTGGCCTGTCTCCATCCCATGCCTATCACCTGTAAACTTGGCAGCCACAGCCAGCCTCCCCTGCCATGTGACAGGGCACACAGAGGGAAAACAGGCAAAGCTCCTCCTTAGAGAAGAGCACAGGTGGAGGCCCAGGTGACTTCTGATGGCCTTCAGCTTCACTGCTTTACTGTCCTCAGTGTCACTGAGCCTCCAGAGCCACAGGAACAGGAGCTTCTGTTACTTGTAACTCAAATCGTGCCCGCGGTCTCCTGGGTTACACGTTTGTGTCCCCTGACCGGCCTTTCTCCTCAGGCCTGGGTTTGCTGGGCATGCTCAACTGTAGGTTAATCTGTTTTTGAGAACAAATTAAAAATGGGAAGAGCTATATTTCCCCTGATAAGTAAAGTAAAAGAAATGTACAAAGAAGAAAGTAAAAGAAATCTCTCTGAATTATTTTTAATTCTTTTTTTTAGGTGTGATAATGGCATTAAAGTTAGGCATTTAAAATATAGAACTTATCTTGTAAGGATATGTACTAAGATATTTAAGGATACACTTCTATGCTATGGTGACTGGTGTTTATTTCTAAATGAGCTGGGGAGAAGGAGGTGAATGGGAGTGTAAATGAAACAAAAACGTCATAAGCTGGTACCTGAAGCTGGAGATGGGGGTTTGTTTTAATATTCTTTCTACATTGGTATATGTTAGAAATGCTTCAGAACAAGTTACCAAAAACAAACACACAAACAAAAGCCCCCCGCTTTAATCCAACCACCCAGACACAACCACTATCAACAGCATGGGATATTTATCACTCAGATTTGCCATCTGAATCCACTTATGTTTAGGGGATGCCCTAACTTGAAGCAAAAATGCCAGGCACTTGCATTCCTAGCCTCCTTTTTATGGGCACATGACCGAGGCTCCAGCAATCACACCCTTCTGCCCAGACCTTGAATCAGAGGCTAATGATGGGAGGGACTGTGTGGAATCCATTCCAGCCACAGTGGCACGGCCCAGGCTGCAATGATGAGCTCACTGGCTCCTCTCTGGCTCTCCAGCCACCCTGGAGGTCCTGAGGCTCCCCCCAAATCCTTCTCACAAATCTCTTCTGCCTAAATCATCCAGAATAAGTTTCTTTTGCTCATAATTAAGAATCCTGGTGGGCAGAACATTTTAGTGTAGTTTTTTGTTTATTGATAGGATTATGCCATGCAAACCACTCTGCAAGGTGCTGTAATTATTCCACTTAACAGCATGTGGAAGGTGTCTTCCTGGGGATACAGACCTCCTCCCCCCTTCATTCTCTCAAACACAGTTAATGCTGCTGTCTCCTCCCTGCCTTTCCCCCAAGGGGCTGGTAGAAGGAAAGGAAGGACCTCCACAATAAAAGTTCACTTTCCTCAGTGTGAGGCCTGGTGGGGGGACCTGAATGGCAAAGGGTGTGCCTGACCAGCTGCCCCCTAATAGGAGTAGCCTTCTGTAACCTGGTCCCGCCCCGGGCAAGGCCCCAGGAGATGGTGCTCATCACGCTCTATAAACAGATTGCGCTTCCACTGAGACGCGGAAGCCCGGCCCACTGCTGACCACAGGAGCCTTCCATGGCTTCATGGGGCTATCAGAGGTCAGGAGCCTCCAGTGTCCCACCCAGGCCAATCTTCAGTTTCCCATCTGTGGCCAGGCACCTCATTGACTGATGGTCTCTCCTCGTCCAGCCCTGTGGCAGCTCCTGTGGGTCAGGTCTGCACTGAATGAGCTTCCCCGAATCCATAAGGTCCCCCCACCAGGGAAGAAAGTTCTGTAGCCAAGATGGGCTGACTGGGAGAGGGTGGAACCCTGGGGCAAGGAAAAAGGTCACGAAGGGCACTGGGGACAATAGGATGCCCCAGTTTGTTCTCAGATGATCTGGTTCCTCAGGTCCTGGGCAACCATGAGTGGCAGAGGAAGGAGGAGAGCTGCTGGAAAGGACTGCATGCCAAGGGAGGTTGTCAGATGCCTGACATGATTCCCAGTCAGGGCACATGCCTGGGGTTGTGGGCTCGATACCCAGTAGGGGGCGTTGCAAGAGGCAGCTGATCGATGATTCTCTCTCATCATTGATGTTTCTCTCTCCCTTTCCCTTCCTCTGTGAAATCAATAAAAATATATTTTAAAAAAATAATAATGTTGCTAAAATGAATAATCCTAACAGCAGGAGCTGTCATCTACTGAGCCCTACTGTGTGTGGGGCACTTAGCCAGAGCTTTACAGATGCCATTGGTGACAGTAAGGCATCACGGCCACCTGCTTTATAGATGAGAAACTGAGAAGTAAAGAGGTTAAGTGACTAACCCAGGGTCACACAGATTAGGGCCCACAGTGGGGCCCAGGTTGGTCTGAAACTCAAATGGCTGGGCAATCACTCCACAGGCTTCTCTGTCGTGATGCCTGCTGGTCCTTTGAAAAGTGCCCCTTGAAGCAGCCTTCCCCAGGCCCAGGCCCGGGCCCGGGCCCATGTTTGCTCATTGTACCCATCTCCGGCCCAGAGCGTCAGCTGAAATGTGGTCTGAACCTAATCATAAATTATCTAGAACGAAGTTTCCCAGCGGGCTTAGAGGAGGTGGAGTGTCCTTTGCTAACGAGGTCCTATTACTCCGCTCGCCCCCCTCCTCAACGCCCCATTGCCGCCCCGCTGGACAGCCCCTGGACCAGAGTGTCTGGAGCCCATCTGCCAGTGGCAGGCGGCCTCTCACCCATGAAAGCTCAGGTGCCAGGACTGAGTCCATGGTTGTGTGGTGAGTTTATAGAAAACTGAGTTTCCTGTGCATTTACAGCAACTCTCAGTTACTTTCCCAACTCTCCTATGAGGTGCCTTTCTGACTTTTGCAATCAGGACATTTTATGAAGTAGAAGTAGCAAATGGCCTCTCAGAGTAAAATGGGTTTACGTGACAGCCAGAGCTGCTTAAGGTTAACAAAGCAGCTGTGGAAAGTGGCAGCTGTTGCAGAGGTTGAACACCAACAAGGGAGGATGCTTGCCCTGACCAGCCTGCTGAAACAGCTGTGGAGGCAGAAGGGGCAGGGTTTGAATCCCAGCACCACCACTTTTCTACAGTTTATCACCTCAGACCAGTGGCTAAACCTCTCTGAACCTCAGTTTCCTCATCGGCAAAATAGGAATAATAATGCCCACGCCGGTAGTGATCACATGTATAAAATGTTAGACAGACATGAGCAGACCAAGGACGATGGGCCAGGTACAGAAACTCACCAGGCAGAAAGCAAGGGGCAAAACTGGGAAAACAAGAACCTTGCCCCCAGGGTAACCTATCCTCCCCTAGCATATCACTGGCCAAGTGGTTTGGATCCCTGATCTATCATATCACTGGTCATGAGGTTTAGACCTCATGACCTTTTCCTCCTAGAGATAACATCTAGGCTTCAGCTGTATTTCAGCTCCAGGCCCAGAAAAGCAGCAAAACCAGACAAGTGGCACCTTGGCTGCCTCAGAACCAGCTACATTGACTAAGGACCCTGCTCTGAAAGAGCACAGCTGGGAAGTTGATGAATATTCTATTAAGACCCTCCCCTTCGACCTCCCCTAAGATATCCACCTGTAAGAGAGAGATCAGTAGGTTCAGGACAAAGGCCCCAGTGCGTGCTCTCCCCTGGGGGAGCACACCACACCATTCCCTTCTAAGCAACCCCATGAGACTTGCAACTAGGGGAGCAGTGGGCAGTGGCAGCTCATCCCAGGCTAACCCCCTGACCCTGTCTCCAAGGCCCCCTTTTCTCTGACTTCCCAGTGAGCCACGGCAGCCCAGCTGAGCCTCTCCTATTGCTCCTCCTATGCGCTTCCTTGTTTCACTGTCCTAAGTACATTTTTGCTGCCATCATGGACCCAATACCCTTTGGCTCAGGGCTGTGTATCCCTTCCCTTTAGCTATCCCCACCCCCCACCCCCACCCCCTTTCCTAAATAAATTTAATTTTTCTTTATTTACCACCTGAGATGGCTATTTAGCCTGCCTGCGCACCATCACGTTAACCTTTCATTAAATGCCGGGCATATAGACTGTTTAAGGATGATACCTAGAATTATTCTTCCCCAGCAGCTGGATTACATGGGTACTTTGCCGTGTGAATTTGTGATGTGAACTAGCAACTTTTTACCAGCAGATTGCAGCTAAGGCTTGTCAATTATGAGTGAAATTACAAAACGGGCAAAACTTGTTTTTTTATTCCCCCTCCCTTTCCTCTGTGCTCCTCTGTTAACTCCCGGTTACCCCTTCCCCCCATGGGTTCATGAATTTTTAATCGTTTTAACTTATCAAGTTGTGCCTGTCATGAGTCCTCAAATTGCTCAGGACCTCACTGTAGGCCCAATGACCAGCCAGACTGAGGCGGAACTAGCCGCTCCCGCCACCTAGCTCACTGTCTGCATTAACATGACCGTATTCTTCCTCGGTTTGTAACAGTAATTTTACTGTTCCAAGACACTCTTGCTCAGGGAAAGAACTTAATTGTTCATGACAGGAATTTCCCGCAAGACCCAGCGCCTCTTTAACAGGAAACATTAACAGACGGCTTACGCCTGAGCTGCTTCAAACCCCTCGCCTTAAAATCCTCCCCTTGCTGTTTCAACCCCAAATGGCTATATCACGAAATTTCCCTAATCCCAAAGAAGCCCCTGCGTTGAAATACTTTCTTTAAACCAAATTTGAAATTCTCGTGGAGATTTGACGCAGCCCCTCCTGCCTCGGGGTGCTGTGGGGACCCTGTGTGGGAAGCGTGTGCACAGAGCTGGTGCAGACGTGGCAGCTGCAGCATCGCAGACCCGCTAAGTGCTGCCCACACCCCAAGGGGACTGACTGTTCGGGAGTGTAGCCTCAAAGAAGTAAAAACTTTCTACTTCTTTTGACTTGTAAATTGTGTTATATTTACACATCTATGGCTTAGGCCTCTTCTTCACACTAGAGGTTTACTCTTTGTTTTGTGGAACTAAGTGCTAATACACATGAAAGTTTTGGGGAGCCGGCTGCTCCCCCTCAGCCACACACGGTGGACCACGTGGCAAGGTCCTGCCCTGGGAAAATGCCTCCTAACAGTGGGGGCAGGAAGTCACTCAAAGAAAACCTTTAAAAACCAAATTAAAATTGGATCCACACTAGAACATTTCATCTGAAAGAAGCTCAATCATTAGTCCTTAAACGTTTGCATTTGCTTGTTTGTGTGGGCTTTTCCGGAGATGAATATTAAAATACTGCGAAGTTGTAGAAAGTCTTACTGAAATGTTTAATGTGGTGATTTTGGGTAGACCTAGCCTCATTCAGAAGCAAACATAGACCGCACAACTGGAAACTCCTGGAAGGAGAGGCATGCCTCACTTCCTTTATTATCACCATATGAAATCTGACACTAAACATTCAGAGGACAGAAATCAGGATTTGGGTTCAGATTTGCCCGAGTCCCACACTATTGTTCGGTTTACTGAGGTTTCCTAAGATTTTACATTTTACATTCACTGCATTGTTATATAGTTGTTACAAGACACTCTCCTATTAACATGACACATCAGAAATTCCAACCATCTTGACTAATATTTATCCAATTTTGGTAGGATATCAGTAACAAATGTGTAAGGAACAGTCAGAAGTGATGACCTGCAATGGGAATTCCCATGCATGCTTGGAAGCCGTTTTATACCACAGGCCGGGTGTGGACTTGAACCCATCCAAGTGAAGGGCTGTCATTTACTGACTGTGTGACCTGACTGAGTCTTTCAACATGGCTCCAGCTTCCTTATAAAGACATGAAAATAATAATAGTACCTCCCGCACAGGGTGGTTTGAGGATCATAGGAATTAATATTTGTAAGCCATTTAGAATAGTGTCTGACACACCGCACTATATACTTGTCTTATAAGTAAAAAGTGTATTTTATCATTTCATCCCATGATACATATTATCATAGATCAGTTAAAAAACATTTTGAATAAAATATTGTATAAAATGAAAATTTGGCAACTTAAAAGTTTTTTAAAACTTATATTTAAATACCTGAATGTTTTCCATGTAGCCTACAATCAATATAATTTTAAAATTAGGAAATATGAAACAATGGCAACATTTAAGGGGAAGTTATTCTTTACTTAAGGTTTTCTCTGGTTCACTTCAGTCAGCTGCTTGTTAAGCTTCTCATATTCTGATAGGATATAGTGGGGACCTGCTCATAGGGAAGCAGCTCCTTTTTGTTGGAGAGTGGGAATTTTTGAGCATGCTTCCTCCTAGTGCGAAGGCTAACCCCAATTTTATAAAACTACTGTTTGGAATTCTCTGCTGTTTTTTTTAAGACGAACTCTTATTCTAAAAAATAACTTTGCTTTCTAGCCTGCTTGAATAATGAGGAAGATAACCTTAGCTGTCTGACCTTGTAGGCCAGAGACTACATATACCCATACTCTCAATGCCATGCCAGGTGCATTTTCTTAATTGGATAGAACTGTGTTGTTTTCAAGGCCAGCAGTGAGATAACCACTAAGGGCAAATAGGGCTGGCTCTTTAATTAAGGAAAACTGCTTTGTTTTAAATTGTTTTAGACTGTTTGCTCTGCAAAAACAGGATGTAGTGAATGTGTTTAAATATGGTCGGACACAAAGGGTTTGGGCTGCTCTCTGATCTCCCTGAGTGGAGAGGGGACAGTCGCTGGCCGGCTAACAAAGGCTCCCTAAATTTTAATCTGGTCTGGACTCCAGTGGTCTTTACTCACGTTCGCTCCACAACATTTGGAGGCCCCAGCGAGATAACCAGCCTTTGCCTGGTCCTGTGACCAGAGCCCACCGGGGTCCCCGGACTCTCCGACCCAGGGGGAGATCTCTGAGAGACGTTCCTCAGCCCCGGGACTGGTAGAGGTCGGAGACCCCGCCTGCTAAATTTCCTGATTGACTCTGATTGGAGCCACCTGGATCTGGTTCTTACTGGTAAGAAACTTATTTCTGGTTCTGGTTCTGTTCTGTGGGTGCCCATCTGGGGTCTCTGGAAGGCTGGACGCAGCGCTACTTCCGAGACCAGATCCCGGAGCATGACGGTGCCCAGTGATCCTCAGTCGGTTGTCTTTGTCTTTGTTATTCTGTGTTATTGTGGTCTAATTGTCTCTAGCATTAGAATGGGTCAGTCTGCTTCATGTTCTTCTGTCTGTACTCCCCTGCAATGTTTTTTGAAAAATTTTCAGGAATTCAAGTGGCGAGCGGATGACTACGGAGCCTCTGTTAATGCTTTTGATTTACAGAAATTTTGTGAGCGGGAATGGCCAACTTTCCCATATCCAAGTGAGTAGAAGGGGGAGCTTGATCACCTCCCCGGAAGCCATACGATTTCCTCAGGCAAATTAATCAGGAATCAGGTGGACTGCTTAAACTCTGAGTAAATATCTGGTAGAAGTCAAAAACTCGGACTAGCTAGTATATAAATGTGGGACTCTGGAGGTGAATGAAGGAATTATGAGTTCACTCTGCTGTCTGTTTGTGTGGGACTAGCCAATTTGCTACCGAGAAGGGGGACTGGACACAGTCTTAACTCCTCCGGTAGGTTCTCACCAAGACATTGGTGGAGAATTCTGTTCTGGGGCATGGATGCCAGGAGTGCCCCCAAGCCCATCTGGGGAGTTGGACATTGTTTTGTTTATCTGCTCAGCTCCAGTTTGGGCTAGTCTACTGAGAGAGTGTGAGTATGGATGTTTGTCTTGGCATAATTATCTGCTCATTAACTAGTCTGTGTGAAGCGAAAGCCACTTTGTGCCTTCTGGTTGTACACATGAGAGTATTTGTTATCTCTTTCTATTGTTTAGTTTGTTTAAAGATAGGGCAGACCTGTTGTGATGGTCTGCAAATGTCTAAAGCAGCGCTGCTGAGTTATTTATCTCAGGGATGTTTGCTCTCTATCACAGTAGGAGGAAATCAGCCCATTTAGCTAATAAAATTTTCTCTCTCTGTATAAGTAAGGGTATCAGTTTGCTCTGATTTGTGAATTTGCTGTATTAAATTGAAATTTTCAAGTCCTAGGGTTAATTTAAAGGTATAAATTTGTGACATTTCAAAGAACAAAGAACTTTTATTTATGGCTTTCTTATCTCTTTTGGTGGTCGCAGGGCGGAGAGATTTACAGGCCCTGTCCCTGCCTGTGACATCATAGTCCAACATTTGTTTGACTTGCTGTTTTCAGTTATTAGGATCCTCATAGAGGACATAACCTGGTCTTTCCCTTCCTCTCTCATCCTGATTCTTTTTTTTTTTTTTTAAATATATTTTATTGATTTTTTACAGAGAGGAAGAGAGGAAGGGAGAGGGATAGAGAGTTAGAAACATCGATGAGAGAGAAACATCGATCAGCTGCCTCTTGCACGCCCCCTACTGGGGATGTGCCCGCAACCAAGGTACATGCCCTTGACCGGAATTGAACCTGGGACCCTTGAGTCCGCAGGCTGACGCTCTATCCACTGAGCCAAACCGGTTTTGGCTCTCATCCTGATTCTAATAGCATCTGTAACTGGATTAAAGATCTTTTATTTCAGGAGGCCATCCAGGCTTTCAGTTCGCAAGAAATCTCCCTACATACCCTATCCTCCTCCGCTATCTTTTTTTTTTTTTAATATATTTTATTGATATTTCACAGAGAGGAAGGGAGAAGGATAGAGAGCCAGAAACATCGATGAGAGAGAAACATCGATCAGCTGCCTCCTGCACACCTCCTACTGAGGATGTGCCCGCAACCAAGGTACATGCCCCTGACCGGAATCGAACCCGGGACCTTTCAGTCCGCAGGCCGACGCTCTATCCACTGAGCCAAACCGGTTTTGGCTCCTCCTCTGCTATCTTTCCAGGCTGACTAAGAGTCATTTTTCCCCACAGGTCGGACCTCAGTCTTCGAAAGGGAGGACTGCTACGGTGGTAGTTTGTAGTTTTCTCTGAAACTCCCACTGCTTCTATTTCTCCCCTCTGTAGGAATTGTCTTCCTCTGACTCACAATCGGAAAGGGAGACAAGCAACTAGACTGGGGGACAGGATGGGACGGGACGGGGTGGGGAGGGGATGGTCGGAGAAATCAAGAGTAGTAAAGGAGGAGGATTTAAGATCCTCTAAGCAGGGGTCCTCAAACTTTTTAAACAGGGGGCCAGTTCACTGTCCCTCAGACCGTTGGAGGGCCGGACTATAGTTAAAAAAAAAAAAACAAAAAAAAAAACTATGAATAAATTCCTATGCGCACTGTGGGCCCGGGACGAGTGGGCTGCTAAGCAGGACAGGCAGCGGCACCCGGTGGGCAGGATAAATGTCCTCGGCGGGCCGCATGTGGCCCGCGGGCCGTAGTTTGAGGACCCCTGCAAGGGCTTAGAGTAAAAATCTATGAGGGAAAACAACGGTTACAGAAAGAAAAAAGTATCCTTAAATATAAAAAGCCTAAATATACAGGATCTCAGACCATTTGCCTTGTTTCAGGACAGAGTAAATGGTTAATGCAGGAAAAAAAGGGGGTGGGGGTCAGCAGTTAATTATGAAGCAGGGAGAGATAGGTTTTTGTTGATTTTTACTGGCTGCAGACCGCTCTGCTGGCGTAGGGGTCTGGTCCAGGTGTCTTATCAGAACTTCACTAGATTCAAGGTCGCAAGTTTTCTGCAAGCATAATTAATACATTAAAAAAACTAAACTCCCAGGAGCCAAGAGGAGGAGAAACGGAGCTGAAGTCTGCAGCTGCCCTGGTGATTTAAAACTGGTTGCTAGGCAGACTCAGCCCCTGAGAGCCAGGTGAAAGAAGGGGGGCTGGATGCCCGAGCTGCCTGCAGTGGCCCTGGAAGAAGCAGCAGCAGCGAGAAAAGCAGGGGACAGCAGACATTTACCTGACACTAGAGCTGCCCCGCTGCTGCCCAGTGAGTAATGAGTGTTTTACAACAAGCAATACAAGACTTAGGCCTTTGGCTCGTTGGCTGCAGCAGTTAAACCAGAAGCCGGTGACTGCTACTGGCCTTCCAGCAGCCCCAGGAATAGAGCAGCAGGCCCGGGATCTGTAAAAGCAGCAGATAGAGCTAGTGAAAGCTCCCTGTTTGCAAATGTACTGAAAGTGTTCAGTACCTGTTGCTGCTGGAAGAGGAGGGGCTGAGATCCCCTTCCAGTGCACTCCCTTGGGAGAGGCCTGGTCGCTGCTCTGCCACAAAGGGGACTGGCGGGAAGACAGGGGGGTCTAATACCCAAGCCACTGCCACAGAAGCGCTTTGCAGTATGCAAAGCTGTTTCTAACTGTAACTCTGGCTGTTTTGGACTGGCAGCTTAAAGTCAAAGAGCAAAGGAAAGGCACTCTCCCTGGACCGGGGAGCCTTCAGGACTTTGAGATTCTCCAAGAGAGGAGGAGTCTGACTGAGGGATGGCAGAGACCCTGTTGGGTTGGAAGGACCTAAGGCCACATGTTAAACTTATAAATTATGGCTTTCTAGGCAGATGTCCAAGCCCAGTTATGTAGGGGTTAGCTGCCTGTTTACAGCATAACAACTTTCTCCTGTGCCAGAATAAATTTTAGGGAAATTAGACAGGCTGTGTTTGTGGCTAGAAAGAAGAACTGGCCACCATGCACAGCCCTGACAGTGACCTGCAGAAAACTGTATAATAGACTTAGATGATGTCTGCATCTTCATGAACATGACTCCAAAAAGACAAGGACAATTTTGCTTTGTGTAGGAAGGTCAAGAATAGACCTTAGTCACCTCCCTAAGATATTTGTATAGCCCTACCATGTGTCATATATGGTAGCAGAAGATTTGCCTACCTAAGGTGGCCACAGTGCCAATATTGTACTTCATTGTGTTAATAATATTGCATTAACCTTACAGATTTGAATGCAGTTGCCAAAAGGGCAGGTGCCCAAATGGGCAAGGAGAATACCCATCTGGTTTTGGTCTCTATTAAAAGACAGTTGGCAGCCTGTATACTGTCTTGCAGGCCTGTGTGACCATGCCCATGTCAGGGGTGGCATAAACCTCAACTTTAGGAAACCGGGGAAGGCCTGTTTGGAACAGAGGGGAGTGGTGAGTACCAGCCCTCTGTTACAGGAATTACAGACCCCGTGAGGTCCTGTGACATGTGAGACCCTGTAAAGCAATAAAGCTCCCTTAGTCCTTTCTCAGAGGGCATGTCACCCGCTCCCCCCCTCCCCCCCACCCAGAGACCATATGAGATTTTAAGGACAAGTCAAGTAGGGAGAACCCTACTACAAGGGCAGCTATAATTGTCTACTTAAATATAGACACATTTTGAATTTCTCCTTGTCATTTGAAGACAGTTATATTACTCTGAAGAATCCATAGAATTGACTGACAAGGAAAATCAGAAGATCGTGAAGCAGGTCAGTATATTTTTCTCCTTATATAATTCCTCTGAAATTTGGCAATGCTTAATAAATCATGGCAATACATTTCTTTGCATAAATTCAATAAGACTGGTTTCTAATAGTGGTTTTATTGACCGGAAACTTTGACTGGAGTATCATGTTTTAAAGAGCCCTGCCTGAACTCTGAAGACTTGAAGCCAATAAGAGTGCCATGGAGAAAGCCTGGTACCCTGCTTGGTAGCCCTGAAAATACCTGGTGCTGGAGCATCAGGCCCATACCCTACCATCACTGGTGGTTGGTCAGAGTAGAAGGGAAGCAATAAGGGTGCCTCTGCGTCCCTGCGGGACCCCACGCACTCTGAGCTGCGATGAGTAGGAGGGCTGAGATAGGCCTTAAACCTAGGGCGTGGGCCCAGGTGGAGTCACTGCAGGTGAGGACTTCACCTAACTCAGCAGATACTATAGGCAGGCCTGATGGCAGCTGGATGGCTTGGCTTCCTGGCCCTATAGGACACATTAAGATTTTTGTTCATCAGTTGATGTTGTTCATTATATTCCACAAATGAATGAGTTCATGTGATATTTATCTTTCTCTGACTGCTTATTCTGGTTAGCATGATTCTCTCCAGGTCCATCCATGCTGTTGTAAATGGTAAGAGTTCCTTCTTTTTTACAGCAGTGTAGTATTCCATTGTATAGATGTACCACAGTTTTTTAATCTACTCATCTGCTGATGGGCACCTAGGCTGTTTCCAAATCTTAGCTATTGTAAATTGTGCTGCTATGAATATAGGGGTCCATATATCCTTACTGATTGGTGTTTCTGATTTCTTTGGATATATTCCTAGAAGTGGGATCACTGGGTCAAATGGGAGTTCCATTTTATTTTTTTAAGGAAACTTCATACTGTTTTCCACAGTGGTTGCACCAGTCTGCATTCCCACCATCAGTGCATGAGGGTTCCTTTTTCTCCACATCCTTGCCTTTTTCTCCACAGCGCTTGTCGTTTGTTGATTTGTTGATGATAGCCATTCTGACAGGTGCGAGATGGTACCTGTTGTTGTTTTGATTTGCATCTCTTAGATGATTAGTGACTTTGAGCATGTTTTCATATATCTCTTGGCCTTCTGGATGTCCTCTTTCAAAAAGTGTCTATTTAGGTCCTTTGCCCATTTTTTAATTGGATTTTTTATCTTTTTTTTTTGTTTGTTAAGTTGTATGAGTTCCCTGTAAATTTTGGAGATTAAACCCTTATTGGAGATAACATTGGCAAATATGTTCTCCCATGCAGTGGGCTTTCTTGTTGTTTTGTTGATGGTTTCTTTTGCTGTGTAGAAGCTTTTTATTTTGATGTAGTCCCATTTGTTTATTTTCTCCTTAGTTTCCATTGCCCTAGGAGCTGTATTGGTAAAGATATTGCTACTACATATGTCTGATATTTTGCTGCCTATGGATTCTTCTAAGATTTTTATGGTTTCCCGTCTTACGTTTAAGTCCTTTATCCATTTTGAGTTTATTTTTATGTATGGTGTAAGTTGGTGATCTAGTTTTTTTGCATGTATCTGTCCAATTTTTTCAACATCATTTATTGAAGAGACTATCTTGACTCCATTGTATGCTCTTGCCTCCTTTGTCAAATATTAATTGAGCATAATGGCTTGGGTGGATTTCTGGGTTCTCTGATTGTTTCCATTGGTCTACATGTCTGTTCTTGTGCCAATATCAGGCAGTTTTGAGAACAGTGGCTTTGTAAGATAGCTTGCTATCTGGTATTGTGATCCCTCCAACTTTGTTCTTCTTTCTCAGGATTGCTGCAACTATTTGGGGCCCATTTTTATTCCAGATGAATTTTTGAGGAGTTTGTTCTAGGTCTGTGAAATATTCCATTGGTATCTTAATGGGGGTTGCATTGAATCTATAGATTGCTTTGGGTAGTATGGATATTTTAATGATGTTTTTTCTACCAATCCATGAACACGGTATATTCTTCCATTTGTTTATGTCTTCCTCTATCTCTTTTTTCAACGTCCTGTAGTTTTCCAAGTATAGGTCTTTTGCCTCCTTAGTTAAGTTTATTCCTAGGTATCTTAATTTTTTTGTTGCAATTGTAAAGGGGATTGTTTGTTTAGTTTCTCTTCCTGTGAGTTCATTATTGGTGTATAAAAATGCCATAGATTTCTGTCATTATTGGTGTATAAAAAAGCCATAGATTTCTGGGTGTTAATTTTGTATCCTGCTACATTGCCAAATTCATTTCTTCAGTCTAGTAGTTTTTTTGATAGTCTTTGGGGTTTTCTATGTACAATATCATGTCATCTGCAAATAATGACAGTTTTACTTCTTCTTTTCCAGTTTGGATGCCTCTTATTTCTTCTTCTTGTCTGATTGCTAAGGCTAGCACTTTCAATATTATGTTGAACAATAGTGGTGAGAGTGGGCATCCCTGACTTGTTCCTGTTATCAGGGGAAATGGTTTTAGTTTTTGCCCATTGAGTATGATGTTGGCTGTTTTGTCATATATGGCCTTTATCATGTTGAGATATGCTCCCTCTATTCCCACTTTGCTGAGAGTTTTTGTCAAAAATGGGTGTTGGATTTTGTCGAATGCTTTTTCTGCATCTATTGATATGATCATGTGATTTTTGTCTTTCAATTTGTTTATATGGTATATTGTATTTATTAATTTGCAAATATTGTACCAATTTTGCATCCCTGGAATAAATCCCACTTGATCATGGTAAATGATCTTTTTAATATATTGCTGGATGCTATTTGCTAATATTTTGTTGAGGATTTTAGCATCTATGTTCATCAGGGATATTGGCCTGTAATTCTCTTTCTTTGTAGTGCCTTCATCTGGTTTTGGAATTAGGATAATGCTGGCCTCATAAAAAGAGTTTGGAAGTGTTCCCTCCTCTTGGATTTTCTGAAATAGTTTAGGAGTATAGGTGTTAATTCTTCTTTGAATGTTTGGTAAAACTTCTCAGTGAAGCCGTCCAGACCTGGGCTTTTGTTTGGGGGGAGTTTTTTGATTACTGCTTCTATTTCATCAGTGGCCTATTCAGGTTTTTTTATTCTTCCTGATTCAGTTTTGGGAGATTATATTTTTCTAGGAATTTGTCTATTTCATCCACATTGTCCAGCTTGTTGGCATATAGTTGTTCATAGTATTTTATTACAATCCTTTGTGTTTCTGTAATGTTCGTGGTTACTTCTTCACTTTCATTTCTGATTTTATTTATTTGGGTCCTCTCTCTTTTTTTCTTGATGAGTCTGGCTAATGGTTTATCAATTTTGTTTATCCTTTCAAAGAACCATCTCTTCTTTTCATTGATTTTTTTTGTATCTTTTTTTTTTTAGTCTCTATGTTATTTCTTTCTGCTCTAATCTTTATTATTTCCTTCCTTCTACTTACTCTGGGCTTTTCTTGTTGTTCTCTTTTTAGTTCTTTAAGTTGTAGGGTTAAATAGCTTATTGCTGATTTTTCTTGTTTTTTTGAGATATGCCTGTAGTGCTATGAACTTCCCTCTCAGGACTGCTTTTGCTGTGTCCCAGAGATTTTTGGTTGTTGTGTGTTCATTTTCATTTGTTTTAAGGAAGTTTTTGATTTCTTTCTTGATCTCATTGGTAACCCATTCATTGTTTAATAATATGCTAGTTAGCCTCCATGTGTTTGAATGTTTTTGGGTGTTTTTACTGGAGTTGATTTCTAATTTCATTCCACTGTGATCTGAGAAGATGCTTGATATTATTTCAATCTTCTTGAACTTGTAGAGACATGTTTTGTGTCCTAACATGTGGCCTATCTTTGTGAATGATCCATGTGCACTTGAGAAGAATGTATATTCTGCTGTGTTGGGGTGAAATGTTCTATAAATATCTATTAAATCCATCTGATCCAGTGTGTCCTTTAGAGCCTCTGTTTCTTTGTTAAGTTTTTGTCTGGAAGATCTGTCCAGTGAAGTCAGAGTGGTGTTAAAGTCCCCTACTATTACTGTATTGTTGTTGATCTCTCTGTTAAAGTCCTCTAGAAGTTTTTTTATATATTTAGGTGCTTCTATATTGGGTGCATATATGTTTACCAGGGTTATATCCTCTTGTTGGATCGATCCCCTTAGTATTACTAGTATGTAATGACCTTTGTTGTCTCTTATGATGGCCTTTATTTTAAAGTCTATTTTGTCAGATATGAATGTTGCTACTTCAGCTTTTTTTCTTTTCCATTTGTATGAAATTTTTTTTCCATGCCTTCACTTTCATCCTGTGTGTGTCTTTTGTTTTGCGGTGGGTCTCTTGTAGACAACATATAGTTGGGTCATGTTTTTGTATCCATGCAGCTACCGTATGCCTTTTGATTGGAGCATTTAATCCATTTACATTTAGGGTTATTATTCATAGGTACTTATCTATTGCCATTTTAATTCTGTATGGCTAGGTTTCTCTCTCTGTTTCTTCTTCTCAGCAATCTCTTACAGCAATCTCTTAAGCATTTCTTGTAATGCTGGCTTGGTGGTGATGAACTTCTTTAGCCTTTTTTTTTTTTTTTTTTTTGTCTAGGAAGTTCTTTATTTGACCATCTATTTTGAATGATAGCCTTGCTGGATATAGCAATCTTGGTCTTAGATCCTTGCTTTCCATTACCTTGAGTACTTCATGCCATTCACTTCTGGACTGTAGAGTTTCTGATGACAAATCAGGTGTCAGCCTTATGGGAACTCCTTAGTAGGTAATAGTTTTTGTTTTTGTTTTCCTCTTGTTGCCTTTAAGATTCTCTCTTTGTCTTTAATTTTTGGCATTTTAATTATGATGTGTCTGGACATGGGTCTGTTTGGGTTCTTCTTATTTGGGGTTCTCTGTGCCTTCTGAACTTCTGTGACTTTTTTCTTTACCAGGTTAGGGAAGTTTTCTGCCATTGTTTCTTCAAATACCTTCTCTATTCCTTTCTCCCTTTCTGCCTCTTCTGGCACACCTGCTATTCTAATATTGTTATGTTTCATGTTGTCCTACAGCTCCCTTAAGCTGTCCTCCTGTTTTTTAATTGTTTTTTCTTTTTGGTTCTCTGATTGAGTGATATTTCAACTCTGTCTTTTAATTCACTGATTCAATCTTCAGCTTCCCCTAATCTGCTGTGTATTCCTTCCAATGTGTTCTATATTTGTGTTATGTCATTCTTATCTCAGACTGTTCTTTTCTCATAGTTACTATATCTTTATTTCATACTGTTGAGCATTTTTACCATCATTACTCTGAACTCTGTTTCAGATAAATTTCTTATCTCTGCTTCATTTATCTCTTCTTCTGGAGAATTCTCTAGTTCTTTCATTTGGGGGTTGTTTCTTTGTCTCCTCATTTTGGTTGTCTGTGTTTGTGACTATGTATTGTGTAGATCCTCTACACCTCTCAATCTTCAGTGCAGGACAGTGTTAAAGGCTGTTTCTGACAAATTGGATCAGGCAAAGATTCAAAGCCTCCAGAGACCGCCTCAGTCTACAGACAAAGTATTCTGACTTGAATGCCCCAGGCAATCATCCTCAGGTGTAGCGAGAGTTTATTCAACAGGGTGGGGTAGTTGCTTCTGCCTGGAGGCTAATTGTTACTTTTAATTTCTTAAGTGGCCTCAGGGCAACGTGTTTTCCAATAGGGTGTGTCGACTGTCTTCCCCCCAGGCAAGGCAGATGTCTATGTGGGAAAGATGTCCTCCTCTGTGTGAGGGAATGACTCAGCCCAGGAGACTTGGGGTGGCTGCCTTCTGAGCTTTATCCCCCCAAGTCCCCAGTCCTGGGTTCTGCTCTCACAGCTCCAGTCCACTTCACCCTCCCTCTGCCAGAGCACAAGGTGGGTGGTTCCACAGGGAATTTTGTGCATTAACCCTTCAAGAGGGTGCCCGATCTTTCAGCTGCCACTCCCTGGCAGACAGCACCTTGCTGCTTTTCACAGCTAGATGTTATGTGGGTACCCTCCTCAGATTTGGTGCTCTTTGCTGGGGAGCCCAGCTTGGGGATTAGATCCCAGAGTTCTCAGTGGCACCCCCTCCCCAACCCCCACAGATGAGATCTCTCTCTGGGACTTCAGTTGCTGTCTGTTGGTGCCCGGCCAGCACTTTCACACCTCTGCCCCTCCTACCAGCCTCTATGCGGTCTCCACCTTCAGTCCTTGGGTATCAGGGTTCTCTCCTGTGAGCTTCCCATTGATTATTCAGGAAGCCTTTCCATATTTCAGTTGTAATCCCAGCTTCTTCCTGGGAGCATGTCCGTGCAGCATCCACCTACTCTGCCACCATTTTTAATCTTTCCAATTCACTGTTATTTTTATCAAATTTTAGAGAATAGGCCATATGTTGGAAAAAACACTGTAGTATTTTTGCTGACATAAATAAATATTACATATCTACAACTATAGTCTACATATTTAAACCCAAGAATCACCACTCATAAACAATATTCAGGGAATGATTAGCACGTGATCACACCACATCATGATAGGTAATTGGTTTTGTTGTCTCCTGTGCAACTTTCTGCAGCAGTTTTTTAAAAAATTTATCTTTATTGTTGAAAGTATTACAGATGTCCCCCCTTTTTCTCCACATTGACCCCTTCCACCCTGTATCGGCTCCTCCCAGCTTCACTACACTATGGTTTGTGTCCAAATGGAAATGAAAAAATAGCTGGGGTGGCAATACTCATATCTGACAAAATAGACTTCAAAATGAAGGCCATCACAAGAGACAATGAAAGCAACTTCATAATACTAAAGGGATCGATCCAACAAGAGGCTATAACCCTGGGTAAACATATACGCATCCAATACAGGAGCTCCCAAATATATAAACAAACTTCTGCAGCAATTTTTTAAAAATAAATCTTTATTGTTCAGATTATTACAGTTGTTCTTCTTTTTCCCCCCATAGCTCCCCTCCACCTGGTTTCCACCCCACCCTCTGCCCTTACCCCGCCCCCTGCACTGTCCTTATCCATAGGTGTACGATTTTTGTCCAGTGTCTTCCCACAACCCCCACACCCCTTTCCCCCTGAGAATTGTCAGTCCATTCCCTTTCTATGCCCCTGATTCTATTATATTCACCAGTTTATTCTGTTCATCAGATTTTTTATTCACTTGATTTTTAGATTCACTTGTTGATAGATATGTATTTGTTGTTCATAATTTTTATCTTAACTTTTTTCTTCTTCCTCCTCTTAAAGAATACCTTTCAGCATTTCATATAATACTGGTTTGGTGGTGATGAATTCCTTTCGTTTTTTCTTATCTGTGAAGCTCTTTATCGTGACCTTCAATTCTGAATGATAGCTTTGCTGGGCAGAGTAATCTTGGTTGTAGGTTCTTGCTCTTCATCACTTTGAATATTTCTTGCCACTCCCATCTGGCCTGCATAGTTTCTGTTGAGAAATCAGCTGACAATCGTATGGGTGCTTCCTTGTAGGTAACTAACTGTTTTTCTCTTGCTGCTTTTAATATTCTCTCTTTGTCTTTTGCTCTTGGCATTTTAATTATGATGTGTCTTGGTGTGGTCCTCTTTGGATTCCTTCTGTTTGGGGTTCTGTGCACTTCCTGGACTTGTAAGTCTATTTCTTTCACCAGGTGAAGGAAATTTTCGGTCATTATTTCTTCAAATAGGTTTTCAATATTTTGCTCTCTCTCTTCTTCTGGCACCCCCATAATTGGGATGTTGGTACGCTTGAAGTTGTCTCAGAAACTCCTTACACTATCTTCATATTTTTAGATTCTTTTTTCTTTTTGCTTTTCCAGTTGGGTGTTTTTTGCTTCTTTGTATTTCAAATCTTTGACTTGAGTCTTGCGATCCTCTAGTCTGCTGTTGGATCTCTGTATATTATTTTTTATTTCAGTCAGTGTATGTTTAATTTCTAGTTGGTCCTTTTTCATATCCTCGAGGGTCTCACTAAATTTATGGGCGGTTTCTAGGAAATTCTTGAAAAACCTTATAACCGTGGTTTTGAACTCTATATCCAGTCATTTGCTTTCCTCCCTTTCTTTCACTTGTAACCTGTTTCTTTGTCTCCGCATTTTGGCTGCTTCCCTGAGTTGATAGAGTGGTTTTGTGTGCTAGGTGTCCTATAGGGCCCAGTGGCTCAGCCTCCCCAATTACCCGAGGTGGCCACTCTTGGTGCACCCCTTTGTGGGCTGTGTGCACAGTCTTGTTGTAGTTAAGCCTTGATTGTTGTTGGTATCACTGGGAGGAATTGACCTCCAGGCCAATTGGCTGTGAGGATCAGCTGTGTCTACGCTGGGAGAACTTCTGTGCTAGAGACATTCTTATGAGGCAAGACTTGCTTCAGTAGGGTTTTGGTGCTCACTGAGTCTGCCCCCTGAGTGTGTCCCTTATGGATCTGAGGAGTTGTAATCTGGATGGCCCCACTCTGACCACTGGGTACACTGGCTCTTGAATCTCCAAGGAGGTGCTAATTTAGCCTCTGCCTGAGGCCACCCAGCAGGAGCTACGGAGAGACCTGCAGATTCCTCTTCTTTGTTTGGGTTTTGGAGGTGCCCAGATCAGGCCCAGCTGTGAAGCAATGCAAGCTGCTGCAGGGCCTTGGGCCTTCTTTTGGATGTTCTGGGTCTCTCTGACTCAGATGCAGTTTGTTAGGTAATTTTAGATTTCAAAGGACCAGGCCATTCATATGCAAAAACCTCTGCACACAGCTTGGGTGGGGCGGGGTCTCAGGGCGGAGCAAACAGCAATGGCTGACTGTCGGCCCCACCCTAAGAGGCCCCTGGGTCTCAGTGTCCCTCAGTAATTGCTGCAAGCACCTCTGAGAGAAAGCCACCCTCGAGTTCTACCCAATGCCAGACAGTCCAGTTTCTCCCCGTATGAGTCTGAGTCCCCAGAGTCTCACCTGGAACTGGAGTTCAGAGCAGTCGGGAGCTTGTGTCTCCCTCCGGATTGAAAAAGACAGCTGCGTACTCAGTTGCCAGCCCTTTCTGAGTGCACGCCTCTGTACCTCTGCACTTTACTTCCGCACCTCCTCTGAGTCTCCGTGTGCTTTTCTCTTTGCTTCTAGTTGTAGAATTTCCACTCAGCCAGCCTTCCTGCGGTTCTGGATGGTCCGTTTTGTCTTTTAGTTGTAGTTTTGAAATTGTTGTGTGAGCCATCTTGGTTTCTCCTTCTGCAGCAATTTTAATGCCTGTGGCTGAGTTCTGATATGCACTAAGCCATCCCCAGCCACACACATTTGTTTACTCACGGTGACTGGTGAATGCTCACATTTATTAGATAAATTTAGTATAAATTTAAAATTACTGTAATACATATAGAAAACTTTTCTGTACAATTAAACTTTTCATACGTACTTAACTTTAATTACACAGATGTATCTATATAAGTAAAAACAGATAAACTAATTATTCAATTTTTTAACATATGCATTTGGAAAACCTACTTTATTACATAACAGACTTTCAGCTTTAATGGACACCCTCTCACCTGAATTAGTTTTTATATTATTAACATAAAAAACTGTTGAAACCTGTAAAGAATTTTTGTGAGTTTATTTGAGCCAAACTGTCGACATATGCCGGGAAGCAGAACCTCAACCAATTGAGATAATGCTCCGGAGATTGGCGGGTTACATTTGTATTTATACATTGCAATAAAAGGAAAGGGACGTAGGTGGGTTACGTGAAATCCATTGGTGATAGACTAGAGAGGCAGGAGAAACCCCTGGAATTAGATAAAAAGTAAAATGATGGACACATAGGTGGGTGCAGGAACAATTAACATGATAATGAAGGAATTTGTGGTATCTGTCCTGGCGCCCAGAACTTTAGGTTGTGCCCCAAGGGGTCCGGAAGAAAGGGAAGTTACAAGTTATCTAGACATTTTAAAGGGTATGTTATTATAGATGCAAAAAGACGGATAAGCTCAGTTAAGGTAAATGTTGACCTTGTTAGTGAAGATACTGGCCTAGGAGGTGACTACCCACCAACAATGCTTTTAGTTAAAGTTTAATTTCAGACCATCCTTTGTGGTTACTTTAGGTCTCTGAGTTTGCACAACCGCCATGCAGACCTTCCCGGAGCTTGTCAGGTCAGCATGTGGCCCCTTTCATCCACACAATGGAGGTTTTACCGTACAGGCATAGCTTATGGACAGACAATAGTGCGGTGAAGGCCTGGGGTGAGGTGGGTGAGTGGAGGGAGGTAAAGTGGGGGGAAATGGGGAACATCTGTAATACTGTCAACAATAAAAACATTAAAAAAACCCAGCTCTTTATCTGAATTAGCAATCACCCTTCATAAGCATTCCTTGGTGATTTTGTTCCTTTCTTGGGCATCAGATGATTACATTACTGGCCTTGTATTGTGCAGATGCCTCCCTTTTTATTTCCTTTTGTTTTCTAGATGCATCCCTTTTTTTTTTTTTTTTTTTTAGATGCATCCCTTTTTATATTTACCTGGTTGGATTGCAGGTTTGTTGACCCCTATTTTTTTTCATGTTTATTGAATTTATTGGGGTGACACTGGTTAACAAAATTACACAGTTTCAGGTGCGCAATTCCATAACACATCATCTGTACACAGTATTAAATGTTCACCACCCCAAGTCAAGTCTGACCATCACCATTGATCCCCTTTATTCTCCTCCATCTCCCCCAACCCCTCTCCTTGACCCCTATTTTAATGTCTGTGGTCAGCATCCAGCCTTACTTTTTGTTTGTTTGTTTTTCTGTTAATCTTCACCCAATATTTTTCCATTAGTTTCTAGAGATAGTAGAAAGGAAGGGAAGAGACAGAGGAAACATCAATGAGAGAGAGACACATGGATTGGTTGCCTCCCGCATGTGCCCTGACCAGGGCCAGGGATCACATCGCAACTGGTACGTGCCCTTGACCGGAATCGAACCCAGGACCCTTCAGTCCGCAGTCTGACGATCTATCCACTGAGCCAAACCAGCTAGGCCAGCCTTACTTTTTAAACCACTCATGTTGCCTGACATTGATCATCCTCATGAGCGGCTGCAGAAGCACTTGTCCTGGTTTACAATGGTACGGAGGGGGAATGGCAGAGAATGCTACCCTTAACTAACTAAATAAAATATTTTATTCCAAATGTTTTTAAAAATACTCTTCCAAGTATGGTCTTGACACTAGAAGCTTAGGCCTTGTCTGGGACCTTGTTAGAAATGCAAGTATCAGGCCAGCCAGACCAACTGAATCAGAGCCTGTGTTTCTTTCTTTCTTTTTTTTAATATATTTTATAGATTTCAGAGAGGAAGAGATAGAAACATCAATGAGGAGAGAGAATCATTGATCGGCTGCTTCCTGCATGCTCCTACTGGGGATCAAGCCGGCAACCCGGGCATATGCCCTTGACTGGAATCGAACCCAGGACCCTTCAGTCGGCAGGCCGATTCTTTATCCACTGAGCCAAACCAGCCAGGGCCAGAGCCTGTGTTTCAATAAAATCTCCAGGCCATTCGAGTGCATATTGAGTTTGGATAGCTCTGGACTGAGGCAAGCACATTACTTATCATTAATTCAAACACTAGTGGTAAATTGCTTTTGGGCTCAGCTCTACAATCTAGGACCACACACATACAAAAATGAACAGGTAGCCCGCTGGGTTGATTTAATCTCAGCCCGGAAATTAGTTCTCAGCACAACTTTGTTTCCAGCCACATGTCAAAAAGGTGCGACTGCCTCTTGGGACACGGGATTGATATAGTAGGCAGTTGGACAGGCCTGAGCAGAGTAGGAATGATAGGCCAGGCACAGAAGATGACCAGGGCAGAAAGCCCCAGGCGCCTAGCAATGGGTAAAACTGGGAGGGTGGGTATTGTAGGGTGACATCTTGCTGGGGGCAATGGGGACCTGTCTTTCCTCTCTTAGCATATCACTGGTCAAGTGGTTTAGACTTTATGACCTTTCATATCACTGGTCATATGGTTCAGATCCTCCCCTGGCATATGGTAGACTCCTAGAGGAAGAAGAAGGGGGCCAGAGAATAGCCTCATTTGTTCCCATACAAGCCCTTGTACAACCACTCCTTTAAGCATTAGCCATAGAGATAACACCTAGGCCTCAGTTGTGTTTCAGCTCCAGGCCCAGAAAGCAGAGCAAGGCCAGACTGGTAACAGGCGATGATACCTTGATCAGGACCAGCTGCGATGACTAATGACCCCCTGCCTGGCGCCAACCAATCAGTAGAGACCTGGAAAGCTGATGAATATTCTACTAGAATCCTCCCTTGAGACCTCCAGGTAACACCCCTGAAGACAAGTACTCAACACAAAGTCTCAGTCTCTCTCTCTCTCTCTCTCTTTCTCTCTCTCTCTCCCTCCCTCCCTCCACACGTGCACACACACACACACACATACACACATGCACACACCTGCTCCTTTCCCCCTCTCCTTCTCCCAGGTGCATGTTCTTTGCCTTTCTTTCTCCTAAGCTCCAAAGCTCCTTCTTTTGCCTCTGGAACTTGTTTCCTTAGTCCACACAGTCTAGCTGGCTACCTTCTTCTATGGCTCACTTCTTCTATCTCTGTGACCTGCTAAATAAACTTTGAGTGTATTTGAGTCTTGGATATGAATTCTTTTTTAGCCAGAACTCAAGGACAGAGGCCTAACATCTGGTGCCCTTAACGGGATGAGAGAATAGGTAGTGCTGGCCTGAGGGGCAAATAGCTAACTAGGGTGTAATCTCTTTTTTTTAAAAAAAATATTTTTTATTGATTTCAGAGAGGAAGAAAGAGATAGAAACATCAATGATGAGAGAGAATCATTGATTGGCTGCCTCCCACACTGGGGATTGAGCCCACAACCCAGGCATGTGCCCTGACTCGAATCAAACTGTGACCTCCTGGTTCATAGGTCAATGCTGAACCACTGAGCAACACTGGCCGGGCTAGGGTATAATCTCTTGATCTCCATCCCCCATCCTGTTTTATATATGCTTGTTTGTCTCCCAGTCCACCTAAGCAAAAAGCTTTGTGAAGCAGAGGCCATGACTGGTTCCCTTTTGTGTCTCTAACCCTGCACTGGGCCTGGAGAATAATAGTGCCTTATAATGCAAATGAGTGAGACAGAGTTTACTTCTCTAGGAGGGAAACACACACAGGATATCCAGTTTCAGTTTCTGTAATGGTCTCTTAAAATGGGGAAACGGCCTGGGACACTCCTATAGAAGTACCAGGGGTTGGAGAATGCTTGTTGGGCTGACCCTTCTTGCCAAATGAAACTCAACTAACTATACCCAAGGCAAGCTGATGAAAATTGGGAGGAAAGGAGGCGAAGGAAGGGAGAACCCATTTCACTGACTCAGTTCTAATTGTCACACTTAATCACTTGCGATAGCGATTGGCTTCCAATGCAAATACCCCAGAGCATCCACAGCCTGCTTTTCCAGGCCCTGCATGGAGGTCTTCAAATTGTTCAGGTGGAGTTTGTTCCCTCTTGAAAGAAAAATGCTTCTGGAAGTGACTTGGTTCATGTGACCTATAAAGGAAATTTTTCCTGATGTTGAGGCAGGCAGAAGGAATCAAGGAACTAAGTTCAAGGAAGTTGCTTGACCTGACTTTTTATTTCCCCCTTGTGTCACTTCCCTTTTTCCCAAGGCCTCCTTATTTCTACCGGTCCTAACAGGACCTTTAAAATCATAGTGCAGAAAAGGAGCTCAGTCTGCTGAACTATTTTCTTTGAAAACGTTTGTTCTTATTGGCTTAGAAACTGGAGGAAAACTTTTTACAGGTTAGAATGTTTCAGGTCAAAATTTTTTCTTTAGGAAACTCCAGGCTCCAGCCACCCAACTAATGGCATGAAGGAAAGAAAGTGGATTTAAAAATTAAAAGAAAAGAAAGGAGTAGACAGTCAAGAAGAATTGAAAAGTAAAAAAGCCGGGGCTAACTTCAGTGCTTAACTGGGCCCAACTACTTTGAGATTTATTCAGATGATGAAATCCCCCTGAGGGTTCGGGTTCTGAAGGGCAGAAACACTGAAGCCTAGAATGGTGAGATGCTGGGCCCAAATGGGTTGGATTGGAAGAGGTCCCTTTTTGCCATGTCCATGAAAGGTAACACCTCTACACAAAAGCTGATCACCAAGGAGGCCAGGAAAGAGTGGGCTGCATCTCCAACCCTCTAGCACAGAACTGGAGTGAGGGTGATGGGTAACTCAGCACAGATTCAACACCATTACAGGGGGGAAAAGAGGCCCATGTGACTGAGAAGCACTAAGGACATCATTCTAAAATTGGGAGTCAAATTTCAAGCCTTTGTTCTCTTGTTTGTTTGTTTTTTAATGTTGAGAGTATATCTACACTAATAAAAGAGAAACATTCAAATTGACCATCCCTCCGCTACGACCACCAGCCAATCAGGAGCGAGTATGCAAATTAACCCAACAAAGATGGAAGTTAATTTGCATATGCAGGCACAGAGCGAAGAAGGAAGCCAAGTGCTGCAGAAGGGAGCGAAGCGGCGGAGAAGGGAGTGAGGCAGCGGAGACGGGAGAGAGCGAATTTCATGCACTGGGCCTCTAGTGTGTGTGTATTACATACACACACACTAGAGGCCCAGTGCACGAAATTTGTGCACGGAGAGGGGGGGTGTCTCTCAGCCCAGCCTGCACCCTCTCCAATCTGGGACCCCTCGAGGGATGTCCGACTGCCCGTTTAAGCTCGATCCTGGTGGGATCGGGCCTAAATGGGCAGTCGGACATCCCTCTCATAATCCAGGACTGCTGGCTCCCAACTGCTCACCTGCCTGCCTTCCTGATTGCCCCTAACTGCTTCTGCCTGCCAGCCTGATCACCCCCTAACCACTACCCTGCCAGCCTGATTGATGCCTAACTGCTCCCCTGCCAGCCTGTTTGCCCCTAAGTGCCCTCCCCTGTAGGCCTGGTCACCCATAACTGTCCTCCCCTGCAGGCCTGATCACCCCTAACTGCCCTCCCCTGCAGGCCTGGTCTCCCACAACTGCTCTCCCCTACAGGCCTGGGTCCCTCCCAACTGCCTTTCCCTGCAGGCCTGGTCGCCCCCAACTTCCCTCCTCTGCCGGCTTGGTCACCCCTAACTGCCCTCCCCTGCAGGCTTGATCACCCCCAACTGCCCTCCTTGCAGGCCTGGTTTCTCCCAACTGCCCTCCCTTGCTGGTCATCTTGTGGTGGCCATCTTGTGTCCACATGGGGGCAGGATCTTTGACCACATGGGGGCAGCCATCTTGTGTGTTGGAGTGATGGTCAATCTGCTTATTACTCTTTTTTTTTAAAAAATATATTTTATTGATTTTTTACAGAGAGGAAGGGAGAGGGATAGAGAGTTAGAAACATCGATGAGAGAGAAACATCGATCAGCTGCCTCCTGCACACCCCCTACTGGGGATGTGCCCGCAACCAAGGTACATGCCCTTGACCAGAATCGAACCTGGGACCTCTCAGTCCGCAGGCCGACGCTCTATCCACTGAGCCAAACCGGCCTCGGCTGCATATTACTCTTTTATTAGATAGGATAGAGGCCTGGTGCACGGGTGGGGGCCAGCTGGTTTGCCCTGAAGGGTGTCCTGGATCAGGGTGGGGGTTCCCTTGGGGCGTGAGGCGGCCTGGGCGAGGGGCCTGTGGTGGTTTGCAGGCCGGCCACGCCCCCTGGCGACCCAAGCGGAGGCCCTGGTATCTGGGATTTTTTTATCTTCTGCAATTGAAATTTTGTAGCCTGGAGCGGAGCCAAGCCTTCTGCTTGCTCTGTGGCGGCAGCCATTTTTTTTTGGATTTATGTATCTTCTATAATTGAAACTTTGTAGCCTTAAGCGGAGGCCTGGGCCGGCCAGGGCTGCAGAAGCTTGGCTTCCTCCATCGCCGCGGGCAACCCTAGCCTCCTGCTCTTTCCAGCTCTGTGGCTGCTGCCATTTCTGTTTGGGTTTATGTATCTTCTGTCATTGAAACTTTGTAGCCTTGAGTGGAGGCCTAGGCGGCAAGGGCAGGCGGAAAGCTTAGCTTCCTCCATCGCCAGGGAAACCCAAGCCTCCCTCCTGCTCTCTGTGGCGGTAGCCATCTTGGTTGGGTTTATTTGCATATTCGCTCCTGATTGGCTTGTGGGCGTGGCTTGTGGGCGTGGCTTGTGGGTGTAGCGGAGTGATGGTTAATTTGCATATTACTCTTTTATTAGATAGGATATATATATATATATATATATATATATAGAGAGAGAGAGAGAGAGAGAGAGAGAGAGAGAGGGAGAGAGAGATTTTTTATTGATTTCAGAGAGGAAGAGAGAGGGAGAGATAGAAACATCAATGATGAGAATCATTGATTAGCTGCCTCCTGCATGCCCCTTACTGGGGATTGAGCCCACAACCTGGGCAGGTGCCCTCAAATGGAATCGAACCCAGGACCCTTCAGTCTGCAGACTGATGCTCTATCCACTAAGCCATACCTACTAGGGCCAACCTTTGTTCTTTTGGATATACCTCCCCCTTACCCTCCTGCTGCTTCTACTTATCAGCTGAACCTAATTGACATTCATGTGTTACATCATATGACACGTGTTCAGGTGCTCTGGGATAAACAAGGAATTTCAGTGATGGGCTTGGAACACTTTGAAAGAAGTCAAGACTGGTAGAGGGATCACCATAGTGTTCAGCTCCAGATGACTAAGGCTGCTTTGACCAGTCAGTACAGTCTACAATAATGCTCTTTTTAAAAAAATATAGTTATTGATTTCAGAGGGAGAGAAACATCAGTGATGAGAGAATCATTGATCGGCTGCCTCCTACATATCCTGTACTGGGGATTGAGCCCATAATCCAGGCATGTGCCCTGACTGGGAATTGAACCATGACTCTTTCCTGGTTCACAGGTTGATGCTCAACCACTGAGCCACTCCTGCTGGGCTACAATAATCTATACTAATAAAAGAGTAATATGCTAATCAGACCGGGTCAACCGGACATCTTCTGGACATCCGACTTCCTTCTGGACAAAGCCATGGTGGTAGGGGCCGAGGCAGAGGCAGTTAGGGGCGACCAGGCCTGCAGGGGAGGGCAGTTGGGGGCAAGATCAGGCCAGTAGGGGAGGGCAGTTGGGGGCGACCAGGCCAGCAGGGGAGGGCACTTGCGGGCATTAGGCAGGTAGGCAGATGAGTAGTTAGGAGCCAGTGGTCCTGGATTGCGAGAGGGATGTCCGATTGCCGGCAGTCGGACATCCCACAAGGGGTCCCAGATTGAAGAGGGTGCAGGCCAGGCTGAGGGATTACTCTCCCCCCAGTGCACGAATTTCATGCGCCAGGCCTCTAGTACTCTTTACATATGAAAGACCCTCTAAGTATTGGCTCATTTTTGGTCTGAGAGAAAGGTGATCATCATATTCACTTGAGTTTGACATTTGTGGATCAGGAAAGAGGTAATGTAATGGTAATGCTTCCTTAGGCGTAAGCCAAAGTACATGAATTGTATTTATACACCACTCTGCATTTTATATTATGCCATAAACTTTCCTTTACTCCTTTTCCTACCGAGGCAAGACATGCATTTTAGGGATGAAAACATTGAGATGCAGAGCATCTCAACCCAAATTTCACAAGTTACTGATTTCTTGTGAGATCTGCCTCTACAGAATCATTCAGAATTAGACTGATTGAATTTTTCAAGCCTTTTATTATCACTTTTATACCACAACTGGTAAAAAAATAGGCTTAGAGGTGGAATGTGTTTAAAAGATGTTAACTACCTGCAAATAAGATGTATTAAAGTTAACCACCTGTGCCCCTGCAAGGTGACCCTGGATAAGATATGCTCTGGATTTGTGTCTTCCCATGTGAAATACAACAGGTTGTACTTTGATTCAGCACTATGTGCCTGGCACTCTGCTGTGCTTCTTATGTGGACTGATTGTCTTGTGTAATCTACACAACAGCAGTTTGTAAGTGCGGAAACAAAGGCTCAGAGGTGGGCACCTGTTAACAAACGTTAGTGCAGTCCCGTTCCTGAGCCCAGGTCCTTAGGAACTTCCAGTGCTACAGGTGAGGTCTTTTCCAGCTCTAGAAAATGACAGGTCAGCATACGCCCTCTTGGCCAAAATAATTTCCTAAAGTGGAAGGAAGGGTCCTGGAATAACTTAAACCAAGAGGATAAAAGGAAATGACAATGGAGAGCCTTCCAACTGTAAGCCAAGCAGCTTGCCCCCCATCCCCCAAGCCTATTTCCTATCATCTTGCAATCTTGTAACAGCATCCCCTCCCACACACAGCGGGCCCAGGGCTGCCTGCAAAGCTGGTGTGTAACTGTGAGAAGCTGCTCGCTGAAAGGGTTACATGGCTGGCTGTGGTAAGTGCTCCCACACATCTCTCCACCTCCACCTGAGGGTTGAATGGCTCTCAGAATAGGAGTCCCACCGCAGCCCGAAGAAAAGGATCAGGGTAATTCTGTTTGTAAACATCTGTTTAATAAATATACATCTTAGAAATAGCAAAATAATTACCAACAAAATACACTATATACACCATTTACAGGAGGGTAACACAAACCTTGACAGGTAGCAACTTTTAACTCCACACCACTGAAAGGTTTAACAACACACCTCATTGTTACAAGTTACAGGACACGGCGGGGCTTCATTCAAAAAGGACAATAAATAAAATGTAGTCCTTTCATCAGATTTTGGATAACCTTCTCAAAAAACCCCCGCAATGGTGAGTTTTAAAAGAGGTTTTCTTTGAAATCCAATGATCGTTCTTGTTCCCTTCCAAAGTATATAAAAATAACAGAATGAGGGCTGATCCACCAACAGTAAAATGTTTTGGGCCAGGCAGTGTGCAGTGTGGTTGTAAGTACACCTTTTTGATTCTTTTTCTTTTCTTTTTTGTTTTTTAGAAAAATAAAACTCTGTTTTTGTACAAATATACAAGTCCATGTTCTTTTAGATATGTTGTGAAGCTCATAACGTCAGGCGCTGGCCTCCAAGCACACAGTCATCATAGGGCAGCTAAAACAAGATGAAATAAGGCATGTTAAACTCCCAGAGCTTTGCCAGGGGTGCTGGGATAATGGGGAGAGAGCTGCTAGTGGGAATAACCTAAGTATTTGTGGACTTCATTGTCTATATCCCAAATATAGATTAACAGGCTGAGGGAGTTTTTTTTTTTTTTTTTTTTTTTTTTTTTTTTTTTTAAATATGTAAAGTTGTCTCAGAATTAACATTTTCTTTTTCTTTTTTTTTCTTTTTTTTTTTTTTTCAATATATTTTATTGATATTTCACAGAGAGGAAGGGAGAGGGATAGAGAGCTAGAAACATCGATCAGCTGCCTCCTGCACACCTCCCACTGAGGATGTGCCTGCAACCAAGGTACATGCCCTTGACCGGAATCGAACCCGGGACCTTTCAGTCCGCAGGCCGACGCTCTATCCATTGAGCCAAACCGGTTTCGGCAGGGAGTTTTGTTTTGATGCTCCTCTCCTTAAAAGCAAAAAAAGAAGACATACTCTTGGGATATAGGTTCTATACACTAAAGTTGGAGAACTTCATTATGTGACACTTCTGGATGAAGAGTGTAGCTCTAGGGGCCTGGGAGGGTGGAGGGACAATGGCCACTCTGTTCTTTGCAGAGCACAACTGAGACTCACCTCGTCCTCTGTGAACTCTGACTCTGTGTCATAGCTCTCCTCATCCTCACTCTCTGGCAGCATCTGAAGGTTTTCTAGGGTCAGCTGGCCCAGCTGCTGCTGTATCCGGGTGCTTGGGCGGCCCCAGGTGAGCTGGTATGGGGAGTAGCCCTGGTAGGTGACTCTGTTGACGTCAGCCCCACACTTCAACAGGAGAGACACCAGGTCGGGATTCTGCAGATCCACCGCGAGATGCAGGGCAGTTCGGCCATTACAGGGCTCCTGAAACCAAAAGGAATTTGAGATATTTACAGTGAGTTCAGAATTTTCGCTTGTAAAAAAAAAAAGCATATGAAATCTTAGTGAGGAGGGCCCTGGAGCCCCATGCACTCCATTGGGAGGCATGAAGCACTCACCTGAGCATTGACATCAGCACCCAAGGACACCAGATGCTCCACGATGCCCAGGTAGCCATGGATGGAGGCTAAGTGCAGACACGTGTGGCCTAGAAGAACAAAAGGAGGAAAATATAAACACTCGTTTCAACCCTCACATCTCAAGCAGATTCTTTCACCTACTCTTTTAAGGGGCAAATTCTTCTGAAGAACCTGGTTTCTGAATGAATTTTATAAAGGCATCCAACAGGCCTTTTGTATACATATTTTCTCAGCCTTTCCCATGCTGAGAGTTTAAGCTCTTGCCTGGAATCCTTAAGTTGGTCCACCTCCCCCTTCTCCTGGTCACCTGCCTTCTGGTGGGCAGGGCAGGCAGACATACCATTGTAGTTGGTGGCCTGCAGGATGGCGTGGAGGTGCTGGGTCCCACAGCTCTGAGTCAGGACTCCCACACTGGCCAGGCTGCCCTGCTCACAGGCAAGGTGTAGGGGGGTATTTCCTCGAAAGTCTCGCAGCTCAGGATCACAGCCAGCTTCCAGAAGTGCCTCGGCGATTTCTGGCTGGTTGGTGATCACAGCCAAGTGGAGCGGAGTCTACAAACAGAAGAGGGAACAGAGAGGATAAATTATGGATCAGACCCACAGTCTGAGTTCCCTTGAATCCCAGAGATTCCCCAGGTTGTGGGTGCTGCACCCCCTCCCCCCTCCCCAGGTGCAAGGGGCAAGGCAAATACCAGAGGTCCCCAGTGGTCTTCATAATAAAGGTCTCACCAAATTAATAAAGTTTACTTGAATGTTGGCTGATTCGAATGTAAAAGGTCAGGTCGAATAATGACCACTGACTTAATTGTATAAAAGATTAGGAGTAACTGTGCTAGATCACGGGGTCACGAAGGCTGGGGCCAGGCAAGAGGCGCACCTGCTGCAGGTTGTTCTGGAAGTTAAGGAAGGCCAGGTCTCCCTTCACTTGGCGGACCACTTCCATAGTCAGTGCCTTCTCTTCATGGATGATAGCCAAGTGCAGGAACCTGAGGGAAGAGGGAAAAACCCCAGGGTGAGTACAATGCGTGGGGCCAGGGAGGCGCGGGCTGCGGGGGATTGCGCAAGGCCGGGGTTTCTGGAGGCCGAGGCCGCGGTGTTTTCCGCGAGGTTATTATGAGCTGAGTGTTCCTGGCAGGCGCCCAGGGACTTTCCGGGCTCCCCCCCACCTCCCCGGAGGGCGCCGACCAGACCGCCCCGCCCTCCGCCGGCCGGAACGCCCTGTACTTCCCCTCCCGGCAGCGCGGCGCCCGCCAGCCGGGCAGAAATGCCCGCCCCCCGCAGGCCGGTACTCCGTGTCCCCGCCGCGCCCCGCCCCCGGCCGCGAGGACCCGGACGGGGGTGGGGGGTGTGCGCGCGCGGCTGCAAGGCCGAGCGATGGAACCGCGGCCCCGCACGAACCTCGGTCCCCTGCCCCCATGCACCCTGCAGGGTCTTGGGTCGCTGCATCCACCCGGGCTCGCGGCCGCCTCGCGGGCCTCGCGCTCCGCTGCAGGTCGCCCCCCCCCCGCCCCCCGGCCCCACGCCGCGGCCTGGGCACTTACGAGTCTCCGTCCTCCGTGAGCTGCTGCTTCCAGGGCTCGGAGCTGCGCGGCGCTTCCTGCGGCTCCAGGCGGATCTCGCGCAGCTCCTTCACCATCTGCTCGTACTCCTCGTCCTTCATGGAGTCCAGGCCGCTGTCGTGGCGGTCATCCAGCGGCCGCTCCTTCTTGAGCCCGTCCCGGGGGCCCTCCATGGCCCAGTCCTGGGGGCGCTCGGCGGGGTGAAACATGGGTACGGTTCGGGCGCGGCTCCGGGTGCGCTCGGCGCGGGCTGCGCGGTCGCTTCTCGCAGAGTCGCAGGCGGGAGGGACCGCGGCTCGGATGTTGTGGGCTCGGCAGCGCCGCCGCGGCGCCTTATAAACGCTGGCAGGGGATTTCTTCGGGGCGGGGTCAGGCGCGGGGAATTTCCAAGCCAGTCAGACCTGAAAAGAGAACTGCTTGGTTTTCTGCTAGGGAAAAGCAGTTTAAACCCTGAGCAGGGGTTCATCAGAGAAACTCCCAGCGATGAGGCACTGGGGTCATGTACAGGGAACTTTTTGATGAAAGCCGAGTGGCTGGAAAGTCCTCCCGACCAGGCCCCCTCCCCCGGTACTTCCCTGCAGCCTGCAGTCTCCTCCCTCTGCAGCAGACCTTTCCCTGGGGTTTCCCACGATGGATTGGATTTGGGGTCGTCGGCGGTAGAGATCCCAAGGACGCGGACTTGCTAGACGGTTCCTCGTTGGGGTTTGCCAAACGGCCGGTCCTTTCCGTTTTTTGACCTTTTGAAAACGCGAGTGGAAACGATGGCCCGGTGTAGGGACTCGTTTCCCCAAACTTCTCTGTGGGGAAGGGCGCGCTGCCGCTGAGAAGGCTGCTCGGCATTCCGGCCGATGCCAGGTTCTTTGCAGTGCGGCGACCTGCCGCATTCCCCAGCCCCCTCCTCAGGTACAAGTTGTGAAAGTTTTGGCGTTAAACATCTAAGTGTTTGGCGAACCCTCAAATCAATTCCTCGGGATTAACAACCCTGTTGACTGGGGAGGGGCAAGCACTCGGCTAGTATTCGGGGTGGGGGAGGGGGAAGAATGTTGAATGTAAACATAATTTTTTGTCAAGTAGGGCAAGGTGTTAATTTTTGTCATTGAGGTTGTAGATACCTTGCAATAACGAAATGATTATTGAGGTCGTGTTCTCTGATTGGCACGATGCTGCTGCAGAGAATGCATCCTGAGCCTTTCCAGAAACATTTGGAAGAGGCTGAAGAATGGGTTAAGTGGTACCTTACCCCATTGGGCCTTAAGGATGGCTAAGAAAATAGCTGTTAGGCATCCTGCAGGAAGCTCAAGGCAGCCCTAACGCCCCCGTCCTGCCCCTCACGGCTCCTTTCTATACAGTCCTGGGCTGGACGGGGGAGGGGGGGGCGGGTAGCAGTGGGACATAACCATGCAATGTGGGTAGTCACTCTAGGCTCACCATCCTCTGGTTTCACTTGCAGGAATAGAATTTATGCCCCTCTTTGCACCCCAACCTCTTTTTTTTTTTTTTTTTTTTTAAATATATATTTTATTGATATTTCTACAGAGAGGAAGGGAGAGGGATAGAGAGTTAGAAACATCGATGAGAGAGAAACATCGATCAGCTGCCTCCTGCACACCCCCTATTGGGGATGTGCCCGCAACCCAGGTACATGCCCTTGACCGGAATCGAACCTGGGACCTTTCAGTCCGCAGGCCGACGCTCTATCCACTGAGCCAAACCGGTTTCGGCTGCACCCCAACCTCTTAGCCAACAATTGGTCCAGGCAAAACAAAGCAACTTCTGTCAGTTTTTCAGAATTAGCCCCAGGAGGCCTCTATAGTTTTGTAGAGTTTTCTGGCATTTGTTGCAATCATCTTGAACTTGATTGGCCATGTACTTACCAACCTTTCTCCTCTTCCAACCTCCCCCTTCTCACCTCCAGTATCTGAATGTAGGAAATCTGGGTCAATTGGGAGACAGACAAAACATGTTGGGGAAAAAGTAAAATCAAGATCTAAAACCTCATGGTAGTAATGGTCACATGCTAAAATGAAAACTTCCCATTGGATTCCATTGTCTCTGCAGGAATATGATATACAAATACACAATTTTTGAGGCAAGGTGCAACAGTGACTATAAGTAGATCTTAATCCCAGGCTCTACCTCTAATTAACTGCATATATATGTATATTTTAAATATGTTTTTATTGCTTTTTTAGAGAAGAAGGGAAAGGGAGAGAGAGAATGAGAAAGAAACCTTACCCATATGCATCCCACCCAGGGATTGAGCCTGCACCTTGGTTATGTACCCTGATGGGAATAAAACCTATGACTTTTTGATGCATGGGACAATGCTCAACCAACTAAGTCACAGGGGCGGGCCAGGGCTAATTAACTGCACATTAATTGGAAAGATCAGTTAACTTCGCTGTGGTAAGATTGGATTTGGCCCTGCCGCTTTGCTCAGTGGATAGAACGTCAGCCCATGCCAGGTTCGATTCCCATCAAGGGCATGTACCTCGGTTGCAGGCTGGATCCCCAGCTCCAGTTGGGGTACGTGCAGGAGGCAACCAATCGATGTGCCTCTCTCACATCTGTTTCTCTCTCTCTGTCTCTCCCCCTCCCTTCCACTCTCTGTAAAAATCAATGGGAAAATATCCTCCGGTGAGGATTAACCAAAAGAAGAAAAGATTGGATTTAATGCTGTTTAGGTTTTTTTACTTAGCCACAAATGCATGTATAATTCTGCTTAAGGGTGACCATGTCTCTTGGAAATTCACAGTGTAAATTTTTGGAAGGACTCCCAGCAGTTTATGTAACACATTGTTCTCAGAACTAATTTTGTAAGATAGGTATTGTCCTTACTTTCCTAAAAAGAAATTGAAATTCAGAAAAATTTTCTACATGCCCTGTGGCAGTTCACCTAATTTATATCCCAGCATATTAATCATTTGGCCAAAGCCGTGTTAACAGTTTTGAAAACACATTTTGAAAATGAGACCGAATATACTATCATTTGGAAAATACGCTAAGTATTTTCTACTCAATTGTTAGATAAAATAGAGGGTGGTAGATTCATGTCTGTAAAAAAAGTACAGAAATGTCAAACTCTAAATGCCCCACTAATAATGGGTACCATAGAAGAGAATTTTTAGCTGCAGGTTTAAAATTATTATTAAAAAGAAAATCATGCATAAATAAAAAGTATGTCAGGATTAAGTAATTTTGCACCTCCCTTTATGGCTGTATGTTCCCCAAGGTGGTCTTTGTTCCTGATTGCTTAGTGTGACACCTGGTGGTAAGAGTCAGGCCCTGGCCTTCCCTGATTTGTCACAGCACTTTTGGAAATTTTGGGAGGTGCTAAGTCTTGATGATCTGTCCCTATGGTGGGGATTCCCAAGGAGGTACCTTTTGTTTTTCCGTAACCTAGGAGACAGTTTTGAATAATGTGATCCAGCAAGTTTTCTCTCTATCATATATAGCTCTATAGGGTTTAAATCAACAAACATTACAACTTGGGCAATAAAGAACATACTTGGAAATCAGAAAACATGAGCAGAAGAAGATGGCAAAACTGATTTTTGGTTTAGAAAGACCTTTATGGACTCTTGGGGGCGGAGAGTTCTCCCCACCTTATTGTTAAAGATTTTCGGTAATCTTGACCATTTTAAAGATGTTAAACCTTAGGTAACTCTTTTAATGTCATTTGTTGTTGTTTTTTCTCTTTTTAATGCAAAAGGCAAAAGAATGAGTAAGTTAACCTGGAAGCTGCTTTGTATTTCAGAATGCAGCCATAGGGAATGATAGGATGGCCCGTGGTGCTCAAGGCTTCACTGTTGGCTGGAGCACTCTGCCCCTCCCCCAACCATGGGAAAAGGAGCATCATCAGGGCCTGGTGTGACTTCATGCACTCTTCCTTGGTGGGAAATGCAAAGTGTGAATCAAACCTTCTGCCTGAAGTGCCCAGTGCCTGGCAGCATGGAGATTTTTCTTCAGTTTCAGCCAAGTGGTCCAACATTCGGCTTTTCTTCACATCCTGGGCAGAGTGTCCTATGTCAGCTGACCTGGCCAATTAAACCAAAAAAGTTTTAGCCCCAGCAAATTGAATACAGCCAGGCTGGAAGAGAGAGGAACCGTGAGAGAGTTCATGAAGACCAAGAGAGGCAGGCCCACTGCTGACGGACAGCCCTGCTGCGAAATTCTGGATTTATATTCTGCTTCCAACCCCAGGCTCAGTCTTCTTTCCTCCTGTTATGTTTAGCAGCCACCTCCATCCATCCCCCTCAGAACCTGGAGCTCCCAAGCTCTGGATTTCTCCACAGAAAGACAGCTGTCAGGCCCCTCCTTCTCAGTGACCTGAAAATAAGGCTGTCAAAGCCTTTATGTATTTCTTTTGCTATACATTATGCAATTTATTATTATTATTTTTGTTAATTCTCACCCGAGGATTTTTTTTTCCATTGATTTTCAGATAGAGTGGAAAGGAGGAAGAGAGACAGAGAGAGAAACATCGATATGAGAGAGACATGACGATTGGTTGCCTCCTAGGTGGGTGGGGGTAGAGCCTGCCACTGACTTATGTGCCCTTGACAGAAATTGAAACCAAGACCCTTCAGTCCATAGGCCGACGCTCTTACCACTGAGCAACCTGCTAGGTCTATACCTTCTACAATTCAATAAGGATCAAAACTTTAAAGAGTGTCAAATCAGCCCTAGCTAGTTTGGCTCAGTGGATGGAGCGTCGGCCTTCAGACTGAAGGGTCCCGGGTTCGATTCCAGTCGAGGGCACATGCCTGGGTTGCAGTCCCCAGTAGGAGGTGTGCGGGAGGCAGCTGATTAATGATTCTGTCTCATCATTTAATGTTTCTATCTCTCTCTCCCTCTCCCCTCCTCTCTGAAGTCAATAAAAAAAAAGTATCAAATCAAACTCTAATACCTACCCCCAGGGGCCAGGCAGTTTTCACAGATGAGTGAGGCCAGCCCTGTGAGTCCCTGGGTGGGGGGTGGAGGGTGGGGTGGGGGGAGTGGAGGAGTGACGGCATCTCGAGCGTCCAGATCTAAGAGAGCATGTCTTTCACACTCAGCTCAGACAGTTTTTGCCAAACAGCACTTTGAGTTCAGTACTGATTGATATTCCATTTATAAAAGGAAAAAATTAGAAAATGGATGTTGATGTAAACAGTTTCAAATTTTAAAATATTATGAAAAGGAAATAAAATGCATTTCTGCATCTTTTGGCTGCATCGAGTCCACAGGCTGTGAGTTTACATCCTGCTTTTCAGCCAAGGTATGAGGTATGAGGTATTTTGTGTGTGTGTATGTGTGTGTGTTTTAAATACAGCATCCTTTTATTTATTTTTAAAAATATATTTTTATTGATTTTAGGCAGGAAGGAAGAGGGAGAGAGAGAAATATCAATGATGAGAATCATTGATTGGCTGCCTCCTGCATGCCCCCTATTGGGGATCAAGCCCGAAACCCCTGGCATGTGCCCTGAGAATCAAACCTCAGACTCTTCAGTCCACAGGCTGACACCCTATCCACTGAGCCAAACCAGCTAGGGCCAAGGTATGAGCTTTTTATGGTGCTTTGTGGGCAGGCACCTGCCTTCCGCTCCCTTGGTGCCAGGGGGTCTCTGCCCCTCTGTGTACCCGGAGGCTGGGGGCGGAGTGTGTCTGTCCAGGAAGTTTGGTCTGCCTCTGGGAGGCAGGGTTGGGATCAGAGACTAAGCCCTGAACAATTTTTATCCCTTCCTGAAAGAACGGTTAAGCACTGCTTGGTAACATAAGTATAACAAGTTCAACGAAGTTTTGTTTTTTCCCCACAAAGACTGCTTGGGTTTTTTCATTTGTTTTGCTTTTTTAAAAACTCAAATTCTTTCTGACAAGTATCTGTGTATATGAAAAGCCAGTGTCCGTGACAACCGTGATGACCAAATGACTGGTCACATTGAGGTGCATTGAGCACCTCTCGGTCCCTCCCTCTTGGCCCACAGGCTCCAATCGCAGCAAGGCGGGCGGCGGGTGGGTGGGGCAGTGAGCTCAGCGAGCAGCAGCGGGTGGGTGGGCGGTGCTGGGGCGGCGGTGGGCAGGTCGGCAGGGTGGCGAGCAGTGGTGGGGTGGCGGTGGGGTGGCGGGTGGGTGGGGTGGCGGGTGGGTGGGCGGGGCTACAAGCAGCAGCAGGCTACCACGCGCAATTTCACGTGCTGGGCCTCTAGTAAAAGAATAAAATCTGTCTCAGGCTGGTAGTTAAAAAACTAACCCTCAGCCCTAGCCGGTTTGGCTCAGTGGATAGAGTGTTGGCCTGGTCACTGAAGGGTCCCAGGTTCAATTCCATTCAAGGGCACATGCCCGGTTGTGGGCTTTCTCTCCCTTTCCCTTCCTCTCTGAATTCAATAAAAATATATTTTTTAAAAAAGTTTAGTCTTGAAAACAAAATTAAAACAAAACAAAACAAGACAAAAAAATAAAACCAACCCTCAAATTTATTTCAATAAATATGTCTTTGAGGTCTTTCTGCTCTGCTGGTGCCTCAGCCACGTGCCCAGTCTACCTGTTGGGTAAGCTACTGCCAGGGAAGGAGGAGGCCTGCACGTGTCACTCCTGCACGTGTCAATCACCTGCCAAAATTCCTGACTCTCCCTTTTCACTGTTTGTTGGCAGTAACCAAGTAATACCTGCAGGTGTGTAGGTTATTCATGTTCTGCTGTGTTGGGGGAGGAGTAATTGGATGAGGAAGGAGTGGAGGCACATTGCTTCCTCTTCATGTTAGTATATGTGCTTTTTTGTCTTGGGTGTGAATTCATCCTGAGCTTGTCAGGGTGCTGGGCCACTTAGCCCTAGAGCACTCTACACAAAAGCCTGGTACCCTGCTGGATATGGTATACAAATGAGAGAAGGTCCCTGCTCTTAGGCACCATAATCAGCATCAGAGGCAAAATCCACCACCAGAAACTATATGGGGATGTGGACATTTTTTTTCTCTATGGTCTAAGGTCTTGGGAATGGTTTAGGACAGTGGTCGGCAAACTCATTAGTCAACAGAGCCAAATATCAACAGTACAACGATTGAAATTTCTTTTGAGAGCCAAATTTTTTAAACTTAAACTTCTTCTAACGCCACTTCTTCAAAATAGACTCTCCCAGGCCATGGTATTTTGTGGAAGAGCCACACTCAAGGGGCCAAAGAGCTGCATGTGGCTCGCGAGCCGCAGTTTGCCGACCACGGGTTTAGGACAAAGGTAAACAGAATCATAGCTGCTAGGATAAAAATTAATATCTAGAAATTGGTGGCATTTTTATACACTAATAATGAACTATCTGAAAGAGAAACTAAGAAAATAATCCCATTTACTATTGCAACAACAGCAAAAAAGGGTACCTAGGAATAAACTTAACCAAGGAGGTAAAAGACCTGTACTCGGAAAACTATAGGACATTGAAGAAAGAAATAAAGGAAGTACAAATAAGTGGAAGCATATACCGTGAAGAATTAACATCCTTCAAGTGTCCAGCCCTACCACGTTTGGCTCAGTGAATAGAGCATCAGCCTGTGGACTGAAGGTCCTGGGTTTGATTCCGGTCAGGGGCACAAGTTCGAGTTGTGAGCTTGATCAATGGTTCTCTCTCATCGTTGATGTTTCTATCTCTTTCTCCCTTTCCCTTCCTCTCTGAAATCATTAAAGAACATGAAATAAATGTTTCTTTAAAAAGTGTCCAGCCGAAACCGGTTTGGCTCAGTGGATAGAGCGTCGGCCTGCGGACTGAAGGGTCCCGGGTTCGATTCCGGTCAAGGGCATGTACCTTGGTTGCGGGCACATCCCCAGTGGGAGGTGTGCAGGAGGCAGCTGATCGATGTTTCTCTCTCATCGATGTTTCTAGCTCTCTATCCCTCTCCCTTCCTCTCTGTAAAATATCAATAAAATATTTAAAAAAAAAAAAAAAAAAAAAAAAAAAAAAAAAAAAAAAAAAAAAAGTGTCCATACTACCCAAAGCAATCTATAGATTCAACACAATTGCTATTAAAATTCCAATGGCATATTTTACAGATCTAGAATGCATATTCCAAAAATGTATATGGAACAACAACAAAATACCCCAAATAGACTCAGCAATTTGAGAAAGAAGAACAAAGTTGGAGGAATAACAATACCAGACATCCAGCTATACTACAAAGCCAGTGTAATCAAAACAGCCTGGGTACTGGCATAAGAACAGGCATAGAGATCAATAGAACAAAACAGAGAACCCAGAAATCAAGATGTTATGATCAATTAATACTTGACAAAGGATACAAGTGGTATAATGGAGTAAAAACAGTCTCTTCAATAAGTAGTGTTGGGAAAATTGGAGAGGTACATGCAAAAAAATGGAACTAGACCACCAAGTTAGCCGTACACAAGAATAAACTCAAAATGGATAGAAGTCTTCAATGTAAGTTGTGAAACCATAAAAATCCTAGAAGAAAACATAGGCAGTAAAATCTCAAACATCTTGTGTAGCAATATTTTTGCCAAGATATCTTCAAGGGCAAGGGAAACAAAAGGAAAAAAAAAAAAATGGGACTACATCAAACTAAAAGCTTCTGCACAGCAAAAGAACCCATCCACAAAATGAAAAGGGAACCCACTGTATGAGAGGACATATTTGCCAACAATACATCTGATAAGGGGTTAATTTCCAAAATATATAAAGAGCTTACACAATTCAACACCAGTAAGACAAACAACCCAATCAGAAATGGGCAAAGGACCTGAACAGACACTTCTCCAAAGAGGACATATCGATGGACAAGAGACATGAAAAATGCTCAGTGTAACTAATCACCCAAGAGATGCAAATTAAAACAACAATGAGGTATCACAGCTGCCAGAATGGCTACCATCAACAAATCAACAAACAAGTGCTGGTGAGGATGTGGAGAAAAGGGAACCGTAGTACACTGCTGGTGGGAATGCTGACTAGTGTATCCACTATGGAAAACAGTATGGAGTTTCCTCAAAAAATTAGAAATGGAACTGCCGTTTGACCCAGTGATCTCACTTCTGGGAACACATCCTAAGAACCCTGAAATACCAATTTGAAAGAATATGTGAATTCCTACGTTCATAGCAGCATTGTCTACGATATACAAGATCAGGAAAATGCCCAAGTGCCCATTAGTAGATGAATGGGAAAGAAGCTGTGGTACATTTACACAATGGAATACTATGCAGCTGTTAAAAAGAAGGAACTCTTACCCTTTGCAACAGCATGGATGGACCCAGGGATTATTATGCTAAGTGAAATAAGCCAGTCAGAGGAAGACAAATACCATATGATCTCACTAATATGTGGAATGTAATGAATGAAATAAACGGACGAGCCCTGACTGGTTTGGCTCAGTGGATAGAGCATCGGCCTGTGGACTCAAGGGTCCTGGGTTCGATTCCGGTCAAGGGCATGTACCTTGGTTGCAGGCACATCCCCAGTGGGGGGTGTGCAGCTGATTGATGTTTCTCTCTTATTGATGTTTCTGACTCCCTCTCCCTCTCTGTAAAAATAAGTAAATAAGTAAATAAGTAAATAAATAAATAAACGCACGAACAAAATAGAACCAGAGGAACAGATTGACAAATGTCAGCGGAGAGGGGATGTGGTGGACTACATAAAAGAAAGTGAAGAGATTAGCCAAAGAATATTTATGCATAGTCCATGGACACAGACAACAGTGTGGTGAAGGCCTGGGGAGGGAGGAGCTGGGTGGAGGTGGGCAAAGGCGAGGGGATATGGGGGACATCTGAAATAGTGTCAACAATAAAACAAAAAGAAAAAGAATCATAGTTGCTAAAAGGTTTGCTTCAGATTACAAATAGAGTACAGATTTAGGAACCTCGATCCACAGCCCTTTCTTGTAATTACTAAAATTCCTTTTAGAGCCTCTGTTCTCTGGAGCCCCAGATTACTTGGATGAATATTAAAAATTGAGATGTCTTGAAGGCTTATCTCTGAGGCTATTAATGGGGATACCTATAAAAATATTCCTGTGAAAGTTACTCTTAGGCTTTTTAAAAAATATTTTTATTGATTTTTTTAGAGAGAGAAAGGAAGAGGGATAGAGAGGTAGAAACATTGACGAGGGGTCAATCAGCTGCCTCCTGCACCCCTCCTCTTGGGGATCAAGCCAGCAACCAAGGTACATGTCCATAACCAGAATCGAACCCGGGACCTTTCAGTCCACGGGCCAATGCTTTATCCACTGAGCCAAACCGGCTAGCGCAGTGGTCGGCAAACTGCGGCTCGCAAGCCACTTGCGGCTCTTTGGCCCTTTGAGTGTGGCTCTTCCACAAAATACCACGTGTGGGCCCGCATGTACAGCGCGATTGAAACTTCGTGGCCCATGCGCAGAAGTCGGTTTTTGGCTCTCGAAAGAAATCTCAATCGTTGTACTGTTGATATTTGGCTCTGTTGACTAATGAGTTTGCCGACCACTGGGCTAGGGACTTAGGCTGATTTTTAAATGCCAAAGCAAATGAGAGAGGGTCAGAAGGGTCACAAACAGAAGCTATGAGCAGAGAGAAAGGGGGAAATGGGCCTGGAACATTTTTCCTTTGTTACCAGGTCTCAGTCGTCACAGCCCAGTCCCATGACTGTGACACACTCCCTCTGGATAAGTCATTCAACTTGGCTCAGGGATGCTCATCATTTCCTACATCCCAGGTCTGTTTAAAGGGATTATTTTCCCAAGAACACGGATATTTTCAGAAAGTGAGGTAGATTAATGCATCACCAAATATCTAAATGATAATATTTGAAAACTGGGCCAATGTAGAAGAGAAGTTAAAAGAGTGTGGGAGAAAGGGTGTAGGGGTGTCCCCTACATTCACTGATGGAAATTTAAGAGGCTAGGGAGAATGTGGGTGGGGCAACAGCATGGATATAGGTCTTCGTAAATAATCTATATGAACATGATGATGGAGAGACAGCAGGGAAGCACAGGTACAGTCTAGTTACAATGTTGGCTCTGCTGCCTCGAAGGGCTCGAATCCACTTCCAGGCAGCCACGGCATCAGGGCAGGGGGCAGAGGGAAAGATGACGTTTCGCAGGAAAAAGAGGAGGCTACACTCAGGGCAGGGGCCTGGACTAAGGGGAGTTAGGTAAGGAGCAAGAGTGGAATTTTTCCTTCACAAATGACAGAGTAGGACACCAAGATGAACACAATAGGGATGGCACTGTCTGCAGCGACATCTTCAGGCCATCTGTGGAATAACTGTCCTTTGAAGAAACATTTTAATGAGGAGGGATTTCAGAAAAGTTGGGTTGAGGATGTTCATTGAGACTGGATATTTAGAGGTGACTATTGTACATCATTTGTCCCAGAGGAAATCTGTGAGTGTCTTCTCTCCTGAAATCCCCATGTCCGATCAGTTCAGTTCATTCTGTTCTCGAAATGACTCCAGCCCATTCCCTTTCCATTTTCACCATCCCATTAGTGCAGGCCCTGATTTACCTTCGTCGCCTCTCAATTTGCTATTTATACATTTATTAAATACTTACCAGGGCCAGCGCTTGATATACTTTATCCTATTTAATCTTCACAACCATTCAGTTAGGTAGGCAGCATTATTTCTGTTTTGAAGAAATTTGAGACTCAGAAAAGTTAAGTCACTCACTCAGAAGCCAGCAGTCAGACCCATCACCCGTGCTGCCCTCCCATTGTTCTTCTCTATACTCTACAACGTTGCTTGACTATTCCTATTTTTAAAAATTTCAAAGGTATTGACACAAATTATACGTGGTATTATCTATAGTTTACAGATTAATTAGTATTTTTAAACATATTTATTGTTGAAAGTATTATAGACATCTTCCTTTTCCCCTTTGGACCCCCTTCACCCCACACCTACATAACATTTGCACATGGTTAAAAATAGTTTGAGCCCTAACCAGTTTGGCTCAGTGGATAGAGCGTCGGCCTGTGGACTGAGAGGCCCCAGGTTCGATTCTGGTCAAGGGCATGTACCTTGGTTATGGGCACATCCCCAGTAGGGGGTGTGCAGGAGGCAGCTGATCGATGTTTCTCTCTCATCGATGTTTCTAATTCTCTATCCCTCTCCCTTCCTTTCTGTAAAAAAAATCAATAAAGTGCATATTTTAAAAATAGTTTAAAAATTCAAGTAGTATAAAGGGTTACAGTTATACAATTACATCTCCTTTCACTACTGTTTCTAACACATTTTCATCATGGCATTTTCTTTTCTTTTCTTTTTTTTTTCATCATGGCATTTTCTGTAACACAACTTCAGTGACCTGCGATGGCCTGCAGGACGCTCTGAATTGCTCTGGCAGCAGTTAAAGCCTCCAGAGTCAGACTCCACCGCCGTGGCCACTCCTAGCCTGCACTTCTCCCCAGCAGCACGGCTCCAGCTGCCCTGGCCTTCACTAGGATATGACCTCTGCTCTCCCTCCCCATCCACTTCCTTGTCAGGACCCCCCAGCCTGCTTTCCAGGAGCCCGTCCCTGTCTTCCTGTTCCTGGCGTGCTCTGCCCTCTTCTGAATCCTTCTAATGCTACAGTCTGGCTTGCACATTGGGCCTGTGGCCACATGTTGCATTGTATTGCTTAGTTATGGCTCATGTCCCTTTTTGACTCTAGTTAGACACTTAAGGATGTGGGATGGGATGGGCATTGCTTGGTGGGAGGAGAACACTAATTTCTTCCTGTCTCCCTTGTTCAGTCCACTGGTTAAGGCATGAGTAACCCTTTTTTCTTCAGACCTATCAGTTGTTCTTTGACGGCTCTTTTCTGTTCATACCTCATTCTTTATCCAATCAACTTTTCTCCTCTATCTGGAAATCATCTCAAGAGCTCATGTGGTCCAGCTTCTGCCTTGGGGATAGTTAGGTGTTACTATTCCCATTTCACAAAGAAAGGGAGCATTGTGCGATACAGGCTATTCGGAGGAGAGGAGGGCAAAGCGGAGTCACCATGGGCCTCAGCCCACCCCGGGAGGGGAGCACTGTATGAGGTGTGAAGAGATTGTAGATGGGCCTATAGCCAGCGCTCTTCCCATCTTCCCTCTTCAGCTGCCCACAGGAGCGGGTAGGGTGGGACCCAGGGGAAAGAAGATTCTGCCTTCTCAAAACCTTCAGTCTGGAGGTAAATGAGGCCCTAGCAGGGGTGGGCAAACTTTTTGACTTGAGGGCCACAATGGGTTCTTAAACTGGACTGGAGGGCTGGAACAAAAGCATGGATGGAGTGTTTGTGTGAACTAATATAAATTCAAAGTAAAGGAGCGGAGGGGAGAGCAAGAGAACCCTCCGCTCTTTCAGCTCCGTGGGCCGGATAGAACAGCCGAACGGGCCGGATCCAGCCCGCGGGCCGTAGTTTGCCCACAGCTGCCCTAGAGGCTTGCTTATGGCTTAGCGCAGCTCCCCAGGACAAGAGATCAAAAAGGAAATTAGGGCAGAAGCTCTATTTAGAGACATTAGACGATTGTCTAGAGAGTATCCCCTGTGCCAGAAATCCACTGGGGACATAGAATGAGGCTAAAGAGGCTGAATCAGTCTGGGTGATGCAGAGATTGCCCAGCAGGGCAATGCATCATGGGAACTCCCACCAATGTACTGCCAGGCCGAAGCCCATGGACACCGACCGTCTGGACCCAGCCGCTGCCCTTCCAGGTGATCTTTGATCTTTCAGAAGCAGCAGCATTTTCAACACAAAATATCTCCCCTCCAGAGCTTGCCCTAGTTTACCAAAGCATACACTAACCTAGTCAGCATTTAAAATGGAAAGCCGTCGGTGTGGCAGGAATACTGTACAGTTTGTAGTCTATCTGACTTAGGCAACATCTAAAATAATTCATTTCCCAGGTAAGTTTCTCTTAAAGAGGAAATCCTGGGGAGGAGTGTAGATTATCCAGGGCAGGCTCCACACTGGGGCCCTGGTCACAGAGAACTTCATGAAAATAGCATTACATTCTGAACATACATTACACTGTTTTCTGGAAGTAGCACAGGGAGCTATTAGACTCATTAGACGCCAGGGCATCTCGGCAGCTTTCCACCGTTAAAGCCTTTACCTTCTCACTTCGAGTCCTTTTATTCTCCCCTCAGGTCTAGCAGTTCGTTGGGCAGACTGGGTGATTCACGCCAGCAACAGCAAGATTGAAAATGAACATGGAGGTACATGGGAGGGTTGCTGTCTGTAGGGTGTTGAACTGAAGCTAAAAATACTTGGGGGTTCCTGGGGCAGCCTCTTTTGTGGCCACAGGCACTGAAAAAAGAAAACTCACTGGGGAAATCTGACCACAAAAAGGAGAAAAGCCCCCATCTCTGTCACCCCATTTGCCCCCGAGAAAAAGCTCAAGGTGACAGAGAATTTGGTGTTTTCAAAATGTCACGACTCCCACAGACAGGCTCTCACTCTTTCCCACCCCCAGACCTCTGATCAGAGGCTTTCCCTCTGGTTGAATTGACCTTCTTAGTTTCTGCTCGAGGATTAAGCACAGATGACTATCCCTAACTGCCTGTGTTAGGGGCGGGAGGGAGAAATAGAATAGTGGGGACTAGCTATAGTTATAAGGAATATTAATCATGCTCTGTTAACTGTGTTCTGATTAAAGAAAGTACATTATTTTACTTATTTTTGTTTTGTTAATCCTCACCCAAGAATATTTTTCCATTGATTTTTATGGGGAGTAGAAGAGAGAGGGAAAAAGAAACATCAATGTGAGAGAAACACATCCATTGGTTATCTGCTGCATGAGCCCCGACCAGGGCCTGGGCCAGGGAGGAGGCTGCAACTTCAGGTACGTGCCTTTAACTGCGAGAGAGATAGACACATCAACGATGAGAGCAAACCATTGATCAGCTGCCTCCTGCACTCCCCTCACTGGGGATGGAGCCCACAACCCGGGAATCGAACCTCGAACTCCTGGTTCATAGTACCAACCACTGAGGCACACCAGCTGGGCAAGAAGGCACATTCTGACATGGCTGGGAGCTGTACACTCCGGGACCTGGGAGTTAACTCAAAATGCAGTCCATTTTCCTTATCCAAGAACTGCCTATCATCATGAAAGATTAATAACCTTGTTGCTGAAACAATGGAGTCCCACCCTTTTCGACCCCCAGCCTCATTGCCTGTAATCTGTAACCATTATACCCATTCTTATTCTTTTTGCCTCCTTCCCCTGCAATCTTTGTCCTTCTATCAATATAAACAGCTGGTGTATGGAGGGTGGGGGGATTAGAGCAGATTTTTGTGGATGACCTGCTGCTCTCTCATGCTGCTGGCAATATTGGAAAATAAAAAACGCTCAGGTATGACTCACCCTGGCTCTACTTAATTGGCTCAAGTAGTGACAGGCAGCTTAGACCCATTCATTGTCTGGTTTCACCTGTTCCTATGTTCAGTCAAAGGACTTCTTAAGATAAAGGAAATGTGCCCTGGCCGGTATTGCTGCAGGGGTCCTCAAACTTTTTAAACAGGGGGCCAGTTCACTGTCCCTCATACCGTTGGAGGGCTGGACTATAGTTTAAAAAAACAACTATGAACAAATTCCTATGCGCACTGGGGGCCCGGGACGAGTCGGCTGCTAAGCAGGACAGGCAGCGGCACCCGGCGGGCTGGATAAATGTCCTCGGCGGGCCGCATGTGGCCCGCGGGCTGTAGTTTGAGGACGCCTGGTAGAGTGTCGGCCAATGCACCAAAGGGTTGTGGATTCCATTCCTGGTCAAGGGCATACACCTGGGTTGCAGGTTTGATTTCCCACCCCAGTCAGGTGTGTGTGGGAGGCAACCAATAGATATGTCTCTTTCACATTGATATTCCTCTCTCTCTCTCTAAAAATCAATGGGAAAAATATCCTTGGCTGCCTGGCTGCTGTGGCTCAGTGGTTGAGTTGACCTATGAACCAGGAGGTCACAGTTCACTTCCCAGTCAGGGCACATGCCCGGGTTGCAGCTCAATCCCCAGTGTGGGGTATGCAGGAGGCAGCCAATCAATGATTCTCTCTCATCATTGATATTTTTCTCTCTCTCTCCCTCTCCCTTCCTCTCTGAAATCAATAAAAAAACACACAAACCATTTTTTTTTTAAAGAAAAAATATCCTTAGGCAAGGATTAACAACAATAACAACAAAAAGATAAAGGAAATGTGAAATATTGATACATGTGGCTAAAATGAGAAAACATCTCTCAAGGAAATAAGTATGATATATGAAAAAACACACTTTAATTTGTCAAGCATTCACTTTGTGCCAGGCACTGTGCTGGGGTCTGGAGGAACAAAGAACATAAAATAGGGCTCCTATTCTCAAGGAGCTTGTAGACTGGTGGGAAGATAATCAGGTAAATGAGTGATTCTTGTGAGGAGTGATAAGGGCTATGGTTGCGGGAAGAACAAAATGCTCTGGAGCATGGAAGAGGGGAAGCTCAGACAGACTGGAAAGTTGGTCTAGGATAGCTTTTAAGGGCCAAGTAGGAGTCAGAAAAGGGAAAGGCCATGCCAGGAGAAGGGCAAGTCTGTGGCAAAGCATGGAGGCATGAAACAAGCCGTTGCACATGGCTTGGTGGGAGGCAGAGGGGATTGATGCGTGGCAATGTGACGGAGCAAGGAAGTTGGAGCAGCACCCTGAAAGCCACAGAGAGCCAGTGAGGGACTTTACACGGCGCTGTCATCACTGTGTGTTTTGGAAGACAGTGTGGCAAGCAGGCTGGAGTGGGTTAGGCATGAAGCTGGTGACCAGGTAAAGGCAGTGACTAGAAAATGGAGAATATAGATGCTAAATAGAGATCCCAGAACAAGGATCTGCAGGTCTTGGTGACTTACTGGATGAGAGGGAAGGAGAAAGGGAAGCTTCTAGGAGTTCTGTTTCTGACTTGGGCTACTTCATGGGAAAATAGGAGAAAGAGTGGGTTGGGGGAAAGAGGGTGAGTTTTGTCTTGGACATATTAATTTGAGGGGCCTGTTGGATATAAATAGGTGATTTACTGTGATGAGTCTTAAGAGAATACATGGCCAGTGTGGCTCAGTGGTTGAGCATCAAACTACGAACCAGGATGTCATGGTTGGATTCCTGGTCAGGGCACATGCCTGGGTTGTGGCCTCGATCCCTGGTAGGGGGCGTGCAAGAGGCAGTCAATCAATGATTCTCTCTCATCATTGATGTTTCTATCTCTCTCTCCCTCATCCTTCTTCTCTGAAATCAATAAAAATATATTTTAAAAAAAGAGAGAATGAAACATTTTGAAGTCATCAACTTTAGGTAGAGAAATAGCTAATGTCCAGGTGTGGACAGAGCCACCCAAGAATTGTGTATTGAGTTCCAAGGACCAAGAAGGGAACAATAGCATCTAATCCAGTTACATTTAAATTAATTATTGATAGGTATGTAGTTATTGCCATTTTATTGTTTTCTGATTGTTTTTGTAGTTCTCTGTTTCTTTATTATTCTCTTGCTCTGTTCTCTTGTATGTTGAAGGCTTTCGGTAGTGTGTTTGGATTCCTTTCTCCTTATTTCTTAAAAAAATGTCCATTGATTTTTTAGAGAGAGAAGAAGGGAGAGGGATAGAGATAGAAACATTGATGAGAAAGAAATGTCATCGATCAGCTGCCTCCTGCATGCCCCCTACTGGGGGATTATCCCGAAACCCGGGCATGTGCCCTGACTAGGAATTGAACCGTGATTTCTTGGTTCCTAAGTCGATGCTCGACCACTGAGGCACTCCAGCTGGGCTCTTCTTATTTCTTGTATACATCTTATAGATTTTTGGTTTGTGGTTACCATGTACTTCATATATACTGAGCTATGTACGTATCAGTCTACTTTAAGTTGATGGTTGCTTAAGTTTGAACACATTTGAAAATCACTACCATTTTTACTCATTCCATTTGTGTTTATGCTTTTGTCATTTTTTACTTCTTGTGTGTGTTATTTGTATGTATCCCTTAATTTACTGTTGTAATTACACATGATCTTCTTACTTTTGCCTTTTAACCTTTGTACTAGCTTTATTGTTGGTTGATTCACTACTTTTATTATGTGTTTGCCTTTGTCAGTGAGAATTTTTTCTTTGTGAAATTTTCTTATTCATATTTTTATTTTTTTCTTCTTCTTAAAGAAGTCCCTTTAAATGATATCCTTGCTGAGTAGAATAATCTTGGTTGTAGGTCCTTTCTTTTCATCACTTTAAATATTTCATGCCAGTCCCTTCTGGCCTGCAAAGTTCCTGTTGAGAAATCAGCTGACAATCTTATGGGAGTTCCCTTGTAGGAAACTAACTGCTGTTTTCTTGCTGCTTTTAAGATTCCTTGTCTTTAATCTTTTGCATTTTAATTATGATGTGTCTTGATGTGGGCCTCTATGGGTTCATCTTGTTTGGGACTCTGCACTTACTGGACTCATGTGTCTATTTCCTTCACCAGGTTAGGGAAGTTTTCAGTCATTATTTCCTCAAATAGGTTTTCAATGTCTTGCTCTCTCTCTTCTTCTTCTGGTAGCCCTATGATGTGAATGTTGGTATGCTTGATGTTGTGCCATAGGTTCCAATTTTTTAAAATTCTTTTTTCTTTTTGCTGTTCCAATTGGTTGGTTTCCTCTGCTGGTTAGATAACCTGGTTCATCTAATTTGCTGTTGATTCCTTCTAGTGTATTTTCTCTCTCTCTTTTTTTTTAAATTTGAAATTATTATATTTATTTTACAGATAAAATGTGTTTATCCAGAGGGTTTGAAGGCTGCACAATTACTAAGAAACAAAATCTAAGAGTCCAAGGTCTGGTCTCATTCCATTCCTTTCATGTGTATTTTTCATTTCAGTTATTGTATTCTTCATTTCCAACTAGTTCTTAGTTTAGTCTCTCACTGAGATAATCTATTATTCCCTAAGTTCATTGAGCATATTTATACCAGTTTTTTGAATTCTGCATCTGACAGATTGCTTGCTTCCTTTTTGTTTAGTTCTGTTTTTGGAGTTTTATCCTATTCTTTCATTTGGGGCATGTTTCTTTGTCTTCTTATTTTGGCTGCTTTCCTGTACTTGTGTTTGTTTCTATGTGTTAGGTAGTTCTGCTACATCTCCCTATCTTGGCAGAGTAGCCTACCATAGTAGGTGTTTGTGGGGCCCAGTGGTGCAGTCTCCCTGTTCACCTGAGCCAGGTGTTGCAGGAGTGTCCCTGTGTGCGCTGTGTGCCCTCCTATTGTAGTTGAGCCTTGACTGCTCTTGGCACATCAGTAGGTGGGACTGACCCTTGGGCTGACTGGCCACGATTACAGCAGGCAAGCTGTTGGGTGTGGGCTGACCTCACAGAGAGGGATTTGCTTTAGTGGGGTCTGGTGCCTGCCAAGTTCATCCTGTGGGCGTGTCATTTGTGGTGTTAATTGGGTGGTGTTCTGGTGTGGTTTGAAGCTGGCCACCCGGTATGTTGGTTCTGGGGCCTCTGGGGAAGGGCTCCAGTGCAGCCATGTCAGCCGCTGCTTGTGTCCATCCTGGGCCAACCTGGTAGGAGCTGTGGAGTGATTTGCAGTTGGCAGCTGCCTGTGCTGGGGTAGGAGGCACCTAGGAGAGGATATGCTGTGAACTGAGGCTGGCGGCCACTCGTGCCAGGCTTAGGGCTGCTTAGCAAGAGGTACAGGGCGCGCCAAGGCCAGCCGCTGCTTGTTTTGGGTATGTGCCCCTTTGAGAGATTGTAGGAAAGTCTGAGCATGGGCCCAGGCCAGCCATTGGTGTGGATTAGCCTCTGAAAAAGAGGTTGGGCCTGGCACGAGATGGGTGGGGCAGGGTCTCAGGGAATCATCAGGGTGGGGTGAGAGCCATGCCAGCCAGGCTCATTAACACAGATTGGCATCCACTTGCCCCTGCAGGCAGTGATGGAGGAGAGGGAGGAGGCTCAACAGAGGAACAATGGTACCTGCCTGTGCTTTGTCCCAGAGAGAACTGCCCCTTCAGCTTTCACCCTGAAGCCAGACAATTCAGCTCCTCCCTGTATTGAACTGCTGCTCCTTCTCTGGAGCTTAGGTGAGTGTGAAAGAGTGAGTCTGTATGCAGGCCCTTTAAGAGAGCCCCTGGCTCTGCCACAGCCTCTAGCTCACCTGGTGGAATCCATGCTGGGTTTCACAACCAGATGATACGGGGACTCCTTTATCCTGCACTGGGCTCCGGGTTGGGGAGCCCAGTATAGAGCTGGGACCCTGGTTCCTCAGTGGGGGCCTGCAACCTAGATATTCCTCCCAATTTTTATTTTATTTTATTTATTGGATCAGCAAGGCAAATTTACTTCTGCAGAAGGGAGTAGTTGCCGTCTGAAAATCATGGGCAAAGCACACTGAACTGGAAGTCCATTCAGGTTTTATTCCCTGACTCAGTCTGCCCTGATCCTCACTCTGACTCTGACTTGATTGGTCAGAGCTCAGAGCTCAGATTCACATTATTGTGCGATTGGCTAATTCAGAAGAAGGGGAGGAGTAAGGCGGAGCCTAAGATGGCGGCCCCCTGAGAATCTGAAGGTCATATCAAAATGGTGGAACCTAAGATGGCGGCTAGCTCCTTTTTTTGACTCCCTCCCTATTCTTTTTTTATTTTTTATTTTTATTGATTTTTTACAGAGAGGAAGGGAGAGGGATAGAGAGTTAGAAACATAGATGAGAGAGAAACATCGATCAGCTGCCTCCTGCACACCTCCTACTAGGGATGTGCCCACAACCAAGGTACATGCCCTTGACCGGAATCGAACCTGGGACCTTTTCAGTCCACAGGCCGATGCTCTATCCACTGAGCCAAACCAGTTAGTGCTCCCTCCCTATTCTTAACCACCACAGGTGGGTGTGGGACTGGTTAGTCTCTCCACCCCTCCTCTCAGTCTCCAGTGGCTTCCTTATATCCTTAGTTATAGGAGTTCTGTTCAACTTGTCTTCAGGTAGTTCTCAAGGGTGGTTGTTCTGTAATTTAGTTGTGATTTTGATGTGGTAATAGGAGGAGGTGAGCACAGCGTTTACCTACTCTGCCATCTTGACCAGAAGTTCTAGAGTCATATTTTGCTGAGCCCCACCCCCAGCAGTTTTAGTTCAGCAGGTCTGGAGTGGGGCTTGAGAATGCATTTGTTTTAAATTCCAAGTTCTCCATTGCTTCTGGCCGGGGAACACAGTTTGAGAACCATTGTTCTATGCTTCTTCCATAAAATGTCACGTTGTTTCTGTCGTTCTAAATTGTACTCTTTACATTTGAAGGAACTTTCGGTCCCAGACCTGGGCTGACGACCTAATACTGAAGGGTTATAGCCGTTCCCTCCACAAAGTGTCTAATGAGTTTGTTCAGATGCTTGTTTTCCCAAACAACTGAGTACAGACCAGTCTCGAGAGATGGACGGAGAAGGAAATATATGTCTCTGGCCACCTTTCGTGTGTATTTTTGCTTTGCCCCATCCCCCTTCTCTAATCCACCCCCCCTCCCCCCGCCCTCTCCACTGAGTTTGAGGGACTGCCCTGGCAATGTTTGCCGCATTTTCCCTGTATTACAGAATTCCATTGTCTGCACTTCTGGGAAACATGAACCCCACCCTATGACTCGTGGCCAATCTTCAGTTTGTCAGCCTACATTCTTTTTATGGTCAAATCTTTTCTGGCCACCCCACAACCACCTGTATGAGACTGATTTCTGGAAGATTACCAAACTTATAATCAAACATAAAGAAATCTTTAAAGTAACAGTTGCCACAGTCAAAAGCAACCCTGGAGGGTGAATGGAAATTTTGCGTTTTCTTCTGTTCTCACATAGACAATGGGACCTGGACTAGAATTGGGTCCATGGCAGAGTGAGGTGCTCGACTGCTGTCTGTGGAGTTGCAGGCCAGGTGCTGCACAAAAGCACAGACTCAAAGGACACCATCCTAGACTCTGTGCAGGTATGTCCTAGACCTCTGAGAACGAAGGGGTATTTATGAGGATTAATATTTCCACATTGGTACATGAGAAATATTTTCTGGAAGAACAAAAGAGAATTCTAAGCTTCCCTCAAAATTTGTTCCCTTGAACAGATTATAGTTTTGAAGTCATATTGGCAAATTATCAAATTATATAAAATGCAAATTATGTCAGAATTATAAAGTATCTCTAGATATAAAAGCCTAAGTGACAGGCCGACCGTCCAACTGTCCGACCGGTAGCTATGATGCACACTGACCACCAGGGGGCAGACACTCAACACACAGGCATGGAAACATGGAACAGACTAATGAATCTCAGAGGGAAGCGGGGAGGGGAGAGGGCGGGAAGAGATTAACCAAAGATTTTTATATGCATACTAGAGGCCTGGTACACGGATTCATGCACCGGTGGGGTCCCTCGGCCTGGCCTGCAGGGATTGGGCCAAAACTGGTTCTCTGACACCCCCCAAGGGGTCCCAGATTGCGAGAGGGCGCAGGCCAGGCTGTGGGACCCCACCGGTACATGAATCCGTGCACCAGGCCTCTAGTTGCACATAAAAACACGTGAGATTTCATTGATGAGTTTTATCTTTTCAGACTTGAATTGGCTCTTAGTGGCCCATGAAGAGAAGAGGGTGACTTTCTGTAGGTGAAGTTTGCCACCTGTCTAGAGCAGGTCCCACTCAGAAAAATATACTGCATGTGGGCAGCTCCAAGACTCCAGGCAAATGGTCCTATTTCTAGGGCTCTTTGGGGCAGCAACAATTTTTTTGTTGCTCCCTAGAATCTTAGACTGTAGGGGCTGAAGTGACTTAAGGTCATTTAGTCCAACCATTCCTTTTATGTTTTAAAGCATGTCTCAATAGCCTCACCATGTGGTCTAGCAACTGGGGTACATTACCTTAGTGTTTGCATGTATGGAGAGTATTCAGTGAGAAGAGAGACCCCAATTCCATTCACTCAGGAAGGCCTTTGTGCAGAAGGTAAGTTTTAATGTGGTTAATTGGCTCAGTACAAAAGTATTCAGTTCAATTAAAAGAGAGGAAAAGGAAACTTGGCTAATTCCTCTTTTCCTTTGCCAAATGAAACAATATTGTAGATGGAGAATGAAGAATATCTTTTTGGAAAATAGCTAAATGGCAAACAACTTACACTCCTATTTCCCTCCTAATGAAAAAACACTCCCAAGTGCCAGACCACAAGAGCAAAATGCTTAATAGTATCCCGCATCCCAGTAAGCCATCATTCCTTGTCTCTACCAACAAAAACACATTTTATGGCCCAATCTTTACATGAATCACTCTGTGAAAATGATAGCAAATGTAATAACTCCAGACAGCTGCAATTGTCTAAATGTTTCCCTATTAGCCATTTGAATGGCTAAAGCATTATAATCAAATCAGAATGAATGCTAATTGAATCTAATAGATGGGGGAACGGGAATTAACCAAATAATTTATATACATATATGTATAGCCCATGGACAAAGACAATAGTGGGGTGAAGGCCTGGGTTGGGGCGGGGGCTGGATGGGAGGGGGAAGAGGGGGATTATAGGGGACATCTGTAATACTGTCAATAATAAAAAATAAACTAAAAAAAAAAAAGAAATCTAATAGAGCTTATATCTGTATGATTAGGTATCAGAATTTGATTCCAATATTGTTAAATTACAGACAAAGCCCATCAAGTTACCCTAAAAATAAATATTGTAACCTCAATGGCAAAAGAGATGGATTATTTCAATAAACAGAAATCAAACTGGAACTGGTTTGTGCAGTGTCACAGCCACCTACTGGGACTTAGTGGAACTGCAGAGACAGTCTTGCCTTGGGCACAACTATTTTCCTAACCCAAGAAGTTTCTTGACAAGCAAGAGAAAGTGCCCCAATTTGTAATTCTATGGTTGAACATAATTAGTGATGATGGAGAATATTAATAAAGATCTTTTCTGGAAGAAACAGCCACAATATTACAGCTTGGAGGCATATGATGGCAAGAATTAGAGGTGAAGTTGGATGGACTTGGGAGGAGAGAATGGAGTGCTTCTGAGTGGATCACTCAGGAATTGAGCCTTCACACTCCCCACGTCCCTGGTGACTCCCTTTCTCCCCTGGTCTCTGCTAATGGAAGATTCACTTACTGTGTGTAATATCTCTAAAATAAATAACATTTATTGAATCTCTAATATGTATGAACACAGTCTCAAAACCCAGTTGAGTAAAAGAAGTGTAAAATATGGTTCCTTCCTTAGGGTGTTTATGTTCAGTTCTGTGGAGAGATTAGATAAAAATACATGATACCTGCCCCTGGCAATTAAGTACTGACTTTTGTCATATGGTAGTCTCCGAGAAAGATGCCTGGGATGTACATTTTTGAGTCTTTGCATGTGTAACAATGCTTTTATTCTGAAACCCTGCTTGAGAGAGTGTGGCTGAAGTGTGGTTTCTCTCTCACTTATTGAGTGCGTCGGGGAGCTTGGTTGTAAAATGTGTGCCCCTGGAATGTGAGAAGAGGGATGACAAGTCAAAGTTGTTGCTTAATTTACTAACGACATAGAAACTTAAGGTGTATATATATGTGTATTGGATTTGGCCTGAGTTAGCCCTGATTCTCTGCCCCCCCCCCCCGCAATATTATTGTAAAATACACATAACATGAAAATTACTGTCTTAACCATGTTCAAGTATACAATTAAGTGGTATTAATTACATTCATATTGTTGAGCAACCATCACCATTGTCCATCCCCAGAACTCCTTTCATCTTGCAATGCAAACTGCACCCATTAAACACTAACTCCCCATTTCCCCCTGCCCCTAGCCCCTGGCAACCACCATTCTACTTTCTGTCTCTATGATTTTGACTACCCTGGGTACCTCATATAAATGGAATCACACAGATATACTTACCTCTTTGAGACTTTGTTTTCAATTATTTTGGGTATATATCTAGATAGAAGTGAATTGCTGGATCATATATGCTAAATTTATTTTTAATTTTTTGAGAAACCACCATACTATTTTCACAGTGGTGGTATCATTATACATTTATACCAGCAATGCACAAGGGTTCCAATTTCTCCACATCCTTGCCAACATTTGCTATTTCCTCTTTTCTGATGGTAGCAATCCTAACAGATAGGAAGTGGTACCTTATTATGATTTTGATTTGCATTTCCCTAGTGATTAGTGGTATTGAACATCTTTTCAGATGCTTATTGGCCATTCAAATATCTTCTTTGAAGAAATGTCTATTCAAGTCCTTTGCCCATTTTTGGACCAGATTATTTTTGTTTGTTTGTTTGTTTGTTTCTTTCTTTCTTTGTAAATCCTCACCCGAGGATATTTTCCTGTTGATTTTTAGAGAGAGTGGAAGAGAGAAACATTGATGTGAAAGAAACACATTGATTGGTTGTCTCCTGTACATGCCCTGACCAGGGCCCCAGTTGGGAAGGAGCCTGCAACCAAGATACGTGCCCTTGACCGGAATCGAACCCAGGACCCTTTGGTCTGCAGTCCGACACTCTATCCACTGAGCCAAACTGGCCAGGGCCCAGGTTATTTGTTTTTTGTTGTTGTTTAGTTTTAGGAGTTCTATATATATTCTGCATATTAATCCCTTCTCAGCTATATGATTTGCATGGGTTGCCTTTTCACTTTCTTCAAAGGCTTAGCTGTCATTATAATTATCTCCCTGGGTGGGTTTGTCAAAGAAACATTCTGCCATGCCAGATTCCCGGGCCCCCCTCTTGCACAAGCTGTTTTTGTGCTTCCCCAATTCTTTGATGGATTTCACCTGCTCAATCAGGTAGTGAGCCTCAATCCTATATAATAAAACCCTAATATGCAAATCAACTGAATGGCAGAACGACCAGTTGCTATGACACCCACTGACCACCAGGGGGCAGACACTCAATGCAGGAGCTTCCCCCTGGTGGTCAGTGGGAAGCCAGGCTCATGGCTGGAGATCGCAGCAGCAGTGGCGGGAGCCTCTCCTGCCTCCGCGGCCGTGCTAAGGACCCCTTGGGGGATGTCCAACTGCCAGCTTAGGCCTGCTACCCACACTGCTGGCTTAGGCCTGTGGGGAGCAAGCCTAAGCTGGCAGTTGGACATCCCCCAAGGGGTCCCAGACTGCAAGAGGGCGGGGCTGGGCTGAGGGACCACCCCCCTGGCCCCGTGCACAAATGTTGTGCACTGGGCCTCTAGTGAAGTCATACAAATAGGGGTTGTATTTGTCAATGGCCAGTTTGTACAGTTCCAATAGTGACCGATTCATGCTTTCCAAGTGTAAGGCATACTCCATGTGCTTAGTCCATTCTCCCAGTCCTCACCATCTGGTTTCTTGATATCCTGAAGGAAGATTGGTTTACCTTGTTGGTTCTGCAGCTTCATTAGTTTCTCAGCATGTTCCCTGTATTCATGAAATAGGTCAAAAAATATTTGGCAAAGTTTATTCTACCTGGAATTTGTTGAGTTTTTTGGATGTTTATATTTACATCTTTCATCAAACTTGGGACATTTTCAGCCATTATTTCTTTTTTTTGTTTGTTTGTTTGTGTGGGTTTTTTTTTTAAAATAAATCTTTATTCAGATTATTACAATTGTTTCTCCTTTTTCCCCCCATAGCTCCCCTCCACCCGGTTCCCACCCCACCTTCTGCCCTTACCTCCCCCCCAACTGTCCTCATCCATAGGTGTATGATTTTTGTCCAGTCTCTTCCTGAACCCCCATACCCATTCCCCCCTGAGAATTATCAGTCCACTCCCTTTCTATGCCCCTGATTCTATTATATTCACCAGATTATTCTGTTCCTCAGGTTTTTAATTCACTTGATTTTTAGGTTCACTTGTTGATAGATATGTATTTGTTGTTCATAATTTTTATCTTTACTTTTTTCTTCTTCCTCTTTTTTAAGAATACCTTTCAGCATTTCATATAATACTGGTTTGGTGGTGATGAACTCCTTTAGCTTTTTCTTATCTGTGAAGCTCTTTATCTGCCCTTCAATTCTGAATGATAGCTTTGCTGGGTAGAGTAATCTTGGTTGTAGGTTCTCGCTATTCATCACTTTGAATATTTCTTGCCACTCCCGTCTGGCCTGCATAGTTTCTATTGAGAAATCAGCTGACAGTCATATGGGTGCTCCCTTGTAGGTAATTAACTGTTTTTCTCTTGCTGCTTTTAATGTTCTCTCTTTGTCTTTTGCTCTTGGCATTTTAATTATGATGTGTCTTGGTGTGGTCCTCTTTGGATTCCTTTTGTTTGGGGTTCTGTGGGCTTCCTGGACTTGTAAGTCTATTTCTTTCACCAGGTGGGGGAAGTTTTCAGTCATTATTTCTTCAAATAGGTTTTCAGTATCTTGCTCTCTCTCTTCTTCTGGCACCCCCATAATTCTGATGTTGGTACGCTTGAAGTTGTCCCAGAGTCTTCTTACACTATCTTCAACTTTTTGGATTTTTTTTTTTTTCTTTTTGCTTTTTCGGTTGAGTGTTTTTTGCTTCTTTGTATTTCAATTCTTTGACTTGATTCTTGCGTTCCTCTAGTCTGTTTTTGGGTCTCTGTATAATATTTTTTATTTCAGTCAGTGTATGTTTAATTTCTAGTTGGTCCTTTTTCATATCTTCGAGGGTCTCGTTATATTTATCGGCCTTTTCTAGGATATTCTTGAAAAGCCTTATAACCGTGGTTTTGAACTCTATATCCAGTCATTTGTTTTCCTTCATTTCTTTCATTTGTGATCTGCTTCTTTAACGCCGCATTTTCACTGCTTCCCTGAGTTGGTAGGGTAAATTTGTGTGCTAGGTTTCCTATGGCCCAGTGGGTCGGCCTCCCCAGTTAACCTGAGGTGGACACTCTTGGTGCACCCCTTTATGGACTGTGTGTACAGCCTTGTTGTAATGAAGTCTTGATTGTTGTTGGTATCACTGGGAGGAATTGACCTCCAGGCCAGTTGGCTGTAAGGATCAGCTGTGTCTATGCTGGGAGAAGTTCGGTGCTGGAGACAGCCTTATAGGATTAGACTTGCCAAATTGCAATAGCCTCTGTGCTCAGCTTGGATGGGGTGGAGTCTCAGGGCGGAGCAGACAGTCTTGGCTTCCTGTTAGCCTTGCCCTTGCGCGCACTCGTAGACCTCTGCCTTCCCCAGCTCCCGAGTCTCCGCCCGAGAGTCCAGACTCCCCCCACAAGAGCGTGGGTCCCCAGGGGCTCGCCTGGAACTGGGGTTCAGTGCAGTCAGAACTGGGGCTCAGTGCAGTCAGGAGCCTCTGATTCCCTTCCACTAGGCAAAGCCTGTGGCAACCTCCACTGCTTTTGTGCGCACTGGCACGCACGCGCCTTCAGACCTCTGCCTTCCCCGGCTCCTGAGTCTCCGCCTGGCTCCCGAGTCTCCGCCCGAGAGTCCAGACTCCCCCCACAAGAGCGTGGGTCCCCAGAGGCTCACCCGGAACTGGGGTTCAGTGCAGTCAGAACTGAGGTTCAGTGCGGTCGGGGGCTTCCTTCCCCCTTCTGCCAGAGAAAGTCAGCCAGGCTCTCAGCCGCCCTTCCTCTCTGCGCGCACAAAGACCCTTTGCCGTACCTCCAATTCTCTGTGAGCTTTTCTCTTTCCTTCTAGTTGTAGAATTTTCACTCAGCCAGCTTTCCTGTGGTTCTGGATGGTGTCCGTTCTGTCTTTTAGTTGTAGTTTTGAAATTGTTGTGCGAGGCAGCAATTTAGGTGCTTACCTATGCCGCCATCTTGGTTTCTCTCCACCATTATTTCTTTAAATAATATCTTCCCCTTTCTCACTTTTCCAAGACTTCCTCAATGTGTATGGTGGTTTGGTTATACCATAGTTTCCTTAGGCTCTGTTCACATTTTAAAAATCTATTTTCTTTACATTCTTTATATATGATAATTTCCATTGTCTTAGCTTCAAGTTTGCTTATTTTTTCTTCTTATTATTCAAATATGCATTTGAAATCTTCATTTCAGTTATTGTACTTTTCAGTTCTAGAATTTCTTCTTGGTTTCCTTTCACATTTTCTATCTCCTTATTGCTGTTTCAATTTTGGGCTCATTCATTGTTTTCTTGACATTCTCCATGCCCTATTTTAGTTCTTTGAGAATCTTTAAGACAGTTTTTTTAAAGTCTTTGTGTGGTAGGTCCACCACCTGTTTTTTCTTTGGGACAGTTCAGTTTATGTTCGTTTGTTTGTTTGGTTCCTTAGAATGGAACAGACATTCCTGTTTCTTTGTATGTTTTGTGACCTTTTTGTTGTTGTTGAAAACATGAACTTTTGAATCTTATGATATGGTAGCTCTGGAAATCAGATTTTCTCCTTTCTTCAAATTTTGCTGGCTTTTTGTTTTGCTTTTAAAAAATTGTTGTAGGTTGTCTCTTCTGAGGATCAACTTGAGGTATAGACTTAAGGTATTACTGAGTCTTTTTAAAGCCTGTTTCCCTGCGCATGTGTGGTAACTTTCTAATTCCCCCCTATATACAGCTGCTTTTTTTAAAAAATATATATTTTATTGCTTTTTTACAGAGAGGAAGGGGGAGGGATAGAGAGTTAGAAACATTGATGAGAGAGAAACATTGATCAGCTCCCTCCTGCACACCTCCTACTGGGGATGTGCCCACAACCAAGGTACATGCCCTTGACCGGAATCGAACCTGGGACCTTTCAGTCCGCAAGTCAACGCTCTATCCACTGAGCCAAACCGGTTAGGGCTACAGTTGCTTTTGAATATCCTGGTGTTTGTCTGGCTCCTAAAATGGAGAAAAGAGAAAAATGGAGGGGGCCGGGGAAAAGGGGCCGACACTTTCAATCTCACAGAATTGCTTCAGTCAGCAAGGGAGATGCCTGTAGCCATGCAGGGCGAGCAGCAGCAATGGCTGCTGATCTCTGTTCTGCACCTCTGATCAGATACAGCAGTTAGTGATCAGGGCATAGAGCCCAGTATCTGGAGGACAGGATTCTTATTGCTCACTCTGGCTCCCACAGTCTGTGCGCAGTGTGCTCCAGGAGTGCATGCACAGCTACTTGCCACGGGACTCTGAAATGGGGCTATCTATGTAAGCCCTTAGCACAGTGCCTTTGGTAAGCCCTAAGATACATGAATTGCTAAGGCGGCTATCACCACTTGTCCCTTAGATTTCATATGGGATTTTCCCCTGTGATTGGGTTTTTATTTACAAAATCATCTATACAACATACACATATTTAGCCAAAATTCACTTTTCATGGGAAGTATTACAGATTAAAATTACATTAGAATTTTGTATGTAACAAGGTTTTAGTAAGAGAACATCCAATTAAACCCACCGCCCTCTAATCACATTGCAGGCTAGGTGGCTCCCGCACAGCAGATGGCAGGCCTCGCCTCCCAGAGAGTGAACACAGGCCACTTCAGTGGCAGCAGCTATTCTTGAAACCCTACTGGCAACTATGGCTCCAGGTTAGTAAAATTAAATTTGCTTCTTATTAATCATGCTTATCAGGTACCAATTTAGAGTGTCACTCTTACTAAGGTTTTTGGAATGATTCATAATATTAAATATAGTTCTAATATTTGCAATTGAGGATCTTTTCTATGTAATTTTTTTTACTTGATAGCTATTCTAATTAAAAGTCAGTCATTTTTTGTTAAATATACAATTCATATAATTACACATAGTTTCAACTTTTTATTTTAAAATAATTTTGTACTTACAAAAGTTGTGAAAATAGTAGAGAGAGCTCTGTGCATCCTTCACTTTAGCTTCCTCTGATGATAACATTATCAAAAACAGGAATTTATGGCCCTAGCTCATTTGGCTTAGTGGATAGAGCATTGGCCTGCGAACTGAAAGGTCCCAGGTTTGATTCTGGTCAAGGGCACATACCCGGGTTGTGGGCTCGATCCCCAGTGGGGGACTTGCAGGAGGCAATGCATCCATGATTCTTTCTCATCATGGATGTTTCTATCTCTCTCTCCCTCTTCCTTCCTCTCTGAAATCAATAAAAATATATAAAAAAACAGGAATTTATAATTAACTATGGATTTCATTCAGATTTCACAGGTTGTATGTGTGTGTTTGTTAATCCTCACCAGAGGATATTGATGTTTAGAGAGAGTGGAAGGGAAAGAGAGAGACAGAGAGAAACATTGATGTGAGAGAGACACATTGATTGGTTGCCTCCTGCATGCACCCCAACCAGGGCTGGGGAACCTGCAACCAAGGTACGTGGCTTTGACTGGGATTGAACCTGTGACCCTTTGGTCCACAGGCCGACACTCTATTCACTGAGCCAAACCGGCTAGGGCAGTGTGTGCATGTTTTAAAGATTGTAAATTGATTTTAGAGAGAGAGGAAGGGAGAGGGAGAGAGAGAAACATTGATTGGCTGCCTCCTGCATGGCCCTCACTGGGGCCTGAGCCTGAAACCCAGGCATATGCCCTGATCAGAATGAAACTGCAACCCTTCTGTGCAGGGGATGAGTTCCAACCAACTGAGTCGCACCGGCCAGGGCAGATTTCATAGTTCTTACATGTACTGGTTTATCTTATTTGCTTTGCTATCCAGTTCTATGAAATTTGATCAGATGTATAGATTTGTGTAACCAGTAGCACAATCAAGATACAGAACTGTTCCATTGCCACAAGACACTACTCCCTTGTACTACTCCTATAGTCACATCCACCCTTGTCACCACGCCCTGACAATGACTCATCTGTTCTCTGTTACTAAAATTTTGTCATTTTAACTTTACAATATGTAAACGTTTGTTGAGATTGTCTTTTTTTTCACTCAGTATAATGCCTTTGAGACCCATCCAGGTTGTTGCATGTGTTAATACTTTGTTCCATTTTATTAATGAGTAGTATTCCATTATATGGGTGTTCCCATAGTCTGTACATTCCCTTATTGATGGATATTTGAGTTGTTTTCAGTTTTGGGGTCTTACAAATAAAACTGCTATGAACAGTCATGTACAGGTTTTTATGAACATAAGCTTCTTTTCTCTAAGATAAATACCCAGTTTTATAAGGTTTTAAGGGTTAAATAAGATCATAATGTTAAAATACTCTATAAATGACAATGCTCAATTTAAACTTAAGGTATATTACTCTGAGTGATATTAATAATGATAAATACTGACACAAGTCTGGAAAAATTATAGGAAAAGAAGTGTTAAGAGTTGCTGACAGATGGGCTATGAAGAGGGGACCAAGTTTTGTGTATTTTCTTTTATAAGAAATAAAATGATGTTTATTAGGTAACAAAGGGTGTGAGAGTCAGTGGAAATGTGGGGTTGAATTAAAAAACAAAAGATCGAACTATGTTGGTCCATTGGTGAGACACAAGCCTCTGGAGGATATCCACAATGAGGGAGAATATCAACAGGGAGAAAGATGAACAAAACAAAAAAAAATGGCAGATTCATTCATTCATTCATACATCTAACAAATATTTACTGAGCCCCTATGTTTGCTAATAATTATTCTGGACCCTGGATACACCAGTGATTTTCACTACTGGATAAGGTCCTTGCTTATAGGCTAGAAAGAGTGAAAGACAATAAACAAGTCAATAAGATAATGTTGGGTAGTTATAAGTAATATGAACAAACATAAAGCAGGGAAAGGAACTGGAGAGACTGGAGGTGGTATTTTGGAACACACAGTCAGGAAGGCTTCTTCAAGGTCATGACAGCTTTGCAGTTTCGGGGGAGCTGAGGTCATAGGAAGATAAAAATTGAACCAAGGTTTGATTCAGAGAAGCTGTCAGAGACATCATATATATTTGTAGGGGAAGCAAATTTTTACCGCTTCTCTCAGGGTTTTTCAGCTGGGCCTGAGAATTAAACTGACATAAGACAAATTAATAGGAGAAAAGCATACAGATTTGTAAGTTTTAAGGGGCCATTATAAGGACTGAAGACCCAAAGAAATGGCAAAACTTACTTGCTTTGATGTCATGTTTTCTTTTGAGATAAGCTTCTTCAGATAAATTCCAAGAAAAGAGAGGATTTGGGAAAAAGCTTTCCAATACTTCTAGCTGACTCCAGACAATTCCCCATACATAGTAAGTGCTTTATAAAAGTTGATTCACTGGCCCAGCCAGTGTGGCTCAGTGGTTGGGTGTCAACCCATGCACCAAGAGCTCACAGGTTCGATTCTGGGCCAGGGCAGGTGCCCAGGCTTGATCCTCAGTAGGGGGTGTGCAGGAGGCAGCTGATCAATGTTTCTCTCTCTCCCTCTTCTTTCCTCTCTCTCTCAAATCAGTAAAGACATATTTTTTAAAGAAAAATCGATGCACTGATTGGTTATAGGGAGTGCTGAACTACCCAAACTTTCTGGCTCTCTCTGACCTTCATCTAGAAGTGCTGGCCCTGCAGAAGAAAAGCACAGATCACAGTATTTACACATATCACAGAGCAACATGCTATGGCGTCTGCCCACCTGCCATTTTAAGTATTCAAAAATCTTAACAAATACGGTGCTTTAAAAACATTACTGCACGAGTTGTAAATTCATATTGTTTATTGTTAGGCCTAGCCTAGATTTTAAATTACTTGGTATAAAGTTCAGACCAAAAACTAATTCTGTGAACTTAAACTGAGCTGCACTAACCTCTAAGGGTACAATGATGAGTGTGACACAGTTCCTGCCTTAACTTATTTAAGATGATGTCCCTTCTCTGTATTATAAATATGGCAAATCAAGTCTATCTAATCTTAGTCCATTGCTGATATTTTTTTGGGTTGGAAGAAAAACAAAATTATTTTTTCCTTAATAATTTTTTTATTTTTCAATTTTAGTTGACATACAATATTATATTAGTTTCAGGTGTACAACCCAATTTTCAGACATTTGTATAACTTATGAAGTGATTATCCTGATAAATCTAGTATCCTTCTGAGACCATACATAGTTATTACTATATTATTGACCATTTACCTATGCTACTTTACATTCCTGTGACTATTCTGTGTCTACCAATGTACACTTTATTTTTTTAAAAATATGTTTTTATTGATTTCAGAAAGAGAGGAAGGGAAAGGGAGAGAGGGGTAGAAACATCAATGATGAGAGAGAATCATCTATCTGCTGCTTCCTACTGGGCATCAAGCCTGAAACTCAGGCATATGCCCTGACTAGGAATCAAACCGTGACCTGCTGGTTTATGGGTTGCTCAACTACTGAGCCACACTAGCTGGGCACCAATGTGTGCTTCTTAATCCCCTCACCTTTTTCACCCACCTCCTCACCCCTCAACCCTCCTCCCATCTGGCAAACATCCAATTGTTCTCTGTATCTATAAGTCTATTTGTTTTTTTAGATTCCACATATAAGTGAAATCATATGACATTTGTCTTTACCTGTTTGACTTATTTCATTCACCACAATACCCTCTAGGTCCATCCATGTTGTGCAGAGGGCAAGATTTCATTCTTTATTATGGCTGAGTCATATTCCATTGTGTATATGCACCACTTCTTCTTTATCCATTTATCTATTGAAAGACTCTTGGCTATTGTAAATAATAGTGCAGTGAACATATGGATGTATATGTCTTTTTGCTTTAGTGGTGTGGGTTTCTTCAGATAAATACCCAGAAGTGGAATTGCTGGGTCCTTCTTTGTCTGTTGTTATAGCCTTTTTTTTTTTTTTTTTTAAAGTCTATCTTGTATTGCTATTGCAGCTTTTTTCTTCCCCCATCTCCATTTTCATGAAATACCTTATCCCATACCTTTAATTTCAGTCTGTATGTTTCTTCCACATCTTTAGCTTTTTCTTGTCTGGGAAGCTCTTTATTTGTCCTTTGATTCTAAGTGATAGCTTTACTTGGTAAAGTAATCTTGGTCATAGGTCCTTGCTTTTCATCACTTTGAATATTTTATGCCACTCCTTCTGGCCTGCAAAGCTTCTGTTAAGAAATCAGTTGGCAGTCTTATGGGAGCTCCCTTGTAGGTAACTAACTGCTTTTCTCTTGCTGCTTTTAAGACTCTCTCTTTGCTTGGCTGGTGTGGCTCAGTGGTTGAGTGTCAACCCATGAACCAGAGGTCATGGTTCAATTCCCAGTCAAGGCACATGCCTGGGTTAAAGGCTTGATCCCCAGTATGGGTGTGCAGGAGGCAGCCGATCAATGATTCTCTCTCATCATTGATGTTTCTATCTCTTTCTCCCTCTCCTTTCCTCTCTGAAATAAATAAAAATATGTATTATTAAAGAAGACTGTCTTTAACCCATTGGCATTTTAATTATGATGTGTCTTGGTGTGGGTCTCTTTGAGTTAATCTTGTTTGGAACTCTCTGTACTTCCTGGACTTGGGTGTATTTCCTTCACCAGGTTAGGGAAGTTTTCCATCATTAATTTTTTTTCAAATAGGGTTTCAGTTCCTTGCTCTCTCTCTTTCTCCTTCTGGCACCTTCATGATGTGAATATTGGTATGCTTAATGTTGTCCCAATTTTTTTTTTTTTGCTGTTCTGATTGGATATTTTTTGCTTTCTTATCTTCCAAATCGCTGATTAGATCCTCTGCTTCATCTAGTCTACTATTGATTCCCTGTAATGTATTCATTTCAGTTATTGTATTCTTAATTTATGACTGGTACTTTTTATGATTTTTACCTCCATTTTTATGTTTCTTATCTCTTCATTGAAGTTCTCACTAAGTTCATCTTCCCCTAAGTTCATTGAGCATCCTTGTGACCAGTGTTTTGAACTCTGCATCTGGTAGATTGCTTGTCTCCTTTTTGTTTAATTCTTTTTCTGGAGTTTTGTTCTGTTCTTTCATTTGGGACATGTTTCTTTGCCTCCTCCTTTTGGCTGCCTCCTGTGTTTGTTTCTATGCATTAGGTAGAGCTACTACATCTCCCAGTCTTAGTAGAGTGGCCTAATGTAGTAAGTGTCCTGTAGGGGCCACTGGTGCAGCCTGCTGGGCACTCTAGGTGCACCCCCTGTGTGTATCTTCCTGTTGTAGTTGAGCCTTGGTTGCTGTTAGCTCATCAATGGGAAGGATTTATCCTCAGGTTGATGGGCTGTGAGGACTCGTCACAACTCCAGGGGAGGATCTGCTATGCAGGGGCTCACCCCATGGAGCAGAACTCATTTCAGCGGGGCTCTGGTGCCCACTGAGTCTGTGCCTTGAGTGTGTGGCTTGTGGAGGTAGTTGGGAGATGCTGTGGCATGCTTTAAAGCTTTCCAACCATGCCCTGGCTCTGGGGCCTCCTGGAAGGTACACGCCCAAATCAGCCACCCCTGTGTCCTGCCTGAGGCCGCTTAGCATGAGCTACCAAGCATCTTCAGATGTCGGCTACTTTTGCTGGGCTTGAAGGTGCCTGGGAGAGGCCCAGCTGCAAACCAAGGCTGTCTGCCACTACGGCCAGGGTTGGGCTGCTTAGCAAGATGTACGGTACACACTAAGCCAGATGCTACTTGTTTGGGATTTGGGAACCTTTAAGAGATTTTAGGAAAGTCCACAGAATGAGCTAAGACAGGCCATTCATGTGGAACAGTCACTGGAAACAGCTTGGGTGGGCCCACAGTTGGGTGGAGCAGTGCCTCAGGGAACCACTATGGTTGGGTGAACAGTGTTAGGTTGATGGAGATTCAGATATAGTGGCCACCTGTGCCTGCAGGGGAAAGGCTCAGCAAAGGAACAATGGTCTCTGCCAGTACTTCTGTCTAGGAGAAAGCTGCCCCTCCAGCCCTTGCCTCAAAGCCAGACAATTCAGTTTCTCCCTGTGTGTCCCTGGCACCTTGCAAATAGCTGCCCCAGTGCTGGAGCTCAGTGTGAGTGCGTCCAAGTAAGTCCAATGTGCGGGCCCTTTAAGAGGAACACCTGGGACTTCAGCAGTTCTCTGTCTCAGTCAGCCACAATCCCTACTGGTTTTTATAGCTAGAAGTTATGGGGACTTCTCTTCCCGACACTGGAACCCCGGGCTGGTGGGACCCCTCACTGCTAAGGGGGGAACTCCACAGCCGAGATATCCCTCCCAATTTTTAACCGCCTTGTGGTTGTGGGACCAGCCCATTCTGTATCTATGTCCCTCCTACCAGTCTTGATGTGGAGTATTCTGTAAATCCTTAGTGATAGGACATCTGTTCAGCTTGATTTCAGGTGGATCTGTGCAAAATTCTTATCTGAGATTTAAAAAGGTAAAATTCCTCAATCATATTGTTACTGGTCCAAAGTCAGGGTTTAGAGAAAGGAATGTTTATTGATTGAGAAGGCACCAACTGAGAAGTGGGAGCCCACCTTAAGAAAGTGCAGAGTTCAGGCTTCTTTTATGTTAAGAGAAGGGGAAGTTAAGGACACATATGTAATACTTTAATCTATAAAGAAATTAAAAAGAGAGAGAGAGAAGGGGAAGTGGGAGGGGCTAATTTTTTTGTAAAACTCAAGCTGTAAGCAGAATTCCTCTAATGATTAGCATGTTTATATGCAGGACAAAGCAGATAGCCTGAAGGCCATGGGAACAGCTCACATTTGAACAAGATAGAGTCAGAGAGACCAAGCATTTCACTCTGTTACAAAATATCTAAGCTGCCCTACCTGGTTTGGTTTAGTGGATAGAGCATTGGCCTACAGATTGAAAGGTCCCAGGTTCAGGTTCAATTCCAGTCAAGGGCACATGCCTGGGTTGCAGGCTCTATCCCTAGTAGGGGGTGTGAAGGAGGCAGTCGATCAGTGATTCTCTCTCATCATGGATGTTTCTCTCTCTCTTCCTCTCTGAAATCAATAAAAAAATAAATAAAATGTCTAAGCTGACAGCACATAATATTCCTAGCAGGCCTTATGGAATTGGGTAAGTGAGTCAACAGTGAGAGAAGCAGTGCTTCAGAGAGCAGAAGCGAGCTGCATGTTGGTTGGCAGTAGGGAATAATGGCAAACAATTATTATTCTAACTAGAGGCCCGTTGCACGAAGATTCGTGCAATAGGCCCTCCTTCCCCTGGCTGCCGGCACCGGTTTTCCTCCGGCACCCGGACCCAGGCCTTCGCTCTGGCTGCACCTTACGTCTTCGCTCCAGCCAGAGCGCCACTCCTGTAGCTCCCTCTGCCCCCTGTCCTCCTCCTCATAGCAGGCATCCCACCCCGCCCGGCCGCTCTGCACCTGCATGCATGCTGCCCGGGGGGGGGGGGGGGGCGGCAGGGCCGCCGCCATCTTTGTCGGGTCAATTTGCATACTCACTCCTGATTGGCTGGTGGTCATCGTCACATGATAGTCAATTTGCATATTTCTTTTTTATTAGTGTAGATGCTCCATTACACCTTACAAATCTTGGAAGAATTTTCCTAACTAGGGAGTGATTTCCTGACTAGGGAGTGACACTACAGGGTTCTCCCATCTACTGGTAATCAAAATGTGTTTGCTAGGATGGTCCATTGTGCACAAGTACCCTTCCATCACCACCCAATTTATTTGTTTTGCTTTGCCTGGCTCAATTCAGGGCCTTGCAATATAATGCCTAGAGGTTCAATTTTTGTCACTGTAGAAATCAAATGAGCTTAGAGGTTATTTGGTTTTAAGTATCATTTATTAAAACAATCAATGTAGAGAATTTAGTCATTCAAATGGTTAATGGGGGGACATTTAGGTAATTACAACTGTTTAATGTTCTCTCTTCTGCTAATCGCTTTTATTGAACAAGATTTATGTCTAGGTCTTGAAAAGAAGTGGTTGAAGCTGTGGGTATCACAGGCTAACATTTTGGAAATAAGTGGTGGAGAGAGATCTGGGTCCTAAAACTGGTCCCACTTTCCTCTCTGCTTCAATCTCTTTGTATTCCAAAGAATAGAAGTAGAGTAAATAATCCCGTGAGACTCAAGGAAAATACCTGAGTCGATTCTGGCTGTATTTGGATACTTGTGCCCTCAAGTAGCCTCCTAAATTAGCACTAATTAATAATTAGTCTATGTACTTGGTATCATGTTTTCTTTGATAAATGGCCTTAGCTTATATATGCGGCTCACCCTTTCTCAAATATTCTTCTCCATCTTTTTAAGCAATCCAAATCTTACCCTTTTGGTTCAGCCAGCGTCCAAGGCCTGGGTGCCATGAGTGGCCTCTTAGGACACGAGGTGCTGAGGGAGGTGTTGTGCGACTTGCGGGCCTAGGTCTCCAGCCTGCTCGTGCACCCCAGCTCAGGCCTAGGAAGGCCCCAATGTGGTCTGCATCTCAAGGGCCAACATAGGGAACATTGACTCAGCTGAAGTTGCCCCCAGCACCATTTGAGGAGACTTCAGCTTCCACATCATCAGGGACAAAGTCGCCTTCATCACAGGCGGTAGCTCTGGGATTGGATTCTGGATTGCTGAGATTTTTGTGAGGTGTGGCCGGAAACTTCCTGTGCCCAGCCAGCTCATTGTCCTTTAGTGCCTTCAAGGCTATGATACCTTGGGCACATTCAGTGTGTCTCATGTGCTCTGCAAGAAGTTCTTCCAGATGCAATGACGCGCCACTTGGCTGTGGAGTGGGATCCCCAGGACGTCGGAGTCAACAGCCTTGTCCTCGGCCCTACCAGTGGCATAGAGGGGTTCCGTTGGCTAGAGAGGAAGGGAGAGGAAGAGAAAGATAGAAACATCAATGAGAGAGAATCATTGATCAACTGCCCTCTGCACACCACCTCCTGGGGATTGAGCCCACAACCCGGGCATGTGCCCTGACCAGGAATCCAACTATGACTTCCTGGTTCATAGGTCGATGCTCAATCACTGAGCCACACTGACTAGGCCAGCAGTGTCTTCATGGAACTGTGAAAACCAGTGCTGCAGGAATACCCCACCCTCGTGGACCTCTGAACATCTCCTTCCTGTTTCCTTATGAACCTGTGCATTGGAAGGTACAGAAGTGGAAGTGCTGTATTAGTAATATGAATCCCCATATTCTGCTAGCATCAGAGTTAATTTTTACTCTGATTGGTGTCAAATGCTATATTTATTCATTCCCTTGAGTACCAATGTGGTTCAGCATCTTTTTTATGTTTATTAGCCACTTGAGTTTCCTCCTCTGCTGATTCATATTCATTACTCATTTTTTAAGAGGTAGCTGTTATTTTACTGTTTTGTTTTGTTTTAGGACTTCTTTGCGTATTCTAGAAATGAATCCTTTATTAGTTACTAGAGGCCCAGTGCATGAATTCATACACCAGTGAAGTCCCTCAACCTGGCCTGCGGGATCGGGCCCAAACCAGCTCTCCGACATCCCCCAAGGGGCTCTGGATTGTGAGAGGGTGCAGGCCAAGCCGGAGGATCCCACCAGTGCACGATCAGGGCCGGGGAGAGACACGAGAGGTTGGCTAGTGGAGAGGAATCGAGGGAGGGCTCCAGGGCGTGTCTGGCCCCGTCTTGCTCAGTCCCAATCGGCCAGACCCCAGCAGCAAGCTAACCTACTGGTTGGAGCATCTGCCCCCCTGGTGGTCAGTGCACATCATAGCAAGTGGTTGAGTGGCCTTAGCATATCATTAGCATATTATGCTTTGATTGGTTGAATGGCCAACTGGTCAACCAGACTCTTAGCATATTAAGTTTTTATTATATAGGACTAGAGGCCCAGTGCACGAAATTCGTGTGTGTCCCTCAGCCCAGCCTGCACCCTCTCCAATCTGGGATCCCTCTCACAATTCGGGACTGCTGGCTCCCAAGTGCTCTGCCTGCCTGCCTTCCTGATTGCTCCTAACCGCTTCTGCCTGCCAGCCTGATCACCCCCTAACCACTCCCCTGCTAGCCTGATTGATGCCTAACTGCTCACCTGCAAGCCTGTTTGCCCCTAACTGCCCTTCCCTGCAGGCTTGATCGCCCCTAACTGCCCTCCCTTGCAGGCCTGGTCCCTCCCAACTGCCCTCCCCTGCTGGCCTGATTGCCCCTAACTGCCCTCCCTTGCAGGCCTGGTCCCTCCCAACTGCCCTCCCCTGCTGGCCATCTTGTGGTGGCCATCTTGTGTCCACATGGGGGCAGGATCTTTGACCACATGGGGGCAGCCATCTTGTGTGTTGGAGTGATGGTCAATTTGCATATTACTCTTTTATTAGATAGGATAGAGGCCTGGTGCACAGGTGGGGGCCAGCTGGTTTGCCCTGAAGGGTGTCCTGGATCAGGGTGGGGGTTCCCTTGGGGCATGGGGCAGCCTGGATGAGAGGCCTGTGGTGGTTTGCAGGCTGGCCACGCCACCCAGCGACCCAAGTGGAGGCCCTGGTATCTGGGGTTTATTTATCTTCTACAATTGAAACTTTGTAGCCTTGAGCGGAGCCAAGCCTCCTGCTTGCTCTGTGGCCACAGCCATTTTTGTTGGGATTTATTTATCTTATATAATTGAAACTTTGTAGCCTTGAGCGGAGGCCAAGGCAGGCCAGGGCTGCAGAAGCTTGGCTTCCTCCATTGCTGTGGGCAACTCAAGCCTCCTGCTCTCTCCAGCTCTGTGGCTGCCGCCATTTTTGTTGGGATTTATTTATCTTCTATAATTGAAACTTTGTAGCCTTGAGTGGAGGCCTGGGCTGGCCAGGGTGTGCAGAAAGCTTGGCTTCCTCCATTGCCAGGGAAACCCAAGTCTCCTGCTCGCTCCGTGGCCACAGCCATCTTGGTTGGGTTAATTTGCATAGTTGCTCCTGATTAGCTGGTGGGTGTGGCTTGTGGGTGTGGCTGAGTGATGGCTAATTTGCATGTTACTCTTTATGAGATAGGATAGCTGTTCTAAATGTCTTCCAAGTTGCTATGGACTGAATTGTGCCCCCAAATTCATTAGTTGAAGCCCTAATCCACAATTTGATGGTATTTGGAAATGGAGCTTTTGGGAGGCAGTTAAGGGTTAGATGAGGTCATGTGTTGGGGCCCCAATGATTAGATTAGTGGCTTTATAAGATGAGGAAGAGAGAGAAATGGCTCTCTCTCCCTTGTGAAGATACACCTTGAAGGAAGACCTCAGAAGCCAAGAAGAGAGCTCTCAACAGGAACGGATTTGCTGCCATCTCGATCTTGGACTTCCAACTTCCAGAATTATGAAAAATAAATGTTTGTTGTTTAAGCCAAAAACAAACAAACAAATCTTACCCTTTTTTCACAGGCTGATTTTAAAACCACTCATTCATTCAAATTCAATCACTTTTTAGTCATTTATTCAAATTTATTGTTTCAACCAACCAGCAATATGCCAGGTGCTGTGGATGGCCTTAGAGATTACAGCAGTGAGAAACTGAAAAATATTTAACTTGTTTCCTGACAGCACCCATGCTTTTGCTTATTGTGAAAATTTTTCCCATGACACTAGTGTTGTGCTATTTTGTTTGAATATTACCTGTCTTTTGTCGATGAAAGAACATCCAGCCTAAGGAAAGGTCTTTTACGAGTTTATTTGAGCCAATGACGATAGTTGGGAAGCAAAATCTCAAAGGACTGAGAAAATGCTCCAGAGAATGGCAGTTTTTCAGCTTATTTTATGCAAAATAATCAAAAGAGGAGACCTAAGGAGGGTTAAATGAAATTCATTGGTGGTAGATTAGAGAGGTGGGAGAAAGCAAAAAAACCAACCAAACAAAAAACCCTGGAGAGATACATACTTTACGCTGGTGGGTGCAGTATGTCAGCATTTACAGACATCTAGGTGGTGTGTGGGCAACAAGAAAACAGTGTGGTCTCATGCTCTGGGAAGCAGTTGAGCTTCCGAGGGGTCCGGAAAAAGAAAACTGCTCTGACAGTTCAGAGGTATAATTATCTTAGGTGCACAAAGACAACAGACAAGTTCTAAGTTAAAGATTGACCTTTGTCAAGGAAGCTGCAGGTCTAGGATGGGACTGCTCCTCATGACCAACTTTTAGTTAGGAATTTTACCTTCAGACCCCCCTGTGTGGTTACTTTGGTTTCTGGGTTTGTAAGGCCCGCCATGCAGGCCTCCCCTGACCTTGTCAGATATAGTATGTGGCCCCTTTTTTGTCCACAACCTACAGTTATCAAACATAAAATGATGATAACAATACCCCAGTAAAATCCTTAAAAGTACTAAGTGATAATAGCTGAGATTAGAAATAGAATAAATTAAATATGAAATATGACTGAGATATTTTAGGAAATAACTCACAGAGTCTATGCTAAAAGAATTGAAAAAGGTCTCCTTTATGTCCATATGGTATAAGTCCAGGTTTGGCCGTATAGACATATTGTTATTCTACACTGCTGCCTTGATCCTTATTACCATATCTGTATCACCCTATCAAAGAGTCTCATCAATTCTATTACCTAAATATCTTTTGGAGACAGCTCATCTCTATTGCCTCTCCTTTGGAAGACTTCATGGAGTGCCCCACCCTATCTTCTAAAAAACAAACAGGCTGATTTAGGTGGTCCAGCAAACCCTTGGACTTGTCTTCATCATTACTCTATTATAAATGTTTGGCCATTGATAGCCTTCCTTAATGTGTGAATTCCTTAAGAGTAGGCATCATGTCTTATTTATTTTTGTGTTAACATCACCAGCAGAGTGCTTGGCACAAGGTAAGCACTTAGTAAATGTTTGCTGAATTTAAAAAATACATTTAATAAACTAAGGAACAGTTTTCTTAAAACTCACAAGGGGGCAGCAAGGAATACAATTCTTTCTATCATCTGCAAAATCAGACATCTTTTGAACTAGAAAAAACATTAGATTAATTAAATGAACTTTTCTTCTTAGAAGGTTTAAACTTTTGTGGGTTTTTTGTTTTTGTTTTTGTTTTTCTTTGAGTAAAATTTCACTTCACTCATTGGAACTCTTTGATAGTGGCCTCACTTCAGGCTTTTATTGTTGTTGTTGTTGTTAATCCTCACCCGAGGATATTTTTTCCATTGATTTTTTTTTTTAGAGTGGAAAGAAGGGTGGGAGGGGGGAGGGAAAAAAGAGAGAGAGAGAAACATTGTGAGAAAGACACATCGATGGGTTGCCTCCCACTTGCACCCTGACTGGGGTCAGGGATGAACCTGCAACCCAGGCACATGCCCTTGACTGGGAATCAAACTCGCAACCCTTCTGTGCACAGGCTGGCGCTCTAACCATTGAGCACACTGGCAAGGGCACTTCCAGGCTTTTAATAAAATATCATGTAAGCATAGAGTCTATTGGCTGTCCTCACAAACATGTAATTTGGCCATAGTTAACAGACTTTCTTAAAATTATATAAAATAATAGGCACAGCCATAAATGGAGTGTAGTATTTGTTTGACTTCTTGATTTCTTCCATATTCACATATTTTTACCACTCTAATTACTTAGTGCTATCTCCCCATTTCCAGAGATAAAGAAATGGAGGCCTGGAGAGGATAAAGGGTTTGATTTTGTTCACACAGCAAATTAGCGATTGCACTGGAACCAGACTCCCAACCTCCTGACTCTGAGTTTTATATTTCTGAAGATCAGGACCCAGCAACATAATGTGGACTGTAGTCACCAATTCGTCCAAGACAAGTCAGTGTTTACATTTCAGCCTCAGAGAAGGTTAGTTTTAGCATCTAACAGTACTGAACAGGATTTATACGTGTTCTCCTTCTTATTCTTTATTGAATAAGGAAATGCGAAATAAAAAATAACACCTTTACAATCTCGCAATTCTGAAATAATACAATTCCCATTACAGGGGAGGAAAACGTTTTCCTCAACCCTCTTATGTTCCTGGCTGGGTCTGAAAATTAAACCAACAAAAACAGATTAGCAGGAGAAAAGCATTAACATTTAATTGAATTTTTACACGTACATGGGAGCCTTCACAAGAGAATGAAGACAGAAAGACCTGGCACAGCAGAAAGCTTTTGTGCTTTTAAAACAAGGAAACGAGAATTTGTGAAGAATTTATAAGGCAAAGAAGTCTGGGCCTAGGAGTAGCAAGTGGTAAAGAAGAATCTAGAAAAATAAGGGTTAGTTTAACAAGATTTGTTTACGCAGCCTTCTTGGTCCCAAATACCATCTCTGGGGATAAGAATGTCTTCTTTCCTCCTGGTACAAGGCAGGTCCCTTTCACGTGGGAGTTTCATGTCCTGTTTCAGGGAAGAAAGGCAGGCAAGGGAGGTCAGAGTGACTTTTCTACTTCTGCTATTTTTAAATTACTTCAGCTTAAGATATTTAATATGCCATATTTTGGGGTAGCATGTACTTAAATTCCATCATCACTGAAATAGGTATTTTGAAATATCTCTGATGAAAGGAATTTTTTACTGGTTCAATTATTCTTAAACAATCAGACCTTTGCTTTCTAGAAAAGGTTATTCTTTTCAAATGATTTAATATATATTTTATCTAAATATAAATGCTCTTTTACTAGAAATGCAAACATTAGAGATATATACAACATGGTCATTGGCAATACACCATGTCTATCACCCTCAGAGATAATCACTATTAATTATTTATATATCTCTCTCCATGCTTTTTTCTATGTATGTACTAATAGATATTATTGCTTTTCCAACAGAAAATGGTATCATGTTATTCATATTGTTTTTATTAAATTGAGGTAAAATTCACAAAACATAAATTCACCATTTTGACCATTTAAAATTGTTCCATTTAATGGCTTAAGTATAAAGTATATTCACAATGTGTGCAACCATCACAACTATCTAATTCAGGAGCATTTTCATTGCCCATTAAGGAAACCTTTGCCTTATTGTTACCAGGTAGAACTGTGTCTGAATGCTTAGTATGTGCCAGCCAAAAGACAACTCTGAGATGATTTTATGAGAAGGAACTTTACTGCAAGCCAGCAAGCAAGGACGCATGGGTCCCTGAACAAAGCACCCAATCCATCTTTATTCGGGGAAACCATGCATAAACATCAAGGTAGACTTCCTCATTGCTTGCATAGGTGGGGGCATTCCAGTACAGGTGCAGTCAGAAAACATGTCTATACATACATTGCATGTTCAAAATATTGGAAAAACTCCACCTCGGATGGAAATTTTATTATTATAATCCTATCTAATAAAAGAGTAATATGCAAATTAGCCCTCACTTCGCTACACCCACCAGCCACGCCCACCAGCCAATCAGGAGTGAATATGCAAATAAACCCAACCAAGATGGCTACGGCCACAGAGAGCAGGAGGGAGGCTTGGGTTTCCCCGGCAATGGAGGAAGCCAAGCTTTCCGCCTGCCCTTGCTGGCCTAGGCCTCCACTCAAGGCTACAAAGTTTCAATGACAGAAGATACATAAACCCAAACAGAAATGGCGGCAGCCACGGAGCTGGAAAGAGCAGGAGGCTAAGGTTGCCCCCGGTGATGGAGGAAGCCAAGCTTTCCGCACACCCTGGTCGGCCCAGGCCTTCGCTTAAGGCTACAAAGTTCAATTATAGAAGATACATAAATCCAAAAAAAAAAAAAAAATGGCTGCCACCTCAGAGCAAGCAGAAGGCTTGGCTCCGCTCCAGGCTACAAAGTTTCAATTGTAGAAGATAAATAAACCCCAGGTACCAGGGCCTCCGCTTGGGTCACCAGGGGGCGTGGCCAGCCTGCAAACCACCACAGGCCCCTCGCCCAGGCTGCCCCACACCCCAAGGGAACCCCCACCCTGATCTGGGACACCCTTCAGGGCAAACCAGCTGGCCCTCACCTGTGCACCAGGCCTCTATCCTATCTAATAAAAGAGTAATATGCAGATTGACCATCACTCCAACACACAAGATGGCTGCCCCCATGTGGTCAAAGATCCTGCCCTCTGTGGACACAAGATGGCAACCACAAGATGGCCAGCAGGGAGGGCAGTTGGGAGGGACCAGGCCTGCAAGGGAGGGCAGTTGTGGGCGATCAAGCCTGCAGGGGAGGGCAGTTAGGGGTGACCAAGCCAGCAGAGGAGGGAAGTTGGGGGCGACCAGGCCTGCAGGGGAGGGCAGTTGTGGGCGCTCAGGCCAGCAGGGGAGGGCAGTTGGGGGGGACCAGGCCTGCAGGGGAGGGCAGTTGGGGGGAACCAGGCCTGCAGGGGAGGGCAGTTAGGGGCAAACAGGCTGGCAGGGGAGCAGTTAGGCATCAATCAGGCTGGCAGGGGAGTGGTTAAGGGGTGATCAGGCTGGCAGGCAGAAGTGATTAGGGGCAATCAGGAAGGCAGGCAGGTGAGCAGTTGGGAGCCAGCAGTCCTGGATTGTGAGAGGATGCCCGTCGGACATCCCTTGAGGGGTCTAAGATTGGAGAGGGTGCAGGCTGGGCTGAGCGACAACTCTCCTCCCCCGTGCATGAATTTCGTGCACTGGGCCTCTAGTGAGGGTATAATGAGGAAAGTTCACTAGAGGGTCCTTCAAGCTGCTCCAGGTGGCCTCCGCTGGTTTCAACCAGTTCACTTCTTTGTCCTGCGAAGTATCCTGGGCTTGTTCCTGGTGACCAGTGTCAGGGATTGTGTTGGTGTGAATAAACATCTGGCTAAGTCTTGGTCTCTCTGTGAGACTTTCAGCAAGTTACAAGATAGCATTACACAAACCTTATAAATTTTAGAGTGATCTAAGTGGGGCTGCAGGTTAATTGAGGCAAAGTTACAAACTCTAAGTAAGGTTAATTTATGCTAGGGTACTGTGTAAGAATATGTCTTATTTTTAAATAGCTTTATGGTATTCCATTATAAGTACCATAGTTATTTAACCAACCTTAATTAATAAGCGGTTGGGTTATTCTAGATTTTAAAAATAGTATGAACAATGCTGTATTGAACACCCTTAACACTTGCATACTTCTTGGAGACAAATGATTAGAAATTGAAATGTTAATATAACTAAACTACAGAATAAGCACCATTCAGAACCGCCCGAAATCTAGCTGAATAGAAGTCCTACAACTAGAGATTTAAAGAAGCCACATCAAGACGGGTAGGAGGGGGTGAGACACAAAACAGGCTGGTCCCACACCCACGTGTGGTGGTTTAAAATTGGAGGGATACCCTGGCCAGCATAGCTCAGTGGTTGAGCATCGACCTATGAACCAGGAGGTCATAGTTTGATGCCCAGGTTGTAGGGCTTGCAGGAGGCAGTTGATGAATGATTCTCTCTCATTGATGTTTCTATCTCTTTCTCCCTCTCCCTTCATCTCTGAAATCAATAAAAAATATTTAAAAATAAAATAAAATAAAATTGGGAGGGATATCTCAGCTGTGGAGGTGCCCCCTGAATGAGGGGTCCCAGCCCCACACCAGCACCCCCCTCCCCAATCCCAGGATCCCAGAGCCAGGAAGAGAAGTACCTATAACTTCTGACTGTGAAAACCAGCAGGAATTGGGCTAAGACTGAGGGCTGTTGGAGTCCCAGGCATTCCTCTTAAAGGACCCACATGTATGAACTTTCTTGTTGTTACCCACACTGAGCTCTAGGGCTTGGGCAGCAGCTTGAAACAAACCAAGCACATATGGGTAGGACCTGAATTGTCTGGCATCAGAGCAAGAGCTGGGGGCCAGCTTTCTGCCAGACAAAAGTGCTGGCAGAGGCCATTGCTCCTTTTCTGAGATGCCCCCACCCCTCACTTGCCATATCTGAGTCTCTGTGAACCTGGTTCACACTGTTCACCCAGCCCTGGTGATTCCATGAGACCCCACCCGACCCGACAGGACCCCACCCAAGCCCTTCCCAGTGGCTTTTCCATACAAATGGCCTCTCTTACCTCATGCTTCAGACTTTCCTAAAATCTCCCAAAGGAAGCATCTGGACTCTGGGTGCTTTGTACCTCTTGCTAAGTGGCCCAGGGTTGGCACTAGTGGCAGGTGGCCTTGGTTTGCAGATTGACCTCTTCTGGGCACATCCAAGCCCCATACAAGCAGCAGTTGCTCTAACTCGTGCCAGGTGTCCCTATTCAGGGCACAGGCAGCGGCTGACCTTGCACCTCCTAGGAGGCCCCAGAACCAGTGCAACCAGTGGGCAGCTTTAGACCCTGCTGGCTTACAACCCTACCACCTCCAAGAGTGAAGAAAAGTCCTGCTTCATAGCGTCAACTCCTGCATAGCAGCTTTTTCTGTCACAGTCGGTCCTAGCAGCCGATCAGTGTTGGGGAGTCAATCTCTTCCAGTGATGCCAACAGCTGTCAAGTTTTAAATACAACAAGGCAGTGCACACAGCCCACACAGGGGCGCACTTGGAGTGCCCAGTTCGGGTGACTGGGGAGTCTGCACACTGAACCTTTTAGGACACCTACTACACAAGGCTACTTTACCAAGTCTGGGAGATGTAACAGCTATACCTAATACATAAAAACAAATATAGGGAAGCAGCCAAAATGCAGAGACAAAGAAAAAGGTCCCAAATGAAAGAACAGGAGAAATCTCCAGAAAAACGACTAAATGAAATGGAGGCAAGCAAACAACCAGATACAGAGTTCAAAACAATGGTTATAAGGACACTCAGGGAACTTCGTGAGAACTCAACAACATGAAAAAGGTCATAGAAGCCATAAAAGAGAATCATTCATAAATAAAGGATACACTACCTGAAATGAGGAATAATTTATAGGGAATCAACAGTAGACTAGATGAAGCTGAGAATCAAATCAGTGATTTGGAATATAGGGAAGGAAAAAGCACCCAATCAGAATATCAAAAAGAAAAGAGAATCCAAAAAATGAAGATAGTGTAAGGAGCTTCTGGGACAACTTCAAGCATACCAACATTCTCATCATGGGGGTGGCAGAAGGAGAAGAGAAAGAGCAAAATATTAAAAACCTATTTGAAAAAATAATGACAGAAAACTTCCCTAACTTGGTGAAGGAAATAGACTCACAAGACTAGGAAGTGCAATGAATCCCAAATAAGATGAACCCAAGAAACCCACACCAAGACAGATTATAATTAAAATGCAAAAGGTTAAAGACAAAGAGAATCTTAAAAGCAGTAAGAGAAAATCAGTTGTTTATGAAGGAGCTCCAATAAGATTGTCAGCTGATTTCTCAACAGAAACTTTGTAGTTCAGAAGAGAGCGGCAAGAAATACTCAAAGTGATGAAAAGCAAGGACCTACAACCAAAATTACTCTACCCATCAAAGCTATGATTTAGAATTGAAGGTCAGATAAAGAACTTCACAGACAAGAAAAAGCTAAAGGAGTTAATCACCAGCAAACCAGTATTACATGAAATGTTAAAGGGTCTTCTTTAAGGAGATGAAGACAAAAAAAGAACAATAAAATGGCAATAAATACACATCTATCAACAATTTAAAAAACAAAACAAACAAACAAACAAGCAGAACAAAAACAAACTCATAGATACAGAGAACATTTTGATGGTTGCCAGATGGGTAGGAGTGAAAAAGGTGAAGGGATTAAGAAATACAAATTGGTAGTGACAGACTACTCATGGGGATATAAAGTACTGCTTAGGGAACATAGACAATAATATTCTAATAACAATTTATAGTGTCAGATGGGTGTGAGATTTATCGGGATGATCACTTAGTAAGTTATATAATGTCTAATCACTGATGTACACCTGAAACTAATATAATATTACTAGAGGCCCAGCGTGCGATATTGCGCGAGACCCAGATCTGCCACGCTGGCAGGACCCAGACTGACTCCCACCGAGGTGGGTGGGATGCGGGACCCAGAGTCAAGTCCTCGCCCACCCATGGGTGCCTCGCTGCGCACGCAGGCTCCTGGTGACCAGTCTTTGAATAAAGAAAAATAAAGTCTTTGGTCTTTATTAGAGATATGTCAACTGTAATTGGAAAAAAAAAGTTTTAAAGAAGAAATAGAAATATTTAGTGAACGGAGATTAAAGTTAAAAATGTAATAAAAATGGCTACATTTTCCTCCAAAAGACTTGGATTTATTAACAATTCTAACAAGAGTATTTTCCCATTTATGTTTTCCTACCCTTGCCAATTTTTACATCTTTGTTAATCTGATTGGTAGAATAATTACATTTTTGTTTTAATATTTATTTAATTAATTATAAGGGAAGGTGGGTACCTTTTAATGTTCATTCGCAATTTTGAGTGTGTGTATGTGACTTGCCCATTCATGCTCTTTGCCCATAGTTCTCCTGAGGTGTTTTACTATTCCCTATTGATTTGTAGGTAGTTAAGAAATTTTCGTTTTGAAAAATCTTTTGTGTTCTCATTTTAAATAAGCTTTTTCCTTTCCCTGCCCAGGAAATATGTACTCTGATTCATCTGTGTTAAATGCTTCTAGGCCATTTAGTTAATGAAACCTTTTTCCTGCTGAAGAGGGCTTGGTCTGTGACCATCAAAAGAATGACAATACCCCATTTCCGTTTCCTTGAGAGCCATCATCCTCTTTTCCTCTCACATTAATTGCTTTGTTTCCTCCCTGCTTGATGCATTTGACCTTAGGTTTTTCATGTAGTTCTTTCTTGCTAAAACCCAGCTGCATTGCATCAGAGGAAAATTAATTTCTTTGGAGTTTTGAGTACATTGCATAAGGAAACTCCATTGTATTAGTGTTCATTTCAAGATGTATCAAATTTTTGTCTCAGCCATAGGGTACCCTTTGAGTTAAACTTTATTCTTTGCAGTCCACCTGTTCTGAATGTTTATGGATGCCTGTGGTGAGGACCTCACCTCAGAGTCCATGACAGCCATTATTTCTTTGTCAGGGTAAGAATACCTGACTAAATACCAAGTTAACTGGTCATCCACAGTTTTTCCTGAGCTCCCTGTAGTGGGAATGCTTTTCTGTTTTTTAGTTCAAATGGCCATTCTAGGTTTTTGTGTGCTATCTGGTAGTGCTTTTCCCCAAAACAGCAGCAGTGGCTTCTGGGGCTTGCTTGAGAAATTAATGAAGCCTTGTGGGATGCTTTGCAAAGGGAGAGTTGGCATAAACGTGAGCTGTGTTCTATGCGTTTCTCAGAGGAGTTGAAACAAACCAAGGATGAAAATATGCTACCACAGCTGCTATTGTCTGTGAGTAATGTGAGGGCGAAGTGTTGACAACACACAGATCCCCAGAGAAAACCCCTGAGTGAGACAGTCACAATACCGCAATGCTGTTTTCACGGTCTCAGCATTGATTTTTCAAACAACACATTCACTTAAATCCAACCTGACCACTGTGTGGGTTGGGTTGGTTATGCAAGGCCCACAGCAGCATTATTATCTCTACGGATACAGGATTTTTGGACTGGAACACGCGGTATTCCACTGGGCAGGATGGTTCCCGGGCTCTTTGTCCATCGGAGTTGAAGAATGAATCCACAGATGGAAGAACAAGTACAGACTCCCACATGGGGACGGGGAAGGAATCTCACAGCACAGACTCCCACATGGGGAGGGGGAAAGAGTCCCACCCAGTCCCTTCTTCCACAGTTTATAAAGGCTGCAGTTTTCTGTGCATCAATATCCCTCCTGATTGGCCACTATCCCCCTTTGATTTGGTCACTATATAGTAACTTCTGAACTCAAAGGTCAAAACCTCACATGGGACATGTGGGGCCCTCCTCCCTCATTGTCCTCCTATTTCCTCTGGGTTTTCTTCCTCCTTCTTTATTTTGTAAATATAGACTTTTTGCTACTCCCAGTTTCCTTATCTTATGGAAATGTAACTGTTGCCTCTCTCTTGTCTTATAGAAATGTAACTTCTCCCAGTCTGTAGCCCTGCCTATATCCCCCTAAAATTCCCATTTCACTACCACCAAGCATCAGTGTGAGAACAAATCAGGGATTCTTAGTCTATTTCAGCTCCCAGCTCATAAGTAAGATTTATTTGTAGATGGGCTGAAAGAGGCAAGCCAACAAGACTGCCCTTCCATGCCTTTCACAATGAATAGAATGAAGCTTTGTTCTGTTTTGTTTTTATAACTAAGCATAATATTATTGTCACCTTTCTGCCTCCCACCATTCCAGAGGGAGAGCCCATGTACTCAACTAGGTGGTTCTTTTCTATGGTTATTTATGCCACTGGCACCTTTAGAAACATTTATGTCCACTCTTTATGGCTTCCTAAATGTCTTTAATTAGTTCGATCTATTTTCAGGGTCTTACACTTATTTATTATATAACCAACTTTTCCTTAATTATGTATATTGCACATGTTGCTGATAGAAAATCTGGCAAATATAGTGAAGAATAAAGAAAAAAATAAAAAGCAACCATTATTAATGGCTATCTTTAATATATCCTTCCATACTGCATATATATATATATATATATATATATATATATATATACACACACACACACACACACACACACACACACATATATACACAGTTCTCATTATTTGTGGTAGTTATGTTCTATAAAGTCCCCCTGATCCTAAGAGAAGTACAGGGTTAGGTTCCTATGAGCCTCTAGTCACAACATTTTCATTTATCCATCAATGTATAACCTTGTTTTATACATTGTGATTTAGTTTGAAGGCATTTATTTAATATATACTGTTAATTTGTTAACATGGAACTCATGGCCAACGGAACTAAAACTCATGTCTGAATGAACCTTAATGAATGCATGTATTTTCTTTGTGAGGCCCACACAGTCTTCTTGCCCATAGGAACACTAGGCAGGTCTTCAGCAGTACACTTGGGCACCATTTAGAACCGTGAATCAGGAGAACCAGGATGGCAGCCTAGATAAACACTGGTACTCATCGCTTCCCACAACCACATCAAAATTACAACAAAAATACAGAACAACCATCATCCAGAACTGCCTGAAAGCTGGCTGCATGGAAGTCCTACAACTAGAGAAGTAAAGAAGAAAGCACATAGAGGCTGGTAGGAGGGGCAAAGGTGTGGAACAGGCTGGTCCAACACCCACGTGGGCATGTTTTTTAATTGGGAGGTAGATGTTTGCTGTGGAGGCCTCCCATGAGAAGCAAGGGGTCCCAGCCCCAAACCTCAGCCCAGGGGTCCAGAGCTGAGAAGAGAAGTCCCTGTAACATGGGGCTGTAAAAACCAGTGGGACTTGAGGCTGAGTGACACAGAGGCTGCTGGAGACTCAGCCTCTGTGTCACTCAGCCTCCGTGTCACTTAAAGGGCTGGAAAATGGACTTACTCAGACTCTATTGCTCTGAGTTCCAGTACTGGGCGGCAACATTGGGTGACCCAGGGACATATGGGGAGGAACTGGATTGTCTGGCATTGAGGCAGGAACTCAGAGGTGGCTTTCTCCCAGGCAGAGGTGTGCAGGGTCATTGTTGCTGTGCTGAGACCTTCCCTGTCACAGAGCTGGCTGGCAGGGGCCATATCTAAGTTTCCATCAGCCTGGCTCAGTCTGTTCCTTTGGCCCCAGTGATTCCCTGAGACCACACTCCACCCAAGCTGTTTGCAGTGGCATTTCCACTTGAATAGCCTGTCCTGGCTCAGGCTTCAGATGTTCCTAAAATCTCTCAAACAAGCAGCAGCTGGCTTCAGCATGCCCCATACCTATCAACAAGAGGCCCAAGACCCGGCACTAGCACCAGCCTGCTTTCCTTCACAGCTTGGCCTTGCCTGGGCACTTCCTAGCCCAACACAAGTATCAGCCATCTGCAGATAATTCATTAGCTCCTGCCAGTGGCCCCAGGCAGTGGCTGACTTTGCATCTCCTGGGAGGCCCCAGAGCCAGTGCACCCAGTGGACAGCTTCAGACCATACCAGATTACAACTCTACACATCCACAAGGGACACACTCAAGGGGCAGACTCAGTGAGCACCAAAGCCCCACTGAAGCAAGTCCTGCTCCATAGGGGTGTCTCCTGCACAGCAGTTCTTCCACTGTAGTCACAGCTGGTTCTCACAGCCAACTGGCCTGGAGGTCAACTTCTCCCAGTGATACCAACAGCAATCAAGGCTTAACTACAACAAGGCTGTGCACGCAGCCCACACAAGGGCGCACCTAGAATGGACACTCAGGTGACTGGGGAAGCTGAGCCACTGGGCACTACAGGCTCCTACTACACAAGGCCACTCTACCAATTCCAGCAGACATAGCAGCTCTACCCAATACATAGAAACAAACACAGGGAAGCAGCCAAAATGTGGAGAGACAAAGAAACAGCCTGGGAAAAAGATCATTGGCTAGAAGAGTGGAGCCACTGCAAGCATGGAAGGGCAAAATCTCCAGACAAAGAGTCCCCTCTCTCTTGCTTCCTTGCTCCCTCTTGCTCTCTTGTTCTGTGACCCTTACTGGTATGCCTCCATAGCCATGTGGCTTTAAGCAGCTGCATGGCCAAGAGGACTCCACACACAATGGACTGAAGCTGGGAACACAAGCTAAGCTAGCCAGATGCTGGACTGGACAGTACTTTAATATGGAACAGAAACTCTGGGCAGTGACCCTAATCCTGGCCCTGCTGAAGACAAGATTGGACTTATTCCATGGAAGACAGAGAGGGACCTTGGAGGGGAACCCCCTTAATTTTATATCATCAATAAAGCTTTCCACAAAACCCTATCCGCCCATGGAGGCATCAGGAAGTTATTTTCCCTATGGTACCCCGAGAACTCCACTTCCACTGATAACACTCCTAGTGAATTATTGAAACAGGGTGGTCTTGGGGACCCCCCAACATAATCTATTACATATTTATGCATACATGTAGGATTCTGTTTATCAAATCATGTATACTGTATTTTGGGGAGATTTAAGAGATTTTCAAGGGTAATTGGCTATACTGTACTTGATTTTTGCCTTACATTCTGTTTTTAGAAATCAATCTCTGTTAGCTGCAATTGCACTATTAAACATATTTTCAAATGTTTATTGACCATTTGAATTTCTCCCTCTGTGAATTGTCTATTCAGATTCTTTTTTTTGGCTGAGCTGTTATTGAATTTAGAAAACAGTAAGCAAGCACATTCACATATACACAAAGGAAATAAAATTTTATTTCCCTATTGGTGCATGGAGCTTGGTGCATTATTTTCTAAATAGTTAGGGATTTGCCTTATCTAAATAATCCCTAAAATTGCTCACCCCCTCAGGAATACCAGCATTCTTCAATATCTGATTTGCTTATGTCCTGCCTCTATTTTTAAGTCATGTCAGTCCCACCAGCATTCTCTCTTAGGCCTTCTTTTTCTCTGTGCACAACTTACTAAGTTTGTTGGTTTTTCTTTCCCAGTGTCTCTAAAATAGGCATCTTCCTTTACATTACCACCTTGCAAGTTTGGATTTTAGACTCTCATATATGATTGTTATAATAACCTTCCCATGAATTCAGCAACTATTAGTTTCAAATATATCCTGCAGATTTTATACTAACTTTCTTCTTTTTCTTTCTTTTTTAAAATTATGTAGTGGTTTTGAGTGTACAGCTTAGTGGTTAGACAATCATATATACTTTACATAGTGTTCCCCTCGATATTTCCAGTACCCCAACTGGCACCATACACAATTATCACAATACTAGAGGCCCAGAGCACGAAATTCGTGCACAGGGGGTTGGGTCCTCAGCCTGGCCTGCACCCTCTCCAATCCGGGATCCCATAGGGGATGTCTGACTGCCGGTTTAGGCCCGATCCCACAAACCGTCAGTCGGACATGCCTCTTGCAATCTGGGACCGCTGGCCTCTAACTGCTCACCTATCTGCCTATCTGATCGCCCCTAACCACCTCTGTCTCAGCCCCACACCCGGGACCCAGGATTTCCTCCTCCAGCTGGCCGCAGGCACCTGGGACCCGGGCTTCCCGCCCTCTGGCAGACCGCAGGCACCCTGGACCCGGGCCAGCTTCGCCCGGGCTGGCTTCGCCTGGGCCGGCCGCAGCCACAGGGACCATGGGCAGGCGGCTTTGCCCTCTCCTGGGCCATAGCCATAGGTGCAGGTGCCCAGGACTGCGGGGTAGGTGGCTTCGCCCAGGCCCGGCTTTGTCAGGAAGGACGTCTGGATGGTCATCTGGGAGATGTCCAGTCTAATTAGCATATTAGCCTTTTATTAGTATAGATTATTGACTATATTTTCTTACTTCCCCGTAACTATTTTGTAACTACCAAGTTGTGCTTCTTGGTCCTTTCACCTTTTTCACCCAGCTCCCTAATCCCCCTCCCTTCCTGCAACCACCAGTTTTCTCTCTGTTTGAAGTCTGTTTCAATTCTGTTTGTTCATTTATTTTGTTCTTTAGATTCCACATGTAAGTGAAATCACATGGTATTTGTCCTTCTCTGACTGACTTATTTTACTGGGCATAATACCCTCTGGGTGCATCCATGCTGTCACAAATGGAACGTTTCATTCTTTTTACAGCCGCATAGTATTTTATTCATTTGTCTATTGATGAACACTTGGGTTGTTTCCATATCTTGGCTATTGTAAATAATGATGCAATGAACGTAAGGATGCATATATTCTTTTGCATTAGTGTTTTGGGTTTCTTCAGGTAAATCCCCAGAAATGGAATCATTGGGTCATAAGGCAGGTCCATTTTTATCTTTTGAGGAAACTCCATGCTGTTTTCTGCAGTGGCTGCACCAATTTGCATCCCCACCAACAGTGCACGAGTGTTCCCTTTTCTCCACATCCTCGCCAAAACGTGTCATTATCTTTCTTAAGGCACAGATTTTATTGTACCACTCTCTTGCTCAAAATCTTGTAAAACTTTCTTTAGGTTCTCTTATTAGATGTGGAACTTCTGGATGTCCTATCTACTTGGTTACTCATGGCACCAACTTCCAAGAGAAGTTGTATCCAGCCAGGAAAAAGGTGAATTGTGACCTCGGAAGTTGAAGTGATGGAAGATGTTACAGCTGTGAAGGTGGCTAAAGCACTGTATGCTGAAACAATTATGCTGTTTCCTGGTAGAATCAAGCCTGAAGCAGGCTGAGAAGAGTGATATCCGTGATAATAGGATTGTGTGTCACAGACGCCATGTCCTGATCATAACATGTTTTTATGTTTGGCCTTTTCTCCCAGGGGTCAGACTCCTGTTCTCTACTTCTGGTCTTCACTGTGAATTGGGGTAGACTCTGAGTTTTCACAGGTTCTTTCCAGGGAAGCCTGCCAAAGGGTCAGGAGTATGTGTCAGGCAGGCTCAGGTCTCCTAGGCATTGCCCTCATGATCTACCCACTCCTGTCTGTTTGTATTTCACCTGCAAACTCATGAGTAGACCCTGCAATGGATGGAATGCTGTAAAATGTGTAAGGTTTCTGGAAGAGCTAGTGGACCAAGTATGGCCCCATAACCCCAGTCCAGACTGGAGTTTGGACTTGAATGGCTAGGACATAAAAAAACAAAGTTGCTGCTATAGGAGGCCTTAATGTCCCGCAGAACCGTATTGGATAAAGTGGCTGGAGAAGGCCACTGGGTGAATGTCAACAGGACCAGATGGGGCCACATTCCTGTGAAATCTCCAGCTGAGCTGATGCAGTGGCTGGGACCCTGATAGCCTATTTTCTGGGTGAGACCCCCTTTGCCTGTCTGCCTGCTTCCTTCAGAAAAGGATTTGAGACTACATTAGACATGGGTACTCGAAAAACAGCCAGCTATGCCTGATTTGACTCAACTTGTAGGAAACCCACAGTCCGTGGAGATTTCTTAGATGTTTCGGGTGGCAGGCCTCTCCCAGGTAATGTTGAAGGCAGCTACTGTACGAGCTTTCACCCAAATGAGCTGGGCTTAGACAAAGAGGTGCATTTACATAAGTAGTTTTTGGCTATAAAAGCATTTGTCTAGAGTGGATTACCAGATCTCTTTCCTGGAAATTTTCATTGTTGGATGATCTAGGTTTGGGCCCAGGAATCTGAGATTCCTATCTTCAGGGAGGTTTGGAAAGCACTGGCCTTGGGTTCATTTATGAAAAAATAGCCCTGATGGATTTTGAAAGTGTTGGCCTCTTCCAGGAGCAGGCATTGTGGGGTTGAAGGAGGTTAACATTGTAGCATGAGCGAGGTCTCTTTAGTTTGTTGAATAGCTTGGATTTATCCATCCAGGAACCGGATGAATAGCCCCCCTTGAGATTCATCAGCAGGGTGGTCACACTGATGAGATGTGGGATGAACCCAAGGAACATCCTTGATGATTTAGGACTGTGGAGATTTTGTTGGGATCCATCATTTGCACTTCTTGGGTTAGGAGACAGACAGTAAGCCCTAAGAACTCGATCTCACAGGCTCCTATAGTCATTTCTTCGAGTGTGCATTCCCAGAAGGAGCATCCCTGGGTGGTGGTGAATGAGGGTTTGAATAAGGCCAGCTCTAGAGAGTACATGTGTCACTCACAGGGGACAGTACAAGGCAAATGTTTGTATATAAAAAAACTTCACGAGTGATCTTGATATTCTGGTTGAGAATTTTTGCTTTAGAGGTATCTGTGGCCTCAATTATTATAACCTGGCCACAGACTCAGCCTTGCCTGGATGCCTCACAATAATTCTCTTGCCTTAACACTTGACTTCCCTATGCTTTAGAATCTGGCATCCAGACTGAATAGATTCCCGGACTCATGTTCTTCATCCACAATATTAAAAAGTGGAGCTTTTTAATATTCCTTTACTTTGGCTTGGCCTGGCAGTCCCGCTAGGTTTACTCTCAGGAGCAAACTTGTATGGAGCAGCTCAGCATCCTAGGCTTCCCCCTATTCCATTCCAGTCTTAGGAAGCCAGGCCCCAGAGGATTAAATTGGCATTCAAGGCCTTCATCAGATCCTAATTCACGTTTCTAAGTTTCTCTCCCACAGTCTCTCAGGAGAACTCTTTGTATCAGTCAGACTGGCCCCATTATTGCATCCAGACTATTATGTCTACCCTATTATGCTATTTTAAAGCTATTTTACCCCCATAACTTTGCTCAATGCAGTCCATATACGTGGAATGCCCCTTTCCTTTTCCTTAATCTGTCTGAACTCCTCTGATTTTTAGAATAATTTTTTCCTGATTATAAAATTAATACATGTTTACAATAGATAATTTGAAAAACATGGTAAATTATGAAGAAAAAATAATTCACAGAAAAGATAACCCACTGTTGTTTCTTCCAGCTTCTATTTTTTTCTTAAGTGCACAACTGTACATGTAGGATTAACAGTTATTGATAATAATAACGGCTTTGTATTTACATATTCTTTTTTCTTTTTTGCTTGTTTTTCACTCCTTCCCCTTCTTACTTTTCCTCTCCAAAACAATGAATTCCTCATTCAGCCTCACCCAAGCCATATTTACCTCTTTCTCATAATACCCTCGCGGCGCCATCTTCTACTGTACTTTGCAAAGGAAGTTTGTATTTAAAAAATTCTGATGCTGCCAAAACCGGTTTGGCTCAGTGGATAGAGCGTCAGCCTGCGGACTGGAAGGTCCCGGGTTTGATTCCGGTCAAGGGCATGTACCTTGGATGCGGGCACATCCCCAGTGGGAGGTGTGCAGGAGGCAGCTGATCGATGTTTCTCTCTCATCGATGTTTCTAGCTCTCTATCTCTCTCCCTTCCTCTCTGTAAAAAATTAATAAAATATATTTTTAAAAAAATAAAAATAAAAAATAAAAAATTCTGATGCTAGCTCTCAAGAGAATAATAATTTTGTAAGAAGAGTATAGATAAGGACATTAATTCATGTATTTAGAAATATTTTTTCTTATAGAATAATTGCATATTCATTAGGGCCAACAATCAATTTTTGTTGCTGTTAATCTTCACCAGAGGATATTTTTCCATTGATTTTTAGAGAGAGTGGAAGGGAGTAGGAGAGACATAGAGAAACATCGATGTAAGAGAAACACATCAATTGGTTGCCTCCTGCACGCACCCTGATGGGGCCAGGGATCGAGCCTCCAACTGAGGTACATGCCCTTGACTAGAATCAAACTCAGGACCCTTTAGTCCGAGGGCCAATGCTCTATCCACTGAGCCAAACCGGCTAAAGCAACAATCAATGTTTTGATGTTGGGGAAAAGAAAAGGAAGGACAGTCTCTAAATTATCCAAATTTTGAAACTATAGGAAAGTTTATACTACATTTAATCCAAGAATCCAGAAATGTTATTAATGTTTTGTATATGTTCTACAGTCTTTTTTGGTATACATTTGAAAAATAGAATTGGACTTTTATCATAGTTGGTATTCTATTTCATTATTATAATATCACTAACTTAAATAATCTCTAAAATAAAATTTTAAGGTCTTTAAAATAAAATTTTTATAATGTACATGATTTAATTATATGTAATATAATTAAATCAAACTAATCAAAAATGGATTTTTAACAATTTAACAATATGTGAATAAGCCATTTATTCCCTACTTACCACTGGCTTCTTCTTCTTCTTTTTTTTAAAAATATATTTTTATCCATTTCAGAGAGAAAGGGAGAGGGAGAGAGAGATAGAAACACCAATAATGAGAGAGAATCATTGATTGTATGTCCCCTCCTGGGGATCGAGCCCACAACCCAGGCATTTGCCCTTGACCAGAATTGAACCTGGGACCCTTCAGTCCACAGGACAATGCTCTATTCACTGAGCCAAACTGGCTAGGGCACCACTGGCTTCTTAACAGTTGATCTCTCCAAGATCATTTCTGTCCATTCTATTTTTGATTATGTTCATGTTATATTTGTCAAAGGTAAGTATATGTGGTTTAATGATATAAAATTGTGTATGCTTGACCCGTTTTCACTACAAAAATGGCAGCTTCACGCACACGCATATGCATACACACACAGAAGTACTTAGTGTTTGTCCTGTGTCTTGCAACTCCAAAGGTTCTTCAAGAGAAGCATTCCTCATTTGTTACTCAGCCTGTGCCTCATAAGTCATGTTGCCCACCTGGCACTCACTCTCAGTGAGTCCTTATCATCATGAACTCAGCTATGCATATGCGGGGGGGGGGGGGGGGGGGGGAGGGAGGGAGGGAGGGAGGGCGTGTAGGCAGAGGGAGAGGCCAACAGTGAAGAGAGTGGGATAAACTTCCTGATCCAGCTTTTGTGCTGTGGTCTGCTGTCACTCTGCGTTTGCTCACAGCATTTTCTGATGATAACCCTGCCTGGCTTAGAAATGTCAGAGGCAGCTGTGGTTGAATCAAGCTTAATAGTGAGGCCCCTCTCAATGGCCTCTGCTTCTTGCTTTCCTCTGGGGAGACACACTTTAAATGTGCCTGAATTGTGTTTTTTGGCAGATTGCTACAGTAGAATATTGACTCTCTGATCTGAAGCCAGGTTTGTCGCAAGGATTGTCTGCTTTTCTAAGAGCTAATAATGAGAATTGATCAATGGTGTTGGTCGGGGGTGGGGAGGGTGGGGTGGAGATGGAGGGAGGAAGAACAAGCCCTGATAATTGTACAGAGACCACTGAATTATGTTTGACTATTTATCTCTATTATTTTGCATTATTTTTTTCTCATCAGAAATAAAGCAATTTTTTTAATAGACATTGTATAACTGAATTAAAGCACAGTAAAGCCAGCAAAGCCAATCTAAATGTTGTCCTTTTCTTCCTTTTAATTTCCTGATCCTTTCATTCTCATCACTACTGTGTCCATATAGGTGAAGTCTGATTACAACTAACCCCATAGGGAGTTACATAATTTTCAATGTAATGGAATTTCGTTATTGCAATAGGAAGCCTGGGAAGATGAAGGATCGGGTTCCAATTTACCCCTGGGGAAAGAAAGATAAGTAATCTACCCTTCTGATTAATCATTAGTCCTCATCTTCAAAACAAACAGCCAAAGGAAATCTATTTGCATGAGAGGGGATGGGGTGGTGGCGATGCAAGCCAATAATTTCCTTTTTAAGTCCCCCTTTTTGATAAGTGATCTCCTTCCTCTGATAGTTTGGCCAGGTTTATTTTATTTTATTTTATTTTATTTTATTTTATTTTATTTTATTTTATTTTATTTTATTTTATTTTATTTTATTTTATTTTATTTTTGTTAATCCTCCTATGAGGATATTTTTCCATTGACTTTTAGAGAAAGTGGAAGAGAGAGGGAAAGACAGAGAGAAACACATCAATTGGTTGCTTTCTGCATGGGCCCTGACCAGGGCCCTGGGCCGGGGAGGAGCCTGCAACCAAGGTACATGCCCTTGACATGAATGGAACCCAGGAACCTTTGGTCCACAGGCCTACGCTCTATCCACTGAGCCAAACTGGCTAGGGCAGTTTACTTTATTTTAAAGCAATATTTCTCTGCTCCCTGTCCATCTCAAGCTCCTTTGCTAAAGGTAACTGTCACATGCCATCTCTCCTGTAGCCTGCCCCCAAATTCTAATATGACTCTTACAAGTGGCATGCCCCTTGTTGGGAAGCACTATATCTTCTGTGCCACCTGGAGGCAAAATAATTTTCTTAAGCTTTACTTTCTTTGTTTGCAATATGTGAACAATAGGATATTTCTTCCAGATATCTCTATTATAAAAACCCCATGGCCGTGACACCATCACGCCTTAACGACCAAACACCAAAAGGCACCTGCTGAACGTCATGTGATTTCTTCATGGGAACAAGTAAGTGTTGCTCTGTTCAATTCTCATCTTCCAACCAAGGTCAATTTAAGTGCCCCTGAGAAGGAAAGGTTAGGGCAGGAAACTATTCTTATCTCCGTCCACAACTGCCTTCAAGGAGGACGGGCTGCATGCGCTGCGAGGTGCACGCGGGTGGGCGGGGACTTGACACTGGGTCCTGTGGCACGCCGGGTCTGGCTCTTGCGCAATTTTGCGTGGTGGGCCTCTAGTAAAATTATAATATTGTTGCCCTGGCTGATGTGGCTTAGTTGGTTGGAGCATTGTCCCATACACCAAGGGATTGTAGGTGAGATTACTGGTCAGGGCACATACCTGGGTTGTGGGCTCTATCCTCGGTCGGGATGGTATGGGAGACAGCCCATGTTTTTTTCTCTCTTTCTTCTCCTTTCTCTAAAGCCAGTGAACATTTCCTCAGGTGAGGATTAAAAAAAAATTATTTTTCAAAAAAATTGTAATATTGTTGATTCAGTGTTTGTTTTTTCAAATTAGATGTGGTTCTTTCCTCTGCTAGCCCTTCACACCCTAAAATGATGATAAGTCCTTCAAGATACTTCTCAAAGTAACATTCTGACTTGAAGAAAATTTTCTTTTGTTTTTGAGTGTGTTTGTGTACAGCTTATAGAGAAACTTTTCCTTTTTATATAACATTATATTAATACTAGAGGCCCGATGCATGAAATTTGTGCAAGAGTAGGCCTTCCTTCCCCCGGCTGCCAGCACCAGCTTCCCTCTGGCACCCGGAACCCGGGCTTCCCTCGCAGCCCTGGCTTCATCTGGAAGGTCTTCCAGAAGGACGTCCGGTCTAATTAGAATATTACGCTTTTATTATTATAGACTAGATGTACAACATAATGATTTGATATTTGTATATATTATGACATGATTACTACAATAAGTCTAGTTGACATTTATCTTGTGATGAGAACTTTTAAGATTTTCTCTCTTAGCTACTTCAACTATACAGTACAGTATTATTAACTACTTGAGGCCCAGTGCCCGAATTCATGCACCAGTGGGGTCCTTCGACCTGGCCTGTGGGGTTGGGCCGAAACCTGCTCTCTGACATCCCCCCAGGGGTCCCAGACTGCGAGAGGGCACAGGCCAGGCCGAGGGATCCCACTGGTGCATGATCAGGGTCAGGGGGGAAACACAGGAGGTTGGCCAGTCAGGGAGAGACCACGGGAGGGCTCCAGGGCATGTCCAGTCCATCTTGCTAAGTCCTGATTGGCCGGACCCCAGCAGCAAGCTAACCTATTGGTCAGAGCGTCTGCCCCCTGGTGGTCAGTGCACATCATAGCGAGCAGTTGAGGGGCCTTAGCATATTATTAGCATATTAGGCTTTTATTATATAGGATAGTCATCATGCTGGGCATTACATCCCATGACTTATTTATAGCTGGAAGTTTGTACCTTTTGACTTTCTTCACCTATTTTACCTATCCCAGCTCCCGCCTGCCCTACTTCTGGCAACCACCAATCGGTTCTCTATATCTATGAGGTTTTTTTAGTTTGTTTATTTTTTAGATTACACGTATAAGTGAGATCATACAGTATTAGTCTTTTTCTGTCTGACTTTAACTTTGTATAATGCCTTCAGGGTCCATTAATATTGCTGCAAATGGCAAGAATTTCTTTATATGGCTGCATGGTATTCCATATATATAGGGTGTCCTCTACAAAATGTATATACACACTTTGAATAATTATAAATACATTTCATTTTCAAAATTGAGCTATTAGCTGTTAAAGTGTATATACATTTTTGGGGGTACAACTATATATATTCACATTCTCTTTATCCATTCATCTATTGATGGACACTTGGGGTGCTTCCCTGTCTTGGCTATCTATAATAATAAAAGCGTAATATTATACTAGACAGCTCTGTGGGATTAGGCCTAAACTGGCAGTCAGACAGCCCCTGCGGGGTCCCGGATTGCAAGAGGGTGCAGGCTGGGCTGAGGGACTGAATTTCGTGCACTGGCCCTCTAGTCCTATATAATAAAACCCTAATATGCAAATTGACTGAAATGTGCAACAACTGGTGGAACGACTGGTGGCTACGACACGCACGGACCACCTGCACTGAGCATCTGCCCCTTCCTCCCCGAGAGGGATGTGACTGGTGGTGGCGATCGGGGGCAGGGCCAGCCAGTGGGTGGTGCCAGGCCGCCAGCCAAGGCAGGTGCCAGTGGGGGCCCCCCGATCGCCCCACCCACCGGTCGCCCCACAGATGGCCCTGATCACCAGCCAGGCCTAGGGACCCTACCCTATATATTGGAAACAGTCTCTTAAATTTAAAAATTAAAACCTGGCAAGGCTACTCTAACACTGAAAAACCAGGATGATGCAGCGATGACATGCATGGACTCTGGCTTGCACATTTTGTGGTCAGTCCTGATTCTGACACTTATAACTGTGTGACAAAGCCAATTACTTAACTTCTCTCTGCTTCAGTTTTTCCACCCATAAGATGGGGAAAACAGTACTACTGCCTCAGAAGGATCATGTTATGTACTACTTTTTATAATCAGGGCAAAAAAATGTAGCTGCCCATACAACAGCAAGATGCCTTTCACTGGTATGAAAAGTATGGTCACTGGTGCATGCAGCGTCCTGGATTGCGAGAGGGATGTTGGACTGCTGGTTTAGGCCCGACATCCCCCGAGGGATCCTGGATTGCGAGAGGATGCAGGTCTGGCTGAAGGGACTCCCCCCGCCCCCTTCCTCTGCACGAATTTTGTGCACCAGGCCTCTAGTTGTAAATAATGCTGCAGTGTACATGGGAATGCAGGTTTTTTTTTCAAGTTAGTGTTTTTGTTTCTTTTGAATAGATATCCAGAAGTGGGATTGCTGGATCATATGGTAGTACTATTTTTAATTTCTTGAGGGACTTTCATACTTTTTCCTATAGTGGCACTCTCACCAACAGTGCATAGGGTTCCTTTTCCTCTATATCCTCTCTATTATCGCTTGTCTTTTTGATAATAGCCATTCTAACAGGTGTGAGGTGATGCTTCATAGTGGTTTTGTTTGCATTTCCTTGATGATTAGTGATGTGGAATACCTTTTCATGTACCTGTTGGCCATCTGTATGTCTTCTTTGGAAAAATGTTTATTCTGATCCTCTGCCCATTTTTTATTTTTATTTTTTATATAATTTTAAAAATAATTCTTTATTGTTGAAAGTATTACATATGTCCCTCTTTGCCCCCATTGACCCCCCTCCATCCTGCTCCCTGCCCCAGGCCCTCACCACCCCATTGTCTGTGTCCATGGGCCTTGCATATATGCATACAAGGTCCTTGGTTGATTACTGCCCACCCACCCACCCTCCCCCACCTTCCTTCGGAGATTCCGCACTCTGTTCCATGCTTCCATGTTTCTAGATCCACCTCTGCCCATTTTTTAATTGGATTGTTAGTTTTTTATTGAGTTGTATGAGATCCTTACATATTTGGATATTAATCCCTTATTAGATATGTGACCTGCAAATATTTTCTCCCAGTAGGCAGGTTGCCTTTTCATTATGTTGGTGGTTCCCTTTGCTGTGCAGAAGCTTTTTAGTTTGATGTAATACCACTTACTTATTTTTGCTTTGCCTTTTTAAAAAAAAATCTCACCCAAGGATATGTTTTTATTGATTTTTAGAGAGAAGAAGGGAGAGAAAGCCAGAGAGAAAGGGAGAGAGAAGCATCAATGTGAGACAAAAATATCAATCAGTTGCCTCCTGTACTCACTTCGAATGGGGATCAAACCCACAACCCAGGCATGTGCCCTGACAGGAATTGAACCCAAAATCCTTTTGGTGAATAGGATGATTCTCTAATTAACTGAGCCACCCATCCAGGGCTGCTTTTTGTAAATTATTAAATTTATTGGAGTGACATTGGGTAATAAGATTATGTAGGTTTCAAGTGTACATATCTATGATACATGATCTTCATATTGCATTGTGTGCCCACCTCCCAAAGTCAAGTCATTTTCAGTCACCATGTATTTGACCCTATTTTTGCTTTTCTTGCCTTTGGTGTCAAAATAAAAAAATCATTGCTAAGACTGATGTCAAGGCTTTTATTGCTTATTTTCTTCTAGTTTTTATGATTTTAAATCTTACATTCAAGTCTTTAATTCAATATGAGTTAATTTTTTGTGTATGATGTTAAGATAGTGGTCCAGTTTCATTTGTGGGGCTAACAAAAATAAAACTGTATGTCTTCTTTCCCCCCCCCCCCCAACACCTTCTATTCTTCTAGCTGGGCTAATGTTCAAATTATCAGAGACAGATTAATAGGAGAAAATAAAATTTTAATTACATGCACATGGGGGATTCACATAGACATGAAAATTCCAAAGACAGTGAAGCAAAATTGGGCATATATGTCATTTTGAACAAAGGAGAAAAGGGGGAAACAGGATTTTAGATTTCAAAAGTAAGAATATAGTTATTTAAGTCTAGAAACCTTAAAATTTTGAAAGATGAACAATTATTTTAGATTTAAAATTTTAAAGTCATTCAAATTTTATAAATAAATGGATAAAATGACCAGAATTTATCATAATTTATAACTCATAGTTAAGTAGTAGAAAGGATCATAGAGAACATATGTGTATGTGTTTGAAGATTTAAAGGTACATAGTAAGAATCATATTATGACAATATGAGTATACCTCTCATCTCTGGCCCCATCTACCTGGTTTCTACCTCCTCATTACAATCACTGTTGTTAGTTTCCTCTGAATCTTTACAGAATTTTTACATATATAAGCAGTTATGAATATATATTCGCCCCTTCTTTTTTACACAAAATATAGGACTATTCTACACTTTAAAAAATATCTTCAAGTATCCTGGAGGTTTTTCCCTTATCAATATACTAGAGGCCTGGTGCACGAAGATTCATGCAAAAATAAGCCTTCCTTCCCCTGGCTGCTGGCACCACCTTCGCTCTGGCCGGAGCTGCCTTTCCGCCTTCCCACACTGCCCAGAGGCCCAGAGCAGCTGGGGTGGTTCAGTACACCTGCGTCGTCGCCATGGCGACAATGCTAGCGTCCTGCCCCGCCCCTGGCCACTTGACACCTGTGTATGCAAATTAACCTGCCATCTTTGTTGGCTTAATTTGCATACTCATGGCTGATTGGCTGGTGGGCGTTGCAAAGGTATGGTCAATTAGCATACTACTCTTTTATTAGGTAGATACAGCATTCTCATTGTTTTCATATACAATATATGCAAAATATTTCAGTGTATAGATGTACCATAATTTAGTTAGCAAATTCCCTATTAATAAACACTTAGATTGTTTTCCAATACTTTGCTATTACAATGTTTCAGTGGATAATGTATTCAAGGGTATCTAAAGGATAAATTCCCAGCAGTGGATTTGTTAAGTTAGGGAACATGGATGACAGAACAGGCTACATCGGGTGACCAGGCCAGCAGGGGGGTTAGTGAGGGACGACCAAACGACTGAGCAGCAGGCTGCGTGGGGTAACCAGGCCAGCAGGGGGCCAGTTAGGGGTGACCAGACCAGTGGGGGAGGGTAGTTGGGGGTGACCAGGCCAGCAGGGGGTGCAGTTGGGGGTGATCAGGCAGGCAGGTGAGCAGTTAGGAGCCTGTGGTCCGGATTGGAGAAGGTGCAGGCTGGGCTGATGGGACCCCTCCCATGCACAAATTTTGTGCACCGGGCCTTTAGTTGACTATATTCCCTATGCTGTACTTTATTTATTTTATTTTATTTTATTTATTTATTTATTTATTTATTTATTTATTTATTTATTTATTTAAAATATTTTTATTGATTTCAGAGAGGAAAGGAGAGGGAGAGAGAGATAGGAACATCAATAGTGAGAGAGAATCATTGATTGGTTGCCTCCTGCACCCTCTCCCACCCCCCCCACTCCCCCCTCTGGGGATGGAGCCCACAACCTGGGCATGTGCCCTGACTGGAAATCGAACCATGACCTCCTGGTTCATAGATTGATGCTCAACCACTGAGCCACACCTGCTGGGCCCTATGCTGTACTTTACATCTCAGGAACTATTTTATAACTGCCAATTTGTACTTCTCAATCCTTTCACCTTTTTCACTCATCCTCTTCCACCATCCTCCCATCTGGTAATCATCAAAATGTTCTCTGTATCTATGAGTTTGTTTGTTTTGCTTGTTCATTTATTTTGTTTTCTAGATTCCACATATAAGTGAAATTTCATGGCATTTGTCTTTCTCTGTCTGACTTCACTCAGCACAATACCATCCATGTTGATGCAGATGGCAAGATTTCATTCTTTTTTACGGCTGAGTCATATTCCATTGTATATATGTACCACTTTGCTTTATGCATTTATCTATTGATAAACATTTACGTTGCTTCCGTAGCTTGGCTATCATAAATAATGCTGCAATGAACATATGAATGAGTGTCTTTTCAAGTTAGTGTTTTAGGTTTCTTTGGATAAATACCTGGAAGTGGAATTGCTGGGTCTCATTTTCTTATCCATTCAGCCACCATATGTCTTTTGATTGGGGAACACTGACAATTCTAACTTTTGAGAAGTCATGAACTTAGTTCCAGCCTCGTAGAACTATATGTGCCAAAACATCCTTGATTACAACTGGGTCACAGGATTTCTTTGTGTTTTGGTTTGGTTTGATGGGGTTTGTGGGTGGGGGGAGTTGTGGTTCAGATGCATAGAATTCAATTAATCAGACTCCTCAGTTCTTGGCACACAATTATTATTCTGTGCAAGGTTACTCTCCTGTTTCATTTTGTTATTTCCCCCTTCATTCCTTACCTCACCCCCATTTTCTTTAAAAGCACCTAATCTAAAGGCTTTTCCCAATGGTCACCGATAGAGGTTTGGAATAGTTCAAGAATCTCTTAAAAAAACAAAAGCCAATTCTTTTTTTTTTTTTTTTTTTTAAAGAGAATGCTGTAGCCCTAGCTGGTTTGGCTCGGTGGATAGAGCATCGGCCTGCGGACTGAAGGATCCCAGGTTCGATTCCGGTCAAGGGCACATGCCTGGGTTGCAGGCTCAATCCCCAGTGTGGGGAATGCAGAAGGCAGCCTATCAATGATTCTCTCTCAACATTGATGTGTCTATCTCTCTCTCCCTATCCCTTCCTCTCTGAAATCAATAAAAATATATTAAAAAATAAATAAAAGAGAATGCTGTATATATTGAAAATTTTAAAGATGTCCCCTTCCTCTCCATTGACCCCATGTATATTTTTTATTGTTGATAGTATTATAGGTGTCTCCTATTTACCCCCATTTAACCCTTGTCCTCCTAGCCTCTATCCACCTCCCCCCCCCGCCCAGGTCTTCACCATCTTATTGCCTGTGTCCATGGGCTATGCTTATAAGTATATAAGTTCTTTGGTTTATCTCTTCTTGTTCCCCCAACAAGAAGGTATGTCAGTCCATTTCATACCTTCAATCAGAAAGAATGTATGCACCCCTATGTTTAAAGCAGGGTTATTTACAATAGCTAAGATTTGGAAACAGCCTGTGTGCCTCAGTAGATGAATGGATAAAAAAAGCTGTGGGACATTTACGTAATGGAATACTACGCAGCTGTAAAAAAGAGGGATCTTTTACCCTTTGGGACAGCATGGATGGACCTGGAAACTATTATGCTAACTGAAACAAGCCAATATGAGAAAGACAAATATCACAGCCCTGACCAGTTTGGCTCAGTGGATAGAGCATTGGCCTGCAGACTCAAGGATCCTAGGTTCGATTCCGGTCAAGGGCATGTACTTTGGTTGCGGGCACATCCCCAGTAGGGAGTGTGCAGGAGGCAGCTGATCGATGTTTCTCTCTCATCGATGTTTCTAACTCTCTATCCCTCTCCCTTCCTCTCTGTAAAAAAAATCAATAAAATACATTAAAAAAAAAAAGACAAATAACACATGATTTCACTTATTTGTGGAATCTAATGAACAAAATGAATTGACCAATAAGATAAGAATCAAAGCAAAAGCCAGTTCTTGTTGATCAATATAGGTTATTGTAGAACAAGCAGCGCCAGCATAATAAGCAAGTCGCAAAAGGAGCATAACTTGAATTGGATGAACTAGTGGATTTTTTTTTCACCTATAAAAATGAGGTTAATCATGAGGTCAGTGAACAGGTTCCATATCTAATTTAAAAATACACAATAAAGAAAAATGAAATAATTATGTAATGTTTATGATTTCGAAGAGAAAAGGTATATAAATATCAGCGAGCTTTCAATTATTGAATAAGCTAAGTAAAGAAGCAGCAGAAATCTTTGTGTATTAATGGGAAGTCTCAGAAGTCTTTACTTAATGGTATGTCAACTACTCTAAGATTGTGAGGGTAACTCACTGATCTGAAAAAACACATTTTAAACCAGTGTGAGATGTGGCTAATTGACTAATCAGAGTAAGAAAGACCCAGATGACTTTTTAGAATAATTCACATCAGAGTGGATATTGACAGGGCAGATGGTGGATGGCACTGAAAGGCAGATTTCATTTATTTACTCTTGGTTTTCTCGTGTTGGTAATTTTAATTAAAGTGAGTAAAAAACAAAATCTTGTTTAAGCATTCTTTTCCTTCTCAACATGAAAGGTGTTGACACATCCTCTCACTGAGTTGGGAAGATAAAGGCAAGGGAAAGGATTGGAATTTGGTGTAAATTAACATATCACAGGGCTCTTGTGTCTGTAAAAGGTGAGGAAACAAACACGTGTTAATGTAACTCCAGCTGTAAGGAAGGCTGTCGAGGCATGTGTGTGTGTGTGCTTGGCCAAATGCCGTGGATTCCAGAAATGTAATTTCACTTGATGAATTTTATTATAATTAACACAGGGAGCTCCACCAACTCAGAACTCTTAACTTGATTATCTTGGGACAAGAATCATATTTTGCAGAGATTTGGGAACCTTCTGGGATTATGCCCTTGAGCTTGCAATTAGGGGTTCTGCTTTGCAACCTCGGGTGGTTTGCCTGGAGCAGCTCATCTTAAATGGCACAAATAGAACGTTGGAGCTCCTCAGGGCGGGGCCTCGGTGTCATTGTTTGCAAAGCACTAAGTTTGCTGCTGGAGAAAACTAGCAGTCACTTTTTGTGTACATGCCATTATTCCTTTAAGTCTGGTAGAGGTCATCTCTAACATTTAGCAATTCATAAAAGCAATACAGTTTACATGAGTACATCAAAAGTATGCAGAGGGTTATCCATTTTAATAATTGAGCAAACTTTTTTTTGAGGTAGACAGGGTAAACAAAAGGGAAATTAATATTTCTTCACATAGTGAATAGGGACAGTTCATTTCCTGATATGTCTGGAATAAAAGCTTAGATTTGGAAAAGAGCTACCTGGAAATATTGAATCTCAGGCTTTAGGATGGGATCTTCCTGAAGAGCTGGGTTCAGCTAACAACTTGGATACTGTCAAAGCAGAGTCTGCCCTTTCAAACTCTCCTTGGGAAACTAATTAGCAGAATAATAAAAAGGCAAGATCAGCTCTTGTCTTCCAGGTTGGGGACATAAAAAAACAGTAGTTCTAATTAGCAATAATTAAAATTTAATTAAGAAGCTCTTTGCAATCCTCCCCCTCCTCCCTCCTTCAACGGGTGCTTGCCAGCTCTTGGCCGCGGAGCTGTTTTTATCCCTGTGGTGCTGAATCACAGCTTAATCACAAAGCCTTAGATCACAGCTTACCCGGCCCTTCACGCTAATCACCAGTCCTTCCAAGAGTGGCAAGTAAATATTCTAGATTTTAATAACACGGGCGATTACTTTTTTCAGTTTTATAATCATAAATTGTGATTCTTCTCCCTTCTTTATCAGCTGATTACAAATACCATTGCTTTCCTTTTTAAATTTAGTACTTGTTCCCCCATTTCTACCCCTTCTTGAAACAAGAGGACAATAGATCTCCAAGAGTATGAAATATTTGAACCCAAATGTCAATTTTTATGCTTTAAAATAAAGCATAAAATTGGCTGAAAAATAAAAAACTAAAACATTGGTGAAACCATACATTCAAAAAATGAAAGTATTTGGCTGTTAAAAATAAAATAGCACACTGTAGATAAAGGTTAAGGAAAGCAAATATAAAACTTGATGCTCATCACAAGTTTTATAGAGTCATCTAAGTCTTAATTTGAATTTAGAATATTTCAAATTGTAAAAAGGGACTCCTCTCAATTGTATGCTTTAATGTGGTTACAATGGTAAATTTTTTGTTATGTGACTATTATCTCAATAGTAAAAAGAACGCAAATTTTGATTTTGTCCTAATTAAGTCATATAGTTTACAGAAAGGGGACCCCCCCTTGAGATTTGATAGATCATTATGAGCAAAAGAAAAAGGAAATAATCAAGAACAGAGGGAAATTAGGTTTTTAAAAGCCATTGGACTAAGAAATATAACCCCGGTTCTTTAATTATTAAGGGAAGGGCTCTGAATCTGCTCCATTATCTTAATTATGTTTCTGAAGCAAACATTATTTCAAGGTGATAAAAGATGACATGACACTAAAGGTAAAACCAGAGCAGATGTTACATGAGTAACAAGCCAATAGGCCCACATTCTGATAATTTCTTCCCCTCTAGACATGTTCTCATTAATCTGTGATTAATAGGATTTGAGTATAGTAAATGATGATGATCTATTGTCTGTCTTTGTTGAGCACCATGGAGAGAGTAATTTGTCAGCTCAGCTTTTGTGTGACTATTTAATAGCAAAGAGGGAGAGAGGAGAGACGCTAATCTTCTAATTGGCATCTGTAGAGAAGGGCTAGGTGAATACTGCCTGTATGGGAATAGCCCAGTATAATTCCTATGCCTGAGGAAAGCAAATGGGGACTGTATGTTTCTTTTATGTAATTGTGTCATATAGGAAAAAAGGCAAGGTTGGGATAAAGAAAAAACAGTGGTGAAACAATCTTAAGAGATAATAAGCCAACATTTACTAATCTATTTATGAGCCTTTTACAATTGTAGTGACTTGCTAATTTTTGCTAAAAAGTAGACAAAAATTTTAAAAATCACTTTTGGTTTAAAAACAATTGCTCAGATGGACTGAAAAAACAACATTTAAAATAAAAAGCCACCACCATCATAATTGTCACCATCAACAATACAGAATGCCTTAACATTATGATTGTAAAATTAATCCATTAATCAGATATTTTGAACTAAAATGATTTGATGATTAGTCCTATCAAATCTGGGGTGGAATAATATTAAAATGCCTATACCTTAATCAGAACAAGAGATGAAATTGCTTTTCTCCTTTTTCTCCTTTTATCTTTAAAAACTTATGGCACATTTTTCTATATTTTATGCACTCTTCAGGTTGCTGGAAATGAATAAAACAAGGGCTCACTGGGAAAATATATTTACAATGCATAAAAGCAACAATGATTAGCATATGTAGACTATATAAAAACTATTATTGATCAACTGTTAGGAGAAATTGGCAAAGAATAAAAACTGACAATTAACACAAGAGAAAATCTCATATGGGTCATAAACATATGACTAGATAGGTGCTCAATACAACTAATCCAGGAAATTTAACACAAAACAATGAGACCTCACCTATATCCATCAGGCTGGCCAAAATTAAAATGTCTAGACCAAATTGGGGACTCAAAGTCTGGTGGGAGTAAAAATCAATCACTTTAGAGAGCAATTTTTTGATATTCAGTAACTCACTTTTGTTGTTGTTGTTTTGTGAATCCTCACCTTAGGATATTTTTTCCATTGCTTTTTAGAGAGAGTGGAATGGGGAGAGAGAGAGAGAGAGAGAGAGAGAGAGAGAGAGAGAGAGAGAGAGAGAGAGAGACATCGATGTGAGAGAGACACATCAATTGGTGGCCTCTCTTACGTGCCCCAACTGGGTCCAGGGACTGACCTGCAACCCAGGTATGAGCCCTTAACTAGGAATTTAGGAATTGGGCCTGGGAACTTTCAGTGCATGGACTGACGCCCTAACTACTTAGCAACACCGGCCAGGGCTAGTAACTCAGTTTTAATTTGTCAATATTTATAGCAATTCTATTTCTAGAACTATACCCCAAAGAAACCCTTGCACATGTGCACAAAGAGACCTGTAGAAGAATATTCACTGCAGCTTTGTTTATAAGAGTGAAAATAGTGGTTTTGGCATTTTGGGGGGCAAAAGGGCAAACACTAGATTCCAACTTCTAGGAATAGTGCTAATATTATTAGGCAGACTTCTTGTTTTTCCAAGTTTTTTGTTTTCATGAACTTGAAAACTTAGTTTAATTTCTTGGTGCCTCAGTTTCTTTATCTATAAAACTAGAGGCCCAGTGCACGAAATTCATGCACTGGGGGAGTGTCCCTCAGCCCAGCCTGCACCCTCTTCAATCTGGGACCCCTTGGGGGATGTTGACTGCGGGGATAAACTAGATTGAGCACCTATCTAGTCATATGTTTATCCCTGGGGGCCTAAACTGGCAGTCAGACATCCCTCTCACAATCCGGGACTGCTGGCTCCTAACCACTTGCCTGCCTGGCTGCCTGATTGCCCCTAACCATTCTGCCTGCCAGCCTGATAGCCCCCTAACTGCTCCCCTGCCAGCCTGATTGACACCTAACTACTCCCCTGCTGGCCCAATCACCCCAACTGCCCTCCCCTGCCAGCCATCTTGGTCTTAAACAAGACCAAGCAATTAAAAAAATTATCTTTATTGTTGAAAGCAATACAGATCCCCACTCCCCCACATTGACCCATTTGAGCCTGCCCCCAAGGCCAAACAATTTGAATAACTTGCAACCAGCTAGTGAATCACAAGACCTTATCTTCCCTGACCATCCTTGGTCCTTACTTGAGAGCAAATAATTTATACCTCCCCTCCCTAAACAGAGAGTACATAGCTTAAATCACCCAGGTTGGGGAAATAAAGGATAGAGACCCAATTCATGCCATTTGTGCCAGCTAAACTCAAGGATGGGGGAAGTCAGGGGAACAAATAACAAAAACCTGATTAAAGTCAGGCAGACCCATCATGAAGGTAGAACAAACAGTAAAGCAGACCAAAGGATAATCCCAAACTCCCTTATACGCTTATTTTGATTCATCAGCACAATAAAAACACATCTGGAAAGCTGATGAATATTATAATGAAACCCTCGCCTAAGATTCTCCCTCCAGAAGAGAGATAAAAACCCGAAAATCAAAGACCCAGTGAGGGCTCACTCCAGAGCTTGCCCATGCCCCTTCTGGAGAATGAACTTTTTACTTCCTCTTAAATTCTAGGGGTCCCCACAAGACTTACAACGAGGGGAGCAGCAGGCAGCAGCAGCTCGACATGGGTTTACCCCGATCTGGTCCCCAAAGCCCCCTTTTCTCTGACTTTTCAGTGAGCTGAAAGAGCCCCCCCTTGGCTCACTTCTTTCACATAACGTTTTTAGGGAGCCCAAGCAGAGCACCGCCTAGGCTCCCCTGCTGCTTCTCCTGTTAGTCCTTCGGTGTTTCACGGTCCCCAGCTTTAATAAACACACTCTCAGAATCAACCTGTTGGCTCGATCCCCAGTAGGGGGCGTGCAGGAGGCAACAGATCAATGTTTCTCACATCGTTTCTTTCCCTCCCTTCTCGCTCTCTCTCAAAATCAATAGAAATATTTTAAAAAAAAGAGAAAAAAGAAAAAGAAATGCTCTTCTACATTCTTCCAAAAAAAAAAGGGAGCAAACTTTTGGTAAGTAATGTTTGCAAGGCCACCCAAAAACAATGAGACATAAAGGGGAATCTAGCAAACAGATTTTTGCTTTAATCCTTCCTATCTCACACTTAATTCATATGTGCTAAGGTGAGTATGCTAAAGTTCACTTACTGGAGCAGGTTTTTCTACTGAATCTCTTTAGGCTGGTAAGGTGGGGGGAGGTAAAAAAAAAAACACCCCAAAACACCCACAAACCCTCTTTCTGAAGTTGGTAGGCTTTAATTGTTTTCAGTTTGAAATGATGGCCCATTCTGGGGAGACTTGTTCCCAACCCCACAACAGCATAATGATTCAATATTTGTATGTATTGTGAAATGGTAACCATAATAAGGCTAGTTAACATCTGACACCATACATAGTTATAAGTATTTTTTGTGTGCTGAGAACTTTTAAGAACTACTCTTTTAACAACTTTTAAATATGCAAAATACAGTACTATTAACTAAGGTCACCATTCTGTACATGACATCCCCATGAATTACTTATTTTTCTATATGTTTTTATTGATTTCAGAGAGAGAAAGGAAGAGAGATATAGAAACATCAATAATGACAGAGAATCACCGATCAGCTGCGTCCTGCACATCCCCTACTAGGGATCGAGCCTGCAACATGGGCATGCGCCCTGACCAGAAATTGAACCATGATCTCCTGGTTCATGGGGTCAATGCTCAACCACACCAGCCAGGGCTGAATTACTTATTTTACAACTGGAAATTTGTACTTTCTGACCCCATTCACCCATTCTGTCATCCCTTACCTCCCTTCCTCTGGCTATCACCAATCTGCTCTTTGTTTTTATGAGTTTTTGTTATTACTTTTAGATTCTGCATATAAATAAAATCATATGATATTTGTCTTTGTCTAATTTATTTTACTTAGCATATTGTTGTCACAAATGGCAAGTTTTCATTCTTTTTTATGGCTGAATAATATTCCATTGTGTACATATAGCATTTCCTTCTTTAATCTCTTATTATTTGGCTTTTGTCTTCACTCTACAAGACATAGTCTAAAATTAAATGCTCTTGGCTTGCAAACAACATATATAATAAGGGGTTAATATCCAAAATATATAAGGAACTCAAACACTTAATAGCAAAAAAAGAAATAAACCAGTTTAACCCGGCTGGGGTGACTCAGTGGTTGAGCACCGTGCCAGGCACCAAGAGGTTGCTGGTTTGATTCCTGGTAAGGCACATGGCTGGGTTGTGGGCTCAATCCCCAGTAGGGAAAGTGCAGGAGGCAGCTGATTGATGTTTCTCTCTCATCAATGTTTCTATTTCTCTCTCCCTCCCTCTCTTTCTAAAATCAATAAAAACATTTTTTAAAAAGAAAATAAAAGAAATAACCTAGTTTAAAAATGGACAGATTTCCAGTCAAAATGGAGGCATAGGTAAATGTAGTACTTTCATCCTCCAACAACCACACCAGAACTAAAGTACAGAACAACTATCATTCAGAACCACCTGAAAGCTGGTGGAATGGACATCCTACAACTAGAGAAGTAAAGAAGAAAGCATGTTGCCCTAACTGGTTTAGCTCAGTGGATAGTGTTGGCCTATGGACTGAAAGGTCCCAGGTTCGATTCTGGTCAAGGGCATGTACCTTGGTTGTGGGCACATCCCCATTAGGGGGTATGCAGGAGGCGGCTGATCGATGTTTCTGACTCTCTGTCCCTCTCCCTTCCTCTCTGTAAAAATCAATAAAATATATTTTACAAAAAGAAGAAAGCATGTTGAGACTAATAGGGGGGCGGAGGTGCCAGAAGATGTTAGGGGACCCAGACACATATAGAGGAGGAACTGGATTGTTTGACATCAGGGCAGGAACTAGGGGGTGGCCTCCTACCAGATGGAGGTGCTCGCAGGGGTCATTGTTCCTATACCGAGACCTCCCCCGTCCAGGGCTGACAGGAAACCATATCTAAGTCCTCATAAACCCAGAGCACACTGTTTGCCCTACCCTGGTGTTTCCTTGAGATCCTGCCCCATCTAATTTGCAGCCCCCCCAAGCTGTTTGCAGCAGCTTTCCCATATGAATTTACTATTGTTTAATGAAATTATACTGTAACAGTATATTTAAGTAGTCATATGTGGTAAAAGTTAGAAAATTTAGTAATTATGGGAAAAAAGGTTTCCCCAGATGATTAATCCAAGAAGACTAGAGTGCAATGATCTGCTTTATTTGACAAAGATGTTAAACACTGCTTCAAAGCTTTGCAAGTTTAATGATCATAAAAAAATGGACCATAACTTTCTTCAACTTGGGCAACGTTTGTTTGCTTGGCAGACCAGTAAATGGTAGGGCATAGGAAGTGTAAGTTTAGTTCCGTTGTTTATGGGTTGCATGACTTCATTCCTGTTCACCCCACTTGCAGACATGGTAACTTGAAACAGTTCTTGCAAGCTGTTTGATGGCAATAGGGTGGACAAGGAACTCGGAGGCCAAAGAATCTTTTTCTTTTAAATATTTTTTATTGATTTCAGAGAGGAAGGGAGAGGGAGAGAAAGATAGAAACATCAATGATGAGAGAGAATCATTGATCGGCTGCCTCTTGCATACTCCCTACTGGGAATTCCGCCCACAACCTGGGCATGTGCCCTTGACTGGAATTGAACCTGGGATCCTTCAGTCCACAGGCTGACACTCTATCCACTGAGCAAAACCAGCTAGGGCAAGAATCTTTTTCTTGTGCTTGGTGTGTTAACTAATTCTTCAAGAGCGTACTGTTTTTGCGGTCAGAACTTTGCAGCCAGTTGCTTTACTCTCTGCCGTAATGTGGATGCGGGGTCTGGACATTAGCCTGTGGGTTAGGGATTGTTTCTTCTTTTCTCTGTGCCTGGTCATGACTATGAGACCACAATACACTTTTGTGGCATGAAGTGGCACCTGAATCTTGTAACATAGCAAGCCCAGAGTCTTATTTTCCTCTGCTCTGATATTCTTTGTGTGCAGCCTGAGAGGCCACTGCACTTCCCATCCATCCACTTTGCTTAATACTTTGGTACTTGGGAATCAAGCTATGGGAGTAACTTTCTATCTGGCGTATGCCTGAAATGAAACAGGTGATGCTGGGAGTTTTAGAACATTTAGAATCTGAATCCACATCCTTATTTTCTGTGTAGTATACAATCCAGTTTATCTTCTTACTCAAAATGGTTTTAACAACTTCACAATAAGTACTTTTTGAAAGCTTAGATCAAGGACAATTCTGGCTTGCAATCAAATGGTATTTTTCAAAGCAGTCTTTATGGCCCCTTAATGATATGGTGTGCAAGAGATTAGATTGGTACTCTCTCAATATTTAGCTCAAAACAAACGTGGCAGAAGGAGAGTGTGTCTTTGCCTGTTACCAGTTGACAAACTGCAAATGCTGTCATCACAAACGGTTCCTCTTTATTCATAGTGCCTGTCCAGCTCAGCGCACCACCGCAGCCCTTCTGTGTGCTGGGCTCCTGCAGTATGTCTTTATTTTAAAGAAATAGCCTTTGAACATTGTTGCACACCCCTGAGTGGTTGGGAAGTCATATTATGAAAAATGACAGAGTAGAATAGAGCCAGTGTTTACAACTACAGTGGATGAATCAAAGGAAGAAGATATGATTGGATTAACACCATTAAAGTATCCCTAACAAAGGCAGAAAAGTTCAGACAGTTATAAAATTATGTTAGCACAGCAAATTTGGCTCAGAGGTTGAGCGTCGACCCATGAACCAAGAGTTCACTGGTTCAAATCAGGGAACATGCCTGGGTTACGGGCTGGATCCCCAGTAGGGGGCATGCAGGAACCAGCTGATCAATGTTTCTCTCTCATTGATGTTTCTATCTTTCTCTCCCTCTTGCTTCCCCTCTCTCTAAAGTCAATAAGAACATATTTTTAAAATTATGTTAAGTTCAGACATAAAATTATATTAAGATAGACTTCAGCTATAAAGAAGTGAAGAGGTTGACAAGTCCCCTCCTCAAACACAGCTATGAAACTGAACAAAGTTTTCAAAATCACTTATTTCAGGGTGCTGAGAATCTATAGGGCTCAGCAAACAGCAAACTGAAAACTGTATATTCATTAAGGATTGCTGAACAAAGGAAGTCTTCAACTGAAGAATGGGTGTTCTGGCCTAGGGCTTCCTGCTTCTACAACCTAATTTGTTGGAGCTGTTGTCCTATTAGGGTGGTTGTTAGGAACTCGGTTCCTTTATCCTGCTCCAATACACCAATTGTCAGGTCTGAGTTATCCCTCTGCCAGGGACTGGACCTCCTGGGATGCCTGGTATCAGAAGACAGAGATGCCATGAGGACTTGTGGGTATATAAGAGAGTCTTCATTGGCCAGTGGCCATGTAGCCATTGCTAACAAGGAGCCATTAGACAAAACAGTTCTTCAAAGCAAAGTCCCATTAGGTAGCCGCACACCCGCTAGGTAACAATACATCTTTCCCACACAACAGCAGCAGGCTCTGTACCTACAGCAGTCTCACATAACAGTAGCTTAGCCTGACCTAGGAGCAGCCCTCGGGCTCTACACAGCAGCCGCACCTGAGCTGCCTCACTAAGTAGCCGCACGCTGCTGGGGGGTCAGTAACAACTTTACACTACTTAGGCAAAAGAGCTTCTTTCCAAAAGAGTGACCTCAGTCTTTTGGGCTATAGAAGGGCACGCTGTGCAGTGTATAGACAGATTACTGTGGCTTTGCTCTCGCACCTGTGTAAAGTCCTGGGACACCCTGAGTAAGATCCCCAAGCTCAGAGTGGCCTTGAGCATCCGGCGTATTCTTAATAGGGTACCCACAGTGGTGTTGGCTGTGAAAACCGGTAGCTTTGCTACAGCAGAAGGCTAACTTGATTTGGAGTAGTGATTGGAAAACCCACACCCAGCAAACAGGAAATAACCAGCTCTTTTAGCTTTAGGTCTTGGTTGGGGCTGAAGGCAGATAGGAGGACAATCCAGAAATTTAACAGAGATAAATCCCCCCACCCCAATTTTATTGAGATATGATTGACACACATCACTGTGTAAGTTTAAGGTGTATAGCATAATGGTTTGACTTACACATATGTATTGTAAAATAACTACTGCAATAAGTTTAGTTAGCATTTATCATCATAATAATAGACAAACATGTAAATTGACCGTACCTCTGCTATGCCCACAGCCAATCAGAGTAAGTATGCAAATTAGAAGGGCAAAGATGGCGGCTGCCCAGCTGCTCCAGGCACAGAGTGGCCAGGCCGGGCAGGACGCCTGTTATGAGAGGGAGGGTGGGGGACGAAGGGATCTACAGGAGCTGAGTGCCCTGGCAAAGACAAGACTGCAGACTCCGGAGTCTGCAGCGAAGACGAAGACGGCAGACTCCAGCCGGAGCTAAGGCCTGGGCCCCGGGTGCCAGAGGAAAACCGGTGCTGGAAGCCAAGGGAAGGAAGGCCTATTGCACGAATCTCTTCATGCAACAGGCCTCTAGTCTCCAATAAAAAGGAAAGCAAAGAAACAAATTTTCCTTATGATGAAAACTCTTAGGATTAACTCTTTTTAACAACTTTCCATATATCATAAGCAGCAGTGTTAACTGTAGTCATCATGTTGTACATTATATTCCTAGTACTTATTTATCTTATAACTGGAAATTTATACCTTTTGACTACCTTCCTCCAAATCTCCCTCTCCCACCCTCTGCCTCTGGTAACCACAAATCTGATGTCTTTTTATGAGTTTTTTATTTTATTTTTTAAAATCTTTATTGTTGAAAGTATTACATAGGTCCTCCTTTCCCCCCCATTAACTTCTTCCAGCCTGCTCCATCCTCCCACCACTCATGCCCCAAACCCTCACCACCCCATTGTCCGTGTCCACGGGTTGTGCATATGTGCATACAAGTTCATTGGTTGATCTCTTCACATATAAGTGAGATCACACAGCATTTGTCTTTTTTCTGACTTATTTCACTTAGCATATGCCCTCATGGTCCATACATGTTGTTATAAATGGCAGATTTCCTCATTTAAAATTTTTTTTTTATTGTTGATAGTATTATAGATATCCATCATTCCTCCTCCTCCCTCTGCCCAGTCCCTACACCCCTCCTCCCCCCTCCTCAGCCTTTACCAATCTATTGTCTGTGTCCTATGGGCTATGCATAGCCTATATAATAAAAGCCTAATATGCTAAGTGTCTGGTCAGCTGGTCGGCCGTTCAACCAATCAAAGCATAATATGCTAATGATATGCTAAGGCCACTCAACCACTCGCTATGATGTGCACTGACCATCAGGGGGAAGATGCTCCGACTGGTAAGTGAGCTTGCTGCTGGGGTCCGGCTGATTGGGACTGAGCCCTCCTGTGGTCTCTCTCTGGCTGGCCAACCTCCTGCGTCCCTCCCTGGCCCTGATCATGCACCAGTGGGGTCCCTCAGCCCGGCCTGCACCCTCTCGCAATCTGGGACCCTTCGGGGGTTGTCAGAGAGCCTGTTTCTGCCTGATCCCGCAGGCCAGGCCGAGGGATGCTACTGGTGCACAAATTCGTGCACCAGGCTTCTAGTAAATATATAAGTTCTTCGGTTTATTTCTTCTGGCCTTCCCCCATCCCTATCCTGAGATATGTCAGTCTGTTCCATGCCTCCATGCCTTGGGACTTATTTTGTTGGTCAATTCATTTTGTTCATAAAATTCCACATATAAGTGAGGTCATGTGATACTTGTCTTTCTCTGACTGGCTTATTTCACTTAGCATAACAGTCTCCAGGTCCCTCAATGCTGTTTCAAAGGGTAAGAGATCCTTCTTTTTTAGAGCTGCGTAGTATCCCATTGTATAGATGTACCGCAGCTTTTTTATCCACTCATCTACTGATGGGCATTTGGGCTGTTTCCAAATCTCAGCTATTGTAAATAAAGCTGCTATAAACATAAGGGTGCATATAACCTTTCTGATCGGTGTTTCAGGTTTTTTTACGATATATTCCTAAAAGTGGGATCACTGGGTCAACTGGCAGTTACATTTTTAATTTTTTGAGGGAACTCCATACTGTTTTCCATAGTGGCTGCACCAGTCTGCATTCTCACCAGCAGGAAACTAGTGTTCCCTTTTCTCCACATTGTTTCCAGCACTTGTTGTTTGTTGGTATACGTACTAGTATTATCAGAAAAGGGATAGATGGAAAACAAAAAGGGTACATCTACACATTGTATACTCTCAATAGTTAAAAATGGTTAAGTAGTTCTCATGTGTTGACATAGAAAACTGAGCTGTTGTTGAATAAAAACTTCCAGGTAGCTTTTTAAATAATGCCATTTATATAAATCTCAATCTCTCCCTCCACAATGTGTGTGTGTGTGTGTGTGTGTGTGTGTGTGTGTGTGTGTTGTGTGTGTGTGTGTAGACTTGAAAGATTCTAAAAGAAGCAGAGGGTTACTTTAGGAACTGGGACTTCAGGTATATTATACTTTGTTATTTTTTTGTACTATTAGATTGGGGAAAGAACATGTGTCATTTTTAAAATCAGAAAAAGCTATTTTCATTAAAAATGTAATAGTAACCATCACTAAAGAAAAATCCCAAAAGTGTTCATAGCACACACCACTTAATATACAAATTGCAAACCTGCACCTAAGGTGTATGGGGATGATGCTCCAACCAACTGAGCTACCTGGACAGGGAACACATAAGTCAATGCTATCTTTTGGTCACCTAAGTAACACATAAGCATCCTATATAATAAAGAGGTAATATGCAAATTGACCCTCACGCCATCACATCACAAGATGGCTGCCCCCACATTGTCACAAGATGGCCACGCCCACATTGTCAAAGATGGCTGGCAGGGGAGGGCAGTTGGGGGTGACCAGGCCTGCAGGAGAGGCAGTTGGGGGGGATCAGGCCTGCAGGGGAGGGCAGTTGGGGGTGATTGGGCCGGCAGGGGAGCAGTTAGGTGTCAATCATGCTGGCAGGGGAGCAGTTAGGGGTGATCAGGCTGGCAGGCAGGCAAGTGGTTAGGAGCCAGCAGTCCCAGATTGTGAGAGGGATGTCTGACTGCCGGTTTAGGCCCAATCCCTGAGGGGTCCCAGATTGGAGAGGGTGCAGGCTGGGCTGAGGGACACCCCCAGTGCACAAATTTTGTGCACCGGGCGTCTAGTTTAAAATAAAAAAAAAAATGATTTCAGGAAGGGAAAGAGAGAAAGGGAGAAGAGCAGAGGAGAGGAGAGGGAGGAAGGGATAGGGAGAAACATTAATTTGTTGCTACACTTATTCATGCTTTCACTGGTTGGTTATTGAATGTGCCTTGACTAGGGATCAAACCTGCACCTAAGGTGTATGGGGATGATGCTCCAACCAACTGAGCTACCTGGACAGGGAACACATAAGCATTTTGGTGCACACTCAAGCACTTTTTCGTGTGTTACTAAATTTCATGACCAGATAGCACAGGCTGTCTTGGCCCAAAGTACTCTGCCAAAGAATTTTATTACTATGACGTGACATGATATAATGTAGTAGCATCAGTTCTAGATCTATCTGGCTCAGAAATCTAGGCAAGTTCCTTAGCCTTTCTGAATCTCAGCTTCCTCCTTTGTAAAACTAATATCTGCACTGTTTACTTAAAATTCTAAGGATCAAATTATCTAATTTGATGTGTTATCTAATTATCTAATGTATGTGAAAACGTTTTCTAAACTCTAAAGTATGAGTTTACTCATGTCTATTAAAAAAGGAAAACTGCCTTTAATAACTGAGAAGATGGATATTATCACATTTAAAATGATATCAAGCAGAGAACTTTGGAAGAAAGTGCCCAGTGAAACGAGAAGGGTAAGCCTTAAATCTAGAATTAGAATCAAAGTTTAACTCTGGCATCTTTCTACTAAAAATTATAGGATAACATTTTGATGCCTTAAACCAAATAAAACCCAGAAGCAATTGCTGCATGGTGATAGGTAAGGGAAAGTGTAAGCCAATTCACTAGGAAGATTTTGATCCAGAATGAAAGTTTTCTCTCCCTGCTAGTCAGGCAGACATCTAATTACTCTTGTTTGATATAAATAATTTTATTGATTTTAATCTTAGGTATCCACAAATGAAGGTTTTGTACTTTGCACAGAGTTATTTAGCTGGCATTAAGAATAAAACCCAGTCAATAATAATAATTTTTGTTTTACTGTGATTTGTTCTAGTTTCAGTTAAGGAGTTGGCTGTTTCATAGTCCCTTTCTTTATGTGAATGCTTTAAAGATAATCTCTCTCTAGTTGAGGGTTTAATGAGAAACTATTTTTCATTTTATATAATGTTCCAGACACAAAACCAGAACAAAAGAATCTTAAAGACAGCAATGGGAATGTTGGGATAAGAAAGATGAACTGAAATGAGTCTCTTTCCCTTTAAATTGTGTTGATGCTCATTACTGTTTACTTCAACCCAATGAGGCATGAGAATACTCTCCCTTCCCTCTTGCTGTCCTTTGAACAATGGGACAGTCAGGAGACCTGGGCTCTGGACCCAGATCTGCTCCTTATGAGCTGAGCGACCTGATGTTGAAGAGCTAGCATCCATTGATCCTTCACGCCAGGCATAGGGCTACATTTTATCCACTTTCTTTTTATCCTCACAATTCTGTAAAGTAAATAGTATTGTCCCTTTTTAAAACATTTTTAATTTTTATTTTAATATATTTTTATTGATTTCAGAGAGAAAGGGAGAGGGAGAAGAGTTAGAAACATCAATGATGAGAGAGAATCATTGATCAACTGCTTCCTGCACGCCCCACACTGGGGATCGAGCTGACAACCCAGGCATGTGCCCTGACCGGGAATCGAACTGGTGACCTCTTGGTTCCTGGGTCGACACTCAACTGCTGAGCCATGCTGGATGGGCAAAAGTGTTCCTTTTTCACAGATGAGGGAATTAAACTTGTGAGAGTTAAGTTAACTTGGCACAGGTTGCACAAAAGAGATCTACTTTGAAGATGAGATGAAATAATGTTTAAGAAAATGCTTTGACAACTGTAAAATGCTATACAGATTTAAACTATAATTATTTTAGTTCTCAGGAAAGAAAGTAAAAATCTGTCTTTTCCAAGCGCTCTTTCCAGATGGGCTTCCACCTATTTTGCATTAATATAGCAGCTGCTTCCATTTCCAAAAAGGGCAAGATGAGTATTTGCAAGGGTTTCTGCTGGCCCTGCTGTCACAACCGGCAGAAACGAGTATTTTGCAAAGATGACAGTTCCAAGAGGAAAGCAAAAGGAAATCTACTTTCCTCACTACTCTGTAGGGTTTAATGCAATCTCAGTGTGTTAATGAAGCAGTGAATTTTATTGTATGCGTGGGAATCATTGGGCTCATAATGGCCTTGCATCCTAATCGGTCCTTCGGGGAGGTCACTCTGCTCCTATGACTTTACGGTCTTGTCTCTTTGTTCACACAAGCAGTGCACACACAGCCTATTTGTCAACTTCACAAGTGCTCAGCTGTAAATATAAATGACCCTCGGATGATCTTGATAGTTGGTGTGTCCAGAGAGAGAAGGCGGTTGCATCCAGCTGCCTCACTCTCAGAATGACTGGCAACATCTTTAGAAGAGGCTGCTGCCCTTTCTCTCATACAAACGTTATCAAAACGCCCACCAAGCAGTTCTGTTTTCCCTGAGGGTTGTAACTACTATTAGAACAATTAACCTTCTTATGGCCATATGATACCAAACAGCAGGGAAAAAGAGGCAAAACTTCATTCCCATGTTCTAACTAGGACTATGTGGTTTGTTAAATCTTTTCTCAGCCCAATGTTACTAACGATATTTCTAGCCTGTTTTGCTTCTCAGGAGTCAAATAATCAAATATAGCATTGTGCTTATTCTCATGATCCTGATGCATTACGATCCTCATTTATTTAGTTGGAAAGACTGAGGGAATTCTCAGCAGCCAATTTAGAAAGCACCAGGAGAAGCCTTGGTGTGAGAAATCTGATTACTTGACACCCCCCATACTTATGCATGTCCCATCAAATGACCTCTTTTAGTACTGCAATTTCTTTCTCTATAAAAAAAAGCTAGTTTTATGGATTTAAACAAGCTGAATGATATATATCTCAAAGTTGTTTTGCTACCTTGATGTGCCAATAACAGGTCTTTGCCAGTTAAAATTTTTCCTTTTTCTTTTTTTTTCTTTCTTTTTCTTTTTAAAACTCTGTTTGACCCTAGCCAGTTTGGCTCAGTGGATAGAGCGTCGGCCTTGTGGACCTAAGGGTCCCAGGTTTGATTCCCATCAAAGGCATGTATCTCAGTTGTAGGCTCACCCCTTACCTGGGCCCTGGTCGGGGCTGGTGCAGGAGGCAACCAATCATTGTGTTTCTCTCACATCGATGTTTCTCTCTGTCTTTCCCTCTCTCTCCCACTCTCCCTAAAAATCAATGGAAAAATATCCTCAGGCGAGGAGGATTAACAAAAAACAAAAACAAAAACAAACAAACAAACAAAAACACTAGAGGTAAAAAACAACAACTCTGTTTGTTTGGAAGCAGTATGGGCATTGACAACTGTGGGCTTTTTTTTTTTTTTTTCTTTTTAATATATTTTATTGATATTTTACAGAGAGGAAGTGAGAGGGATAGAGAGCTAGAAACATCGATGAGAGAGAAACATCGATCAGCTGCCTCCTGCACACCCCCAACTGGGGATGTGCCCGCAACCAAGGTACATGCCCCTGACCGGAATCGAACCCGGGACCCTTCAGTCCACAGCCCGACGCTCTATCCGCTGAGCCAAACCGGTTTCGGCAACTGTGGGCTTTTATAAGGGGCTCTCTGGTCCAATGTCTGGGACCTGGAACTTACTTTTAACCTTAAAAAACTTGTGAGCAGAGCTTGATGAATTCTCAAAGTCATGGAACAATCTTATTCACTGAAGCCAGAACTAAGGGTCAAGTCAAAACATGGAGGAAGCCCCGATGGGTTGTTAGGGAAGGCTTTCCAGAGGTGGTGTTAATTAACTGTCCTATTCATTATAGATTGCAGCAATAATCCCAGCCAGCTATTTCTTAAATGTATTCTCTTGGTCATGTGATGTCATATAAGGAGACTTGAAGGAGTTGAAAAATGAATGGTAAGACTTATTATTCCTTTGGTAATATTTATTTATTTTTACCTTTTTAGAGAACCACTCACTGAGCATAAGACTGGTGGCTTTATATATATTATCTCATTTAATCCTCATAATAACTTCATGAGGTATGTACTGTTATTATCCCTGTGGGACTCCAAAGTTCAGGCCTTTAACTATGATCTTATATATATTTTTTATGATCTTATATTTTATTCTATGATGTAGGTTTATTATTCAAAGCTATAAGTAAACCATAGTTTTATATATCATAACTTAAATTCACCAAAATAGCTTGTTTCATATAGGAATTCTAGTGTTAAAAATTTTTAATATATTTTTATTGATTTTAGAGGGAAAGGGAGAGGGAGAGATAGAAACATCAACGATAGGAGAGAATCATCAATCAATTGCCTCCTGCATGCCCCCTACTGGGGATTGAGCCTACAACCCTGGCATGTGCCCTGACTGGGAATTGAACGGTGACCTCCTGGTTCATAGGTCAACGTTCAATCACTGAGCCATGCCAGCGGGGCTATTGTGAAATTTTAAAAAAGTGAGTATCAGATTTATCTGAGTCCACATTTTCTTAGACATTAAATTTTTTACAGTGATAGTCATAAGTTTTTAAAAATTCAGCAAATATTGGGCACCTACTGTATGCCAGATATTGGGGAAAGAATAGTTGTTAAACTATATGTAATTTTTAACCTCTTAGAACTTATTGTATAGTGTTGAGTGTTGTGTCTACATTTCTTTGGAAATCCTTATCTGATTATTTCTTTGGGCTTCAGTACACCTTTTATGTGCTTTTATAATACTCTGCTTTTATTATAAATATGTAATACAAATTATTTTATTATAAATATATAATTAAAAGTATAAAAATATTCTAAAATATTCATGTACTCATCATACAGTTAATAAGCAGAACATTAGCAATGAACCCCTATGAACCGCTCCCCAATTGTATCCCCTTCCCTTCTCTATAGACAGGAAAGCACTATCCTGAATGATAGCCATTAGCATTTTTTCTTTCTTTTCTTTTTTATTGTAGTAGAATACATACATATTTACATATAACATAAATCTGCCATTTTAAGCATAAAATTCAGTGACATTAATTACATTAACAATGTTGTGCAACCATCACCACTATTCCCAAAACTTTAAAAAATCACCGCAAACAGAAACTCTATAACCACTAAGCAATAACTCTCCATTCCCCCTCCATCCAGCTCCTAGCAGCCTCTAGACTACTTTCTGTCTCTATAAATTTACCCGTTCTAGACCCCTTCCCCACACACATATTTTGGGCCAAAAAGAAGAGACTTTAATAGTAGGGCTGGGTCAACTAGATAACATTTAGAAAGTATCTTCCCCCTCCCCCAGTTTTATTGAGATATAATTGACATATAACACTGTATTAGTTTAAGGTGTACAATGTAATGATTTGATATATGTATGTATTATAAAATGATGACCACAGTAAGTTTAGTTAATATTCATTACTTCACAGTAACACACTTTTTTCCCTCGTGATGAGAACTTTTAAGATTTACTCTCTTCAGCAACTTTCAAATCTATAACACAGTATTATCAACTATGGTCACACGCTGTACTAATCTATATATATATAAAACCCTAATATGCAAATAGACCAAATGGCAGAACAACCAAACAACCAGTTGCTATGATGTGCGCTGACCACCAGGGGGCACGGGTGGAACATGGCAGGCATTGGCAGCAGGTAGCAGAGCACAGAACATGGTGGGCATCGGCCATGGCGGGATGGTGGAGCAGGTGAGCGGGGGCGCCAGACCAAGGTGGGGCGCTGGTCACTGTCATCCGGGCAAGCCTCTAGTGGCACCGGCCCTGCTTGCACCTGCTGCCTGTGCCCGATGCCAGCCCCGATCGCTTAGCGCTGTCAGTGGGTGCGAGTGGTGGCTGTCAGTGGGTGCGAGCAGCGGCTGCCAGCCCCGATTTCCCCTCAGGGCTTCTCCACCTCCCCCTGCTCCTGAGGGGTGATCAGTGCAGCAGCTGCCACTCACACCTGCTGACAGTGCCAGCCCCAATCTCTCTGCCATCAGCGGGTGTGAACAGTGCCAGTGCCATCAGTGCGTGGGAGCAGTGGTGGCAGGAGCAGGGCTGCCGGCAGACAGGGGACCGGGGGCCACAGCGGGAGGTGCCAGGTGGGGGCACGGAGGATGGGCCAAGACCCGCTCCTGTGCCCACCACAGCCTCATGGCCCACAGTTTCTTTCAAGGTGCACAAATTCATGCATTGGGCCCCTAGTTTACCTTATAATTGGAAGTTTGTACCTCTTGACTCCCTTTACCCATATCCCTCACTCCTCACCTCCTTCCTCTGGAAACTTCAAATCTGACTTCTATTTCTATGAGTTTGGTGTTTTTAGTTTTCACATAAAGTGACATCATACAATATTTGTTTTTCTTTGTCTGACTTGTTTCACTTAGCATAATACCCTTAATTCCATTACTGTTGTTGCAAATGGCAGGATTTCCTTCTTTTTTATGGTGCAATAATATTCCATTGTGTATGTATGTATATATATATATATATATATATATATATATATATATATATATATATATCTCACATTTCCTTTATCCATTTATCTGTTTATTGACATGTAGGTTGTTTCCATGTCTTGGCTATTGTAAATAATGTTGCAGTGAATACTGGGGTGCAGATATCTCTTTGAGATAGTGATTTCCTTTGGATATACAGACGTGGGCAAATATGGGTTTATAGTTGTGAGTATGTGAAAGTTTATTCTTGTGTTATTATTTACTTATTAATGATTGTATTACTTATTGTTATTATTATTTACCTACTTGTGTCCACCCTGTATACCCAGAAGTGGGGTTGCTGGATCATGTGGTAGTTCTATTTTAAATTTTTTGTGGAGCCTCCATATTGTTTTCCATATTGTAGTCTAATTTACAATCCCACCAATAGTGCACAGGGGTTCTTTTTTTGGCACATCCTCACCAACACTTGTTAGCCCTTGTCTTGATGATAGCCATTCTAGCAGGTTTGAGGTAATATCTCATTGTGGATTTGATTTGCATTTCTCTGATAATCAGTGATGTTGAACACATTTTCATGGACTTCTTGGCAATTTAGATATTTTATATAAGTGGAATAAAAACATTTTGTTCTTTTGTGTTGGCTTATTTCACTTAGCATGCTTTCAGAGTTCATCCATATTGTAGTATGTTTCAGAACTCTATTCCTTTTTAAAACTGAATAATTTTCCATTGTATGTATATATCACATTTTGTTTATCCACTCATCTGTTCATAAAACTTGTGTTGTTTCCATCTTTTGGCTATTGTGAGTAATGTGCAATAAACATTGGTGTATAGGCATTTGCTTGAATCCTTGTTTTCATTTCTTTGGGGTGTATCCCTAGGAGTGGAATTGCTAGGTCACATGGTAATTGCATATTTAGCTTTCTGAGGAGCTGTGAAATTATTTAGCATCGCAGCTGCACCACCTTACACTTTCACCAGCAATGCACAAGAGCTCAGCGTTTTCTATTTCCTCACCAAAACTTGTTATTTTCCATTTAAAAAATTATAGTCATCCAGTAGGTATGAAGTGGTATTTCATTGTGGTTATTCTTTGCATTTCTCTAATGACTAATGATGTTGAGCTTCTTTGCATGTGCTTATTGGCCATTTATATATCTTTGGAAAAACATCTATTCAAGTCCCTTGCCCATTTTAAAATTTTTGAATTAAAAAAAATTTTTTTTTGCTTTTTAACTTTCTATTGTTTATTGAATAGTTTTTTTTTAAAAGATCAACAACAGCTGGAGAATGTAGGCAAGTCATCAGTGAATTACGGTTGCTTTGATTTTTATCCATTTTTTAATTCAGATTTTTTGTTGTGGTTGAGTTGTAAGAGTTCTTCATGTATTCTGGGCAATAAATCCAATCAGATATATGATTTACAAATATTTTATACCATGTTGTATGTTGCCTTTTTACTTCCTTAATAATGTATTTCAATGCACAAAAGTTTTCGATTTTGATGAAGTCCTACATTTTTTTCTTGTGTTGTCCATGCTTTTTTTTTTAAAGACAGAACTTAAGTGTTTACTACATTGTTTAGAAAAGAAAAAAGCATATCAGAAAATTCTCTCAGATTATTTGTCTGAAAATATTTTAATTTGGCATTCATTTTGAGGAGTGTTTTCAGTGTCAGAAGGACTCTTGGGTTATCATTTTCCAGAACATTAAGAGATGTTCCATTGTCACCTGATGTGCATAGTCCCTACTGAAAAGTTTTATTTAATTCTCATTTTAGTTCCTTTGTGTATATATAACTTATCTTTTTATATTGTGGCTTTAAAGATTTTGTCATTGTTATTTTAGCAGTTTGAGTTTTATATACTTTTGTTGTGTTTGGTGTGGATGTATGCACGTGCAGATGTGGGTGTCATTTCTGTTCTGGATTGTTTAGTTTTCTTTAATCTGTGGGGTTAAGGTTTTTGTCACATTTAGAAACTTTTCAGCTATTAGTTCAAGGATTTTCGACTCTGGCTGTTTGGAATGCCAATATCTGATTAACTTCTGTGATCTCTGGGAGCTGTTCAGCTTACACTTTTTAATCCTACTTTGCTCAACCCTATATGTGAGTGGTCTATTATTCAGTAGATACTTATGGTGACTACTTTGCAGATTTCTAGTGGTCTATTTTGCTTGACTCCCTCATCTGAAACTTAGTCTTCACATATTCTATTTGCCTTAACCCAGTGGTCGGCAAACTCATTAGTCAACAGAGCCAAATATCAACAGTACAACGATTGAAATTTCTTTTGAGAGCCAAATTTTTTAAACTTAAACTTCTTCTAACTCCACTTCTTCAAAATAGACTCGCCCAGGCCGTGGTATTTTGTGGAAGAGCCACACTCAAGGGGCCAAAGAGCCACATGTGGCTCACGAGCCACAGTTTGCCGACCACTGCCTTAACTTCTTCAAACACAGATCTCCATTTCCTCAACTTACTGCTGAACCGTGTGTTCCCTCTTCTTAATACCTTAGCCAGAAAATTGTGTCTGGACTTACGGAATTTACTTTGTTTCCATTTTCTGGGGAATCACAGTCCTGTGTTATTCCATGTTTGAAAACATTTTCATATATTTTGTTTGTTTTTTATTTACGATGTATTGACAAATCATGTTCCTTCTTAATCTATGATGACCTGAGGTATAACTACTTATGTGTAGAGGAATCCTATATAATAAAAGAGCAATATGCAAATTAACCACCACTCTGCTACACCCACAAGCCATGCCCACAAGCCAATCAGGAGTGAATATGCAAATAAACCCAAACAAGATGGCTACGGCCACAGAGAGCAGGAGGGAGGCTTGGGTTTCCCTGGCAATGGAGGAAGCCAAGCTTTCCGCCTGCCCTTGCAGGCCTAGGCCTCCACTCAAGGCTACAAAGTTTCAATTATAGAAGATAAATAAATCCCAACAGAAATGGCTGCTGCCACAGAGCAAGCAGAAGGCTTGGCTCCGCTCCAGGCTATAAAGTTTCAATTGTAGGAGATAAATAACCCCCAGATACCAGGGCCTCCGCTTGGGTCGCCAGGGGGCGTGGCCGGCCTGCAAACCACCACAGGCCCCTCACACAGGCCGCTCCACACCCCAAGGGAACCCCCACCCTGATCCGGGACACCCTTCAGGGCAAACCAGCTGGCCCCCACCTGTGCACCAGGCCTCTATCCCAGGGGTCCTCAAGCTTTTTAAACAGGGAGCCAGTTCACTGTCCCTCAGATCGTTGGAGGGCCGGACTATAGTTAAAAAAAAAAACTATGAACAAATTCCTATGCTCACTGCAGGCCCAGGATGAGTTGGCTGCTAAGCAGGACAGGCAGCGGCACCTGGCGGGCCGGATAAATGTCCTCGGCAGGCCTCATGTGGCCCGCGGGCCGTAGTTTGAGGACGCCTGCTCTATCCTATCTAATAAAAGAGTAATATGCAGATTGACCATCACTCCAACACACAAGATGGCTGCCCCCATGTGGTCAAAGATCCTGCCCCCATGTGAACACAAGATGGCCGCCACAAGATGGCCAGCAGGGAGGGCAGTTGGGGGGAACCAGGCCTGCAGGGGAGGGCAGTTGGGGGGAACCAGGCCTGCAGGGGAGGGCAGTTGGGAAGGACCAGGCAAGCAGGGGAGGGCAGTTAGGGGTGACCAGGCCTGCAGGGGAGCAATTAGGCATCAATCAGGCTGGCAGGGGAGTGGTTAGGGGGTGATCAGGCTGGAAAGCAGAAGTGGTTAGGGGCAATCAGGAAGGCAGGCAGGTGAGCAGTTGGGAGCCAGCAGTCCTGGATTGTGAGAGGGATGTTCGACTGCCCGGGCATTGAGGGGTCCAAGATTGGAGAGGGTGCAGGCCGAGGTACACCCCCCCTCCCCGTGCACAAATTTCATGCTTCAGGCCTCTAGTCCTATCTAATAAAAGAGTAATATGCAAATTGACCATCACTCCAACACACAAGATGGCTGCCCCCATGTGGTCAAAGATGAGTGCCCCATGTGGACACAAGATGGCCGCCACAAGATGGCCAGCAGGGGAGGGCAGTTGGGAGGGATCAGGCCTGCAAGGGAGGGCAGTTGTGGGCGATCAAGCCTGCAGGGGAGGGCAGTTACGGGTGACCAGGCTGGCAGAGGAGGGAAGTTGGGGGGGACCCAGCCCTGCAGGGGAGGGCAGTTGGCGGGGGGGGGACCAGGCCTGCAGGGGAGGGCAGTTGGGGGGGACCCAGGCCTGTAGGGGAGAGCAGTTGGCGGGGGGGGGACCAGGCCTGCAGGGGAGGGCAGTTGGGGGGGACCCAGGCCTGTAGGGGAGAGCAGTTGGGGGGGACCAGGCCTGCAGGTGAGGGCAGTTAGGGGTGACCAGGCCTGCAGGGGAGGGCAGTTAGGGGCAAACAAGCTGGCAGGGAAGAAGTTAGGCATCAATCAGGCTGGCAGGGGAGTGGTTAGGGGGTGATCTGGCTGGCAGGCAGAAGCGGTTAGGGGCAATCAGGAAGGCAGGCAGGCGAGCATTGGGGAGCCAGCAGTCCTGGATTGTCAAAGGGATGTCCCAGATTGGAGAGGGTGTGGGCTGGGCTGAGGGACACACCCCTGTGTGCACGAATTTCGTGCCCCGGGCCTTTAGTTATATATATTTTACAATCTTATTTTAGTGTTATAAGCTACTTTAGGGGGAAAAAACAGAAAATATTTTTTAAAAGGGTAAGTCTGTATAAAATTTAAAAGTATTTTCCCATATACACATGGATACACACACATGTCAAATTCATATATGGTTATGATGAATAGTCTCAATCTTTAAGTATCAATAAAATAAAAGTTTTTTAGGATATCAGGTAAGGCAAACAGTATTTATAAGGTGTGTGTTTGTTTTTTAACATGCTCTAATTAAAAGATTTTTTTATGATCACAGGAAAAATTCAGTATATTTGATTCACTTGGCTAAAAGTGACCCTACAATTTATTCTTAGGAGCTTCTCTGGTGATTCTGCTGGGTTTGGATACCATTCACCTAGTCTAAACATCTTTTTTTTTTTTAAAAAAACAATAATCAATTAGGCCCAGAGATGTTTTTCTTTTGCAATTTGTGTGTATTTAAGATAGTTGTTTTAAAGCTTTTTCTAGGGAATCCAATACCCAGGCTTCCTCAAGGATGGTTTTGGGCACTTGTGTGGGCCATAATTTTCTGCTTCTTTGTATGCCTTGTGATGTTTATTGAAAACTGGGCATTTAAATATTATGATGTGATAACTCTGGAAATCAATTCTCTCCCTTCTCTAGGTTTGCTGTTTTTTGTTTTGGTCTGTGTGTGTGTGTGTGTGTGTGTGTGTTTAATCAAAGGCTGTAGTAGTCTATTGTTTAGTGACTTTTCCAAACTATTTTGGAAAGACTGTATATCTTGTCATTTGTGGTCCCTGAAGTCCCTGTTCCTTCAGAGAATCCCTTGAAGCACAGGGGATAAAATAAAATACAACACCCCCCTTAAAGAAACAGAAAAGAAAACAAACAAACAACCCACTAGACACCTGTCCCTGCCTTTACAGATGGCTCTGTGCTGGGGCACTCCAACACTTACCCAGGCTTGCACTGAGCCTAGGGATCAGCCTTAGATGAAATCTTAGGGTCCTTTTAAGTCTTTCTGAGCATGTGTTTTGCACTGGCAATGTGTGTGTCTCTCTGAATTCCCCTCAGTATTCCTTGTATACATGGATGCTTTTGAATGTCCTAATTTTCCAAAGACTCTCCCTCAGCTTTTCTTCCCATGTCTCTGGTGGTCTATTGTATATCTGCATCTTAATTTTTTTACCCCAGGCATCTGTGGGTTGTTAGTCTGCCTTGCAGCTCTTTTGAATAACGCATTCAGCTTTTTTGGCATGAGTTCTGAGTTAGTCCAGAGACAAGCACTTGAGGCAGTCCTTCAGGTAGCCCCACACAGGTTAGAATAGATATACATGGTATTTCGCAAATAAGGTCTGCTCTACTTCCTCCAGAATCATGGATCAGATTCCACACTAGGATTATGGGCTGCTGCTGCTCTAACACTGCCACCACTCCAGGGTTGGAGGTGAGGCAAGAGCAGGTAAAAATGCCACAAAGCTTTGCTACCATTCTTGAGCTGTCTTTTCAAAAATATATATTTTTAAATTGATTTCAGAGAGGAAGGGAGAGGGGGAGAGAGAGAGAGAAGCATTGATGTGAAAGCCAAACATTGACTGGTTGCCTCCCATAGGCACCCCATCCAGGGACTGAACCTGCCACCTGGGCGTGTGCCCTGATCAGGAATTGAACCAGTGACCTTTTGGTGCACTGGACAATGCTCAACCAACTGAACCACATTGGCCAGGGCAAACTGTCTTTTTCTTGATTAAGTATTCACTTGGTTGTTGTAAACCTTTGACTGTTCTCCAGAGTTCTGACAGAGTGGGTTCTGACAATTTTTGCTTGTTTTTCCATGTTTCTATAAGGGAGGAAGAGCCTGGAACTGCCTATTGCACCATTTTGCTGACATCATCACCATTAGCATTTAATACTCAAGAACTTTGGGTTTATAAAGTACCCCTAATTTCTTTCTTTCTTTTTTGCAATCTTTATTGTTGAGATTATTACAGATGTCCCTCTTTTTCCCCCTCATTGTCCCCCTCCACCTAGTTCTTGCCCCGCCCCAGGCCTTTGCCACTCTATAATCTGTATCCATAGGTAATGCATATATGCTTATAAAATATTTGTTTAATCTCTTCCCACCCCCTACCCCCATTCCCTTTGAAAATCGTCAGTCTTTTCCATTTCCATGCCTCTGATTCTATTTTATTCACCATTTTATTCTGTTCATTAGATTTCTTATTCGTTTATTTTGATTTTTAGATTCAATTGTTGACAGGTATGAATTTGTTGCCATTTTGTTAATGTTGTTGTTGTTGTTTTTCTTCTTCTTCCTCTTTCTCTTCCTCTTCTTAAAGAATACCCTTTAGGCCGAAACTGGTTTGGCTCACTGAATAGAGCGTCGGCCTGCGGACTGAAGGGTCCCGGGTTCGATTCCGGTCAAGGGCACGTACCTTGGTTGCGGGCACATCCCCAGTGGGAGGTGTGCAGGAGGCAGCTGATCGATGTTTCTCTCTCATCGATGTTTCTAGCTCTTTATCCCTCTTCCTTCCTCTCTGTAAAATATCAATAAAATATATTTTAAAAAAATTAAAAAAAAAAAGAATACCCTTCAGCATTTCATATAATACTGGTTTGGTGGTGATGAACTCTTTTAGCTTTTTCTTGTCTGTGAAGCTCTTTATCTGACTTTCAATTTTAAATGATAACTTTGCTGGGTAGAGTAATATTGGTTGTAGGTTCTTGCTAGTCATCACTTTGAATATTTTTTGCCACTTCCTTCTGGCCTGCATAGTTTCTGTTGAGAAATTTGCTGACAGTTGTATGGGCACTCCCTTGTAGGTAACTAACTGCTTTTCTCTTACTGCTTTTAAAATTCTCTCTTTGTCTTTAGTCTTTGGCATTTTAATTATGATGTGTCTTGGTGTGGTCCTCTTTGGGTTCCTCTTGTTTGGGGTTCTCTGTGCTTCCTGGACTTGTAAGTCTATTTCTTTCACCAGGCAGGGTAAGTTTTCTGTCATTATTTCTTCAAATAGGTTTTCAATATCTTGCTCTCTCTCTTCCTCTGGCACCCCCATAATTCTAATGTTGGTGTACTTGAAGTTGTCCCAGAGGCTCCTTACACTATCTTCATATTTTTGGATCCTTTTTTCTTTTTGCTCTTCCAGTTGGGTGTTTTTTGCTTCCTCATATTTCAAGTCATAGATTTGATTCTCAGAATCCTCCACTCTACTGCAAAATCCCTGTATATTCTTCTTTTTTTTTTTTTTTAAATAAATCTTTATTCAGATTATTACAATTATTTCTCCTTTTTCCCCCCATAGCTCCCCTCCACCCATTTCCCACCCCACCTTCTGCCCTTACCTCCCCCCCACAGTCCTCATCCATAGGTGTATGATTTTTGTCCATTCTCTTCATGAACCCCCCATACCCCTTTCCCCCTGAGAATTATCAGTCCACTCCCTTTCTATGCCCCTGATTCTATTATATTCACCAGATTATTCTGTTCCTCAGGTTTTTAATTCACTTGATTTTTAGGTTTGCTTGTTGATAGATATGTATTTGTTGTTCATAATTTTTCTCTTTACTTTTTTCTTCTTCCTCTTCTTTAAGAATACCTTTCAGCATTTCATATAATACTGGTTTGGTGGTGATGAACTCCTTCAGCTTTTTCTTATCTGTGAAGCTCTTTATCTGCCCTTCAATTCTGAATGATAGCTTTGCTGGGTAGAGTAATCTTGGTTGTAGGTTCTTGCTATTCATCACATTGAAAATTTCTTGCCACTCCCGTCTGGCCTGCATAGTTTCTGTTGAGAAGTCAGCTGACAGTCGTATGGGCACTCCCTTGTAGGTAATTAACTGTTTTTCTCTTGCTGCTTTTAATATTCTCTCTTTGTCTTTTGCTCTTGGCATTTTAATTATGATGTGTCTTGGTGTGGTCCTCTTTGGATTCCTTTTGTTTGGGGTTCTGTGGGCTTCCTGGACTTGTAAGTCTATTTCTTTCACCAGGTGGGGGAAGTTTTCGGTCATTATTTCTTCAAATAGGTTTTCAGTATCTTGCTCTCTCTCTTCTTCTGGCACCCCCATAATTCTGATGTTGGTACGCTTGAAGTTGTCCCAGAGTCTTCTTACATTATCTTCAACTTTTTGGATTTTTTTTTTTTTTTGCTTTTTGCTTTTTCGGTTGAGTATTTTTTGCTTCTTTGTATTTCAATTCTTTGACTTGATTCTTGCGTTCCTCTATTCTGTTTCTGGGTCTCTGTATAATATTTTTTATTTCAGTCAGTGTATGTTTAATTTCTAGTTGGTCCTTTTTCATATCTTCGAGGGTCTCGTTATATTTATCAGCCTTTTCTAGGATATTCTTAAAAAGTCTTATAACCGTGGTTTTGAATTCTATATCCAGTCGTTTGTTTTCCTCCATTTCTTTCGTTTGTGATCTGATTCTTTGACCCCGCATTTTCATTGATTCCCTGAGTTGGTAAGGTAGATATTTGTGCTAGGTTTCCAATATGGCCCAGTGGGTCTGCTTCCCCAGTTAACCTGAGGTGGACACTCTTGGTGCACCCCTTTGTGGACTGTGTGTACAGCCTTGTTGTAATTAAGTCTTGATTGTTGTTGGTATCACTGGGAAGAATTGACCTCCGGGCCAGTTGGCTGTAAGGATCAGCTGTGTCTATGCTGGGAGAAGTTCGGTGCTGGAGACAGCCTTATAGGATTAGACTTGCCAAATTGCAATAGCCTCTGTGCTCAGCTTGGATGGGGTGGAGTCTCAGTCTTGGCTTCCTGTCAGCCTTGCCCTTGCGCCCATGTGCACTTTCAGTCCTCCGCCTTCCCCAGCTCGAGTCTCCGCCTGAGAGTCCAGACTCCCCCCACAAGAGCGTGGGTCCTCAGGGGCTCGCCTGGAACTGGGGTTCACTGCAGTCAGAACTGGGGCTCTGCAGTCAGAATCCTCTGACTCCCTTCCACTAGGGAAAGCCTGTGACAACCTCCGCAGCCTTTGTGCGCACTGGCACGCGCACGCGCACTTTCAGTCCTTTGCCTTCCCCGGCTCCCGAGTCTCCGCCCGAGAGTCCAGACTCCCCCCACAAGAGCGTGGGTCCCCAGGGGCTCGCCTGGAACTGGGGTTCACTGCAGTCAGAACTGGGGCTCTGCAGTCAGAATCCTCTGACTCCCTTCCACTAGGGAAAGCCTGTGGCAACTTCCGCAGCCTTTGTGCTCACTGGCACGCGCACGCGCACTTTCAGTCCTTTGCCTTCCCCGGCTCCCGAGTCTCCGCCCGAGAGTCCAGACTCCCCCCACAAGAGCGTGGGTCCCCAGGGGCTCGCCTGGAACTGGGGTTCACTGCAGTCAGAACTGGGGCTCTGCAGTCAGAATCCTCTGACTCCCTTCCACTAGGGAAAGCCTGTGGCGACTTCCGCAGCCTTTGTGCGCACTGGCCCGCGCGCGCCTTCAGACCTAACTGGGATTCAGTGCGGTCGGAGGCTTCCTTCCCCCTTCTGCCAGAGAAAGTCAGCCAGGCTCTCAGCCGCCCTTCCTCTCTGCGCGCACAAAGCCCCTTTGCCGTACCTCCAATTCGCTGTGAGCTTTTCTCTTTGCTTCTAGTTGTAGAATTTTCACTCAGCCAGCTTTCCTGTGGTTCTGGATGGTGTCCGTTCTGTCTTTTAGTTGTAGTTTTGAAATTGTTGTGCGAGGCAGCAGTTTAGGTGTTTACCTATGCCGCCATCTTGGTTTCTCCTCTGTATATTATTCTTTATTTCAGTCAGTGTATACTTAATCTCCAACTGGTCCTTCTCCATTTTTGGAGGTTTCTAGAAGATTATTGAATAACCTTTTAAATATATTTTTTTATTGATATTTTATAGAGAGGAAGGGAGAGGGATAGAGAGCTAGAAACATGGATGAGAGAGAAACATCCATCAGCTGCCTCCTGCACACCTCCCACTGGGGATGTGCCCGCAACCAAGGTACATGCCCTTGACCGGAATCGAACCCGGGACCCTTCAGTCCGCAGGCCGACGCTCTATCCACTGAGCCAAACCGGTTTCGGCTGAATAACCTTTTAACTGTGGATTTGAACTCTATATCCAGTAGTTTGCTTTCTTCCATTTTTTTCATTTGTGACATGTTTCTTTGTCTCCGCATTTTGGCTGCTTCCCTGTGTTTGTTTCTATGTATTGGGTAGAGCTGCTATGTCTCCTTGAGTTGGTAGAGTGGCCTTGTGTAGTAGGTGTCCTATAGGGCCCAGAGCTACAGAGAGATCTGCAGATTCCTCCTCTTTGTATCACATTTGGAAGAGTAGGCCCAACCACAAAGCAAGGCAGGCTGGTGCTGGTGCTGGGTCTTGGGCCCTCTATTGAGAGGTTTGGGGCTCTGTGACCCACCTGCACCTTGCTTGAGAGATCCTAGCCTGAGCAAGGAAAGGCCATTCATATGCAAAAGTTGCTGCACACAGCTTGGGTAGAGTTGCAAATTGGATGAGGCGGGTCTTAGGTAATTACCAGGGCAGAGCAAAAAGAAATGGCTGCCAATCAGCTCTGCGACCAGGGAGGTCCCAGCATAGGAACAACGATCCCTGCAAGCACCTCCGTCTGGGAGAAAGCCGTACCTGAGTTCCTGCCCTGATGCCAGACAATCCAGTTCCTCCTCGTATGTGTCTGTGTTCCCCAGAGCCTCACCCTGGTGCTGGAGCTCAGAGGAAGCAGGACCTTGTAAGTACAGTTTGTGGTGCCAGCCTTTTAAGAGGAACAGCTGGGTTTCCAGCAGCCTCTGTGTCACTGAGCCCCAATCCGCAGTTGTTGTTTTTTCCCCCAAAAGTCCAAAACATTTATGAAGTTTTATTTGAAAACAATAAACTACAGAAACACCAGATTCTCATTTTAAAGCAAAATTGACAGCATTTCCCAGAACTTTACTAGTACTGCATCATTCTTATCACTATTCAAAAGCAAAACCAAGTTCCAAATCCAAGATAATTAATGAACTTGCTGGTAATCATTCTTCTCATGGTTCTAGTTATTTTCCTAAATTTTACATTTGCACCTTTTCAAGAATGAGGGTTTTTTTATTTGACTGATTAATATTTGTGAGAACTGGACTTACTTTCTTCATATTAATTTAAAAAAAAATCCACACCCCTGTTTAAACTCAGAGAAAATATACATTTGTTCATTAAAGCTCACTGCTTTAGATAATTTTTCCTTTTCACACATTAGCATAGAGAGCCAATGTTTGGTCCATGCTGCAAAAGCCTTTAGAGTCCGAACTTCTGAATTAAGGTCATGTAAAATTCTCATTGCATAACCTTCAAAGTCGCTGTCTTCCCTCGCCAGCGCCTGCTGCAGCCACGCGGTTTCGCTGTCCAAGGTGACTGCCAGAGACCGCAGCCTCGCACAGAAGCTCTGGATTGGGTCCAGGGTGACCACACAGGCCGGAGGGCCTGCCAGGCCTTTGAATCCCCAGCGCCGGAAGCTCCCGAACTGGTTTTTACAGCTGGAAGTTATGCGGACTTCTCTTCCCAGCTGTAGGAGCCTGGGCTGGGGCTGGGACCCCTTGCTCCTCCGGGCAGCCTCCGCAGAAATGATCTCCCTCTCGATTAAAAAAGCAGCACACGTGGGTGCCGGACCAGCCGGTTCCCTGCTTTCTTCTTTACTTCTCTAGTTGTAGGACCTCCATTCAGCCAGCTTTCCAGTGGTTCTGGATGATGATGGTTGTTCTGTATTTTAGTTGTACTTTTGATGTGATTGTGGGAGACGCGAGTACAGGCGTTTACCTGCACCACCATCTTCTCAAGTCTCCTCGGCAACCCTAATTTCTGTAGTGACTCAGTGTTTCTGGGGTGGTTTGAGACCTACTCATTTGTCCAGTTTATTTATACTCTTAATGAAAGATATTGATCCCAATGATGACCACAGTTTCTACACTTAAGCTCCTTTAAGTCAGTAGTTCTCAACCCTGGCTGCACATTACACTCACCTATGGAGCTTTTAAAAAATGGAGATGCTCAGAACTTTCCTCAGACTTGGAGAATTAGAAACTTTGAGGGTGAGTAGCAAAGTAAGTTGAACGTGAAACCTTTTTGGTGTATGGGACGACACTCCAACCAACTGAACCTCCTGGCCGGGCTATTCTTAAGTATTTTGCTTCAATAAAGACAGACCATGCTATTTAAAGTTAATAAATTATTAACTTTGACAACAGTAATGTACAAGCCTGAATTAGTTTTTCTATAGTGTACTTATTACATATATGTGTCTATATCTATCTATATATATATATACACTAGAGGCCCAGTGCATGAAATTCATGCACTGGGGGGGGGGGTGTCCCTCAGCCCAGCCTGCACCCTCTCCAATCTGGGATCCCTCTCACAATCCGGGACTGCTAGCTCCTAACCACTCACCTGTCTGCCAGCCTGATTGCCCCCTAACCGCTCCCCTGCTGGCCTGATGGCCCCCAACTGCCCTCCCCTGCCAGCCTGATAGTCCCCAACTGCCCTGCCCTGCCAGCCATCTTGTGATGATGTGAGGGCATCATGTGAAGGCGTGATGCCACCTAGGCTTTTATTATATAGGATTAGATAAGTAGTTATTCTAAAAACTAGAATCTTTAAAGTAATGTTTAATTTTGCACTATTGTACATTAATAGGGTGGAAAATAAATAAAATGTACCACTAAATATATAGTTCCATGACCAGTAGTAGTGTTTATTTATGTAAGGTTATTCTGCTTAGGACTTTTAACTTTCAGGAAATATCAGTATAAAATAAATCATTAATTCAAAAATGATAAAAGACATTTTATGGAAAAAAGACGCTGGGCCCTACTGGGTCGCAGACTCTCAGCCTGTTCCTCAAACCTTCCTAATACTGGCCAAGTCCCTTTCCACAGTCAAAAGCTATCTAGACCCTCTCCCTTTAGTTTATTCTCCAGGGGGAAGCTGGGGGCTCATTTATTGATCACTATTCAGCTTCTCTCTTTCTTCTACAAGAGCCAGTCTGTTTATAATTCTTTTTCTCTAAGGGCTAGAGAGAGAGAGAGAGAGAGAGAGAGAGAGAGAGAGAGAGAGATGCCCTTAAGCAGGAGTTTAAAAGAGAATGCCTCAGAACAACCCTTTAAACCAATGTCACAATGCTTCCTTTAAAAAAAGAAACCCTCTGAAATGATTCTGTTCCCAAGAGGGCCCTCTGACAGTTTTGTTGCTATCTTCTCATTTCTACTACCTTTGTGTAATCATTGTGGTGAAAATTATTGGAGAAAATAGATGATATACATTGAATCTTCACATCAGGGTCAGAAGACTTCCCTTCACTCTCAACCCCACCTTTCATGCATGGGCACGTGGTATTATCTCTGTGAATTCACATTTTAACTTACTACACTCAACTTGTATTTTTATTGGATGGATCTCTGATTGGTTTGATATATGACAAATAGTATATATTTAGAAACTCAAGTTGCTCCCTCTCTTTTTTTTCACACCGGTTAGAGGGGCAGGTCTCAAAGCACAGAACTGGGACAGCCACTGCTTATGTTTGTGCTTTATCTCATTAAGTGCTGATCACCAGGAAAGCAAACAGCCTGTCATGAAATTTGCCTTGCAAACAATGTAACAAAGAAATCTTATGAAAAGAGGCTGAACAGAAGGTGGGTTTAATCTGTTGTGGTGTTGGTTAGCCCCCGTTTCAGACTAAGAGCGATGACACTTGGACAAAAATTGGGAGTCTGCCTGCAGGTAACATTTACCCCTGATGCAGAGATTGTTACAGAAACCTAACCATTGGAAGTTTTCAACATACAAATAAGGATTTATTAAAAGAATTATCTTTGAAGGCTCACAAAGCAATCCTGTTTTCTTGCAAGATGGATGAAAGGCAGAGATTTCAAAACATTTGCTAGAAAACATCAATAGCCAATCCTGCTGATTTAATTTTTTCAATCCCTCAGGCATCAAAAGAAGTTGTGACTTGTCCACATTTGCTTCTGAAGAAAAGCAATATTGTAAATTAAAAATGGCTGGAGCTTAGCTGGCTGCATTTCATTTTTAATTAGTTGGAAATTCATAATATTTATTATTATTTCTTCAGCTCAGAAGCTAAGGAACTTCCTCCTCACATTTGTTGTGAGCAGGGTACAGGGAATATTGGTAACATTCACTTATACACCAAGGGAAAGTTCTTAGATTTAGCTGCCCATCAGAAACACTGAAAGAAACAATATTTAGTCAGCTCTGTTTATTTTGAATTTTTATTGAATTTATTGGGATGACACTGGTTAATAAAATTATATAGGTTTCAAGTGTACAATTCTACAATACATCATCTGTATGTGTACTGTATGTTCATCATCCAATGTCAAAACTCTTTCTATCACCATATATTCCCCCTTTAGCTTCTTCTACTTCCTCCTACCCTTCCCTCTGGTAATCACCATATTGTTGTCTGTGTCTATGAGTGTTAGTTTTGTTTTGTTTTTTTGCTTAATCCCTTCACCTTTTTCACCCAGTTCCCCCAAACCTCACCCTTCTACCAATTATCAGTCTCTTCTCTGTATCTATGAGCTTGTTTCTATTTTGTTTGTTTATTTTGTTAATTAGATTCCACATGTAAGTGAAATCATATGGTATTTTTCTTTCTCTGGCTTATTTCACTTCGTATAATACTCTCCAGGTCCATTTCCTCCTTTTTTACAGCTGAGTAATAGTCCATTGTATAAATGTACCACAGCTTTTTAATCCACTCATTTATTGATGGGCACTTGGGCTGCTTCCAAATCTTGGCTATTGTAAATAATGCTGCAATAAACATAGGGATGCATATATTTTTTAGAATCAGTGTTTCAGGTTTCTTCAACTATATTCCCAGAAGTGGAATCACTGGGTCAAAAGGCAGTTTCATTTTTAATTTTTGAGGAAACTCCATACTGTTTTCCACAGTGGCTGTACCAATCTGCATTCCCACCAATGTTCATAAGGGTTCCCTTTTCTCCACATTCTCATCAGCACTTGTCCTTTGTTGATTTGTTGATGTTAACCATTCTGACAGGTGTGAGGTGATATCCCATTGTACTTTTAATTTGCATTTCTCTGATGATTAGTGATGTTGAGCATCTTTTCATATGTCCATAGGTCATATGTATATCCTCTTTGGAGAAGAGTCTATTCAGGTCCTTTGCCCATTTTTTAAATTGGATTGTTTGTTTTTTCTGGTGTTGAGTTGTAGAAGTTCTTTTTTAAAATATGTTTTTTTCAGAGAGAGAGAGAGATAGAAACATCAATGATAAGAATCATTGATCAGCTGCCTCCTGCATGCCCCCTACTGGGGATAGAGCCCGCATGTGCCCTGACTGGGAATCAAACTGTGACCTCCTGGTTTATAGGTCGATGCTCAACCATGAGCCACACTGGTTGGACAAGTTGTGTAAGTTCTTTATAAATTTTGGATATTAACCCCCTTTCAGATTATATCATTGGTGAGTATGTTTTCCTATTCAGTGGGTTGTCTTTTCATTTTGTTATGGTTTTCCTTTGCTGTGAAAAAAGTTTTTAGTTTGATGTAGTCCTATTTGTTTATTTTTTTCTTTTGTTTCCCTTGCTGGAAGTGATATATCAGAAAAAAATACTGCTACAAGAAATGTCTGAGATATTACTGCCTATATTTTCTTTTAGGATTTTTATGGTTTCAGCCTGACATTTAAGCCTTTAATCTATTTTCAGTTTATTCTTATATATGGTGTAAGAAGGTGGTGTAGTTTCTTTCTTTCTTTCTTTCTTTTTTTTTTTTTTTTTGCATCTTTCTGTCCAATGTTACCAACACCACTTATTGACTATACTGTCTTTACCCCATTGTATGCTCTTGCCTCCTTATGGTCAATATTAATTGATCTATATGCCTGTTTTTATGCCAGTACCATGCTGTTTTGATTACTATGACCGGTAGTATAGTTTGATATCAGGTGGTGTGATTCCTTCAACTTTGTTATTCTTTGTCAAGATTGCTATTTGGGGTCTTTTGTGGTTCCATGTAAATTTTTGGAATATTTGTTCTAGTTCTGTGAAATACACTATTGGTATCTTGATAGGAATTGGGTTGAATCTATAGATGGCTTTCGGTAGTATGGGTATTTTACTGATGTTAATTCTTATCCATGAACATGGTATATGCTTCCATTTATTTGTATTTTCTTCAATTTATTTCTTCAGTGCCTTAAAATCTCCAAGTACAGGTCTTTTACATCCTTGGTTAAGTTAATTCCCAGGTATGTAATTTTTAATCATTCAATTGTAAATGGAATTGTTTTTTCATTTTCCTTTCTTTCTTTTTTTTGACAAACCACCTCTTTTTAAAAATATATATTTTTATTGATTTCGGAGAGGAAGGGAGAGTGAGAGAGAGATAGAAACATCAATGGTGAGATAGAATCATTGATTGGCTGCCTCCCACATTCCCCCTACTGGGGATCAAGCCTGCAACCTGAACATGTGCCCTGACTGGGAATCAAACTGTGACTTCCTGGTTCATAGGTCAGCGCTCAACCAGAGTCATACAGGCTAGGCTAGTTTTTATTTATGATAGTTCATTATTGGTATATAAAAATGCAACTGATTTCTGGATATTTATTTTGTATCCTGCTACTTTACTGAATTCATTGATCAGTTCTAGCAGTTTTTGGTAGAATCTTTAGGGTTCAGTGTATACGTATAATGTCATCTGCAAATAGTGACAGCTTTACTTCTTCCTTTCCAATTTGGATGCCTTTTATTTCTTCTTATTGTTTGATTGCTATGGCTATGGCTTCCAGTGCTATGTTGAATAAGAGTGATGAAAGTGGCCATCTTTGTCTTGTCCTGATCTCAAGGGAAACAATTGTAGTTTTTGCCCATTCAGTATGATGTTGGCTGTAGACTTGTCATATATGGCTTTTATTATTTTGAGGTATGTTTCCTCTATTCCACTTTGCTGAGAGTTTTTATCATAAATGGGTGCTGGATTTTATCAAATGCCTTTTCTGCACCTATTGATATGATCATTTGATTTTTATCCTTCATTAAAAATATTTTTTATTGATTTCAGAGAGGAAGGGAGAGGGAGAGAGAGATAGAAACATAAATGATGAGAGAGAATCACTGATCGGCTGCCTCCTTCACCCCCCCCCCCCCACCGCCGCCACACACACACACTGGAAATCGAGCCCACAACCCTGGCATATGCCCTCTTGACCGGGAATTGAACCATGACCTCCTGGTTCATAGTTTGATGCTCAACCACTGAGCCATGCCAACAGGGCTTTTCCTTTATTTTTTTTTATGTGGTGATCATAATTATTGATTTGCTGATACTGTACCAACCTTGCACCCCTGAAATAAATCCCATTTGGTCATGGTGTATGATCTTTTTAATATATTGCTGATTGGATGTGCTAATATTTTGTTGAGGAACTTAGCATCTATGTTCATCAGGGATATTGGCATATAATTTTCTTTCTTTGCAGCGTCTTTATCTAGTTTTGGAATTAGGATAACGCTGGCCTCATATAATGTTCTTAGGAGTCTTTCCTCCTATTGAATTTTTTTGAATAGTTTGAGGATAGGTATTAGTTCTTTTTTGAATGTTTGGTAAAATTTACCTGTGAAGCTGTCCAGTCCAGGACTTTTGTTTGTTGGGAGTTTTCTGATTACTGCTTCAATTTGATTAGTTGTAATCTGTCTATTCAGATTTTCTGATTCTTTCCTGATGTATTTCCCTGATGATTAGTGATGTTGAGCACTTTTTCATATGTCTGTTGGCCATCCATTTACATGTCCTCTTGGGATACATATCTATTCAGATCCTCTGCCCACTGTTTTTTTACAAATCCTCACCCGAGGATATGTTTTATTGATTTTTTGAGATAGAGAGACATCCACAGAGAGAGAAAGAGAGAAACATCAATTGGTTGCCTCCCATACTTGCCCCAATCGAGGATCGAGCCCACAACCTAGGTATGTGCCCTGACTGGGAATAGAACCTGCAACCTTTTTGGTGTATGGGATGATGCTCCAACCAACTGAGCAAACTGTCTGGGCCCTCTGCAACATTTTTAATTGGATTGTTTTAATTGGTGTTAAGCTGTATATCCTTATATGTTTTGGATATTAACCACTGATCAGATATATCATTATGAATATCTTCTCACATTCAGTAGGTTGTCTATTCATTTTGTTAATGGTTTTCTTTGCTATGCAAAATTTACACATATTGAAGGCTGATTTTTTTTGTGTGTATGTGGGACAATAAATAGCATTTCAATTCATTGCCAAATGATAGGTAAGTAGCATTTATTAAGTGGTAGAATGCACTGAGCTGCACAAAGCTACATTTTCCCCGGCTCTTTAAGTACCAACAATACAAAACTAAAACCAAAAGAAAGCTATTCAATGCCCTGGCCAGTGTGGCTCAGGTGGTTGGGCCTCATTCTAGGCACCAAGGGGTTGCCAGTTCAATTCCAGGTCAGGGCACATGCTCAGGTTGCGGGCTCAATCCCTGGTAGGGGGCATGCAGGAGGCAGACTATCAATGTGTCACGCTCACATTGATGTTTCTCTCACTCTCTCTCCCTTCCTCTTTCTCTGAAAATCAATAAAAAATCTTTAAAAAAGAAAAGCTATTCAAAACAACAGTCAGGTCATCCCAGAGATATCCCAATAGCACCCTTACATTTGCCATTTTCTCTTAAAGATCTAATGGTTAGGGAGTATGTGGGACAATCAAACCAATTTTGCTCCTCATTCTTTCTTTTAATATATATTTTAATTGATTTCAGAGAAAGGGAGAAAAAGCTAGAAACATCAATGATGGGAGAGAATCATTGATCGGCTGCCTCTTGCACACCCCCCTACTGGGGATTGAGCCTGCAACCCGGGCATGTGCCCTGACCGGGAATCGAACTGTGACCTCCTGGTTCATGGGTTGACACTCAATCACTGAGCCACACTGGCTGGGCTCAAACCAATTTCAATTGGTCTCAAACATCATTTTAATACTTTTACTTATATTGCTATAATCTCAGGCATTCTCTTATTGTTTTTCAAACAGGTGTCTATATATTTTTTTCTATTTAGGACCTTCTGTAAACTTTAAAAATTGAGCTGTTTTGTTAAGCAGCATCTGCTAAAACCTGGGCCTACCTAATATCAGTAAATGTGCTTCTATTTAACTTTCTATTTACAGTCATAAGAGAAATAAACGTATAAAATAAATGCATCTCAATGCATAGCTGTGCAGAAGTACAGATGTTTTATTAATGAAAATGAATCCAGCTTTTTGTAAGTCATGGCAGCAATATAACATTTCATTGTTTGGTTCTGTGCTAGACAGTCCCTGCTGTTTCTACATAGAAATTCCTGTAATGCTTAATGGACATCTGGAAGAATTCAGGCAATTAATCGAATTCACGTAGGAGCTGGGCTAATGGCTGTCTGAAAGGCAGATTACATTAAATCAAACTTGCAATATGAATGAAAGCACTTAATCATACATGCAACATTCATTAGATGCGACACAGCAAGTGTTTTGATTACTTTAATGAAAGATCAGGTAAAGTGCATCAGCTGAACAGATTGAAAAGACAGCATGCTTACAAATGTTTGATTATGCTGAATATCAACAGAAACAGTGCCAGTAATTTATAGCAAAACATATTTGTAGGTGGCTAGAGCTAGTGAACTCAGCGAAATTTGGGGCCTTTGCTTAAAACAATAATTAATATATGATAAAAGTTTAATCAAATGCCAGGAAAATAGACAGATTGCTAGAAGTTTAATAGTTTATAGTCACTGGGTAGCCTCATGTTTTGAGTGACTTGAAGTCTCCTTGAGCCCCATTGAGGTACATAGTTCTTGTTTCTGTTTTATGGGGCTATAGTTAACATATGACATTTTGTAAGTTTATGGTGTACAATGTGATCATTTGATACACATATAAATTATGAAATAATTACCACAATAGAGTCAATTAACACATCTATCACCTCACATAGTTACCTTTTTTTTTGTGATGAGAACATTTAAGATTTACTATAATGTACACAATTCTTGAGTGGAAAGGTATTGCTATACTAAAAACATTGTATTAAAAGAAGAATTAACTTTGTATGTTGGGCTTTAAAATCTCATGCCAAGAATCAAAATTCTATTCTTAATAGTTGTTCCTGCCTTCTAGATTAATGAATATTTTTCACCCTTTCTTCACTCACTAATTATTGATCCCTCCTCTCCTCCCGCCCCCCCCCCCGAAATTCTGTAGAAAGAAGCCTTATAAGATAGATTTCCTACATAATATTAATGTAGCAAATGTCATTTGCAACTTT